>NC_140027.1:7931287-9263632 GCF_964263955.1 Coregonus lavaretus
TCACTTTCTCTCTCTCTCTCTCTCTTTCTCTCTCTCTCTCTCACTTTCTCTCTCTCTCACTTCTCTCTCTCTCACTTTCTCTCTCTCTCACTTTCTCACTTTCTCTCTCTCACACTTTCTCTCACTCTCTCTCTCACTCTCTCTCTCTCTCTCTCTCTCTCACTTTCTCTCTCTCTCTCTCACTTTCTCTCTCTCTCTCACTTCTCTCTCTCTCACCTCTCTCTCACCCTCTCTCTCTCCCTCTCTCTCTCTCTCTCTCTCTCTCTCTCTCTCTCTCTCTCTCTCTCTCTCTCTCTCTCTCTCTCTCTCCTTGAGACTTCACCATTAGCCAGTTGCATAGTTTCTTCCTCTCCCTCTCTGCCTCTCACTTGCTTGTTTTCATTCATTCTTGCACGCTCTCGTTCTTCTTCACTCTCTCTCCCTTGTCATTTCTCCCTCTCTCTGTCTCTCTTTCTTCTCCCCTCTTCCTAACGTTCCTACTTTCTCCCCTCATTATTTATTACACGTTCTCCTTCTCACACTCCCCCTCTTCCATTCTCTCTCCTCTTCTCTCTCTCCCTCATTATTGCACTTTCTTCCTCTTTCTACTCTCTCCCTCTTCTCTCTGTCCCTTGGCTGCACTCATCCATGATGGCATGTCACCCCCAATGTGCCAGCAGGACTCTTTCACACATCTTGTGGCAGAAGGGCCCCTTGGAGGGAGAGAGGTGTGAAAGGGAGAGAGAGAGAGGGAGAGAGGTGAGAGAGGGAGAGAGGTGTGAAAGGGAGAGAGAGAGAGAGGGAGAGAGGGGGGAGAGGGGGAGAGGGAGAGAGAGAGAGAGAGAGAGAGAGAGAGAGAGAGAGAGAGATGAAGATAGACGATGGAGAGAAGAAAGGAAGATGAGAGAGAAAAAGAGAACAGAGATGGACAAGAAGATTAAGAACAAAAAAGATGACAGGAGACAAAAAAAATGAAAGGGAGAGCAAATGTGCATGTCCACATCTCTCTGTCTCTAAGCACTGAATCTGAGGATGTCGGCTTCACACCACCTGGCATTGAGCACAGCACTACAGCTTCACACTGCTATAAGTCACAGAGGGCAGCCAGGCAGCGGTCAGAGTCCACACCTCAGTCGACTGTATCGATTGGAAAAACGTGTGTCTAGCCTCAACCCATAGGGCATCTTGATATTTTGGCATTGGAGACTAGTCCAAATATAGCACATGAGCTGAACCAAAAAATCTACTGATCATATTGCTTCCAAATATGATATTTCATTTACGTTAAATATGATATTTCATTTACGTTATGTCATACAACATAATTTTACAATTTTCTTTATGTAGATATTATACATCAATAAATAAGGTACAAATATATTATAAATGTGGCCCCATCACAACCACTTTCTTCTCGCTGGACTCCTTTTCATAATCATATTTGGCAGCAAGGCATACAATATTCATCCATAGTTACAACATCCACCCATAGCTACGAGCATGAAGCATACATATCTCTCTTTGGTTGTGATCAGTGGTGTGAAATACTCTTTTTAATGTTATTTCTTGACATGCAATATTTATCCATACGCTGCAGCTTCAATACATCCACCGGTAGCTGGAAGCATGTGTAACATAGACGTTGAAACACACTTTGAAATGTTGCACTCTGTCCTGGTTGAGCATTCGCATCCCCTTAGGCCTAGCATAATGGAGTAGTCCTCTCTATAACCGAGCCTAGCACACACACGCGCGCACACGCGCAAACACACACACACACACACACACACACACACACACACACACACACACACACACACACACACACACACACACACACACACACACACACACACCTAGCTCCTCAGATGGAAACAGAGAGTGGCTAATGCTATTGTTGTCTGTTTGCCCTGAGGCTATATATGAGCTCTGCCAGTCTGTCTGTCTGTCTGTCTGCCTGTCTGTTGTGTGAATGGGAGATAATGACAGTGAGAATACTGTACAGTGGAAGTCAATCAACACAAGCTTAGAGCTCTCCCTTCTGGCTGCATTGCACAATGACATGTCCCTGCAGTAGCCTAGTGGAGTAGCTAAGTCTGAGGAAAAGTGGTCCATAATCACAGATCTAAGATCAGGGCCTGTATGTATCAAGCGTCTCAGAGTAGGAAGGCTGATCTAGGATCAGGTCCCTCCCGTCCATGTAATCGTATTCATTATGATCTAAAAGGCAAAACCGATCCTGGATAATGCACTGACTCTCCCGAGTGGCGCAGTGGTCTAAGGCACTGCATCGCAGTGCTAGCTGTGCCACTAGAGATCCTGGTTCGAATCCAGGCTCTGTCGTAGCCGGCTGCGACCGGGAGACGCATGGGGCGGCGCACAATTGGCCCAGCGTCGTCCAGGGTAGGGGAGGGAATGGCTGGCAGGGATGTAGCTCAGTTGGTAGAGCATGGCGTTTGCAACGCCAGGGTTGTGGGTTCGATTCCCATGGGGGGCCAGTATGAAAAAAAAAAAGATGTATGCACTCACTAACTGTAAGTCGCTCTGGATAAGAGCGTCTGCTAAATGAGTAAAATGTAAATGTAAAAATGATAAGCACTCTTACTATGAGATGCTTTGTGAATACGGGCCAATGATAAATATCTGACCCTGTGGATATTCTGACCACTCTGGCTGAAATAAAATGACTAGCTTCTGTCAAATAACAAACAAATGACAAATGTCTGTAAATGAAGGGCCTCAAATTCTAACACAAAGAAGATACTTTGGGAGGCACAATCAATATCAATGAGCTGTGTAGTTTGGTAAAGAGAGGATATTATTTATGCCTGAAGCCATAGATGACTACCTATGACTAACTGTACCTCTGGGAATTATCTCTTTTTTGTGTTTGTTTGTTTTCAGATCTTCTCAGACAGTGAAAATAAAGACCAGGAAAGGGAGGTGTGTTTTGTTGATATCGCCTACGACGAGATCCCTGAGAGATACTTTAAAGAGTCTGAGGTGAGTTTGTGCGTGTGTCTGCATGTGTGTGTCTGCGTCTGTGTGTGTGTGTGTGTTGTTTCATTAGAGGTAATGGGGCCCAGGGGTTATTGTAGGGGTTATTGTAGCCGAGGCAGGCTGTCTCTCTGTAGTCAAACACTGGTGCTTAGAGTCTTATTATTAGTCTAAAAATAGAACCAGCAACATGATTCAGACATAACAATGACAGTGGATACAAGGACATTCAATGATATTCAGTGATACTCAAATATACAATAATACGACAGATGGACATCATTTCAGTCAATTGGTTTTGCCCTAAGCATCCTAGTCATCCAAATATCCCAAACTATTTTATTGGGTTGGAATTTGAATCAAATAAGTTTACATTTAGTTATATTCCCGAATTGAGTTTGTATTGGAGGTAAACCCATGATACACTCTGCAATACAGCTCTGACCAGATAATGCTAGCTAAGCTAACTCTAGCGTCACCTTCTAATTCTGCCCCCCGTACACCTCTTCCTCATCTAATTTTCAGTGTTAGCAATTAGCATGTTAGCATATAGCATCTGTAAGTATAGTTAGACTGTTGAATATAATAGATGCAGTAAGCGGTGGTTGAATGATAAATTGCCTCTGCCCCTGAGATAGGGAAGAATCTCTGGAGGGAAGGATTCCTATTTAACGTTAGCTTTCTATTTTTAGCTTTCCCATAATGCATTTCTCTCAGGGTGCAGAGGTTTGGATTAATTACTGAGATCTAAGTTTGTGTGCGTGCGTACATTCACGTGTGTGTGTGTGTCCACCCCAACAGGACCTGCGGTACTTCAAGTCAGAGAAGACGTCGCGAGGCATGCTGCAGGAGGGCTGGAGGGACACCCAGGAGCCCATCATGTGCTCTTACAAGCTGGTCACCGTCAAGTTTGAGGTGTGGGGCCTGCAGACTCGCGTGGAGCAGTTTGTACACAAGGTCAGAGGTCATTCACACACACACACACACACACACACACAGCCATTCTGTCCTCCACTAAACCCTTCCACAAAGGCTTTATACTCAGTGCATGAGTAGAATGAGACTTAGTGTTCACTATTTAAATAGCAAATAGCAACCACTTACTCCATAGATAGTGCTGGTTCATTGTAGAACTGCTCTGAGATCAGTGTTCTCTGACCCACTCTATTGTCTCTCCCTATAGGTGGTGCGTGACGTGCTGCTCCTGGGCCACAGGCAGGCTTTTGCCTGGGTGGATGAGTGGATCGGTAGGTCGACAAGCACTATTGGTCCTCTCACTAACTAATCACTTGGAAGTGTTCAGTTGGGCAAATCTTTTTTTTATGTGTTGAAAGTTAAAATGAATGAGTGTTTCTTATTGGACAAATCTAGGCGATCCCTCCCAGTTTTTATTCTGTACCTAATGAACACGGCCCAAGCTTAACACTGGGAGCTATGAAGCCACTCTTTCCTTAGAATGTTATCAATAAGAAAGGACTTCCATTCGATTTTACTCCTTTTGGGAGTTAAGTGGTTACTGTTGATGCTGTCTTGAATCTACTGTCTATCATTGTGTGTTATAGAACTAAATAAGGCATGTGAACCCCTAAACACCTTCCAATTCCCCATCACTGCGTCTAACCCTGCTCAACCTTATGCACTGGCTGACCTCTCTGATATCAATAACCCTACTTAGAACACATACCCTAAGGGGCATTTTTCCCAGACAGATTCAAAGCCCAGTCCTGGACTAAAAAGCAAGCTCAATGGAGAATCTTCATTGGAAGTGCTTTTTAGTCCAGCAATAGGCTTAATCTGTGTCTGGGAAAATCGCTCCTAGAAGTACTGTCATGTCCAGGGTTGGTGTGTTCATTAGCTCACTACTTCATTAATACACTATATACAAAAGAAATGTGAGATAATGTCTAGATGCTTTTAATAGTGGAGATCAAGTTTATAAATTGCTTGGTTGGGCTGATGAGACAGTGGATTGTGCAGTCAGATGGAACAGAGTAAATAGGCATTTTAGTGTCATAGATTTAGCCGATGGTAACTTGAGGAATAGGTTTTAACCAATCAGCATTCAGGATTAGACAACCTGTTGTATAATGATACACCGACAGCCCGGGACTGCAGTTCCTTCCATGTTTATCTGTAAAACCAATTCCTGCAATTCTGTATTGGCATTCAATCAAACAATATCCCTCCTGTACACTGTTCTGTTTCTTTTTGCGTTTTTTCATTATTTTTGGCATCAAGGCTTGTAAGATGTTGGCATCAAGGCTTGTTTGATGTCTATAGTGAACACAAATGGCTGTATTTGCTACAATGTCCTAACAAGAGAATAGCAATTGCTGAAAATATCAGGAGATATTGCACAGAAGATATTGCACTCATTGAATCATGAAAGCTGTGTGTATGTGGGTCTTGACTGTCTGGCAATAAGAGCAGCAGCAGTAGCAGTAATACTAGCAGCACTTATTAGCACTCAGCTTTTTCCATGGCTGCGGGGTAAGTTAAAAACAAGCCATTACTGCTGTAATGGGACACCGCTACTCACTCTCTCCCTTCTCCTTCTCTACCTCTGGAGAAAAAAAAAATACTTTCCCTCCTACGCACTATTTGGATGATTCCCCCTCACCAAAATCCTCCTGATGTATTTGGGATGACCTGCCTAGGGCTGTTCTTTGGGAATGTATTTTTTCCGGTGATGCTCCCAACCCTTCCCGTCTGACTCAGAGGGTTCTGGATCATTTACTCTCCCTCTCCTCTCCTTTCCATTCTCCCTCTATCTCTCCCTTTCTTCCTCCTCCTCTTCCTCTTCCTAACCCGGCTTTGGCCTGACTAGCTCTCTCCTCTCGACACCAACTATTTTTGGTCGTGGGAAGCTAGCTCTGCCCTCTCAACCTCCTATTGACTATGCTTGAACTTCGACCTTTCTGCCCTTCACAAAAGCATTAATCACCACCCAGCGCTCTCTACTCACCCACAGTGTGCCCCTCCTCACTTAATCCCTCCACCACCACCTCCACCCCTCCTCCACCTTCATCTTGAGTGTCCTAACGGGAAGGTGCCAACATCTCGACCTCCCTCCTCCCCTCTTTGCAGATATGAACTTGGATGACGTGCGGGAATACGAGAAAAATATGCATGAACAAACCAACATTAAAGTTTGCCATGAGCAGCAAGAGCATTCCACAAACTCACCGTCACTGGATGAAATAGAGATTCATGATAAAGCCAGCGTATGTGTCGTTTAATTTCTTAATTTCCTCTTGTTCTGTTTCATATTGACGTGTTCTGTTGTTTATGTTGAAGTGACTCAGGAGGGAACCTATCACTCTGTTTCCATGCAAAACTTTTCAGAAATAAGTGGTTCTTGCGAGCTTTATAGTAGTTTCTATATCGGGAAAACATGAAGTACTAAAATATTCACAAATTGAGAAAAATATAAATGACTTTTGATTAGAAAATGTTTGATCATTTTGATGATGACATAATTAGTAGTGTGTCTTATGATGGCAGGCTAAGATTAGAAATAAGCATTAGAATGCTTTGGAGTCCTGTCTCCCCCCTCTCTCACCCCCTCATTCTCTCTCTCCGTGCAGACATGACGATGGATGAGGTGAGAGAGTATGAGCGCACCATCCAGGAAGCCACCAACGAGAAGATCGGGATTTTCCCCCCGTCGATCTCCATCAGCGAGATGCCCCTGTCCTCCTGCACCCTCTCCGGCCCCGCCAGCGCCCCCACCACCCCCCTCTGCACTGACGCGCCCGAGTTCCTCTCCGTCCCCAAGGACCGAGCCCGCAAGAAGTCCGCCCCTGAGACACTCACCCTGCCCGACGCCGCTACCCAGAACCAGAGTGGAGTCCCCCAGGGCTCTATGCTGGTGCCGCTTCCAAATCAAAATCACTCCCCCTGGCCCTCCTCCGACTCTGACCAGGCTGAGTTAGGGGGGAAATAGGAGGGACAGGGGATGTTCTTTTCCCCCATATGCCCTGCCACCTCACTGTCTTAGTAGCCCAGCAAGACTAGCCTCTATGCCCCAGTGCCCAGTCCTCCAGCCCCAACTAACCATATCCCAGAGTTCAGTGCTTCTTACACATATCTCCACAGGTCAAAGGTCTAACCACCAGTTTCCAATCTCCTACATCCTCAACAGAAGTCGGTTTTGTCAGCCTTCAATGGATGGCTTCCTCTTCCTGAGATCTAGCCAATCAGCTGTCTGATCTACTGTAACAACCACCCATGTTGTCCATCAAGAGAACATATCCACAACGGGTTTTGTGTCCTGTCCTCAATTAGCGATCCCTGTGTTCGTCTTACAATACGTTATTGACAAAATGCCAGATGGATTCTCTTTTTTTATATCAGGTCAGCTGATGATCCTTATGTAATGTAAATGTAGTTGCCATAACAACATGAAATTAGAGAGACAATGAAATTAATATTGTTTTGTTCACTTGAGTGAATGAACATCTTTCCATAGAATTCTCAGCCTACAAATAGATCATGATATAACTTTGACCTTGAAATAAATCAACTTTGAAATTTACTAAATGGAAGTAGAAGTAATGTAGTATAGTTAGTGTAATAGCTACATTGACTCACTAAAAAGACACCACCTTTCACCTGGACGGAGGACAGACCATTCAAAACTGACCCCAGATCTGTGTGTGTTCACGTCTCTCCACTACGCACTCCAATTGAAACAGATGCAAGATCAGTACAATCACAGAAAGAGATCCCTTCTCAGGTCTCCAGAGCTCTGCCTCAGCCCTCTTTAGGAAGGGCAGGGAACGTAACCTTTCTCTCCCTGCTTTAAAACACAATTTTTATACCTGCACAGATATATCTATATACTGTATCTATACTCACCTGTCTACTTAACTAACCTTTGGGACGTTTACACAACATTAGATGAGCCATGATAAAATACATGTTTGGCATCAAGTTTGACATTGGAGAGTGATGCAGTGAGTTTAATCAAATTGGTATAGCAACAGAACAGATATGACTAGGAAAAATGCAGTTTGGGGGATATGCTGTAAATGTAAGTGAACATTGAGCACAGTGGAGTTGATATGGCCTTACTGGATGTGCTTGGTTATCTTTGCATTGTGCGCATTGTGTTTTTAGGATAATGTTGCTTTCCAATGTTGGTACTGAACCAGTTTTGGTGGGCTCAGAAAGTTATTTTGAAGCAACAACGTTAGCGGCGGCCATCTTTTTTTCCTGCACTAGCCTCACCACAGTGTGTCATCAGAAACTTTGGGGGAGGGGGGGGGGGAAATGGAGGAGAAGGTTTCTCTTTGTGTAATGCCCTTGCTATGATGCTACTATTTTATTCAATCACATAGATGCGAAAAGGGTCTCATATGCCGCATGAAATGTTCACAAACATGTATACATATGTAAAGTATATGTGTATATAAATGGCAGTATATATTGTTGATGCGAAATTGTGGAGAAAGCGAATGTGACGTTGTCCTAGGCTCTGTAGTGTAACCATTGTATAGTAAAGCAGAGTTTTACAAGAGACTGAAACTGAGCATGTTCTGAGAATACAACTCTCTACTCAGTGCCTCTGCATGCAAAAGTCTATATTGTCTTGTCTGTATACAAATCCAAAACATTTCAATTAAGAAAAAACAACATCCCATTTTGTTGTAATGTTAAAGGGCAATTCCACCACTTTTCAACCTAATTTTCATTATCTCCAGCACAATACCAGTGTCTACATAAAATGGCGTATTTCTACATTTTGTAGAAAAAAATATGAAGTTACAAAGTTCATCATCAACCTTTTAAAAACTGTGATTTTCAAACACTCTGAGATTCGTGGTGACGTGGAGCAATAAAATACCCTCCCTCTGGCTAGAAACTCGTTGCAGGTTTTGAAAATCGCTGTTTTTCTTACTTTTAATCCTACCCTGTGATGTCACAGAGAAGCATTTTTTTGGAACCTTTCTTCTTATCTTTGTAACCACAGATCATAGAAACGTGCCGTTTTCACATATCTAGACACCGGTATGGTGCTGGAGATGATGAATATGAGCTTGAAAAGTGCCCTTTAAGCCTACTATTCAATTTATTGAATTTTCTAAACATTGATTTGAAATACAGCTTCATTTTAGTTATTTTCATCATCAAAATGTATTATGTCATAATTTACAAGATATTGAGAGAAATAGCTGAAGTTTGTAGTACCCGTTGACCATTGTTTTGTCCTGAAACCGTCACATTACATTACATATGTGGGCATTTGCACTTTGTGATGAGAACGAAATTAGCCGTTAAACAAACATGTACTGACTGTTATATCTCTGTTTTAGGGTTTTGTTGGACCAAAGTTATACAAGCCTACTTGTTGGTCAGATATAGATATTTCTCTACAGTGTCTAACCCCAAAATGTCTAATCTTTACACAAGACGCTCACTATCATTCAAAACTGTACTTGTCTTTGCTGTTAAATTTCCTGTGGGATACATGTGTTAAATGATAGACTATCTCTCTTTCAGGAATACAAAAAAAACAGAGATATGTTTGATTGCCAGTAGGCTAATGCCTGTATCAAAACGAATGCAAAATGACAAATATAACATCAAGGTTTGGTTATTTTTCAGAGTGAAGGACTAGGTTTTGTAAATAGTAAACTCTTTCATTTTCGGTTGCATGTTCCACATAAATTCATGGAGACTTTTTGAGTGAGCTTATGTGGAGCATGAAACTTACGTGGAGCATGGAACCGGAAATGAAAGAGTTTACTATTTACAAAACCTTGTCCTTCACTCTGAAAAATAACCAAACCTTGATGTTATATTTGTCATTTTGCATTCATTTTGTTTTGAATCTATAACATTTAAGGTGCAGTGTCCCATTGTTAGTTCTCTTTCTTGAGCTGTTGAAAAATTCACTGTAGAAAAGACCATTGTAACTACATACATTACAACCCTATGAGCAAAACACATAAAATAAATATGTATTTTTGGTTGAAAGGACATTGAAAATACGTATTTTTCAACATATTGTGCTCACTGTAAAAATATTTACTTTGAATTTGCAACCTCCCCATTGTAGTGTGCATCATCGACGTTCCAGTTGCTTTTGATGATCCTACAGCTCTTTGACATAATGACACATTATCTATAAAAACAATATTTGAATCAATATTTTTTCTTTTTATCGGGGTGACTGTGTTTACTTTTTTCTTTTTACAATGCATCTTGACTCGCAGGTTGGTTTTCTGTTAGAATTTTCACAACTGCTGTAGTTTGATTTTGTGGTTTGCTGTATTTCAAATGGCATCTGTTCATTCTAAGAAAAGGACCAAGCTTTCGTTGTATCCCTCCTGATGCGGCTTGCCAGGCTGTCGTGCTGTCTCCCTAGATCTGGTCCAGGGTGTGACTGCTGCTTCCTGACACTGAGCCTCCTGAGCAGGAGGAGCGTTAGCAATCCACACTAACACCCTGGACCAGAGCTACGGTCTCCCTATCTGAAGTGCCATCCTTGTTCTGCTGCTGGAAGTCGCTCTGGGTTCTTCCACTGATTATATTTGTTATATTTTTACTGCCCTCCTTGAGGTATATTTGGTTCTCCGTTGTAATTATTGTTTCACTTTTTTCTTAATTATTTTAGTAAATAAAGTTTACTTGCTACTACACTTTGCCATTGTCGGTTGTCAGAGGATGTGGTGCCTCTAAAAGTGTGTGTGTGTGCGTGTGCATGGGGGTTGGTGTGTGTGACCAAGAAAGAGAGAGTGAAAGAGCAAGGTGAATAAACATTTTGCTATATACACTACATTACCAAAAGTATGTGGACACCTGCTCATCGAACATCTCATTCTAAAATCATGGGCATTAATATGGATTTGGTCTCCCCTTTGCTGCTATAACATCCTCTACTCTTCTGGGAAGGCTTTCTAATAGATGTTGGAACATTGCTGCGGGGACTTGCTTCCATTCAGCCACGAGCATTAGTGAGGTCGGGCACTGATGTTGGGCGATTTGGCCTGGCTCGCAGTCGGTGTTCCAATTTATCCCAAAGGTGTTCGATGGGGTTGAGGTCAGGGCTCTGTGCAGGCCAGTCAAGTTCTTCCACACTGATCTCAACAAACAATTTCTGTATGGACCTTGCTTTGTGCACGGGGGCATTGTCATGCTGAAACAGGAAAGGGCCTTCCCCAAACTGTTGCCACAAAGTTGGAAGCACAGAATCATATACATTTCATAGAATGTCATTGTATGCTGTAGGGTTAAGATTTCCCTTCACTGGAACTAAGGGGCCTGAACCATTATTCACCCTCCACCAAACTTTACAGTTGGCACTATGCATTGGGCAGGTAGCGTTCTCCTGGCATCCACCAGTCCGTCGGACTGCCAAATGGTGAAGCATGATTCATCACTCCAGAGAACGCGTTTCCACTGCTCCAGAGTCCAATGGTGGCAAGCTTTACACCACTCCAGCCAACGCTTGGGATTGGGCATGGTGATCTTAGGCTTGTGTGCGGCTGCTCGGCCATGGAAACCCATTTCATGAAGCTCCAGACGAACAGTTCTTGTGCTGATATTGCTTCTAGAGACAATTTGTAACTCAGTAGTGAGTGTTGCAACCGAGGACAGACGTTTTTACTCGCTACGCGCTTCAGCACTCAGCAGTCCTGTTCTGTGAGCTTGTGTGGCCTACCACTTTGCGGTTGAGCCGTTGTTGCTCCTAGATATTTCCACTTCACAATAGCAGCACTTACAGTTGACCGGGGCAGATCTAGCAAGGCAGAAATTTGACAAACTGAAATTTGACGAACTGACTTTCAACGGTGCCATGTTGAAAGTCACTGAGGTCTTCAGTAAGGCCATTCTACTGCCAATGTTTCCCTATGGAGATTGCATGGCTGTGTGCTCAATTTGATACACCTGTCAGGAACGGGTGTGGCTGAAATATTTACATTTACATTTACATTTACGTCATTTAGCAGACGCTCTTATCCAGAGCGACTTACAAATAGGTGCATTCACCCTATAGCCAGTGGGATAACCACTTTACAATATATATATATATTTTTATTTTTTTTATTTTTTTAGGGGGGGGTAGAAGGATTACTTTATCCTATCCCAGGTATTCCTTAAAGAGGTGGGGTTTCAAATGTCTCCGGAAGGTGGTGAGTGACTCCGCTGTCCTGGCGTCGTGAGGGAGCTTGTTCCACCATTGGGGTGCCAGAGCAGCGAACAGTTTTGACTGGGTAACAGTAACAGATGCGAGCTTCAACTGGAAGCCAGTGGAGTGTGCGGAGGAGCGGGGTGACGTGAGAGAACTTGGGAAGGTTGAACACCAGACGGGCTGCGGCATTCTGGATGAGTTGTAGGGGTTTAATGGCAAGGCAGGGAGCCCAGCCAACAGCGAGTTGCAGTAATCCAGACGGGAGATGACAAGTGCCTGGATTATGACAAGTGCCTGGATTAGGACCTGTGCCGCTTCCTGTGTAAGGCAGGGTCGTACTCTCCGAATGTTGTAGAGCATGAACCTGCAGGATCGGGTCACCGCCTTGATGTTAGCGGAGAACGACAGGGTGTTGTCCAGGGTCACGCCAAGGCTCTTCGCACTCTGGGAGGAGGACACAACGGAGTTGTCAACCGTGATGGCGAGATCATGGAGCGGGCAGTCCTTCCCCGGGAGGAAGAGCAGCTCCGTCTTGCCAAGGTTCAGCTTGAGGTGGTGATCCGTCATCCATACTGATATGTCTGCCAGACATGCAGAGATGCGATTCGCCACCTGGTTATCAGAAGTAAATAGTAAATAGACGTAAATAGACGAATCCGCTAATTTGAAGGGGTGTCCACATACTTTTGTATATATAGTGTATATTGAATATGTACCCACAGGGGCACAGCCAGCTACAGGCATCGCACAACATTACCACAACTCAATATGAAATACCGTAAGCTAGTCACAGGTGGGCGCTGTCTGATCTTACTGCAGTTTTCCATCTATAAAGCACAAACTGAATACTCTATGGTAGCCGTGCGTAAGTCTCGCGAGGTTTGCACTTCCCATTTTCTTCATCCAGCATGGCCGCGCTGTATGAGGGTTTCACGTTGTGCGGACTTGTACAAAGTCGAAATGCTTTAGTTTCGGGAATTCAGGGAATTGAACTGGATGGAGACAGTGACCATGCCGTCGTCACCGATTCCACGCGATCTGTCACTTTATACAAGGTAATGTTGACCAAGAGAAGGGACTGAAATGTTGAACCAGTTCAGCTGATGGGATGATGGCACACTCGTGTCCATTGCGGGGGGGAGAGGGAGAGTCCGACGTGTTTGAAAATATAGCTAACTAACGTTACATATAACATTTGCAATGGTGTTCAACAACTATATAGCTACAAATCTGCGTATTCAGAAGGTTTACTTGAATCAATCGACATCCACATAGGTGGACATCCGCACTCTTCCTATTCCTTCAATTTGAACAGTACTAACGTTACTAGATAGCTGCTTGGCGTGGGTTTGTTTGTTTGTTTAGCTGACGTTGGTGCCACTGTCAAAGGTAATCACACTCGTCTTGTATTTGAAAAATAACTTAACTTACCGCAATAATATGACAAAGGTTGTTTGTGTTGGAAAATGCATGTGTTGTTTACTTATGATGTGCTGTGTTGGCAGGTTTCCGACCAGAAGCCTCTGGGTAGCTGGACGGTGAAACAGGGACAGTTGATGACTTGTCCTGCAGTGTTCAACTTTCAGACCAACGAGTATGTAGTCGTTTCAGACAACAAGGTAACACTTGTGGACCCTTTCCACAAACATAAACTAAACACATTTAAAACATCTGGACTTGAAAATTGGACTTGATTCTTTAAATAAAGTGGTGGTCTACATGTTGTCCATGGTCAATACATGTTTTCTCACTAGGTCATCAGAGTTTGGAAAGATGAAGACCTCAATTTAGACAAAGCATTTAAAGCAACTGTAAGTATGAGCTCTCAAGCTTGCGCTCTTTCTGAAGAGCTCAATTTAGACAAAGCATTAAAAGCAACTGTAAGCATGAACCCTCTCTCTCCCCCCTTCTCTCACACACACAATTTCAACCTCATCTGCTTTGACATGTTTGTCAATATGGTGACATACTCTGCAAATGGCAAATTAACATGTACTGTGCCAGTGAGAAGTAATTGTACCATAATTTAATCAAATTATGCCATACATTTCCTTTTTATCTCAGGCTTTCCTCTGGCTTTGCAGTCATTTTGCTATGTCTCGTAGTTATTGGTCTTAACTACCTCTGTGTCTATGTCTCTTAGGTATCTGCTGATGTATGGAGGGTCCACTCTGCCCCAGGGGGAGAGCCTGTGGTGCTATTCCAGAGAGGGGCAGTCAGACTCCTGGACTCCCTCCTCTCCGCCCCCCAACAGCCCATAGAAGACGTCCTGTCAGAGGAGGAGGTCATAAGGTCAGACAATGGACGCTAGTTTGTATTAGCGATCCATAACCATAGGGTCGGTTGGCTTTAGACCCACCACTATGGAGGCTGGTTGGCTTATTCTTATCCAGAGCCATGGATATAAAAAAATGTATATTGTTATTTTAAACTTGCAACCATATTAATTTACCGTTAGTCAGACTATAATAATTCTGTCCATATTGCTGTCAATACTTTGCTCATTTGAGTAAACAATAGTTTGTTGTGTGAGATGCACACAGTTGACAATGTCCTCATGTTACCCTAGGTGGAGCACCAGCATCATAGCTGAGAAACAACATGTTGTCCTCTTCACGACAGAGCAGGTAGAATATCCTTTCCTTGCGGTACACCAGTACACTGAATAGCCGTGTACTCAATGACCTGCCATGAGCAGGCATAAACGCGGTGCCATTTGCAACATGCTGTATTTTGTGCACGTATGAATTCTGTGCCACACTGTCGTGTTTAACATGGCTTCCCTGTTGTCCGTCACAGAAAGGGGAGCACTTCCTGTATGTGCAAAGGCTCAACCTCAACACCCTACAGAAGTATAGGCTGGAGAGAGAAGACTCTGGAGCGCCCCCGTTGAGTTTCTCTGCCTCTCTCCGGGACAAACACATCAACCTGCTCTACCTGTGTGAGTACGGCCGTCACTTCCCTGCCAAAGTAGTATGTTATAAATGTTAATGTAATATTCTAGTTATCCCCCCAGATAACTAGAATATTGTTGAAATGGTACTGCATTCGATGTCAATGAAGCACTTCACAAACAATGAAACACAGTTGTCGGTCATCGTAGCAACAGCCTCATGATAGCACTTAGGGTTTTTATGAGGAACTTGCTCTCTCAATTATGTGATGGTGGCATAAGGCTATGATTGACCTGACTTGCATCTCTGTCTTCTATCTCGCTCTCTCTTTTCTCCAGACCCTAACGGCTGTGTGTACCAGAGTGTGGTGGCGGTGCAGGGGCATGTGGGGCTGGAGGAGGAGGGGGTGCAGGCCCTGCCCCGTAGCCTGCGGCTGAGGCTGCCCGTGGGGGAGGGGGAGCTGGGAGCTGCCTCGGCAGTGGCCCTGGACGAAGCTCATGTGGCTGTGGTGGGGGTGCCCCATCCATCCGCCAGGACTGGCAAAGGTAAATATTAGGGTTAGGGTCAGTGCCATGTCAATTCAGGAGCTAAACTGAAATGTCAATTTTTCTCGTGGAAAATTTGAATTGTAGTTTACTTCATGAATTGATTGAATTATGACTCTCACACACATTCACCCAATCCAACATCAACCCCTAGATACGTTATTTTCAAAGTTCTGATTTGATGTGTGTAAACAACATGGTGATATCTTCCCCTTGAATGTTCAGGGGAGCTTTCACCATATTTCTGACATCTATCCAATCCTTTTTTTCTCCTCAATTTCAGATTTCCTCTGCATCTGGAATACTAATTTCCAGACTCTTCAGGCTGGCAAGGAGATGGCAGGAAGAATCTATGGACAGGTAGGAATACTCAGAATTTAGAATTACATTTTTTTAAACCTCAAACTTAAACCAAATGACTATATACTTGTATCTTGCACTAAATAAGACCCACTTCACTCCTATTTATATGAGTCATGATTCCCTCATTTCCCCTCAGGTCTGGTGTTATTTGGGAAAGCTGTTTGTCCCTCACGGCAAGACCCTCTCCGTCATTCCCTACGAGTGTCAGAAGTCCTCTCTGGCCTCGTCCCTAGGGAAACTACGACAAGCTGGGATCGCAGGTAGCGCGGAACTTCCTCAGTAAAACAGTAACCGTGGTGTTAGTCATCCTTGACAGTGCCTGGTTGAATCTGAAATGGCACTCTATTCCCTATATAGTACACTGCTTTTAACACAAGCCCTAGTGGCCCTGGTCAAAAGTAGTGAATAGGAAATGGGAAGCCATTTCGGATTAAGCCCTTGTGTTATAACACACTTTTCATTCAGTCACTGTCAAGGACAGCTATATCACTCCTGTTACACTTCATTGTATATGTTTCCCTCACCTATCTAATGGACTGTATCTGCAAATTACTGTCTTGATATTGCATCTGAATAGCATCTCTTGAAATGGTATTATAAACAAACAGTTTAGTGAGTGGGATTTAATTTAATTTACGCCTTTGTAGTGTCCAAATCGTCGGTGGCTGTGCCCTCTTGGAACAGCCTACTCCATGGGGATCAGCCACAGGGGCCCACCAAAATAGTGGAGACCAGGAAGATTGTAAGTTAACCTGACTTCCAGAATTTATTGACCCTAACACTTTACCGCCAGAATGGATTAATGTTAATTTCACCTGTTCTGGTTGGTCCTCCCTTTGTACAGAAGCTGAGTCGGAAGAGCCAATCAGCGCCCGCCCTCACAGTGAACCAAGTACTGGAGCTTATCAAGGTATTTTAGATCAACTGTTCATTTGCTCTTCTGTTTTGGTAGTCTCAAGCAGGTATTGATGTTGTACATTGTGAGTGAATGACAAATGACCAGTCCCTTTCATAGCGTATTTATATCAAATGTAATTGTCCTCGAGGAAATGTAAGTTGGGTATTGACTGTGGTCAATCTCCAACCCCTCCAGACTGGTCCAGTGGAGAAGGTCCAGAGGGAGGTGGAAGCCCTGGTCTCCAGAGGGGATGCCCAGGACCTGCAGCTCTCGGTGGGCCAGCTGGCCTGCCATCTGGTGGCCCGTAGCCAGGCTGAGCCAGCCTTCTACACTCCCGGGGCCCTGGCACAGCTGGTGCAAACACAGTGCCTTTGCCACAGGTGAGGGTGGCATTGGGTTGACTGGACCTCCTATGGCACGGGAATATTGGTCCTTTGGAAAGGGAGGTTTTCAGAATGATGGTCTATGTTGGATGCATGGAACGTGAATGTGAACAGGGTCATCAGCTCTTGGTAGTGTTGATGCCATCCACTTGTTATGCAAGTTTGGCTGTGCGTCTAGCTTCCATCCTCTAGCAAGACATCAGTGTTGTAGTACTTGAGACCGGTCTCAAGACCACATTTTGAGTGTCTCTGTGTCGGATACATTTCTACTCGGCTTGTCTCGGACAGTGAGGCCTTATCATTTTTTCCCGCGACCAGCTGAGACCATCGGAGTAAAAAAAATCATCATTATCGGCTTCCATTCAGTAAGCACATAAAACCGCTTCGCCAGGCCAAATATATACACTTTCTTGAAACATGATTAGCTGAACAGCCTTTATATCTATTATAGACATGTTTGCGCAGTGGCGAACCTGTAGGCCTTCAGTGTATGACAGGTTAATGATGCTGAAAGGACAACAACGGTAATACCAGCACACTCATGTTGGAGAGTGCACTTTTTGTAAAAGGGCGGCTATATGCCGTATACCCACTTTTATTTTATGGGCATTGTGTGTACTCCCTTAATCCCCACTGATGCAAAGT
Source organism: Coregonus lavaretus (assembly GCF_964263955.1). NCBI lineage: Eukaryota > Metazoa > Chordata > Actinopteri > Salmoniformes > Salmonidae > Coregonus > Coregonus lavaretus. The sequence continues at coordinate 7,949,131 of NC_140027.1, forward strand.
AGTGTAGTGGAGGCATACAACTTATCAATTATGTAGTACAAAAAGAAATCATGCACAAAGTAGCCTACACAATCGCAAAGCACGTGAAAAATATTAATATGCGCGCCGCACCCATAGCCTAGTTTCAGCGGAATATCATCTGCAGGCAGCAAGAGCGCACAGTTCTCAACTGGTTTTGGCATGGAGCAGCTCAGAAGAATGACAAAGTATGATAATTACCAGTAAATGCTAACTAAGACAACAATGGGTATGGAAACCAGTTATTGAAAAAGTTTCGTCTGAAGTCTTGGTTAGTAGGCTATTTGTGATGTGTAATTCAGTCATCATGCTCTTTTTGCATCAGTGGTGTGGGCCTGGGTGGCCCACCCACTGGGGAGCCAGGCCCACCCAATCAGATTGAGCAGAAAAAAGAATACATTATTATTACAAAAATACTCCTCAGTAGTACTGACCTCCAAAATGGTCTCCTGAACATCACATTTTTGGTTTGTTTTTATTAAAACGTGTGATTTTAGCGTGCTAATCTGAAAGATATATGAAAACTAATCAAAAACACAGGATTTTTCACACAGGGTACCTTTCCTTCGCTGGGCAGGCAGTTTGGGAATTTGTTAGCAAAATTTGAGTATACCCACTTCTCCAGGCACCACTGCAAAGGGCCGATGGAAAGACAGCATTCACACACAGCATAATGTTAAAGGATAAGCAGTCTATAAACTTCGACATAATAAGCCAGTAGGTCCCAATCATGAGAATACAAAAACACAACCATTAGGCTAATGTACGACTATTACTTCCCATTGCAAAAAACATTTAATGTTTAGCACACAAAGGAACCGGTGACCTAAAGCTGCAATAAAAAACACAATTCCACTCCACAAGATGATGATAATTTGAAACTTCACTTCTTGTTGTAAGTTATTCTTGAAAAGGGAGAAGCTAACAAATTAGGAACAACATCCTCTTTGATAACACCTGCTGCAGCCTCTGCAAACTAGCCTACAACAAAAGATGGCTAGCTAGACCGTGGGAATATTACTGCTCCCTATCATGCAGTGACCTGTTGGCCTTTGAGAAGGCAAAGTTTCCATACGTTTTTTTGTAAAAACGGCCCCACCCATTACAAGTCAAAATGTGATTGGTTGATTACACTGTCACTCCAAAATGTTGCCCTAATACAATTGAATGGCAGATGCCTTCTATCTAGCTTCTGATGGCCTAGCCAATGGCTGACTTAGCTAGCTAGATGTATCTCCCCAGAGACCACTAAAGAAAAATCCTGATTGGATCTTTTTTTCTGTTCAGTGTTAACCTTTCCTTGCCAACAAGATCTGAAGAGATCAAATCAGAACATAATTGAAAAGAAAAATGTAATTAAAATTATAATTGTTATTATAATTATTTTATCAATCCTTAGCCCTTCTCTGAAGGTGTAGAAGGCCCTCATTGTTCCCCTCTGTGCTTGGGTTAGTAATAATTTGTAGAGTGGCTCTATTTTCTCTCAGCATGCATATTTTTCACCATTCTGAATCTCTAACGAATCCATATGTTCTTCTGAAATATGTACACAAAAATACTGGACATTTTGAACTCTTATGGTGGCGATTTGACAAAATTACAATCATGGTCTTGAATTTGACTTTTTCTGGTCTCGGTCTTGACTCTGTCTCGGACCCTCTTGTCACCCTCCCGGTCTCTGTCTTGACTCCATCTCGCCCCCCCTCCGGTTTTGGTCTTGACTCTGATTCTATTTTCTCCGGTCTTGGTCTTGAATCGGTCTCGCTTTAGGTGGTCTCGAACACAACACTGCAAGACGTCATAGGTGAATACATTCTGGTGGGTGGGTTCCTATCCAGTTTCCTCGCCTATCAGTAACAATGATGGAAAGAAGACTAGGAAAGGAAGCTTTTTATAGTATTTTCACACAGCCCATTGTTGAGCCCCTTGGTTTGGTTCTGACTTGTTCTATGTGTCTTTCTGCAGTGTATGTCCTGACCTCCTGCTGCTGGCTCTGGAGCACAAGGACTACTTCCTGTGTCAGCTCTGCCTGCAGCTCTTCCCAGACATCCCTGAGGTGGTCACGTGTGCCTGCCTCAAAACCTTCATCAGGTCAGTCTAACTCGATGGTGTATGGGGCGCCTTTTGTAACAACCTACTGTATACGTTGTGAAAAATATGAATTCTGGTGACGCTTGGGCTAGTGTTTCCTGCCAGTGCTGGAGCTTGGTTATGTATTTGTTAGCCTAATTGTTGTGCTCTGTTTTGATGGTAGAAGTTTCTACTCATTGTGTACAATGCATACTCTTTCCACCACATTGTAAACCAAGCGGTCTCTTTGTGGCTGTGCTTTTAAATTATGTTTATTTTGAAGTGCTTTATTTCTGGAACTTGTTTTGTTTGAACCAGTTCCAATGCTTCCAAGTCTTGTTACTGCAAATACATAGTTTGTCAATTCATATAAATAGCCTGAAATCAGGATCATTGTTGTAACGGCTGTGCGTGTCTCTCTCCCTCAAGTGTGCCAGACGGCGACGTGGAGATGGTGAGTCTGGAGCCGGACAGCGTGTCATTCATGGAGGGCCTGGTGGCGGCGGGGGCCCGGGGGGGCCAACAGAACGGCTTCAGCCCCCCTCTGTATGAGGAGGACAGCTGTGATGCCCACCACCAGCCCAATCCTCCCCAGGACCAGGATAAGAAGAACCCCACACTGCAGCTAGAGGCCTGCCCCGTGGGTCTACACAAGGCTGTGCTACTGTATCTTTTTGTATAGTCTGGACAACCATTACCCTAAACACTATTCCATTGCAAGACTACAGTAATATCTGATAATGTCATTATTGATTGAAATGTGTATTTGATAGACATCGACACATAGAATCATCAATAGTCAGATGGCTTGAACCAACACAAAGCTGTGTTACTGTATCCTCTCACTATAGGTTTCTTGAATGGGTTGTTCATTAATAGGGATAGATACAATGACGCATTTCATTGTCAACAGTCGGCTGCAATGCACCATCGTGTTTACCTTGCGCTAATATACAGCACCAGTCCATAGAAAGGGGACTCTTAAACCTGTGTGGAGGTGTTATAACTTAACTGTGCTGCTGTAGTAATGAGGTCCTGCAGACACCTTATAGTGACAACTTTCTGCTCCCCCACCTGAAGGACCTCAACTCTCAGCAGGTTATTGTGAGTAGCTACCTGTCTCATCTCCTTGACAATATGCCATAGTTGGGATCAATTCCATTTCATTCAAGTTGATTCAGGAAGTAAATTCCAATCTTCCTCATTGAAAGACTGATTGTTGCATCCTTCTGTTTCCTTTCCTCTCCCAGCTCTTTCTTCAGTACCTCCAGTTCGTCTATTTGAAATATTCCCAAGACGTCTACGCGCAACCGCCCAGTTTGAGATCGCCCACAATGACACAGGTTGGTAAATGGAAACATTAAAGATATACAAAATGCATATAATTATATTGTATAGCATTAACCTAAATGTGTGGATTCTGAATTTCCTTTTTCTTTTCTAGATCATTGACTGGGTGTGCTTGTTGTTGGATGCTCATTTCACAGTCTTGGTCATGGCTCCTGATGCCAAAGGATTGCTGTCAAATCTCCACAGCTTCGTCAAGTCCCAGGTATATGCTTTCTCTTTGGTCCTCACCGCAAATGGGAGGAATGTTTACCTCTTCAGTGGTTTAAACTGGAAAAACAAGTGTTGTTACAATTATAAATGGTAGCCGTTTTAAGGTAGACTCAGCGTTATGACGTTGCCATGAGCGGCATCGCCGATGTTAGGATGAGCACGATGCAAGACTTTGCAGTCACACAAAGTATCTGCGGATGCGCACTGGTTCGCTCCACGCTGCTAAAACGTGGTAGCTACGGGACCAACCCACCGGAGAAGTTTAGCCTCACACTTCGACGCTTTTAGTTGTTGCGGAAATTGACACACAACTGCTGTTTACTTTGTGCATCTGTCATCTCGCTGACGCACATACTGTATATGGTTCTTCATTGTAAGGGTTAATTTAACATCTATCCCCATCTACCCATTCCAGGTGAAACTATTCTCTGAACTGGGGAAGATCGAGGGCAGCCTTCAAGAGCTCCACAAAATGAAGCCGTCGAAGGACATCAGCCAGTACTCCATAGAAGTCATTGAGCTCTTTTAGACTATATTTACAGATTATTTCTAATAAAACTCTGCCGTTGACCTCCTCCCCATTTCTCTTGGTCAGTTGCATCGTTGTGTTCCACTTTGTTTTCGGTATGCTACCAAAAGGTCCATGGTTCAACTGCTGTATCATACCTACCTACTGTAGATATCTACACTGGTCCCAGATCTGCTTGTGCTTTCAACGATGACCATAGGAATTGGCTATGCAGCGCACAAACAGATCTGGGATCAGTCTAGTAGATTCCCAGATGTGTAGAGCAAATGATTATCTAGTTCTGAACTGTGGCATTGCTCAGACCTAGGACCCCATAGCCATGTGAGTTGTATTTGTCTGTATAACCTGAGGGCGTGTGTAGTATAAAAATTTGCTAATATGAATTATGCAGAAAACTATATAGTCCCATGATATTGCAACATGGCATAGATACTTTTAACCTATGGAACATACTGCCCCTTATAGGAATATACTGACATGTCTAAAAATGGAAATGGGACTCAACCTTCCATATGGTTGACAATCTTGTGGTTAAATGTTGTATTTCATAAAGGCTATTTGGGCTGTGAATAACTGTACATCTCCCAATCACATTGTAGTGTAGCACATGTTTTCTATAGATACATTTTGTGTTGCATTCTAACAAAGTAAATTCTGAATTCATGTGACAGTATTTGTATTAAAAATACCCTATGCACAAAATATCCCTCGTCTATGTCACATCATGATGAGTTGTATGGTTATCATATGTATGTCTAAGGTAAGATGACATGGTACATGATACCAATATACACTATATATACAAAAGTATGTGGACACCCCTTCAAATTAGTGGATTTGGCCATTTCAGTCACACCCATTGCTGACATGCAGGGGCGCAATTTCAGTTTTAGAAGTGGTGGGGGGGGACATTTTAAAAATATTTTTGTTTATCTAGTCGGATAAACACTCCAAACAGCATACCCGACTGCTCGGAGGCGTCCGCATGGTCCTAAAGCACACCGTTACCTCGTTTTGTCTCGCATTCCAATTATAAAACTTGGGGGGGAATGCAATTTCAGAATGCGGGACCCACCGTCCCCAGTGAAAGTTGCGCCCCTGCTGACAGGTGTATAAGATCCAGCACACATGCAATCGCCATTCGCAGTAGAATGGCATTACTGAAGAGCTCTGTGACTTTCAACGTGGCAGTCATAGGATGCCACCTTTCCAACAAGTCAGTTTGTCAAATGTATGCCCTGCTAGAGCTGCCCCAGTTAACTGTAAGTGCTGTTATTGTGAAGTGGAAACATCTAGGAGCAACAACGGCTTAGCTGCGAAGTGGTAGGTCACACAACCTCACAGAACGGGACCGCAGAGTGCTGAAGCGCGTAACGCATAAAAATAATCGGTCCTCTGTGTCAACACTGACTACCGAGTTCCAAACTGCCTCAGGAAGCAACGTCAGTACAAGAACTGTTCGTCGGGAGCTTCATGAAATGGGGTTCCATTGCTGAGCAGCCACACACTAAGATCACCATGCGCAATGCCAAGCGTCGGCTGGAGTGGTGTAAAGCTCACTGCCATTGGACTCTGGAGCGGTGGAAACGCATTCTCTGGAGTGATGAATCACACTTCACCATCTGGCAGTCCATGGATGAATCTGGATTTGGCAGATGCCAGGAGAACGCTACTTGCCCCAATGCATTGTGCCACCTGAAGTTTGGTGGAGGAGGAATAATGGTCTGGGGCTGTTTTTCATCGTTCGGGCTAGGCCCCTTAGTCCCAGTGAAGGGAAATCCTAGCGCTACAGCATACAATTTACATTTACATTTTAGTCATTTAGCAGACGCTCTTATCCAGAGCGACTTACAGTTAGTGAATACATATTTTTATTTATTGATTTTTTATACTGGCCCCCCGTGGGAATTGAACCCACAACCCTGGCGTTGCAAACGCCATGCTCTATCAACTGAGCTACATCCCTGCCGGCCATTCCCTCCCCTACCCTGGACGACGCTGGGCCAATTGTGCGCCACCCATGAGTCTCCCGGTCGCGGCCGGCTGCGACAGAGCCTGGATTCGAACCAGGATCTCTAGTACAATGACATTCTAGACGATTCTGTGCTTCCAACTTTGTGTCAACAGTTTGGGGAAGGCCCTTTCCTGTTTCAGCATGACAATGCCCCCATGCACAAAGTGAGGTCCATACAGAAATGCTTTGTCGAGATCTGTGTGAAAGAACTTGACTGGCCTGCACAGCACCCTGACCTCAAACCCATCAAACACCTTTGGGATGAATTGGAACGCTGACTGCGAGCCAGGCCTAATCACCCTATATCAGTGCCGACCTCACTGTGGCTGAATGGAAGCAGGTCCTCGCAGCAATGTTATAACATTGTGGAAAGCCTTCCCAGAAGAGTGGGGGCTGTTATAGCAGCAAAGGGGGGACAAACTCCTTATTTATGCCCATGATTTTACATTTACATTTAAGTCATTTAGCAGACGCTCTTATCCAGAGCGACTTACAAATTGGTGCATTCAACTTAGAATAGCCAGTGGAAGAACCACCCCCTTTTTTCCCTTATTTCTGTTATGGGGGGGGGGGGGGGGTGGGGTAGAATGATCACTGCCATACTATTCCAGGTACCCCTTAAAGAGGTAGGAATACCTGGAATAGTATAACAGCAATCCTTCCACCCCCCCTCCCCCACCCATCGTAGACCCCACCCCAACAAGCAGGTGTCCACATACTTTTGGTCTTGTAGTGTATGTAATTTAGATAACCACATCAATAGGTTTTGCAAAACTACTAAAGGCTACTTGGAACGTGCAACCTGAAAATTAAGTATTTAATTTTGAACACTTGGAGGTGCCCTTTTCCATTGTGTTGTACCGCATTTTGCATAAAGACGGTAGGTAATATCAAGACATTAACTGCATTCAAGTGGACGTAACAAATGTTTAGTTGACTGATTTGGGCATTTGAAGTACTACACTTTAGCGAAAAACTTCCCATTACCTATTGTTACATGATCAAAATAAATCGTTGTCGGCAGGATTCGAACCTGCGCGGGAAGATCCCAATGGATTTCTAGTCCATCGCCTTAACCACTCGGCCACGACAACTTGTTATAACACTATGAAATTACTCGCAATTTAACCCATTCCACTTCTAACTTTCTATTTATTGTTATTTTGAAGACTTTTAGCCATGCCTTGAACTACCATTCACTGTGCTAGCTGCTTCTATTGAAAATGTAGCTATAACCTCGAAATAATTCGACTGCTGCCTGCTAGAGTTCATAAGGCAATGTGCTTGCTTTAAAGAGAAAAGCCTTGGCAAAGACAAACTACAGAGAGCATGCACCAGTACACTAGACATAGTAGGCCTGATCTAAATAGGCTACATTTGAGAGCATAAACCATAGACTGTAATTAAACATAATGTTGCTAGACCCTATCATAAGAGAGGGATTTAGTAAACGGCACAAAAAATAGAAAAAAAGAAACAATGTAGCACCACAACTGCTACATTGGTAGGTTATGAAAAAATGTATGTACTCACTAACTGTAACTGTAAGTCGCTCTAACTGTAAGTCGCTCTGGATAAGAGCGTCTGCTAAATGACTAAAATGTAAAATGTCAAATTTGTCACCATCATTCCATGGTGATGGAACTGTTCTGATGTTCTTCGTTCTGGTCCAGAATGTAGAATGACGCCTTTCATAATATCCACTGTGTGCATCAATAAGTAAACACAATGTTTGAAGAAAAAAATAATTTCCTATCCTATTTTTATAAATGCATACAATTATCCAATGCAATACACAATATTTTATGAGTCTTTTTTGCCATTAAAATAAGCTTATTGAATAACTCACTCTGCATTAGCAAAATTACAAATGGAGTCTCTTTGATAATAACAACAAATCAACTACCAATGGCTACATGATTTAAATGTTGACATATAGTGAACTTCTGCCTAATATGTGATCATATTTGCTGTAACTCTGAAACTGACTTAACAACAATTTGGTTTCATGATTCTGATCTTCCCTGTGTCCGACTACGTACGCTTGTTTATATTCTGGCTAGAATGACGACGTCAGCTGCAAATTGACAACGCTGTTACATTGTAATAAATCGATATTTTCTTGATTTGTATGAATTAGCATGACAAGTGAACGTAAATAAACAATCGTGAGGGCATCACGTTTGCATGGATAACTAATTTTATGAACTAAATGCGTCTACTGTAGAATAGTAGTCACGTGACCTCCATACAGGGCCTGCTGTCTGTTTTCAGTGGAGGGAGAGATCCGAAGAAAAATGGCGACTGCAGGCGACCTAAAGCGGGACGCCGGCCATTCTATTTGAACTTTCTACTAAAAATTGAGCCCGGGGCTTGGTGGGGCTAATTGAGCCTATTGCAACGTTGGTTAGTGTTTCCGAGGGTGCCCGTGTTCTCGGGTTTGCGTGGACCAGTCGCGCGCTAAAATTGAAATTAAAAATAATACATCTACTACAATGCGAGGGAGAAGAGGAAGGCCTCCCAAACAGGCAGCGGAGATGCAGGAGGTTTCCCCTGGGCCAGTTCGTGGTTCGAGAGGGAGAGGGAGAGGTAGCCGTGGTAGGGGAAGGGGACGAGGACGTGGCCGCGGACGAGGTACGGTGGTGGATACCGGCGATACAGAAATTAATCGGAGAGAAAACTACCATTCGTCCAGGGGCCGGAGGAAAGTTGGAGCAACGACGACATCGCGGGGCAGAGGAAGAGGCAGGGGTTCGAGAGGTGGTCGCGGCAGCAGGGGGAGACGGCCACTGTGCAAGGTGGTCTACGATGACAATAGCGACGAGGAAGAGGATAATATTAGTTTGAGGTCGGAGGAAGACGAACTTTTACACGAGAATCCCTCCTCAGACTACGAAGAGGAGGCCGTGGACAATGAGTCCGATTTTCTGGAAGAATTACCAGATGAGGATGATGGTAGCTACTGTACGGAGAGCAGCTTTCGGAGCCATGATAGCACGCACGGCAGCACTCCAGGTAAGTCGGCTTGCAAATGCAATTTAGAAGCATTTTCCAAATACACGCCAAAGTGCCACAGTTTTTATTTAGCACATTTGGGAAGCAAGCTGCATTGTTCAAAATGGAGATTGCACTCATAAACAGGCCTTTGTTTAGGAGCTCTGGTGATCGTTTGCTAGTTCCTGCACAGTGAACACTACTGTCGCCTCGCATGTTTTCTATTATGAAAAATCAGTAACTTTCGGCAAAAATGATCACGCATTTGACGATGGGGATTATTGTAATGCAAGTGAAATTGACGTTTGCGTAATTGCACAATTTTGCATGTAAAATATTATTTGCCCAGGCGTTAGTTCCAGAGAAACATTTAGCTACTTTTCATTCATTCATTTAGAAATGTCCCTTAACATACATGCGTCAACAAGCATGCCATGCTGCACTATTTGGCTACAAAATATCACGATACGATTTGTTCCATTTGTTTTAGAACTGCTCGTGCGGTTTTGATACTTTGTCGCGTTGCCTTGCATCGCATGAATATACTGTTATACAATTACTGTAGTAGATGTAAACAATAAATAGTCAGTTTAATCAACTAGTTGTAATTTACCCCCATTCTTTTTCCTTCAGAACATCAGGTGTTGAGATATATTTCGTGAGATTGTGTTTAAATCAGCTTGACAGTACATCATCGCGCGGTCTTTGTTTTGAAAAGAGGCGCTCTAATTTCACCTGTTGCAGCCTGAACTCATTATAATATCACGTACTAAATTGTACGGTAACCATAGCAAAGCCTATCTATGTAAACAAGCAAGAGCAAAGGCAACCTTCTTTGAAATTATAGAATTGTATAATTGTTGAACTGGAAAGTCAGTCGTTTTGTTGTTGCATGATGTCAAAACATTAGTGAAAGTGACATTAATGTCATTCATGTAGTTTGGACTTCGTGTAGTCAATTTTCAAGCCATTTATGGAATATTAAGCAACCATTTTGTATTTTTCAGGATTATGCCTAAGATTAGTATAAATTATTCTACATTTTCTGATCTCATATGGTGGTGACTAGAATCTTCAAAATATCAAAATTCCACATGTTCCTGTAGACTTGGAATGGATCTGCTGATTCATAATGCAATGCAGAATTATATTTCCATAAAGTTATAGATTTATTGATATGGTATTCATCCTAAAATGTTTGTATGTGAATGTGTTTTATAACTTTCCCCACATCTCATAAGCACAGAAGTGTACAGCCTAGACCACATGGTATTTCTTGAATCATAATTCTATCTCTCCATTGCACCCCAGTGACTGATTACACAAATAACCTCCTACCCCAAATAGGCCCGCTTACCATGTGAATATGGCTGAATTGTGGTTTATGTGCCTTTTCATATGACCTATAATCACACACACACTCATTTTATCACAGTGAGTCACAAATACATGCTTACACATACAACGAGACTGTGCATAGGGTCAGGAGGAATGAAGGCAGAGGTTTTTGTACACAGAGCCCGCACTGGGGGCGGACGCTCAGGGGAGAGGTGCTTGTTGGTCGTTTTTAATGTCACCTCATCTATGCCTACACCCAGGCTAATGTTTGAAATCTAATTTAAAACTACAATATGTTATACCTACCTACTCCAGCTGATATCAGAGGGTGTGGATCCCTGGCTTTATGTTTCAAATTCTGAACATGATCAGGGCCCATATTCATAAAACGTACTGATCTAGGATCAGTTTAGCCTGTTAGATCACAATGAATAAGATTACATGGACAGAGGGAGCTGACTCTAGATCAGCACCCCTACTTTGGCCCAGGGTAGAGTGAGTGAAGGAAGGCCGAATTCTCCACTGCACAGTGAATACTCGAGTACCAGGTGCTAGGTTGGCTTATTTACATTTTAAAAACTTGATTAAAAAAAACATGTATTTAGTAAATCAAAAGTTCTCTTTCCAAAGGGAGAAATACTGTTTATAGAAGAGATTCAGACTTTATATACACCATCAAATCAAATGTTATTTGCCACATGCACCGAATACAACAGGTGTAGACCTTACATTGAAATGCTTACTTAAAAGCCCTTAACCAACAATGCGGTTCTAAGAAAAAAAAGTGTTACGTAAAAAATAGATAAGTCAAAAATAATTAAAGAGCAGCAGTAAAATAAAATAACAGTAGGGAGGCTATATACAGGGGTGCCGGTACAGAGTCAATGTGCGGGGCACCGGTTAGTTAAGGTAATTGAGGTAATATGTACATGTGGGTAGAGTTAAAGTGACTATGCGTAGATAATAAACAGAGTAGCAGCAGCGTAAAAGAGGGGGTGGGGTGGTGGAGACAATGCAAATAGTCCGGGTAGCCATGATTACCTGTTCAGGAGTCTTATGGCTTGGGGGTAGAAGCTGTTAAGAAGCCTTTTGGACCATGGGATTTATGGAAGGGTAAAAAATATGTCGATTTATAACCAATAGGCTATACTTGAAATTTGATACAACGAAAGTAATGCACACATTCACAGAGCTGTTATCAGTAAACAGTAACAAAATGGTTGCACACTCAAATGTGTTGAATAAGAGCCCCTGCCTGTTTGACAGAAACATCGACAGCCATTATGGTTGATGGAAATTGTGCTGCCTGGTTTGGCTCATTCAGTATGTTTCTAGCTTTGTCTTTGTACTTTGATATTGTGGTGTTTCTCAGAGTCTAGGACAATTTTTTTCCTGACCCCGTTTTATGTCTCTTGATTGATTTTAATTCTTTACATAATTTATTTCCCTCTCTCTCCATCCCTCTCTGTCTCAGGTCGGAGGGGCAGACGCCCGCAACGGCCCCGCTCGCCCATCTTCGAGGCCAAGGAGGTGCCCCCCCTGGAGCTGCCCAAGTCCTCGGAGGACCTGCTGGTGCCGGCCAATCAGCTCCTCAACATCTCAGCCGTCTATGAGGTGCTGCGCAACTTCGGCTCGGTCCTGCGCCTCTCGCCGTTCCGCTTCGAGGACTTCTGCGCAGCGCTGGCGGGCCAGGAGCAGTGCACCCTGCTGGCTGAGACCCACACTGCCCTGCTCAAGGCCATCCTGCGCGAGGAGGACACGTCCAACACCACGTTCGGTCCTGCCGACCTCAAGGACAGTGTCAACTCCACGCTCTACTTCATCGACGGCATGACCTGGCCCGAGATGGTGCGCGCCTACTGCGAGAGCGACCCAGAGTACCGCCAGGTGCTCCCTTTACTGGAGAGTGAGGAGTACCCTTACGAGCCCCTCGAGAGCAAAATTAAGGTCCTTCAATTCCTCGTGGACCAGTTCCTGGCCACCAACCTGGCTAGAGAAGAGTTGATGTCAGAGGGGGTGGTGGCGTACGACGACCACTGCAGGGTGTGCCACCGGCTCGGGGACCTCCTCTGCTGCGAGACGTGCTCGGCCGTCTACCACCTGGAGTGCGTGAAGCCGCCGCTGGTGGAGGTACCCGAGGACGAGTGGCAGTGTGAGGTGTGCGTGGCGCACAAGGTGCCCGGCGTGGTGGACTGTGTGACAGAGGCGCAGAAGAGCCGGCCATACATCCGCCAGCTGCCAATCGGCTATGACCGCCACCGCCGCAAGTACTGGTTCCTGGACCGCCGCATCGTGGTGTAAGTAGACAACAACAAACCAACATTCTCACTCCAAAATTATACTGAACAAAAATATAAATGCAACAGGCAGGGGCGCAGCCATGGGTGGGCCTGGCTCCCCAGTGGGTGGGCCTATGCCCTGCCAGGCCCACCCATGGCTGCGCCCCTGCCTGTTGCATTTATATTTTTGTTCAGTATAATTTGTTCAGCCAATCATAATGATTTTTCCCCCACAAAAGGCCTTTATTACAGACAGAAATACTCCTCAGTTTCATCAGCTGTCTGGGTGACTGGTCTCAGACGATCCCGCAGGTGAAGAAGCCAGATGTGGAGGTCCTGGGCTGGCATGGTTACACGTGGTCTGCGGTTGTGAGGACGGTTGGACGTACTGCCAAATTCTCTAAAATGACGTTGGCAGTGGCTTAGGGTAGAGAAATGAACATTAAATTATCTGGCAACAGCTCTGGGGGATATTCCTGCAGTCAGCATGCCAATTGCACACTCCCTCAAAACTGGAGACATCTGTGGCATTGTGGTGTGTGACACAACTGCACATTTTAGTGGCCTATTCTTGTCCCCAGCACAAGGTGCACCTGTGTAATGATCATGCTGATTAATCAGCTTCTTGATATTCCACACCTGTAAGGTGGATGGATTATCTTGGCAAAAGAGAAATGCTCACTAACAGGGATGTAAACACATTTGTATACAACATTTGAGAGAAATACGCTTTTTGTGCGTATGGAAAATGTCTGGGATCTTTTATTTCAACTCATTAAGCATGAGACCAACACTTTACATGTAGGTGATTTATTTCCCAGGTTTCAACTGTACAGGGCAAATGGCAGATAGTGTGTATGTTTCAGCATGATAATGCACAGCCCCATGTCGCAAGGATCTGTACACAATTCCTGGAAGCTGAAAATGTCCCAATTCTTCCATGGCCTGCATACTCACCAGACGTCACCCATTGAGCATGTTTGGGATGCTCTGGATCGACGCGTACGTCAGTGTGTTCCAGTTCCCACCAATATCCATCAACTTCGCACAGCCATTGTAGAGTGGTGGTCACACCAGATACTGACTGGTTTTCTGATCCACGCCCCTACCTTTTAAAAAAGTTATCTGTGACCAACAGATGCATATCTGTATTCCCAGTCATGTGAAATCCATAGATTAGGGCCTTTCAACTGCCCAGTGAGGAATCCCTTTGACAGTTCTATCTGCCCTACAATCAATAGGGCCTTTCAATTGACTGATTTCCTTATGGAACTGTAACTCAGTAAAATCTTTGAAATTGTTGCGTTTGTATCTTTGTTCAGTGTAATAAATAGTTATTACAATTTAATATTCTACCTGGCAGAAAATGGTCAGTTCTAGACAATAGATTTACATCTGAATATTCTGTAACGTTATATACCCTTGGACATCCCTTCTCAAGCAATTGATTAGTTGGATCAGGTGTGATAGGACAAAAATATGCATTTGCTAGGGGCTTTGGAGGAACAGTTTGGGAAACACAGGGTTATGGGATGGGATGATGGGCAAGGGCTGTTGTCTCACCTTGGGCTGTTGTCTAGGAGGGTCTATAATATCCTTGCCCTACTGACACCTTCTCAGTCTTTGAAAGGATGCTGTTGTGGGAAATGTTTGCTGTCCTGACACTAGGAGGAAAATGTGAAAACAGTTGTCATCACAATGTGAAACGAAGACTGAGATACTAAACTGAGTATAGTGTCTAAACTGTGTCCTTTTGAAGGAAATGATGAGTGTTGAAGGCAACTGCTAATGGCTACCCTGGTCATTCTATAGAAAGGTCCTTTGGAGAAAGAATGTGGGGCATATATTTTACACTTTTATCTAAACCAGTGTTCCTTAGGTAGTCTAGTGGTTAGAGGGCCAGTAACTGGTGTCAAGGTGAAAATCTGTCTGTGCCCTTGAGCAAGGCACTTAACCCTTATTTGCTCCAGGGGTGACATACTACTATGGTTGACCCTTTACCTTGTCCTTGGGACATTTTAGTTTTTGGTCTTGCACTACACAGCTGATTCAAAGGATCAATTCATCAAGCTTTGATGATTTCAATCAGGTGTGTAGTGCTAAGGCAAAAACAAGAATGTGCACCCCTTGGGGTCCCCAGGAACAGGGTTAAGAAACACTGATCTAAACATTATTTACAAATGATACAGATTGGTGTTTACCGTCTGGGTATCTCAGCCTGTCGCACCTCCAACAGTGCTCTTAGGTCAGCTACAGGATAAAAACATTTTTGGGGAGAAGACATGCAACTTCTATGAGACATGTTACGTGTATAATGGCAATATGAAGAAGAACAAGTTTGGCAGTGCTGACTAAGATTGGGGAGGATCGATTCCCCTTGCTACCCTATAGGCAAGCAACAGGGACTTGAATTTGATGCACACTGCTGATGGGAGCCAGTGGAGAGTGTGAAGGAGTTTTAGACAGTCTGGTAAAGGGACACAATGGAGTTGTTAACTGTGACAGAGGTCTTGGCGCAGGCCTTTCCAGGGAGGAAGAGCAGCTTCTCTTGTCAATGTTGAGCTTGAGGTGGTGGGCTAGCATCCAGTAACTCCGTGTGATTGGCAAAGTCTCAGGAACGCTTGCGTCAGGTCCCAAATCACTCCCTACCCCTCCCCTTGGCCCTAACCATTTGTTTCTACAGATCTGTAAGGTGTGAGATCCGTCATTGCACTGGTTATAGCCTGCCTGCCCAGACCCTACAGATCTGCAAACATCGAGGGGTTAGGGCCATGGGGGATGGAGCAATTTAGGACTGGCGGAGTGAGCGATTTTAGGACTGGCTTTACAAAGCATTTAGATCTAACTTTCTTGCCTGGTCTTTGAGATGTCTTGGGTTTTTAATCCAGTGGACAATGACATAATGTACATTGCTCTGACACAACCATAAAGTACATGTTAGGACTAGTACCACAAAATATGTTGACATGTATTAAATGAACTGCCAGTTGGTAGATGCAAAGATGATCTTTACCTGACCAGCCATCCTGCCTTGTGTAGGGCTTCAGGAGGTATAGCTATTAGCTGGCTACAAGCCTCAAAGGTGTCTCCATTTTAGCAAATAAATCTCCCACTGACAAATGTAGCTGGCTAGCTAGCTAGGATCATTCTATTAGCTTAGCTAACATTGCATTAATGAAATAAGCATTAGTTAGCCAACTAGCTAGCTAGCAAGCTAGATGAGTTGTTTATACGTTGGCTAAAAACTAGCTTTTACATTAGTTCATTTAGCTATACAAGCAAGCTAAAACTGCACACATCTGAGAAGAAGGCATGTCGACCAGCTGACAGCTTATTATGCTAGCTAGCTGATTCAAGGGTGAGCCGAGAGACATCCGCACGAACGCATCCATCTACACAGGATTATTCACAACTAGCTAACAGGCTGGCTGCTAATGCAGCAATCGCTATGCTAACTCTTGCCGTTCCAACCTGTTCCTAAATTTACCCGACACTAGCTAGCTAGCCAGCCAGCAAGTGATCATTACTTATTTATTCATGTGTACAGTGTCAATTTCAATCAGGCACTGACGTTATCCAGCTAAGAAACACTGATAACCCGGAATCAAAATTGAAGCAGAAGCGCGAGCAATTGTCCTGTGATCATGTTCAAACTGTGAGCTTTTTTTACATGACAGATGGCACTCTTTTAATGATTTTATTAAAACGTTTACATTTACATTTTAGTCATTTAGCAGACGATTTTATCCAGAGCGACTTACATCACTTGTTTAGCTTCTCTGGTAAGGTATAGAAAGGCCAATGCCTCACTTGTTTCAAGGATAATGACAATGTAAACACACATATTAGTAAGCGATAGCATATAAGCCAGCTATTAAGCACTAGTCACAGATGGTGTGGTAGCAGACTCCTTTAACCTGAGAGGAGAGTGTCACACACACCCACGCACACACAAACACACCTGAACAGAGGGATTCGGAGGTAGCCTTCACTGTCTCATTACCGCTGCCACTCAAGATAGTGTCCTTCACCGGGTGCAGTGTAATCGATTTTCACTATCCCCATGGAGAGAGCGAGAGAGGGAGAGAGAGAGAGAGAATGTGTGTGTGTGTCTCGAGTGGGTGGTTGCATCCTGAGAGGATGCTGACTAGACTGTTGGAATACAGCCAAAGGCTATTGAGACCCAGGCCTCGACCCTGCTGTGCACAAAGCTGTCAAATGTGTCATTTTGTCTATGTCTCATGCATGCCTAGTGTGTGCAAAGGTTTTACAACTTTAATTTCCATATAATCATGTTGAGTGGCGCAGTGGTCTAAGGCGCCGCATCGCAGTGCTAACTGTGCCACTAGAGATCCTGGTTCGTATCCAGGCTCTGTCGCAGCCGGCCGCGACCGGGAGACTCATGGGCGGCGCACAATTGGCCCAGCGTCGTCCAGGGTAGGGGAGGGAATGGCCGGCAGGGATGTAGCTTAGTTGATAGAGCATGGCGTTTGCAACGCCAGGGTTGTGGGTTCAATTCCCACGGGGGGCCAGTATAAAAAAATATATATATATATATATATATATATATATATATATATATATATATATATATATATATATATAAAAAATATATATATGTATTCACTAACTGTAAGTCGCTCTGGATAAGAGCGTCTGCTAAATGACTAAAATGTAAAATGTAAATGTTTTCCATATACTAATAATAATAATAATAATAATATGCCATTTAGCAGACGCTTTTATCCAAAGCGACTTACAGTCATGCGTGCATACATTTTTTTTTTTTGTGTATGGGTGGTCCCGGGGATCGAACCCACTACCTTAGCGTTACAAGCGCCGTGCTCTACCAGCTGAGCTACAGAGGACCACAACAGTGTTTTATCAGTGTTTTCCATGATTGCAGCTAAGTCAATGTTAACTTAAAGGGCAATTCCACCACTTTTCAACCTCATTTTCATTATCTCCAGCACAATACCAATGTCTACATACAGTGTATGTGACAACGGCGCATTTCTACGTTCTACCTGATGACATAATCAAACGATTTTCAAACACTGTGACATTCACGGTGACGTGGAGCAATAAAATACCCTCCCTCTGGCTAGAAACTCGTTGCAGATTTTGAAAATCGCTGTTTTTCTTACTTTTAATCCTACCCTGTGATGTCACAGAGAAGCATTTTTTTGGAACCTTTCTTCTTATCTTTGTAACCACAGATCATAGAAACGTGCCGTTTTCACATATCTAGACACCGGTATGGTGCTGGAGATGATGAATATGAGTTTGAAAAGTGGCGGAATTGCCCTTTAAGGAAAACTGGCACCATAGAAGACACTGAAAGAAGAAACTTGTATTAAATAGTTGTTACTACTATGTCCTTACAATGTACAGTAGAAGGTCTCTGTGGTAAAAATGTTCTTCATTCTACTGCTCTTCATTTGATGATGGCATCAATTAATCAAAGACCTCGATCTCTCTCTTTCTCCATCCTCTTTCTCTCCTACCCTGTCCCCTCCATCTCCCTATTATCTCTCTCTCCCCTCCTCTTTTTCTCTCCACCACCTCCATCCCTCTCTCGCTCCTTCCCTCCACCCCAGTGAGGAGGACGGCGAGCAGGAGGACAAGACCATCTGGTACTATAGCACCAAGGTACAGCTGGCTGAGCTGATCGACTGCCTGGACAAGGGCTACTGGGAGGCCCACCTGTACGCCACGCTGGAGGAGATCAGGGACGAGGTGCACACGCACATGGACATCACCGAGGAGCTCACCAACAAGGCCCGCGGTGCCAACAAGTGCTTCCTCACCGCCGCAAACGGTAAGAGATGTGGACACGTTCAGATAGGGCATGTTTGTTCTACATAACCTATATCTATCTGACATGTTGCATAAGGTAGAATAGAAATCTCTCATTACATTTCTGCAACATTTGCCTATTGAACGAGGCCTAGGGTGCACACACAGGATTTGGGATTTGTTTTCTTATTTTATTCTAGGACTGGTATTGTCATTTACAGTCATTTCAGAAGGAGATTTGAGCATTTGTTTGCATAGTTATTTACTATTAAACTACCGGTATTACACACTGACAACTTGCCTATTGAATGCAGCTCTCTGTACGCTGTTAGATAACTAACTTATAAATGCCCCATAGCACACATCCTATTGCTTCCTTTGAAGTTTATCATTGTGTTACCGTCATTGGAAGGGTGAAAGCTTTACATTGAATCTATTGAGACCCCGGTGAATTTTGAGCACATTTCAGTAGGGTAAAGCTGTTATGTATTTGTTTTTACATTAGAAAGTAGGTTTAGGCTTTTTCGTCAAATAAGGCAGTTTGGTCATGTCCCAAATTGCACCCTATTACCTATGTAGTGCACTACTTTTGACCAGGCCCCTTAGGACTCTGGTCAAAAGAAGTGCTCTATACAGAGAATAGAGGGGGTACTTCAAGTCAATGATTGGTTGTTTTGGCTGTTGCCTGTCTATGAGGGAAAGGAGCTCAATTACTGCAATGCCAGCCTCAATGGAGTAGATTGTCCCAATTCAAAGAGATGATTTTGATTTGTAACAATTTTGCTGTCATTTCCATCAGTCATTGGTTTTGCCTCTTGACAATGCTCAGTGGTTTGGAGAGAGCTAATAGCCTACTACTCTATTTACCCTTCAGTTCCTCCCCTATGATGAATGAATGGTGTTAAGTGATGAGCAAACACTTACTCTGCCTGTGTCCCAAAATGGCACCCTATTCCATATGTAGTGCACTACATCTGACCAGGGCCCATAGGGTGCCTTTTGGGACGCAACTACTCTCTGTCTCTTGGTGTGTGTGATATTCATCATCGGTATAATTTTCTCTGTTCGGTTGGTTCTAACAAGGTTGCTGATTTGCATCCTGCCCATGGCTGAACCTCTCAATGTTGTCTGCCTCTGAGTTGGTAACGTGAGGGTGCTGATCAGCGCGGCAACACACACACACACACACACACACACACACACACACACACACACACACACACACACACACTTATTTTAGATCCATGGTATTGGGTGAGTGTATGGGTTTTGCAGTTATGACTCATGCAAGTTGTATACATTAGCATTTTGTGTGCGTATGTGTATGTGTGTCTGCACGTTTGCATATGTGTGGAGGGATATGCACATCATGAAAGGCTTTAGATCGAGTAGTCCATACAGTGAGGGGAAAAAAGCATGTCAAAAATGTTATAAATTGATTTGCATTTTAATGAGGGAAATAAGTATTTGACCCCTCTGCAAAACATGACTTAGTACTTGGTGGCAAAACCCTTGTTGGCAATCAGAGGTCAGACGTTTCTTGTAGTTGGCCACCAGGTTTGCACACATCTCAGGAGGGATTTTGTTCCACTCCTCTTTGCAGGTCTTCTCCAAGTCATTAAAGTTTCGAGGCTGACGTTTGGCAACTCAAACCTTCAGCTCCCTCCACAGATTTTCTATGGGATTAAGGTCTGGAGACTGGCTAGGCCACTCCAGGATGTTAATGTGCTTCTTCTTGAGCCACTCCTTTGTTGCCTTGGCCGTGTGTTTTGGGTCATTGTCATGCTGGAATACCCATCCACGACCCATTTTCAATGCCCTGGCTGAGGGAAGGAGGTTCTCACCCAAGAGTTGACGGTACATGGCCCTGTCCATCGTCCCTTTGATGCGGTGAAGTTTCCACCTCCATGTTTGACGGTGGGGATGGTGTTCTTGGGGTCATAGGCAGTATTCCTCCTCCTCCAAACACGGCGAGTTGAGTTGATGCCAAAGAGCTCCATTTTGGTCTCATCTGACCACAACACTTTCACCCAGTTCTCCTCTGAATCATTCAGATGTTCATTGGCAAACTTCAGACGGCCCTGTATATGTGCTTTCTTGAGCAGGGGGACCTTGCGGGCGCTGCAGGATTTCAGTCCTTCACGGCGTAGTGTGTTACCAATTGTTTTCTTGGTGACTATGGTCCCAGCTGCCTTGAGATCATTGACAAGATCCTCCCGTGTAGTTCTGGGCTGATTCCTCACCGTTCTCATGATCATTGCAACTCCACGAGGTGAGATCTTGCATGGAGCCCCAGGCCGAGGGAGATTGACAGTTCTTTTGTGTTTCTTCCATTTGCGAATAATCGCACCAACTGTTGTCATCTTCTCACCAAGCTGCTTGGCGATGGTCTTGTAGCCCATTCCAGCCTTGTGTAGGTCTACAATCTTGTCCCTGACATCCTTGGAGAGCTCTTTGGTCTTGGCCATGGTGGAGAGTTTGGAATCTGATTGATTGATTGCTTCTGTGGACAAGTGTCTTTTATACAGGTAACAAACTGAGATTAGGAGCACTCCCTTTAAGAGTGTGCTCCTAATCTCAGCTCGTTATCTGTATAAAAGACACCTGGGAGCCAGAAATCTTTCTGATTGAGAGGGGGTCAAATACTTATTTCCCTCATTAAAATGCAAATCAATTTTATAACATTTTTGACATGCGTTTTTCTGGATGTTTTTGTTGTTATTCTGTTTCTCACTGTTCAAATAAACCTACCATTAAAATTATAGACTGATCATTTCTTTGTCAGTGGGCAAACGTACAAAATCAGCAGGGGATCAAATACTTTTTTCCCTCACTGTATATGGTAGTGCTGTCAGTTATTTTTCGTTTTTTAAACAATTATTTGAATTTCATTTTGTTGTGTTTTTTTCTCAGAGCTCAATGTTCACATTGCGCTGCAGTTTCTCTAGAGATAAATCAGATCCAGCCCGAACTGTGCGATGTAGTAGGGAGTTGTAGTTTCCAACATGTCAATGTTCTACATAGTTTAGCGCAGAAAACATGATAATTAACTACCATGACCATAATCCATTGTACAGCTACTTGTCTGGTCTGTTTCTTTTATGCGTGCTGTGCTACGGAAGAACAGAAGAATGCGCGATCAAGAGGGGATACATAGAGAGCAGTTTCTTCGCGGTATCTCTACCTGAAAATACATGATCTAAGTGATTTGATAGTTGGTATTCAGCAGTCATAAAAGCCTTATTTACTTTGAAGAACTACTAAAATAATGATTTTGTCAGACAGCATAGGTAGCAGCTTTATAGAGATGAGATGATGACTTGGAATGAAATAATAAAGTAGTCCAATAAAACAAATGTAATATACACAACAACTGAAATATTTTATTAAGTGATGGGCAGTCACTACCGTCATGGGACTTTTATTAATTGTTTTATTCTGTGTTTTAGCATTCAACCCACATAATGCATAGTGCATTTAATGTTACATTTTTAGAAATAAAACAATATAATCTAACCGAAACCGAACTGACCTCAAAAAGTACTAATCGCTCAGCACTAATGTATGGCACTAGCATACCGCTATCCCTCTCCCCCCTGCCTCTGCCAGATTATCATAGTGGATTTACCCTTCCTTCCCAAAGCAATATCCAAAATATTTCCAAACCCCTCGTATTTGGGTAAGTAGGTCCTGATCAGTGGGGCAGTGGCAGGTTGGCTGGCTGGTTGTGTTTGAGTGCCTCTATCTCCTCCTGTGCTGGCTGTAGGCTCTGGGGGCTCTGGCATTGCTCCAGCAGGCTTCACTGGGAGGAGGTCCAAGATGCAGGACTGAATGTCTCTGAGGCAGAGAGAGAGGGGGAACGGGGGAGAGAGAGAGATGGTCGGATAGAGAGAGTCAATGGTCATTGGTGGGGTGGGTTCGCGGTTAAGGGACAGTGGAAGAATATGGATGCAAAAGGTCAAGAAACAGGGGGATGAGAGAGATGGAGAAAGAATGACGGACATAGAGGAGGAGAGAGGATATGAAAGACGAGGAGGGACATGGCTGTGCTGGGTGTCCTCCTGTCTTCTATACGTAGCCAAGTTAGCCAAGCCAGTCCATCTAAGCCAAAGGTCCCTGTGTGTGAGGGGCTCAACTGTCTAACACCAGAGAGCCTGCCAATGACTCCTCCTCTGTCTCTCCCTCTCTCTGCTCCCTCTGTCTGTACCCCCGTCCCTTCCTCTCGCCCTCCCCCAGTTACATGAATACTACCCAGTCATGTCGAAGGGCCATAGGAACCAGTACAGCCATTCCATGACAACTTTACTATCCAGTCCCAGTTTGGCTGCGCTCCAAACAGTTTCCTCCTCTCCTTCATGACAACTGATCTGATTTAAAGAACAAATGGGATGGTTGAATGTGATAGGGTGTTAAGGCTATCCAATCCTTTTACCTATCAGTGGTCTCGAGGTGACGACAAGAATAGGAAGCTGTTGTAACAGCTGAGGCTTTTTAGATTGGGACTCGTATCTGCAGCCTGGTCCTAGATCTGTTTTATGTTTGACATGGCAATGACCGTAGGACTTTGTTATACAGTATAAACAGATCTGGGACCAGGCTACTGTAACTGTGCCATGGTGATGGACACGGATAAGGGACTGAGATCATGTTCTCTGTTGTTGTGCCTCCCATTTGAGAATTCATGGTTTGAAATCTCACCAGTGAGTCTACTTACGACACACTCCTGCACACACACTGTGGAAATCACATTATGTCTGAAAGAGCCTTTTACACACTTCCTCTCTCACACGCACGTAGACAAACACACCACACACACACACACACACACCATAAGACACTGGCATTGGCAGAACGATGACAGATCCCAGATTGGGCCCCCTAGGAAGACTCATTAGGCTGCTGTCAAGGCTTCTCCACCACACACACACACACACACACACACACACACATGCTCTCCAGTGACAAATGACAGAGGAAGTAGGCTGTCGTTGATGCCTGATATATTAAATAACCTGTTTCATCACAGAGTACGACTTCAATCTCTCAGCATGTGGTCCTGCGAGAGAGTGGAATTCACACATTCATACAGGCTCATTTCTTTGTTTTACCGCATTGAGCAGTTGTATAAGCCATGATGATTTCTCATTATGCGGCTGTCATTTCAGATAAGTTTCATTTTGAGGCAGTGTTCAATTCCAAGCACAGCTGGGTGCTAATGTGCTCATTACCAGACAGACTACATGGCCATTCCTATAGTATAGCCCAGAGAAAAGCACAGTTAGTAGCAAGCTTTCAAACATACGTTTGAATGTTTGATTCATCTGGCATATTTGCGCCATGGTCAAATAAGAAAATGTATTGATTAAGTGTACTCTGTTAGTGTAGGATAAAGCGAATGCGTAGGCTGACTGACTCTCTACACACCATTGCTTGCTGGCTAGAATACGAAGAATGCTCTGTGAGTTATTGCTGTTTTATAGGCTAGTCAATAAAACAGGAGTTTATGCTCAGGCAGTATGAGACAGTCAAGGTGTAGCTCGGGTGCATAACTCAGCGCCTTGATTTCTGCAGTCCTGCTGGTTTCAATTTCTAGCTGACTAATTCTCTAATAACTCAGACATTATTGTGTTGTCCTTGATAGTGTTTAGTCTATATACTGCTAGTTATTTGGTATTTTATGGCTGAATGTTTATTTGTTTTATATATATGTATATATATGTATATAGTTTTCCCACAATTAAACATTTAGACATACATAATATGTATTTTAATTATCTAATCAATTAAATGAATCAATCAATCTGTGACATCTCCTTTCTCCAGAGGAGATCCTGGACCGGCTGAGAGCCAAGCAGGTGGAGGAGCTGGAGGAGGTGAAGCGCCGGGCGGCTGAGGAGAGGGAGAAGGCGGAGGCACAGAAAACTCTCTGGAAGGAGGAGGGGACGGAGGGGGGAGAACCCAAGGAGAAGACTGATGACCTAGAGAAGAAGGGAGAGGAGGTGGTAGCAGTGGAGGGCAAGGCTGAGAAGGACAATGACCAGGTGACCAAGGAGGGGACCACCATTACAGGTAAGAGACACACACACACACACCATCTAACTAAAGCTACTGCAACACCATGCTCCAACAGGCTCTACGGGCTGGGTGTGATATTTCTGTGTCTGGATATAGAGCGATGTAGGCCTAATTCATTATTGATCCGTTTCCCACAGCTCTCTTCTCTTTCTGTGCCAATTAGAAATCCCTTGTGTTGCTTGTCAACACATCGGAGACCACTTTGTCAACTTAAAACAATGCCTTCAGCAATACTGCTGATAACCCCTCGGTAATAAGCGTCCTCACACCAAGTTTTACACAATGCCTACTAGTCTTATTACAATACAACATCTTCTATATACCCACGCTGGAAGTGCTTGTTGTGCATATTCCATACATGGTCTGGTACATACACTTTGACCAACTCTGTTTGAGATGTGTAATTTTATTGGCCGCCATCTTGGCATCAAAAGTTCCAAGGTAATTACATTCTAG
The DNA here is from genome assembly GCF_964263955.1 of Coregonus lavaretus. NCBI lineage: Eukaryota > Metazoa > Chordata > Actinopteri > Salmoniformes > Salmonidae > Coregonus > Coregonus lavaretus. The sequence goes on from NC_140027.1 coordinate 7,974,263, forward strand.
CGAGAATGCAAATTTGAATAGAGTTAAAATGGTGTCAATATGTAGGACAGTTTGCCAAACTCTGAATATCTGCGACTCTGATTGTAGCAGAGCTGGCTCCCTCTACTGGTGAGGGCTCCATCCCAGAGGGGAGTAAGCCTGATCTCCCGGCTCCACAACCCACCCTCCCCGCAACAGAGGCCCCCAGCCCTGCCGTCGGGGGGCAAGACCTCCCTGCCGGGGCCCGAGAGCCTGGGGACGAGGTCCAAACCAACATGGAGGGCGTGCAGGAGGCTGAAGGTACCAAGGGGGTGGTGTCACTGTGAACTTTGAACCCCATTCATCAACCCTCTCCATTCACTCGCCATGCTTGGGTTGTTCCTCTCCTAACATCCCGCCTTCCCCTTTTTGCACCGCTCTACCCTTGGTCGCTGTCCCTCTTGCATCCCTCATTTAATTCGCTGTCAAGCACCTCAATAATTTATCTTGCAATCAACAGGATTTTTCAACACTTGCAAACACCTGAATTTCAGCTTTGGTATTGAACGCTTGTCACAACTGTGCTGAATACCTGCTTTTAGTTCATTCCAAAAGAACGTTTTAAAGCTAATTGCTTTGATGTGCAATCAGGCTGAATAGCCTGGCATGAATCACAATGACTTTCAGACAAAGCATTTCAGTTTGAACCTTGTGGGTGCTATTATCCAATCAGCACAAATGCATTGCTTCTTGTTATCATTATCATCAGTGTGCCCACTGTTGGATGCTTGCCTCAGAGAACATGGCTCATTGTGAAGAACCATCATGGCTGCCATGATTCAATATCCATCTTCATGTGTTGCATTTCTAAAAAGAGCTTCACCTTTATTGTACTAGTGGTGTAAAACCAAGTGTCTTGGGTTTGGCCATATGTCACATTCCTGTCATGTTGACGCTGTACCCTCAATCTTTCATTGGATTGGTGTCTTATCTGTTGACATCCATATTCACCTCTGGGTAGACGTTGACCTTAGGCTCAGATCTAGGATCAGCCTTACCCATCCCTCACCATTCAGAACTGACCTTGGATCAATGTCTAGGGGCAACGTCATCCTACTCATTTTAGATTTACATTTTACTCATTTAGCAGACGCTCTTATCCAGAGCGACTTACAGTTAGTGAGTGCATACATTATTTTTATTTTTTTTCATACTGGGAAACAAACCCACAACCCTGGCGTTGCAAACGCCACGCTCTACCAACTGAGCTACATCCCTGCCAGCCATTCCCTCCCCTACCCTGGACGACGCTGGGCCAATTGTGTGCCGCCCCATGGGTGTCTCGGTCGCGGCCGGCTACAACAGAGCCTGGATTCGAACCCGGATCTCTAGTGGCTTAGCTAGCACTGCCTTAGACCACTGCGCCACTCGGGGTGATTAGTCATGCCTTTAATGCATGGGTCCCGATCATTATTACTATGAATCATCATAACCCTATTGGCTGTGTAAAAGGTTGTGTGTGGGCACTACAGGAATGACACGCATGCAGCTTCATGACACTAGAGGGAGCTATTGCATGTCATTTTAACTTTGAACTTGCTCTTGACAAGGGGCTGTCTGTTGGGTCTTCTCTTGAGAAGTCCACATCCCAGGCAAACAAAAATATAGATTGTATTACATGCCACAATCCAAAATGCATTAAAAAGATAGGCACCATATAATCTCTGGATTCCCTGGTGCTTATCCATTCATTTGGGTCGAGGCATATAGCTGGATCTACATACATGATTGTGTGGGATGTGGACTCTTGACATATGACTAATTTTGACGTCTGAAAATATCTGTCAAACTTTGATTTTGCAGTATACCATCCCTTTAAAGCATGATTTTAAATAGTGACTGACGTTGTGTTTTAGAGAAGGCAGGATCTGAATCTAGCTCTCCTAGTGGAGAGGGGGTCTCAAGCCTAAGCCAGCCACCTCAGCCCGGTGGTGAGGAGAACAGCAACAGCAGCACCATTGCCAGGGAGTCCCCCAGGGGCCCGGAGGAGCCCGACCTGGCCGACCGGTCCTCTCAGTCCTCTGTCAACAGCCAGGACGACCAGGGGGTGAACGGCGAGGCCGGTGGTAAGCGGTTGGCAGTCACTCCGGGCGGCCGCATGGTGACCCGCCTGCGTAACCCGGAGAGCAAGCTGAGCCAGCTGAAGAGCAAGAAGGTGGAGGAAGCAGTCCACGAGGCCAACAAGGGCTACAAGGAGGGCAAAGAGGTGATCACTATTAATCTACAAAAAAATACTTTTTAGCCATTGCATTCATAGCTATCCTTAGGTTGTTGCCTGGTGTACTAAACTTTGTTTGAGATTACTTTGTATTTTTCGTAATCGTGGGCCAAATATTTACATCTAAAAATATCATGCATTTATTTCAATTTGAGTGTCGCTTGTCTGTTATCAACCTATCATGTATTTGATTTACCTTTGATTTGACCCTCCTCTCCTCACTCCAGGTGCTGGTGGTGACCCCGGCGGGCGACGTGTCGCGCCTCAGCACGCGCAGTCTAACAAGCAAGGAGGTGGTGATGAAGGGCACACTCAGCCACTTCTTCAAGCTGGGCCAGGAGGGCAAGTACCGTGTCTACCACAACCAGTACAGCGGAAATACGCTGGCCCTCAACAAGCCCCAGCACCGTGAGGACCTGGACAAGCGGCGACACCTCTCGCACAAGGTAAACTTAAGTTAAACTTTAAGATAAAACTTATTTTAAGATAACTTTAGCTTGCACACAACTGAAGGAGTCAACATAAACTTGAACAGATAAACACTTGCGCTAAGTTTTAGATTCAACTGTTTAAAGGGATACTTTGAGATTTTGGCAATGAAGCCCTTTTATCTACTTCCCTAGAGTCCCATGAACTCGTGGATACCTTTTATGTCTCTGCGTCCAGTATGAAGGAAGTTAGTCGTTTTGCGAGCCAATACTAACTAGCGTTAGCGCAATGACTGGAAGTCTACAGGATAGCAATTGCGCTAGTTAGCAACTTTCTTCAAACCGCACGCTGAGACATAAGAATGGTGTCCATGAGTTTGTCTGACTGTGGGGAAGTAGATAAAGGGCTTCATTACCAAAAACTCTGAAGTATCCCTTTAAGTCTTTGTTTCCTCCTTTCAGTTGTCTTTGTATCTTGTACAGTACTGGCCCTCTATCCTTGTTTGATTTGAGCTGTTTTTTTCTTCTTCAATTTTTCTAATTGTTGCTCCTTCTTAATGCATGTTTAAGTTTGTTTTAGATGTACAGTGCTTTGTGATTTCCCCATGTAATGAAAAGCGCTCTACATATAAAGCTGTTATTTTATTATTCAGTTTTGCATGACGCCGGCAGGCGACTTCAAGTGGAACGGCTCCATCCACGGCTCCAAAGTGCTGACCATCTCCACGCTGCGCCTCACCATCATCCAGCTGGAGACCAACGTGCCTGCACCCTTCATGCACCCCAACTGGGCTTCACACAGGTACGGCTGGAATGTGGGCTCTGGGGGTTTTTGAGAGCCTAGTTGGTTGATTTACAAGTTATGAAAGAATATGATCTAAATGTTTTTAACCCATAAGAGTCTAAGCCCTGTCTAAGTCAGGGGAGGATGGAGGGGGGGTTCTACTAAGCTATATGGAATTGTTTTAAGAAGGTCATACCAAGGATCATTTAGCTATTTGATTTTGAATTTTAAGACTGTTTGAAGTATCAAAACAAATGTATATAAAAAAATATTTGATGAAAAAGTATTTTTGGCCTTACTGCTATTAGCCCATAAAAAGGTGTTGAATAACAGATTCACTACATGGAACAACAGTCCCCACAATACATCTAAGGGAAGTTTCTTCTGAAGTGTCTGTCTGTCTGAGAGATATAAGAAAGATCAGGATTAGAATTTTTTTGGGGACATGTATTTAACCCCTAATTTTTGGCATTAAACAGTCTCCATATATACTTCCATACATTTTTTCAATTGGTACCGGGGGACCTTCAGACGAGTCTTGTGAGGCCTGTGGGCGTCCTAGAGCAAAACAACCAACATGTACAGTACCAGTCAAAAGTTTGGACACACCTACTCATTCCAGGGTTTTACATTGTAGAATAATAGTGAAGACATCAAAACTATAAAATAACACATATGGAATCATGTAGTAACCAAAAAAGTGTTAAACAAATCAAAATATATTTTATATTTGAGATTCTTCAAATAGCCACCCTTTGCCTTGATGACAGCTTTGCACACTCTTGGCATTCTCTCAACCAGCTTCATGAGGTAGTCACCTAAAATGCATTTCAATTAACAGGTGTGCCTTCTTAAAAGGTAATTTGTGGAATTTCTTCCTTCTTAATGCGTTTGAGCCAATCAGTTGTGTTGTATACAGAATATAGCCCTATTTGGTAAAAGACCCAAGTCCATATTATGGCAAGAACAGTTCAAATAAGCAAAGAGAAACGACAGTCCATCATTACTTTAAGACATGAAGGTCATTCAATACGGAACATTTCAAGAACTTTAAAAGTTTCTTCAAGTGCAGTCCATCAAGCGCTATGATGAAACTGGCTCTCATGAGGACCGTCACTAGTTTGTGATATCATATTTGGTGATAACATATTTGTTTTTACATGTTCATCGAAGTTAGCGTGCGCTGCTCTTGTTCAGTTCTGACCGCAGCAGTCCCAGATGACGGATAAAGTCACACTGTCATGATTTGATGTCACCGCGATTCCATATGACGGATAACACCATTGTCTGACTCCCTTTGGCTTTGTTTTGGTTTTCATCAGGAACAACTGGATTAAGGCGGTGCAGATGTGCAGTAAGGCCAGGGAGTTTGCCCTGGCCATGGCCATCTTGGAGTGTGCCATCAAACCTGTGGCTCTGCTCCCTGTCTGGAAGGACGCGCTGGGACACACCAGGCGAGTAGACTCCGTCTTTCACTTTAAACTGGCATCAAGTCATCAAGAGAACCTATTTTACCGTGTTATGTCATCCTTAGAATGTCATTACCACTTCAAATAACGCCTTAATACCATTTAAGCAGCCACTTCCAAGTGTGACCTCAGAATGAGCGCAAACCCTAGACTAGTGGCAGCTGCTGAATGGCTGAATACCCGGGGCGCGGGGTGGTTGGAGTTGTCAACAAAGCAGCATGACAGAAATATGATGCCAAATTTTCGAACGATCGTTTTTTCTTTGAGAAGATATATAAAGTGATCTGTGCATTTGAACAACAGCATAAATACACCTATTTCACTTTTGCATGAAAAAAACTGAATGACCACTGCTGAACATGCTGCCACTGATTTGAACAGATTAGATTATACTATTGAACGAGTAGCCAGCTCACAAACACAGGTGCTCCAGGGCGAACGCAACAAGCATGCAGATGCAGTAAGTGAAAACACTATCTAACTGGGGATAGCTAGCTAACATAATGTCACAAAGCATGGTGTGTTAGGCGGTTAACTTTCATTCTGAAATAACTTCATATTTCTGAGTTAGTCAGATATTCGTTTTGAAAGACTTGAAATTGACCCCCCAAAATTAATTTGACCAATAAATCGACCAAACTATTTCTCAATGTTTCTGTCCAATACAGTAGAAGCTGATGAACACCGTGGGGGGAAACAATAACATTGGCCAGCCACCGTCGTGCTTTTTTGTCCTACCAGATCTGCGATGAGAAGGTTCTAGTTAGTGTATCCCTCTCCTTCGACTCTTGTTGGATGTAGTTGTCCACTTTATCAGGTCCCGGGCTCCCATGACTGTTAAGATAATTTATTTACAAGTTAATTACAATTAGCTTTTTGCTTTAGCGCCTTCTGTACCTGATAGAGCAGATCTAATCTCACGTGTGGAAGTAAGCTGTCTGGCGCGAGACATTTGAACCGTGTATCGATGAATCGTTACATCCCTAGTATGAAGCAATGCATTCGGCATGCATTCAAATTGATATGCTTGTATAAACATTGAAACACACTGCCTTCCAAATGGAACCCTATTCCCTATATAGTGCACTACTTCTGTACACTACTACTGTAGTGCACTACATAGGGAATAGTGTGCCATATGGAACGTTGCCCCACTTTAGCAGGTCCTCTGTCCCCTCCCATCCCTCACACTAAGACCAGCTTACCCAGAGGTGATCAGCAGCAGATCAAATGGCCCGCCCCTGGTGTGTAGCACAATATTTATATACTGGGGGGAAACGCTGCTACCTGTTCTACTGATGTGTAAAGGCCGCAACTCTCCTCCTCTTAACAGCCTTGATTGTGTTATAGTAACGGTGGGTATGTGGGTGTGCAGAGTCAGTCAAGGGGCTCGCGTCATTTGTGTGTGTATGTGTTGCATGGAGCCTTGCCAAGAGCAACGAGGGTGTTACCCTCCTCTGCCTTTTGATCCGGGCTAGCCCAGACCTTTCACTCACACCAGAGTGCATTGAAGGAATCTGCTTTTGAACTGACTGTGTGTGTTTGACTTTCTCTCTCTTCCCCCCTTTCTGTGCCACCATGCAGGCTACACCGTATGACGTCCATGGAGCGGGAGGAGAAGGAGAAGGTGAAGAAGAGGGAGAAGAAGCTGGAGGACGAGGAGACCATGCAGCAGGCCACCTGGGTCAAGTACACCTTCCCCATCAAGCACCAGGTATTACACACTCACAGACACCCACACACACACTTAAGGGCTGCTACACATACACACTCACAGACACCCACACACACACACTTAAGGGCTGCTACACATACACACACACAGACACATACACCCCTTTCATTTGGCCCTTGTTTACCGACCGAGCCCAGGCCCTTTTAAGTCGAAGCTCTACCACTCTATTTACGACCGGGCCGTTCACCGTCACCCCTAATCGCCAGGACGTGTTTAATTGCCACTTCCTGCCTCCCAGAATGCCGAGCGGTGTTAAAAGCCCTTTGATGAGGCGAGTGTCCGAGCTCCGGTGGGAGTGTCATCTTTCACATAGTGGCCCTGCTAGATGAGTTTACTTAATGGTGGGTGTGAATACCCTCTGGCCCTCTCATTTCTCTCTCTCTCCCCCCTCCCTTCTCTCTCTCCTGTCCGCTTCCTTTATCTCTCTATCTCTCTCTCCCCCCTTCTCTCTCCCCCGCCCGCTTTCTACATCCCTTTGTACCCTCCCCCCTCTCTCTCCTTTCCACTTCCGTCTCTCTTTCTCTCTCTTCCGTGTGAAGGTGTGGAAGCAGAAGGGAGAGGAGTATCGCGTGACGGGCTGGGGCGGCTGGAGCTGGATCAGCAAGACGCATGTGCACCGCTTCCTGACCAAACTGCCCGGCAACACCAACGCCAACTACCGCGCTGAGCTGGAAGGTCAGCAGGAGCGTTCTAGTTTGTCTCCTCTTCATAGAGATGGATAGAGCTCTCATCTTTGTATCTGTGCCTTTATGGCATCTGTGACAGCACTGGCAATGGCAATGTCCATGCAAAAACAAATTATATCCAACTAGAGATCTTCATCCATCTCTATGGTTTGGTTTGAAAGAAGTCAAGGAATTCAGTGGACAAATGTACACATAGCTGTCAAACTCCTCCTCTTCCTTCTTAATTGCCAAACGTTGTGAGAAATGTACGATTACATTTCACATGGGATAACACTCCCCTGTGAAATTGACTCTACTAATATAAATGTGGCTATGATAACTCAAACAAGTATTTTTTCTTCCTTCGCAGCTGCCAGACGTGGCGAGAAATGCAACTTGCTGGACTTGGGTCCAAGGCCAAGGTTGTTCAAAACAACTGTCGCTTCAGAACCCCAGGGATGCAGAAGACCCGTGGAGAAAGATGGGGGTACTACGCCCACCACCCCAGAGCCCTCAGCAGACCGCCTGTCGGGAGAGAAGACGAAGGAAATGCCAGAGGAGGGAAAGAAAGAAGAGAGTGACGAGCCAGCGAAGGTGAAGATGCAAGACTCCGCTGCTGACAAGATGGAGGTGGACCCTAGCCTCTCAGACTCAGGACAAGATGATGAAAAAGGTTAGCGCTTTTATAGATTGTCATTGACTCCCTTATTGATTGTTAGCTTTAACTTAGCTAACGAACACATGCAATATCAGTCACACGTATTATTGAATCCACCAGATCTTATACTTCTCTACATGCTCATTTACATCCATACTTGGGCACTAAGCTTCTTCACCATTGTTCAGACGAGAGGATAAGAAGAATGATCCAGTAACTTACGTGTCCATTTTGTTTTTCTGTCAGAGACCAGCAGCAGCCCAGGGACCGAGACGGAGACGACGTCCGTGAAGCAGGAGCCTGGCGAGGGGAAAGCAAGGCCCTTTAACTACGACGTGGTGGACGTGGCCCAGGGCTTCCTGACACGCGTGGCCTACAAGAAGAAGGTCAAGGCCTCCAAGCTGGACGGTCTGCTGGAGCGCCGCGTCAAGCAGCACGCCCTGGAGGAGAAGCAGAGGGTTCAGGTCGCCCTGGCCAAGCCTACCCCAGCGAAGACCGCCCTGCCGCAGACCCCACTCCAGCCCCAAACTCCGACCCAGGCCCAGAGTCCCACAGTGAAATTGGAGTTCAGCACCCCTTCGGTGCCACCTGCGCTTGCTCCATTGTCAGTCAAAGGGGAGGTGCAGGCGGACCCTTCAAAGACCGCTGAGGGGGTCCCTCACCTAGCCACAGCGACCCCACCCAAAGAGCCTGCAGCTGAAGCATCCCCACCAACACAAAACCAAATGACCCCCCATAAACAGGAGGGAGACCTCCCTGAGAGGACTATAGGGCCCACAGGGGCCGGTTCAGGGCAGGAGGGCCTTAAAACGCCCAGCAGCACAGCGGAACCGATGGAAACTCAGAGTTCAGGTGGGATCCACTACACTGGTGGACCATCAGAGTCTACCAGCTCCAAGCCCGTTTTCACCGAGGGTGCAGGACCTGAAGTGGCCATTTTGAAACCCCACTCCACAACGATACCCCCAAGCACTATAACCCAGCAGGGCAGCCAGATTGCAGCTACCGTTCCTAAACCCCCCCAGCAAAGCACAGAGGAGAATGGGAAGGGGCCCGAGGAGCGGCAGGGCAATGGACAGAGCAGCACCGAGGCCATCGCCACTGGGTCCCAGCCCTCCTCTCTACCTCAGATCAATGGAAATGACAGCGTGGAGGCTAAAGCCTTGACCAACTCTTTACCAACTCTAAACGAGCCCTCCAACGCTCTCACTAACAGCTCAGAGGTGAACAGCCTAGGCAAGGTGGAGGGAGAGGGTCAAGTGGTCTCGCCCCTAAAGCCCCTGCTCAACGGCATTGTGGCCCCTGTAGCCGAGAGGACCGGGCCGGACAGCACGGAACCAAGGCCGGCTCCAAGGTTAGAGGTGGAGAGGAAGGTCACGGTGTCGGAGCAGGACTTCCAGCCCCCGGTGAAGGTGGCCAGGCTGGAAAACAACGTGGAGGCGCTGGGGTCTACGACCACCCAGAGCACCCAGCAGCTCAACAACACCCAGCCCATGGAGGTTAAGCGCGATGCTACTACGCCCAACAAAATGGCCCCCTCGTCGGTGCGCTCTGCAGAGGACTCCAGCCTCAGCAATGACTTTGCGGAGGAGAGCAGCAACAGTGGGGTGGGATCCTTCGGTAAGACCATCCTCACCCAGGTAACCACCACAACAACCACCACCACCACGGTATCCACGGAGTCTCGGCTAACGGCGGGGGTCTCAAGCTCTTCGGGGACGACAGCCGCGCCCGTAGTCTCAACCACCGAGAGCAGCGCGGTCTCCACGCTCACCACCATGACCAAAACCACTGTGACCAAAATGCTGTCACCCACGCCCGACAGCCAATCAAACGAGAGCCAGAGCGAAACGGTGACCGAGTACAAGACAACGCTCCTCGCCGCCCACAACGAGTCCTCTCGTTCAAACTCCTCCGTTTCGGGGATTGTGACCTCGTCGACCTCCACCAAGGGCCGCGTTCGCCTCCTCAAGTTCTCGCGCACCAAGAAGACGCGCTCAGGCACCGCCTTGCCATCCTACCGCAAGTTTGTTACCAAGAGCCAACGTAAGAGCATCTTTGTCCTGCCCAACGACGACCTGAAGAAGCTGGCAAGGCGGGGGGGCATCCGTGAGGTGTCCATCTTCAGCTACAACGCCAAGCCGGCCCAGGACATCTGGCCCTACCCCTCGCCCAGGCCCACCTATGGCATCACATGGAGGTGAGAACACAGCTTTCAACGGGCTAGCGCCTTAGCTAACTGCATTATTTGATATGATTAGGGCCCTGAGTTTTGCCAGACTACCTAGCTAGAGAAAACTCAGGGCTTTAAATATATGGGTTTTCTAATGCTCCATGTGATTTATGATTAGCGTTAGTTGCAGCCTTGCACGCCATCAACTCTTAGCTGTGATACAGTCATACCACAATAACTAGAACCTCTTGAGCATTAATGCTCCGGCGAACGATATTCACGTCTTGTCCTGTTGATTTGTTGGTAATGTCTTCTCGTCCTTCTGTTTGCTGTTAGTGGGTTTGGCCCCTATGACTGTTGTGGCTCTCACAGAGAGATCTCAGGTTATTTTGACCACCGCTTTTTACTGCTAGACGTGAATCATACTGGCGGTCTGCAAGTGTCAGGATGTTCGCGCTGCGCCTTAACCGCTCCGAGGATGTTTTCCCTGCCTGTGGTCTGTCAGTCACACTGGAAAAAGAGGAATGTCTTTCCCTGGCTGTGTCCCAAATGGCACCCTATTCCCTATATAGTGCACTGCTTTTGACCAGGGCCCTATAGTATACTATGGTATAGTAGTGCACTCTATAGGGATTAGAGTGCCATTTGGCACGCACACCTCGACTGTCCCAATATGTTTTTTTTTTAGAAACATTTGTTCAACCTTTTTTAAATAGCCAACAGAGGAAGCATACCAAAGAGTCAGGTTCATAGCCAACCTCGGAAACAAGGAAGTAACACGGTCATTTTACCTGGCTGCCAGGGTTGATTTATGAACTTTATGAACTCTGTGTGTGTGTGTGCACGTGCTGTCTCTCTTTCATGTACCTGTATGGTAGCAGACAAAGGCTGTGCGTGTTGGTGACCCCAGACAGTTGTGTGTTTACGTGTGCGTATGTGCCTGTGTGTTTGTGTGTGTGTGCACGCGCTTGTGCTCCTGTATGTGTGGTAACCTATTTGTCTGTCTCTGCAGGTACCGTCTTCAGACAGTGAAGTCCCTGGCAGGGGTCAGTCTGATGCTGAGGCTGCTGTGGGCCTGTCTGAGGTGGGACGACATGGCCGTCAAGCCCTCCGCCGCTGTAGGCACCACGCGCACAGGTAGACCATCCTTTCTCTGCATGTATCTCAACACCCACCCACCCATATACAGTTGAAGTCGGAAGTTTACATACACTTAGGTTGGAGTCATTAAAACTCGCTTTTCAACCACTCCACAAATGTCTTATTAACAAACTATAGTTTTGGCAAGTCGGTTAGGACATCTACTTTGTGCATGACACAAGTAGTTTTTCCAACAATTGTTTACAGACAGATTATTTCACATATAATTCACTATCACAATTCCAGTGGGTCAGAAGTTTACATACACTAAGTTAACTGTGCCTTTAAACAGCTTGGAAAATTCCAGAAAATGATGTAATGGCTTTAGAAGCTTCTGATAGGCTAATTGACATCATTTGAGTCAATTGGAGCTGTACCTGTGGATGTATTTCAAGGCCTACCTTCAAACTCAGTGCCTCTTTGCTTGACATCATGAGAAAATCAAAAGAAATCAGCCAAGACCTCAGAAAAATAATTGTAGACCTCCACAAGTCTGGTTCATCCTTGGGAGCAATTTCCAAATGCCTGAAGGTACCACGTTCATCTGTACAAACTATAGTACGCAAGTATAAACACCATGGGACCACGCAGGCGTCATACCGCTCAGGAAGGAGACGTGTTCTGTCTCCTAGAGATGAACATACTTTGGTGCGAAAAGTGCAAATCAATCCCAGAACAACAGCAAAGGACCTTGTGAAGATGCTGGAGGAAACGGGTACAAAAGTATCTATATCCACAGTAAAACAAGTCCTATATCGACATAACCTGAAAGGCTGCTCAGCAAGGAAGAAGCCACTGCTCCAAAACCGCCATAAAAAAGCCAAACTACGGTTTGCAACTGCACATGGGGACAAAGATCGTACTTTTTGGAGAAATGTCCTCTGGTCTGATGAAACAAAAATAGAGCTGTTTGGCCATAATGACCATCGTTATGTTTGGAGGAAAAAGGGGGGGGTTGCAAGCCAAAGAACATCCCAACCGTGAAGAACGGGAGTGGCGGCATCATGCTGTGGGGGTACTTTGCTGCAGGAGGGACTGGTGCACTTCACAAAATAGATGGCATCATGAGGAAGGAAAATTATGTTGATATATTGAAGCAACATCTCAAGACATCAGTCAGGAAGTTAAAGCTTGGTCGCAAATGGGTCTTCCAAATGGACAATGACCCCAAGCATACTTCCAAATTTGTGGCAAAATGGCTTAAGGACAACAAAGTCAAGGTATTGGAGTGGCCATCACAAAGCCCTGACCTCAATCCTATAGAAAATGTGTGGGCAGAACTGAAAAAGCGTGTGCGAGCAAGGAGGCCTACAAACCTGGCTCAGTTACACAAGCTCTGTCAGGAATGGGCCAAAATTCACCCAACTTATTGTGGGAAGCTTGTGGAAGGCTACCCGACAAGTTTGACCCAAGTTAAACAATTTAAAGGCAATCCTACCAAATACTAATTGAGTGTATATAAACTTCTGACCCACTGGGAATGTGATGAAAGAAATAAAATATTATTCTGACATTTCACATTCTTAAAATAAAGTGGTGATCCTAACTGACCTAAGACAGGGATTCTTTTTTACTAGGATTAAATGTCAGGAATTGTGAAAAACTTCAGTTTAAATGTATTTGGCTAAGGTGTATGTAAACTTCAACTGTACATTGTAGGGGTAGTGTACCAGCTTGATGTAGTGCTAAGAATATGGGAGCAAATACTTAACTTTTTATAACTTGAATACACCTATGAGTGCATTTGTCCAAATACTTATGACACCTTCAAATGGGGGGACTATATACATAGTGTTTTAATTTCTAAACTGTAAAATGGATACAGTGCCTTCAGAAAGTATTCACACCCCTTGACTTTTTCCACATTTTGTTGTGTTACAGCCTGAATTTAAAATGGATTAAATTGAGATTTTGTTTGTCACTGGCCTACACACAATACTCCATAATATCAAAGTGAAATTATGTCTTTCAACATTTTTACAAATAAAATATAAAAACAGCTGAAATGAATGTTTTGAGTCAACAAGTATTCACCCCCCTTTGTTATGGCAAGCCTAAATAAGTTCAGGAGTGAAAATGTGCTGCTCATTCATTTGTAGCTCAAACGGCACATCTACGGTACCGATTTCATACGAGTCTCCTAACACTTGTGGGGGTCGTAGAGCAAAACGGATGGTGTTCGTGGGAATCTCCCCTTTCCACTGAGTGATAATAGAGTAGGCCACACCGTTCGGACACTACAGACGTTTACGTGAGAAGACAGATTTTCTGGATGTCTCATGGTCTTACAAACACAGCTCTAGCTCTGTCACCTTTCACCGCAGATGCGGAAGTGCGACACTGGCGGATGCGGTGGATTTGAGACACATCCAATGCAACAAAACAGATATCTCTAGCTTAAACTGACAGATTTTGTTATGTAACTTGATTTTTTTGTGGTATAACTTAAATTAACGCACTGGTGTGTCAATCGACTCTAGGGGGTTAAAAAGTCACATAATAAGTTTAATGGACTCAATTTGTGTGCAATAATAATGTTTAACATGATTTTTGAAAGACTACCTCATCTCTGTGCCCGATACATACAATTATCTGTAAGGTCCCTCAGTCAAGCAGTGAATTTCAAACACAGATTCAACCACAAAGACCAGGGAGGTTTTCCAATGCTTTGCAAAGAAGGGAACCTATTGGTAGAGGGGTACAAATAAAAAAAACAGACATTGAATATCCGTTGGAGCATAATAATAATAATAATATGCCATTTAGCAGACGCTTTTATCCAAAGCGACTTACAGTCATGCGTGCATACATTTTTGTGTATGGGTGGTCCCGGGGATCGAACCCACTACCTTGGCGTTTCAAGCGCCGTGCTCTACCAGCTGAGCTACAGAGGACCACAGCATGGTGGAGTTATTAATTACACTTTGGATGGTGTATCAATACACCCAGTCACTACAAAGATACAGGTGTACTTCCTAACTCAGTTGCCGGAGAGGAAGGAAACTGCTCAGGGATTTCACTATGAGGCCAATGGTGACTTTAAAACAGTTACAGAATTTAATGGCTGTGATAGGAGAACTGAGGATGGATCAACAACATTGTAGTTACTCCACAAAACTAATCTAATTGACGGAGTGAAAAGAAGGAAGCCTGTACAGAATAAAAATATTCCAAAACATGCATCCTGTTTGCAACTAGGCACTAAAGAAAAAATGTGGCAAAGCAATTCACTTTTTGTCCTGAATACAAAGTGTTATGTTTGGGGCCAATACAATACATTACCGAGTACCACTCTCCATATTTTCAAGCATAGTGGTGGCTGCATCATGTTATGGGTATGCTTGTAATCGTTAAGGACTGGGGAGTTTTTCTGGATAAAAAATAAACGGAATGGAGCTAAGCACAGAAAATATCCTAGAGGAAAACCTGGTTGAGTCTGCTTTCTACCAGACACTGGGAGATGAATTCACCTTTCAGCAGGACAATAACCTAAAACACAAGCCAAATCTACACTGGAGTTGCTTACCAAGAAGACCGTGAATGTTCCTGAGTGGCTGAGTTACAGTTTTGTCTTAAATCTACTTGAGAATATATAGCAAGACTTTAAACTTGTTGTCTAGCAAGGATCAACAACCAATTTGACAGAGCTTGAAGAATTTTGAAGAGAATAATGGGCAAATGTTGTACAATTCAGGTGTGGAAAGCTCTTCGAGACTTACCCAGAAGCACTCATAGCTGTAATCGCTGCAAAAGGTGCTTCTACAAGGTATTGACTCAAGGGTGTGAATACTTATGTAAATGAGATATTTCTGGAATTAAGTTCCAATACATTTCAATAAAATCAAAAAACATGTTTTCACTTTGTCGTTATGGGGTATTGTGTGTAGATGGGTGAGGGAAAAAAATATATTTAATCAATTTTGAATTCAGGCTGTAACACAACAAAATGTGGAATAAGTCAAGAGGCATGAATACTTTTGAAGTATTTCGGAAGGCACTGTATTTATGAAAATACCCTCAAATAAAAGGTGACATTCTGTGCTGTCGCCTCATATGAAACATGTTACCTCATCCAGCTTCGCTGGACAAATAAATACGTAGGGGAGTGTATATCCTAATATATCCACCATGAACCCTATTTCCTCTGCTACTCCTATTTACTTTTTACTTAAATATCAGAGGCTCTTCCCATGGAATGTCATTCCTGTGTATTGTATTGAATGGCAGCGTATTATGTTGTTACTGTGTGATGTCTTGGGAGTTGTTCTCTGCATCTTCCTCCTCCTTCATCCTACACCAACCCAGCCCTATCCCCACTCATTGCCACAGAGACCTCCGAGACGGAGATCACCACCACAGAGATTATCAAGCGCCGCGACGTGGGGCCCTATGGCATCCGCTCGGAATACTGCATCCGCAAGATCATCTGCCCCCTCGGCGCTCCTGAGACCCCAAAAGGTGAGGGAGAAGCAGCCGGCTAGAATAAAACTATTTCTCACCAAGGTGTCGTCGTTGACACAATCTCTCTTTCTCTCATATTCTTCTCTCACTGCTTCCCCCTCTACTTTTGTTTTCTTGCTCCACCCTTACTGTCCCCCTCTCTCTCTCACTCTCTCTTTCTCACATCCATTCGCATCCTTACAGAGACCCACACGCCACAGAGGAAAGGCCTGCGCTCCAGCAACCTGCGGCCCAAGAAGCCGGAGCCCAAAAAGGAAACTGGGCCGATGGTGATTGAGTCCTGGGTGGCCGAGGAGGAGCTGGACCTCTGGGAGATCAGGGCCTTCTCTGAGAGGTCAGAGGTCAAAGGGCACGGGGGGCATGAGATCTAGGGGGCATAGTAACTGCATACTCCATGCTATTCTCTTCAGTGAACTGTAAATTGAACTGTCATTATCTTCTGTTATCAACGCACTTCAACTCTCTTAGACTAATTTAAAAAAACATGTTGCTTAATTTCCCTAAATTTGATTAACTATAGTTTTTGTATAGCTAATTGCATTCATTTGGGGAAAAAATAGTTATGTTCCAACTCTTTCAGTGGTTTGTGTATGATACATCTCTTTCTGTCTTCACAGGGTTGAGAAGGAGAAAGCCCAGGCGGCGGAACAGGCCAAGGTGAGTAGGACCACTAGCCGTGTGAAAAATAAGCATGTTTTGTTGTGTATTCCAGATTATTTCACGGTTTCTCTTGTTCTAGAAGCGCCTGGACCAGAAAACGGGCGCTGGCTCTACCACAGTCACCACCACGGGGAGCCCAGCCACCCCCGCCTCCACCCCCAAGGTAGTGACCCTGTCGGGCCAGTCCACCCCCGGAACCAAAGTGGTACTGGCCACCAAGATGGGCACCCCCGTGACCTTCCAGCAGAACAAGAACTTCCAGCAGTCGTTTGCTTCCTGGGTCAAGCAGGGGCAGCCCAGTGGAGGTATGTCATAGGTCCTTTTCTTTGTTCACAAGCCAGTAGATTGGTAAAGAGAATAACCTCATTGAATCTCTTTCAGATGTGTTCTGATTTTATTTGTGCTCAAGTGATGTTATTTTTTACTTAGTAGGGAATCCTTGCAAATAGAAAGTAATAGTGTTTGTGTATGAATCAACCCCTAACAGACTAAATCTGTTTGAGTCACCGTTAGCAGCTGTGCTTGTTTAGCAGCGGTTGATCTTTGACTCTCGGGTGGAGCCTCATTTGCATATTTCCCTGTAGCCTCGCCGGGTACAGTGGCCACGTCGGCCGGACAGACTTTCCAGATCACGGGCACGTCCATGGGGGGCAAGGTGCTCACCGCCAAGCTGCCGCTGCCTGCCAACAGCAAGATTGTCACTGTCAACGTGCCAACCACTCAAGGAGGTACAGTAACTCCCCTGTGCCCACACCTGAGGCACAGTGAGAGACCGGTTTCGCTTGAAAAATAGATATTTTGACTTCAATGGGACAACCTGGTAAAATAAGGTTACATTAAACAAGAAAGAGAGAGGTCCTGTTTTAAATGCTGTACAAATGCATCCTTCATTCCTCCCTTTTTTCCATGATGACAAGGATGGATGACTGAAAGGAAATGTTTCTCTACCAACTGCCATCTTCTCCAACCACTAACCTAACTTACCACTATTGACAGAAGCACTGTCTCACTCACCTGTTGTGGCACAACACTGTGGTAAGGTCTGTCCTCTTGACCAGGCTAGTGGTGCGGTGCCCACTCAATGCCAACCCCATTGCGGTGCCCCGCCACGCGCCAACTCGTGAGTCAGTGGCTCAGTCTGGAGTGGCACATGCACATCATGTCTAGTTGTGCCCTGTCGGCATGGTAATCTAATAGAACGTTGTTATTTTAGGTGGGACAGAACGGTAGACTGTGTAGTCTAAGAACTTAGCCAGACTGTCTTTTGAAGTAGTACGGTAGCTAATTTAGATGTCAATATTGACCCATCCGATGAGGTGATGGTTCATATTTTTAGCTCCGCTGTCCTGTTTGAGTTCACCTTTAACAGTGGGTTGATGACAAGTGTACAACAGCGTTAAAGGCACAATCCTTCATTTGTTTATTCAGCCAAACGGCAATTTATTGAAATTCCAATTGATGCTTCACGATGACTGACTTGGACTAATACTTGGTTGTTAGTGTGTGAGTGATTGTAGGTGAGGTAGTTTTCTAGTGTCTAAAAAGGTCAGATATCGAAGATATGCTTGTAGACGTATCTGTGCCAAAACGTTGTCTTACTACAATAAGGCTTAGCATTTTCATCATTATTACTGGCCAATACTAAAACTCAAACAATGCAAAAACATGACCTTGTCCTGAACCCGTTTTTGCCTCCCATATTTCACAATATATTTCCTGTTTCTAATTATCCATATAAAAGGATGGTCATGCCCTTGGCTACACTCCTTGAATATATACACACACACCAACACACACGCTCTCTCTCTCACACACACACACACACACACACACACACAGAAGACACATCCACGTTTCAAGCGGATAGGCTAAATGACTCCACAAACAAACAGCGCTCCTGTCTAGTGACACCCATGTTTCATCCAGAGACCAGGGAGGGAGAGAGAGAGCTGGTATTAAGGAACAGTAGTGTATTTTTCCAGCGTGACTGTTTCAATGCCTGTTTGTTTTGGAGCATGCTAAGGAAGTTGAGCAGGATAACAAGTTTACGTTGAGGTCTGGTTCATCAGACAGGTAACCCGCTATAGAGAGGTGGAGGATGGAGGGATTTCTACCCCCCTCCTTCTTTCTGTGTCGCTTACTCGCTAGCTCACCAACTCTCCAAACAGCTACTCTTATGAAGTGGCCGTTTGATGTCGGTGCCAGAACTGAAACTCCCCAGTCTTCTACTGTAGCTGGTTTAACCTCCACTATTTGAAGAGGGAAACCATTGATTTATAGCTTTACCTGATCGGTTTTGTGGTCAGAAAAAAAGGCACCCAAAAAAACACAGTGAGGAGAGGGTGATGTAAAAGAGGACAACAATTTCAGATCTTTTGAGGAAATAAGTTTTCAGTTTGGTTGCCGTCCTGTGTCCACGTGAGCTCAAAAGTATTGACACACAGCCAAAGTAACAAATATGAAACACTCGCTTTGTCGGAGGTAAATAAAAACGTATGAATTCAAGGAAAAGTCATACATAATTTATGAGCTGGTCATACGTGATGGATTCAAACCAACATACCCCGTTTGAAGATTGTTTTGATGTTGTTTACTTGCTGGGTTAATATTTACTGTGGTCAAGATCAGAGAGGGTTGCAACTTGAAAGGAACAACATCCACAAGTAATTTATTGAGTGACGTATTGATACATCATGAACTGTGCACAATGGATCGTTTGTTTCCATACCTGATACAGTGAAACTGCTAGCCTTGAGGGGACATTTCAGCTTTCTTCATTTCCAAAAGATAAAAGTTAATAACTAGAGTAGCATTATTGTCTTTAACGGATGTTGGGGAATTGTTTGTGGATTCATTTCTGTCTTTAAATGTGAAGCATTTGATCATCAAAAGTCAGAATAACACACACGTATTCTGAATATTGAATATTCAGAATATTGATTATCTCCATAATGCTAATGTTATGGTGATATAAATCAAATCGAAAATTGAAAAAAATTGTATTTGGCACATGCTTTGTAAACAACAGGTGTAGACTAACAGTGAAATGCTTACTTACAGGTCCTTTTTTAACAATGCAGAGTATTAGATAAATATCAATCCTGTATGTGTGGTTCACAGTAATAGGTCCTCTCCTCTCCCCAGGTATGATTCAGAAGCAGGTGCTGGGCATCATTCCCTCAAGCCAAGCTGGCGGCGCCCAGACCTTCGCCTCGTTCCAGCCTCGCACCACAACCATCAACATCAGGCCGGGCATGCCTGGCTCACCACAGCAGGTAACACCCCATGGACCATCTTTCCCTATCTATCTATCAGTCAATCAATCACATCTATTTATAAAGCCCTATTTACGTCATCAGTTGTCACAAATTGCTTTACATGAACCCGCCTAGATCTTCAAATTCCCCCTATCTCACCCTTCCCTTCCTTACCAACATCCACCCTGCCCCCTTGTCACGTCTTCTCCCCACAGCCCTCTAAAACAGGTCATAAGCAGTAACATGTGATCAACACGTTGTTGAAAAGATTCCCCATGAACTATTAACAGCAACCCTTCACTGGAGTCACTGTAGTCCCTATGGTATAAGGGAAAGTCCCTGTGTTGCTGAACTTGGCTGTGTTTCTAGGTGCTCACCGCTGGAGGCCAGATCCGTCCGGGGATGACCGTGATCCGCACCCCCATCCATCAGACAGGCGCCATGGGTAAGACCATCCTCCGAACCCCCCTCATGGTGCAGCAAGGTAGGCTATTTGTATTTGCCTACTTCATTTTAGCTTGATAGGCCAGTTATAATAATCTATTTCACTAACTTCTGTGTTCATGCAAGTTCTGACTCTGTCTGTCTGTCTGCCTGTGTGTGTCTGTACTTGTGTGTGCGTCCACTTACGTGTGTGTGTTCTCCTCCAGGTCAGGCGGGCCAGCAGGTGGTGACCCAGATCATCCGCGGGCAGGCAGTGTCCACGGCCATCTCGGGTGCCAGCCCCGTCACCACTGTAGCCGGGCAGAGGGTGGGCAGTGCCCCCAACACCCCGGGCCAGCCCAACACGGCCCAGACGCCCCAGCAGCGGGCACAGCAGGGCCAGGGCCAGGTCAAACTCACCCTGGCACAACTCACCCAGCTCACCCAGGTAACATCAGTTACCCCATAATAACCCTTCTACTGATGTCAGGCAACAGTGTGACAATAGGCTTCTGCTCTGTCCACCTAGTGCACCGTAATTCTGCACCTTTTAAAACAAGTATGTTTTGATTTTAGCCCTACTCAACTGGAAATATCGGAATAACTCAGTTTCATGTCCCTGTTAGTATATCTATATGTGCTAGTTTCGACATGGTCTGTTTATTTTTTTAAAGAGTAGTGCACTCTTGCCTGGTCGCAGATCAGTTTATCTAGCCAACTCCTAAGTTGTTGCTATATGGCATGACAAACAGATCTGGGACCAGGCTACCGTTGTACTTCTAAACTACCTCCAAAAGCATCATCCCTCCTCTCTCTCTCCCCCAATCAGAAGCAGCAGAGCCAGGCAGTAGAGCGGCCGGGTGGCGGGGCCCAGGGCCTGACGGTGATGATCCAGGGCCAGGGCAAGGCCACAGGCCAGCTGCAGGTCATCCCCCAGGGGGTCACGGTCATCCCCGGGCCCGGTCAGCAGCTCATGCAGGCGGCCATGCCCAACGGCCAGGTCCAACGCTTCCTCTTCACCCCCGTGGCCCCCACCGCTACCCCCACCTCCACAGGTAGTCAAAAGAGCTAATAATAGTGTGTATTATTGACACAGCTACTTACACACACAGTCGCCATCATCCACTCCAGGGCTGTGTTCAGTAGACACAAAAGGGGGAAATGTTTTGTAACAGACAGTGAGAGGTTACGGTAGTATGTCAAAAGTGTTTGGTCCGGTTTTGTGCCCACTGAATAGGACCCAGTACCCAAAGGTTATGTAGCCTACCAGCAGTCACACACACACTCGCAGATCATTGTTTTGCTATTACAATACGACACTGGATTGTCACAAACACTCATTACATTATCCGTAGCCTGTGTGTCTTCTAAAGGTCTGCCCATCCATCCTCTTTCTCTCCTCTCCTCCCTTCAGCCCCCACCATCCAGGGCCAGACCACCAAGACCCCTGCCCAGCCCGCCCAACAGGCGGTAGCGCCCATCCAGGCCGGCGCCGCCCTGGCCACCAGCATCCCCCCATCCGCCACCCCCCAGGGCCAACTCCCCTCCCAGACTCAGGCCCACATGCCCATCCAATCCCCCACCCCTCTCCAGGTCAAGTCCCTCAAACACCCCCCCGGCACCCCCACGGGCCGGCCCCAGCAGACCCTCCAGCTCCAGGGCTCTCCCCACCAGCTCATCACCGTCCCGGGCCTCCAGCAACAGGTCCAGGTCCTGGCTCAGCTCCAGGCCCAACAGGGGACCTCCGGAGGCTCTCTCCCCCAGCAGATCAAGCTCCAGCTGCCTATCCAGATCCAGCAACCCGGGGTCGGTGGAGCCCAGCCTGGAGGTCCGATCCAGAACGTGGTGACCATCCAGACGGCCAGCGTGCAGGAGCAGCTCCAGAGGATCCAGCAGCTGAGGGAGCAGCAGCAGCAGAAGAAGAGGCTGGTGGCCGAGGCCAAGCGGGAGCAGGCGCTGACGGCGGCCAGCCAGAGCGACATCATCCAGAAACAGGTGCGGGCGGGGGTTAATATCAGAAACGTGGACTTACATGTATGTGTGCGCCTGTCTGTAAGTTTGGATGATGGGGAGGTGTGGGTTGTGTGTTCAGGCAGCCAGCCAGACACAGTTAATGTAACAGTATAGTAGGTCCCGTCTCTCTCTGACATCAGTACATAAACAGTCCTCTCAAACAGCCTGCTCCCACGACTGTGGTTTATTTTCCAAGCTGTCCCACTGTCTTTGTCTATTTTAGATGCTACCTCTGTGTGTATGGTATATGTATGATGTGCATGTGTGCGAGCACGTTTGTGGATTGCGTGCGCCCCTACTGTAGTGCATGCACACAATGGGTACTTCTGAAATGGCACCCTATTCCCTATATAGTGCACTACTTTTGACCAGAGCCCTATGGGCCCGGGTCAAAAGTAGTGCACTATATAGGGGATAGGGTGCCATTTGGAACGTAACCCCTGTGAGGCCTGAGTTGACCTCTGACCCCTCTGTCTCCTCTGTGACAGGTGGTGATGAAGCAGAACGCGGTGATCGAGCACCTCAAGCAGAAGAAGCCCATCTCCCCCGCCGAGAGAGAGGAGAACCAGAGGTGAGGGACTAGGACCTAGCTACCGCTGTTGCCATGACGATCAGACCTTGTGTTGACCCGCCGTGTGTGTGTGGAGGTGTCATCCTTTCCCTCCCTGTGGAGAAAGCCAGGGGTTATATTTAACGTGTCTGGGTCATGGGAAAGGTTACCACAGACAGACCATGTGTTGTGTCCTCCTCACTGGGTTTAAACCAGACCTACAGTACTGGAGCAGGGCAAGCCAGGGCACTGTGGTTGTGTCCCAAATGGCACCCTATTCCCTAAGTAGTGCACCACTTTTGACCAGGGCCCATAGGGCTCAGGTCAAAAGTAGTGCACTACATAGGGAATACGGTGCCATTTGGGACACAACCGTGAGTCTCGTTCTCTTTTGTGGGGGGGGGGGGGTCTTGTCTCCCTCCATCTCTCTCTTTTGTAGTCAGTCACGTCAGTGTACACAGTCTGGGAACCATGGTTGACCTTGATCTCCCCAGCTTGTGTGTGTGTGAGAGCGCAGTGGCTTCCTATTGCTAGTCTATCTTTCCATCTTTCTCCGGCCCCACCTCTAAATAAACACGGGGAACAAAAACACTCTTGACAGCTGTCACACGTGACCTTGTGACATGGCTACCGATTGGCTTACAGTGTTTTGTCTCGTAGTGTGAGGTAACGAACGGGTGATGGAAACGTTCATGATGTTTATGATGTATGGAAACATTATACATTCCATTTTCTTCAAGTCAATTCATATTTGATTATTAGAATTACTCCCATAAATCTATTCACTTTAAATGTCCTTAAAATTCCTTCACTGGACTATGGATGAAAATGAGCTTCATAGCTAACTCTCCTGTTACGTTGATGGGAAAACTGAAATGAAGACTGAACATTGTCACCTAAATACAAAATGTTTTAAAATCCCATCCACCCCTCCCCTCAGGATGATTGTGTTCCTGGTGGTATTCATCTTTATAAATGGCTATAAGCATGTATGAGCCTTTATATAATATGTTACATCTCTCCCCCTCCCCTGGCAGTATAAAACTAAACTTATTATAAGCATATATAAGCATTTCTAATGTTCTATAAGGCCTAGAACATGTTGTCTCTATCCCCTCCACCCAGGATGATTGTGTGCAACCAGGTGATGAAGTTCATCCTGGACAAGATGGACAAGGACGAGAAGCAGGCGGTCAAGAAGAGGAAGAAGGAGGAAGCGGGCGAGCAGAAGAGGACCAAGGCCAACGCCACCAAGTTGTCGTCGCTGCTCTGCCGGCACAAGGAGACGCTCAAGGCCGAGATCCTCAAGAAGAGAGCCCTGCTGGACAAGGAGCTGCAGCTGGAGACGCAGGTCAGACACACACGCGACATTCTCCCATGAACATACTGTACTCACCATGGACACATGGTAGCAGAGCTGCACACAGATGTCCAACAAACACACACTTTCTATCTCACTCTCTACCCTTATCTCCTTCCACAGGACGAGCTGAGGAGGGACCTCGCCAAGCTGCGACGGGACAAGGAAAGGGCCCAGGCCGCCTCCCACCAGGCGGCCGCCGCCGCACACACGCATCACGCCCAGCACGCCCTCACACACACCTCCCAACTCACCTCGGCGGCCTCCGCCCACAAGCGGAAGCGGGAGGAGGAGAGGGACGCAGCGTCGACAGCTAACGCCAAGAAGAAGAAGAAGATGATCTCCACCACTACCTCTAGAGACAGCAAGAAGGAAATCAGGCTCTACTGTGTCTGCAAAACACCCTACGACGAGTCCAAGTAAGAGACAAGCTGTGTTTTTAAATGGCACCCTATTCCCTATGTAGTGGACAACTTTTGAACCAGGGCCCAAAGCAGTACACTATACAGAAATTAGGGTGCCCATTGGGCTCTAGTCAAAGGTAGTGCACTAGGGAATATGGTGCCATTTGAGACGTAACCCACGTTTATCTACCGCAAACATGACCCTTGTCTAAAGTCCTTCTGAAGAGCCTTAATGTAGTCCAAACACGTTAAATATATACTAAGCTACCTCCAATGCCTCTCTGAAGAGACAGTCAAAATGTATACTGTTAACCATTTACGAGGAAGCTAAAACATTAACAGAAGTGAAGATCAATTTCACCTGAAATTGAAATTTCACCCACTTTCACCTGAAACTATTGCGGTGTGACTCTCCATTTTTTTACTTCCTGAAATGCCATCAACCAGGAAGTTGAAACACTATGGCAACACACAAATGGCAATCAGTACATTCCTAACAAACGCACCTGAAACCATGGTCGTATGGTGGTCTGTTTTGTTTTGACCCCGTAGAGGACTCTGCATTGTTTTGCTTCCTGACTATCATGCTGTCATCCAGGAAGTTGAAACACTGACAAATTAGCAATCAATGTCTTTCCTTACAAACCTACCTGAAACCATGGTGGTTACAATGACCTCATTTGACCCCATAGTGATTTGGCATTCTTTCACATCCTGTGTTCTCCCAGGTTCTACATTGGCTGTGACCTGTGCAGCAACTGGTACCACGGCGAGTGTGTGGGCATCACAGAGAAGGAGGCCAAGAAGATGGACGACTACATCTGCAGCGAGTGCAAGCGGGCCCAGGAGGGCAAGACCGAGGAACTCTACTGCATCTGCCGAACACCCTACGACGAAGCACAGTAAGTGCATAGGAGAATGAGTATGAGTGTGTGTGTGTGTTTTGTGTTTGGGTCCTCAGTGGCGAAAACGTACAATATTATCTATTAGATGGTGATATCTGTTGAGCTTTTGATATTTCGTTTCAGTTATACTTTGTGTTGTTTTCTATTTCCTTTGATGTCTAGGGCTGAAGGTTGTTCTATGTAACAGAGCTTGAATTCCTTATGTAAAGACATTGGCCGTGTCCGAAATCTGTCTTGCCTACTACTTACTAAAACGACATACTGGGTACTAATCGTACTACATGCTATTTAGAACGTACTGTTTACTAAAAACATATTCAGTAAGCAACAAATATCAGCATACTAGGAACATCCATACTGAGAATGCATCATCTAATGCACAATTGCGTTGATTCTCGTCATTCGTTCATTTTGGTAGAGCACATCCCCTTTTCTGATTAGCAGCTCTTGTCAAACACGTGGGTCTCGAAAGACTATTCTCTCCCTCTATAGTGTGGAGCGATTTTAACTAGATGAAAACCAGAAATTAGTATGACATCCTGGCTTTTAAAGCATACACATTTTCTGAAATGTTCCTTACTATAAAACATATTATTTTCGCATAGCCAAAATGCCTACTATTTAGAAACGCAACTATGGGTATTCGGACACGCCAGAATCTATTTCTCCGATCAGACTTGGAACAGAAACCAGGGTCGTGTTCATCAGGCACAATGAACATGACCCAGTTAACCATACCACCTTAACCCTTCTCACCTCTGCCACCCTCCTCCTCGCCCCCACTCAGGTTCTACATCGGCTGCGACCGCTGCCAGAACTGGTACCACGGCCGCTGCGTGGGCATCCTGCAGAGCGAGGCCAACCACATCGACCAGTACGTGTGTCCGCAGTGCCAGTCCACGGAGGACGCCATGACAGTGCTCACGCCGCTCACCGACAAGGATAACGAGGGGTTAAGGAGAATCCTGCGCTCCTTACAGGTATGTCACCCCTCCCTTCACCCTCGTTCCCTCTCTACCTAGCGGAACGTCGGGACGGTACGAAACAAAGCCCTCCTCTGTTCTCATCTCTTATCTGATCTGTACGCTGGTCCCCTGGGCGGCACTTGGACAACTGCCCTGGCTACAGGGGTTTTTCCACCCTCCTCTTCCTTCTCTCCTCCGTTTTTTTCCTCTCTTCTTCCCCTCCTCCTCTGTGTCCGCATGGCACGTACGTAGCCAGAGCACATCTGTGTTGAGCCAGCTGCTCCCAATGCCATTTTCAACCTCTGTTTGTTATCCTTAGTTTTTTTTTGCTCCACATCTCTCAAGTGTCTCCTCTCTCTTTCTCCCTCTCTCTCCCTGCCTCTCTCAGGCTCACAAAATGGCGTGGCCGTTCCTGGAGCCGGTGGACCCGAACGACGCCCCAGACTACTACGGTGTCATTAAGGAACCAATGGGTGAGTTGGGAGAGAGTTCTGTCTGTTTGCATTCGTTCCTTCATTCATCCTGTGTTCAACACTGTAAAAAGAGGTGCTGTTGTCATTAGTGGAATAGTCATCACAAGGGACTCCTCTAAGTTGTTACACACCCAAACACACACAGCCCATCCCCATCGCCCTGCTCGAGAGGAAAGGCCTCCAACTCAGATCAAACTGCCCATGTAAAAGGCGAACTTGCGTCAACAGGGCCTTTTTGAACTTCCACACAAACAAACCGTTAATGAGCTGGCGGAAAAACCCCAGAGGCTTCTACACTTGGACATTACAGTAGCCCCCTTCTAAACGACGGTGCATTCGACCTGGGCCTGGAAACTCTAGTCCACCGGCCGCAAAAAATAAGCCTTTTCGCCCTGCAGGAAAAAAAAGCCAAGTCTGGCAACGGCGGTCCAGACGGCGTAAGTTTGGGGTTTGTAGATGAAGTCTGATGACGGAGAAGAAGGGCCTCTTTGATATGTGCACGTGGTCGGCCTGCCTACTGGGTGGGGGTGAGGGGAGGTTAAGGATCGGATATGTTTGTTTAAATTGGAGCCCCGGGGAGCGACACGGGAGAAAACCACCGCTATCCTGTGAGGGGGAAATTTGAAGGAACAGGTTTGTTGCTAGCTTACCTCGCTAAGTATCGTGATAATTGAGAGACAACTTTCAACTTCTTTCAAAGGCAACTTTCATAACAGTGACAGCATGTTGCCAGAATCGATGGGTCGGCCTCTCGGTCACATCCCGCGTGATTCAATTTGAATGGGCCAAGCCAGAGATTGAGGTTTGAATCTGGCGTTGAGCTAGGATCTTTGACTGTCAAGTAGATGTACAAGTGATGTATTGCGCTTTTAGACGCATACTTGAATATCTATCAAAACATTTACACCACATAAACTGCAATTACTTTTGAAGCAACTATGTGAGATGTTGGAGAAGAATCAACTTGCTGATTCCGAGTGATTCATGTTCTGTTGTTCTTGTCTTCCTCCCTTCTTTCTAGACCTTTCTACGATGGAGGACCGGTTGCAGAAGCGCTACTACATCAAGCTGACGGAGTTTGTGGCGGACATGACCAAAGTCTTCGACAACTGTCGCTACTACAACCCCAGCGACTCGCCGTTCTACCAGTGCGCCGAGGTCCTCGAGAACTTCTTCGTCCAGAAGCTCAAAGGGTTCAAAGCCAGCAGGTAAGACCGCCGACCTCTCCCTTGGCCTTGTCAGTCAACTTCCGACCTTTGAACTCTGCGCTCATCCCACCTTTTCTCTCTTCTTTCCCCATCTTCGTCTTCATCATATCCGCCTGCACTCCTCCTCCGTCCTCGCCTCTTCTTTGTGCTGTTCTCTTATCCCTCCCGCTTTTTTTGTCACTCTCTCCACCCCTTCTAGACATTCCCCAACTTTAGGATTATTCTGTGGAGTTTGATGTTTTGAGTTTGTGTTGCGTTTGCAGTGCTTTAGTCTCTGTTGCAGCTGCCATTGGGGGCAAACTTGAAGGGCCTTAGATACCACCGAACCATCAGACACCAGCCCCAACTTTCTATTGGCATTCACTTTAGAGCTGTGTAGTAGCAATGTCCAATCCATGCTCAATGTCCTTAGCATCCCATCTCCTGTCTTTTGCGCGTCGTTTTGCATCCATACCTCCTCCCCTCCCCTGCATTGCGTGTTTGTGTGCTAATGGTCATGTGCTTCCATCTGCATGTGTTTATGCCATCCATTCTCTCTCCCTCTCTTACAGATTGTGATGTCATAAGTCTGGCCTTTATAGCTGGAATCTGAGCTGGGTGCCGGGGTCACTCTAAAAAAAATAACATTAGCCTATCCTGGACCTTGCTGTTTTTATTTATTTAAAACAGCATCAAACTATTTGTAAGAAAGTACATTTACAGTATAAACCACACCGTAGGTGTGTTTTTTTGGTATTTTTAGAAGGAAAGACACTTTAAAAACATTTCTCCATTTGATAATGGCAGCCATGTTGGTCACAAACAGCAATCAAGGGAAAGCATTTGTTAGTTTTTTTTACATTCATTTCACAGACGACAGATATTCGATGGGAGTTGAGTTCATTTCTGTTTATCTCTCAATCTGGTGACGTGTGTGGCACAATATCAAGTATCGGAAAGATTAGTCGGCAACCTCATCGTTGTGATTCGATTTTTCTAAAATGTTGACACTTTTCTCACACGTAATGTTGTATTCAACTCAGTTCCACATGTGCAGATAACCTATCATTTAATTTACAGAGTAAGTTTATTGTATTGATGACGTGCAACGATTGTACCTCCTCTTAGCTTGCCATTTTAAAAAGAATAACAACATTTATCAATTAGTCTTTTATCTGGTTTATTAATGTATAATGTTATTGTTTTATGTGCATATTATATCCTTTTGTGAAGGAGTATTATATGTTCAAAATAAAAAATAATGGTAAGATATAGGTCAGAGTTTTTTGTGTAGCTTTTCAGTTCATTTCTGGTGAACTCGACTGTCCCACGGTTTACATGGTATGTTCTCACTGTATATACAAGCCATATAGAACATTAAACTAACGTTACACCAACATGGCTGCTCTCTCTGCTCAGATGTCTGACCCCACTGGCATCCAATAAGTGTTTTTGTATTCCCTTGTGCATGTTTTGTCATTTGTCAAGCTTTTAATAAAAAAAAACATATCAATCGATCACATCAACTGTTTCCCCTTCTCTCTGCATTCTGTAGGTCTCATAACAACAAACTGCAGTCTACAGCCTCTTAGAATACACAGTCAGCACCCCTTCTAAAGCTAACTGTCAAAATGGCTGCCAATGTGGTTCCCCCTGAACACTCGTACTCCAATGGGGAAGCCAGGCTGCTTCTTACCTGTCCACACACACACCACACCTGTCGGACTTGGGAGTGGGAGTCACACCCCCTGTTTAAAACCAGCACACACTCCTCGAAGATCGTAGCCGACGCGCGCTTCAGGCCGAACGGCATTCGTGCCAAACCGGATGAGCCCTCACCGCTCCTCAACCACCTCTATGGCTGTGGAAAGAGAAGAGCCTGGCAGTGGAAGGTTCCATTATCCAAACCCTTAGTGTTCATGATGGGAGATACCACATCCCCAACAAACGGGGGGAGGGAGGCTTTCAGGTCACAGCCTGGTTCCTTCCCTTTCAAAGCACTTCCGATCTGGTGGACGAAATGGAGGGATGGAGGGAGAGAACCTCCCTGAAGTCAATAAGCTAATTGGCCGTTCGAGGGCAGTACGAAACAAGGCAGCAGTAGACTCTTTTCAAGTTGTTTATTCTGTAACTAATCTCACATCTCTTTTGTATCAGCTATTCTTCCTTCCCTGGGGGTCAACTCCCATTTCGTACTGTGTATGTCCCAAATGTTAACCTATTCCCTATATAGTGCACTACCTTTGACCAGAGCCAGATGGGCCCTGGTTCAAAAGTAGTGCACTATAAAGGGAATAGGGTGCCATTTGGGATGACAACCACTGACACTTTCTAGCTGTCTCTGCTTCCTCATCTCATGATTCCTCATTCAAAATGGGTCTAAATAGCACACACACACCTGTCTGGCTGCTTGTGTTTGGAAGGAGCTGATCCTAGATCATCGTGAACCCACTTGGTGTCACCTTGAAGATGAATGTGCCCGGACCTCCAAACAGGCCATAGAGAGTCCAAGTTACCATTTCTATGTAATGTCTCACTGTGGAAATGCTATCCTGTTTGTAAAACCTTGTTTTTTCAGACGTTGAACCTCCGTTTACCTTTCTCTTTATGTTACCACCTAAGACGGGAATATTGGTGTATATGAAACAACAACCGACATTGGGAAAACAAGCTCTGTTTCTCGCCATGTAGAGGCTTCTCTAACACTTTTAATTGAAGACATTCATCCGATGAAAACAAGAAATGCTCTCCAAGTCCTTCCACAGGATAATAGCTGAGGATGGACTTGGACAATGTGAAAACCGTTAAAGGGCATATTTAACCTAAGTGTACTGACCATCCATACCGCAATCCCCCAATGTTTTGTGAAGAAGGTTTGATCACATGCATCTCTCAATTCATAGGCCCCCTATGAAGGATTAAGTCAAATCATTTTGAGTTTTCCACTGCATCAAGTAAACCATGTTGTGGTCTAGAACAGTAAATCAGAAAGTCAACCTTCATTGAGGAATCTTTATACTAAGTTGGGGTTTGTATGAAGAATTTTTTAGGAACTCTTGGGCATTTTTATCATATTTGGAACTCTTTTCTAATCTGTAATAATTGTGTCGTGGCAGTACTGTTTGTTGAGGGGAGAACATTTTTGGAGTTGTCACTGGTGCTCTTAGTTAATATCTCTTAAAGATCGACTTAAGAGTAGGGGGGGAAAGCCTTCGGTTTGAAGAGGGGTTGGGGTCAATTTCGTTTCAATTTTGGAAGTGAACTTAAATTCCCATTTTCATTGGAATTTTAGTTTACTTCCTGAATTTAAATGGCAATAACCGAAAACCTGGTTTGAAGTGCCAACAACTTTTTCGGAGGTGGACTGAGTTGAGAGATGAGGTGACCGAAGCCTGTTTGTCAGTCCTATTCACTGACCTGTTTGCATTTCAAACGATGCACTCCAGTTTCTATTCTTACATGCATCGTCCACCATTTCTATTTCATATTGTATAATATGGCTGTCAATATACAAAGAGATTTTAGAGATTTTTTTAGCATTAGGACTTTTATTTTTGTCCATTTTAACCAGCAACTAAGCCTACCTGTACATTCAATAGATATTCTCTATCTTTTGTCAAAGTGAACTCTACATTTAGGTAAAATTGCCCTTTATATTAAAAGTGCTGCATATTGTGTGCATATTGATTTAAAACGGGGCGGGGAATGTTGACTTTTTGAAGAGTAAAAAAAAATAAAAGAACCAACCAGTTCTACACATCTCTTAATAACTTCATCACTATCTGATTTTATTTATTCATATCGCTGAAAATATTTCGTTTTTTTGTAAATGTAAGAGGAAACATAACTGGGGAAAAATACTATATGTTTTTAACAGATTGTGGCAACTCTTAAGAGATCCTTTTTTGTACTTGATAGGACATTTCATCCTAGATAATAAAGTCATGTTTTTGACATCAATTGTCCAATGTGCTGTCATCTTTGTTTTTGTGTACTTATGTTGTATTTAATTTGTGTTTAAGGGCCAGGAGTTTTGTCCGGACATGTTTATCCTGCCAGGTCACATGGTCTGGAATGTATCATGTAATGAATACTAAGATGTTTGTACCTTTTTCATCTATTTCCATAGTGGAGTTGGATTAAGTTGCCTCAGACACTGATCTAGAGTCAGCTTCCTTGCATTTCCCCCTGTAATGTTGAAGGTATTTTGATATTTATTAGGATCCCCATTAGCCGCTGCGAAAGCAGCATCTACTCTTCCTGGGGTCCACAAAAGGTAAGACATTCAGGGAGAGTTAGCTGATCCTAGATCTGTGCCTAGAGACAACTTCTACCCAGAGCAGGGGATGGTGCCGGAGGGCAGCACTTATGCTTTGGGTATCTCCCACCCACACACACACACATTGTATTTCCCCTGTACAAAGGAGCGTTGGACACAATTCACCTCTGTCATCAAAGGAAAACTCCACCCCCCAAATTTGTTTTGGGTGTATTTGGTTCATTAGTTAATTGTTGATATAGTCCTGAATGATATATTTTGCATCATATGAATCTGCGTTTTTCATCATATGACGCAAAATGCATCATACAGGCCATATTTCTGTATTTTCAAAGTTACATATCTTGAAAACGTGATTGCTGACATGCAAAGCATTTTGGGACGGTATCAACAGTGGACTAATGGAACAAATACCAAAAGATCGTTTTTGCGTGGAGTTTTCCTTTAACCTTCCCCTCTCACCAAAGACACACACCCCTCCCTCTCTCCCTTCTTCACGCTCTCCCTCCACTCCAAACCCCTAACTGAATCCAGAGCTTTGCATGGACACCAAATGGACTACAGATGACCACAAGTCCCAGCAATTCCTCTCTCCCCTCTCACTGTGGCTTGGGGGGCTGGAACTGTCTCTCTCACTGTCACACAGGAAGGAACTAGGACAAATTTCCACCTCTTCCCCCATCCCAACCCCTTATCCCTATTCCTCTCCATAAGGAATGTTGTCCCGCTGTGATGGTAGCCGAGATGCGACGAGCTCCCGTTTCCTGCCCGCCTGCATTTGTTCCTTCCAGCTCTGTTCCCAGATGGACTTCAGAGCATGGGAACGGCTCGTTTCAAAAATCATTCCTGAAGCCAGACGGAGAAGCTATTACACCCCAATTATGACCCTGTTTTTGGGCACTTAATCGCCAGGGGTTATCACCAGGATTTAAGCAGTATTTTTCACTATACACTCCCATTTCAAATCTGTGTGCACCATACATAGAGATCCTATAATTCACTAGAGAGGCTGATGTCATAGACCCTCATAATTCCAGAATGTGTTCATTATGGCAGCCATCTTGGTCAGGAATTAATCCAAAAGTGATTCTATATGTAATTCTGTGGTGCCATTCAAGAATGTGTGTTTGCAAGGCTTCGGTTGAGTGATAGCCCCAACCGATAAAACACGAATAGACCCACAGACCACACCAACACCCAATGAGTAAAAAACAAATACATATTTATTAGTTCCATGTAGTATGAGATGAGATATGCGCACACAGTGCAAACCTTTGGCTTTTCTCTCATTTTAAGTATGAGGATTGTCAAAGATGACAGGCCAGACCAAAGGTATGTGGCCTGGATGTCTATCTTATCTTCCATTCAATGTTTTCCCTCAGGAATGGAGAGAGCCCAGGGTCTCTCTTTCTCTCCCAGGGTCTCTCTCTCTCTCCCAGGGTCTCTTTCTGTCTTGATTTATGTACATACAGTGCCTTCAGAATATATTCACATCCCTTGACTTTTTCAACATTTTGTTGTGTTACAGCCTGAATTTAAAATTGATTAAATTGAGATTTTGTGTCACTGATCTACACACAATACCCCATAATGTAAAAGTGGAATTTTGTTTGTAGAAAAAATGTATTAATAAAAAATGAAAAGCTGAAAAGTCTTGAGTCAATAAGTATTCAACCCCTTTGTTATGGCAAGCCTAAATAAGTTCAGGAGTAAAAATGTGCTTAACAAATCACATAAGTTGCATGGACTCATTCAGTGTTCAATAATAATGGTTAACATGCTTTTTGAATGACTACCCAATCTCTGTACCCCACGCATAAAATTATCTGTAAGGTCCCGCAATCGAGTAGTGAATTTCAAGCACAGATTCAACCACAAAGACCAGGGAGGTTTTTCAATGTCTCTCAAAGAAGGGCACCGATTGGTAGATTAAAATAAAATAAAGCAGATGCTGATTATCCCTTTGAGTATGGTGAAGTTATTCATTAGGCTTTGGATGGTGTATCAATACACCCAGTCACTAGAAAGATAAGATGTCCTTCCTAACTCAGTTGCCAGAGAGGAAAAAAACTGCTCAGGGATTTCACAATGAGGCCATTGCTAATTTTAAAACAGTTACAGTTTAATGGTTGTGATATGAGGAAACTGAGGATGGATCAACAACTTTTTGTCCTGAATACAAAGCGTTATGTTTGGGGCAAATCCAAAACAACACATCACTGAGTACCACTCTTCATATTTTCAAGCATGGTGGTAGCTGCATCATATTATGGGTATGTTTGTCATCGGCAAGGAGTCAGGAGTTTTTAAGGATAAAAAGAAACTGAGTACAGCTAAGCACAAGCAAAATACTAGAGGAAAACCTGATTCAGTCTTCTTTCCAACAGACACTGGGAGACAAATTCATGTTTCAGCAGGACAATAACCTAAAACACAAGGCCAAATCTACACTGGAGTTGCTTACCAAGACGACATTGAATGTTCCTGAGTGGCCTAGTTACAGTTTTGACTTAAATCGGCTTGAAAATGTATTTCTAGCAATGATCAACAACCAACTTGACAGAGTTTGAAGAATTTTACAAAGAATAATGGGCAAATATTGTACAATCCAGGTGTGCAAAGCTCTTAGAGACTTACCTAGAAACACTCACAGCTGTAATCGCTGCGAAAGGTGTTTCTAACACGTATTGTCTCTGGGGGGGGTGAATACTTATCTAATCAAGATATATTAGTATTTTATTTTTCATTGATTTTTTATAAATGTTCTCATTTTTCTTCCTCTTTCACATTACAGAGTATTTTGTGTATATCGTTGACCAAAAATGACAATTAAATCCATTTTAATCCCACTTTGTAACACAACAAAGTGTGGAAAAAGTCAACGGGTGTGAATACTTTCTGAAGGCACTGTAACCTTCTTTCTCTTCTTTCTTTTTCACCTTCCCTCCTCATCCCTCTCTCCTTCCCTTTGCCACTCTCAAATGCCTCCTTTGAGCTTTGGCCCCACCGGATGTGTGTGCATGATTTTGTGTGTGTGTTTGCGTTTGTGTGTTTGCGTTTGTGTGTGTGCATGAGCAAATAAGGACCAGAGGTGGCATTAGCTTTCACCCCACCATCTCCAAAGAGAGCCGGAGAGGAGAGCCGCACTTTTCTGAAGCCGTGTGTCCAGGTGCGCTGGGGATCAGATTTCCACGATTAGATTTACAAAAACACTCACTAATACCACCAGGTTCCCTTATGAAGTCTGTTTTCTCCGTCTGATATTTCCACTTGAAAAATACGTTTATTTTAGCCTCTTTTGTGTCTTTTCTCACCTTTTCCCTCCTCCTCTTGTTGTTGTTGATGCTTTTCCAGTCTTTCATCCCACCCCCCTCTTCTCTTTCACATACAGTAATAGTGCATTTCCTGTAATCAAATGACAGGCACAAAACAACAGTATAAAGATGCAACAGCTGTTCTTACAGGCATAAATAGGAGTTTGCTGATATTGTATAGTCTGTCAATAGGAAATCCTTTAGAGTTTCCGACCAAGTTCAAAATGGGTAATGTGATTGGACTCTTGCCATTGGAGAAGCACCAGTGTGCAACTAGATCTGAACAGATAGTCTTTCCCATGGATGATTGGGATAACTTGGGACAAGCCAATTGGAGATGTGTGTGTGTGTGTTCGCATGAATAGTGAGGCTGGAGTTGGCAGTCTTCCTCCCTCAGGGCAAATATGGGCTTCATTCACATGCTCGGACACCATCTTCAAACGTGGCCACGGGACAACCAAAATATTCTGATGAAAAGTTGTGTTACATCGGATGAGCCAATGAAAATGTCCTCTACCTGAATTATTCCATTGAACCATAACTCTGGGTTCACTGGCAGAATATTTCAATCGTAAATGAAACCAATTTGAGGGAGGCACTGATCTGACCGATTCATGTTCCAGACATGAAGAAATTATCATTTTAAGTACTACGACATCTTAATAAATGAGTAAAGAAGACTTATGAACATAGAGATATACTAGAGAGCTCATCTTTTATCTTTGTAAAGTGTGCCCTCTATCCAACTCTATGCTCATGCACAATAATAGAGAGCAACAGTATGAGGAAATCTGATGGGACACTTCAAGCAGAGGTTTAAAGACGAGAACCTTTGATATAGACTCCACTTGTGTCTTCTATCAAAGAGGACGCAAAGCTACAAGGTAAAGACTGTACAGACAGACAAGCAAAAACATTACCACTCAACCTTGATTATGATACAAACAAGTGCAGAAGGTCCATGCCAGAAAAAAACAACAACATCTTGGCCTCGTCCTTCTACGTCTCTGCTGAAAGGCTGAAGGGGTTATAGGTCACAGTCACTTCATGTTGACAGCTGCAATGTCTTTTCCGCCGCTGCAGGGGGCAATAGTCTGTTTTGGGTTCACCTACACTTGGAGCGGGTGGCCTCCAGGGCTTTCTGGTGTCTCCTCTTGTTGAAGCGCTTGACGTAGTTGTTGCTGCGCAGGAGGCCGTCCCCTGGCTTCAGTTTGCCCCCCAGCAGGGCCAGGAGGTCGTTGGGGAGGTGGCGCCTCCGGTGGTAGATCTGGCCCATTACAATGTATCGGCTACCTATAGAATAGCATGGGGGGAAGAGAGGGAGTTAGTGAATTCATTAGCAGTATTTGGTCTCTCTGCTCAACTGGTAGACATGAGTTCAGTACCATTGACTATACTAGCATACCACATAGCATGGAGAAATGTATTGGGAATCCGTTATAAGTAATATGCTAGTGTTGCTATCGGAACGTAGCCATGGTGACACCCTATTCCCTATATCCCTCAAATTCAAATCTGGACCTCGAAGCCAGTTCCACTGCTTTTTTCATTCTTCCCCTCTAATCAGGGACTGATTTAGACCTGGGACACCAGGTGGGTGCAATTAATTATCAGGTAGAACAGAAAACCAGCCGTACTTCAGACCTCCAGCCTAGGATTTGAATACCCCTGCCCTATATGGTGCACTACTTTTGTCCAGAGTGCACCATATAGGGCAGGGCTCTCCAACCCTGTTCCTGGAGAGCTACCGTCCTCTAGGTTTTCACTCCAAACCTAATCTAGCGCACCTGATTCTAATAATTAGCTGGTTGATAAACTGAATCAGGTTAGTTACAACTGGGGTTGGATTGAAAACCGACAGGAGGGTAGCTCTCCAGGAACAGGGTTGGAGAGCCCTGATTTAGGGGATAGGGTGCCATTTGGGACGCATTCATTGGTTCCTTAAGTTGACACTTACCTAGTTTGATGTCAGGACAAGGCTTGCTACATTTGTAGGTGTCCAGGACTAGGAGACGCACTTTGAGAAAGAAGCTGTCTGGAGTGACATAGAGACGGCTCATCTTGTAGAAACCATCGCTGCTCACCATCAGTGTGATGAGTCTAATCCCCTTACGCACCATGTCTATGTCATGAACGATCCCATTGATGGCTGAAATGTAAAGGTAAATGGTCAAATGAAAGTAAAGGTAATTGTTTGTAACTCTAAAGTGGATAGTAGCGCATAGCACTCGTAGGTACAGATCTAGGATCAGCTAAACTGACCCAAGATCACCGTTTAGGGGCAACTTCACCCTGCACCATGATGAGCAGCCTCTTTCTGTCACTCTAGTCTAAACTACAGCATGATTGGCGGGTTGCAAATAGACTGCACCAGACATTGTGTCATGGCCTTATTTTGTCCCCTTCTCCCATCCCTTCACTTCCAGTCTTTATGGAGAGATCACTGGAAGATGGCCAGGCCACCCATCTCACTCTCATACAATAGTCTAACCCTGTTCACACACACACACACACTCACCAAATTCACTGTAGCAGTAGTACTCTCTCTCCTCCTTCTCCTTCCTGCACTCACTCATGCAGACGGCCTCGTGAGTGAAGTCAGACTCTGTGAGAGAGGGAGTCAAAGAGAAAGGAAGAGAGCGAGAGAGATGAGAAGAAGGAGCGAGTGACCGACCGGGCCGTGCCTGCTTGTGTGGAGCCAGACTTCATTCCAGTGTCATTAGAAGGACCAGAGTTGTCATTACAAAACCCAGGCGTCACATTCCGCAGGAGGGGGCTCCATGTTCCCCGTCCTCCCCACTCCGGTCTCACCCCTTAATTACTGCATCATAACTGATCTCACTTAGGCATATTTAGCATTGCTATCATAACCTCTCACTCCCTAAGACTTCACACAAAGGGACACATTCAATCCAGATTTAGGTAGCAATTTGTGGCTGGAGAGGTAATAAGCTAACTATACCCAAAATCTCAGCAGTCTCTCACTGTCACCATACATAGTGTGGGGGTATAGTGTCACTTTCCGTACCTCGTTTCAGGACGTCGAAGTGGTAGAGCAGGCTGGAGGAGCGACGGTTGATGAGCACAGATGAGCGGCTGTTATTCCGGTTGGCGCCGCCGGACTGGTACAGACTGGACTTCCCCCCAGGGCGATTCTCCTCCGGGTCCAGCTTTCTGGTTGGGGGGTCCCTGCGAGGGGAGGGGGCCGGGTGAGGGTGGGGGTGGCCCCTGGGTCTGGAGTTGGGGTGACTGTCCGGGTCACTCTGCGGGGGGTTGTTGAAGTTAGTGTGGGGGTCCCGGTGAGGGTCCACGTTGACTTTCTGTGTGCGGTTGGTGGCAGCGATTAGTGGTGTTTTGGGAAGTGCTAGACCCGCCTCGCCGCGGTTCTTCTCGCTGTTGTGCTCGATCAGGCGGTCATTTTTAGGGCCCTTCTTGCTCTTGTTGTGGGGGCCGGGGCGAGGGTCACTGTGCTTGGGCCAGACCCCCGAGGGAAGGGGGTGGAGGGCGTACTTGGGGTCCCCGGCTTTGCTGCTCTTTTCCAGGAGCTCGTTTATGGGGAGAGAGGGGTCTTTGGTCCCTAGCCTTGTGCTCTGGTTCTGGGCAGAGTCGGGTAAAACACTCTGGCCCTTCTCAGAGGGGGTGCTGATCACGGAGAACAGCTCTGGATAAAGCAGGCAAGAACAATCCAGTTACACCCAGCAGTATATTATAACTTTATAATATCAATGGCCCCTATATCATACCTCCATCATATAAGGTTATGAGTACAGTTGATTGCTTCTTAATATAAGCAATAGCTTGAGACTATCAATCGTTTTTTAACTGTCAGAGCTGGGTAAAAAAAGCATTGCCAGTTCTCTGCCCCTTCCAATTGGAACGAACTACAAAAGGGCATGAAATTACAGGAGGTTGTCTCCTTGAGTGTGTTTAAAGCTAGGGTCAAACTTATGGTGGACAATGAAGTTGGGGGCTGTCAATGTTTTGACCCCAGGATGCACCACACCTCCCCAAAGTATCTTGCCTGCTCAATCTTTAAATTGATGTTTTTAAACTGTGATGCTCTATGTTTTATTATGTTGTAAATGTGTCTGAAACTTTGTGTGCTGATATTTGGCCAGGTCTCTTGTAAAATAGATATTTCATCTCAATAAGACTAACCTGGTCAAATAAAATAAATAAAATGAGTGTGGGCACTGAACTAAAGCATAAAAAATGCACTGCATATATTCTATTCAATGGTGATTTTGTTTTTTATGTATTCACCATATATTCTAATCTACTGATATTACATAGTCATTTCTAAAGACATTTTCATCCAGATCTTATGAGTAGGCCTATAAAGTCTTACTGTCAGTACACAAGCCAAACACTTAAAAGTAAAGTAAAGAATTCACAGGATAATCAATGTACCTCAAAAATCCAAATCTACATTATGGGATGGCAGGTAGCCTAGCGGTTAAGCGAGTTGGTCTAGTAACTGAAAGGTCACTGGTTTGAATCCCCGAGCCTACTAGGTGAAGAATCTGTCAACGTTCCCTTGCTCCTGGAAATCACTCTGGATTAGAGCGTCTAGTGGAAGTATGCTTTGTAATTCGAACTAGATGTAATTTACTGACACCGATAGTTGTCAGATTATGAGAATTTCACTATTTTTTTGAACTCCAGCTTTATGATATGCACATTTCACATGATTGTATTGTTGCAAAGTAGCCTACACAAAGATTGAATTAGATATGTCTGAGATTTAATTATAGGCTTATATTTGTGAAAGAGAAAAAATATGATATCAATCATAAAAATAACTTTCATTCCATACATAAACATACATAAAGTCCTGTCATCCAGGAACTATATATCAGGCAGTGTCAGAGGAAGGCCCGAAAAATTGCCAAAGACTCCAGCCACCCAAGCCATAGACTATTCACTCTGCTACCCTCCGGCAGACTGTAACGGAGCATCAGCTCTCCGACCAACAGGCTCCAAGACAGCTTCTGCCCCAAAGCCATAATACTGCTAAATAGCCAGATAGCTAAATAGTCAATTAATGTTACCTAAACTATCTGCACTGACTCTATCTTGCACTGACTGACCCTACGCACACTCACTAGATGTTACATACACACCATATACATACTCACGCACACTACACTGTCACTCCCACAGAAAACCCTCACACGTTCACATACACTTAATACGCACACACGCATACCAACACACCACAAACACACGCACACTTTTACACTCATAATTTTCTGCTGCTACTCTGTTCTTTATTTCACTCTTTTTTATTATCTATCCGGATGCCTAGTCACTTTACCCTGCCTTCATGTGCATACTGTATCTACCTCAAATACCTCGTCCCTCTCTCTGCACATTGATCTGGTAGGCTACTGGTACTCACTGTATATAGGTCCATTCTTGTGTATTTTCTTTTATTCCTGTTGTGTTAGTTACTATTTTGTATTATTATTTGTCAACTCTGCATCATTGGGAAAGGTTCGTAAGCAAGCATCTAGTCATGTATATTACACCACTTGTATTCGGCGCAAATAAAATAAATAAAATGTCGATTTGATAAGCCTATATATCTATTTCTTTATTGCACCTCTCAGAAAATGTTTCGACTGCTTTATAAATCGACATGTCATCACATTTACAA
The DNA here is from genome assembly GCF_964263955.1 of Coregonus lavaretus. Taxonomy (NCBI): domain Eukaryota; kingdom Metazoa; phylum Chordata; class Actinopteri; order Salmoniformes; family Salmonidae; genus Coregonus; species Coregonus lavaretus. The sequence goes on from NC_140027.1 coordinate 8,015,461, forward strand.
TAAATACAAAAATAGTTTCAAATTATATTGGTTTTTAAAAGCAATTGCTATTTCCTAATGGATATTCTGATCTACAATAATACTGTCACCATTCTTTACCATTATTCTCCTTAAAATGTAGAATGTAAATGTAATTAGACATTATTGGAAAGCAGCAATAATTGTTGCCCGACTTACCATTGTCCTCCGCTTCAGAAAAAGTAAACGCAAGTACCAGCAGGAGTAGAATAATCCCTGTCATCCTGAAAAGTGCTATTGGACCAACTTTGAATTCTGCTGGAGTGTATCTGAATTCCTGAGGTTTATATGCCTCGAGCTTGGAATGGAAGGCGTGTCACTCCGACGCAGAGGTAAACAGAGTGACACCAGAGACTACCTTCATTCATGAAGCCATAGAGGTCCTATTAAATTCCAAATCTATACATGAAACACCCTTCGGTCTTTAGTAGGCTACTATGTGTGGGGCCTTTAAAAAAACGTGGGCCTTTAAAAAGCCTTTAGCCTTTAATTCTACTAATTACTGATGATAGTGATTATTAGTGATTACGGATTGTGATAGGCTATTTAAAATCACATGTGTTATTTGTATTTGTAGGCTATTGCATTGCATACAAATGGCAATAGCCTGCCCCATGTAGGATTTCACAATGTTGCATTTGACCAGTAAAATAAATAAAATAAAAAGTTAAAGTAAACACTTTTGGATGCACTTGTCTAGGGGGCTATCCTCATTTCTCTCTCTTCCTCTCCCATGATACAAACATGCTGCTTTTCGACTGTAACGTCACACTAGTGTCTACACCCTTATGTTATACTAGGGAAATTGTTTCCATAACTAGGGCTAATGGTGAGGACTTGTTATGAGTAGAATCAACAACCTCTGCAGTTGCTTTGTGAGAAGATGTTAAAGTTCACAGTTAGCCATTGTTATGTAAATTACATCTGAAAAGTACCAGTGGCCTGGCTTTGGTCCTCAACACAGATTATCCATTATATTGACCAGATACTATAGTGCCCGCTCTACCCCGCTCCAGTGAAAATAAATGTCTTCAAAAATGGGAGGCAGTCGAAAGGAGGCAAGATCAGGTGGGACAGATTCGCTTGTGAAAAACAGGCACAACGGTTTCCAGTCCACTAGTTACTACAGCCACAAAGTAAAAATATGTCTATATAGTAAATATTAATGAAAACAAAAATGTGCTTTTCGGTCTTAATTTAAGGTTAGGGTTAGACATAAGGTTATCAGTGTGGTTATGGTTATGGTTAGGTTTAAAATAACATTTTTAAAATATAAATTTTTGAAATAGGCGTGTTTATGACTTTGTGGCTGTAGTAACTAGAGACAACCAGGCACAACTCCGATATAAATAGTTTTTCTCAAAGTTGCCGAGATGTTACGTGTCCTACTTATATCAGTACAATCGTAACAACTTAATCATTACGAAACTTATATTCGATCAATTACATTACATTTTTTTGTTAACAAAATTCGACACGCTCATTGACCTCCATACAAAAACTTCTCGCTTGGTGAGCGAAAAAAAGAAAAAACGCCACCTGCTGGAGAAGACAGATTTTGGGCCCAATTATCCCTCTCGCCTCGCCTCTTCCTCTCTGCCGAAATGAGAGCAGGTCCGCCAGATCCATGGCCCAGTCAGACACGGGTGCCGGCCCGCATAGATGGAAACGTCTGTGCCTTTTGTGTGAAACACTGGAATATATACTGTATGGAAATGCGCCAACATATTGTTTCTTATTCATTCTGTTTGCCACTGTGAATGTGTAGCCTATACCGGTAAAAGTCATACGCGTAGAACCACTGCCCCCTTCTGGATGCATTTTTTCATATTTTATATTTATTTTTTTCACCTTTATTTAACCAGGGTAAGCCAGTTGAGAACAAGTTCTCATTTACAACTGCGACCTGGCCAAGATAAAGCAAAGCAGTGCGATAAAAACAACAACACAGAGTTACATATGGGGTAAAAAAATATATAAAGTCAAAAAATACAACAGAAAATATATATACAGTGTGTGCAAATGTAGCAAGTTATGGAGGTAAGGCAATAAATAGGCTATAGTGCAAAATAATTACAATTAGTATTAACACTGGAATGATAGATGTGCAAGAGATGATGTTCAAATAGAGATACTGGGGTGCAAATGAGCAAAATAAATAACAATATAGGGATGAGGTATTTGGGTGGGTGGGCTAATTTCAGATGGGCTGTGTACAGGTGCAGTGATCGGTAAGGTGCTCTGACAACTGATGCTTAAAGTTAGTGAGGGAGATAAGAGTCTCCAGCTTCAGAGATTTTTTGCAATTCGTTCCAGTCATTGGCAGCAGAGAACTGGAAGGAATGGCGGCCAAAGGAGGTGTTGGCTTTGGGGATGACCAGTGAGATATACCTGCTGGAGCGCATACTACGGGTGGGTGTTGCTATGGTGACCAATGAGCTAAGATAAGGCGGGGATTTGCCTAGCAGTGATTTATAGATGGCCTGGAGCCAGTGGGTTTGACGACGAACATGTAATGAGGACCAGCCAACAAGAGCGTACAGGTCACAGTGGTGGGTAGTGTATGGGGCTTTGGAGACAAAACAGATGGCACTGTGATAGACTACATCCAATTTGCTGAGTAGAGTGTTGGAGGCTATTTTGTAAATGACATCGCCGAAGTCAAGGATCCGTAGGATAGTCAGTTTTACGAGGGCATGTTTGGCAGCATGAGTGAAGGAGGCTTTGTTGCGAAATAGGAAGCCGATTCTAGATTTAACTTTGGATTGGAGATTCTTAATGTGAGTCTGGAAGGAGAGTTTACAGTCTAACCAGACACCTAGGTATTTGTAGTTGTCCACATACTCTAGGTCACGATTGAAGAGCATGCATTTAGTTTTACTAATGTTTAAGAGCAGTTGGAGGCTACTGAAGGAGTGTTGTATGGCATTGAAGCTCGTTTGGAGGTTTGTTAACACAGTGTCCAATGAAGGGCCAGGTGTATACAAAATGGTGTCGTCTGTGTAGAGGTGGATCTGATAGTCACCAGCAGCAAGAGCGACATCATTGATATACACGGAGAAAAGAGTCGGCCCAAGAATTGAACCCTGTGGCACCCCCATAGAGACTGCCATAGGTCCAGACAACAGGCCCTCCGATTTGACACATTGAACTCTATCTGAGAAGTAGTTGGTGAACCAGGCGAGGAAGTCATTTGAGAAACCAAGGCTATTTAGTCTGCCAATAAGAATGCGGTGGTTGACAGAGTCAAAAGCCTTGGCCAGGTCGATGAAGATGGCTGCACAGTACTGTCTATTATCGTTTAGGACCTTGAGCGTGGCTGAAGTGCACCCATGACCAGCTCGGAAACCGGATTGCATAGTGGAGAAGGTATGGTGGTATTCGAAATGGTCGGTGATCTGTTTGTTAACTTGGCTTTCAAATACTTTCGAAAGGCAGGGCAGGATGGATATAGGTCGTCTGTAACAGTTTGGATCGATATGTGTCACCCCCTTTGAAGAGGGGGATGACCGCGGCAGCTTTCCAATCTCTGGGGATCTCAGACGTTACGAAAGAGAGGTTGAACAGGTTGAACAGGGGTAGCGACAATATCGGCGGCTAGTTTTAGAAAGAAAGGGTCCAGATTGTCTAGCCCAGCTGATTTGTAGGGGTCCAGATTTTGCAGCTCTTTCAGAACATCAGCTGTCTGAATTTGTGTGAAGGAGAAGCGGGGGGGGGGGGCATGGGCAAGTTGCAGCGGAGGGTGCAGAGCTGGTGACCAGGGTAGTGGTAGCCAGGTGGAACGCATGGCCAGCCGTAGCAAAATGCTTGTTGAAATTCTCGATTATTGTAGATTTATCGGTGGTGATAGTGTTTCCTAGCCTCAGTGCAGTGGGCAGCTGGGAGGAAGTGCTCTTATTCTCCATGGACTTTAGTGTCCCAAAACTTTTTGGAGTTAGTGCTACAGGATGCACATTTATGTTTGAAAAAGTTAGCCTTTGCTTTCCTGACTGCTTGTGTATGGCTATTTGATGCTAATGCAGTACGCCACAGGATGTCACAAACTTTGAGGGGACGCTTGGATGCTTGTGGTACTGCAGATTTCAAACATTTGTATTAAAGTCATGATTAAACCTTATTGCTATGTATGGGATTTATTTGTAGGGTACATTATCGTTAGTCATTTCGCGGGTCGAGGCTCCATTGCTTAATTGTGACGTTTACAAATGCAATCACATTGACAAGAGACAAATTGGAGTCGGAGTGCATTCCCCCGGTTTTATAATCCATGTAGCTATTATCAATCATTTATCATTTTCTGTATCATTTCAGATAAAACGGAAGCTAAATACGACCCAGATGGGACTCGAACCCACAATCCCCAGCTCCGGAGGCTGATGCCTTATCCATTAGGCCACTGGGTCATCACGTTCCCAGTAAGCGCAGGCCCAGTTTATAAAATTTAAACATGACGCGAAAGGCATGAAAAGTTCTATGGAAGTGTGCATATTTGGGTTCATGACCAACACACTTACTACCAGATTTAGCTAAACTACTGTGCTCTGCGACATGTCGCAGGCAAATTTAATCAAATGTAGTGAAAAGCGAAAAGCTGTACTATCGTCTCGCGATAACAGCGCATCACCACTAGCGACTCTTTCCGTCTTTTTCAAAAAGGGGCCAATGAAGAGGGTGCTTTGACTCGAATGGGCCAATCACAGATCGATCAAGCCGGAAATTTAAAGGTGGGACTCATGTTTGACGTCATTGCTAGTAAGAACAAGAACAAGGTGAGTGCGGTCTTCATGCGTTTGTTACTTAATGTTTATTTTAATGGTTGTAATAGAGCAGTTACTGGGTGCATTCGATATAAATGATATGTGTTGATATATTGTTCACTTATTACTGGTTTTTGGGTGTACTGGTTATGACTAAATGGTTATTTTGCGCGTTTTCAACCGGCCACATGTTAGAAAATAGCTCGCCGGGCAGCAGGAACGCAAAACTGTCTTGCTAGCTAGGAAAACGTTGGCTATTTTAGTATTTTATTTAAAGTACGCACCTAGCTAACATCTACATTTTCCCCATAGCGTTAGTGATCAACACTACAGTGAAGTCATCGCCTTGTTCAATAAGCAACGAAAACTATGTCGACAACTGCGAACGACGCCGATCGTATCACCCAATTCAAAAACAAGGGAAAAGATACCAACGTAAGTTGATATAGCTTCCGCTGCCTTATCTTGATTGATTAGCCAGCCATGAACACCTAGTTTACAGTGTTGCCATTTGTCTAGCACCATGCAACTTGACGTTGTTCATCTGCAGGAATTGAGGCGCAGGAGAGTCGAGGTCAACGTCGAACTTCGAAAGGCAAAGAAAGATGACCAGCTTCTCAAAAGAAGGAACGTCAGTATCTGCCCAGATGAGCCTACATCTCCACTCCAAGAGAAGGACCAAAATGCACAGGTATTTTGTATCTTTACTGTAACTACCCTTATTTGTACTGTAACTACCCTTATTTGAAACTCAAACAGGCAATGGCAAACTTTTGATTATGACAGTGTACAGGCCATCAACAAAGGGTGAGCAACCTAAAGATGTCCCTCATCCCAATAGATTGATTTGTTGCCTTGCTGTCCTGTACTCTGGTCTATCAGAAGGCTGTTAGCTACTGTCTATAATCTTATAATCTGTCAATTTGTTCCATTGACACATGCAGACGCTCCACAGATACCATGCAAGGTCATGTAATTAATGTGTAATCCTGCCTTGTTTCCATAGCCTGCACAGCACTGGACGGTTGAGGAGATTGTGGCTGGTGTAAATAGCCAAAGCCTAGATCATCAGGTGCAGGCTACCCAGGCAGCCAGGTAAATCACTAAGCGTTTCATTGGAAACCCGTTTTGGGTAATCACTGTTTCTGTTCTGACTGTTGGCTTTGTCCGTCCCTAACCATAACATTTGACCTGGCTTTCTTCCCCCACAGGAAGCTGCTGTCCAGAGAGAGGCACCCTCCAATTGATCGTATCATCGGTGCTGGGCTGATATCAAACTTTGTGAGCTTCCTGAGCCTGGCAGAGTGTCCTCCCATACAGTTCGAGGCGGCCTGGGCCCTGACCAACATCGCCTCTGGCACCTCGGACCAAACCACCGCAGTGGTGGACGGGGGAGCCATCCCGGCCTTCATTAGCCTGGTGATGTCCCCGCACCCCCACATCAGTGAGCAGGCAGTCTGGGCCCTGGGCAACATCGCTGGTAAGAGAAGGCACACTTTTACCCTGTATCGAGAGCGACTATGGCTTGACTGTTGCCATTGATAGTGCAGAAACAGTGCGCTGAAAGCTTTTCCCGTGTTTGTTGGAATAACTGATCCTGTCAACCTGTCTTTCACGTCTGCAAATCTTTAGTGTGAAACTTCATTCTTATTTTGCACAATTTTTATTGGTATTTCTCTTTTGAAAATACTACTACTTGAACATATGGTAGTTCAGTATACCTTTTGCAATAAGCTTCCTTACTCTGTCTGTGTGGGGTTGTATGCCAGGTCAACAGGCTTCTGACTGACCACAGTTTTGACATGGCCTGATTCCTCCCCTTTCCTCAGGTGATGGCTCCGTCTACAGGGACTTGGTCATCAAACATGGCGCCATTGAGCCCCTACTGACTCTGCTGGCCGCTCCTGAGCTGTCTGTGTTCTCTGTAAGTTTTTTTATGTGTTATGAGGAAGAGCTCTGGGTTGTTGTGGAATTTGTTAGCAAGTGCTGCAGGAAATTCCACTCGTTTATCAGCTATTTTTCGTGGTGGTTCTTGTAAAATAGGAATGTAGTTGATTTGTCGTGCTATGTACAGTTGACTATTTAGCTTTCTCATCTTCATCTTGGCCCATTACCTCAATTTGCTGCATCCATAAATCTAAATATAGAGGTGTGTGTGTGTGTGTATATATTGATCTCTAACGACGTCTCCCTCCTTCCAGTCTGGTTACCTGAGGAACGTGACCTGGACCCTGTCCAACCTGTGTCGTAACAAGAACCCTGCTCCGCCATTGGCGGCCGTGCAGCAGCTGCTGCCCACGCTGGTGCGCCTGCTCCACCATGACGACAAGGAGGTGCTGGCCGACACCTGCTGGGCCGTATCCTACCTGACGGACGGCCCTAACGAGCGCATCGAGGTGGTGGTGGTGCAGGCCGGCCTGGTGCCCCGCCTTGTCCAGCTGCTCGGCTCCGGGGAGCTCACCATCGTGGTACGTCCCTTCACCGCGGTTACCAGGCTTTACATTTAGTAAGACTCAGCGTTTGAATGGTGTATTTTGAGCTTTGATTTGACCTGTACGTGGTTTCTAATGATTAACCTGTACAGTAGTCTGCCTTGTGGTTCCTAGAGACGGCTGCACTGTGCTGATCTGTAGGTTTTGATTGACAGGCAAATATTAATCTCTGCGATTTATGCATGGGAGCTGCCACTCCTAGTAGCTTCCATAGCCCGGTTGTTGAGACATTCCAATTTACTGAGGAAAGCCTGTTGTAGTCCAGCATTCCAATAGTTTGGATACTCCTGTTGTCACATACAACGGTCAATTGTGTAGCTTGCGTCTAAATCCTGCCCCCCCTTTTCTTTGCCTCTTTCCCAGACTCCCTCTCTGCGGTCGCTGGGCAACATCGTGACTGGCACAGATGAGCAGACGCAGTGCGTGCTGAACTCCGGCGCTCTGACAATGTTCACCGCGCTGCTCCGCCACCACAAGTCCAACATCCAGAAGGAGGCGGCCTGGACCCTGTCCAACGTCACGGCCGGCAAGGACACCCAGATCCAGGAAGTCATCAACGCCGGCCTGGTGCCACTGCTGGTGGATGTCCTCAAAAAGGTACAAGGGTTCATAGGTTGTTCATTAGGGGCAAAACATTCAGGGGCAAGTATGAGTCAAGGGCGGATCAACTAGATTCGTTTTTCCTTTTAGGACCTGATCCTAGACTATTGCTACATACAGCTCCAGATTTTACATACACCTCCCTGTTTTTGACTATTTTCTTCAGTTTCGTGCCTACTGAACTTAAGCCTGGCTTATCTATTGTGCTGATCCACAAACATCTACAATCCTTGTCTGAGGGTGCCCATAGAGAATGATAGAGGCCTCTAATGGCCAAAAGGCTGTGTTGGCCTGGGCAGCGCCATTTAGGGCTTCCACCATTTTTAATGTAGTCAACTGCATGGCACATCCAACTTCATTGGCTGATCACCCTGTTGGAGTCATGTCCAACTGGGACATCAGGAGTGATCAGCCGATCATGAAGAAAATTGACTACTTCAAAATGGATATTGCGTCAATGGCGCTGGCCATGATGGCACAAAGATGAGTCCTCTAGCTATCTCTATGGCCCTGCCTCATTTGTGTCTTTCTTCAACCAGGGAGACTACAAGACCCAGAAGGAGGCAGTGTGGGCCATCACCAACTACACCAGCGGGGGGACGGTGGAGCAGGTGATCTACTTGGTACAGTCCAACGTGCTGGAGCCCCTGCTCAACCTGCTCTCTGCCAAGGACAGCAAGACCATCCTGGTCATTCTGGATGCCATCACCAACATCTTCCTGGTAAGTCAACTTCTGGTCTGTAAGAAGAACCAATAGGTAGAGCTTTTAAGTCTCACGACAGACAAGATGTCCCTCTTACAACCCAGAATTCTATCACTAACAAGTTATGGCTAATGACCAACCTATAACGCTGACAGTTTGCCTAGTGGTTCCTAGAGACAGCTGGATCGTGCTGATCTGTGGGTTTTGATTGACAGGCATATATTAATCTCTGCGATTTTATGCATGGGAGCTACCATTTCAAGTAGCTACCATAGCCCGGTTGTTGAGACATTCATGTTTTAGCATTGATTTGCTATTTTCAAATAGGATTGTATGTACATGTAATGGTTATTGATTTACAATTAGAAATGGATACAGTGGATTCAAGTGTGTGTAAATGCCCAAACTAAACGAGTCGCTCTCTCAGGCAGGAGAGAAGATCGGCGAGGCAGAGAAGCTGTGCGGGATGATCGAGGAGTGTGGCGGCCTAGACAGGATCGAGGCTCTGCAGTCCCACGAGAACGAGATGGTCTACAAGGCCTCTCTCAACCTTATCGAGAAGTACTTCTCTGGCGAGGTGAGACCTTCACCAAGCATTGACTAAGTCCAAATACACCTTTGTCCTCTTTAGATTGTCTTGTCTCTTTCAGGTCCATTCATGGGTGAAGAGGCTGATTGTTATCAAAAGGAGACATTGAACTTGAGCTGGGTTTTATTCCAAGTTTATCCTTTCACATCTGCCCTAGTTCACCTTATTGCGAATCTAATGTTCTTCAGAAGGTGTTATTGGTATGGTGCAGCAGATTGGTAGAGAACAGCTTTGTGGAGTGAAACTCATCCATGGTAAATTAGTGGATGCAGTTGCAATTTAAACTATTGTTCTGGTGACACCATCTGTCTTGTCTTTCAGGATGAGGAGGACGAGTCTGTCGCTCCAGATATAACAACTGACGGCTACGCCTTCCAGATCCCTGAGAACCAAAGCACTTTCAACTTTTAAATGTCCTTGTTTCGTGTCTCTTTTGTATGTGTGTTGTAGTCCCTCAAATTTGTGTAAGTGTATGTAAGTACAGATATTTCCTTGTTCTACTACAACCTGTAAATAAACTTTATTACAAAATGTGGTGTGAAATTAGTTGGTTTTTGGCATAAAGCTTGATGCTTCCAGTACAAAAGAGGAATTAAATAATTTAAGGTTCCGGTAGCCTACACCACACTGAATTTACTGCATTACATGCATATATTGTATGCTTCAGTGCCCAACATTTTATGCATTCTAAACATGGATAAAATGTTTTCAGTTGGGTATTCCTCCCAGGCTGTTCCAACATCTGTCAGCAAAAAGATTAAAACACTAGACAGAGCCATGATTGGCTGACGCAGTATGAGTTGCGGCTCATGTAGGATTAAGTCGTGGCATTCACCTACTATCATAGAGTACGTAATTCATCAGAGTAGATGTTATAATTATTGATACGTTTGGGAGGACCGCCAGAGTCTCACAGTCTTGCTTCCCCATTGGTGAAGGGGATGGTAGAGGCTTGCTCTGTAAAATGAAGTATCAATACATTTAAACTATTAGCTAGTAAATTAACATACTGTATAATAACACGCTCACAGTTCAAATACAATTACTATGCTCTGATTTTAAATGACAGTTTACCTCCGACTGCGGTGCCCTCCTATCCACCCATCTATTTAGCGTCTGATCCCAGACCTGCGGAGGATGACAGAAATTATAATCTTCAACCATCTTTAAATCTACTTTATCACTCAACCATTGTCCATTTTGCACACAGAGTTGATTATTTGGCAAAGGTTCTGTGTACAGTCGTGGTCGAAAGTTGAGAATCACACAAGTATTGGTCTACACAAAGTTCGCTGCTTCAGTGTTATGAGATTTTTGTCAGATGTTACTATGGTATACTGAAGTATAATTACAAGCATTCCATAACTGTCAAAGGCTTTTGACAATTACATTAAGTTTATGCATAGAGTCAATATTTGCAGTGTTGACCCTTTTTCAAGACCTCTGCAATCCGCCCTGGCATGCTATCAATTAACTTCTGGGCCACATCCTGACTGGCAGCCCATTCTTGCATAATCAATGCTTGGAGTTTGTCAGAATTTGTGGGTTTTTGTTTGTCCACCCCCTTCTTGAAGATCGACCACAAGTTCTCAATGGGATTAAGGTCTGGGGAGTTTCCTGGCCATGGACCCAAAATGTCGATGTTTTGTTCCCAGAGCCACTTAGTTATCACTTTTGCCTTATGGCAAGGTGCTCCATCATGCTGGAAAAGGCATTGTTCGTCACCAAACTGTTCTTGGATGGTTGGGAGAAGTTGCTCTCGGAGGATGTGTTGGTACCATTCTTTATTCATGGCTGTGTTCTTAGGCAAAATTGTGAGTGAGCCCACTCCCTTGGCTGAGAAGCAACCCCACACATGAATGGTCTCAGGATGCTTTACTGTTGGCATGACACAGGACTGAAGGTAGCGCTCACCTTGTCTTCTCCGGACAAGGTGTTTTCCGGATGCCCCAAACAATCGGAAAGGGGATTCATCAGATAAAATGACTTTACCCCAGTCCTCAGCAGTCCAATCCCTGTACCTTTTGCAGAATATCAGTCTGTCCCTGATGTTTTTCCTGGAGAGAAGTGGCTTCTTTGCTGCCCTTCTTGACACCAGGCCATCCTCCAAAAGTCTTTGCCTCACTGTGCGTGCAGATGCACTCACACCTGCCTGCTGCCATTCCTGAGCAAGCTCTGCACTGGTGGTGCCCTGCGGTTGCTGGACTTTCTTTGGCGCCCTGACACCTTCTTCACAACAATTGAACCTCTCTCCTTGATGATCTGATAAATGGTTGATTTAGGTGCAATCTTACTAGCAGCAATATCCTTGCCTGTGAAGCCCTTTTTGTGCAAAGCAATGATGACGGCACGTGTTTCCTTGCAGGGAACCATGGTTAACAGAGGAAGAACAATGATTTCAAGCACCACCCTCCTTTTAAAGCTTCCAGTCTGTTATTCTAACTCAATCAGCATGACAGAGTGATCTCCAGCCTTGTCCTCGTCAACACTCTCACCTGTGTTAACGAGAGAATCACTGACATGATGGCAGTTTGTCCTTTTGTGGCAGGGCTGAAATGCAGTGGAAATGTTTTTTGGGGATTAAATTCATTTTCATGGCAAAGAGGGACTTTGCAATGAATTGCAATTCATCTGATCACTCTTCACGACATTCTGGAGTATATGCAAATTGCCACCATCAAAACTGAGGCAGCAGACTTCGTGAAAATTAGTATTTGTGTCATTCTCAAAACTTCTGACCACGACTGTATTATTCCACTGTTTCTGGACAGGATATGAAGAACCAGAATCTTACAGATTAGTTGGTATCAACTGAGAATTGGTCCTCCTTACGCCCAAAGCCAAGCCGGCCCGCTCTGCCGGTCTTGGACCTCACAACCATGGGCTCCACTGTTGGTCTGCTCTGGACCACAGGATTTTGAGTTGGTCCGTTGGGGACTGCAGGACGTTCAGTCCCGGGGCTAGTCTTCCATTCCTGGCCCAGTATGTCCACATATCCGTTGCGTGGATCTGTGACAAGTAGGACAGAAGGACAAAACCTATATTTAGGACAGAACACCAGCACAAGTAAAGCCTCAGTCTCACTCCTGTTAGTTACTCACTTTTCACACCTGCCAGGCCTCTAGACTCACTGCTGTTAAAAGAGACTGTCTTTACCTACCCCTTGGAGAAGGTAGAAGGTTGTTGGGTCAGGTGGAGCACCACAGCGATATCCTGGCCATTTGGCCTTATGAAGGGTGGTGCTGTTGGTGGAGGATAGGTCTGTAATAAACCAAGCAACCAAAATATGACAACATTACTATATTTATCAGTGATATGACACTGTTTCAAGAGTAACTTGAGGATATAGTGTGTGAAGGTACAGTATGCACTTCAAGAATGAGCTTAAAGGCCCAGTGCAGTCAAAACATGATTTTCCTGTGCCGAAGCACCAATTTGAACTGCTCTCGGACTCACATATTGCTGTTCACTGGACCTTATGATCACTCAGCTGCACAGCTGATGCCTGCTGGACTGTTCCTTTACACGGTACCCTGTCCTGTTTATTCTGTTTAGTCTTAGCCCAAACGTTATCGCTATTTCCAGTTGTGTCTTAGCTCTCTCTAATAACACATGTGACTGCTTTATGCCTCTCTCCCATGTCAATTATGCCTTGCCTATTGCTGTTTGGGTTAGTTCTTATTATACAATTTCAATGTAGAACCCCTAGTCCCTCTCAAACTGCCTCATACAGTTCCTTTGTTCCCCCCCCCCCATACACGCCGAGACCGGCTCAATCGATGCCTCCAATGACGCTATCTCTTTCATTGTTACACAACGCTTAGGGTTACCTGAACTGTACTCATATCCTTCCATATCCTTTTCTGTACATAATGCCCTGAATCTTTTCTACAACGCCCGGAGAACTGCCCCCTTTATTCTATGTACCCAACGCACTAGAAGACCAGTTCTTAAAGCCTTTAGTCGTATCCTTATTCTAGTCCTCCTCTGTTCCTCTGGTGATGTAGAGGCTAACCCAGGCCCTGCAGCCCCCAGTATCACTCCTACTCCCCAGGAGCTATCATTTGTTGACTTCTGTAACCGTAAAAGTCTTGGTTTTCTGCACATAAATATCAGAAGCCTCCTTCCTAAGTTTGAGTTATTCACTGCATTAGCACACTCCGCCAACCCTGATGTTCTAGCAGTGTCTGAATCCTGGCTTAGGAAGGCCACCAAAAATTCTGAAATTTCCATCCCCAACTATAACATTTTCCGTCTAGATAGAACTGCCAAAGGGGGTGGAGTTGCAATCTACTGTAGAGATAGCCTGCAGAGCTCCATCATACTATCCAGGTCTGTGCCCAAACAGTTTGAGCTTCTCCTAAAAATCCACCTTTCCAGAAATACATCTCTCACTGTTGCCGCTTGCTACAGACCCCCCTCAGCCCCCAGCTGTGCCCTGGACACCATATGTGAATTGATCGCCCCCCATCTATCCTCAGAGTTCGTACTGCTTGGTGACCTAAATTGGGATATGCTTAACACCCCGGCCATCCTACAATCTAAACTAGATGCCCTCAATCTCACACAAATTATCAACGAACCTACCAGGTACAACCCTAAATCCGTAAACATGGGTACCCTCATAGATATCATCCTGACTAACTTACCCTCTAAATACACCTCCGCTGTCTTCAACCAGGATCTCAGCGATCACTGCCTTATTGCCTGCGTCCGTAACGGGTCCGCGGTCAAACGACCACCCCTCATCACTGTCAAACGCTCCCAAAAACACTTCAGCGAGCAGGCCTTCCTAATTGACCTGGCCCAGGTATCCTGGATGGATATAGATCTCATTCCGTCAGTAGAGGATGCCTGGTTGTTCTTTAAAAGTAATTTCCTCTCAATCTTAAATAGACATGCCCCATTCAAGAAATACAGAACTAAGAACAGATATAGCCCCTGGTTCTCCTCAGACTTGACTGCCCTTGACCAGCACAAAAACATCCTGTGGCGTACTGCATTAGCATCAAATAGCCCCCGCGATATGCAACTTTTCAGGGAAGTTAGGAACCGATATACACAAGCAGTTAGGAAAGCAAAGGCTAACTTTTTCAAACTGAAATTTGCATCCTGTAGCACTAACTCCAAAAAGTTTTGGGACACTGTAAAGTCCATGGAAAATAAGAGCACTTCCTCCCAGCTGCCCACTGCACTGAGGCTAGGAAACACTATCACCACCGATAAATCTACAATAATCGAGAATTTCAACAAGCATTTTGCTACGGCTGGCCATGCTTTCCACCTGGCTACCACTACCCCGGCCACCAGCTCTGCACCCTCCGCTGCAACTTACCCATGCCCCCCCCGCTTCTCCTTCACACAAATCCAGACAGCTGATGTTCTAAAAGAGCTGCAAAATCTGGACCCCTACAAATCATCTGGGCTAGACAATCTGGACCCTTTCTTTCTAAAACTAGCCGCCGAAATTGTCGCAACCCCTATTACTAGCCTGTTCAACCTCTCTTTCGTAACGTCTGAGATCCCCAGAGATTGGAAAGCTGCCGCGGTTATCCCCCTCTTCAAAGGGGGTGACACTCTAGATCCAAACTGTTACAGACCCATATCCATCCTGCCCTGCCTTTCAAAAGTTTTTGAAAGCCAAGTCAACAAACAGATCACCGACCATTTCGAATCCCACCGTACCTTCTCCGCTATGCAATCCGGTTTCCGAGCTGGTCATGGGTGCACTTCAGCCACGCTCAAGGTCCTAAACGATATTATAACCGCGATCGATAATAGACAGTACTGTGCAGCCGTTTTCATTGACCTGGCCAAGGCTTTCGACTCTGTCAACCACCGCATTCTTATTGGCAGACTAAATAGCCTTGGTTTCTCAAATGACTGCCTCGCCTGGTTCACCAACTACTTCTCAGATAGAGTTCAATGTGTCAAATCGGAGGGCCTGTTGTCTGGACCTATGGCAGTCTCTATGGGGGTGCCACAGGGTTCAATTCTTGGGCCAACTCTTTTCTCTGTGTATATCAATGACGTCGCTCTTGCTGCTGGTGACTCTCAGATCCACCTCTACGCAGACGACACCATTTTGTATACATCTGGCCCTTCATTGGACACTGTGTTAACAAACCTCCAAACGAGCTTCAATTCCATACAACACTCCTTCAGTAGCCTCCAACTGCTCCTAAACACTAGTAAAACTAAATGCATGCTCTTCAACCGAACGCTGCTTGCACCCGCCCACCCGACTAGAATCACTACTCTAGACGGGTCTGACCTAGAGTATGTGGACAACTACAAATATCTAGGTGTCTGGTTAGACTGTAAACTCTCCTTCCAGACTCACATTAAGAATCTCCAATCCAAAGTTAAATCTAGAATCGGTTTCCTATTTCGCAACAAAGCCTCCTTCACTCATGCTGCCAAACATGCCCTCGTAAAACTGACTATCCTACCGATCCTTGACTTCGGCGATGTCATTTACAAAATAGCCTCCAACACTCTACTCAGCAAATTGGATGTTGTCTATCACAGTGCCATCCGTTTTGTCTCCAAAGCCCCATATAATACCCACCACTGTGACCTGTACGTTCTTGTTGGCTGGTCCTCACTACATATTCGTCGCCAAACCCACTGGCTCCAGGCCATCTATAAATCACTGCTAGGCAAATCCCCGCCTTATCTTAGCTCATTGGTCACCATAGCAACACCCACCCGTAGTATGCGCTCCAGCGGGTATATCTCACTGGTCATCCCCAAAGCCAACACCTCCTTTGGCCGAAATTCCTTCCAGTTCTCTGCTGCCAATGACTGGAACAAATTGCAAAAATCTCTGAAGCTGGAGACACTTATCTCCCTCACTAACTTTAAGCATCAGTTGTCAGAGCACCTTACCGATCACTGCACCTGTACACAGCCCATCTGAAATTAGCCCGCCCAACTACCTCATCCCTATATTGTTATTTATTTTGCTCATTTGTACCCCAGTATCTCTATTTGCACATCATCTCTTGCACATCATTCCAGTGTTAATACTAAATTGTAATTATTTTGCACTATAGCCTATTTTATTGCCTTACCTCCATAACTTGCTAAATTTGCACACACTGTATATATATGTATTTCTGTTTCTGTATTTTTGATTTTTGACTTTGTTTTGTTTTACCCCATATGTAACTCTGTGTTGTTTTTTATCGCTGTTAGATTAATTTGGATTTTAAGAATAATGACTAAAGAATTACACCCCAAACACAGTATAAATGTTAGAATTATCATGTGTCAACCCACTAACAGAAGGGCGTTACTAACCATTCAAGGGGGGAGGCGGGAACTGTTTAAGAAAGGTGGGAGGAGCATAGTGTTTTTGTTTGTCAAGAAGTATAAAGAAAGGAGATTTGTGTTTTGGCCTCAGAGCTCTCACCATGAATAAAAATACAGATAAGACTTGTGAGTTGTGGACCTTGAATCATTGATGATTAAAACCAGAGCCTTACAACCTCTGGTAATGATTCAAGCTTAGGGTGAATTAGAGAAAATAATTCACGTGACAGATTGGTCCTTCGAGCCGGATCTTAATACATCTTTATCGTTCTGAAGACACCGAATCCGTGCACGGGCGGGTGATAGCATCCGTTACAGTCCTGGCCTTCCACGTTAAGGTTAAAAAACAGGCCGGTGATTACTCTTTATGAACGATAAAGACGTTAACAAGTTTGAAAAAGCATTTTAATCCAGACTGCAAGGAAAAGGTCAGTAATTTTTATTCATGGATTTTGGTAAAATGAGTTGAACTTATTTACCAAAGAAGGTAATAATTATTACGACAGGGAGGGTCCGCAATTGATCCTAGAGGTAAATAGCTATTACAAAAAAAAAACTAGTCCGAAATGACATGGTAGTGAATTGCAATCACAAATGTAAACTAAGTTAATATTGTCATTGTACGAATTGCAATGTTCAGTATAAACAGGGAAATGATTATCATCGTATGAGAGGGATATGTCGGGAGTTCATATATGCGACTGGGCATTTGTTAGAACTGTGCAAACAAGTTTTGACGGATGATAAGGTCGTATGTGTGTGAGACTTAATCCCTCGGGAGACGTGGTTATTATTTCAGGGGTGGAGGAAAAAAAAAAAAAGTCGCGTGAGGAAAATTGGGTAATTTACTCTTTTAATTTTAAAGGGTTAATTACAAAAGCAAGAGGGGCACTAAGAGATTAGCTCCTACGAAAATAATTCGGGAGGGAATTATTTAAAAAACAAAAAGGGGGGGGGGGATTTCTTATTGTTCCACGATGGGAAAGACATCTTCTAAACAAGTCCGAGAATTAACGGGAGATGAAAGAAATATGTTTTAGGGATCCATTTGGGAGAAGAGGTATGAATTTATTGGGCATCGAAGTAAAAAAGTTAGTAGGCAGATGCATATAAAATTAGATGAAAAAACAGCGAGGGTATGGCTTTTTGAAGCGCGAAGGAGAGAGAAAGGGATATACAGAAAAAATGAAGTTTCAGGACCCCCCCACAGCAAAGAGCAGAGAGGTTATATCCAGAGTTGGTAGAGCAAGCCCAGATGACACCGTTGTCATGTGTAAAAGAAGATTAGGGGTGATCCCCGTACTTCCCCCACCATATGACGGCCAAGCCGGAATGTTGGAAGGGCGGGAAGACGGGGGGCAGAGTAAAGAGGCCAGTAAAGAGAACAAAGAGGGGGAAGTTTTACAACAGGAGGTAGTCAGGTTAAGAATAGAATTGGCTAAAAACACCACAAAGCGATTATTTGAGAGGTACCTATATAAGTCCAACGATGTGGTCCTCTGTAGCTCAGCTGGTAGAGCACGGCGCTTGTAACGCAAAGGTAGTGGGTTCAATTCCCGGGACCACTAATAAAAAAATCAAAAATAATTTAAAAAAAAATGTATGCACGCATGACTGTAAGTCGCTTTGGATGGAAGCGTCTGCTAAATGACATATTATTATGCGTGTGTATGAGCTTTCGCACTCAAGCGTAGACGTACGTTATGAGTGGGAAAGTAAGTCGCTTTGGATAAAAGCGTCTGCTAAATGGCATATTATTATTATTATTATAGAGAATATTTGCGTTTTTGGTCAGTTGGCAGACGCTCTAGTCCGGAGCGACTTGAAGAGCCAATAGTGGTTTGCATGGAACTATTCTGTCGTGTTGGGCATTTGAATGGCAGAAGATGGAATATGTGTGTATGAGGAAATTCAACGGCGGGTATGAATGATAACCGGATACTACTTAGTATTTGGTTGGTTAAATGCTAAATAAAAGATTTGAGGCGTGGTTATGGGGGAACTAGGAAGACGCACTTATTCAAAAAGGAATGGGTGGAGAGAGAGTTTTTTTTCGTGTATTAAAAGTTGCATTAGATAGACATATCTAGAATATTACTAAAGCTATGAAAATATGTTATAAGTACTAATGACATTATTTCTTAAGAAGGAAAATTGTAGGGAAGTTTCCCGCGTCTCCCCATAATGTAGGAAGGAGCAGGGAAGGGGGGGAGTGAGAGACAGGACATCGTTCAAATGGTAGGGATGTCATTAAGTGTATGCTGATAAATAATATCAAGCGTTTGTTTTATTGATTGGGGCCGAATCAGAGAAAACTGTTAAAGATATTGAATAGCGAACTGAAAATGAAAGGCATAAAATACAGAATAATTGGACGATTTTAAAACGATAATTTATTTTGGTTAGGAAGCAAGTGGCATTGGCTGTTGTGCTGGGGAAATAGCGCCAGCCTGTGGTGGGTTCTGGATTTGTTATAAACAACTTTATATTTTAAACTAAAATGAATAGACTACAATTTGAACATCAGAAAAAGAACAATATAATTCGTAATAGTTATTATAATTATTATTGATAGTTATTGCAGTTATTATTATCCTGAGTGGCGCAGTGGTCTAAGGCACTGCATCGCAGGGCTAACTGTGCCACTAGAGATCCTGGTTCGGATCCAGGCTCTGTCGCAGCCGACAGCGACCGGGAGACTCATGGGCGGTGCACAATTGGCCCAGTGTCGTCCAGGGTAGGGGGGAAAATGGCCGGCAAGGATGGAGCTCAGTTGATAGAGCATGGGGTTTGCAACGCCAGGGTTATGGGTTCGATTCCCACGGGGGGAGGCCAGTAAAAAAAATAAAGATAAAAATAATACAAATGTATTCACTAGGTTGCTCTGGATAGGAGCGTCTGCTGGGTGACTAGAATGTAAATGTATTATCATTGATTCAGTAATGATAGGAGGGAAGTAGCGATAGAGCTGTGAGGGTTGAGAGTTGAGGAGAATGATTTGTGGCTCTGGTTGGCGGGAAAAAGGAGAGGCAGAGACAGACTTAGAGAGACAGAGGAAGTTAGAGGGAGAGAATAAAAGAAAAAGAGAGAAGGAAACTGTTTAGGTTTGAAAAACAAGCAGGCTGAGGGACAGAGATAACAGTTTCTGGAGCTTGAAAAGCAGAGACTAACAGAGTAAGAAAAGGAACAGACGAGAGCAGAGTATTTAATGGCCATAGGGGAAATAGCTGGGATCGGTAAAACTCCAAGATAGAAGAGGAGAGAGATTTACTAGGGGGTGGATCAAATAATTGATAATGAATCATTTGAATGAGATCACATGTAGCAGATTTAGAGTAATCAATTAAATAATCATTGTATACTCTAGGAATTTTGAGGGATTTTATGAAGTTAGGCATATTTAAGTAAAGAGGGAGCTACCAAATTAAGTTGAGCCTAACTATCTTTGATTGTTATTTTTCAATTGGGTTTTTCAAATAAAATAAAAACACACCCAGCATGATGTTTATAAAGGGTTGTTATGTTGAATTTAGGGAGTTTTCAACAGTTCATAGGTGGTGTTTACTATGCTGTGGGATGGAACGGTTTATTGGGTGATATTTGAAACTAAATTCATGGAATAAGCTACAGTAATCAGAAGAATGTACAATCTAAGGCGAGACAACTATTGCCTAGATCATTGATTTAGCAATAGGGTCAGGTAGATAAGGAAAATAAGAAAACAATTAGATGAAGAATGATGAGCTTTTTGGTAAGGATAGACTTCTGTAAAGCTAAGGTCGTCATTATGTACTGCATACGGGTAAATCAAGTGATCTTATCTATGGGAAGGCAATGGCAGCCCATGGTAAAATCATTTGGAACTCTGAGGAGGAAGAACAGGTTATGTTGTTGCTCTCTTCCCAAACAGTCTTAGCTTTTAATAAATATATCAGGGATGTTACCCAAATGGTAGAGAGTAACGAGGGATATGACATTGGTAGTGATTTAAAGATGATGAAGTTTTTTGGTGGGCTATTAGATATAACTGGGTTAATCATGAACATAGAGATTTTTATTCTTTGTTGCTAGACAGAAGACTTAAGTGACTTACAAAACAGACTTGTCATGTCCAACAATCAGTCTTCAGGTCAAGCCCGGGAGAGCCGGGGTAGAACAGAGGTTGAACTAAACATAAGTGTTTTTACAAGATAAGAGATTGTTTGATTGGATTACTAATTGATTCTGAACTGAATGAAAGTCGAATTTAGCCGCCATAAAGAGAAAGGAAGTGGGAGGAGCAATAAAGAAGCAAAAAAGAATCTAAAAAATGAAAGGCATGGCAATTGGTTGATAAATAATCTAAGGGAATGTTTAGGAAGGTGGAAAAAATTGACACATAAGCAGAACTATGTGTCAAGAGGGGGGAAGAGGCTAATTGTATTTGATAATATACGAAGGAGAGGACAAAATACTTTTTAAAAAAAACATTTTTTAGATAGTCTAAAAAGAGAATGCAGTCAGAAATTGTTAGATTAATCTGAACATGTGTGAAGATAGTTTATTAACCACACCCGTATGTCAGAGGTTTTGTGCCCCACAGGTGAACTAAAGGAGAAGGTGACCCACTATCTAACCAGGTGACTGGTGAGCATCCAGTCACTAGAAGGAAAACTGGAAGCAGGCCTGTTGGGAAAGGCCCTATCAGGTTATGTTGGTAACCACCTTGGCCATTAGAATAGCAGAGAGAGGAACCTGGGTCCATGTTACCCACTGCAAGAAGGTAGGACCACATACAAGCACCGCTTAGCACACGCAGAGTTGACGAGCGGAACTGCGCCACAGGGTGCGGGGGTCATCTCTGTCAACGAAGATCTCCTACCCAGACCTATCATCACTGTAGTGTGTTCCTAGGGTGTGAGTATGGGGTGGTACCGAGCAGAAGGACTCAAGACAGGAGAGGGTTGTTTTTTTTTTTGAGAATATGGGTGACCCTGAGCTGCATCATAGTCTCGGCAATAGTTGTGGTAGGTCAAAATCCACCACCACCTCACACCAATTACGCTATGGCCTTACCATTATTAAGAAATAAAGGGAAAGTGACCCGACATACTGACCATCAAGGGCGAGTGATCTACAAAATAGGAGTCAGAGAAGGGTGGGGAGTAAGATTCAAAATTATGATTAGGGATCTTATCAGAGCGGATAAGCAAGCAACATGGGATTATAAGATCCCGTTGTATTTATGTTCAGCCCCCTCAGCGGATTGTTCCTGGGCTCAAGTATTTAGACATACTGGGGGAAGGAGATATGAGACGGGGGGGCTGGACGTCCAGATGGAGGATAAGAAGGTATAACGACATCCCCACGGAGATGGTAGTAACGATAGTAAAGGTCGCTAAAGAGGACATGAAAAGAACTTACTGGGCTTGCGCGGACGTATACGGACGGGATACTTGTCTAAGATTATATTTGATGGAGTCAAAAGATATAGAGGGAGCAGGTACTGGCATTAATCCATTAATGACAATAGACCGAGTAAATCAGTCAAGGGATGACGGAGTAAATTTGACTAACCCGTCCACTATGAAAGATTTTCTCCTCCAGGAATGGAACAATGGGGAAGTGGAGGGGGTCCCTGATGAGAATCTCTGGTTAAAGTGGATGAAATACACCGCTAGGGCTTTGGGGGAGACAAATTGTTATGCATGCTCCATTGGGTGACCAGCAATGTTGACCGCCCCAATGCCAAAGGCAATGTTTCCCTGTGTATTAGACCTGGGGTCCAATCAAAAAGAGCCAAATTGCACAGGGATTGGGCTGGCAAAATTGACATACTCGGCCAGCCCACCTAGATTCACTTTAACTCCTGGCGAATACCAGTGTTACATACATAGAAATGGCACCCGTAACTTGGGTGATTTTGATGGCTGTAAGGAGATAATTAATGTGACTGATTTAGATAAGGAAGGAAGGGAAAAAAGATTAGGAACCTAACCATCCCTTTGACTGATGTGTGGTGGGCATGCACTAAACAGGGAGCATTCGGCAGACATTACCAGAGGGATGGGTGGGTACTTGTGTACCAGTATTGTTGGTCCAACCTGTAAGAATTGGTCATCAAAGACCAGTGACAGGAAGAATAATTAGGAGAAAAATAAATAAGTCAGGAATGAAATAGCCCAATTTGGATAGATGGTATAGGCATCCCCAGGGGTGTTCTAGACGAATACAAAGCTATAAATCAAATATGGGAGAGTTTTACTACAACATTTTTCTGGTGGGGGACAAACAAAAATATGGATTGGATAAATTATATCTATTACAACCAACAGCGATTTATTGACAAGACTAGAGATGCAGTAAGGGGATCTCTGAGCGATTATCCGCCATCCCGCTTGTAACTTAGTAGAGGTTGGTTCTAGATCAGGCAGAAAGGGCCGGTGTCTATAGAAAGATAAGCCATTGTTGCATATTCATCCCTAACAACACCACACTGGATGGGACAGTCACCAGAGCTCTTACATAATTAACTGCACTGAGTGAAGGATGAACTGAACTCAGAAGTTAGTACATTGTGGATAGGGTGGTTTGATGAAATATTTGGTAAATGGAAAACCCTAGCAGCCACCATCTTAGGAGCGATCAGTGTTTGTATGGGTATTCTTGTATTATGTGGTTGTTGTCTTGTTCCCTGTGTCCGAGGATTAATGAGTCAGGCGTTGGTGAAATGCAGTATCTAAACAATGATGAGAGATGGACTGACTCCGGACTCTGACCAGGGGAATGTGAAAAACAATCCTCCAGGCTTGGTGGATGACGAAGATTTGGACCCTGAAAGACCGCAATTGGATGAAATGTTTATTAGTTCTGATGTGATCTCTGAGATTAATCATGCTTGTAAAATACATTTATCCTGAATGTGGGAATATTTAGTCAAAGGGGTGGATTGTTAGATTAATTTGGATTTTAAGAATAATGACTAAAGAATTACACCCCAAACACAGTTTAAATGTTAGAATTATCATGTGTCAACCCACTAACAGAAGGGCGTTACTAACCATTCAAGGGGGGAGGCGGGAACTGTTTAAGAAAGGTGGGAGGAGCATAGTGTTTTTGTTTGTCAAGAAGTATAAAGAAAGGAGATTTGTGTTTTGGCCTCAGAGCTCTCACCATGAATAAAAATACAGATAAGACTTGTGAGTTGTGGACCTTGAATCATTGATGATTAAAACCAGAGCCTTACAACCTCTGGTAATGATTCAAGCTTAGGGTGAATTAGAGAAAATAATTCACGTGACAATCGCACTGCTTTGCTTTATCTTGGCCAGGTCGCAGTTGTAAATGAGAACTTGTTCTCAACTGGTTTACCTGGTTAAATAAAGGTGAAATAAAAAAAATATATAAAAAAAATTACCAGTGATTAGCCTAGTCTTCATCATTGGGTGAGTCAGTGCCACTGGAAAGTTTTTGATTTATTTAGTAACCTACTGTAGCCTATGATATTTATACAGGTAACTGCCCAAATAATGGAAACACTTGAGTAAATGAGGGATACAAAGTATATTGAAAGCAGGTGCTTCCACACAGGTGTGGTTCCTGAGTTTAATTAAGCAATTAACATCCCATCATATTTAGGGTCATGTATAAAAATGCTGGACAGGCATCAACAGGGCAAGAGCGGTCACTGAATGGTTTGATTAGCATGAAAACGATGTAAACCATATGCCATGGCCATCTCAGTCACCGGAGGGGAGTTCAAGAAGGCTTATTTCTGTTTGTGGGGAACATGTTGCCAGAGTAACAATTTCAGTTGAACGATTTGAGTGAACCTTGATGTTTCACCATAACATTTTGCAAACAGCTACTTTTTGTAAGGATTACTGTGGCTTTTTAGCGACAATATTAAAACTGAAAATGACTTACCTATTCCTACTAAATATAGTAGAAAGTCTACATGGCCAGTTGATTCTTTTTGCGGCAGTTTAGACCAGAAACAGACACTTACGTTCACTGCACCCACTAACAGACTTACCATTAGGCAGAAGAGGCAATTGCCTCAGGCCACATGAGCTGGGCATATAATAATAATAATTTATCCGTTTGAGGCCCCACCCCCATGCTTTACTCGAGGCATAAAATACAAATAGAATCCCTTCAAAATCCGTCCGTTTAAGCTAGTGATGTGATATTTTTTTTGCATGGGTTGTCTCTCAATCCACAACATCCGCAGATGTCGGCCTTCTGCATCTGTGGTGGCAGGGGTCTTCACTAGTTACCACGGCTACAAAGTCATAATTATGGCTAAACCCCGCCTATTTCTAAAATGTATCTTAAAATCTGATTTTAAACCTAACGTTAACCAAACCGTTTTGCTCTAAGACCCCCACAAGTTTCATGGGCTGAAGGTAACCCGATAACAGTCCAAATAATTTGTGGAAGTGAATAGGGGTAATTATTATTAAATTATTAATTTATTTCCAGGTTTTTCTTATCTCTCAGATATATGACACACTTCAAAACATACTTCCAAATTCAATGTTTCATAAAACATTCATATGAGCTTTGATTGGTCACTCGCGTCACGATATCCTGGAGGATTTAAATAAAGTTCAGCTTTCTCCAATTTTAGTCCCGCGCTGTACAACTCCCTTGTCCATTCTCCTAGTGCTTAATGCTCCCGCCGCCCACTCCGCTTCTCTCGCTTTCCTTCCATTGAAAGTGAATGGCTTCCGATGTTTCACAGTGCGATGTCGCTTCCTAGTGTAAACCCACTGTTGCAGTGCATTTCTACATAACACGTTGGGGGGCGATGAAACAACGGAGCCCCATTCATTTTTTATGTAGGGAAGTAAAGTGGGCGGTAGACTGTTGGGCGACGTGAGCATGGGCGAGGGAACGTGAACAGGGATGGACCAAAATTAGGGAAAGCTAAACTTTATGCAAATACTCAGCGATATCGCGACGCTATTGACCAATCGAAGCTCACTATAGCTTCCAGACCCTACTGGATTGGCTGTTTATACCTAGCACAGCCTAGCCTGCTTGCTAACACCCACATCAGGGTAAAGCTGGAGAGGCTATCTGAATTAACATGTTATGTGGAAATCCCCTCTGGGCTAATCATTTTGCGTGAGCGCAGCCTATCGCCAGGCTTAATCGAGTCGGGTGGACAGTTTCGGGTATGCACCAAAAGGCCAACGATAAGGCAACTAGAGACCAACTCTGTGAAAAAAGAGCGGCTCTACTGACGATATCAAAGCATAACTCAGTTTATGTATGCTTGGTTAAACCACTTATGTGCAAGTTCAACCAATCATTTGGCCTATGTTCTTATGAGTCTTCTCTTCTGACAGATAGGACTTTTAAATGCCAGTAATCAATGTGTGTTATCCCATAAAAGAGCAATCGTGTGCCATGTGCAATAGGCTACCTTGAGTAGAAAGGTGTTCACCCCAGAGTCAATACGTGTTAGAAACACATTTGGCAGTGATTACAGCTGTTAGTCTTTAAGTGCTTTCCATTGTAGTAATTTAGCAGACACTCTTATCCAGAGCGACATACAGTTAGTAAGTGCATACATTTTTCATACTGGCCCCCCGTGGGAAACGAACCCACAACCCTGGCATTGCAAGCGCCATGCTCTACCAACTGAGCTACTGGACAGCCTACCTGGATTGTGCTATGTTAGCCCATTGTTCTTTTCAGAATTCTTCAAGCTCTGTCAAGGTGTTGGGAGTCATGGCTACACACCAATTTTCATGTCTTGCCATAGATTTTCAAGCAGATTTAAGTCAAAACTGTAACTTGGCCACTCAGGAACATTCACCGTCTTCTTGGTAAGCAACTCCAGTGTAGATTTGGCCTTGTGTTGTAGGTCATTGTTGAAGTAATTATTGAAGTTTTGCAGTGATTCCTATGTTGATGTAAATAAAATGAGTTGGTCTGTGGTGTGTAATGAGGAGCAACCAGACACTGCACTTGACACATTTATGAAATTGCTTATTCCAGTTACTAATGAGCATGCACCCATTTAAGAAAATTACTGTAAAAACTGTGGATTGATGAGGAATTGAAAAATTGTATGGCTGAGAGGGATGAGGCAAAAGGAAAGGCAAATAAGTCTGGCTGCACAACCGATTGGCAAACGTACCTCAAATTGAGAAATCATGTGACTAAACTGAATAAAAAGAAGAAACCACACTATGAAACAAATGACATAAAGAATGATGGTAAAAAGCTTTGGAGCACCTTAAATGACATTTTGGGCATAAAGGCAATCTCAACTCCATCATTCATTGAGTCAGATGGCTCATTCATCACAAAACCCACTGATATTGCCAATTACTTGCATTTTTTTTTTCATTGGCAAGATTAGCAAATGTAGGCATGACATGCCAGCAACAAACGCTGACACTACACATCCAAGTTTAACTGATCAAATTATGAAAGACAAGCATTGTAATTTTGAATTCCGTAAAGTGAGTGTGGAAGAAGTTACAAAATGATTGTTGTCTATCAACAATGACAAGCCACCAGGGTCTAACAACTAAGATGGAAAATTACTGAAGATAATAGTGGACGATATTGCCACTCCTATTTGCAATATATATATTATATCAAAGCCTACTAGAAAGTGTGTGCCCTCAGGCCTGGAGGGAAGCAAAAGTAATTCCGCTACCCAAGAATAGTAAATAGTTTACTGGCTCAAATACCTGACCTATCAGCCTGTTACCAACCCTTAGTAAACTTTTGGAAAAAATGGTGTTTGCGCTAATACAATGCTATTTTACTGTAAACAAATTGACAGCAGACTTTCAGCACGCTTATAGGAAAGGACATTCAATAAGCACAGCACTTAGACAAATTACTGATGATTGGCTGAGAAAAATTGATGATAAAAAGATTGTGGGAGCTGTTTTGTTAGACTTCAGTGTGGCTTTTGACATTATCAATCGTAGTCTGCTGATGGAAAAATGCATGTGTTATGGATTTACACCCCCTGCTATATTGTGGATAAAGAGTTACATGTCTAACAGAACACAGAGGGTGTTCTTTAATGACTCTCCAACATGATCCAGGTAGAATCAGGAATTCCCCAGAGCTTCAATCTTTACTAAAGACATGCCACTGGCCTTGAGTAAAGCCAGTGTGGCTATGTATGCGGATGACTCAACACTATACACGTCAGCTACTACAGCGAGTGAAATCATTGCAACGCTTAACAAAGAGCTGCAGTTTCGGAATGGGAAGCAAGGAATAAATTAGTCCTAAATATTTCCGCAACTAAAAGCATTGTATTTGGGACAAATCATTCACTAAACCACAAACCTCAACTAATAAATCATGTGGAAATTGAGCATGTTGAGGTGACTAAACTGCTTGGACTAACCCTGGATTGTAAACTGTCATGGTCAAAGCATGTTGATACAACAGTAGCTAAAATGGGGAGAAGTCTGTCCATTATAAAGCGCTGCTCTGGCTTTTTAACAACACTATCAACAAGGCAGGTCCAACAGGCTCTAGTTTTGTCGCACCTGGACTGCTGTTCAGTCGTGTGGTCAGGTGCCACAAAGAGGGACCTCGGAAAATTACAATTGGCTCCGAACAGGGCAGCACGGCTGGCCCTTAAATGTACACAGAGAGCTAACATTATTAATATGCATGTAATTCTCTCATGGCTCAAAGTGGAGGAGAGATTGACTTCATCATTACTTGTTTTTGTAGAAGTGTTGACATGCTGAATGCACCGAGGTGTCTGTTTTAAACTACTAGCACAACTCGGACACCCATGCATACCCCACAAGACATGCCACCAAATGTCTCTCTTCACAATCCCAAGTCAAGAACAGACTATGAGAGGCGCACAGTAATACATACAGAGAGGGAAAAAAGTATTTGATCCCCTGCTGATTTTGTACGTTTGCCCACTGACAAAAAAAATATCAGTCTGTAATTTTAATGGTAGGTTTATTTGAACAGTGAGAGACAGAATAACAACTAAAAGATCCAGAAAAACACATGTCAAAAATGTTATAAATTGATTTGCATTTTAATGAGGGAAATAAGTATTTGACCCCCTCTCAATCAGAAAGATTTCTGGCTCCCAGGTGTCTTTTATACAGGTAACGAGCTGAGATTAGGAGCACACTCTTAAAGGGAGTGCTCCTAATCTCAGTTTGTTACCTGTATAAAAGACACCTGTCCACAGAAGCAATCAATCAATCAGATTCCAAACTCTCCACCATGGCCAAGACCAAAGAGCTCTCCAAGGATGTCAGGGACAAGATTGTAGACCTACACAAGGCTGGAATGGGCTACAAGACCATCGCCAAGCAGCTTGGTGAGAAGGTGACAACAGTTGGTGCGATTATTCGCAAATGGAAGAAACACAAAATAACTGTCAATCTCCCTCGGCCTGGGGCTCCATGCAAGATCTCACCTCGTGGAGTTGCAATGATCATGAGGACGGTGAGGAATCAGCCCAGAACTACACGGGAAGATCTTGTCAATGATTTCAAGGCAGCTGGGACCATAGTCACCAAGAAAACAATTGGTAACACACTACGCCGTGAAGGACTGAAATCCTGCAGCGCCCACAAGGTCCCCCTGCTCAAGAAAGCACATATACAAGCCCGTCTGAAGTTTGCCAATGAACATCTGAATGATTCAGAGGAGAACTGGGTGAAATTGTTGTGGTCAGATGAGACCAAAATGGAGCTCTTGGGTATCAACTCAACTCGCCGTGTTTGGAGGAGGAGGAATGCTGCCTATGACCCCAAGAACACCATCCCCACCGTCAAACATGGAGGTGGAAACATTATGCTTTGGGGGTGTTTTTCTGCTAAGGGGACAGCACAACTTCACCGCATCAAAGGGACGATGGACGGGGCCATGTACCGTCAAATCTTGGGTGAGAACCTCCTTCCCTCAGCCAGGGCATTGAAAATGGGTCGTGGATGGATATTCCAGCATGACAATGACCCCAAAAACACGGCCAAGGCAACAATGGAGTGGCTCAAGAAGAAGCACATTAAGGTCGTGGAGTGGCCTAGCCAGTCTCCAGACCTTAATCCCATAGAAAATCTGTGGAGGGAGCTGAAGGTTTGAGTTGCCAAACGTCAGCCTCAAAACCTTAATGACTTGGAGAAGATCTGCAAAGAGGAGTGGGACAAAATCCCTCCTGAGATGTGTGCAAACCTCGTGGCCAACTACAAGAAACGTCTGACCTCTGTGATTGCCAACAAGGGTTTTGCTACCAAGTACTAAGTCATGTTTTGCAGAGGGGTCAAATACTTATTTCCCTCATTAAAATGCAAATCAATTTATAACATTTTTGACATGCGTTTTTCTGGATCTTTTTGTTGTTATTCTGTCTCTCACTGTTCAAATAAACCTACCATTAAAATTATAGACTGATCATGTCTTTGTCAGTGGGCAAACGTACAAAATCAGCAGGGGATCAAATACTTTTTCCCCCTCACTGTAGAGCCATGGCTACATTTTACTATATTCCACATCAGGTAACTGATGCAAGCAGTAGAATCAGATATGGAAAAAAAATACACCTTATGGAACAGGGACTGTGAAGAGACACACACAGGCACAGACACACATACACATGATAAGACACTCTACACACACATACACATGGATGTTGTATTGTAAATATGTGATAGTGGAGTAGTGGCCTGAGGGAACACACTAAATGTATTGGGTAAAGTGTCATGAAATGTAATGTCATGTAATTTTTCTAACTGTATATAACTGTCTTAATGTTTCTGGACCCCAGGAAGAATGGGGATCCTTAATAAATACAAATACAAATATTGTCCTGCTGAAAGGTGAATTTGTCTTCCTGTGTCTAGTAGAAGATGACTGAAGCAGGTTTTCCTCTAGGATTTTGTGTGTGCTTAGCTCCATCCCACTTCTTTTTATCCTGAAAAGCTCCCCAGTCTTTGCCGATGTCGAGCATACCCATACCACGATGCAACCACCACCATGCTTGAAAATAGGGAGGCAGTTGCTCAATGATGTGTTGGATTTGCCTCAAACATAAGGCTTTGCATTTAGGCCAAAAAGTTTCTTCCTTTCCCGTGTTTTCTTGCAGTTTAACTTTAGTGCCTTGTTGCATACAGGATGCATGTTTTGGAATATGTATTCTATATATTTGTATACTTTTCACTCTGTCATTTAGATCATTATTGTGGAGTAACTACAATGTTGTTGATCCATCTTCAGTTTCCTCTCATCACAGCCACTGAACTCTGTAGCTGTTTTAAAATCACCAATGGCCTCATGGTAACATCCCTAGCAGTTTCCTTCCTGTCTTGCAGCTCAGTTCAGAAGGAAGACTGTATCTTCGTTGTGTCTGGGTGGTTTAATACATGATCCACAGCATAATTATTATCTTGACCATGCTTAAAGAGATATTCAATGTCTGATTTGTTATTGTTACCCATCTACCAATATTTCTGAGGCTTTCGAAAATCTCCCTCATCTTTGTAGTTTAATCTGTGCTTGAAATTCAATACTTGACTTAGGGACCTTACAGATGTTGAATGTATGGGGGACAGAGGAAGGGTTGGTCATTCAGAAATCATGTCAACCCCTATTATTTCACACAGAGTGAGTCCATGTAACTTATGATGTGATTTGTTAAGCCAAATTTTACTCCTGAACTAATTTAGGCTTTCCTAAACAAAGGGGGTGAATAGTTTTGCAACGACTATATTTTAGTTATTACATTTTCATTAATTTGTAAACTGTAGAATTGTCTTTTCACTTTGACATTATGGAGTATTTTGTTTAGATCAATGCCAAAACAAATCACAATTAAATCCATTTCAATCCCACTTTGTAATGCCACACAATTAGAAAATATATCAAAGGGGGTGAATACTTATGATATCCACTGTAAGACTCACGTAGCAAATTAGCAATTCAATTTTGTTGTTGATCAAATTTGACACTCATTGAGCTCCATACAAAACTTCCTCACATCGTGGTCTTATTTTCGTGAACTGATTTTGGGTGGCGCAAACCCTCTTCCTGTTTAGTTTATCCCAGTGTTTAATCCAAGGTATGCCTTGCTTTAACCTGCTATATATTTATCCCAATTGCATTTAAAAGATTGTACTTTGTTATGTAGGTGCAGGTGTCAACAACAACAACATAATAATGTTAAACTTTATTCTTTCTACATACATTCTTTTTTGGTGTACTTTGTGAAAATGAGGCTGATGAGAACTAATTGCTACACGCTATGGCTGCATTTACACAGGAAGCCCAATTATGATATTTTTGCCATTGGTCTTTTTTTGCAATCAGTTAATTGGGCGAAAGCTTAGACTTGGGCTGCCAGTGTAAATTCACCCTATGTAACTCAAAGTATTGTTTAGAGAGTGAAAGATTAGTGTGCAAAGGACACTTTGGTGGGGTCGTCATCTTACATGGCTTCTCATTCAACACTCTGTGAAGTAGCTAGAGGCAACCGTCTTGACACATTCCTTCTGTAAGAGCAGCTTAAACCTATAAGGATCATTGAAACAATTTTAATAATTACATCAGAAAGCGTTTACATTTCCATGTTCAGTTACACCCCTAGAGGTGCTCGCAAAAATTCACTAAAGGACATCCTAAAGTGAAATTCGAATAGAATTGTTCACACATTTAAACACTGAATGCCAACCAATTTCAATTCAATATGATGGAAATAAAATAGATTTATGTTTAAAATGTAAAACACACATTTTGCATTTGCGTACTTACATTCTCATTAGAGCCATTTTATGTTCACCAAGGCCACTTTCCCTGTTAAAATGAAAAAAGGACAATCTAAAAGTTAGTAAGAATTGCTGCACTTGCACACAGTATATTAACACAATAAGAAAATTGAGAAAAAACATCCACCTCAAAACCAAACACTTACACTGTCTGTTTGATCGTCTCCACACAGTCCAAGTCATCACTTATGTCATCGTCAATCAAAGCTTGAGGGAAAAAAAGCACAACAGAGATACACCATTGACACTGTCATACAAGCCATTTTAATAGATCAAATCTAACATCCAACTACTCTATTAATGATCTTGTTGTGTATTTGTCATATGCCTTAAGCTTTCACCTTGAGCACGTTGAAGATGCATATTTAGTTTCGCTAGGTCTAATATATTGAACTCACCACTGCAGTCCATCTGGCAAAGGTTCAGAGACGGAGTGGAGCCGTTGGCACAGATCACATGATCGCTCAGCTGGAACAAGCCGTAGAGGGTCCACATGGTCTCTTCTTCGCTGGAGTCTTCTTTGCTGGAGTCTTCCTTGCTGGAGTCTTCCTTGCTGGAGTCTTCCTTGCTGGAGTCTTCCTTGCTGGAGTCTTCTTTTGGTGACCTGAACTGATGACTTTCAGCGCTGGATGAATCCCCGTGAGAATCCCCAGCGTGTCTCTTACCCCTCCTAGGAGGGTGCTCAGGGTGGGTAAGAAGGGTAGGGCTGTCATCAGGGCCGTCATCATCCCTCCAAGAAGTCACAAAACTGGTGTTGAAACCTGTGGCCTTCTCTACGTGGCAGACGACTGGAAGAGGCAATGACAATTGAACGTTACTTTACAATCAGTCTCCTAGGGGTCGATTTCCCATACACAGATTTAGCTTAGTCTTGGAATAAGAAGCCATTTCAATTGAGAATCTCGAGTGAAAATGTTTCTTAGTCCAGGACTAGGCTTAATCTGTGTACCGTGAAACTAGCCCATAGTATTTAAGAAATTGTTCTGATTGTTGAATGAAAAAGATGATTGGGTAATGTAATTTACTTTTAGCCACAAAGTCCTCGTTTGTCAGGTTCTTCTCTCTGGCTTTCTCAGTCAGGTTGAATTTGAAGGCAGACTCCTCCAATAAGCTCTTCAGCTCACATTTTGAGAGGATCCGTCCCTCAGACAGACTGGGAACCACCAAGACTGCTACAGCCAACACCACCAGCATCTGCATCTTCATGTTGTCTCTGTCTGGTCTTTACTCGATTGTGAGGGGAAGACGAGAGTTGCACAGTAGATATACTCTTGGCGTTCTAGCCCCTTGAGTGACCTGTGACTAAGACTCATTCTTGTCTTTAGTTTTTTTTATCCAAGGTAAGGCAATAAAGCTGGCTCTCTGAAATGTGTCAAAGGACTACCTAAATGTACCACAGCTCCACCCAGTGTTGTGTTTCACCACTCGATTCAGGCCTCTATGAAAATTATTCAAAATGTTATATTCGATGGCATCACAAAGGGTTTTCCTTTGTTAAATATGTTACACTTTGACCCTCTGAGAAGGAAGTTAGTTGGGTATTGATTAGATCGACACACGATAACAATTCTCATGGGTATGTCATGACCACATGACTGGGAATTAAAGATCAGCGTCTTTTCATTTTCATGTTCTGACGGATCACATGACACCAGCCCAAGAGTAATGCGAGACCCATGAATGCGGTTTGTTTTTTATGCATTGTTTTCACGTGTACTGTTCATGTAAGGGATACCGTGTTTGCAGACAGATAACTTGTCTGGAATAAACAATAAAAGCTTACAAAGACAATAACATAACTACTAACATTCAAATTGAACTATGCGGGTATACGAAAGATAATGGAAAAAAGTAGGACATGTTACAAATACAGCTCTAGTGAACAACAAAGGCAGCAAAATGGTATCTGTTGGTTTCAGCTTCCTTACTCCTGGTAGTTGCAGGAAAGGATATTGTCTATTGGTCCGTGCTAACCCATTGAAGTTGAAAGGTAAAGTGGGTAGGGTGAGGGTTAGGTAAGGGTTATGGTTAAGGTTAGGGTTTAGGGTAGGGACGTCCCAAGGATCATTTAATATAAAGTGGTACCTCAAAGGAGATGATATGAGGACCAAATCACCCCAGTCACAAGTCTTCATAAAACAGGCGATGTTATCACATGCTTTGTAAACAACAGGTGTAGACTAACAGTGAAATGCTTACTTATGGGTCCTTTTGCAACAATGCACAGTTAAAGATAAAAAATAAATTTAAAAAATGGTGACACGTGGAATAAATACACAGTGAATAACAATATTGAGTCAAAATAACATGGCTATACACAGGGAGTACCAGTACTGAGTCAATGTGCAGGGGTACGAGGTAATTGAGGTAGGTATGTACATAGAGGTAGGGATAAAGTGACTAGGCAACAGGATAGATAATAGACAGTAGCAGCAGCGTATGTGGTGAATGTTTGTCTGTGTGTGAATGTGTGGCGTCAGTATGCATTTGTGCACATGTTATGTGTGTGTGGGCGTATGTAGTGTGTGTGTGTGGGCGTATGTAGTGTGTGTGTGTGTGTTGGGGTGTCAGTGTAAGTATGTGTGAGTGTGTGGGTGGAGTCCAGTGTGTGTGCAAGAGAGTTAGTGCAAAAAAGAGTCATTGCAGGTCCGGGAAGCCATTTGATTAGCTATTTAGCAGTATAGTTCAGCAGTCTTATGGCTTCGGGGTAGAAGCTGTTCAGGGTCCTGTTGGTTCCAGACTTGGTGCACTGGTACCACTTTCCGTGCGGTAGCAGAGAGAAAAATCTATGGCTTGGGTAGCTGGAGTCTGACAATTCTTTGGGCCTTCCTCTGACATCGCCTGGTATAGAGGTCCTGGAGGCAGGGAGCTCGGCCTCAGTGATGTACTGGGCCGTACTCATTACCTTCTGTAGCGTTTTGCAGTTGGGTGCCTTGTAGTTTCCGTACCAAGCGGTGATGCAACCAGTCAAGATGCTCTCAATGGTGCATCTGTAGAACTTTTTGAGGATCTGAGGGCCCATGCCAATTCTTTTCAGCCTCCTGAGGGGGGAGAGGCGCTGTCGTGCCCTCTTCACAACTGTGTGGGTGTGTGGAACCCTATTTGTAAGTCGCTCTGGATAAGAGTGTCTGCTAAATGACGTAAATGTAAATGTAAATGTGTGGACCATGTTCATTTCTTAGTGATGTGGACATTGAAGAACTTGAAGATCTCGACCCACTCCACTACAGCCCAATCGATGTGGATGAGGGCGTGCTCGCCCCTCCGTTTCCTGTAGTCAACGATCAGCTCCTTTGTCTTGCTGACCTTGAGGGAGAAGTTGTTGACCTGGCACCACACTGCTAGGTCTCTGACCTCCTCCCTATAGGTTGCCTCATCGTTGTCAGTGATCAGTCCTACCACCGTTGTGTCGTCAGCAAAATTGATGATGTTGTTGGAGTCGTTCGTGGCCACGCAGTCGTGGGTGAACAGGGAGTACAGGAGGGGACTAAGCACACACCCCTGAGGGCCCCCCGTGTTGATGTCAGTGTGGCGGATGTGTTGTTGCCTACCCTCACCACCTGGGGGCGGCCCGTCAGGAGGTCCAGTTGCAGAGGGAGGTGTTCAGTCCCAAGGTCCTGAGCTTGGTGATAAGCATGGAGGGGACAATGTTGTTGAATGCTGAGCTGTAGTCAATGAACAGCATTCTTACATACACTACCGTTCAAAAGTTTGGGGTCACTTAGAAATGTCCTTGTTTTCGAAAGAAAAGCACATTTTTTTGTACATTAAAATAACATCACATTGATCAGAAATACAGTATAGACATTGTTAATG
This sequence comes from Coregonus lavaretus, assembly GCF_964263955.1. Lineage (NCBI taxonomy): Eukaryota > Metazoa > Chordata > Actinopteri > Salmoniformes > Salmonidae > Coregonus > Coregonus lavaretus. The sequence goes on from NC_140027.1 coordinate 8,051,518, forward strand.
TTGTAAATGGCTATTGTAGCTGGAAATGGCTGATTTGTAATGGAATATCTATATAGGCATGCAGAGGCCCATTATCAGCAACCATCAGTCCTGTGTTCCAATGGCACGTTGTGTTTGCTAATCCAAGTTTATCATTTTAAAAGGCTAATTGATCATTAGAAAACCCTTTTGCAATTATATTAGCACAGCTGAAAACTGTTGTGCTGATTAAAGAAGCAATATAACTGGCTTTTTTGAGACCAGTTGAGTATCTGGAGCATCAGCAATTGTGGGCTCGATTACAGGCTCAAAACGGCCAGAAACAAATAACTTTCTTCTGAAACACGTCAGTCTATTCTTGTTCTGAGAAATGAAGGCTAATCCATGCGAGAAATTGCCAAGAAATTGAAGATCTCGTACAACGCTGTGTACTACTCCCTTCACAGAACAGCGCAAACTGCCTCTAACCAGAATAGAAAGAGGAGTGGGAGGCCCCGGTGCACAACTGAGCAAGAGGACAAATACATTAGAGTGTCTAGTTTTAGAAACAGGCGCCTCACAGGTCCTCAACTGGCAGCTTCATTAAATTGTACCCGCAAAACACCAGTCTTAACGTCAACAGTGAAGAGGCGACTCCGGGATGCTGACCTTCTAGGCAGAGTTGCAAAGAAAAAGCCATATCTCAGACTGCCCATCTTAATCTTCTCTTTTTATTGGCCAGTCTGAGATATGGCTTTTTTTTGCAACTCGCATGGAATAGCCTTCATTTCTCAGAACAAGAATAGACTGACGTGTTTCAGAAGAAAGTTATTTGTTTCTGGCCATTTTGAGCCTGTAATCGAACCCACAATTGCTGATGCTCCAGATACTCAACTAGTCTCAAAAAGGCAATTTGTATTGCTTCTTTAATCAGCACAACAGTTTTCAGCTGTGCTAATATAATTGCAAAAGGGTTTTCTAATGATCAATTAGCCTTTTAAAATGATAAACTTGGATTAGCAAACAACGTGCCATTGAAACACAGGACTGATGGTTGCTGATAATGGGCCTCTGTACACCTATGTAGATATTACATTAAAGATCAGCCGTTTCCAGCTACAATAGCCATTTACAACATTAACAATGTCTACACTGTATTTCTGATCAATGTGATGTTATTTTAATAGACAAAAAAAATTGTTTTCTTTTGAAAACAAGGACATTTCTAAGTGAACCCAAACTTTTGAACGGTAGTGTAGGTATTACTTTTGTCCAGGTGGGTGAAGGCAGTATGGAGTGCAATAAAGATTGCGTCATCTTTGGATCTGTTGGGGCGGTATGCGAATTGGAGTGGATCCAGGGTGTCTGGGATGATGGTGTTGATGTGAACCATGACCAGCCTTACAAAGCATTTCATGGCTCAGATGTGAGTGCTACGTCGCGATTGTCATTTAGGCAGGTTACCTTGGCGTTGGTATTACAGACCGGGTCAGGGATAGGTTGAAAATGTCAGTGAAGACCAAGGTTATTATAGTTTTGTGATTTTATATTAGCTTACATTTTTATTCGTTTTCGATTTTTATTTGAAATTCAGTTTAGTTTCAGTTCGTTTTCAGATTTGATTTTCTCTTTTTATTTAGTTTCACTTTTAGTTTTCATGTTAGGAACCAAAAGTAGCCTATGCTTGGGAGGGTAGGAGCCATTGATGTGTTGTAGGCCTATAGTTTGTGTTTTTGGGGGATTTCACTTCATGCCACTGGGGGACAGAAATAAGCTGATGGTCATAGGTTTGGTTAGATTTAAATTATAAATACATTTTAGGCAGCGTTCCAGAGCTTAGATGTTGCTGACGCCTGAGAGATCTTACAATGCCTGGATAGGTATTTTAAGTGTCAGCTAACCACATCATATGTTATAGCAATTTGTCAGTTGATGACATGGCATGCTACCATTGGTTGTTGCGTCGCCTCACCTTAGTTGTGGGACATGCCCTATATGTGACTTGGGGCGCATTCCTCTGCTCAGACGTTGCTGACGCCTGACAGATCTTACAAAGCCTGGACAGATATTTTACGCATCAGCTAACCACATCATATGTTATAGCAATCTGTCAGTCAATGGCACAGTCGATGACGTGGCACGCAATTGGTTGCAACATCTGAGCAGGGGAACGCAACCATTGTCTGCTTCTTGCCCCCACCCTGCAGGTGAGATGTTTTGCTTTGGGGCACCCCTCCATGCAAAAATATCTGCTTATCTTGCGGGGACGGATTTTGGGTGGAGGTAATCCTCTCGCTTCGCCTATTCCTCTCTGGTGATAGCTAGTGACAGTGATGTACAAGCTAGGGCTATTTTAAACATTACCATCTACTGGCAGACTTTAGCCGCCAAAATCAGAAGCTCAAAAACCCCATTACAAAAAATTATTGAAAACCCCATTTGATTTTGCCCCCTCAAAATAATAAAAAACACAACTGAAAATAATAATATGATGGTTTTTATTTTATTTTTCTGACTCATCGTCACTTGCATCTTCCTCACAACATTCACTTTCTGGCTTATCGACATCTGACCCTTCCTTCCTTATCACTATTCCTTTCCTTTTCTTTGCTCTGACTTTTCGTTGCATTGCGACTTTTCTCTGCTATCTGAGTTTCTTTGTCACTATCGCTCTGTTTTTTCTTCATCGCTATTGCTCTCATCGTCACTTTCCTTCGACTTTGATTCTCTCTTTGGCCTGTTAAACCAGTCTTTGAATGGCCTTCGTCTGCCTTTCACTGAAGGTTTCTCTCTGAGCTCGTTGGTGGCAACCGCATCTCTCGCCGTTGGCATCTATCTCTCTGTCAGAGGTTGGCTTGACCTCTCTCAGATCTGTGGCCTCTCTCTGACTCATGGCTACCATCTAGGAAGGCCACCAAAAATTCAGACATTTCCATTCCGAACTACAACATTTTCCGTCTAGATAGAACTGCCAAAGGGGGCGGAGTTGTAATCTACTGTAGAGATAGCCTGCAGAGCTCTATCATACTATCCAGGTCTGTGTCCAAACAGTTTGAGCTTCTACTTCTAAAAATCCACCTTTCCAGAAATAAGTCTCTCACTGTTGCCGCTTGCTACAGACCCCCCTCAGCCCCCAGTTGTGCCCTGGACACCATATGTGAATTGCTTGCCCCCCATCTATCTTCAGAGTTCGTACTGCTTGGTGACCTAAACTGGGATATGCTTAACACCCCGGCCGTCCTACAATCTAAACTAGATGCCCTCAATCTCAAACAAATTATCAAGGAACCTACCAGGTACAACCCTAAATCCGTAAACATGGGCACCCTCATAGATATCATCCTGACTAATTTACCCTCTAAATACACCTCTGCTGTCTTCAACCAGGATCTCAGTGATCACTGCCTCATTGCCTGCGTCCGTAATGGGTCCGCGGTCAAATGACCACCCCTCATCACTGTCAAACGCTCCCTAAAACACTTCAGCAGGCCTTTCTAATTGACCTGGCCCGGGTATCCTGGATGGATATTGACCTCATTCCGTCAGTAGAGGATGCCTGGATGTTCTGCAAAAGTGCTTTCCATCTTAAATAAGCATGCCCCATTCAAAAAATTCAGAGCTAAGAACAGATATAGCCCCTGGTTCACCCCAGACTTGACTGCCCTTGACCAGCACAAAAACATCCTGTGGCGTACTGCAATAGCATCGAACACCCCCCGCGATATGCAACTTTTCAGGGAAGTCAGGAACAAATATACACAATCAGTTAGGAAAGCAAAGGCTAGCTTTTTCAAACAGAAATGTGCATCCTGTAGCACTAACTCCAAAAAGTTTTGGGACACTGTAAAGTCCATGGAGAATAAGAGCACCTCCTCCCAGCTACCCACTGTACTGAGGCTAACACTGTCACCATCAATAAATCTACGATAATCGAGAAATGCTTTCCACCTGGCTACCCCTAACCCAGCCACCAGCACTGCACCCTCCGCTGCAACTTGCCCATGCCCCCCCCGCTTCTCCTTCACCCAAATGCAAATAGCTGATGTCCTGAAAGAGCTGCTAAATCTGGACCCCTACAAATCAGCTGGGCTAGACAATCTGGACCCTTTCTTTCTAAAATTAGCCGCCAAAATTGTCACAAGCCCTATTACTAGCCTGTTCAACCTATTTTCGTATCGTCTGAGATCCCCAGAGATTGGAAAGCTGCCGCGGTCATCCCCCTCTTCAAAGGGGGTGACACTCTAGATCCAAACTGTAACAGACCTATATCCATCCTGCCCTGCCTTTCGAAAGTATTTGAAAGCCAAGTTAACAAACAGATCACCGACCATTTCGAATCCCACCGTACCCTCTCCGCTATGCAATCTGGTTTCCGAGCTGGTCATGGGTGCACTTCAGCCACGCTCAAGGTCCTAAACGATATAATAACCGCGATCGATAAAAGACAGTACTGTGCAGCCGTCTTCATCGACCTGGCCAAGGCTTTTGACTCTGTCAATCACCGCATTCGTATTGGCAGACTAAATATCCTTGGTTTCTCAAATGACTGCCTCGCCTGGTTCACCAACTACTTCTCAGATAGAGTTCAATGTGTCAAATCGGAGGGCCTGTTGTCTGGAGCTCTGGCAGTCTTTATGGGGGTGCCACAGGGTTCAATTCTCAGGCTGACTCTATTCTCTGTGTATATCAATGATGTCGCTCTTGCTGCTGGTGACTCTCAGATCCACCTCTACGCAGACGACACCATTTTGTATACATCTGGCCCTTCATTGGACACTGTGTTAACAAACCTCCAAACGAGCTTCAATGCCGTACAACACTCCTTCCGTGGCCTCCAACTGCTCTTAAACATTTTAAATGCATGCTCTTCAATCGAACGCTGCTTGCACCCGCCCGCCCGACTAGAATCACTACTCTCGGCGGGTCTGACTTAGAATATGTGGACAACTACAAATACCTAGGTATCTGGTTAGACATAAACTCTCCTTCCAGACTCACATTAAGCATCTCCAATCCAAAGTTACATCTAGAATCGGCTTCCTATTTCGCAACAAAGCCTCCTTCACTCATGCTGCTAAACATGCCCTCGTAAAACTGACTATCCTACCGATCCTTGACTCCGGCGATGTCATTTACAAAATAGCTTCCAACTCTCTACTCAGCAAATTGGATGTAGTCTATCACAGTGCCATCCGTTTTGTCACCAAAGCCCCATATACTACCCACCATTGTGACCTGTACGCTCTCGTTGGCTGGCCCTCACTACATATTAGTCGCCAATCCCACTGGCTCCAGGTCATCTATAAATCAAATCCCCGCCTTATCTTAGATCATTGGTCACCATAGCAACACCCACCCGTAGTATGCGTTCCAGCAGGTATATCTCACTGGTCATCGCCAAAGCCAACAACTCCTTTGGCCGCCATTCCTTCCAGTTCTCTGCTGCAAATGACTGGAACGAACTGCAAAAATCTGTATATAGATTTTCTATTGTGTTATTGACTGTACGTTTTGTTTATTCCATATGTAACTCTGTGTTGTTGTTGTTTTTATCGCACTGCTTTGCTTTATCTTGGCCAGGTCGCAGTTGTAAATGAGAACTTGTTCTCAACTGGCTTACCTGGTTAAATAAAGGTGGGAAAAAGAAAGAAAAAAACATATTCTTCCTTGTTTTCGGGTCCTTGTGGCCTCCAGCTAAACGGTGGGCGTCTGGCCCTCATGGCAGGTCTCTCTCTCTTTGGCCAGGATGCCTCTTCGTCTCAGGGATCTCGTCTTTCACCTCAGGGTTATGTCGCAGAATAAGGTTGGTCACAAGGCTGGTATTCAAGATAACTGGAACAACCACGTCATGGTATGAGCAGAAAGGAAACATAGAAAGAAAGACAGAGACCATTAGAGCACCAGCTGTTCCGGACGACTGTGTGATCACACTCGCCGTAGCCAATGTGAGTAAGACCTTTAAACGGGTCAGCACCCCTGAGGGTCCCCCGTGTTGAGGATCAGCATGGCAGATGTGTTGTTGCCTACCCTTACCACCTTGGTGTACTCAGAGCATGCGCTGACCAACTGGCAAATGTCTTCACTGACATTTTCAACCTGTCCCTGGCCGAGTCTGTAATACCTACATGTTTCAAGCAGACCACCATAGTCCCTGTGCCCAAGAACACCAAAGTAACCTGCCTAAATGACTACCGACCAGTAGCACTCACGTCTGTAGCCATGAAGTGCTTTGAAACGCTGGTCATGGCTCACATCAACACCATCATCCCAGACATCCTAGACCCACTCCAATTTGCATACCGTCCCAACAGATCCACAGATGACGCAATCTATATTGCACTCAACACTGCCCTTTCCCACCTGGACAAAAGGAACTTCTACGTGAGAATGCTGTTCATTGACTAAAGCTCAGCATTCAACATCATAGTGAGAACTTCAGAACTTTGCAAAAATGCAATACATGTTTTATAACCCACCTTTGGTTAAGATGTTATCCATTGATGCCCTTTGCCTGGATTTTCTTCGCCTGACTTTGAGGGCCGCTTCCTCCAGTTTGGTCTTCAGCTCACATTGAGAAAGCAGCCGCCCCTCAGACAGCCTGGGAAATACCAAGGCTGCTACAGCTAACACCACCAGCAGCTACAGCTTCATGTTGTCTCTGGGTGATCTGTTCACAGAACAGTGTTAAACGCTGAACCAAGTATATAGTATCCTATAATGAAGCTATAATGCAGTCATCTGCACTTTGGGCACAGCGGAAATGTACACTGGAACAAGAACATTGAACAGCAATTGGAAGTACATAAGTGAGTAATATTCTGTACAATCATCATATTACGGCTTTAAATACCTCCCAGGGTTCCAGTTCATGAAATAACTTTATCGTTGTAGACAAATACAATAATTGAAACCTGAGCAAATCATTAAATGGGTTGTCAACAAACACTCACATACCGCATTGTGTATAGATGTATTGTGAAATGTGCTTGAAAATACCCCCCACAAACAATATATTAGAAGCCATAGTTGGGAAGGGAATTTTATTTCTAGTGACTCAGCAGTCTGGTGATCTTAAAGGGCCACTGCTTATTTAGAAAAACAACCAAACAGCAGCCCCAATAATTGGTTTTCTGTAGCGCTAAGGCATGCAAGGACTGACAGTCCATGAGGTCAATATGATAGTGTTAACCATATTTTGCACGGCCAACGTTTGTTATGGTGTGTCCCTCCCTTAAGTCTATGGAGCGTTCAGAACAAACAGAAATGTCAATTGTGGACTAGCAACACTAACTGGTTCCCAGCCAACCGGGAGCATTTCCAGGACATTAGCTAACATTCCCATTAAGTTCTAGTTAGGGTTTTATCTAACATTAGGATGATATGTTTTAAATGAAATATCCTTGGAATGTTCTAACATTCACTCAAATGTTGTGCACAACATCTTTAACAACCACCACAGAACATTCCCCTAATGTTCTTATTAGGTTTCCAGGTAATGTAATAACAAAACAATCTGGGAAAGTTCACAGAACCAATTTAACTGTCATCTTTGTCATATTATTGCAGTTGCTCCAGTTCTCCAGCAGCCCAGTCCAGCACTCAGTGGCTTTCTTCAGTGTGTTTCCAAGGAGGCTGTCAGTGGGATTTATAAGTAATCAGAGGCAGAATGGCCATAGCGAAATTCTGGCAAATGAGAGATGGGCAGTTCCATCTTTAGCCCAGTGGGACCTGTCTAAAATGGGGGGTTTGTGCAAAATTACCATTATTTGGCTAATATTGGGCAGATTTCTGCTTCCAGTTAGTTATCAATTAATGAATAATGAAGTTATGTAATGTGTACAGATTACTTTGTTAATCAGGTTTTCAAAATTACAATTGTTAGAGGAACCACAAGATATTTTGGGGCTATATTTGTCAGGGCCGTGTAGAAATGGTGTGGTGTGGAATCAAGTGCAGAAGCAGATAGATAGTCCAATAATCTTTACTGGAAAATGCGAGGCAATAATCCAAAACCAGCCAGAGGCAAAACGCACACAAGCGTAAAATACAAGCGCGCATAAACAGGCGCGCAAAAACTCTTCTCAACCGAGAAGTAAACAATATAGTAGTGGCGTACCAAACACAGGTACGAAACGACACCTAACACGAAACAATTACACACAACACTACACTAACAACAAGGAAACTAAATAGGGTGCTTAATTAGACATAACACAAGACAGGTGTGGCTAACAGACAAAACTAATCAAACAGAAAACATAGAGCGGTGGCAGCTAGTACTCCGGAGACGACGACCGGCGAAACCTGCCCGAACAAGGAGGAGGAGCTGCCTCGGCCGAAACCGTGACAGTACCCCCCCCTGACGCGCGGCTCCAGCCGTGCGCCGACTCCGGCCTCGGGGACGCCCAGGAGGGCGCGGCGCCGGGCGCGTAGGATGACCACGATGGAACTCGGTCATCAGGGACGGATCCAGAATATCCCTCCTCGGCACCCAGCACCGCTCCTCCGGACCGTACCCCTCCCACTCCACGAGATATTGGAGACCCCCCATCCGGCGTCTGGAATCCAGGATGGTCCGAACAGTGTACGCCGGAGCCCCCTCGATCTCCAACGGGGGCGGAGGAGTCTCCTCAATCTCGAAGTCCTGGAGTGGACCAGCTACCACCGGCCTGAGGAGAGACACATGGAATGAGGGGTTAATATTCTTGTAATCAATAGGTAGTTCTAACCTGTAACACACCTCATTCAATCTCCTCAGGACTTTAAAAGGCCCCACAAACCGCCGACCCAGCTTCCGGCAGGGCAGGCGGAGGGGTAGGTTTCTGGTTGAGAGCCAGACTCGATCTCCAGGTGCGTACACTGGCCCCTCGCTGCGGCGTAGGTCGGCGCTCGTCTTTTGTCGACGTATGGCACGCTGCAGATGGACGTGAGCAGCGTTCCACGTCTCCTCCGAGCGCCTAACCCACTCATCCACAGCGGGGGCCTCGATCTGGCTCTCATGCCACGGTGCCAGAACCGGCTGATACCCTAAGACACACTGAAAAGGGGTTAGTCTAGTGGAGGAGTGGCGGAGAGAGTTCTGTGCCATCTCGGCCCAGGGCACATATCTCGCCCACTCCTCCGGCCGGTCCTGACAATATGACCTCAGAAACCTACCCACATCCTGGTTGACTCTTTCTACCTGCCCATTGCTCTCCGGGTGGTAACCCGAGGTAAGGCTCACCGAGACCCCCAAACGTTCCATAAATGCTCTCCAGACTCTGGAGGTAAACTGGGGGCCTCGATCAGACACTATATCCTCGGGTACCCCGTAATGCCGGAAGACGTGAGTAAATAGAGCCTCAGCGGTCTGTAGGGCAGTAGGAAGACCCGGCATGGGAAGGAGACGACAGGCCTTAGAGAACCGATCCACAACGACCAGGATGGTGGTATTCCCCTGAGAGGAGGGAAGATCGGTAACAAAATCCACCGATAGATGAGACCAGGGTCGCTGTGGAACGGGCAGGGGCTGTAATTTACCCCTGGGCAAATGTCTGGGTGCCTTACACTGGGCACATATTGAGCAGGAGGAGACATAAACCCTCACATCCCTGGCTAATGTTGGCCACCAGTACTTCATACTAAGGCAGTGCACCGTCCGGCCAATACCCGGATGTCCAGAGGAGGGAGACGTGTGAGCCCAATAAATCAACCGATCCCGGACCTCGAGCGGGACGTACGTCCGACCCACCGGACACTGTGGAGGACTAGGGTCGGTACGTAACGCCCGCTCGATCTCCGCATCGACCTCCCACACCACCGGTGCCACCAGACACGACTCCGGTAGTATGGGAATGGACTCCACGCACCTCTCCTCCGCGTCGTACCGGCGGGACAGAGCATCTGCCTTCCCGTTCTGGGACCCAGGGATGTAAGTGATCTTAAACACAAACCGGGCGAGAAACATAGTCCATCGAGCCTGGCGAGGATTTAGTCTCCTAGCTGCCCGAATATATTCCAGGTTACGGTGATCGGTCAGAATAAGGAAAGGGTGCTGAGCCCCCTCAAGCCAATGCCTCCACACCTTTAGGGCCTGGACTACGGCTAACAGCTCCCTGTCCCCTACGTCATAATTCCGCTCCGCCGGACTGAGCTTCTTAGAATAAAAAGCACAGGGGCGGAGCTTAGGTGGTGTACCCGAGCGTTGAGATAGAACGGCCCCAATACCGGCCTCGGACGCGTCTACCTCAACTTGAAACGGTAAAGTGGGATCCGGGTGCGCCAACACCGGAGCCGAGGTAAACAGGTCCTTCAGTCTCCCAAAAGCCCTGTCCGCCTCAGCCGACCACTGCAAGCGCACCGGACCCCCCTTCAGGAGAGACGTGATGGGAGCTGCCACCTGACCAAAACCCCGGATAAACCTCCGGTAGTAATTCGCAAACCCCAAAAACCGCTGCACCTCTTTAACTGTCGTTGGGGTTTGCCAATTACGCACGGCGGACACTCGGTCCACCTCCATTCTCACCCCTGACGCAGACAACTGGTAACCCAAAAAGGAAACTGACTCCTGAAAGAACAGACATTTCTCAGCCTTGACATATAGGTCATGCTCCAACAGTCTCCTCAATACCCTGCGCACCAGGGCTACATGCTCGGCCCGAGTAGGGCTGTACACAAGAATATCATCAATGTACACCACCACTCCCTGCGCCTGCATGTCCCGGAAAATTTCATCTACAAATGATTGGAAGACTGATGGAGCATTCATTAACCCATATGGCATGACCAGATACTCGTAATGGCCGGAAGTAGTACTAAATGCTGTCTTCCACTCATCGCCCTCCCTAATGCGCACCAAATTATATGCGCTCCTGAGGTCCAATTTTGTGAAGAACCGTGCCCCGTGCAATGACTCCGTCATAGTTCCAATCAGCGGGAGTGGATAACTATATTTAACAGTCACCTGATTGAGACCGCGGTAGTCAATACACGGACGCAGACCTCCATCCTTCTTCTTCACAAAAAAGAAGCTCGAGGACGCGGGAGAAGTAGAGGTCCGTATGTATCCCTGTCTCAGAGACTCGGCAATGTACGTCTCCATTGCTTTTTTCTCCTCCTGTGACAAAGGATACACATGGCTCCGCGGGAGCGCTGCTCCTGTCTGGAGGTCTATCGCACAATCCCCCTGTCTATGAGGTGGCAACCTTGCCGCTCGGGTCTTACTAAACACGAGTGCCAAATCCACATACTCAGGAGGAATGTGCAGTGCTGGCATCTGGTTCGGACTCTCCACCGAGGTCGCCCCTACGGAAACACCCAGACAAAACCCCTCACACTGAGCAGACCACCCTTGAAGAGCCTTCTCTCGCCACGAAATAGTAGGATCATGGGTGGTCAACCAGGGAAGCCCCAGTACCACCGGATACGCAGGAGAGTCAATCAGATAGAGTTGAATCGTCTCCTCATGACCCCCCTGCGTCATCATCCTAAGTGGCGCTGTGAGCTCCCCAATCCACCCAGATCCTAACGGACGACTATCTAAAGCATGTACGGGGAAAGGCTTATCGACTGGAAGGAGGGGAATCCCTAACTTAACACAAAATTTGCGATCTATAAAATTCCCAGCTGCGCCTGAATCGACTAGCGCCTTATGCTGGGAACGAGGTGCAACCTGTGGAAAACAAACAGGCAATGTAAAGTGGACGACAGAAAGCTCTGGGTAAGTAGGGCGCCTACTCACCTGGGTGGACTCCCCACTGTATGGCCTGCCATCTCCCTCCTCAGGGAACCCTCCCCAGCACCTAGCCGCGGTGTGCCCTCCGCGGCCACACCTGGTACAGGAGACTGCTCCCCTCGGGTTCCTTCCTCTTCTCGTTCTAGCGCCAGCCCCTCCGAGCTCCATCGGACTCGGCTCGGAGGTGCTGGAGGGTGGAATGGGAGGCCCCCATCTGGGACGCCCGCGGGTCGTGAGTAGGTTGTCCAGACGAATAGCCATGTCCACAAGCTGGTCAAAAGTTAAAGTAGCGTCCCTACACGCTAACTCCCTGCGGACGTCCTCCCTAAGGCTACACCTAAAATGGTCTATGAGGGCCCTCTCATTCCACCCCGCGTCAGCAGCTAGAGTCCGGAACTCCAGTGCGAATTCTTGAGCGCTCCTCATCCCCTGTCGGAGGTGGAATAGACGTTCCCCCGCCGCTCTTCCTTCTGGTGGATGGTCAAAGACCGCACGAAAGCGGCGGGAAAACTCCGCATAGGTGACTGTGGCGGAGTCTATTCCCCTCCATTCGGCGTTGGCCCACTCCAACGCCTTGCCGGTGAGACAGGAGATGAGGGCGGAAACGCTCTCGTATCCCGAGGGCGCCGGGTGTATGGTGGCCAGGTAGAGCTCCACTTGCAAAAGGAAACCCTGACACCCGGCAGCGGAGCCGTCGTACGCCCTCGGGAGCGAGAGCCGAATCCCACTGGGTTCCGGTAGATGAGCTGGCAGGTTCTCTGGTGGTGATGGAGCGACCGGTGGGGCTGTGGGGACACCGCTGATCTCCCAGCGCCGAAGAGTGTCCATGACGCCCTCCAACGCGTGCCCGATCCGATTGATGCGATGTTCCTGTCCCTGGAGACGCTCCTCCACGCTGTCGACTTGTGCTCCTGCTGATTCCATCGAAGTGGTGTGTAATTCTGTCAGGGCCGTGTAGAAATGGTGTGGTGTGGAATCAAGTGCAGAAGCAGATAGATAGTCCAATAATCTTTACTGGAAAATGCGAGGCAATAATCCAAAACCAGCCAGAGGCAAAACGCACACAAGCGTAAAATACAAGCGCGCATAAACAGGCGCGCAAAAACTCTTCTCAACCGAGAAGTAAACAATATAGTAGTGGCGTACCAAACACAGGTACGAAACGACACCTAACACGAAACAATTACACACAACACTACACTAACAACAAGGAAACTAAATAGGGTGCTTAATTAGACATAACACAAGACAGGTGTGGCTAACAGACAAAACTAATCAAACAGAAAACATAGAGCGGTGGCAGCTAGTACTCCGGAGACGACGACCGGCGAAACCTGCCCGAACAAGGAGGAGGAGCTGCCTCGGCCGAAACCGTGACAATATTTGTGTATACGAATTTTGCTAGTATATTATATTTGGTATATTTGTCATTTTTGTTATCCCCATTTTTCCATTTAAAAGCTCCAAACATCCACTGACCCAAGGCCCATGAAATGTTCTGTTAATACCCACTGAGCACACACACTGGTTGAATCAACGTTGTTTCCACATCATTTCAATTAAATTACGTTGAACCAACGTGGCATAGACGTTGAATCAGTGGTTGAAAGTACTTACAGTGGGGAAAAAAAGTATTTAGTCAGCCACCAATTGTGCAAGTTCTCCCACTTAAAAAGATGAGAGAGGCCTGTAATTTTCATCATAGGTACACGTCAACTATGACAGACAAAATGAGAATTTTTTTTCCAGAAAATCACATTGTAGGAGTTTTAATGAATTTATTTGCAAATTATGGTGGAAAATAAGTATTTGGTCACCTACAAACAAGCAAGATTTCTGGCTCTCACAGACCTGTAACTTCTTCTTTAAGAGGCTCCTCTGTCCTCCACTCATTACCTGTATTAATGGCACCTGTTTGAACTTGTTATCAGTATAAAAGACACCTGTCCACAACCTCAAACAGTCACACTCCAAACTCCACTATGGCCAAGACCAAAGAGCTGTCAAAGGACACCAGAAACAAAATTGTAGACCTGCACCAGGCTGGGAAGACTGAATCTGCAATAGGTAAGCAGCTTGGTTTGAAGAAATCAACTATGGGAGCAATTATTAGGAAATGGAAGACATACAAGACCACTGATAATCTCCCTCGATCTGGGGCTCCACACAAGATCTCACCCCGTGGGGTCAAAATGATCACAAGAACGGTGAGCAAAAATCCCAGAACCACACGGGGGGACCTAGTGAATGACCTGCAGAGAGCTGGGACCAAAGTAACAAAGCCTACCATCAGTAACACACTACGCCGCCAGGGACTCAAATCCTGCAGTGCCAGACGTGTCCCCCTGCTTAAACCAGTACATGTCCAGGCCTGTCTGAAGTTTGCTAGAGTGCATTTGGATGATCCAGAAGAGGATTGGGAGAATGTCATATGGTCAGATGAAACCAAAATATAACTTTTTGGTAAAAACTCAACTCGTCGTGTTTGGAGGACAAAGAATGCTGAGTTGCATCCAAAAGAACACCATACCTACTGTGAAGCATGGGGGTGGAAACATCATGCTTTGGGGCTGTTTTTCTGCAAAGGGACCAGGACGACTGATCTGTGTAAAGGAAAGAATGAATGGGGCCATGTATCGTGAGATTTTGAGTGAAAACCTCCTTCCATCAGCAAGGGCATTGAAGATGAAACGTGGCTGGGTCTTTCAGCATGACAATGATCCCAAACACACCGCCCGGGCAACGAAGGAGTGGCTTCGTAAGAAGCATTTCAAGGTCCTGGAGTGGCCTAGCCAGTCTCCAGATCTCAACCCCATAAAAAATCTTTGGAGGGAGTTGAAAGTCCGTGTTGCCCAGCGACAGCCCCAAAACATCACTGCTCTAGAGGAGATCTGCATGGAGGAATGGGCCAAAATACCAGCAACAGTGTGTGAAAACCTTGTGAAGACTTACAGAAAACGTTTGACCTGTGTCATTGCCAACAAAGGGTATATAACAAAGTATTGAGAAACTTTTGTTATTGACCAAATACTTATTTTCCACCATAATTTGCAAATTAATTAATTAAAAATCCTACAATGTGATTTTCCTGATTTTTTTCTCCTCATTTTGTCTGTCATAGTTGACGTGTACCTATGATGAAAATTACAGGCCTCTCTCATCTTTTTAAGTGGGAGAACATGCACAATTGGTGGCTGACTAAATACTTTTTTTCCCCACTGTAAGTAAAAATACTTTAAAGTACTACTTAATTAGCTTTTTCGTTGTATCTGTACTATTTATATTTTGTACAACTTTTTACGCCATACATTTTTTGACACCTAAAAGTACTCGTTACATGTTCAACGCTTAGCAAGACAGGAAAATGGTCCTATTCACACACTTATCAAGAGAACATCCCTGGTCATCCCGATTGCCTCTGATCTGGCGGACTCACTAAACACACGTCTGAATGTTGGAGTGTGCCCCTGGCTACCTGTGAATAAATAAAACAACAAGAAAATGGTGCCTTCTGGTATGCTTAATATAAGGAATTTGAAATGATTTATACGCTTACTTTTAATAGTTAAGTATATTTTAGCAACTACATTTACTTTTGATAAAGTATATTTAAAACCAAATACTTTTAGACTTTTACTCAAGTAGTATTTTACTGGGTGACTGTCACTTGAGTCATTTTCTATTAAGGTATCTTTACTTTTACTCAAGTATGACAATTGGGTACTTTTTCACCACTGCGTTGAATTGATGTATGTACAGTGGGGAGAACAAGTATTTGATACACTGCCGATTTTGCAGGTTTTCCTACTTACAAAGCATGTAGATGTCTGTAATTTTTATCATAGGTACACTTCAACTGTGAGAGACGGAATCTAAAACAAAGATCCAGAAAATCACATTGTATGATTTTTAAGTTATTCATTTGCATTTTATTGCAAGACATAAGTATTTGATACATCAGAAAAGTAGAACTTAATATTTGGTACAGAAAGCTTTGTTTGCAATTACAGAGATCATACGTTTCCTGTAGGTCTTGACCAGGTTTGCACACACTGCAGCAGGGATTTTGGCCCACTCCTCCATACACACCTTCTCCAGATCCTTCAGGTTTTGGGGCTGTCGCTGGGCAATACGGACTTTCAGCTCCCTCCAAAGATTTTCTATTGGGTTCAGGTCTAGAGACTGGCTAGGCCACTCCAGGACCTTGAGATGCTTCTTACGGAGCCACTCCTTAGTTGCCCTGGCTGTGTGTTTCGGGTCGTTGTCATGCTGGAAGACAAACCACAACCCATCTTCAATGCTCTTACTGAGGGAAGGAGGTTGTTGGCCAAGATCTCGCGATACATGGCCTCATCCTTCCTCCCCTCAATACGGTGCAGTCGTCCTGTCCCCTTTGCAGAAAAGCATCCCCAAAGAATGATGTTTCCACCTCCATGCTTCACGGTTGGGATGGTGTTCTTGGGGTTGTACTCATCCTTCTTCTTCCTCCGAACACAGCGAGTGGAGTTTAGACCAAAAAGCTATATTTTTGTCTCATCAGACCACATGACCTTCTCCCATTCCTCCTCTGGATCATCCAGATGGTCATTGGCAAACTTCAGACGGGCCTGGACATGCGCTGGCTTGAGCAGGGGGACCTTGCGTGCGCTGCAGGATTTTAATCCATGACGGCGTAGTGTGTTACTAATGATTTTCTTTAAGACTGTGGTCCCAGCTCTCTTCAGGTCATTGACCAGGTCCTGCCGTGTAGTTCTGGGCTGATCCCTCACCTTCCTCATGATCATTGATGTCCCCACGAGGTGAGATCTTGCATGGAGCCCCAGACCGAGGGTGATTGACCGTCATCTTGAACTTCTTCCATTTTCTAATAATTGCGCCAACAGTTGTTGCCTTCTCACCAAGCTGCTTGCCTATTGTCCTGTAGCCCATCCCAGCCTTGTGCAGGTCTACAATTTTATCCCTGATGTCCTTACATAGCTCTCTGGTCTTGGCCATTGTGGAGAGGTTGGAGTCTGTTTGGTTGAGTGTGTGGGCAGGTGTCTTTTATACAGGTAACGAGTTCAAACAGGTGCAGTTAATACAGGTAATGAGTGGAGAACAGGAGTGCTTCTTAAAGAAAAACTAACAGGTCTGTGAGAGCCAGAATTCTTACTGGTTGGTAGGTGATCAAATACTTATGTCATGCAATAAAATGCAAATTAATTACTTAAAAATCATACAATGTGATTTTCTGGATTTTTGTTTTAGATTCCGTCTCTCACAGTTGAAGTGTACCTATGATAAAAATTACAGACCTCTACATGCTTTGTAAGTAGGAAAACCTGCAAAATCGGCAGTGTATCAAATATTTGTTCTCCCCACTGTACCCAGTGGGTAGCTTCTATTCTACATATCTCATTTCATACCATGATCCTCCCTCTAAATAATGACAACTTAATAATACATGTTGTGTTTCATTTCTTTGAGATTCAAATGTAATACTTAATTTAATAGAATTATATGTATTTAATACACACAAGCAGTGTACAGACATTCAGATAGTGGCATATAGGAAATAATACACTGGAAACCAAACATCTTTATGGTCATTTTATGTATTTGTTTGTCAAAGTAGGAAATGTTGTTACCAAGCAACAAAGGAGACATTGTCAACAAAATAGCATCTGTTAGATTTAACTTCCTTACTCCTGGTAGTTGGACAGTTGGAGGAGAGAAGGAGAATAGGATGTTGTTGCCTAATATCTGTAGGAGGCACTTTTTCAATGTTGTCCCAACATAAGGGATAAGGGGCTCAAATCGTTCCTAGCACACCATCTAGAGGTGATGGAAAGTAGCATATTTGCTAAATGGAGCTTATAGCAGAAGATAAGAGTAGAGAGAAAGAAGGAAAATGCCCTGTTAAGTTGTTGTTTGCAAAGTACTCATAGTACTATTAAGTGGTTGGTCACACTCAAAGTACTCAGAGGCTTGCAGCCTGGCACATTTCCATGGAAACCTCAGAGCCTTCCTGTAATACACAAATGAAGACGGTGATAAATATTTTGTTATTGTATTTTTTGCAGTCAATAATACAACTTGCTCGAAAGTTGTACAACGGCTTAAAATACTATTACTATACAAAAGTAAGCATTTATATTAGTGCATTTTGAAAGTGAAATTTCTATAGAATTAGATTTTTGGTCTCCCGAGTGGCGCAGCGGTCTAAGGCACTGCATCGCAGTGCTACAGGCGTCACTACAGACCCGGGTTTGATCCCGGGCTGTATCACAACCGATCGGGAGTCCCATAGGGCGGCGCACAATTGGCCCAGGTTAGGGGAGGGTTTGGCCAGGGTAGGCCGTCATTGTAAATAAGAATTTGTTCTTAACTGGCTTGCCTAGTTGGATAAATAAAAAGATTGCAGTAACTAGGGTCCAAACAACACCTCATTTGTGATGTCAGAGGGCTGCTTCACTCTAATTAATATTTTATGGATCAAGATCAGTAAGTGTGGCATCAATGTCATTGTCCTCACTATTCACTGGTGTTGGCAGTAGGTAAACTTACATCCAGGCACGAGAATTCACAAAGCAGGCGATGTCATCACTGATGTCATCATCAACAAAGGCTGGAAGGGCAGAGACAGTCATACAGTCAGTATAGTTCCCGTGAATTACATAAGGCCTTTGTGTGCACTTTGCAGGTACAGTATTTTAGCCCTGCACCTTGAAATGGTTCGCCAATGTAGGACTAAACCAAGTGAGTGTGATTACAGAGAAGTGAGAGGTTGATTATGAAACCCACTAGTTCTATTCTCTTGTCTTGTTCATGACACAAGAACAATCCATCCGTTTGTTTGTTCATTCATTCATTTGTGCAGGACAAGGTTGGTCACAAGGCTGGCGTTTAAGCCAGACTTTAGGTCCAAACTGCAAATAACTGGACCAACCAAGTTACAGTGAGAGCAGGAAAGGAATAGAGAGAGATTATATATTTTTAAAACAACAGTACCTGGGAGGTGTGTTGTTGAACACCAAAGTAAGGCATGATCAACAGCCTGACATTCATTCATTCATTCACTCATTTAGGCCTATTCATTATTTCATACATACATGTACTGCACATACATACATACATGCAGGCATTTGTTGACATTCTGCTAAACAGGTTGAGGATGGAAAGATGTTTGTACTCACAGCTGCACTCTGTCTTACAGAGATTGAGCGAGCGAGTGTTGTTGGAGGAGACGCAGGCGAGGCGATTGCTCAGCTGGAAAAGACCGAAAAAGCTGAAGGACCGGGTCTTGAATGGCCTGAACGGCTTGCGCATCGGCTTACGTGGCGGTGGCTTGCGGCTGTGTCCGGGACTTCTGAACTGCTTTGGGACGTGTCTCTTCCGCCTTCTCCCCTCTCCCTCTTTCGGTTGCTCTCTTTCTTGGTCGTCCAGCTCCGCCTCTAACTCTTCCAGGTCCTCCTCGTCCAGCTCATCCTCGTCAACCTCATCTTCATCACCCTCTTCCTCATAGCCGCCAAACTCTTCATGCTCAGCCGCTTTGCTCTCGTGCGCCTCAACTTTGTCATATTTTTCCTCATCACCAGCGGACTCCTCTGCCTCACGCTTGTCCCTTCCTCTCACAGGCCTCCCTGGTCTCGGTCTCTTCCCCTCAGGCCTCTCTGATCTTGGGCTCACTCCCTCTGTCTTCCCGGTAGGTTTTGGTTTCAGTCCCCCGGGCTTTCCTGTAGGTCTTCGGCTCATTCCCCCAATCTTCCCTATAGGTCTAGGGTTGCCCTCTTCTCCCTCAGAACTAACTCCATCTTCCTTTGACTCAACATCTCTACCTGGACGTTTGCGCCCGAACAGTCTCACGGGTCTCATGCTGATGGGGCGCCTTTTGGGTTTATGCAGGATAGGTTTGCGCAGGACAAGGTTGGTCACAAGGCTGGTGTTTAAGCCAGACTTTAGGTCCAAACTGCAAATAACTGGACCAACCAAGTCACAGTGAGAGCAGGAAGGGAATAGAGAGAGAGAGGGAGATTATATATTTGGAAGTGTTAAAACAACAGTACCTGGAGGTGTGTTGTTGAATACCAAAGGGTTTGACATGATCCTCAGGGTGCCATCATTAAAGGGGAAGTTCAGGATTTTACAACTTGATGTTAGATGGTTCCTCACTCAGAAAGTAGTCTATAAAATAAACTGTAATCCAGGTTTTTCTCTTTAAACAGCCACTACAAACTTCAGCTAACCGTAGGCACTGCTAGCTAGAGGCAACCATGCAATGTTATTTTTTTAATGGCCAAATCACCTTTAATCAAATATTGAGTTTATTTCAATTGATTTGGCCATTCCATTTTGTAAATTGCCCCTATCATTCCTTATGATTTTAGCTGAAGTTCACTGAAATTTGTAGTGTCTCTTTAAAGAAAATGTCTCCAGGCCCATAGACTACTAGGGTGAGGAACCATTTAACATATATTATACATTATACATATAACATGTACAGTGAGGGAAAAAAGTATTTGATCCCCTGCTGATTTTGTACGTTTGCCCATTGACAAAGACATGATCAGTCTATAATTTTAATAGTAGGTTTATTTGAACAGTGAGAGACAGAATAACAACAAAAAAATCCAGAAAAACGTATGTCAAAAATTTTATAAATTGATTTGCATTTTAATGAGGGGAATAACTATTTGACCCCTCTGCAAAACATGACTTAGTACTTGGTGTCAAAACCCTTGTTTGCAATCACAGAGGTCAGACGTTTCTTGTAGTTGGCCACCAGGTTTGCACACATCTCGGGAGGGATTTTGTCCCACTCCTCTTTGCATATCTTCTCCAAGTCATTAAGGTTTCGAGGCTGACGTTTGGCAACTCGAACCTTCAGCTCCCTCCACAGATTTTCTATGGGATTAAGGTCTGGAGACTGGCTAGGCCACTCCAGGATGTTAATGTGCTTCTTCTTGAGCCACTCCTTTGTTGCCTTGGCCGTGTGTTTTGGGTCATTGTCATGCTGTAATACCCATCCATGACCCATTTTCAATGCCCTGGCTGAGGGAAGGAGGTTCTCACCCAAGATTTGACGGTACATGGCGCCGTCCATTGTCCCTTTGATGCAGTGAAGTTGTCCTGTCCCCTTAGCAGAAAACACCCCCAAAGCATAATGTTTCCACCTCCATGTTTGACGGTGGGGATGGTGTTCTTGGGGTCATAGGCAGCATTCCTCCTCCTCCAAATGCGGCGAGTTGAGTTGATGCCAAAGAGCTCCATTTTGGTCTCATCTGACCACAACACTTTCACCCAGTTCTCCTCTGAATTATTCAGATGTTCATTGGCAAACTTCAGATGGGCCTGTATATGTGCTTTCTTGAGCAGGGGGACCTTGCGGGCGCTGCAGGATTTCAGTCCTTCACGGCGTAGTGTGTTACCAATTGTTTTCTTGGTGACTATGGTCCCAGCTGCCTTGAGATCATTGACAAGATCCTCCTGTTTGGTTCTGGGCCGATTCCTTACCGTTCTCATGATCATTGCAACTCCACAAGGTGAGAACTTGCACGGAGCCCCAGGCCGAGGGAGATTGACAGTTATTTTGTGTTTCTTCCATTTGCGAATAATCGCACCAACTGTTGTCACCTTCTCACCAAGCTGCTTGGCGATGGTCTTGTAGCCCATTCCAGCCTTGTGTACAATCTTGTCCCTGGCATCCTTGGAGAGCTCTTTGGTATTGGCCATGGTGGAGAGTTTGGAATCTGATTGATTGATTGCTTCTGTGGACAGGTCTCTTTTATACAGGTAACAAACTGAGATTAGGAGCATTCCCTTTGAGAGTGTGCTCCTAATCTCAGCTCGTTACCTGTATAAAAGACACCCGGGAGCCAGAAATCATTCTTATTGAGAGGGGGTCAAATACTCATTTCCCTCATTAAAATGCAAATAAATTTATAACATTTTTGACATGCGTTTTTCTGGATTTTGTTGTTGTTATTCTGTCTCTCACTGTTCAAATAAACCTACCATTAAATTTATAGACTGATCATTTCTTTGTCAGTGGGCAAACGTACAAAATCAGCAGGGGATCAAATACTTTTTTCCCTCACTGTATATATATATATTGAACTTCCCCTTTAACTAAATTTGAGACGTTTTTCAGTGACATTGATGTTCTATGCTATCTCACACCACCTTCAAGTAATCTCTCGAAACTTGCAAAAATGCAATAGGCCTACATATAATTCACAACCCACTTTTGGCCAAGACTTCGTCCAGTTCGGCACCCTTTGCTGCAATTTTCTCAGTCAGATTGAATTGGTCGGCAGCCTCTGCCAGTTTGGTCTTCAGCTCACATTTGGAGAGCAGCCGCCCCTCAGACAGGCTGGGAACCAGGGCTGCTACAGCCAACACCACCAGCAGCTCCAGCTTCATGTTGTCTCTGGGTGATCTGTTGAGAATGGTGTGGAAAGATATAGGATAACAAAATACATGATTATCCTACAAAGAGAAGCTGTAAGGCTGCTCTGCACAAAGGGCACAATTGAAGAGTTTCATTCCAAAACGCTATACACCAATTTTTCACATCTGTGTTTTTTTTCCATCGGAAATGATTGCTTATACAGTGCATTCGGAAAGTATTCAGACCCCTTCACTTTTTCCACATTTTGTTATGTTACAGCCTTATTCTAAAATGGATTAAATACATTTTTCCATCAATCTACACACAATATCTCATAATGACAACGCGAAAACAGGCTTTTAGAAATTATATATAAAAAAGACCCTTTGCTATAAAACTCGAAATTGAGCTCAGGTGCATCCTGTTTCCATTGATCATCCTTGAGATGTTCCTACAACTTGATAAATTCAATTGATTGGACATGATTAGGAAAGGCACACACCTGTCTATATAAAAAGGTCCCACAGTTGACGGTGCATGTCAGAGCAAAAACCAAGCCATGAGGTCGAAGGAATTGTCCAGAGCTCCGAGACAGGATTGTGTCGAGGCACAGATCTGGGGAAGGGTACCAAAACATTTCTGCAGCATTGAAGGACCCGAAGAACAGTGGCCTCCATCATTCTTAAATAGAAGAAGTTTGGAACCACCAAGACTCTTCCTAGAGCTGGCTGCCCGGCCAAACTGAGCAATCAGGGTAGATGGGCAATGGTCAGGGAGGTGACCAAGAACCCAATGGTCGCTCTGACAGAGCTCCAGAGTTGCTCTGTTGAGATGGGAGAAACTTCCAGAAGGACAACCATCACTGCAGCACTCCACCAATCAGGCCTTTATGGTACAGTGGCCAAACGGAAGACATTCCTCAGTAAAAAGGCACATGACAGCCCGCTTGGAGTTTGCCAAAAGGCACCTAAAGGACTCTCAGACAATGAGAAACAAGATTCTCTGGTCTGATGAAACCAAGATTGAACTCATTGGCCTGAATGCCAAGCGTCACGTCTGGAGGAAACCAGGCACCGCTCATCACCTGGCCAATACCATCCCTACGGTGAAGCATGGTGGTGGCAGCATCATGCTGTGGGGATGTTTTTCAGCAGCAGGGACTAGGAGACTAGGATCGAGGGAAAGATGAACGGAGCAAAGTACAGAGAGATCCTTGATGAAAACCTCAGACTGGGGCGAAGGTTCACCCAACTTATTGTGGGAAGCTTGTGGAAGGATACACGAAACGTTTGACCCGAGTTAAACCATTTTAAAGGCAATGCTACCAAATACTAATTGAGTGTATGTAAACTTCTGACCCACTGGGAATGTGATGAAAGAAATAAAAGCTGAAATAAATCTCTCTACTATTATTCTGACATTTCACATTCTTAAAATAAAGTGGTGATCCTAACTGACCTAAAACAGGGAATTCTTACTAGGATTAAATGTCAGGAATTGTGAAACTGAGTTTAAATGTATTTGGCTAATGTGTATGTAAACCTCCGACTTCAACTGTATATTGTGTTTTGCAACAAAACATGATTTGTCTCTCTGAAATGAAACCATCAAGTGATAGATTTCAAACAAATACAATGTCTGTCATTGAACACCATGCCATGATTAGATGGTTAAAAAAAAACATTTCATAAGTTCTTTAAATAATAAAAGCTAATTTACCAACATTTCAGAAAATGGATATATATAATTTTGGAATGAAACTCTTCAATTCAAGTTCATGAGAGGCTTTACATTATTATTGTAGGCAAATACGATGAAACCTGAGCAGGTAATTTAAAGGATTTTTCAACCAAGACGCATGTATGTCTTAAAATGTATTGTCAAGTGTACCTTATAGACTTATATAGTTAATGTGTATTCCCCATAACCAATGTATTTCAAAGCTATCACCGTGAGGGATGAAAAAACATAAACTTTTTTATTTACACTTGTATTTAAATATAAAAAATATATACAATTCTAAAATGTATATTTATTTATGTATTTACATTTGTATATTTCTGAGCTAGCAAATCTGGTGATGTTGTGAGACCTCCATGTTCAATTATCAAAACACAAATTTTCTCAGTACCTCAAATTTCTCAAAGTACCTCTACGACCACAACATTGACTTTTTCACTGAACATTCAACATACAATAATTAAACACAGGTCAAAACAATGAGTCAGTTAAATAAAAATGTCCTTACCAGTCGTTCAGTTCAGGTAAGAGATGAATAGTGTTCAATGGAAAATAACACAGATGATCGAGCTGTACCTACTCCTCTGTGTCTGACAGACAACACATCAGGGTTTTTATACGGGAAGGATCGGTAGCCGGACGGTTTGTCAGGTGAGCCAATTCTTCACATTTTGTTCTCAGGCCATTGGGTAATAACCCATCACGTCAGCAAAGTACAGTATGTATACAGACACTGTAGATCTTAATTGCAAAGGTGGGAGTGAAGCTTATGGGTTAAAGGGCAAGTATGAGTTAGTATAATGTAGCATGAGAACAATGACATGAAGATAATGCAAACTCTAACCATCACTTTAAACCAGGATTGGGCAATCTGGTCCCCTGCCAGAGCTGGTGTCGGTGCAGGTTTTTGTTGCAGTAAAGGGCTACACCTGACAGGATTCTTGTCTAAAGGACCTCAGTGGCAGTCATAATTGACTCCTCATTTTATCATCACTTCCATCTGTGTTTGTGGTTTAGGCTACTAACACTTTGGTCCATCCAAGACCAACTGTGACCTGTTGAAATGGACTTCACTTTATCCCAAAATCAAACATTCCACACCAAATCAAATCAAATCAAATCAAATGTTATTGGCCACATGCGCCGAATACAACAGGTGCAGACATTACAGTGAAATGCTTACTTACAGCCCTTAACCAACAGTGCATTAATTTTTTTACAAAAAAGTAAGTGTTGAGAAAAAAATTGCAGAAGTAAAATAAAATAACAGTAGGGAGGGTATATATACAGGGGGGTACCGGTGCAGAGTCAATGTGCGGGGGCACCGTCTAGTTGAGGTAGTTGAAGTAATATGTACATGTGGGTAGAGTTAAAGTGACTATGCATAAGTAATTAACAGAGTAGCAGCAGCGTAAAAGGATGGGGTGGGGGGGCAGTGCAAATAGTCTGGGTAGCCATGATTAGCTGTTCAGGAGTCTTATGGCTTGGGGGTAGAAGCTGTTGAGAAGTCTTTTGGACCTAGACTTGGCACTCCGGTACCGCTTTCCGTGCGGTAGCAGAGAGAACAGTCTATGACTAGGGTGGCTGGAGTCTTTGACAATTTTGAGGGCCTTCCTCTGACACCGCCTGGTATAGAGGTCCTGGATGGCAGGAAGCTTGGCCCCAGTGATGTACTGGGCCGTACGCACTACCCTCTGTAGTGCCTTGCGGTCGGAGGCCAAGCAGTTGCCATACCAGGCGGTGATGCAACCAGTCAGGATGCTCTCGATGGTGCAGCTGTAGAATTTTTTGAGGATCTGAGGACCCATGCCAAATCTTTTCAGTCTCCTGAGGGGGAATAGGCTTTGTCGTGCCCTCTTCACGACTGTCTTGGTGTGTTTGGACCATGATAGTCCGTTGGTGATGTGGACACCAAGGAACTTGAAGCTCTCAACCTGTTCCACTACAGCCCCGTCGATGAGAATGGGGGCGTGCTCAGTCCTCTTTTTTTTCCTGTAGTCCACAATAATCTCCTTTGTCTTGGTCACGTTGAGGGAGAGGTTGTTATCCTGGCACCACACGGCCAGGTCTCTGACCTCCTCCCTATAGGCTGTCTCATCGTTGTCGGTGATCAGGCCTACCACTGTTGTGTCGTCGGCAAACTTAATGATGGTGTTGGAGTCGTGCCTGGCCATGCAGTCATGGGTGAACAGGGAGTACAGGAGGGACTGAGCACGCACCCCTGAGGGGCCCCCGTGTTGAGGATCAGTGTGGCAGATGTGTTGTTACCTACCCTTACCACCTGGGGGCGGCCCGTCAGGAAGTCCAGGAACCAGTTGCAGAGGGAGGTGTTTAGTCCCAGGATCCTTAGCTTAGTGATGAGCTTTGAGGGCACTATGGTGTTGAATGCTGAGCTGTAGTCAATGAATAGCATTCTCACGTAGGTGTTCCTCTTGTCCAGGTGGGAAAGGGCAGTGTGGAGTGCAATCATCTGTGGATCTGTTGGGGCGGTATGCAAATTGGAGTGGGTCTAGGGTTTCTGGGATAATGTTGTTGATGTGAGCCATGACCAGCTTTTCAAAGCACTTCATGGCTACAGACGTCAGTGCTACGGGTCGGTAGTCATTTAGGCAGGTTATCTTAGAGTCCTTGGGCACGGGGACTATGGTGGTCTGCTTGAAACATGTTGGTATTACAGACTCAGTCAGGGACATGTTGAAAATGTCAGTGAAGACACTTGCCAGTTGGTCAGCACATGCTCGGAGTACACGTCCTGGTAATCCACATCCGACGAGCGTCAGAAACCAGTGTAGTACGATTCAATCTTAGTCCTGTATTGACTCTTTGCCTGTTTGATGGTTCGTCGGAGGGCATAGCGGGATTTCTTATAAGCGTCCGGGTTAGAGTCCCGCTCCTTGAAAGCGGCAGCTCTACCCTTTAGCTCAGTGTGGATGTTTCCTGTAATCCATGGCTTCTGGTTGGGGTATGTACGTACGGTCACTGTGGGGACGACATCATCGATGCACTTATTGATGAAGCCAGTGACTGATGTGGTGTATTCCTCAATGCTATCTGAAGAATCCCGGAACATGTTCCAGTCTGTGCTAGCAAAACAGTCCTGTAGCTTAGCATCTGCGTCATCTGACCACTTTTTTATTAACCGAGTCACTGGTGCTTCCTGCTTTAGTTTTTGCTTATAAGCAGGAATCAGGAGGATAGAGTTATGGTCAGATTTGCCAAATGGAGGGCGAGGGAGAGCTTTGTAAGCGTCTCTGTGTGTGGAGTAAAGGTGGTCTAGAGTTTTTTTTCCTCTGGTTGCACATTTAACATGCTGGTAGAAATTAGGTAGAACGGATAATTGATCCCATGATAATGTACTACACTAAGGTTAACCGGTTAGCTGGCATTTATTTTTTATTTTAGGCTAGTCATTGTGATCACCTGATTATGTAAATTACTGAGGGGGTCGAGATGAGAACTCAAGATGAAAGATAACAATGTGAAATATGAGCCCCATCCTGCCTACCATTTAACTCACAATACCTTGAATGGAAACCATAACGAATCAAGCAAGTATTTCAGATTCTGTCATGTTTTCTTTGGTAATGGGTTCTCTATGTGTGTGTGTGTGTGTGTGTGTGTGTGTGTGTGTGTGTGTGTGTGTGTGTGTGTGTGTGTGTGTGTGTGTGCATGTGTGTGATTGTGTGTGTGTGTGTGTGTGTGTGTTTGCGTTGGAAACCATAACGAATCAAGCAAGTACTTCAGATGCTGTCATGTTTTCTTTGTCTTTGTGTTTTCTCAACAAAGCGTTGAGAGATTTGGTTCCATATTCAATAACCAAACACTATGGCCTCCTACACACTCAGGTTGTACAAATTATGTAACTCACTTGAGACAACAGTTGTGATACAGATATTTTTGTGATACAATGGAGAGTTTATGCGATTTCTCAACAACGGGTGTGTCACAAACGCTGTCTCAGATGTGTTGTACAAACTGTGTGTACAGGGCCTATTTTTCAGACAACCCAGGCTCATATCTTCCTATCAGGTTCACCGGGTTTGCGTAATGTCCTGAGCTGTTCAGAGAATTTGGGGATTGTTGCTTGGTAAAAGCACATATGTCATGTTTGCTTGTTGAACAGGTTGGGTGTCATTTTAAGTTTAAGTCTTTGTTGTTACCCCTTTTTGTTTAGTTTTAAAGTGCCAAACATTCAATGGCCCAAGGGCCATGACATTGCACTTCCTTGTAGTTTAGATCTCTTGTTTCACACCAGAATCATCCTTCAAAATAATGATTGGTGCCCTAAACGAGTACCTGAAGAAACTTTGCAACGACAGGAATATTTCCTTTCGTGACAACTTTGATTTGCTGTGGGAGCAACCAGCATTTTTTTAAAGAGGCAGGATTCACCCTAACCGCAGGGGTTCCAGGATTATTTCCAGCAACATCGCAAACTGTTTTAGAGATTGACGGACAGGGTCTGGTAGTCCTCCCTGTCAGAATAAGCAACAGAGGACTTGGAAAGCATATGAAAATGGCACTATGGTTATTGTGAGTAACCTAATTTATGTTCCTCTAAATCTGCCTTCTAGTGAGTTTATACAAACTGTCATCTCCTACCATTCTGATAGACTGGAGACTGTCAGAAAACGTGGTTGTAACGTTATTCATTTGGTTGTTATGCCATTGGTTACCTCGAGACTGATGCCCCAGGGGCAGAGTGGCCCACACATTGAATATGGCACTTTTAAATGTTAGAGCAATCGCTAGAAAACCATTCTCGCGAATGACCTCATTACTGAGTGCAAAGTTGATTGCATGTTTCTCACTGAAACATGTCTGTCTTCAGATTGTAGTGCCGCCCTTATTGAAGCCTCCCCCTGGACTACAGCTTTTCATTCTCTATCAGAAAAGGGAAAAAAGGGTGGTGACAGCCTCTCTTTTTTACTAATGCACTCAGCTGTAAGGACATTTCGTTTGGCGACTTTGAGTCTTTTGAGCATCGTGCTTTACTGTTTAAAAAATATAATCTACGTAATCCCCAAAAGTAATTATGTATCATGAGAGGGTAATAACTAGTAATGCTGCATCTTCAAAGAAAGGTTAAAATCTCACCTTTCTGGTAAATATACAGTGAGGGAAAAAAGTATTTGATCCCCTGCTGATTTTGTACGTTTGCCCACTGACAAAGAAATGATCAGTCTATAATTTTAATGGTAGGTTTATTTGACCAGTGAGAGACAGAATAACAATAAAAAAATCCAGAAAAACGCATGTCAAAAATGTTATAAATTGATTTGCATTTTAATGAGGGAAATAAGTATTTGACCCCCTCTCAATCAGAAAGATTTCTGGCTCCCAGGTGTCTTTTATACAGGTAACGAGCTGAGATTAGGAGCACACTCTTAAAGGGAGTGCTCCTAATCTCAGCTTGTTACCTGTATAAAAGACACCTGTCCACAGAAGCAATCAATCAATCAGATTCCAAACTCTCCACCATGGCCAAGACCAAAGAGCTCCCCAAGGATGTCAGGGACAAGATTGTAGACCTACACAAGGCTGGAATGGGCTACAAGACCATCGCCAAGCAGCTTGGTGAGAAGGTGACAACAGTTGGTGCGATTATTCGCAAATGGAAGAAACACAAAAGAGCTGTCAATCTCCCTCGGCCTGGCCAAGATCTCGCGATACATGGCCCCATCCATCCTCCCCTCAATGCGGTGCAGTCGTCCTGTCCTCTTTGCAGAAAAGCATCCCCAAAGAATGATGTTTCCACCTCCATGCTTCACGGTTGGGATGGTGTTCTTGGGGTTGTACTCATCCTTCTTCTTCCTCCAAACACGGCGAGTGGAGTTTAGACCAAAAAGCTCTATTTTTGTCTCACATGACCTTCTCCCATTCCTCCTCTGGATCATCCAGATGGTCATTGGCAAACTTCAGACGGGCCTGGACATGCGCTGGCTTGAGCAGGGGGACCTTGCGTGCGCTGCAGGATTTTAATCCATGACGGCGTAGTGTGTTACTAATGGTTTTCGTTGAGACTGTGGTCCCAGCTCTCTTCAGGTCATTGACCAGGTCCTGCCGTGTAGTTCTGGGCTGATCCCTCACCTTCCTCATGATCATTGATGCCCCACGAGGTGAGATCTTGCATGGAGCCCCGGACCGAGGGTGATTGACTGTCATCTTGAACTTCTTCAATTTTCTAATAATTGCGCCAACAGTTGTTGCCTTCTCACCAAGCTGCTTGCCTATTGTCCTGTAGCCCATCCCAGCCTTGTGCAGGTCTACAATTTTATCCCTGATGTCCTTACACAGCTCTCTGGTCTTGGCCATTGTGGAGAGGTTGGAGTCTGTTTGATTGAGTGTGTGGACAGGTGTCTTTTATACAGGTAACAAGTTCATAAAGGTGCAGTTAATACAGGTAATGAGTGGAGAACAGGAGGGCTTCTTAAAGACAAACTAACAGGTCTGTGAGAGCCGGAATTCTTACTGGTTGGTAGGTGATCAAATACAGTGGGGGAAAAAAAGTATTTAATCAGCCACCAATTGTGCAAGTTCTCCCACTTAAAAAGATGAGAGAGGCCTGTAATTTTCATCATAGGTACACGTCAACTATGACAGACAAATTGAGAAAAAAAAATCCTGAAAATCACATTGTAGGATTTTTTATGAATTTATTTGCAAATTATGGTGGAAAATAAGTATTTGGTCACCTACAAACAAGCAAGATTTTTGGCTCTCACAGACCTGTAACTTCTTCTTTAAGAGGCTCCTCTGTCCTCCACTCGTTACCTGTATTAATGGCACCTGTTTGAACTTGTTATCAGTATAAAAGACACCTGTCCACAACCTCAAACAGTCACACTCCAAACTCCACTATGGCCAAGATCAAAGAGCTGTCAAAGGACACCAGAAACAACATTGTAGACCTGCACCAGGCTGGGAAGACTGAATCTGCAATAGGTAAGCAGCTTGGTTTGAAGAAATCAACTGTGGGAGCAATTATTAGGAAATGGAAGACATACAAGACCACTGATAATCTCCCTCGATCTGGGGCTCCACGCAAGATCTCACCCCGTGGGGTCAAAATGATCACAAGAACGGTGAGCAAAAATCCCAGAACCACACGGGGGGACCTAGTGAATGACCTGCAGAGAGCTGGGACCAAAGTAACAAAGCCTACCATCAGTAACACACTACGCCGCCAGGGACTCAAATCCTGCAGTGCAAGACGTGTCCCCCTGCTTAAGCCAGTACATGTCCAGGCCCGTCTGAAGTTTGCTAGAGTGCATTTGGATGATCCAGAAGAGGATTGGGAGAATGTCATATGGTCAGATTAAACCAAAATAGAACTTTTTGGTAAAAACTCAACTCGTCGTGTTTGGAGGACAAAGAATGCTGAGTTGCATCCAAAGAACACCATACCTACTGTGAAGCATGGGGGTGGAAACATCATGCTTTGGGGCTGTTTTTCTGCAAAGGGACCAGGACGACTGATCCGTGTAAAGGAAAGAATGAATGGGGCCATGTATCGTGAGATTTTGAGTGAAAACCTCCTTCCATCAGCAAGGGCATTGAAGATGAAACGTGGCTGGGTCTTTCAGCATGACAATGATCCCAAACACACCGCCCGGGCAACGAAGGAGTGGCTTCGTAAGAAGCATTTCAAGGTCCTGGTGTGGCCTAGCCAGTCTCCAGATCTCAACCCCATAGAAAATCTTTGGAGGGAGTTGAAAGTCTGTGTTGCCCAGCGACAGCCCCAAAACATCACTGCTCTAGAGGAGATCTGCATGGAGGAATGGGCCAAAATACCAGCAACAGTGTGTGAAAACCTTGTGAAGACTTACAGAAAGCATTTGACCTGTGTCATTGCCAACAAAGGGTATATAACAAAGCATTGAGAAACTTTTGTTATTGACCAAATACTTATTTTCCACCATCATTTGCAAATAAATTCATAAAAAATCCTACAATGTGATTTTCTGGATTTTTTTCCTCATTTTGTCTGTCATAGTTGACGTGTACCTATGATGAAAATTACAGGCCTCTCTCATCTTTTTAAGTGGGAGAACTTGCACAATTGGTGGCTGACTAAATACTTTTTTTCCCCACTGTATGTCATGCAATAAAATGCAAATTAATTACTTAAAAATCATACAATGTGATTTTCTGGATTTTTGTTTTAGATTCCGTCTCTCACAGTTGAAGTGTACCTATGATAAAAATTACAGACCTCTACGTGCTTTGTAATTAGGAAAACCTGCCAAATCGGCAGTGTATCAAATACTTGTTCTCCCCATTGTATATAATACACATTTTAGCATTACTTGAGATTAAATGCTTCTACAGTCGTATCTGATTGCAATGCAATATTTTACAACCAATCATTCAAACAAACACGCATGCAATGCACCATTTTAATTGGTTACTTTTAATGGATGAGTTCAGTTTGATTGTCATGGTGTTGTGAAATGTTCCTATTCACTCGGTCTCCAACCGCAGCTGCATAGGCCCAGGGTCAGAGTACAGGTTAAACTTGGTGTTATCCGGAGCTGAAATAAAACATATTAAACCCATTATTACACATGTAACAACGTACTTCTAATGCTGTTTTGGGCCTTTATAAATTATTAGAGTTTAAAGTTAGTAGATTTACTCCGTTTTTTACTTAGTCTTTTTTTATACATACACGTTAGTAAAGTCTATAATGAGAGGCCAAATCTACCAGGGAATCTAGTGATTCCTCACGAAACTAGGACTCTTAAGAAGAGACCTTGATTTGGGGGATTTCCACAAGATTTCATCCATAAAATGGTATTTTGTAGGAAGGATTGTTGACATACTGTAAGGGTTGGTGTGAGGTGTGACCCAGGTGCGGTGCAGGTTAGACAGTAGGCAGATGGTGAAACAAGGAACTTCACTAATGGTCCCGAAGCCAGGATACAAAATAGCGGACTTTACACGAAAAAGAAAGACGGAGCAAATAAGACTAAAAAAAACAGGCAGACAGCCAAAAATACGAAATACTAACTATGACTGAAATAATAAATAAACAGGGAGAACATGTCACGAGAATTTCTATCTCTAATTAATCAAACTTAATGCTCTGAATAATTCCCAGAGGGTGTAAAGTTTAATCATGAATTAAACAAAGGTCCACAACCGGCAAGAATGATCTGTATGTTTAATCATGGAGAGCTCTGCTGCCAAAAAACACATATACAGCTTTTATACCACTTCACACAAAGGCACTTTGCTCTGCCCACCTTTAGGAGGCCTTTAACCAGTTTCTCAGTCCCCTTCATCCTGGAATGTTTGTCTCAGCAGTTTCTAACTCACCCCCTCTGTTAGTGGGTTTATAATGATAACCCTAACACAGTTCACACAGTCATCATCAGTATTGGGGTTAACAATTTTTATCATAATTCCTCTATCAGAACACTTCTCACGTACCTGTCCATACGTCCCGCGATCAGACACTGATTAGTACTGCGTGGCATAGTGAAACTAGCAGAGAAAATTAAGCAAGGGAACACAGGGAAGTGAGGGCATAACTACACGGGTGAATCAGATAGCCACAGGTGACACCAATAGGAAGATGATTAGTCCCGACTGTGAGTGAGGAGGTGCCTAAGGTTGTCGGAGGATGGCACCTAGTGGGTCGCTACTGGACTGCGAATCCCTCCTGTAACAACATAAACTGAGTATACCAAACGTTACGAGCACCTTCCTAATATTGAGTGGCACCCCCCTCCCCCCCTTTGCCATCAGAACAGCCTCAATTCGTCGGGGCATGGACTCTACAAGGTGTCAAAAGTGTTCTACAGGGATGCTGGCCCATGTTGACTCCAAGGCTTCCCACAGTTGTGTCAAGTTGGCTGGATGTCCTTTGTGTGGTGGACCATTCTTGATACACATGGGAAACTTTTGGGTGTGAAAACCCCAGCAGCGTTGCAGTTCTTGACACAAACCGGTGCGCCTGGCACCAACTACCATACCCCGTTCAAAGGCACTTAAACAGTTTGTCTTGCCCATCACCCTCTGAATGGCACACATACACAATCCATGTCTCAATTGTCTCAAGGCTTATAAATCCTTATTTAACATGTCTCCTGCGCTTCATCTACACTGATTGAAGTGGATTTAACAAGTGACAATAATATTTTGTACACTCAGTGCATATTTGACATTTGTATCTAAAAGCATAATTGAGAAATAATGAATAAAAGTTGTTATCTTTATGACATTTTGGCTTTACTCAGGCCTCCTTTAAGACTCCATAATGTTTGTATGTGCTACAAAGCAAACATTGGTGACATATGAAGCTTTATCGCTTGCTCTGTAATATAAGTAGTATTTTGACTTCAATAACATATTTTTTACATTCATTTATGAATATTGAAAAATATTTGGCAAATTTGAACATAACATGAACATAATATACTCTACGGGAGTATCAAAGTTCCAGAGTGGGATCTCTGCTAGTTTTAAATTATGGCCCATTTTATACAGAGAAATTGGCATAGTAGGCAATGTAACCAATCACAGCCCTCCTTTTACTTGTATCATTGCACATCCTGCAAATGACCAGCAGAGGGCGACCATTTTCACATTCACTCTGTTGGTAATGCTTACAAATTGGATCACAACTCAAAAAGTAGCAGAGATCCTACTCTGGAACTTTGATATGCCCGTAGAGTATATTTTGTTCAACAATATATCGAAAAATGTGTCATATCAAAAATGTTATTCTTTCAATATTCATATTTATATTTGTCAATATTCATAAATTAATGTAAAACATGTTTTATTGAAGTCAAAATACTACTCATAATACAGAGCAAGCGGTAAAGTGTCATATGAAACCAATATTTGCTTTGTAGCTCACAGATGAAACATTATGGAGTCTTAAGGAGGCCTGGGTAAGGCCAAAATGTCATAAATATGCCAACTTGTATTAATTATTTCTCAATTATGCTTTTAGATACAAATGTCAAATATATGTCAACAATCCTTCCTCCAAACATTTTGTGAAAATTCCCCAAATCGTGGTCTTTTTCTGTCCTGGTTTCTCTATACCAGGGGTAGGCAACCCTGGTCCTGATTTAACCAACCTGGAAGACCAGGTGTGTTGAATTTATAATAATAATATGCCATTTAGCAGACGCTTTTATCCAAAGCGACTTACAGTCATGCGGGCATACATTTTTGTGTTTGGGCAGTCCCGGAGATCGAACCCACTACCTTGGTGTTACAAGCGCTGTGCTCTACCAGCTGAGCTCTACCAGCTGAGCTACAGAGGACCAGATTTAGGCAATCACTGAACTGATCAATTAGCTCCGTTGGTCCGGTGTGGTGCCTAGTTGGAACAAAATCCTGCAGTACCTGCGGAACTCCAGGGACAGGGATACCCACCCCTGCTTAACACTCTATTAAAGGAGCAAATCAATAGATGAAAAGCGAGAAGGTAGTGAAGTAGCTCTAGTCCAGGGCGTTACGTGTGGCTTGCTGATTCTGAGCTATCCTCAAGCATCAGCAAACCGCAAGTAACACTCTGGACCAGAGCTAGTAGTGAAGCAGCACTGACGGTAGAGGTGGGACTGCAGGCCAAATTTCTCTTGGTAAGCCGTCTCAGGGGAACATTGAGAGGCGCTGGTGCTCTGGCGGAGAACGTCCAGGGCATGGAAGGTCTGGAGGTCAAAACTCCTCGGGTAGTCTTCATAGTGGTCACGGTAAGGCCCCAGAGAGTAATCCAAGGATGCACACCTCACTCTGCTGGGTAAAAACAGATGTTACAGAATGTTACAGAATGGAATAGAGTAACAGAGTTCAACAGTGTTTTGAATAAGACACTTCTCAAGTTTCTTTACACAGAACCATATACAGTGCCTTCAGAAAGTATTCACACCCCTTGACTTTTTCACACCAAAAAATGTGTTACAGCCTGAATTTTAAAATGGATTAAATTGATATTTTGTGTCACTGGCCTACACACAATACCCCATAATGTCAAAGTGGAATTATGTTTTTCTAATTTTTTTATAAATTAAATTAAAACAAAATGAAAAGCTGAAAAGTCTTGAGTCAATAAG
This sequence comes from Coregonus lavaretus, assembly GCF_964263955.1. NCBI lineage: Eukaryota > Metazoa > Chordata > Actinopteri > Salmoniformes > Salmonidae > Coregonus > Coregonus lavaretus. The sequence goes on from NC_140027.1 coordinate 8,087,372, forward strand.
TATTCAACCCCTTTGTTATGGCAAGCCTAAATAAGTTCAGGAGTAAAACATGGTCTCACTCTGTGTGCTATAATAGTGTTTATTATTTTGTACTTTCTACCCCTTTTTCGTGATATTCAATTGGTAGTTACAGTCTTGTCCCGTACAGACTCGGGAGAGGCAAAGGTCAAGAGCCATGCGTCCGGCCACCACAAGGAGTTGTTAGGGCCCGGCCAGCAAAACCGTCCCCTAACCTGTACGACACTGGGCCAATTGTGCACTTCCTCATGGGTCTTCCGGTTATGGCTGACTGCGACACAGCCTGGGATTGAACCCGGGTCTGTAGTGACACCTCTAGCACTGCGATGCAGTGCCTTAGACTGCTGTGCCACTCGGGAGGCCCCTTCAATAATGATGTTTAACATGATTTTTGAATGACTTCCTCATCTCTGTACCCCACACATACAATTATCTGTAAGGTCCCTCAGTCGAGCAGTGAATTTCAAACACAGATTCAACCAGAAAGACCAGGGAGGTTTTCCAATGCCTCGCAAAGAATGACACCTATTGGTAGATGGGTAAAAGGAAAAGCAGATATTATATATCCCTTTGAGCATGGTGAAGTTATTTATTACACTTTGGATGCTGTATCAATACACCCAGTCACTACAACTACTCAGTTGCCTGAGAGGAAGGAAACCGCTCAGGGATTTCACCATGAGGCCAATGGTGACTTTAAAACAGTTACAGAGTTTAATGGCTGTGATAGGAGAAAACTGAGGATGGATCAACAACATTGTAGTTACTCCACCATACTAACCTGAATGACAGAGTGAAAAGAATGAAGTCTGTACATAATACAAATATTCAAAAAGATGCATCCTGTTTGCAATAAGGCACTATAAAACTGAAAAAATGTTGGCAAAGAAATGAACTTTTTGTCCTGAATACAAAGCGTTATGTTTGGGACAAATCCAACACAACACATCACTGAGAACCACTCTTTATGTTTTCAAGCATGGTGGTGGCTGCACCATGTTATGGGTATGCTTGTCATCGGCAAGGACTAGGGAGTTTTTTTTGGATAAATAGAAATGCAATAGAGCTTAGCACAATGAAAATCCTTGAGGAAAACCTGGTTCAGTCTGCTTTCCAACAGACACTGGGAAACAAATTCACCTTTCAGCAGGACAATAACCTAAAACACAAGGCCAAATATACACTGGAGTTGCTTACCAAGACGACATTGAATGTTCCTAAGTGGCCAGGTTACAGTTTTGACTTAAATCGTCTTGAAAATCTATGGTAAGACTTGAAAATGGCTGTCTAGCAATGATCAACAACCAACTTGACAGAGCTTAAAAATAATAATGTGCAAATATTGTACAATCCAGGTGTGCAACACTCTTAGAGACATACCCAGAAAGACTCACAGCTGAAATCACTGCCAAAGGTGATTCTACTTACTGTATGTAAATGAGATATTTCTGTATTTCATTTTCAATACATTTTCAATAAAATAAAATAAACATGGTTTCACTTTGTCATTAGGTGTAGATGGGTGAGAAAGAAAATCTCTTCAATACATTTTGAATTCAGGCTGTAACACAACAAAATGTGGAATGAGTCAAGGGGTATGAATACTTTCTGAAGGCACTGTAGATCCTATACATTCTATGGTTAGAAAGTTGCTAGCCACAGTATATACTGTATTTGATAAGCTACATTACTTAGTGCTACATTACGTCAATGTAATGAAAATACTCATTATAAAAATAAAAGCAGAAAGGGTTAAAGAAGCCCTGGGTTTGGGGTTCATTCGTTTATTATGTAGCTACACAGCCGAGAACAAATCACGACATATGAACACACAAATGAACACAATAGAACCATTCAGTCCCAAATGACACAGTGTCTTGATTTCAATCAAATATTAAATGGAAATCTTTGCACAGTGTCTTTGTTTATGAACCTAACCCCGCGCCCACACACTTGTTATTCTGAAAAGTGATGAACGCATACCTGCGAGGGTAGTCTACCTGGTAGTAGGCTAGTGGTAGATTTTCATAGAGTACCACTACCCAATAACAGTCTGCGTTAATGGTCGTGTCCCAAATGGCACCCCTTTCCCTTATTGGGCCCTGGTCAAAAGTAGTGCACTATGTAGGGAACAGGGTGCCATTTGGGACACAGCATATGTGACCATGGGTAATGTGACCAAGAGATACTGCGTAAATACTGCAGTGTGATTTTGATTGAATTGGGTCCAGCGTCTTGGTACCTGTGATCCTGAGAGTGAACGACGTGGATTCTACCCAGCTGACCAGGGTACAGACCTCGCACATCCTTCCCCCGACGTGGTACTCTGCAATTATAATGAGAAGAGTTAATTTCAGAGTATGAAAGCATAACTAAGAGCAGAGTTCACATTTTAGCAGACACACTTATCCAGAGCGACTTACAGTTAGTGAGTGCATACATTTTCATATTGGCCCCCCGTGGGAAACGAACCCACAACCCTGGCGGCTCAAGCACCATGCTCTACCAACTGAGCTACAGGGGATCCTGTCAATGTCCATTTGCATACACGCACAGCAGATGCATAGGCCTACATATTGCATGTAAGGTACCCATATTGCATGCAGGTACCCTTATGAACAGCTTTTTTTTAAAGCCTACTTGTTAGAAGTTGTATTAAATATTTAATGTAAATGAAAATGAATAGAAATAGTTTTCTATACAATTTGTGGTTGTATTATTTCTACAACTCAAAGCAATTCAGCTTGTTGCTGCCAGTTGTACAATGTATTTTGAAAAACAGTAAAACCATTATTTCTCTCTTTCTCTCACCTCAGTGTTGCTCCAGGTTGTCTTTTAAACGAGCCAGAGTCCCGTCTTTCCTGGTACTCCTTGAAGTCATGCAGTCTGATCCGGCCATCCTGGAGGCTTCAGCTGCAGAAAACATGCTACATTGTGTTGCCTGTCTACCACTCTCAACCCTGCTATCCAAGAGATGTTGTTTCAGCATAAGTGGTTGATTGTATTCACTAAAATCAGCTACAAGGCATTTTAGAACTTTGGTTGGAACTCTTGAATCAATACAATTCTACAGCAAACCAGCGGCACTCAGCAAACTGACACTGGGAGAAAGGGTCAACTCATTCAACACTTTAATCAAGCAGTTTCAGGGAAACCTGTATAACTCGTTACCAACAAGTAAATGTAATTGTATGAAAACTAATCTAGGCTGGTCTGTGTCCAAACTGGCATTTCATTAGTCCACTGTTATTGCAGACCCAATTTATTTTGCATGTCAGCAGTCAAGTCTTCAAGATATTGAACTTTCAAGAAGTTTCAAGAAGCATTATCATGATGTTGCGTTTTGCATTTTATGATATCATATGAAAAGCACTATATAAAATAAAATAAATATATTATTATATGAGTATATAGGGATTATGGGCTCTGGTCAAAATGTGTGTATCTTATAGGCAATAGGGTGCCTTTTCGGACCGGACACCTGGCAGCTGTGTTGCATCAAGATGCTGTATGGTTGACAATCTGAATGGCCACATTGCACAAATTAATCAAGTTGTTCAGGGTGACCATGACAGCCTGCAGTTATTTAAGCAGGATTGACCATGCCTTCAGAACTTCACACCTTAGGGTAGTGTAGTTCAGAGGAGGCTGGTGGGAGGGGCTATAGGAGGATGGGATCATTGTTTGACTCTGTTCCATTTATTCCATTCCAGCCATTGCAATGAGCCAGTCCTCCTATAGCTCTTCCCATCAGCCTCCACTGGTGTGGTTAGTATAAAGTGCTCAGGGGGTGAGCGGGTTCTCTCGTGTTGGATTCCTTTAGTTTGCCTTTAATACCACTAGAGGGTGGTGTTTCTCTAGAAACATCACCTCTGTCTGCTCGGTACAAGTAGCTGACTCTAAAGTCAATAAATACTGTATCCTTTTTATTTGAGTGGAGGACCACACCCTAAGTGCTGTCAGTCAGGCCACAAAAAAAGTTGATCTTATCTTAAAATGTTAGTAGAATGCAAACACAACCATAGTCCAACATCACTGCTGCCCTACACCAGACATGATCAGACAATGGCATATTATTTTCCAAACATGGGATGGAGATGGATATATATATATTTTGTATGGTTGAAATTGTCACAAAATACAACAACCTATTCGAATGGATTTGTTGCAGGTTCTTGCTGTACCAGGGGCTGCATGTGCGTTCCTTGTCATGTCCCATTAAGTAGGCTAGACTGGTATGAGAATCTTTAAACAAAGCCCCCATTCAGATAGTGAAAGATATGACCTGAATAATAGGATTCAAAATTAATTAATTAGAAATAACAAATCCCTAACGTTTTAATTCATCTCACTGAGTTGAACAATGTCGAATGTCTAAATGCCCTCCCATTGTCATGACCAAGTGTAAATCTATACTGCATTGCATCTGTTCATACAAACATACATGACAAGGGGGAGAGGGACCAACAAAAGCCGGGGACCAACAAAAGCGGATGGATGCGGTGAGGAGAGGGAAGTCGTCCGAAATCTGGCTACATCTGACGTCACGAGATTTCCTTAGAACAAGCGGCAGCTGCTGAAGCTAGTGTGGCGGAGCCGGGGTGACTGTCGCCGCAATTTCTGTCTACAAAGTATTATTTTCGAGTATTGTAATTGGCCGCAGCATCAGCAGCAATGGATACATCACGGTCCTTCTTCTATTTTTATCACTGTGACTGACTGTTCTTTCCAAATATTTTGCTGCGTTGGAAGCACACAAGAGCTCGAAGGGGGGTTAAAGGCTTGTAATCATTATTCGACAGCCAGGTAAAATACGTAAATGTAATGAAAATACTCATTATAAAAAGAAAAGCAGAAAGGGTTTAAGAAGCCCTGGGTTTGGGGTTCATTATTTTGGGGCATGTGGAAGTGTATTTTCAACGTAAAACGGGTGGGAACAACCGTTAGCCTGTACTGTAGCGGGCTAGCTAGCATGAATGCACGTCATTTGCAAGTTTGGGATGTGATGCTGCTGGGATGCTGCAACGGGGTGGGCTTGGGCATTCTCAAGCGCGAGCTACAATGATGGGGTGGTGGAAATGTCTGGCTTCGGCCCAGTCTTTGCGCCCTAAACAAATTATGTCTTTATTAAAACATAAAGCGACATGTTTCTATGGCCAATATATTACCCCCAAAAAAACCGCAAACGACCTAGGAATAAATGTAGGAAGTAATAAAAAAGGCAAAACGTCAAGAGGAGACTGTCAGCTAGCTGCTAGCTACGCCGTTAGCCTCGTTCAGTGGCTAGCTAGCTCGGTTTACAAATTCTTCCCCCTATCACTTGACATTTTATCCGTTTGCTGGGCACGTGAACATTGTTTAAAAATCACCCTTACACAGTAATGATTTTGTGCCTCTTGTTTTATTGTATAATTAAGTGTGTATATGGCAGGCGGATGTTATTATGTAAGAGCAAATGACACCACACGCCCTTGAAACAAAAGCTGTTGTTTCAATATTTGCTTATTTGTAGGTGATGCATGGCCTAGCCATGTCTTGTACATTGATGACAGAGACGATTATTGCGGAAAAGGTTTGCACATGTGACCTGCAATGGCTTCTAAAATGGAAAGCCTGGTCATGTCAGCCATTGTTTTTGTTGTCATTGGATTGATTCCATTTATTTTCCATCCCAGAGCCAGGTCTTTCACACCGCTGTTGACAGGCATCCAATCTCTGACAACAAAACACTGTACTGCATTTAAGACAGTTTTCTCCTAGTACAGTAGTAGTGCTTCACTTTGAACAAATTAAACTCATGGGTTGCCACACAGGCAATTTGGCATCTATTTTGGCACCCTTGTATCACAGGTTACTAGAGATAAGTAAATGGTAATACATTTTTATCCCGCCACAAAGGACATGAATTTAACCACAGAAGCTGTTTCTAAACTTGAATATGACTGTGTACCCAGAATAAAATCATTTTGTAGACTAGGCCTACATAATGCTTTTGACATACTGGCTGCTTTTCCCATTGATCTCCCATTGGGATTTGGAGTGATTGACTGAGGTCCGTGCTAGTTGTCATCATTGTAGCCAATAGCCATTATACTTAGTCACATCTAAATAGATGCAGTGAAAAGTAACTGAAGATCAATGCTTTTAAAGACATCAGACTGGCCAGGTTGGGATTCAAGTTATATATATATTTTATTTAACCAGGTAAGTTGACTGAGAACACATTCTCATTTACAGCAACAACCTGGGGAATAGTTACAGGGGAGAGGAATGACGCCAATTGGAAGATGGGGATGATTAGGTGGCTAGATTGGGAATTTAGACACCAGTGTTAAGACCCCTACAATAAGTGCCATGAGATCTTTAGTGACCACAGAGAGTCAGGACACCCGTTTAACGTCCCATCTGAAAAATGGCACCATACACAGGGCAATGTCCCCAATCACTGCCCTGGGGGATTGGGATATTATTTATTTTTTGACCAGAGGAAAGTGTGCCTCCTACTAGCCCTCCAACACCACATCCAGCAGCATCTGGTGTCCCATCCAGGAACCAACTAGAACCAACCCTGCTTAGCTTCAGAGGTACGCCAGCAGTGGGATGCAGGGTGGTATGCTGCTGCTAGATCAAGGCTATTTGGTTCTTTCATTGCCATAAAAGCGCATATGTCACTCAATCGAACAAAGTTTATGTGGAGTCCTGAAGGCACACATTATCTAACAGTGTAGTAGATCAAAACATCTAAATTCAAAAGCGGCATAGCCTTGTCTGGTCCTTATCCGCGGCTCTGACCTTGCCTCAGTCTCTGACATTTTGTGCATATCCTAATAGATGACTTAGAATAATCCATCGGTACCAGAATAGACACAAAGTGGCTGTAAAGGATGTGTACCTTTAAGAAAATCTGGTCAATGGCGCTGCATAAGCAGTTTTAGGCCCGCCAAGGAGCAGAGAGAGAGAGAGGAAAGGGGACAAATCTGCCGGTGGGCAGGGAGGGGACTGGACGGGAAGCGCGTTCTGGGTCTTAACAATGACTCCGGTTCTCACATAAGTGTTTGTAAAGGAACGGGAGGGGGGAGGGGGCTGGGGGTGTAGTGTGTGTGGAGAGCGATCCATGGACCTTTTTTTGCCCTTTCTCTCTCCCCTGCTTCCTTCCAGGCTGAATCACCGCTGGAGTGCCTTGAGAGAGAGCGAAGGAAGACGTGGAGAAAAAGAGTGAAAGAGAGAGACAGTTAGGGGAGTAAAGACAGAGAGTGAGAGGAAAACTTGAGTGGAAAGGAGGTAGACCAAGGAGAGTGAGGTAGCGAGAAGAAAGGAGAAGAGAAAGAAAGAGCCAAGAGAGTTGGGAGTAAGGGAAAAAGACGGAGAGAGAGAGAACACACACAGAGACAGGCAGAGTGAGGAGAGGAGAGTGGGTGTGTGTCTGTGAGGAAGAGAAAGAGACAGCAAGGTCAGGACTGCTGACCCCCCCCACACCCCTGGGTCTGAGTACTGGGCTGACGGTCAAGGCGGAGCCACTATGAGCGACCAAAACGTTGTCAAGGAAGGCTGGGTTCAGAAGAGAGGTGAGTCGATTGATTGATTGATGATCGTGATGTTTACTGTCTTTGAAGAGGATTTTCTTTTTCACAGTTCACATCAAGAAACAACCACCCCCGGTCCCCACACACCTGTATATACATAAACATGGAAACCAACAGCGAAGAGAATCAATTGAATATTGTATTTTTATAACCAGGGGTTGGAACCAAAATTATATTCCAATCGTTTCGTTCTGAACAGAACCATAATTTTCTTCGATCGGTTCCACTTTTCCAACCAGCAAAATAAAGTTCAGAACCAATTCGAAACAAAAAAAAGTGCCAGTTTATATTGTTCCTTTCTGTTCCTGTTTAAACCTCTGAAAACATTTTTTTTTTTTTTCATTTCGCTCAACATTAAATTACTTCACCAATAGAGCAGCTTGCTATGGAGTGGGTAAGCTATTTCATCTTTATAGGAATGTCGTTAAGAGCAAATTGTCTTATTCCATAAACAGCATGGTTTAATCATAATGAAAGACAAACACACACACTGCACTGTGCTGCCAGTACATATTGTTGTTTTATTCCTTTTCCTTATTTTCTTAATAACTGTAAGATGTAAATATTGTGTTGTTCCTGGAGGCTGTTGCCATAGTGATAACCAAAAGACAGACAAGTGTAGGGTGCGAGATGCGACTGAAATTTTGCAGGCGAGAGCGAGAGAAGATAGAGGAGGAGGCTTGGCTTGAAGCGCTTGGCATCTTGTTATGACATGCATTATCTGAATTAGACCCACAGAATTGTACCTACTGAGCAGTGGATTCTATGGAGGAACTTTGAATGTCTTTGAACTTCTGAGAGTTGGCTTAACGTTGGATCAGAGCTAACGTTAGATAGCTAACTAACAAACTTGTGTGTGCAGAGCTGCACTGGAATTAAAAACACTTCTTAACTTTGTTGTAGTTAGTAAATCCAATGTGAAACATGATAACTATAGTATCCTTAACTAGCATTGAAAAAGTGAATCTAATAAAAAATCTCTCTCCCAAATTTCTGAATCACACTTGTAACGTTGTCAGTAGGCTATAGTAACCTATGCTTCGGAGGGGGAGGGGCAGGTAGCCTACACTCGCACACACACTGGCAAAGATTTCCAGCTGGCAGGTAGACACTGGAATAAGTTTCAGAGTGACAGAGTAAGGGCTTTGCATAGGTGCTTGTTGCCATTTTTGAAATAAAAAAATGCCCGGAACGTAAAATAACGTTATTAACTGGTTCCGATGGTTTTAATATAACGGTTCTGTTCCAGAACAGTATAGATCACTTTCGTTTAATTTTGTTATTTTCCGGTTTTCTGTTCTGTTCCCTGAACCGGTTCCAGCCCCAGATTTATAGCTAGTATGCACAGCATGTGGTATGGAGGATTATAAGGTGTGTTGACTGGTTGAACACATGCACTGTGTGTGTGCAGTGTGTGTGTGTCTGTATAATTGTTAGCCTCATGCTGTGACACTGCCACAGACAAATTTGTCTCTCCGAAGATGGCTTAAATCCCCAGTTCTTTCCTTTCAGAGCCCAGGAGCCACTGCATTGTTACAGGCACTTTTGTGCTTGCTTGTACAAAGTCCAGTTACAGTCTTCTAGACACTGAAGGGTAGCTAGTGGTTTAGAGTTAAACTAGTAGCAAACAATCCGTTTTATACTTGTATTAAACTGTTATTACTAAGTCATTACTACATTTTTGCACACTATGTCACTTGGGGTAAAAAAAGTTCAATGATACCATATAGCCTATTTGCAAAATGGAGCTCTTCTACAACATGGTCCACGTGGAGATCTGGCGAGCAAACACAAGCATGGACCCTCATCATGTATCATGTGTGTGCGAGTGTAGGCAGGTAGCCTACACTCGCACACACACTGGCAAAGATTTCCAGCTGGCAGGTAGACACTGGAATAAGTTTCAGAGTGACAGAGTAAGGGCTTTGCATAGGTGCTTGTTGCCATTTTTGAAATAAAAAAATGCCCGGAACGTAAAATAACGTTATTAACTGGTTCCGATGGTTTTAATATAACGGTTCTGTTCCAGAACAGTATAGATCACTTTCGTTTAATTTTGTTATTTTCCGGTTTTCTGTTCTGTTCCCTGAACCGGTTCCAGCCCCAGATTTATAGCTAGTATGCACAGCATGTGGTATGGAGGATTATAAGGTGTGTTGACTGGTTGAACACATGCACTGTGTGTGTGCAGTGTGTGTGTGTCTGTATAATTGTTAGCCTCATGCTGTGACACTGCCACAGACAAATTTGTCTCTCCGAAGATGGCTTAAATCCCCAGTTCTTTCCTTTCAGAGCCCAGGAGCCACTGCATTGTTACAGGCACTTTTGTGCTTGCTTGTACAAAGTCCAGTTACAGTCTTCTAGACACTGAAGGGTAGCTAGTGGTTTAGAGTTAAACTAGTAGCAAACAATCCGTTTTATACTTGTATTAAACTGTTATTACTAAGTCATTACTACATTTTTGCACACTATGTCACTTGGGGTAAAAAAAGTTCAATGATACCATATAGCCTATTTGCAAAATGGAGCTCTTCTACAACATGGTCCACGTGGAGATCTGGCGAGCAAACACAAGCATGGACCCTCATCATGTATTAATTAATTATGTATTAACCTGCTTGAACCATAATGAATCCTGCCATACTGTTAAATGAAAATACACTTACTTAGAGCCGTACATAGGGATACATCCCAAATGGCATTCTATTCCCTTTATAGTACACTACTTTTGTCCAGGGCCCGTAGCCCTGGAACTTTAAAGGGAAGAGTGCCATTTAGGATGCAGCGGAGGTCTGACCACTGCTACAGCCAGTCAGTCAGTCAGTAACTATAAAAACTGATAGGCTAAGTTTCCAGTATGTACCAATCCCTGCTGGCCTTGTTGCAGGTGAGTACATAAAGAACTGGAGGCCGCGCTACTTCTTGCTGAAGACCGATGGATCCTTCATCGGCTACAAAGACAAACCCCAGGACGCAGACCTGGCCTATCCCCTCAATAACTTCTCTGTAGCAAGTAGGTCCTCCTCATTTTCGTCAGTCCCCATTTTTAACCATTTGGGGGCGGTTTCTCAGACACAGATTAAGCCTAGTCCTAGACTAAAAAGCAAGCTCAATGGAGAATCTCCATAGAAAATGATTGAGTCCAGGACTAGGTTTAATCTGTCCAGGGAAACCACCCCTTGGTGTGTTGGGTGTATTTTATTACAATATACTACGTTTGTCATAATGTAAAATATCAATATAAGTTCCCATGTTAGGCAGTGTGCACACCCAAGACCCAGTGTGTCCTTGTCAAAGTTCAGAGCTAAAGTAGTGCTACTTGAATATAGTACAACACTATGTTGCCACCGTTGCCTCCTGAAACAGTAGTGAGTGACAAATGTTTAGTCTGGTATGAAGGATGCATTCAATCACTCGTTCATCATCCCACTCATTACATTTTTACCTTGTATCTCTCTCCCTCTTTCTTCCCTCTCTCCTTCCCGACACACCCTCTCTTTCTTCCCTCCCTCTTTCGCTCTCTCTCTCTCCTTTCCTTCCTCTTTCTCCCTCTCCTCAGAATGTCAGCTGATGAAGACCGAGCGGCCCAAGCCCAACACATTCATCATCCGCTGTTTGCAGTGGACCACGGTTATTGAGAGGACATTCCACGTGGACACGCCCGATGAGAGGTGGGTCACCCTCTCTCTCACTCCCTCCTCCTCTAATCTCTACTACAGCCTTGCCTCCTCACCTCTCGCCTTTAGGGAAAACACCATTGAAAAATGAAGAGAAATACCTAAACACGGTTTAGATGCTGCTAAAACTTGTTAGTCTAAACATAAAACTTCCACAGCAGCAGTTTCATGTTTTGACGGAACTAGTTTTAGCAACCAGACAGAATGGGAGGTATGTCTCTAGATTTCTCCATGGCATTTGTTTTGTACCCTGCACTTTTCGAAATGTGTGAAATGTGAATAATGTGTGAAATGTGTGACACACACACAAATACACACACAGTATAGCAGTGTATTAAAGTGAGCTGCTGTTGGTTGGTTCCAGGGATGAGTGGGCCGAGGCCATCCAGATGGTGGCCGACTCCCTGGCCAAGCAGGAGGAGGAGGGGATCCTGTGCAGCCCCACGTCGCAGATCGAGAACGAGGTCAACGAGGAAGAGATGGACACCTCCACCAGCCAACACAAACGGAAGGTGAGCCGCCCTGGGGACTGAGCGCAGGTCATACATTGGTAGATAGGCACATAAACACCAACCAAGATTGTCTCTCTCATCTCAGTGAAGGCATTTGCTCAACTTTAGCTTCTCCTCCTCTACTTTTCTCTTCTCTCCGACAGACAATGAATGACTTTGACTATCTGAAACTACTGGGCAAAGGCACTTTTGGGAAAGTCATTCTGGTGAAGGAGAAGGCGAGCGGAACATATTACGCCATGAAGATCCTGAAGAAAGAAGTCATCATCGCCAAGGTACTGGCTGGTTCAAAGCAGTTTCTCTCAACCTTTTTTATACTAGGGATCAGCGAACTACTGTATAACTATGTTTTTTCCAGCTTGGAAGTACATTTAAACTAGCACTACAGAACTGACTAAATGAGTGTCTGGGACTATCCCACAGACCGGAGGTTGAGAAACACTGGTTGAAAGAATTGAGCCTTGTTGGAATGGATGCAGATATCGCCATTTGGCGCCTTGTACCTTCTACATCCTAACATTCTCTCTTTCTCTCCCGCTCTCTTTCCCTCTTTCTCTACCCCCCTTTTTCTCGATTTTCCTCTCTTTGCTTGTAACGCAGGACGAAGTTGCTCACACTCTCACAGAAAGCAGAGTGTTAAAAAACACCCGGCATCCATTCCTAACCGTGAGTATTGTTTAGCAAAGACTTGAAGGCAAACTTTATACTGTATGCCTCCAAGTGAATAGTACAGGCTATGTCCCAAATGGCACCCATATGGCCCTGGTCAAAAGTAGTGCACTATATAAGAAATAGAGTGCCACTTGGGATGCATCCACAGACTCAGTCAAAAGCAAAGTCTGATTGTTGCACATGTCATTAGATATGAATTGACGGGATAATTGAATGTCTGTCTGTGTGGATGTAAAGAAAGAAAACAACAACGATGGTGCAACTCTTGTTATTTTTCTCCAGTCTCTGAAGTACTCCTTTCAGACGAAGGATCGTTTGTGCTTCGTCATGGAGTATGTGAACGGAGGAGAGGTAAGAGATACCTATGCTACCTGAGATACCTGGGGAAAGATAAGCATTTTTTTACCCCGTTTCACAGACACTGTTGGTGTGTTGACGGCGATTCCCTGAGACGGGTGCACTTTCCTCTTCCACCATACAGAATTCTTTCCAGGAGCCGAAATAATTATTTCAGATTAGGAACGCTGATCTAGGATCAAGTCCCCCTCCTATTCATTCTGATTTAAAAGGCAAAACTGATCTTGGATCAGCACTCCTACTCTGAGACGATTTGTGAATACGGGCCAGGACATCTGTTGTAGAGAGCTATTAATGAATGGAAATATACCTTTATGTGTAGATGTGTAAATATATCTGAATTTAACATAACTTTAAATAATTTGACATTTTGTTATATGTTTTCCGGTTTGATACCATTTATTCCTATCTTTACCTTTCCCGTTTTTCCCTGCAGCTGTTTTTCCATTTGTCAAGAGAGCGAGTGTTCTCCGAGGACCGCACGCGCTTCTACGGAGCTGAGATCGTCTCCGCTTTAGACTACCTTCACTCTGCCAAGATAGTGTACCGCGATCTGAAGGTACATTTATTCAGATTAGCCTAGGTGTTGGACAGTCATATCTACATCTAGAGTGTAGACTTCTTAGAGACGAATCCTTACTTCCAATCCTAACTAAGTCCAATGGGAGACTAAGTGAAGATTTGTCTTAAAACATATAAAAAGACAATGCTGTTGAGGATGGATATATTATTGGGCCATATATGCAACATATAACGTGGTATTTATTCTCATTGGCAGCTGGAGAACTTGATGCTGGATAAAGATGGGCATGTCAAGATCACGGACTTCGGCCTCTGCAAAGAGGGCATCACCGATGCGGCCACCATGAAGACCTTCTGTGGCACGCCGGAGTACCTGGCTCCAGAGGTCAGAGCTCACACACTACATCCTGATGTACACTACACTACTCAGAATGCCATGTTGTGGGATATATCCAGGTTTTCTTATGGGACTAAATATTCCAGGTGTCTAATATATACTAACTACAGACTAATACTGAGTAAAGCGGGGATCTCCTGGCAAGAGACAAAAGCCCTTGCACGGAAAAGAGTGAGGTGGAGAGAAGAACGGTATGGACGCCATATGCTCCCAAGGGGGCTGCAGGGGTGGACGGCCATTGCTCCCAAGGGGGCCCCAATGGTGGACACCCTATGCTCCCAAGGGAGCCAAGAGGATAAAGTCAAGTCAGTCAAGTCACATACTAATAAAATCAAATCAAATGTTATTGGTCACGTATACATATTTTGCAGATGTTATCGCAGGTGCAGTGAAATGCTTATGTACCTAGCTCCAACGGTGCAGTAATACCTAACAATACACAGAAATACCCAAAATAAAAAGAGGAAATATCAGAACGAGCAATGTCAGTCCGAAATATATATGTACAGTGCATTCGGAAAGTATTCAGACCCGTTGACTTTTTCCACATTTTGTTACTTTCCAGCCTTATTCTAAAATTGATTAAATTGTTTTTTTCCCCCTCATATCTACACACCAAACCCCATAATGACAAAGCAAAGACAGGTGTTTAGACATTTTTGCTAAAAATAGAATAAGAAAACTGAAATATCACATTTACATAAGTATTCAGACCCTTTACTCAGTTCTTTGTTAAAGCGCCTTTGGCAGCGATTACAGCCTCGAGCCTTCTTGGGTATGACGCTACAAGCTTGGCACACCTGTATTTGGGGAGTTTCTCCCATTCTTCTCTGCAGATCCTCTCAAGCTCTGTCAAGTTGGATGCGGAGCGTCACTGCACAGCTATTTTCAGGTCTCTCCAGAGATGTTTGATCGGGTTCAAGTCCGGGCTCTGGCTAGGCCACTCAAGGACATTCAGAGCCTTGTCCCGAAGCCACTCCTGCGTTGTCTTGGCTGTGTGCTTAGGGTCGTTGTCCTGTTGGAAGGTGAACCTTCGCCCCCAGTCTGAGGTCCTGAGCACAGGTTTTCATCAAGGATCTCGCTGTACATCTTTCCCTCGATCCTGACTAGTCTCCCAGTCCCTGCCACTAAAAAAAATCCCCACAGCATGATGCTGCCGCCACCACCGTGCTTCACCGTAGGGATGGTGCCAGGTTTCCTCCAGACTTGACGCTTGGCATTCAGGCCAACGAGTTCAATCTTGGTTTTATCAGACTAGAGAATGTTGTTTCTCATGGTCTGAGAGTCTTTAGGTGCCTTTTGGCAAACTCCAAGTGGGCTGTCATGTGCCTTTTACTGAGGAGTGGCCTCCGTCTGGCCACTCTACCATAAAGGCCTGTTTGGTGGAGTGCTGTAGAGATGGTTGTCCTTCTAGAAGGTTCTCCCATCTCCACAGAGGAACTCTGGAGCTCTGTCAGAGTGACCATCCGGTTCTTGGTCACCTCCCTGACCAAGGCCCTTCTCCCCCGATTGCTCACTTTGGCCGGGCAGCCAGCTCTAGGAAGAGTCTTGGTGGTCCCAAACTTCTTCCATTTAAGAATGATGGAGGCCACTGTGTTCTTGGAGACCTTCAATGCTGCAGACATTTTTTGGGTACCCTTCCCTAGATCTGTGCCTCGACACAATCCTGTCTCGAAGCTCTACGGACAATTCCTTCAACCTCATGGCTTGGTTTTTGCTCTGACATGCACTGTCAACTGTGGGACCTTATATAGACAGGTGTGTGCCTTTCCAAATCATGTCCAATCCATTGAATTTACCACAGGTGGACTCCAATCAAGTTGTGGAAACATCTCAAGGATGATCAATGGAAACAGGATGCACCTGAGCTCAATTTCGAGTCCCATTGCAAAGGGTCTGAATACTTATGTAAATAAGTTTTTTTTTTTTTTTAATTATACAGTGGGGGAAAAAAGTATTTAGTCAGCCACCAATTGTGCAAGTTCTCCCACTTAAAAAGATGAGAGGCCTGTAATTTTAATCATAGGTACACGTCAACTATGACAGACAAAATGAGGGAAAAAAATCCAGAAAATCACATTGTAGGATTTTTAATGAATTTATTTGCAAATGATGGTGGAAAATAAGTATTTGGTAACCTACAAACAAGCAAGATTTCTGGCTCTCACAGACCTGTAACTTCTTCTTTCAGAGGCTCCTCTGTCCTCCACTCGTTAACTGTATTAATGGCACCTGTTTGAACTGGTTATCAGTATAAAAGACACCTGTCCACAACCTCAAACAGTCACACTCCAAACTCCACTATGGCCAAGACCAAAGAGCTGTCAAAGGACACCAGAAACAAAATTGTAGACCTGCACCAGGCTGGGAAGACTGAATCTGCAATAGGTAAGCAGCTTGGTTTGAAGAAATCAACTGTGGGAGCAATTATTAGGAAATGGAAGACATACAAGACCACTGATAATCTCCCTCGATCTGGGGCTCCACGCAAGATCTCATCCCGTGGGGTCAAAATGATCACAAGAACGGTGAGCAAAAATCCCAGAACCACACGGGGGGACCTAGTGAATGACCTGCTGGGACCAAAGTAACAAAGCCTACCATCAGTAACACACTACGCCGCCAGGGACTCAAATCCTGCAGTGCCAGACGTGTCCCCCTGCTTAAGCCAGTACATGTCCAGGCCCGTCTGAAGTTTGCTAGAGTGCATTTGGATGATCCAGAAGAGGATTGGGAGAATGTCATATGGTCAGATGAAACCAAAATATAACTTTTTGGTAAAAACTCAACTCGTCGTGTTTGGAGGACAAAGAATGCTGAGTTGCATCCAAAGAACACCATACCTACTGTGAAGCATGGGGGTGGAAACATCATGCTTTGGGGCTGTTTTTCTGCAAAGGGACCAGGACGACTGATCCGTGTAAAGGAAAGAATGAATGGGGCCATGTATCGTGAGATTTTGAGTGAAAACCTCCTTCCATCAGCAAGGGCATTGAAGATGAAACGTGGCTGGGTCTTTCAGCATGACAATGATCCCAAACAGGTAACAAGATGAGATTAGGAGCACTCCTTTTAAGAGTGTGCTCCTAATCTCAGCTCGTTACCTGTATAAAAGACACCTGGGAGCCTAAAATCTTTCTGATTGAGGGGGGGTCAAATACTTATTTCCCTCATTCAAATGCAAATCAATTTATAACATTTTTGACATGCGTTTTTCTGGATTTTTTTGTTGTTATTCTGCCTCTCACTGTTCAAATAAACCTACCATTAAAATGATGGACTGATCATTTCTTTGTCAGTGGGCAAATGTACAAAATCAGCAGGGGATCAAATACTTTTTTCCCTCACTGTATACATACACATATATATATATATATATATATATATATATATATATATATATACACACACACAGACACACACACATATGTGTGTGTGTGTGTATATATGTATGTATGTATGTATATATGTGTGTGTGTGTGTGTATATATATATATATATATATATATATATATATATATATATATATACACACACACACACATTGTGGCAGATCAGGGGGTTGGGTCAAGACGTTTACACAGATCAGACACGGACAGAGTATGATTAGCTCAGTTTCAAGGGTGTTTATTAATAAAAATAATCAAAAGAAAAGGGTAGGTCTCCCCCATGAGACCCTCTCCAGGATACTGTCTCCAACTACACGGAAGTTACCTTACTTCCCCCAGTCCTCTCTCATGTGCTGCCCTTCTGGCAGCTTTATGGGCCTTGCACAGCTGGTGAGCAATCCGCCCTTAATTACTCACCAGCTCCCAATCAGCCCCAATTAGTCCTGTCCAGGGATCCCGTCGAGACCTGGCACGTCCAGCAGATGGAGCCACCACCTCGTGATGTATGCTCCATCTGTTACCAGGCCTCGACAAGTCTCCCCCTGGTGGCTGACCTGCTGTACGCCACAACATATATATGTATATATATATATGTATAAGTGTGTATATGTATGTGTATATATATATATGTGTAAGTATATGTGTATATATATATGTGTGTGTGTGTGTATATATATATGTGCCTGTGTATGTGTGGGTAAAACATACGGTATTATGTCATGATGTCACTATGCTAGGTGCTGGAGGACAATGACTACGGCCGGGCGGTGGACTGGTGGGGTCTAGGCGTGGTCATGTACGAGATGATGTGCGGCCGGCTGCCCTTCTACAACCAGGACCACGAGAAGCTGTTTGAGCTGATCCTCATGGAGGAGATCAAGTTCCCGCGCACGCTCTCCTCTGACTCCAAGTCCCTGCTCTCTGGCCTGCTCATCAAGGACCCCAACAAACGGTACAGAGAGAGAGACAGATAGAAACAGACGCACGGGCACACACACACACACACACACACACACACACACACACACACACACACACACACACAGACAGACACACAGACAGACAGTGTGTCACATGCATGCACTGAAGCAAGAGAGAGGCACACACAGACAGACTGACAGATGCATACACAGAGGCAAAGGTACACAGACAGACAAACACACACACACACACACACACACACACCAAGGCTCCAGTGGGGGATTATACGAAGCTGGGTCAGTGAATCAGCCAACAAACTCCTCCAAATACTTTTGACACAACACATTTTCTAACAGATCAACTTGAAATGGATTATTGACTCATGACTCATGCTAATCAGCTAACCAGCCCTCAACTGGAACTTCCCATAATTTAGTATTTTTTGTACAGGATTTACTGTCTCGCTCACTAATCCTGATTTATGAAATATTACCTCATACTACCTCATTGCAATTTGTTGTCATTTGTTTATCGCTCTGCTACAAAGCCGTTTGTCACTAAAAGCTTGAGTGGCAGTTAGGTTAGTGGTAAACCCCAGGGAGAACATTCGCTCATTCACCCCTTGATGTTATTCCAGGATTTGCACCTAGCTCATGTTCTTGTCTTGTTTCACGATAGGCTTTCTAGAAAGTGTTCACATTTGTACGTTTCTTTATTTCCGACAGACTCGGCGGCGGTCCAGACGACGCGAAGGAGATCATGCGCCACAGTTTCTTTGTGGCGGTAGACTGGCAAGACGTCTACGACAAAAAGGTGAGTCTGCTGTTCTTCTCTTCTACACTTGATCACGTACGTGTACGATTTCAATAAACCTGTTCTATGCCCTCCCACCGACTTTTGAACAAATTTGGAATATTCCGTGCAGGTCAAAATGACTAGCGTTTTTCCAGTCAAATATGCAAATATTGACATGTCACACACAAGCCACGGACATCAGTGTGTCACATGTCACTGTGGTCCTGTGTGGCTCAGTTGTTAAAGCATGATGTCAAGATCTTGGTTTGATTCCTGGTAAGGCCACCGATACGAAAATGTATGCACACACTACTGTAAGTGGCTTTGGATAAAAGCGTCTGCTAAATGGCATATAAATTACATGTGACAACTGTGTCCCCTCCCTCTCCCCTACAGTTGGTCCCGCCCTTCATGCCCCAGGTCTCCTCAGAGACGGATACCCGGTATTTCGATGAGGAGTTCACGGCACAGACGATCACCATCACTCCCCCGGAAAAATGTAAGTGTCCATCGGATCCCTCAGCACGGGTCGGCCCACTTTTTTGGAATAGGGGTTTCCTGCCATAGACTCCACCGTAAACGGACAGGTCCATTCGTAGTGTATTACCCTAAGATACACAACAATTACTATTTGAAAGGATGATTAGTCTGTTGAATTGTTGGGGGTGTTGTGCTGTGGTACTGGCCTTTATTTAGTGATTATTCTAAGGTAACACTGTTACGCAAGTGCCCCTAAGTAACGACCCGTAACTCATTCAGTTTATAACACTCTCATAACTTCAGTACGTTTGTTATTGAGCCCAGACTTACCTGTCCTTCTCCTTCTCCCCCTCCCATTTCTCCCTCCCCTCTTTCTCTCTCTCTCTGCAGACGATGAAGACGGGATGGGCGAGGGTGACAGCGAACGGAGGCCTCATTTCCCACAATTCTCGTATTCGGCCAGCGGACGGGAGTGAAGGTCATTGCCAGCCAGCCAGTATCGCCCCCCGCCGCGCGGCCGTTTCGAGGAAAACACGTAGCCATTTTAGGAAGTCTCCCCTCTTTTCTCCTTCTCTGTATTCGAGTGCAGACTGGGAGAAGTCGTCTTTTTAGGGACTATAAAAGGAGTTTTGCACAGTGGGATAGACTCAAGCTGGTCTCCCCACACAAAAAAAGTATCTTACATTTTCAACGCTATATACTGCAGAAGGCAATGTTTTTGTTATTTATTTTTATCCGTCAGTATTAGGTTGTCGACCTGTTACGTTCTTTGTCATTTTTTTTTTTTTGGGTGAACTTTTTTGCACTTGGTTTGGAAGAGCCGTTCTAGGGAACAAAACCAAAAATGTTGCCTTACGTGTGCAGATGTTTCGTATCATACAGACAGGGTTTGGGTCGGGGGGCTCGTGGTTCATTCAAACTATTATTATTTTTCGCATGTACAATGCATATACAATGCCATGGCGGCGCACATTCCCCAATCCCATGGCAACGAGAATCACTGTCTACTAAAAACAACAAAAAAGACAGAACTGACGGCGTTTCTTTCATTCCAATTTCATTTCTTTATCCTTTTTTACCTTTTCATTTTCAGCCAGAGATTTCTACTATTGTTTGACAGAAACACTAAACTGCCAGATACTGCACGGTTCACTCAGGCAACACAGAGCACAACCGCATTCAACTCAGCTACCAGTTTAGCTTTACACACCCATCAGGGAAAAGCTACTATGAATATACAAGCCTTTTTTGCATCTTTTTCCACAGTCATTTGATTATTAACTTATTTTCATAGCTATAGAAAAAATAGTGGTATGGATGTTTACACAAGGAATGTGGCTTATACAGGTCCACCTTATGCTGTCATAACACACACACACACATGCTCACACACACACTCTCTAACATCAGAGCCAGCTCTGCGGTCTGCTGATATGGGTTGTGACAGACTATGAAATCTGTATCTGTAAAAAATAAATAAATAAAAATCTCCCCATCAATCACAAAGCGACAAGGTGGACGGAAGGCATCAATAATCACTAACCATGTTGGGTCACAGATCACCTGAAACTGAGCCATGAATATACTATGATGATAGGATGAGGACTGTGAGAGAAAAGAAGGAAAGCAGTTCCCCCACCCTTTGTGATGTAAATATGCAATGCCTTTTTTTGTTATTAGTGGCATCTTGGCCAGACATGAACTTTTGTGTGTGACTGTACTTCAAGGTTGCTGAAGAGAACCAAGACCAGAGGAAAAGAAAGACTGAGAACTACGTTTTGGGTTAAAACAACGTAAACTACAATGTTAAAGACTGACTGGACGCTCCCATTTTGTGGCTGATGTCATCGTCGTCTCGACCTGTCTGTCCAGAAAATATTTCCATGGAGACGAGACCCTTTTTCGCTGTTGGTCGAATGGATTGACACCCACTGTAATGTTTTCTTTTTCCCTTTCAAGTGGGACCATGGTCAATTCTGCAGTGATATATGGTTACATCAGGTTGTTACCGTTTCCCTCCTTTATTTTGTACCATAGTACTAGTTTTATTTATATGTTTGTGTCTTTCTAGGCAGTGTTACCCAGTCTTGTTCAGAGTAAAAAAGGCACCTCTCTTTAAGTCGCTGAAGGATGATATTGTTGGATGCATTACAGAAGTCTGTTTTTTATCCAATAGTTTTTTTGATTGTTTGCTTGTTTGTTTTCTTACCAAAACATTAGGGCAAGAACCCAATAGTGGACTTGCATTGCCGTGGTAGTATTTATTTTGAATTAAATTAAAGAATACATTTCAGGGTTTTTCATGGCGTAAATCTTTAATTTTATCCCCCTTCTGATATTTCAATGAGTGTGTACCCTTTGGAAAGCAATGCCCTAAACAATGTTCAGCAAGGGTCTCATGCAGGGTCATGTTCATTAGGAACCAAACAAAATAAAACTGAAACAGGGAGGAAGAAACTACTGCCGCATTTCCACTGACAGATTTACCCCAGTGTTTTACCCAAAAGGTTCAGACTTTTCTTTTTCCATCTACGCGGGCCGGCACCCGTGTCTTACTGGGCCATGGCTCCGACGGACCTGCTCTGACTTGGAGGCCCTGGGTACTTTTTTAGCTTGCATTTACATAACAATGTTTAACTCTGAACTCAGAAAACAACAGTCTTGAATGATGCAGATGTTTGTGATTCTGCTCGCTACAAGTCTTGTGTCACACTCCTGGTGGAAACAACACTAGAGCTTACATTAAAGGGATACTTGGGGATTTTGGCAATGAGGCCCTTTATCTACTTTCCCAGAGTCACATGAACTCATGGATAACATTTTCTCTGTGTCCAGTATGAAGGAAGCTAGAGGTAGTTTCGCGAGCCAATGCTAACTAGCGTAAGCGCAATGACTGGAAGTCTATGAGTATCTGCTACCCATAGACTTCCAGTGATTGCACTAACACTAGTTAGCAATTGCGGAAGCGATAGTTAGCAACTTCCTTCAAACTGCACGCAGAGACATAAAAATGGTATCCACAAGTTCCTGTGACTCCGGGGAAGTAGATTGCCAAAATCCTGAAGTTTCCCTTTGACATAAAACACTGGCGACACACTGGTGTGGGGGTAAGTCTAGATGGAAAAGCACAATACCTGGACTTGTCCAATATGAAACAACATTTTTGGTTTTCCGTTCCAAAAAGTTTTCCATTGTGTGCACAACTGATCATGACCCAGGCCTTTATTTGGGAACATTATGCTGAAGGGAGACGTCACATTCAAATATTTTCATTCATACAAAAAAAAGTATAGCATTGCTCTCCTTTTGCTTATGGGACAATCCATGGGTAAACAATTGATTTTAAGGCTGAAAAAAATCTCTGTAAATCAACTGAAGAAAATACACACAAAATACTGACCATATACTACCGCTATGCTCTATAACAGGGCTGTTCAATGTCCGTCCTGGAAGGCTGAAACACTTCTTGTTTTCATCCTCTCCTTCTAATATGGGACTAATTCAGTCTTGGGACACCAGGTGAGTGCAATTAACTTGGATTGTAGTTATTTCCATCAGCGGTGCCATTCACACCCAGTCCCTGCTACGGCTCTCAAAGCCATGTATATCTAAGATCAGTTCAAGGCCTCAGCTCAGTCATTTCAACATAATCTGTATTGACCTCAAGTAAAACACAAATATATTGACACTATCCATATCATATAGAGATCAGTGGAAGTGAGCTAAACAGAGTTGGTGGTGGTGGGGCCCAATAGGTGAAGGTATGGCCCATCAGAACTAGGGCTCCTTTTGGCATCTCCAACAGCATCAGTGAGAAGAGGCTCACTCCGGGATGGAGGGTGGCCAGTCCACATCTACAGACTGAGGAACATACACAGAGAGAAAGACAAAACTCATCAGAATCATTTTGAAACACCTGCATGTTTTATCACGTTTAATCATAGTTCAGCAATTTTCGATATTGGTTTTCTTAGCTTGAATGGACATACTGCTTTCAAGGTAAGGAAACAAATATTGAAATATGTAAAAACGCTTAACTACCCCTTTAAATTATGAATGAACTTTTCAACAGTGTCTCGCTATTTTTAATACAATAATCAGTCTTATTTTAATATCCCACAAAAATGTAGATACATTATTGTCAACTTTTTTTAAATACCCACCTCAACGTCCAGCTCTAGGATATCCGTCTCAGTCTTCAGCAGATCACACAGATTGGGCTTGGTGCGACCAAAGTCTCCGTGGACAAACTCCTTGATGTATCTGGGAACAGCTATTAAGGTACTAACATTGGGTGAGTCGTTCATTATCATTTTTTTATGTGTTATTGTGTGTGTACGCATATCAATGTGAATGTGTCTCAATCTTAATACCTCCCTTCTTGTGTGGGTTTGTGTGTATGAGTATTCATGTATCACACTGTTTTGATTCTCTCGCTGTAAAGGATACGTCCCTGCCTGCGTGCGCAGCTTCAGGTGGAAGTGATGCGCGTCCAGGAAGCGTGTACTCATGGTGTGGATGACCCGCTCTCTGACGGCCAGCGGCCTGCGATGCAACACTCTTAGTGGCGTTTTCTGAGCTAGCTTCAACTCCTGTATGACCAAGCCAAAGATTATCAACACATACCGTAGGTAGGCAGCACTTTATTTTAAGGTACTGTTTACACTGAATGAGCAAACCAAAGATTATAAAACACATACCATAAAATAAACTACAACCAAGATGTTTAACCACATTTGCTGTGTGACTTTATATGCAAATATAATGTCATTTAAAGATAGCATTTAACACTCACTTTGGTTTCCTCTAAGAATGTGATGTCGTCTTTGTCGATGGCTTTCTGGGTCCATATGAGGGCGGTGTACGACTTGGTCTTGTCCTCCTCACCCTCCTTCATGTGGCCCATAGCATCTCTGCACACGCACACACCCCCACACACAGAATGACCCGTCAGCATTTCTTTTATTTTTTTTATGGGGTAGATCAGCTTTAATATTGCAGATAGATTGTAACTTCCATCAATGTAATTGTCTGCATCACTTCCAATCGCCCATTTGTTTTTTTCTCGCAAATATATATTTGCGGCAGGTAGCTGGTTAAGAGCGTTGTGCCAATAACCGAAAGGTCGCTGGTTCTAATCCCCGAGCCGACTAGGTGAAAAATCTGTCGATGTGCCCTTGAGCAAGGCACTTAACCCTAATTGCTCCTGTAAGTCGCTCTGGATAAGAGCGTCTGCTAAATGACTAAAAATAAATATATATATATATATATATATATATATACACACACACACACACATACATATAAATACATATCCTTTTTTTAAATATATTTCCCTTTATTACTTTACAACCCCACCACCCCATCCCTAATTGGAGTAAACTAGTGAACAACAATGCTTAGGCCTCTACTTCCAGCTTATACATACTATATACATTTCATGGACACAGTCAATTTTATACAATAATTATATTTTGTTTGTTTTTACTCCTGAACTTCCTCTACCCTCAACCTCTCCAATCATTTTCATGATGTCCATCCGGTTTGCTTCTATATGCCATATCTTTCTAACTGTGCTCTTTCACAAAAGCTCTCAACCTATAACCTATATACTTATTATGGACACAGTATGCTTTACATTAGTTATCTTGTTGTTATTAGTTGTTGTTATTAGTCCCATCCTTCAACTTCATTCAACACCACCCATCTATCTCTTAACACCATCCATATTGGATTTCTATTTGCCATTTATTTTTCAACTGTACTCTGATGTTTTGAACCTTTCTATTCTCATTGTTTCTACAGATTGTAAATTGAAAATAAACATTTTTGCTAAAAGTATTATTATATTATTGATCGATTGACTATGACTTTTCAGATCACCCAGTAGTGCTATCTGCAGGGTTAGCTCCAGGTAAATATCGCAATCCTTCAGCCATTCCTGGACCTGTGTCCAAAAACAAGCTACAAATAGACAGTACCAAAACAAATGATCTAATGATTCTGTCTCTTCACAGCAAAATCTGCAGAGCTGGGAAGATTGTATCCCCCATATAAATAACATTGTATTGGTAGCAAGAATTTTATATAATAATTTAAATTTAAATATTCTAAGTTTTGAATCCGGTGTCGTTTTGCGTATCAGTTCATAAACACTATGCCAAAATCTCTTCCCAACTATTTTGCAATCTATATGGGACGGCTGTCAATCCTTTGGTCCTTAAATGAAACTGGTATACTTTTTTATTTATCACAATTTTCTTTAACCAATTATGTTCTTTAATGCAGGGCCGACAGACAAGTTCCTTACTTTTCCCCCCTTCCACTTTCCTCTTCCATTTTTGCGGTAATGCTGCAATTATTTGGTTGTAATTTTGGGTAGAGCAGACATTTCCATATGTTTTTGTTAGCTGCATAACTCCACCAGTCCTACCTATGATATCATTTACAAAGATTATACCTTTTTTAAACATTTTGTCAAAAAATACATGTTTTATTATCCATTAGTATATTTGAGTTTAACCACAATATTTGTTGCATTATTTGTTCTGTCGTTTCTGGAGGATTAAATTGAAATCACAACCAACTTTCTATGGCTTGTTTTAGAAATAGTGATATTTGGGAGATTATTTCCTTTTCAAATAACTGAAAGTGAGAGGTTGTAATCTGAATAAAGGGAAAAAGGCCATTCTTGAACATTGGGTGATACAATCTTACTAATTTGCTAGAGAACCAGTTCGGATTTAAGTATAACTTTTGTATGACTGAAGCTTTTAGTGATAGGTCTGATGCTTTAATATTTAATCATTTCTGTCCTCCGAATTCATATTCATTATATAAATAGGCCCGTTTAATTTTGTCTGGCTTGCCGTTCCAAATAAAATATAATATATTTTTCTCATATAATTTAAAAAACTGTTCGCTAGGCGTAGGCAAGACCATAAGCAAATAGGTAAACTGGGATAATACTAAAGAGTTAATCAGGGTGATTTTTCCACAAATTGACAGGTATTTACCTTTCCATGGTAGCAAGATCTTATCTATTTTTGCTAACTTTCTATTAAAATGTATTGAAGTGAGATCATTTATTTAATTTGGGATATGTATTCCGGGTATAACCACATCACCATCAGACCATTTTATTGGTAAACTACATGGTAATGTAAAAATTGTATTTTTTAGTGATCCAATACGTAATATAGTACATTTATCATAATTTGGTTGTAATCCAGAGAGGCTAGAAAATTTATCTAGATCCTCTATGAGGCTGTGGAGGGATTCAAGTTGTGGATTTAAAAGAAAACATGAATCATCAGTGTACAATGACACCTTTGTTTTTAAACCCTGGATTTCTAATCCCTCATCTCGATGGCCATAATAAATAGATATGCCGATAGTGGACAACCTTGTTTCACTCCTCTTGACAGTTTAAAACTTTTGGAGAAATAGCCATTATTTACTATTTTACACCTAGGGTTACTATACATGATTTTAACCCAATTGATAAGAGATTCTCCAAAATTGAAATGCTCCAGGCATTTATATATAAACCCCAGTCATACTTTATCAAATGCCTTTTCGAAGTCTGCTATGAATAGCAGGCCTGGTTTCCCAGATTTTTCATAGTGTTCTATTGTTTCCAGTACTTGCCTTATATTATCTCCAATGTATCGTCCATGTAAAAATCCTGTCTGATTAGGATGAATAATGTCCGACAATACCTTTTTAATTATATGCGCTATACATTTTGCTAGAATTTTTGCATCACAACACTGAAGTGTAAGGGGCCTCCAATTGTTTTAATGGACTGGATCTTTATATTTTCCACTTGTATCCTGTTTCAGTAATAATGAAATCAGACCTTCTTCTTGAGTGTCTGATAATCTACCATTTACATAGGAGTGGTTAAAACATGCTAATAACGGTCCTCTGAGTTTATCAAAAAAGGTTTGGTATACCTCGACTGGTATGCCATCCAACCCTGGAGTTTTCCCGGACTTAAAGTCTTTAATTGCATCCAGAAGTTCCTCCTCTGTAATTTCACCTTCACATGAGTCTTTCTGTATGGCTGTTAATTTTACATTATCAATAGAAAAAAAATCTCTACAATTAGCTTCAGTTGTAGAGATTTTTTTTCTATTGATAATGTAAAATTAACACCCATACAGCAGCATCATCATTCTTAGGTCCCTGGACAGAAGTGAGACCCATTTTTCTACTGCGTTGCTCACCTGCTAACGATCTGTAGATCTCGTACTCTGATTTTGTCTGAGGACTGGTTGATGGTCTGTGAGAAGAAAAGATAGGGCTGTGGTCAATTCCTGTGTGTGTGTGTGTGACCCTGCAGAGACGCTGTGTGTGTGTGTGTGTGTGTGTGTGTGACCCTGCAGAGACGCTGTGTGTGTGTGTGTGTGTGTGTGACCCTGCAGAGACGCTGTGTGTGTGTGTGTGTGTGTGTGACCCTGCAGAGACGCTGTGTGTGTGTGTGTGTGTGTGTGACCCTGCAGAGACGCTGTGTGTGTGTGTGTGACCCTGCAGAGACGCTGTGTGTGTGTGTGTGTGTGTGACCCTGCAGAGACGCTGTGTGTGTGTGTGTGTGTGACCCTGCAGAGACGCTGTGTGTGTGTGTGTGTGACCCTGCAGAGACGCTGTGTGTGTGTGTGTGTGACCCTGCAGAGACGCTGTGTGTGTGTGCGTGTGACCCTGCAGAGACGCTGTGTGTGTGTGTGTGACCCTGCAGAGACGCTGTGTGTGTGTGTGTGTGTGTGTGACCCTGCAGAGACGCTGTGTGTGTGTGTGTGTGTGTGTGACCCTGCAGAGACGCTGTGTGTGTGTGTGTGTGTGTGTGACCCTGCAGAGACGCTGTGTGTGTGTGTGTGACCCTGCAGAGACGCTGTGTGTGTGTGTGTGTGTGTGACCCTGCAGAGACGCTGTGTGTGTGTGTGTGTGTGACCCTGCAGAGACGCTGTGTGTGTGTGTGTGACCCTGCAGAGACGCTGTGTGTGTGTGTGTGTGTGTGTGACCCTGCAGAGACGCTGTGTGTGTGTGTGTGTGTGTGTGACCCTGCAGAGACGCTGTGTGTGTGTGTGTGTGTGTGTGACCCTGCAGAGACGCTGTGTGTGTGTGTGTGACCCTGCAGAGACGCTGTGTGTGTGTGTGTGTGTGTGACCCTGCAGAGACGCTGTGTGTGTGTGTGTGTGTGACCCTGCAGAGACGCTGTGTGTGTGTGTGTGTGACCCTGCAGAGACGCTGTGTGTGTGTGTGTGTGACCCTGCAGAGACGCTGTGTGTGTGTGTGTGTGACCCTGCAGAGACGCTGTGTGTGTGTGTGTGACCCTGCAGAGACGCTGTGTGTGTGTGTGTGTGTGTGTGACCCTGCAGAGACGCTGTGTGTGTGTGTGTGTGTGTGTGACCCTGCAGAGACGCTGTGTGTGTGTGTGTGTGTGTGTGACCCTGCAGAGACGCTGTGTGTGTGTGTGTGACCCTGCAGAGACGCTGTGTGTGTGTGTGTGTGTGTGACCCTGCAGAGACGCTGTGTGTGTGTGTGTGTGTGACCCTGCAGAGACGCTGTGTGTGTGTGTGTGTGACCCTGCAGAGACGCTGTGTGTGTGTGTGTGTGACCCTGCAGAGACGCTGTGTGTGTGTGTGTGTGACCCTGCAGAGACGCTGTGTGTGTGTGTGTGACCCTGCAGAGACGCTGTGTGTGTGTGTGTGTGTGTGTGTGTGTGTGTGTGTGTGTGTGTGTGTGTGTGTGTGTGACCCTGCAGAGACGCTGTGTGTGTGTGTGTGTGTGTGTGTGTGAACCTGCAGAGACGCTGTGTGTGTGTGTGTGACCCTGCAGAGACGCTGTGTGTGTGTGTGTGTGTGTGTGTGTGTGTGTGTGTGTGTGACCCTGCAGAGACGCTGTGTGTGTGTGTGTGTGTGTGACCCTGCAGAGACGCTGTGTGTGTGTGTGTGTGTGTGTGTGACCCTGCAGAGACGCTGTGTGTGTGTGTGTGTGTGTGTGTGTGTGACCCTGCAGAGACGCTGTGTGTGTGTGTGTGTGTGTGTGTACCTCCTGCAGCTGTCGGACTTCTGCCTTATTGAACCTGGCTCTGTGAGGATTTAGCAGCTCCAGTGCAAACGGACGACCTGCAAAGGCAGATACAGACACCTCCGTTACACCTCACATTGACGGAAACAAGGCCTGGGGATGTGTAAACATACATGTATGTTGTGTGTCTGACCATTTCCAAGCGTCCGCACATCCACGTCCTCCCTTCCTGAGGAGGAGAAATTAAACCCTGCAAAGACCAGAGGGAAAAGAGGAGAAAGATATTACTTGAGATCCCAGATTAATTCACCAGTGTATCCATTTGGATCTGTCTTTCTCATTGATTTATATAGACATTGCATCCTTGCATCTGTGCCATCTGTGAGAGCATGGGCAGAGCCATTGAGGCCATCTCCATTTTGAAGTAGTCCATTTTCTTCTTCTACTTCTATGAATTGGTAAAAGAACTGAAAGGGTGCATACTGCTACCTGTAGTGTGTTGTTTGAACAGGTATAAAGCAAAGGTTGGCAATTTACTGCCACCTGCAGTTATGGAATGTTTGCTCACGAGTATAATCCATTGGCTGATTCGTCCTGATGACCTGGATGGAATCATGTGATTCTTCCTTAACCCATAGGAAGTTCCACCCAGTTGACTACTTCAAAATGGTGAAAGTCCTCAATGGCGCTGCCTATGCTAAAACAGCCCTCTATCTCTATGGTCTATCTATCCCTAGGTAATCATTTGTAGAGCCTATCAGGTTCAGTAGGGAGAAAACTTTTTGAAACAGAGCGAAACGAGGAGGTTCTACCTGAACTCATCCAATAAGAACACAGATTTTTGTTTCCCGTTGCAAAACGTTTTGCTACAGTGCGCCCTTCTGAACACCACCCAGTATACGCTCACCTTCCGCCCGGAAAGAGGAGAGGAGGGGTGCAGCGATTAGCTCCTCCACCGAAGACTCCATCCTCCTCTCTCCGTCAATCACCCAGGGGGTCTGGGGCAGGCTGCGGGAGAACTTGTTGTACCTCCCTAAAAAAACAGGGACAAACATAAAAAAAGAGTCAAGTCAAACCCTTAAAAACAACTATTCATTATTGGATTGTAAATAACCGACAAATCCCAAGGCATGAAGGGTGAATCCTAACGTTTCCTTAAGTCCAACTTTTACTTAGCCATGCATTGATGTCAATGGGGGACTAAGTGAAAATTCAACTTACCTAAGTGGATGTTAGGATTCGCCCCCAACTGAATACATTCCCTAAATTGAAAGGGAACTGACCCCACTCTTGATAATCTCAAAGCACTCATTTGGTTCAAATCATCCAAAAGGGATGTCAAACAACTTTACCCGCCACAAATACAGAAACGTGAAGACAATGGACGTCTTGAGCGATGCATTTGCTCACTGGCCGTGTAGGGGGACAGGGGAACTTTCTAGAGAGAGAAAGTAAATATCATTAAGCAATACATGCAGTTAGATTGTGAGTGTTCTCGAAAGAGTTAAGATAGAGAAACAGTCCAAAAATTGCATGAATAACGTGACCACTTACTTTAGAAACTTCTCATCGGAAACCTTCTCGAGGGCTTTGACCACGGCCATTCTAGTGAAGATATTCTGTTGTGAGACAATAAACTAGAGATCAGAGAAAAGACAAGTAACACAGAGAGATATAGAAAGACAAAGAATGAGCAGCATGTCACCATTGTTAACAAAAAAGCAATTGGACTAAAACATTTACGGAAATGATCAAAACCATTGTACCAACAACACATGTTGCTCAAATGTTAAGTGACATGGCTCCAATTCACTTTTTCACTCACCTGTTTGTTCTTAGTTGGTCTGAAGCAGTCTGAACAGATGCCAGCCCTGAATGCAAGAATAAAGTAGGGAAGTAGTATGTAGTTTCATAAAAATGATACATTACATTCAATATGACATGTATTTTGCTGGTACTCCATGCCATAGCACCTATCAAATCTATCTATCTATCAATCTGTAAGTCAATCAGTCCTTCCTACCGTCCGTCCATCCATCTGGCTGTCTATCAATCTATTAATCTTATCTATTCCCTGAGGAGGAGTGTGATTGGAGGACTTACAGGAAGTGGCAGTCTGAGTCTGTCTCTGGGTGTGTGAACCCCACGCCCACCTCAAACTGTTCAGTTTGTCGACTGATCTGTGAGATAAAGAGGAAAATAAAATAGGAATGAACTTCAGCAAAGAAAATGAAGAATAAAATACTTTTTCAGGAATTAATATAATTTTGTCACTTACATTTGATCTATTTGCCTTTATTTTACCAGGGTAAGTTTAGTAAGAGAACACTTATCACATTACTAGCCTGAGTGCAGTTCTGTTTGTGCCGCCATGTCAACTCCGGTCATGTTTTTATTGTCAATGATAGCAATTGACTTGACAAGGCAACAAACAGATCTGGTACCAGGCTAGCTTATTACAGGTTATTGCTATAGGTAGTGCATTATACAGTAACTGTATGACAAGTATTTTTCAACAGTGGTGTCTGACCCATCAGCAAGTGAGGCTACTGTATGGCTACTTCCGGGTCATGGGTCACTGACCTTGGTCACCACAGGTACTCCCCCCAGCTCTTTGGACACCAGACCCTGCATTGTCCACTTGAAGGCCTCCTTCACCTGGATGACATCATCCTTATCGAGGCACATAGACTTCTCCCTGTTTGGTAACAAATTCAACGTAATTAATTAAAGTATTAAAAAACCCTAAGGTCGATGTCCGTGCCCAGCGGAAATCAAATTAGCATAATATAAAACATCCCCATAAAAATATGTCAGTTCATGCTAGAGATTCTGTGTTTAATATATTTTGGGGATCCTTCAAGGGGTCTTAAAATTCCAAATCAAATAGCTAAATGATCCTTGGTATGACCTTCTTAAAACAATTCCATATAGCTTAGTAGAACCCCACCCTCCCCTCCCCCGCCTTAGACTCTTATGGGTTAAGACATGACATGACGTTATAAAAGGTAACGTGAAAGATGTGTGGGCATAATATAGTATTGAACACTAATATTTCAATGTGTTGTAGTGATGTCATGATACTTTGGGATTAGAATGATTTATTTAATGGAAATAAATTAGGATAGATAGATGGATGCCACTCTGGTGTAGTGAACTTACCTCACTTCCTTCTTTACATGCAGCCAACAAGAGTGCTGTAGGAGTGTGGCAGAGAGAGAGAGGAGGGCACATGTTCAGAAACATCCTGAGTAACCGCTGGTCTGTTTACAAGCATCCATCATGCACACCCTAATGGGAGTGCCACATCTGTAGAAACAATGGCTCTTGCAATTGCACTTTAGTCTACTCTAGTCTAGACAGAAGCAGTATCTCTAACTATGAGGTACTACGCCCTCTAATGGCCAACCCAGGTACATGATACTGCATTATTGACTGTATAGTAGTCTCGCACTGCCACACATCACACTGTGTAGAACGACTGGTGTCCAGGCTATACTGACTGTGTGGCTATGACAGAATCTACTGAGGTTGAAATAATCATACTTTTCTATTAAATGGAAGTTGTTTTGAGACAAACCATTTGAATATACTGTAAGCTGATAGGTAGACAATTGCATGACATCAGTTATCAGCCAAGGCCTACAATGTAACCACTGACCTCTCTGACAGACAGCTGGGCCGGTAGGGAGACGGACAGTACCATCGTGTCAAACTGGTAGTTTTCGGCCTTCACCACCTCCGATATCTACACACACACACACACACACACACACACACACAAAAACAGCGTCATGAATCCCCCCAAAATTCCAGTGTTGGTTCTGTCCTCCTAGGCCTCAAACTGTGGTATTTGAGGCAGATTCTGGTAGACTGGAGCATTGATTAATGATGGGGTATTTGATCACTAGGCAGGTACTAAGGTCTTTCATTTCATTTTAATCTTCAAGGTTGTGTCCTAAATGGTCTCCTATTCTCTATATCAGGGTTCTTCAATTCCGGTCCTGGAGGGCCGAAACACTTCTGTTTTTTATTTCTACCTGGTAGTTAATTGCACTCACCTGGTGTCCCAGGTCTGAATTAGCCCCTGATTAGAAGGAGAGGATGAAAAACAGAGGTGTTTCGGCCCTCCAGGACTGGAATTGAAGAACCCTGCTCTATATAGTGCACTACTTTTGACCAGGGCCCGCTCTGGTCAAAAGTACAGCACTATATAGAGAATAGGGTGTAATTTGGGACGCACCTAAAGACATACTTAGTCATAGGTATCATGTAAAACAAAAGTGTCTCCTAATGCAATAGGATTAATAGTGACCAAACACACCTTTATGGCATAGGCTTTATCACATAACTCCTGTAGAACTCCCAGGCACGCCACACACACGTCCGAGTCCGCTGGCTTGGCATCGCCTTCCTCCATCACCGTGGGAACCACGGCAGAGTCGCCTTCTGACTGGACATACGTCTCCGCGGCATCCATCTTCCTTTTTTTACTAGGGGGGTCTTCTGTGTGCTGCTCCAGCACGGCTGCATCTTGGGATTCATTATTCTCTGAATCACTGATGAAAGCACAAAGCGCCTTTGCTGTATCCTGAGCATGAGAAACAGAAACACATTATTCAGCAACAAAAAATACATTAAAATGTCTGCCAGCAGTTCAGTTCACCCAATATATGACAGCAAGTTAGATCATGGTCACAATTCTTCTAAAGGAGAATACATAGGTTGCCTACAAAGTAGCATCTTTCACGCGAAGCCTGAAGCCGAGGCTACCTACAAAGAAGAATGTTGGAGCTACTTAATTGTCTTCGCACTTGTATCTCTGAAATGTCTGTCCCTGCTTTAAGTGGAAAGACAATCTAACGTAGCAAGAGCGCTGACCTCATAAGATTGGCGGTAGGCCGACTGCACCCCCAAGCAGCAGAACCTCAGGACACAGCGGGCGCAGCATCCAGCTTCCAGCAGCTTCTTCACTATTGGTCTATCTTTCTCCTTCAGGGGCAACATAATACAGCTGTAAAATGGACAGAGATCATAGATGAATGAGATCAGTAAGAGAGTTGAAAGTACACTTACGTCTGGCAAACCCACTACAACAAGTTAGCTGACAGAGTTCAGTAGAATCAGTACTACTGTAAGTTATCTAAGAGTAATATAATATGCACATCACCATGCTCATAACATATCACACACTGTAGGGTGAGGTTACAATCATTGGTAGCTGAAGCTAAGCTTGCAAGCACACTTTGCACTACAAAGAGTTATTGGCGCTATAATCTTTGTTAACCCAGAAGTAAAATCTCATGTGTACTACTGTACAATACTGGAAAAAGCTGCTTGCTCTGAGACCTGTGTACACATTGCTAGCACTAGGTCACACTCGCAGTCCTGTGTGGTTGATGCATTTGATGTTATGATGTGCAGCTAGCTCGCTACTGTAGTTCATAAAATAGCTATAGCTTTATCTGAGAATACAAATAAGCACAAGCTTGCGAGCCAAAAACAACAAGTCATAAACCTACCTTGAATGGCAAATGAATTACAGTATTTGTAAGACAATCAAATGTTTATGTAGAGCGAGAACACAGGTCAGTCAAAGATAGTTTAGAAACTCTGTGGTTCAGTCATTTGGTTTCTAAGCATGCAGCTAACGTCACAGGAACAATACTTAATCAGAAGTAGACACAACTAGTCGAATTGGATAGATTAATCTGTTGATGAGGGTGGATTTGATCAATTTGATCAACACCACAGGTCCCTTTAATTTTATACAATATCACTACCAGGACATTTACATGACTGTATATACATATTTATTCGTTAAAATGTACAATTAAACGCTAGTTCGATGCGCACAGTGCTCTACTAGCCCAAATATAACCCCGCATGGCAAATCGTCAGGCAGCTAAAGACGTCATATCAAGGCGCCGTCGAAATTGACAGGAGGGTCCTTTTTCTACAAGAGTCGTAACCGGTGGCTCTGGAAGGTTCTGGATGAAGCAGGAGATAAATCAGAATCTGAACCCATCTGAAGCCAAGCAGCCCCTTCCGTGTCTTGGGGTACATCTGTCCCCATCAAAAGTATTTTAGTAACATATTCCGACGGAAATAAGTAAGGATGCCTGAAGCAATGGCTGCACCGAAGATGCTGAGTGGTGGGATGA
Organism: Coregonus lavaretus; assembly: GCF_964263955.1. Classification (NCBI taxonomy): domain Eukaryota; kingdom Metazoa; phylum Chordata; class Actinopteri; order Salmoniformes; family Salmonidae; genus Coregonus; species Coregonus lavaretus. Next base: position 8,122,891 of record NC_140027.1, read on the forward strand.
AAAACAAAGGACGTGGGGCATATGTGGACCGTGACAAGCCAGCACAGATTCGGTTCAGTAACATCTCCGCAGGAAAGGGTAAACTACAAATACAGAATTCGTATTTCATTGTTGGACGAATAAATAACTACCCCTAACGGTTGTGTTTGCCCCAGACAGTTGTCATACCATCAGCTGCTGCGACGACACTCCCTTTGCTAATGAATGAATGAATGCTACTGCTGGTTCAGTCTGGGCAGGGCAACCGTTAGCCACAAGTTGGTACCTAGTTAGTTAGAATCTGTTATAGAGCAAATCATTGTTCTTTACACCCTTCGTGCAGCCCCAAACACTGTGACTGGCATTAGTGCGCTATCTAGCAATCAGTGGCCAGATGATCGTCATTATTGTACCCTAGCTATGTGAGGACCAACAATTGACAAAATGAACTGTACTGATGTCATGAGCATCCATTTATGTACTCTTTAATCAATATACTATTTTGGGTTCTTGTCCCCCTCAGTAGTCAAGCAGTAAACATTGTCCATAAAAGGTATCCTAATGTTAGAGGGGCGGGTCGTCTTTGTGGAAGTAACAGATTTTTTTTGGTTTGACAGCTGTTGCTGAATGCATCAGAACCAGCCTTGGACCTAAGGGCATGGACAAAATGGTAATTAAGTGTAACCATTTACATCATCTGTCTTGACTTCTCTTCACCATCTCTCAAGGTTTGGTCATTTGTCTGTAACTAAAAGAGGAATTGATTCTTACAGATTCAGGATGGGAAGGGTGATGTGACCATCACCAACGACGGGGCCACCATCCTGAAACAGATGCAGGTGCTGCACCCTGCAGCCAAGATGGTAAGGTTCAAGAGAAAGGAGCTGGGGATATGTTCCCAAGTTTCTGCACTGTCATCTACAATTGTTGTGGCCCTTTGTTGAAATTTTGAATTACTGCTCTAACATCTGGCAAGGCACTGTCATTTGAGCTATAATTCAAAGCATCTTTGGTAACTTTCCTCTCTAGCTTCTATGTCCCTTTGAGAGATCACCAATATCAGGAGTTTGACGCTATGTTTTGCCTGTTTGTCTTTCAGATGGTAGAGCTGTCCAAAGCCCAGGATATTGAGGCTGGTGACGGCACAACCTCGGTGGTGGTGATTGCTGGTGCCCTGCTTGATGCATGCGGCAAGTTGCTTCAGAAGGGTAAGTGACGTGGAACCAATTGCATAGTTATCAAAAGGGCAAACCCAGCACCGTTGACACTCTCCAGGACCAGGCTTGCTGACCACTGGTTTACACTATAAACTCCTAGACCAGAATCTGTTATAATCTAACAGAGTCCCTGCATCCTAAAGCTTTAATACTAACTGCCTGTCATCTTCTTCTCCACCAGGTATCCACCCCACCACTATCTCGGAGTCGTTCCAGAAGGCGGTGGACAAGGGCGTGGAGGTGCTGACGGCCATGAGCCAGCCGGTGCTGCTGAGCGACCGTGAGACACTGCTGAACAGCGCCACCACCTCGCTGTGCTCCAAGGTAGTGTCGCAGTACTCCAGCCTGCTAGCACCGATGAGCGTGGACGCCGTGATGCGCGTCATCGACCCGGCCACCGCCACCGGCGTGGACCTGCACGATATCCACATTGTCAAGAAGCTGGGGTGAGGAGGGAGGGGAAGGGTGGTGGGTCCAGATTATGTGTTCACTACTGTAAATTGTTCTGTATAAGAGCGTCTGCTAAATGACTAAAATGTAAGTGTTTAGTTAGGATTACAAACAGGGTTGTTTGCAGGATTGACTTCTGGGTCATGTTCATTAGGGCACGCAACAGGAAATGTTAAAACGTTTTACTACGGAACATTTTCTTATTGGAAAAGTCCAGGTAGTCCCTCCCTTTAGCAGTTCCTTTTCTGCCAGCTGGTGCCTAATGAACATGATCCAGCAGTATACCATAGGCTACTAATGTAGGATCAGTGTGATGCCATACCTTTCCTAAAGCTTCTGACAGCTGCCAACAGTTGAAGGTCAGTTTGGATAGGCACATTTTCACTCCCCAGTTCTCTCTCTGTGGGGACGTGGACATGTCTGATGTGCCAGATCAATCTCAGGCGGTCAATTAGCAGAATGGCTCCACTTTGCTTTCCCTGCCAGTCACCTTCTGACAATGTATCACAACAAAAACATAATTGTGTAACCAGCAACAAATCAAAACTAATGTCCTACTTGAGTGTTTATCAATGGCTTGCGCATGGCTAGACAAATGAAACTGATCTCAATCGACAATGCAAATGATTGCACTTTTTCGTTAATGATTTTGCCTTGGTCCAAGAGCCTTTGTTTGGAATCAGCCAGGTAGACACTGCTGCCCCTGATTTTCCGCCCATAATAATGATCTGTGTGTTTCTCTGCAGTGGGACCATTGATGACTGTGAGCTGGTGGACGGCCTGGTGCTGACCCAGAAGGTGGTCAACTCCAGCGTGTCCCGTGTGGAGAAGGCCAAGATCGCCCTCATCCAGTTCTGCTTGTCCCCGCCCAAAACCGACGTAAGACCATCAGAATCGCTAACTGTTTATGTCTCGGTGAAATTGACTTCCATGTACGTCAGTCAGTGTTCTTGATGTTATGGTGGACTACTGTAGCATTTTATGTTACCCTCAATCATTTAATTTTCTTACAATTGTTTTGTTGTTATTTTGTCTCTCCATATGTGTTTATTTGTGGTCCCTCTCGCGTGTTGTCTCCAGATGGACAACCAGATAGTGGTGTCGGACTATGCCCAGATGGACCGCGTGCTGCGCGAGGAGCGCGCCTACATACTAAACCTGGTCAAACAGATCAAGAAGGCGGGCTGCAATGTCCTGCTCATCCAGAAGTCCATCCTCAGGTAACACCCAATGCATTACCGTCACATCACCGTAACGTAATCAATTCACTTTGGCCAATCGCCCACACAATATCTAGAAATGTATTTGTGAGAGTAATCAATAGAAGGGCAAGTATTGGCACTGTTATCATGTGTTCATCTGTATATTAGACTCTTCCCATAGGTGGACCTCTGTCTGCATCTCTATTTATGGATGACGTGAAGAGGTAGACATGGTTAAATGATAGTCCCACACTTCTTTCAGAGATGCTCTGAGCGATCTGGCCCTCCACTTCCTGAACAAGATGAAGATCATGGTGGTCAAGGAGATCGAGAGGGAGGACATTGAATTCATCTGCAAGGTAAAACAAAATAACATTCTATTGGTCTTGACTTTGTAGATCATGTTCTGCAACAGCCAAATGCTGACTGTTGAAGCTGAACTAACCTTGCCCCCCCCCCCCCCTACAGACCATTGGCACCAAGCCCATCGCCCACATTGATCAGTTCCTTCCAGAGATGATGGGCACCGCCGAGCTGGCAGAGGAGGTCAGCCTGGATGGCTCTGGCAAGCTGGTCAAGGTATGCTAATTCACTTCAACTAATCTCAGTCTGGCTCAATTAATCTCTCCAAGGCTTGGCTACGGGACTGCTTTCTTGCTTCCATCACAACTATGCGTGTGGCGAAAAGACTCGTCAAAATACCCATGTTTTATCCTAATGATAATACCCTTGTGTTATTTGTTAATGGTCATTGAAAACAGTGACGATTTTAGGGATTGCATGTAGCCTATGTGTATTCCAACCTCCATAAATGAAATTGTGAAAGTTCTTTGCTGTAAATGTTTGTTGTAATATCAATTTGAATGTTTTAGAAAAGCTTATTCTAAGATAACATTGGCATGTGTCTGATCTCCATTTCCCATTGAAAGTGAATTCATGCTGTTTCTCTCTGGCCTGTTCCTCTCCATAGATCACAGGCTGCACCAGCCCCGGTAAGACGGTGAGCATCGTGGTGCGCGGCTCCAACAAGCTGGTGATCGAGGAGGCGGAGCGCTCCATCCACGACGCTCTGTGTGTCATCCGCTGCCTGGTGAAGAAGAGGTACGGTACTGCAGCCATTCTGGTCAGCTGTCTGACCAACACCAACACTCTGTAGACTCATGCAGTGATAGATGTGTAATAATTACATAGAAAAGTAAGCCCCAATCCCTCTAAGCTTTGCCCACTCGTGGCTGTCCGTGTCACAAGTGGCCATTTCTGGGGGACAGAGCAACCCTCTCTTCAACCTGGGTCAGGGGCTTCACCCCTGGCTCTGGACCTGTTGAGAGGAACACACTCCTCTGAAGGACTACAACTACACCTAAAATGGCTGTGAAGGATGTGCACTTTGTCCTTTTAATGTGCTTAACAGATCTTTTTTTATTTTTTTTATTTAACCTTTATTTAACCAGGAAGGGCTCATTGAGATTTAAAATCTCTTTTTCAAGAGCGTCCTGGCCAAGATAGGCAGCACCAAGTCATTACAAAAAATTACAGACAGACAACATGAACAACTACAAGTAATCTTGTGATCAATCCCAATTGACCTTGACACCAACCATTTGATATTTCCGTTTTGATATCATCCAGTTTTGTCAGATCTAAAACGCCCTCTTTTATAACAGAAGAAAGAGGGAAAAGAAGTGGGTACCAAAGTATCTAAGTAAATACCAGCTAACCAGTCATTTGCTATAAACCATTTTCTATGCATTCAATAAATTCCTTGTTTGGTTAACTTATCTATGTCAGTGGGGTGCGTCTCAATCCTCGTATCCTTCACTCAATCTGCACTGATCTGAAAATGTAGAACTAGAGCTAGGACGATAAACCGAAAATTATCGACACCGACTATACCGACCACTTATCGTGGGCATTTTGTGGATATCGTTTATTATGATAAGTAGCCTATACTAGAGAAATGTGAAGTTTGACATTAAAAAAAGTTTGCTAATATGGGTGACTGTAAATAGGACAATTGATAGCTACATTTAAACTATTCGTTTTTAAAGGGGTAATACAAACTGTGGTTCACATTCATGTTGTAAATTTATTGTTCGCATATTAATAAAATCAATTTATTGCAATATGGATTTATGTCCCTATTGATCAGCTCTACCACATCCTATTTGATATTTGTTTTCATCAGTTTGTTTAACATCAGAATGGCGCAAAAGCCCATTTTGTTTAATCTCTTCACCTTGACTGATGCCTTTTCTCTTCCTCCCAGGGCTCTGATCGCCGGTGGCGGTGCCCCTGAGATCGAGCTGGCCCTGCGTCTGGCTGAGTACTCCCGCACGCTGCCAGGCATGGAGGCGTACTGCGTGAGGGCCTACGCAGACGCCCTGGAGGTGGTGCCGTCCACACTGGCCGAGAACGCCGGCCTCAACCCCATCTCCACTGTCACAGAGCTCCGCAATAGGCACGCCCAAGGCGAGAAGACTGCCGGGATCAACGTCCGCAAGGTACAGCCCTGCCACGCTCTCCTGAATTCTGTTTGATTTTATGCTTATTTTCACCCTGCCGTAGTTAGTTCTCAGGATGCAACGTTGAACATTCAGATTTAGAACAAATGTGATTGTCTCGTGAGGCTAGAGTCTCGCCTTGACGACACCTCATTGTCCTGGTGTACTAGAGTGCTCACAGTAAACGTATTTGCCTAGTCATTGACTAGTCCCTTGTGGGCCAGCCAATCACCAGCTCGGATACAGAACCTCCATTTTGACAGTTTTTGTCATTTAAGATTTACATTACTACAGTTGCGTACTAGATATGTGATTGTCTATCATGTAGAATAGGGAATTGACTCGTCTCCACTCAATACATCTATCTGCAACATTCTAAATGTTTCACCCCTGGTTAAACACCCTGGAGGTAACGATCTCCCCATTCCTCTCTCAGGGCGGTATCTCCAACATTCTGGAGGAGCTGGTGGTGCAGCCTCTGCTGGTGTCTGTCAGCGCTCTGACCCTCGCCACCGAGACGGTCCGCAGCATCCTCAAGATTGACGATGTGGTAAGTGACCAGACCACCCTATGGTGTCACTAGTGGAGATCTGCCATCTCATTCACCTGCATTATGTCTTGTATGCCCATTTTAGTATGGCACAACACTATATAAATTGAAAGCTCCCGCTTCACTTCAACTGTGTCCTTGTAAGGTAATACGTATTTCCCCTTGTCTTGCAGGTGAACACCCGATAAGGAGATTTGTCAATGTAGCAAGAACCCAACCTGTGTTACTGCACCTGCTTGTGCCACAAGGAGTCATAGGACTGGCTGCTTGCTAAGACCCGTATGTCCAGAAGTCCTCTGTAGTTGATGCGTTCTGTAATTTAATAAATGTTACTTCTTTTTTTTTGACACTCCATGTCTTGTCTTTGTGCCTTTTGTTTACTTCTTCCTTGGGCTCCCTCAGTGACTGACCCCACTGACAAGCAGTTAATCTTTAAATCTCAGGCTAGTGTCATGACACTAACGGCATGGTGTTAACGACAGGTGGTATTGGCAGTCAACTGTCAACCCTGGTTTGGGTAGATAAGATATCACCGTGAACCATTTACATCATTTAGCAGACGCTCTTATCCAGAGCGACTTACAAATTGGTGCATTCAACTTATGATAGCCAGTGGGACAAGCACTTTATTTTATTTTTTATTGTGGGGGAAGAAGGTTTACTTTATACTATTCCAGGTATTCCTTAAAGAGGTAGGGTTTCAAGTGTCTCCGGAAGGTGGTCAGTGACTCTGCTGTCGTGGGGGAGCTTGTTCCACCATTGGGGTGCCAGAGCAGCGAATAGCTTTGACTGGGCTGAGCGGGAACTGTGCTTCCGTAGGGGAGCTAGCAGGCCAGAGGTAGTGCACTTGTTTGGGTGTAGGGTCTGATCAGAGCCTGAAGGTAAGGAGGTGCCGTTCCCCTCACAGCTCCGTAGGCAAGCACCATGGTCTTGTAGTAGATGCGAGCCTCAACTGGAAGCCAGTGGCGTGTGCGGAGGAGCGGGGTGACATGAGAGAACTTGGAAGGTTGAACACCAGACGGGCTGCAGCGTTCTGGATAAATTGTAGGGATTTAATGGCACAGGCAGGGAGCCCAGCCAACAGCGAGTTGCAGTAATCCAGACGGGAGATGACAAGTGCCTGGATTAGGACCTGTGCCGCTTCCTGTGTAAGGTAGGGTCGTACTCTGCGAATGTTGTAGAGCATGAACCTACAGGATCGGGTCACTGCTTTGATGTTAGCGGAGAACGACAGGGTGTTGTCCAGGGTCACGCCAAGGTTCTTTGCACTCTGGGAGGAGGATACAATGGAATTGTCAACCGTGATGGCGTGATCAGAGTGGGCAGTCCTTCCCCGGGAGGAAGAGCAGCTCCATCTTGCCAAGGTTCAGCTTGAGGTGGTGATCTGACATCCACACTGATATGTCTGCCAGACATGCAGAGATGCGATTCGCCACCTGGTTATCAGAAGAGGGAAAGGAGAAAATGAATTGTCGTCTGCGTAGCAATGATAGGAGAGACCATGTGAGGATATGACCGAGCCAAGTGACTTGGTGTATAGAGAGAATAGGAGAGGGCCTAGAACTGAGCCCTGGGGGACATCAGTGGTGAGAGCACGTGGTGCGGATACAGATTCTCGCCACGCCACCTGGTAGGAGCGACCTGTTAGGACGCAATCCAAGAGTGAGCAGCGCCGGAGATGCCCAACTCGGAGAGGGTGGAGAGGAGGATCTGATGGTTCACAGTATCAAAGGCAGCGGATAGGTCTAGAAGGATAAGAGCAGAGGAGAGCCTCCGTGACAGAGAAGAGCAGTCTCAGTTGAATGACCAGTCTTGAAACCTGACTGATACTGGTCTGTAGCTGTTGACATCGGAGGGATCGAGTGTAGGATTTTTGAGAAGGGGTGCAACTCTCGCTCTCTTGAAGACGGAAGGGACATGGCCAGCGGTCAAGGATGAGTTGATGAGCGAGGTGAGGTAAGGGAGAAGGTTTCCGGAAATGGTCTGGAGAAGAGGGGAGGGGATAGGGTCAAGCGGGCAGGTTGTTGGGTGGCCGGCCGTCACAAGTCGCAAGATTTCATCTGGAAAGAGAGGGGAGAAAAGTCAAAGCGTAGGGTAGGGTAGTGTGAGCAGGGTGTCATTTGACTTAATAAATGAGGATCGGATGTCGTCAACCTTTTCAAAATGGTTGACGAAGTCATCCACATAGAGGGAGGAGGAGGAGGATTCAGCAGGGAGGAGAAGGTGGCAAAGAGCTTCCTAGGGTTAGAGGCAGAGGCTTGAAATTTAGAGTGGTAGAAAGTGGCTTTAGCAGCGGAAACAGAGGAAGAGAATGTAGAGAGGAGGGAGTCTAGTTTTCCTCCATTTACGCTCGGCTGCCCGGAGCCCTCTTCTGTGAGCTCGCAATGAGTCGTCAAGCCACAGAGCAGGAGGGGAGGACCGAGCCGGCCGGGAGGATAGGGGACATAGAAAGTTAAAAGATGCAGAAAGGGAGGAGAGGAGGGTTGAGGAGGCAGAATCAGGAGATCGGAGGGAGAAGGATTTAGCAGAGGGAAGAGATGATAGGATGGAAGAGGAGAGAGTAGCAGGAGAGAGAGGGCGAAGGTTGCGACGGCACATTGCCATCAGAGTAGGGGCAGAGTGAGTAGTGTTGGAGGAGAGCGAGAGAGAAAAGGATACAAAGTAGTGGTCGGAGACTTGGAGGGGAGTTGCAGTGAGATTAGTAGAAGAACAGCATCTAGTAAAGATGAGGTCAAGCTTATTGCCTGCCTTGTGTGTAGGGGAGGACAGTGAGAGGGTGAGGTCAAAAGAGGAAAGGAGTGGAAAGAAGGAGGCAGAGAGAAATGAGTCAAAGGCAGACGTAGGGAGGTTAAAGTCACCCAGAACTGTGTGGGGTGAGCCATCCTCAGGAAAGGAACTTGTCAAGCTCATTGATGAACTCTCTAAGGGAACAGGGATAGACAGACACATAGTTGACAGGCTACAGAAAAAGGCTACAATAATGCAAAGGAGATCGGAATGAAATGAACTAAACATCTGGGAAAGCGAGAGAGCGGGGCCTCCCTCACTTACGTTTCACTGAAACACTCAAATATAACTTTCCCAACTTCCACTTTAGAAATTATAATTGTTGTAAACTACAGCGGTTCAATGTTTTCTAGGAATAGACTCTAACTTAGTTTATTCAGCTAGCTAACGTGGTACAGTATTCCTTCGTGAAAACCGTCCAGGGCACCGAATCCTATGACGCCATAGCAACTAGCATGCCAGCCTCCAATAACACGGTTTAGCACCAATACTCGGTTACAACAAACCACCAGTGTGTTAACACGCCAAACAGATCATTTGTGTCCGTGTCTAACATTGTGTAAAGTTTTGGGTTAGTTTTGACAGTTTGAGTGAGTACTTCGTCAACTTATTCAGCCAGTTAGTTAGCTAGAATAGTTAGCATACTAGCTAGCCATTGCTCTCTGCCAACGAACCAACCCCTCCTCCCACGGCACGAAACACAGGGAGCGCCAAGCTAACGTTAACTAGTCACCCATGTCCCGAATTCCCTTGAACGTCTCTGGTTACCAGTTTGTAACAACAAAACAAAAATAAATGTAGGTTATAATTTACCCTTAGTAGCTACTGTTAGCCAGTTAAGTACATAAATCAATCTGTGGGTCATGCGCTCAACCTTAGTTTATTTTATGCCTATAAAAACCTTAGACTGAAAGTTATCAATTTAGAAATTGAATAAAGTGTTAGGATTAAGAAATGCCATGTTTTTGGCATGAATAATCTGGTGGGGAAATTACGGGAGCATTTTAAAGCTACTGCTAAAACTTGAATGTTGCATGTATACTGAACAAAAGTATAAATGCAACAATTTCAAAAGATTTGAGTGAGTTAGTTCATATAAGGAAATCAGTCAATTGAAATAAATTAACTAGCTAATTATGGAATGTTGTCCCACACCTCTTCAATGGCTGTGCGAAAGTTGATGGATATTGGCGGGAACTGGAATACGCTGTCGATCCAGAGCATCCCAAACATGCTCAATGGGTGACATGTCTGGTGAGTATGCAGGCCATGGAAGAACTGGAACATTTTCCGCTTCCAAAAATTGTGTACAGATCCTTTTGACATGGGGCTGTGCATTAACATGCTCAAATATGAGGTGATGGTGGCGGATGAAAGGCACGACAATGGGCCTCTAGGATCTCTTCACGGTATCTGTGCATTCAAATTGCCATCTGTAAAATGTAATTGTGTTCATTGTCCATAGCTTATGCCTGCCCATACCATAACCCCACCAGCACTCTGTTCACAACGTTGACGTCAGCAAACTGCTCGCCCACATGACGCCATACTCGTAGTCTGTGTTTGGACATACTGCTAAATTCTCTGTTGGAGGCGGTTTATGGCATAGAAATGAACAATAATTTCTCTGGCAACAGCTCTGGTGGACATGCAGTCAGCATGCCAGTTGCACGCTCCCTCAAAACTTGAGACATCTATGTCATTGTGTTGTGATAAAACGGCACATTTTAGAGTGGTCTTTTATTGTCCCCAACGCAAGTTGCACCTTTGTAATGATCATGCTGTTTAATCAGTTTCTTGATATGCCACACCAGTGAGGTGGATCCATTTCTTCGCAAAGGAGAAATGGTCACTAACAGGGATGTAAACAAATTTGTGCACAAAATTTGAGCGAAATAAGCTCTTTGTGCATATGGAAAATTTCTGGGAACTTTTATTTCAGCTCATTAAACATGGGACCAACACTTAATATGTTGCGTTGATATTTTTCTTCAGTGTAGTTTGAGGCAACTGGCTGGCCATGTTGGTCCGTTAACTCTTCACTTCCTGAAACAGCTAGTCACTTCCTTCACAACCACGCGACGCTGTTGCTCGGGAGAGCGCCTTCTGTGCTTTTGATAGCGTTTGCCAAGTAGTTGTAGAGTCTCTACTAAATTAAACTTTGACAAATAAAGCAGAAACAGGGGAAACAATGGCGAATGCACATCGCGCTAACGTCCTGGTTACCTCCTGTTTGAAAACGCCGGTAGACCCACACACCAAGGCTCCGTTGGCGTTGTACGAAAGGCAGCGAGCCCTTCCATATTCGTCAGCAGCTGGTCATATTCACAATAGAGACTACGAAAAAGAGGTAAAATATCGGCAGATTAGTTTTGTATTTGAAAACTGAGCAAAACAATCAAGAAATAATCTGAAATTATTGGATGAAATACATCATACTGGTGGACAGAGGACTGGAGCACCATCCAACACTTGCCAAGATGTCATTCATCCCACTAACCAATAGATCAATGTTATACCCTCATTCATTATGTTGATCTGGAGAGGAATGGAACACCAGTTGCACATAGAAACCCTACATGTTTTTTTTCTTTTACATTCATGGTTCTAAATTCCAAAATAGGCTAATTCTTTGGTCCTCCCTCATTGATCTGCTAGATGGCCTATTCATAAAACATATTGATCATACATTGCTACCGAACATCTAAATTGATGTAAGTAGGCCTAACTTATAGCCTATACAATCCTATGACACTGGATAGTGATGTAAATTAAGTGGAGATTCCATGAATTAATATTATCTTTAATGTCAGACTTATGGTAAAGATTGGGAGAATTCAGGTCAAGCATTTACTTATGTCGGTGGATTCTCATAAAATGTATGTTGTTCTCAAATGTTACTACTGAGATTTTACTGTTTTCAGGTCAACCTGCCTCTGTGGGAGGGGATTTGACCTGCATAATTTATTACTGGCCTATTTTTGGCTTGCCTCCTTTACTAGATTACACTGATGTCACAGTGCCAGTAATCCTAAATGCTTAATTTCCTTTGGACAACATTATTTCAAATCCCATTTTGTTTTCCTCACTGGACAAGGATCTGCCCTACATCTGGGCATCTCCAAATTGTTTTTTATTTATAAAGTACATTCATTTTGATCTGGCTTGTACTGTAATCAGTAGGATGCTCGTTAGAATTGCTTGTCCAAGCTTTAGACTTATTTTCTTAATATTTGTAAATGTATGATTTGATCTCATCCATTCATCACCTGAACAAAAAAGATGGAGATGGTTGGAGGCAGAGCAGCTAGTGTAACAGTTGAACACCCACTCCTTCCATTATCACCCACCTTCTGAGCGTGACCATATGGATAGGTCATCCAAACCCACAGAGCTGGGGATAATGAGCTTAGGCCTCAAGTAGCCATCTCATATTATGCTCTACTCTACACACTTCATATTAGGCCTATGCCTTAACCATCTACAATATGTCCAGTCATCAGTACTACTCTTAGATTTGTTGATGTTCTAATCTGATGTATGATGATACACTTCCATACATTTGGCATATTAACACATATTGGGCCACCCCTTCAAGAAATATCTGAAAGTCATAGAAATACAGGTGAAAGGCTCTTTCTTCCTTGCAGACACAATCCTATACCCTTTGCTTCCAATAGCTTACTGACCAATAGTGTCCTTTGTAGGCTACATTTATTATTTGTATGGAATGGATTCCACAGACACATGCTCCACAATCCGTGCACAACATAAATGTTTTTTGTTGCTTCATTTTCCTCATGACTTTCTTTAACTTTTCAGCTGCAGTATGACGACTCGGGGTCTGAGTACGGTGATGGGGATGCCCCCGGGAAGGGTAGCCCGCTGATGATCAAAGACTACCGAGTGACGGGGGACCACATCGACCTGCGTGAGTTCTACTTCTCCAACGAGGAGTACTACCGCAAGCTGGAGGAGCTGAAGAGGGCCCACCTCCGCACCATGGCCGAGCTAGAGGGCATGTACCGCAAGAAGCTGGAGCTCAAAGGCGCACCACCCTCAGAAAACGTGAAGGGGGCACAGGCACACAGGTGTGTTGTTGCTCTTGCTTGGAATTTGTTGTTTTTCTTAATTAACCACCAAGATAGATAGGGTAGATTATTTCTGCTCCTGGAGGGTGTACTGTACTCAGCGTCTACCATTTTTAACATGTCAATGAATATTCTAATGGTGCAAAGTCTTTGTTCGTTCACCAGATCGTACTTGAAGATCAGCCCCATGCCCGTGAGGCGTCTGAGGAAGGCCCACTCAGCTCTGGAACTGAGGAGGGGCTCTGGGCTGTCAGACACATCTGACGAGGAAGGTGCTGTCGACAACAATGTGGAGAAGGGTCTGCAGTCTTCCCCCAAAGAGCACATCAAGAACATGTGGCAGGACTTCAAGCTGTCGCCTCGCCAGCGCCACCCGTCCACATCCTCCCTCCAGAGTCTCATTGGGGGCCACAAGAAAGGCATCAAGGGTAAGGACCGGAAGCAAGGGCGCAAAGATGTCAAACACGAGCCTTGGAAACCCAGAGTGACCGTCCCCAAGCCATTCCACATGACGCTGCGGGAGAACCAGAAGCGCCAAAAAGGTGTCAAGACACGGTCAGAGATCGAGCTGGAGAACGCAGCCCTGCGGAAGCAGCTGGAGGAGCTGACCGAGTGCCAGCACAAATTCCGTGCCAGCTCCGTGCCCGCCCACGTGCGCCTGCCCCTCTACGAGGAGCTCCACGAACGCGACGAGGCGCGGCGGGCCATGCGCGAGCGCGAGCAGCAGCGTCTGTGCTCCACCCAGCGGCCCTTCAGTTTCCTGGAACGCGAACGTCTCAAGAGGGAGCAGAGAGAGGAGCAGCTCCGCAACCTCCAGCCAATCAGCCAGGAGAGAGTCCGACCATTCAGGGCCAAGCCCGTGCCCAAGGCGGTGTACGAGGCGGCGTCGGGCGAGCAACTGAAGGAGGAGCAGCTGTACCGTGCCATCAAGATGCAGATGAGGGCTCAGGAGCTGCTCCACAGCGCCTCAATGCCCCCCAGCATGCTGGCACGCCACCTCAGCGAAAGGAAGCGGGCCAAGGATGAAGCCAGGGGGGACACCGCTGGATCCGAGGATGACAACAGCGCCCCTTACAGGCCCAAGATAAACCCGGAGGTGCCCGACTTCGACGCCAGCTACAGGAGGTTCAAGAAGCAGCTGGAGAGCCGGCGCGACGTGAAGCCTTTGACGACGTGCAAGCCGTTTCAGCTCCGGACGTCACAGATCCCCTCGCACCGCGAACGCATCCTGGCCGACATCGAGAAGGAGCAGATGAGTCCCCGGGCCAAGCGCTGGCCTTATGTCAGCACAGCTGGGCCTGTCCGCTCACACAACTCTAGCCTCTGCTCCTCCCTCTCAGGCAGTCTGGAACAGCTGCCTGCCAAAGTCACCGATGCCAGCAAAAAACGCCAAGAGGCCGTGAGGTACTACCCACATAGAATAGCAATTGGCGTCTCCTTTTTAGACCAGCTAGTCAGAGCTTCAGAAGACCTTTAGTTGCTCTTTTTGGGAATAGTTATGTTCTAAAAGTTGAAACCCTTGTCTGTTGAATCCTGTGGACTTCCTATACCCTATGGACATCCTATACACTCCCAGCTCCAAAACAAGCAAATGCCCAACCTCTTGACATTATTACCCCCCTAGTCCTACTTCTAGTGCCCTTGGCATTTATTTTCCCTTTTGACAAAGTCCTTCCTCCACCCATGCCTTCCTGTCATCGATGACTGCCTTGCCTCCTTGAATAGAAAGGTGCTTGAGCAGAGAAAGAAGGCAGAGGAAGAGGAGGAGAGATGGAGTGAGAGGCAGAAGCAGAGAGTGAAGAAGCTCGCAAAGGTGGTCTCGAAGTGCGCCCAAGCCAACGACGCTCACGTGCCCCTCTCCCAGACCAACCAGTCCAAGCTCAAGCAGTTCAGGTACCCATAACATTACAATTATACTTGTAGCAACCAAGAAACTCACCCCACCTGAGACCAGTACGAGCACCCACTCCACAGCCCCCCCCCCCCAACAATTGATCTATCTGATGTCTGGGTCTTTTCATATGAAAATAATGAGTGGAATTGCAAACCTAAAGACTGAACGGAACATTGCCTCAATAGTCTCAATTGTGACTCTTTTTCTAGGATATTATTTTGAATAATATGGATGGATCTCTTCATTGTTTTATAAAATACATAAAAAACATACTAATGTGTGGATACCCTTTTGTTCCTTATCCCAATTTTAGTTTCACGTAATTGTTTAGGAATGATTTGCATATCAGTAACAGTAAGCTGCCGTTGTAAAAGTGATGTTTTTGTTGAATAGGTTAGGGTTGAGGGTTATTGTAGGACTGAGGGTTGTAGGATCACTGGGGTGAAAGGTTGCCTGTGTGTTTTCAAACAGGAAGCAGGACTTTCAGCGGAGGAAGGAGTACAAGGAAGAGATGAGGGAGATCCAGGAGAGAGTGAAGGGGAGGCCTCTGCTGTTGGAGCAGGTCGCACAGGTGAGCCTGAAACGGCCCACACACACGTGTGAGTTGTGGAGTGACATGACATGGGTTGCATTTCAGTAGTTATAAGTGGCTTCCTTTCCTCATCTCCTCACACCACTCATTCACACAATAAATATATAAACTATTTTCCCATCACTGGTCATGGTGTATGCTATTTTTCACTTCTGTCTGTTGACAGATGAATGCCAAACACGCTGCAGAGAAGCGCTACACAGACACCCTGCGAGGCTGTGGACTGAGTGAGGACTTTGTCAGTGGCAAGGTGCCCAAGTCCCAGTGGCCAGGTGGCCAAGAATCTGCATGCAGGACCTCTTTCTCCAGTGACTCCAAACAAAGGTAGACTTCTGGCTCAATGACAGTGAATGATACATTAATACTTCATTAGTCAAAATCTCTACAAAGACAATACAGTATCACATTGCAAACATGTTTTAGGCCTACTTCACCACCTGTGCTGTGGTCTTAGATCTTGTTTTCAGTATTATAGTCTTCGATGGTGATAAATAGTGAATAGACATATAATACATAACATATTTAACACAGTCGGAAAGTTCCTCATAATGTTAAGTTGCGTAATTCGAATCTGGTATCAGAACAGAATTTAACACTAAGTCACTGAATATATTCTCAGCTTTTTTATTAATATAATTAGTCAAGCGAATAAATATGGTAAATGCAATTTTCGTATATACGGGTTCACTGTAACACCTCTTTTAATACTCTGACAGAGATAGTTCCCGTTCAAATGGGGCCTGTCAGAGTAGAGGCTGAGCGTGGTTTAAACTTACTCAGCCTATCGTTGGCGCACAGGCTGGTCCCAGGCCCTTGGCGCTTCACTGTTGCCGGGCATTAGTTGTTTTTTGCAACTTGTCTCGAGAGTCAGCAACCCTCAGACATAGTTTCCTCTTCTTCATTGTTGCAATACACATGTCCTTGAGCGGTTTAACAAAGAGGCAGTGTGTGTGTGTGTCACAAGTATATCTCAGCCTCCCCCCTAACTGTTCCTCACATTAGTCACAGCTTGTTATGTTAAACAATCTATATCAGTACAGCACAAACCTATTATGTTTAATCATTAATGTATTCTTTTTAAGCTAGGCACCACATCTAATTATAAGAAAATAGATCCCAACAATAATCAATATAAATATTATTTCAAAGTAGTTGAGCCATGTGTAAGGGATAATCAATGAGGGGTTATGCATTCTTTGGAAAATAATGAATGACGTGGAAGGTGTGCATTATTTCCCAGAGAACGCATAGAGCCCCGAGTTTATTATCCCTTTTATACCATGGCTATAATTTAACACATTTACTAGCTAGCTACAGTAGTTGCCTTGGTAACCAATCAAACATACTTGCTTGTTTAGCTAGCCAAAACATCAGTTTAAGCGCAGAATAATTGATGCATTTACGAACGCTCAACACGGGTGGAATATGGCCGGTGTCAAAAACGTCATGAAATTGTTGCCAGCAGCACAGTTACAGTCACCAACGATCTGGGTAACATGAAAACAGCCTAACCAGCTCTGCTAGGGCGAGTAAAATGGTCAGAGTGAGGTGTTCTCTCATTTGTGTCTGGAAGTAGCTAGCTAACTTTAGCCAGTTGGGTGCTTGACTGCGGTTGTGAGGTCAGAACGCTCCTTGGCCAGAGCGTCCAGGTGTGCGCTCTGAACGCTCCGAGAGCGAAACGCTCTGAATTGACGAACACACAATCTGACAACGCTCTGAATTGACGAACGCCCAGAGCGCACTCTGGCAATCCATATTGAATTTACGAACACACCCTAGCTTGCTATCATAAAAAAAGAATTCAACAATGCCAATAATGTTTTCAATTCGACTTTTGCGTTCAAAAGCAGCTCAAACATAGAACATGTAAGAATGAACTAAAGCTATTGAATTCTACCTTGCTGAAATAATGCACACTCTAGAATGCCATTCAAGCCAATCAGAAACGAGTATTCAACAATACCGTGGTTTAAGAGTTTATCTTTTTTGTGTTAAGTGTTTATTAATTTTGTTTTCTCAGTGAAAAGGATGAGACAGATACACCGGCTATTTACAACATGGTCTTCCAGGATGACTACCCAGACGATTATGAAGACAGCTTTGCTGACCAAGAACAGGAAGGAGAGCAGGAGGCTGAGAAAGATGAATTAAAGTCCAAAAAAGAGGAAGATGAGGATGGAGGCCATGATGAAGCAGGGCGGGAGAGGGAGGACATTGGGCGTTATTCAGATGATGGAGATAACTCAGATGACCATTACTCAGATGACGATGACCATTACTCAGATGCCAGTGAGCATTACTTACCCCTGGAAGATGAAAAGAATGAAGGGAGTGACATCATCAAAAGGCCCAAGAGTTCCCAGAGCAGCCCAAGCTATAGAAGCGGCCAGCACAGCCGAAACAGTCAGAAGTCAGAGAGTGATGGGGGAAAAAACACAGCAATAGCAGACAAGAAAAGTGATGAGGATGACTGAAAAGTCAAAGGAGTGCATTTTCTCACAGGTAGGCAGTACTACCGTGTGCACAAACGTCTACAACACAGACACACAGTGGTAGAGATGCTTCTATTATAAAAAAGGCTAAATGTATTGTAGGATATCTATATACATACATAATGTGAAATTTGTAAATAAAATTGGTTAATTTCATGTTTATTACATTATTTTTTTGCAAAAACAATTTAGTGTGAGACACAGACCAAAGTCAGTTGTAGTAGTAGGCTATGGTTATAAAAATTGTCACATTGAACAGTTTAGGGTATTCTTTGTCTTGTGATATGCTACTATGCAGGAAATACAATACTGTGACCACTTACTTTTGATACACTTTCTTTAGTCACTTATTTGTCAATGTTTTGTGACAAAATATATGTAGCCTAACATTTGCAATATATTTCAGGATCATATTTTTTTTAAATCATCGCATATATACGTAACATTGGGGAACATAAAGGTGTTATGTATTTCATGTACATTATGGGATATTTAGATTTCTGTTCTAGTTTTCATAAAAAATGTGGCAATAAATCATAATGTACCAACCAAAATTGATATATGTTTTGGGGTGTGTGGACCCCCCAGACCAAGGAAAAACACAGCCGCGTGCGTCCTGAAGGAAGGATGTTCATTTTGATTGACAGCATCGTCAGCCCGTAAAATAACAGGACAACCCTTGAACAGTTTTATGACAAACCAATCGGATCCCTCAAGGGCGTGCACATAGTCCAAATTTTACGCGGCGCCATGGGCCGAAAAACCTAGATGGAATATCCCAGTCTTAACCGGTTTCAACCGGTCTTGGGTTCGAAGCATGAGATGAGAGGAAGAGCTGGCTTACACGCTCTTACAAAGCCCTGCTATCAAACATTATATACGAATAGAACCAATAATAAACTCAAGATTCTTTTATTTTGTGATTATGAACCGGAATAACGCAATACGTGTGACTCCGTAAATTGTTAGCTAGCTAGCCAAGGGAAGCTAAGTGATTGACTTGTGCATTAGCAGGCTAACTTGATAATAGTTCTCGCCGTCAGCAACGACTTCATCATTACTAAGATACTTCTAGACTAGTCCGTGGACATTTATTTGGTATATGGTAAATTTCTAAATGTACATTATCATACTGAAACTTCGCTTCAGTGGCGGGACATACAGCTAACGGCGTGCTATCAGTGCTAGCAGGACATCAATCATTTGGCTAGCTAATTAGCCAGGACGCTAGCTAGCGAATGTCAAACACACTGGAACGTGTGCCATGAGATAGCCTGACATCCAGCCAGACGAGAGTTTTAAAATAAGAGCAAAAATCGTTTTTTATTTCATTACAGCGGAAAGACTAAATAAACAAGGTAAGTTTGGTAGCTAGGTGGTTAGCTAGCTAAATGGGTGGAATCTCTTGAGTTTGGGTGGTATGATAGCTAACGTTAGCTAATGCTAATAGCTAGCTGGCTAACTAGTGTTAGCTGGCTAGCTAGCTGGCTGTTATATCCACACTAGCTTGATAGCTATCTAGAATTGTGAACATTACTTAATATTTTGTTAATACGAGTGAGTCAAGTCTCTTAATTTTAATTGATTCTCTTACAAGCTTAACATGGCTACATTAACCAGACGTTAGTTTATGCGATAAGCTAGCTAGTTAATAAAAAATCAATAGACCTGTGTCAAATTTGATCAGTTAATCTAGACATGTAATTAATTTGGATACACAATAGAGGAAACGTTAGCTAACAATAGTAAACGCTAAGTTAAACAGTAACGTTAGCAAGCACGCTAACGTGATCAACTAGCCATAGCAGCACTGTTGAATTGCTGTATGGAGGGAGGGGTTGCTATATTGCCGCGTTCATGTGCTTGTCGGAACTAGAAAACTCGGACATTTCCGACTTGGAAGTGGTTGAACGCTGCACGTGTATAACTACAACCAGTTAGCATGTCGGACATTTTCGAGTTTCCTAGTTCCGACTAACACTTGAACGCGCCTTAAGTACCACTTGTGGTCCATGGTGTCGCTGTTGCCCAGTCTATTCAAGTTTACAGGCTTGCGAGTGATTTCGCAATTTTAGTCATACTCAATATTTCGCCATTGTTGTTACATGTGGGTGGGTGTAGCCAGAGGTAGCAATGTAGGTGGCGAAAATAATATATTTGGACAGTGGCATATATGTAATCAGCCATTTGTTTTGGTCTTTTGGTTAGGTTTTATTTATATTTGTATGTCTGTAGTTAAGTTCTGTCATTTGTTCTCATGTTTCCCTTCACCCCTCCATTCCTAGAGCTCTATGCCAGCAAACATGACAATGTTGGCAGATCATGCAGCAAGACAGCTGCTAGACTTCAGTCAAAAGCTGGACATCAATCTGCTGGACAATGTAGTCAACTCCATGTACTATGATGTCGGATCACAGGTGAGAGCTGCACTTTGCCCTCCTGCTGCTCTATCGTTGCCACATACTTCAGTCTGAGACTGCCATCATTGAGGCCGTTTGTGGTGACTTCAAAATCAGGGGTGTTGTACAAAAACAAAGTCATCAGTGATTGGATAATCTCTAATTGGCTTTGAGTATCAAAGCCAATTACGCATTTTCAAACGCTCTGGGCCAACCCTTTGGTTTCTGGGACCAAACCTACGCTCTAGAATAGATTTCCAGACTCATTGTGGTGAAGAAACTAACGTCCGTGGGCGTGGCGTAGCATAATCTAAACGTATTTTACTCCCATGTTTGTAAACAATGTAAACGTAAACAAACACTGTATAGCCTGAACATGGTTAAAACTATCATGTTCATATAATGGAAGGTCAGTCCTTGCATCCATTGCTCTGTCTATGAATTTGAATGTTTACATTTCTCCATCCCTTTTAACAAAAACAGAGGCGGGGTTCCTACTTTATTGTTTCAACTGCGGATTACACCTTTTAAAGCCACACAGATCGCAGAACAGTTTCTCTCTCCTTGTCTTCCACAGCAACGCATGGCACAGGAGGTGCTGACCAACCTGAAGGATCACCCAGATGCATGGACACGAGTCGACACCATCCTGGAGTTTTCTCAGAACATGAAGACTAAAGTATGCGTGCCAGTGATGCATTCCCAGTGATCGGTTTTCATCCTCTAAACCAGGAGGAAGTTATAAGCCAACATTGAAAAGCATATCATTACAGCCAGGCATTGGCAGTCCAGTTGGATCCATAGAGATGCATAGATCTTGTTTATTACATTTGTCAGCTTTTGATGTATTTTATCCAATGTATATCAAAGATACAAGATCTGTCTTATTAGTGGAAATGAGATACAGTTGTGAGTCATATGCCTATCCTGGTAGTCTAAGCCTCTCCCTCTCCATTCCAGTACTATGCACTGCAAATTCTGGAGACTGTGATCAAAACACGCTGGAAGATTCTCCCCAGAAATCAATGTGAAGGTAACACCTGCTGGATAGGCTGTTAGGAATAACACAACAATATTAGGGCCATGCGTGAGACACCAACCTTGCAAATGAACAGCAACATTAAGATAATGGAATAGCAACATGGCTAGACTACGTATCTTGCTAATGTATTGTGTTATGCAGACAAAAACATTTGATCTTTGACAATGTTGAGTCATGAACATTTCCTCATGTTTTCAGGAATAAAGAAGTATGTCGTTGGTCTGATTATCAAGACCTCATCTGATGCCGCAAATGTGGAGGTAAAGAGTCTTTCCTGTGTTTGTTTGACTCTGTTCTCACTGCAATGGTTGAAATTCTGTACTCGTTCCCAAATTTCATCTGCATTTTTCATCTGTGTTTCAGAAAGATGGAGTGTACATTGCAAAACTCAACATGATCCTCGTACAGGTAAAAAAAAAAAAAAGAGAAAAAAATAACTTTAGAAACACATACACACGTCTGTCCTGTCGTTACAAATGGTAAAAACCGAAACAATCAAACTCAACGTGTCTCATCTGCTTGTGTAGATCCTGAAGCAGGAGTGGCCCAAACACTGGCCCACCTTCATCAGTGACATCGTGGGTGCCAGCCGCACCAGCGAGAGCCTGTGTCAGAACAACATGATCATCCTCAAGCTGCTCAGCGAGGAGGTGTTTGACTTCTCCAGCGGACAGATGACCCAGGTCAAGGCCAAGCACCTGAAGGACAGGTACATAACATCTCCTATCCAGCTACCTAATAACTTAAATGTTTGTCAAATGCACAGGATACAATGTAGTGTACACAGTACATTTAAATGCTTATTTATACAATAAATGCTTTGGCTGCTTGGAGATGTACTGTGTATTGCAAAGAGTCTGTTTCCCTGAGTATTAGTGGTTGGTATCATTACCCGTCTCTTCATGGCAAATGCATTGTGCCATTTTTATCAACACATTATTTGAAGGCATGGGTAGATAAGATGGAATTGTACACTGAAATGCTATTTAGTAATGATTGTTTTATTTTATTTTTTCAGCATGTGCAATGAATTCTCGCAAATATTCCAGCTCTGCCAGTTTGTCATGGTAAGCAAATGGCTCAGGGATTCTAAACTGTCTTGATATGAAATTGACTTTGGAAAAACACATTCACACATGTTGAATACCCAACACATGTTATATGCCAAATGTTTCTGCAGGAAAACTCCCAGAATGCCCCTCTGGTCCAAGCCACACTTGAAACTCTCCTGCGTTTCCTGAACTGGATCCCCCTGGGGTACATATTTGAGACCAAATTGATCAGCACTCTGGTGTACAAGGTAACTCAACTCCGGATGACTCACTTGCACCTGTCCCCATACTGAAAATTAGATGACTAAGTATCAGCTTATTACTACTTCTCGGTTCCATTGAAACATCTCTCTCTGCAATTTAGTGGTGTTTTTGATGTGATTTTGCAATACCGGCTTGTGGAAACTCGGAACAGCAGTTTAACTATAGGCATCCTCTCACAAAGGCGCACTTGCATTGGTTTTGCTTGCAAGTGCGTAAGAACCGGAGGAACAATATAGTGAACGGTTGAGACATTTGCTCCTTGTTGCTTCGTTGACTTGGTCTGCTGCAAACGTTCATACACTTGTACCTGTATACGGGCTGAAAATGTTAGATTTGGCCACTAATAAGTGCCTAAATTGGAACGGCAGTGGATGTACAGTAACATGCTATACATGACGTCAGAGCTCTGGCTCTGCACTTCACAGCACTGTATAGGTTTTGACTGACAGCTGTTCTGAACTTGAGCACCGTGCGCGACAAGAAGTTGCCCCCATCCCTCCAGGTAATTGGGCAACTTTAGATTTTTTGGTTGTCTGAGTGAGGGAAATGCTGTATATTAAGATTACTATGTATTTTGAAAGATGAGACATGAGGATTATAATAAATACCACTTTGATGTCATACAAGCAAGCCAAACACTCATAAAATCAGATTTTATAACTTAGCTAGTTATGTTGGCAATAGAACAAGCTTTCAAATCATGCCCACTTGACCCAGATTGAGATTTATAATGGGGTGTTATTGGATTGCGTAAACCACAATAGTAATTGTGCGATGGGGGGGATGCAGGATTGTGTTCAAGACTGAACTACAAGTGTGCTTGCTCTAGTTCCTCAACAGCACGGCTAGGAGAGCAAAAAAAAAGTGCCTTATAGTTGGAAGACTCTTCTTTGAGAGGTGTGTGGCCACTTGGAGACACCCGTTAGTCCTCTCACTCAAACCCTTGGAATTGTTTTGTTTTATGTTGCACCTACCCCACATTTTACAGGACAATTATTATCATGTTACTTAATGTATCCAGAGTATTTTCAGATTTCGTTATCAGCAAATGTAGCAAAGTACAGTAAATGTAAAAAGCACATAAATCAACAGTGTAATGTTTGGATTCAGTCTTGTCAGGTGAACTGTTGTGTCCTCAACTTCGGTCTAACACTTTTTCTTATTGGACATGTTTAATTAGTCCCTCTTTGTTTCAGTCAGTTTTCTTCTGATTGGTGCCTAGTGAATACGACCCTGTTGACTAACCTCTTTTTCTTCTCGTCTGTTCCCAGTTCTTGAACGTGCCCATGTTCCGCAACGTGACGCTGAAGTGTCTGACGGAGATCGCCGGCGTGAGCGTCAACCAGTACGAGGAGCAGTTTGTCAACCTCTTTACGCTCACCATGTGTCAGCTCAAACAGGTACGCACCATGTCAGCTCAAACAGGTACACACCATGTCGGCTAAAACTGGTACGCATAGCGCCATCTGCTGGCCAGTTAAGCCTACTGTCAAAACTCTATTGGAGCAGTGGTCCCAAATGATGGACCAGGACAAACCGATTGGTTACATATATTTTTTTAAACAGGATACTGGATACCATATGTGACGACTCTGTGTTTTAACAGGCATCATAAGAACTATTAAGAAGTTAGCAAACATTTTTACATAAAAAAAAATCATGTGTGAATTAACACTAATTGATGCATAAAATAATTTGTATTTTCCCCAATCACTCTCTTTGTGTTAGATGCTCCCCCTGAATACCAACATCCGCCTGGCGTATTCCAACGGCAAGGACGACGAGCAGAACTTCATCCAGAACCTCAGCCTGTTCCTCTGCACCTTCCTCAAAGAGCATGGACAGCTCATCGAGAAGAGGCCCAACCTTAGGGAGACACTCATGGAGGTAACGTTAATGCCATGAATACTGGACAATAACAGCAGAGATACTGTTCCTATGTGTTTTTGGGGGAAAACACATGAATCAATCACATTCATTAATAAAAGTCACGTATTAACATTTCACATACCCCCTCGTTCTCCGCCAATCTAACCTGTACTGCAGCCAGAACAATATTACCTTTGACCTCAAATACTATTATCTGTATCTGCATTTCATTATTATAACAATTATTTTCTGTACCAATTTTCCCTTTATGTTTTCATCCTCAAGTCACACACCATTGAAATGGACCGAACCCCCCAATCCTCAACATTCTCCTTACCTTCTGTTCTAATCACCCTCTCCCCTCCAGGCTCTGCACTACATGCTGCTGGTGTCTGAGGTGGAGGAGACAGAGATCTTTAAGATCTGTCTAGAGTACTGGAACCACCTGGCGGCCGAGCTCTACAGGGAGAGCCCCTTCTCCACCTCCACCTCCCCCCTGCTCTCTGGGAGCCAGCACTTTGACGTGCCCCCCCGCCGGCACCTCTACCTGCCCGTGCTCTCAAAGGTGAGGAGTAACACTCAGAGACAGACTGATGGGTTCCCCCAAACCAATGTCCTCCAGGGTCGTGTCATAGGGCACACCGTAGCAAAGCAATCTACAAAAGACAACAAAAATGTGTTACAATCGGACATGTTCATGTAGTTCCCACCACTTCAAACCATTTTCTCCCAACTGAACACAACCTTTATGTTCTACTGTGTTTCTTATTGACAGTCCCTGCCTCACCATGGTGTCTGTCTGTGATACGATAGGATTACTTTTAGATTGTCCATTAATAGTCTCTGGCATGTTGTCTGCCCGGTAACACAGGTGCGTACGCTGATGGTGAGCCGGATGGCCAAGCCAGAGGAGGTGCTGGTGGTGGAGAACGACCAGGGAGAGGTGGTCCGAGAGTTTATGAAGGACACAGACTCAATCAACCTCTATAAGAACATGAGAGAGACACTGGGTGAGTGCATGGCCCAGGAGAGTCTGAACATCTCTCTCTCTCACACACACACGTCCA
This sequence comes from Coregonus lavaretus, assembly GCF_964263955.1. NCBI lineage: Eukaryota > Metazoa > Chordata > Actinopteri > Salmoniformes > Salmonidae > Coregonus > Coregonus lavaretus. Next base: position 8,148,339 of record NC_140027.1, read on the forward strand.
TTCTCTAGTCTGCAATGTCAAGCACAATTGCTCAATCTTTTCCTTTGTCAAATGTACTTTCCACAATTGATCGCTCTATCAGTGACACTCAAACACACATCTCAGTACACATCTCTCACACACTTTTCTTCGCTGTCTATAACATAGGGCACTTTGCACACACTCCCTCGCTCTGTGACTAGCATAACTCTCTCTCTCTCTCTCTCTCTCTCTCTCTCTCTCTCTCTCTCTCTCTCTCTCTCTCTCTCTCTCTCTCTCTCTCCCCCCCCCCCCCCCCAGTCTACCTGACCCATTTAGACTATGCGGACACGGAGCGCATCATGACGGAGAAGCTGCACAACCAGGTGAACGGGACAGAGTGGTCGTGGAGGAACCTGAACACGCTATGCTGGGCCATCGGCTCCATCAGCGGGGCCATGCACGAGGAGGACGAGAAGAGGTTCCTGGTCACCGTCATCAAGGTCTGTGTAATGGACACAGTGCACACGCAGACACACATACACACATTGCACCTTCACAGGTAGCTACGGTCTTTAAAGTGTAAAATACACACATAGTTGCTGGTCTTAGTTGTCAAGGTCTGTGTTCTGTTAGACCATAAATGTTCCCCTTACTGTTCAGAAATTGAATGGCCTGCCCCTTGAGGCGTTGCAGTCCGACTGTGCGTGTCGAGCCTGTGTCATGAGGGGCGGAGAGTGACAGGGCTATGTCTACGCAGAGGACTCAGAACAGTGGGTACTTGGAGTGATTTGATAGAACTGACATTTGGCAACTAAAAAAAAGAATTGAAGGACATTCTTATGGAGAAATTCCACGTCCAAGTCACCTGACAAGACTTACAATGGAATTGGCCCCAACTCTGCTGTTGTAGAGGGTGACTGTCAGGATGTACTGAGCTGTGTTTCTGTGTTATTGACCAACTGTGTCGTTTTCCCATCATGTCTCCAGGACCTGCTGGGCCTCTGTGAGCAGAAGAGGGGGAAGGACAACAAGGCCATCATCGCCTCAAACATCATGTACATCGTGGGCCAGTACCCACGCTTCCTCCGAGCCCACTGGAAGTTCCTCAAGACTGTCGTCAACAAGCTCTTTGAGTTCATGCACGGTAAGCAACTTCATTCAGGCCACCACTTGCATAACTCAAAAAGATACAGGATACTGTTTTCAGTGTCGTGTTTGTGTGAATTGATTTCCTTGGTGTGATTTTGCATCCATGCAAAATACCAGGGCTGTGTTCATTTGGCACTAGACAGAAGAAAACCAACTGAAACAGGGAGGGACTACCTGGACTGGTCCATTAAGAAACACTAAAATAAAGTTTTGCTTCGGTGTGCCCAAGTGAACACGCCCCAACAGTGTTTTATTTTATTGAACATTTTATTTGAATGTAATTGTTCCCGGCAGAGACCCACGACGGCGTGCAGGACATGGCGTGCGACACCTTCATCAAGATCGCCCAGAAGTGCCGGCGCCACTTTGTCCAGGTGCAGGTGGGTGAGGTGATGCCCTTCATCGACGAGATCCTCAACAACATCAACACCATCATCTGTGACCTCCAGCCCCAACAGGTACAGATACACCAAGATTAGCCGTAACACAGTTGAGCTACAGGTCCCTGAAAACAACCAAAACTATGAGTAAAATACAGTAGTAGTTGAAAAACATATTCAAATGGAAACCAGTGTTGCTATTAGCGAAGTTCAGGTAGCACCCTGTTTCCAGTTGTCACAGACGTGAAATTGCTGGAGTTGGCTATGAAGCAGCAAATGTTATCATATTACCATGATCAACCTCATATCTCCTCCCCTCCCCCCATTCAGGTGCACACGTTCTACGAAGCGGTGGGTTACATGATTGGGGCCCAGACGGACCAGGCTGTGCAGGAGCACCTTATAGAGAAGTACATGCTTCTACCCAACCAGGTGTGGGACAGCATCATCCAACAGGCAACCAAGGTGAGTCACACTCTACTATGGGATTGTATTTGTAAATCTTTGTTTCAAAGCATTTTACATTGTACGGATGCAACACAACCCAAACAACACTGTCACCCACCTTGTACCACTGTGCCATAGAGAAATACCCACACAGTCTTAGATGCCCTTGTAGTTTTATCAGCAACATTTGTCATCATTTCCAGTGCTTTTCTTCCCCATTTTTGTATTTGTATAAATAGCAACTGGCAAAGCCTTATCTTTTTACACTTTAGTAAAACGCTATGCAGAGCGACTTACAATATATTGTCCGAAAATGCGTTTAAAGCATTTTAACTGACTTGTTAACGCTCTCTCTCCCCCAGAATGTGGACATCCTGAAGGATGCGGAGACAGTGCGTCAGCTGGGCAGCATCCTGAAGACCAACGTGCGGGCCTGCAAGGCCGTGGGACACCCCTTCGTGGTGCAGCTGGGACGCATCTACCTGGACATGCTCAACGTCTACAAGTGTCTGAGTGAGAACATCTCCTCTGCCATCCAGACCAACGGTGAGACGTGTGTGTGCGTGCCAAGTCTGTCAGTGGTGTGTCTACTCTGTCTTTGGTCTATCTGATCTGTGTGCCGGAGGTGCTTGTTTGTCTTGGTGTGTGTGTGTGTGTGTGGGTCTGTCAGACTCTTGTATGCCTGAGGTGCTCTGCTTGTCTTGGTGTGTGTATGTGCCTAACTCGGGCTGCAGCATCAGTCACAGAACTATAGGCCCAGTCTCTAATGGTGCCTTCAAGACAACTGGGAACTCTGAAAATACGAGGTCAAATCATGACGTCAGTGATCTTCAGGTCGGAAAGTCGGAGCTCTAGAAAGAGGCCTGAATTCTGAGTTGGATGACCGTTCACAACGATTTTTCTCAGTCGGAGCTCGTTTTTTTTCCTCCAGAGTTCCCAGTTGTCTTGAACGCACTGAAGTTGGAGATTTCATGCTACCTCCATGCTGCTACTACCCACATGCTTGCTCCATGCTACCCCCATGCTTGCTCCATGCTTGCTCCATGCTACCCCCATGCTTGCTCCATGCTAAACCCTATGTTAGCTAACTAACGCTCTCTATTGTCCTGCTAGGAGAGATGGTGACCAAGCAGCCCCTGATCCGGAGCATGAGGACGGTGAAGAGAGAAACGCTCAAGCTGATCTCAGGTTGGGTCAGCCGCTCTAACGACCCACAAATGGTGAGTCTGTCCTGTCTTAATCAGATCTAGAGTCACAGCCTATAGGGAATGCTGTTGACCAGTGGTTCTCCTATAGATCCTCTTAAAATCTAAATGTAATGGTGGGATCAGAGCGGGCATCTCTCAGACCATAGATAGCCTGTCTAAACCACACCATAGAGTAACGGGAGGCAGAAAGACAACCAGGAAGATACAACTGCCTATCTGGACTAGCTTACACTCCACACAGCCCCCCCAAAAAATGTTTTTCTTTTCTATTTTATAAATCCTTGGCCACCAACCTTATCCAGAAGAATCATGCCATTGAAACTATTTAACTATTTACAGGTTGAAAAGGCAGAGAATAGCTCACATTACAGACAAATATATAGCATTTGCCTGTCAGTTCCTCCTCTAAACTATGGTGCCAATGAATTGAACCACTACTACCCCCAGTGGAGCCCCAAGCCCTTAGTTATCTGACAGTTTGCTTTAATGTTAGATTGAATGTCTCTGTATTAACTGGTCACGTTCTACCATGTTCCGTGGTTCTACAGGTGGGGGAGAACTTTGTCCCGCCCCTGCTGGAGGCCGTACTCATCGACTACCAGCGCAACGTCCCCGCAGCCAGAGAGCCCGAGGTGCTCAGCACCATGGCGACCATCGTCAATAAGCTGGGCGGACACATCACCGGGGAGATTCCCAAGATCTTCGATGCCGTCTTCGAGTGCACTTTGAACATGATCAATAAAGTATGTTTCATAGATGTTTCCTTCACTATACTATTATAGGACTATACTGTAATCTATTAATTTGTTAATATTCATAGCTGGCTCTTATAGACTGCAAATGATGTCAAAGGAACATTAACAGAAAGACAGATATGTTAGTTTGCAGCCTTGTCAAATTCAGTGCTTCCTCCACAATGGACCGCACTGGCCAAAATGGCTGCCACAGTGAACCTGTAGTTCATGGGCCTCGCATCCCTTTTGCATGGGTGTTGGGGATAAATTTGTACTACAGACAATTAGTCAAGTCTATCCAATGCAAGGTTGTAAACTGAAGTATTGTTGAACACAGGATACTTTTTGTAATTGTATGTGTGAAAAAAGTTAAAATAAAGTCTGTGTATATATAGTCCTATCAGTCTTTATTCCTTATAGAAAGTCATTGCACTGACATTGTCCAACATTTTTTCTCTCTAGGACTTTGAGGAGTACCCAGAGCATAGGACCCATTTCTTCTACCTCCTCCAAGCGGTGAACTCTCAGTGCTTCCCGGCCTTCCTCTCTATACCCCCGGCCCAGTTCAAACTGGTGCTGGACTCCATTATCTGGGCCTTCAAACACACCATGAGGAACGTTGCAGACACTGGTAAGACCCTCCATATGCTTTGGCCTCACCTACCTATTCATACATGCTATGACTGTCACGAGATTGGAATTTAGCGTTAGTGAATGAGGTCGTCAAACTCCTCTGAGGTGAAATGCAGTTCACTTACCTCTACATTTGAAATATTATGGGCGTTTCAGACACAGATTAACTAATCCTGGACTAAAGCTTTTTTTTTTCAATGGATAATTTCTTTTTAGTCCAGAACTAGGCTTAATCTGAGTGGGGAAATAGTCCTTACGGTACATTGTGGAATACTCCCTGCTTATTATTGTGATCAAGCCACTCATCCCTGCATCCTCTCTCTCCCTCTGTCTCGTTATGTCCTCCAGGTCTGCAGATTCTTTACACCCTGCTGCAGAACGTGGCTCAGGAGGAGGCTGCCGCACAGAGCTTCTACCAGACCTATTTCTGTGACATCCTCCAGCACATATTTTCCGTCGTCACAGATACCTCGCACACAGCAGGTGAGGGGGTGGTGGGGATTGTTGGTTGACGGTTAACTATCACCGGAAACATCTATGGTTCTGTAATAAGTGTTTGGTACAGGCGAGGAATCAGTCCTTGTTATACACTAGGTGGTTTGATTCCTGAAGGGGTTATTTCACTTTGGTGTCACCGCAGCAGAGTCAAACACAGACATGGCAGATGGACACGGCAATGTGCTTCAGTGCCATTGGTGAGTGCAAGACAAGTGTGGGTATAATTGATGATATGCTTGATTTTTCTCCAGGGCTAACCATGCATGCGTCCATCCTGGCATACATGTTCAACCTGGTGGAGGAGGGTAAAATCAGCGCCGCCCTCAACCCAGCCAGCCAGAACAACCAGGGCTACGTTCAGGAGTATGTGGCCAACCTGCTCAAGACTGCCTTCCCCCATCTACAAGAGTAAGTTTGTCTGTCAGCCTGCCTATCTGCATTATTTTTTAGCTGCCCTGAGGGCCCCTGTGAAGTAAATTCAAATGAAACATTTGATGTGCTCCACTCTGAACACTAAGATAGGGATGTGTTCGTTTGCAGCCTTGTCAAATTCGGTGCTTCCTCTACAATGGACCGCACTGGCTCAAATGGCTGCCACAGTGAACCTGTAGTTCATGGGCCTCATCTCTTTTTACATGGGTGTTGGGGATACACTTGTACTACAGACAATAACTAGTTGATCTAAAGTGATATACTTACTGTAGGTAGGTGAATGTGTTGTGATCCTGACTTTCCTCTCCATTCCAGTGCCCAGGTGAAGGTGTTTGTAACAGGTCTGTTCAGCTTGAACCAGGACATCCCCGCCTTCAAGGAGCACCTGAGGGACTTCTTGGTGCAGATCAAGGTGAGTCACTCCGGTTTTGTAGCTACACACACGGGTGCAAACGCTTAGTAACTCTCTGGCCCTTGTGTGTCTGTCTGAGAAGGTGTCAAACCTCTGGAGCGCGGTAGATACTGTTTTAACGTGATATTTGTCCCTCACACTCAACTCTCAACTTCCTCTCTTTCCTCCCTGTCCAGGAGTTTGCTGGCGAGGACACCACAGACCTGTTCCTGGAGGAGCGGGAGACGTCGCTGCGGCAGGCCCAGGAGGAGAAACACAAACTGCAGATGTCCGTCCCCGGCATCCTCAACCCCCATGAAATCCCAGAGGAGATGTGCGACTGAGCGCCGCCACATAGGAACGAACACAACAGCAAACATGTACAGTTTTTGAAAAAAATAAAGGCAAGAGAAGCTGGAAGCTCCTCTTGTCAATTGTGTGTGTGTGTGTGTGTGTGTGAGATTGAGAGGGAGGGGGCGGCAGGAGGTGCCCTCAGCACTCGGTTGTTTGTCAACCAAATCAATGCCAATATGTAAATGAGAATTGCGCCTCCGATTCGGGCACTCCCCTTTTTTGCATACGGACGCATTTTATACAGAGTAATTTGTGTAATAATACGGTATCGCTCCTTTTCCCTCGCTAATTCAAGCTTTATGTTTTTGGTCATCCTCTCTGTTTAGACGTGCATGAAGTTGAAAGAATTAAATACTTTTTTTTTTTAACCCTCTTCTTTCCATACACCCCCCCACCAACACTTGTATTTGTTTATATGTAAGATATGTTAAAAACACACGCAAAAGGGTTACTTTAAGAAGCGCTGTAGCGCCAGGAAGTGCTCTAATAGAAAGAGCTCTGTGTTTTTCGGAGGAGCCGCATGGCCTGCAGATGAATGTGATGGTCAAGGGTGTTAAATGACGCTGCTTCCTTTGTTTTTGATTTGTTAGCAGTTTTTGTGTGGCGAGTCGGGGCTTCTGTTTGCACCCAAAACTGACTGCTCTGAATTTTTGACGAGAATGTTAGATCAATGGAAGGTTATGTGCATATCATCCTGTTTGTAAAGCTGTCTTAGTACTACGGGAACATAAAGTTGGTTATTTTTACAAAACTGTGTATGTCCTGTACCAACTTGCATATACGTAAATACATTACACGGTGAGACAATATCTCATTACAGTCACTGGTGATAAACACTTCAATAAATAATACATTATTAATAACTATGGTGTTGGGGGAAATGATACCTGACACAATTTGATTTTAAAAAGGTGTGTGTTTCCTTCAGTCATTGAAGGTTATTAAATCCCATTTCTGAATTAGGATTTGAAACCACAGATAAATCTGCATTTTGAGTGGAATAATGAAAAAACTTTTAAGGTCAAAATACTTCAGGAAATACTTTGGAGTACCAAATAAAAAACGATGTCATGGCATAATACTTCTCTGACAAATTCCCCAAATGAATAAAATGTCTGGAAGGTGGACTGTCTGTTGGTGCCAATGAGGGCGATCTATTAACCTGAGCCGCAGTGCACCGGTCTATGGCCCGTGACGTGAAAGGGCACAAGCGGTGAGGGAGGAGCACCCTCTCAAATCGAACCATAATCTGCGCCGCTCGATAATGTTGTCTACAAGGCAGCATTGTCCAAAACCAGACATGTATTTTCCATAAAATATATGTTCGAAATTTCAAAACAGTTTTCAATTGGAAAGCAGATAAAGCATTTTTTATCAAAAGCAATCACTTTTGCATGTGAAAACAGAATCCTACTCATTACTGAACGGGGCACCTGGCTCACGCTGCCCCGCCCTGGAGGCAGCCCGGTTCCAAAACGAAAGAAATCATTTTTAACCCGGTATACTCCCCTCATCAGGATAACCCGGGCTAGATAATCGAATCCCTTCAGTGGCTACTGGTTGGTGCTGTCTGCGAATGAAACGCCATTTGTAAACATTTCTTGCTAATGAAGTAACCGCGAGACTAGCGGAAAACGTCGAAAGGCGAAGGAGACAACGGAAAGTTACGAATAATGAACATGCTGTGCCACCCCCCCCCCCTAAACCCTTTTCAATATGGCTGCCGTATCTACTCTCTAGTAACGCTCAGATTGGAGATTGACTCGACTCTGTATCTTAATGCCTCTTACTTTTTGACTTTATCAACGATATTTAGAAACTAATTTAATCTGAATCTATTACTCTCCCTTATTTAATTTAATGCATTAGCAAACCTTCACCAACCACTACGTCGGGCCTTTTCCCCAAAACAACCAGGTGCCAACAATTCGTATCCATCAACAATTTCCAATGGTTTGACTACACTTTTCCGTCGTTATTTTCTTGATGAACAATGTGTGAAAACTGCGCCGAACTGGTGGAGGTTTTAAATGAAAGTAAGTAAACATTTTTTATTAAATGGTTTGGTGCCGTAGTGGTCCCCTAATGCTAGCTAAGGTTAGCTAAGTCAGGCTACCTGAGTGAAACTGGACAGCTAGCTATCGTACCCCTGTCGTGCCTGGTTGTTCTCCACTTGTTCTGCAGTTTCTGATTTTACCACTAGCCAGACAGCTGCCAATGTAAGGCCTTGTCTTGAATTAATGATCTGAATGTAAATGGCACCTTGTCTGCAACTTTGAGGCCTGTTTCTGTCAAATCGCTGCAGGATGAAGGGGATGCCTGAGCAGAGTTAACTGGCCAGTTAGCTAGCTAGACGAGATTCTGAACATCATTAACAGTAGTTAGCTAACTAGTTAGCATGCCATGGCATCAGCCCAATCTAAGTTGTTTAGCTAGCTAACTTGCCCGTTTGGTTAACTGCCTGTCTAGAAATGTGGTTTGACATGTATTTGGCCATAACAAATGTTTGCTACACATTGCATGTGCCTTTTTTTAGTCCGAGACGAGAGCGGTGGCTGTGTATAGTATGTTGTGCAGATTTGTTCGCTCTTGCTAACTAGCCTGTCTGGTTGATATGTTTGTCAGTTGCACGTTGAGTAACGAGTTGTCCAACGTTAACTAACGTTAGTTCACTGACTAGCCAGCTAGATAGCTGTGGTCAACTGCCATCAAAACGGACTGATTTGTTTTCATATTTGAGTTGCCACACGCGCTGTAATATAATTTTGCCAGATTGCAAGCAAATGTTTAGCATTCAGTCAGCTAACCTAATGTTAGCTAAGCAATATGTGCTCACTAGTTAACGTTATTGTAGGTAAATACATTTAGCTATTATAAGCTTGTTATTAATCAAAATAAAATGTGCATACGAATGCCATTGGATGTATTTCCTACTACATATTAAAACGGACAGTAGTAACGTTAGAGCAGCTTCTTTGCTAGCTACGAGGTAGCTAACTAGGCCAAATTGCTTTCATAACGGGATATGGGAGCGAATAAACAAAGGCCCATTTTTTAGAATTGTTGTAGGGCTACATCTCTTGTTTCCTCCATTGCATTAATTGCTAGTTAGACATCTATGAAATTGCAATGGTTTGTGTATGTGGAGTGTGCTTGTTTTACCTAGTTAGCGAACTGAGTATGGGAAGGCATTGGCGATGGTAGCAAGAAGACACTGCTTACAGTCTGGCTTATGGCCTGGTGTAATGTGCCATATGTGTTGTTTGCCATCAGTAATATGGGTTTTTGCATTTGAAATCTTAATATGCTTGTTTGCTAGATTAGGATGTCTTATGTCTTACACCTATTTTCAGTCTGATATTAGTGACTAAACATTTGACTTGGTGACTTGGACAAGAGGGGAGTAATCTTGTTTAAAATTGTCTCCGTGTCTTGGGAGGATATCCAAGCCCACATGGTAAAGCGGTTGTGGGTTGCTTATTGCAGGACCCCTTTGAAAGGGGGATCATGATGGTGCAGCTCAAAGGGTCTTTCATCCTGTCAATACACATTTAAAACAAACAAGAAACTAGATGAATGGAATATAACCTATCCCCTCCCCCAAATCTGTAATTCAAATGAGCAATGAGTATGACACTTTAGGTGCTCAGATTAATTTGGCTGTTGGTGGTTTGTAGGCAAATTATGGAAAGATAAATGTAGGCTTACTTACGTGTTCTATGCATTTCAGTTGGCCTATAAACAGTGGACACACTTTCCCTTGTGTATTATTAAAGTGTGTGGAGGAGTAGGCCTATGTCACTAGTGTTCTAAAAGGGCCTCCTTTTGTCTTTGAGCAAAATACCCTCTCTCTGGCCCACATGTATGTCTAACAACAATGGTTTTGGAGATGGCTATTAGGCTACACAGTAGTATGTTTTCACAATAGAGCTGCTGTTTTACCTGTGATGGGGGTCGTCCCTTTGTTTAGCAAAACAGAGTACACCCCCTGTGTGTGTCTGTGTCGGCACCAGGCTGCCACCAGTAGAGGTGTGAGAGGCTTGTTGCCTGTGACAGGCTTGTCTAGAGCGCCAGGGTGTGAGACTGGCAGCCCCATGTGTGCGAGACTGGCAGCCACATGTGTGCTTTCACCAGGTGACCCCTGACCTCAAATTTGCTGTAGTGGAGCGCATGAAGCCGGGAATGTTTTGTGTGTGGCTGCATGCATGCAAGATTAGTGAGGGACTTACTGAGGGAATGAGGGGTTTCAATCCACTATTGAATATGCTGTGCAAGTAAGCCTACAGGGTGGCAGGTAGTCTAGCTGTTAAGAGAGTTGGACCAGTAACCGAAAGGTCGCTGGTTCGAATCCCGTGCCAACTAGGTGAAAAATCTGTCGATGGTCCCTTGAAGAAGACACTTAACCCGAATTGCTCCTTTAAGTCGCTCTGGATAAGAGCGTCTGCTAAATGACTAAAATGTAAATGTAACATGTGGCTGCCAGTGTCAATCCCCACACACCCTGCTTTAAGATGCTGTCTGGCACTGTGCCAGCCAGCCAGAGGTTGCCCTTGAGCATAGATCTGGGACCAGCTTACATTTTAGTCATTTAGCAGACGATCTTATCCGGAGCAACTTACAGTTAGTGAGTGCATACATTTTTTTGTTTTCATACTTACCTGCCCACCCCTAGCCTAACACTAATCCATTGATGTAAAAAGCCAAACTGACCCTAGATCAGCACCTAAAGCCAACTACTTCTATCAACACAGGCAGTTGAGCTCAGCAGAGCCCTGCTGAGAACTGCTGAGTTTTAGGTGTCTATTTTACTTCTCTGTTTTTGTTACAAGCTCAAAGCTTTGCTGTGAGAACAATGGCTGGGAGATCCAGATCCTCTTATCTGGAGCTGATCACAATGTTTTTGGTACAGGCCACCGAACACAATGTCATGGATTGTTTTATGAAGGGAGCTGGGAGTCCAGTCCAAGATGAAAAAGGAAAGAAGGGAATAAAGGCAGACACACATTTAGGTCAGGGCAAGGTGCCCTGGTGAACTTTAGAAACCTGTTTGTTGTTTCATCTGTTACGTGCCAAGGAACAGACCCGTAAGTTCCACTTATTTTACATTTACATTTTAGTCATCTTATCCAGAGCGACTTACAGTTAGTGAGTGCATACATTATTTTTTTTTTCATACTTTCTGTTTCTCTTGGTAGTGGTTTGGCACAACTCCAATCGTCACAGTGGTTATTAGGCCCTATGCATGATAAGAATGTGACATTTGGGCCTAGGTCAGTCAGGTATGGAAATTGTTGATGGGAATGGGTCTCTTGTCACAGTTTGCATGTAGGCTGCACCTTTTCAAAATGACACTTCTCCCTCCAACATAATGTTCCATATTGAATGTATAGTTGATTTCGCAATTTATCTAAGTCCAACTTTTAGTTAGTAGTCCCCTGTAGCTCAGTTGGTAGAGCATGGCGCTTGCAACGCCAGGGTTGTGGGTTCGTTTCCCACAGGGGGGCAGTATGAAAATGTATGCACTCACTAACTGTAAATCGCTCTGGATAAGAGCTTCTGCTAAATGACTAAAATGTAAGAAAAATAAGTAGCAGGAACGCTTCAAGTAGGCTATTCCAAAACAATCACAGGTGCTCTTGTCGGGGAATAGTACTAGAAAAGCAAAATAAAAAATGAGAACCACAAATAGGTCCTAAGTGACATAAAAAAATCCAACTTAAAGCACTCGTGGGTTTGCAAGTTAAAAAGCCTTTATTTTTGTGGGCTAAGTCATTTTGCGTATCGGCGAAAGCTTTCATCAGGGTGTCCTTTTGCTTTTCTTGTTGTTAGTCTTGGCATGTAGGCTGATGTGAGGCAACAATATGGTCAGTTTTTTATATTTTGTTCTGAGAGCAGAAAATAGGGTGTTGGTACAACAACAAAGATCTGTGTCGCAAATGTTTTTCATTTACATCAATGAGTTTGAAAGACACAAGTGCTTTGGGGTTGCGGAAAAATGTAGGCAATGCTGCACTGTCCACAGAAAAGTTAAAGAGCTGAGCTTTTGACACAGCAATAACCTTCCATTGGACATGCCTTGCCCCACACGTTGCTTACATTTTGTTTTGAGACTGTGTGTGCTTGTGTGTCAGCAATAGGGATGTGCATGGTTATACGAATATCCGAAAGGATGTTAGTATTCGAATACTTGTGAGTATTAACTTTTGCGGCAAGAAAATGTATAGGCCTATTTTAACACTGAAAAGGCTTTTTCTAAATTAAAATATCCATGTGACGTTGTTACATACAAGGTGCATGACATTTCAAATAATTAATTTCATAAAACAAACTTTTCCATGTAGTTTTAATGACGTTCCCCATAAAAAAGAACGGTAGCTGTCTGGTAGCCTTCACGTGTAGCTTGTTTTTTTATGTTGGCCAATCAAAGCGGGAAAGAGGCTCAATGTGTAACAAGTGTAGTGAGAGTTCACAAATGCAATGCAAGACGGAATTAAAAGTTAGCGAAATGAGTCGGCTACAACGAGCAACCAATAGGTAGGCTTTTGTTTTATTGAATGGGGTTGGGGAGAGGGTGCTAAATGTGGCCTCAATTAGGCTACTCCAGTCAAGACAGACACTATTACATAACATTGTGGCTGATACAAGTTAGCTGGTCTTGGCTGTAGCCGGGCAGTGTCGCTCTCTCTGGCCGTGTCTAGACTTGACAGTTCATGCAGTATTCTGATATAGAGTTCTGATCATTGAATTCCGAACATGTCATGCATCTACACCTAGCCTACATTTAAATGTCTACCGTGTCCATAGTGTGTCCGGATTCCCTTTTCCCACGTTATATTCAAATGCCTGTATGTATTCTACAAACTGTGGAATAGGCAAAATATAACATAGCAACAATTGATGGCAGTGGCTAACTACTGTAGCTAACTAGCCAGCTAATCTCTGTAGCAAGCAACGCTAAAGGGATTACAAACAGATTAGCATAACTCTAGCCAAACAAAATATAGTTTTTCTAAATATTAGCTAGCTGGCTAGCATTTATCAGTCCTGCAAACAGGTTCCTCACATGCTAGGAACGTATTTCCTCCAACATTATAATGAAAAGGTGCCTTGGTCCCAAAACACACGTTTTCTGGAGACTTGTGGGAGGAGTGCTGAAAACGTCGCCCACTGTATGCGCTTTCGGTAGCATGATTACATCCAGACTGAGGAGAAATCTGCACACAATGCAGCCCTGACCACCTCCTGAAGTGGTCAGCCAGATCTGAGCACAGTCAGACTTTTGTACGTTTAGACCCGTCTTTTCAATGCGATCTTCGTATTTTGATAGCAGAAGTCGCATGTAAGTGTCAAATGTCGACACGACCTCTGCCTGTCTGCTCGCTCCTATCTCACCGGCACCTCCAAGCAGTAGCCAGCCTCTCCTTCGCGCAGCAGTGCTCAGATTAAAAACGTATGTTTAAAAAAGCACATTTATTTCAAATATCCGGATACCGACAAAAATGTATGATACTATTCGAATAGTGAAATTATTTCAACCCCCATCCCTAGTCACCAATATAATACAGTAGCCGACTTTAGCCTGTAGTACAAGCCAATTCTGCTTGGGAAGGCCTGTTGGTGTGGAGCACCTGTTAGTTGTCGGTAATGGAGAGCCTTGCCTGGCCCCTGCTAATGTGGTGCTGAGGCACGTTTCTCACCAGAGGCTTGAGACTTCCATGGGTCAGTTGAGTCTCCCATCCAGACTAGAGGGATGAGCATCTCTGCTCTCTTGTTGATCAAAGGACCATTCGCATTGAGCCTCCAGAAATAGTATTTTTGTTGTTGTTGTAGCAAAGTGTCAACCACTATTTTGTCTTCGATAATGCCTAAAATATTTTAATTGCAATTTCAGCTATTTTCTAGCGCGTGGCCACCATATAGCCTAGTAGGACCTATTAGTGCAAAGCCTTTGAACAAGCAGTGTGGGTCAAGTGTCATGTCCTCACCACCTTGACTTCTCTCTCTCCCCTCCAGTATCGGATGCAGACAGCACTGAGGGCCTACAGCTGAAGAAGGAGCATGCGTTACGAGTCTTCAGCTACATCAGCTCATGGACCCAGAGGTCAGTCTCCCGCTCTCCTCTGTTCCCCCACATTCATTATTCTTCCATGGATTCATCCCAAATGGAGCCCTATTCCCTATTTAGTGCACTACTTTTGACCAGGTGCACTTATTTTGACCACTATGTTGGGAAAAGGGTTTCATTTGGAAAGCAGACCATTATTCATTAATATTTAAAAGGGGAGGATATCCGCTAGCTCTATCTGAAGTCATTATCAGCCATGAATTCATCATGTATTACTAGCGCTAACGGCTAACCAATGTGTTTTAGGCATAGCTTAGCATGTAGGCTAGCTAAGGTCACTGGAGGACAAGTGGGTCATAAATAATAGGTTTTACCGCTCGCTTAGTGTTGTTTTTATTGTTGTTTAACTAGCTGTGTTTGTGTGTGCGAGGAAAAGAGCCTTGAGGAATTGTTGACCTTTCGGAGTTGTTCTCCCACTCTCAGTGAGATCAGGCAAAAATGCTGACTGATCTGGGAATGTTGACTGGAAGCATTCCTCTAGTTTTGCATTAGTGGGATCCGTCATTTGTGTGCATCCGTCATTTGTGTGCATCCGTCATTTGTGTGGATCCTTCATTTGTGTGGTATCCTTAATTTGTGTGGTATTCTTCATGTGTGTTAATTGGTTGCTGTCTTATCAAAATACACGGGGGGGGAAATAATATCTAAAATAGGATGGTCAGTAATAAAAATAGGATGGTCAGTAATATAGCCACATAGGCGTTTTACATTACGTTAATGTCACAAGAAACGGAATTCATGAGAACAGAGCTCAAAATAGATCAAGGCCTGCACTCAATCAAATCCTCCATAAACAATGCGTATTCTGCATCTTTGTTAATACAACTACAGCCCACTCACATGTCTTAATCAGAAAGACAGAAAACTGTCATATTTTCTGTTGCAAGTACCTAAAACTAGGTTCCTATGGTTCTATGCTTTATTCGCTTCAATGCAAGTTTGATTGAATTGAGTCCATAGATGAGTCTCTAAAGATAGCTGGTTGTTGAGGCCAATGCAAGCAGAAGCTACAGTCCACTGCAGTGTGGACCGTGCGTTACCTTTTTATGGTTCCCAGACGTTTTGATGCCTTGACCATCCAAATCGAATGAGTCAGTCTCGAACCGCGACCCCATTAGGAATTGACTGCAACTCACTGGTGGGTCTCCCTGATCTGCAATTCACTCAATCACTCTCACCACCCCTCCTATCCCTCCACAGGCAATGTCTATGCTGCTTCAAGGAGTACAAGCACCTGGAGGTGTTCAACCAGCTGGTCTACGCCCTCATCAACCTGGTCATCGCCCAGGTCACCAGCCTGAGGGAGCGCCTCTGCAGCACCACTAGCCAACAGGGCGCCACCGACACCGGGGACGGGGCCACAGGTGGAGCAGAGGGGCCGGGGACAGAATGGGGGGGGGGTGGAGGGGGTGGAGTAACTGGAGCAGGACCACACCCCCAGCAACCGCCCTCCTCGCCTGGCGAGGACGAGCCGCTGAACGTGGAGCGGGACTCGGCAGAGGAGGACACCGCCGGGGGCGCTTCGGAGCAGAACCAGAATAACAACAACCAGAACCCAGTCCAGGGGACCAGCCAGGCCCAGCAGGAGGCCCCCAAGCCAGGGGAAAGTAGTAGTGGTATTGGGGAGTCTGAGGCTGGAGCTAGCAGCAGTACGGACAGCCAGGCCCAGGAGGACCTGTTTGACTCGTGGAGTACGGAGGACCGGGAGAAGCTGCTGCTCTGCGCCGCCAAGATCTTCCAGATCCAGTTCCCCTTGTACACGGCTTACAAACACAACACACACCCCACCATAGAGGTAATGGAATGACACACTCTGATACAACACAATACATATACACACCCCACTATAGAGGTAATAGCATAACATGTTTCCCCCGACACAACACCCACCCCACCATAGCAGTAATGGTATAATATGTACCGCTGACACAACACACACTGCACCATAGAGGTAAAAGCATAACATGTACCCATACACACAACTCAATTATGGATTCAGTATATCAGATTGTATTTATCTCCATGGTGTACTTAATACTTGACAATTACTTTGGTGTTCTCCTGTTCTAAAATGTTCTCTAACATTTCTCAGTATATAATATACTCGTCAAACTTACTTTGTTTCCTTTTCCAGGACATCTCTGCTCATGAAAGCAATATCCTCGGCTCCTTCTGCGACATGAACGTAAGAACGCCTCCGCCCTCTCTTTGTTTTTACGACTCCATTGTTTCGTCCAAAAACACTACTCAATCTGCCTGATTGTCACTTTGGGTCGGTTCCAACTCTTTACAGCAACGTCTGTGTCTCCCAAATGGCACCCTATTCCCTTTACAGTGCACTACTTTTGACCCGGGCCCGTATGGCTCTGGTCAAAAGTACTGCACTATATAGGGAATAGGGTGCCATTTGGTACGTATCTTACGTCATCCAGTCCTTTGAAGCAAAGGCCCATGTCTTAATGTCTGGTCTGCCTGTTTGACCAATCGCCAATCTCCTCCTAGTCCCCTCTCCTCTCTCCTGTGGTCATGTTACTCATATCAATGATTTATGACATCTTGGGTCTATTTATATTTTATTGGGAAGCTGCACGAAAAGTGGCATGCCTAGAGCCCAGCAGCTGTGTCCCATTTAGGACTGGGCGAGTAGGGAGGCAGGACTCTCTGATCACTGTTCCCAGGTTGTTTTAATGGGTTTTCACTCGAGGAGGTTTGGTGTAGTTTTGGTTAACGATAGGTCCTAGAACTGTTCTCCCTCAGGGGTCCAATTACAAATGTTTCCTTTAGGACCTGGGGAGACAGAGGGAGAGGGCTCTCTAAACACTGATCCCAGGTCCCTCTTGTGGCTTTTCACTTTTGGAGGTGAAATCCACAAGGGGTTCAACTACAAATGGCTGTCAGGGTGTGCTCAATGCTATGGTAGCCAATATCAACCAAGGTACATGGCTAAATTTGATATATCTGGCAGTGGCAAACTGTCTTCTAAAGTGTATTAATAGTTCTACATGGGTCTTTTGAGGTACAGTACCAGTCAAAAGTTTGGACACACCTACTCATTCAAGGGTTTTTCTTTATTTTTACTATTTTCTACATTGTAGAATAATAGTGAAGACATCAAAACTATGAAATAACACATATGGAATCATGTAGTAACACAAAAAGTGTTAAACAAATCAAAATATATTTTTGATTCTTCAAAGTAGCCACACTTTGCCTTGATGACAGCTTTGCTCACTCTTGGCATTTTCTCAACCAGCTTCACCTGGAATGCTTTTCCAACAGTCTTGAAGGAGTTCCCACACGTGCTGAGCGCTTGTTGGCTGATTTTCCTTCACTCTGCGGTCATCCCAAACCATCTCAATTTGGTTGAGGTCGGGGGATTGTGGAGGCCAGGTCATCTGATGCAGCACTCCATCATCACTCTCCTTCTTGGTCAAATAGCCCTTACACAGCCTGGAGGTGTGTTGGGTCATTGTCCTGTTGAAAAACAAATGATAGTCCCACTCAGCCCAAACCAGATGGGATGGCGTATCGCTGCAGAATGCTGTGGTAGCCATGCTGGTTAAGTGTGCCTTAAATTCTAAATAAATCACAGTGTCACCAGCAAAGCATCCCCACACCATAACACCTCCTCCATGCTTTACGGTTGGTACCACACATGCTGAGATCATCCGTTCACCTACTCTGCGTCTCACAAAGACACGGCGGTTGGAACCAAAAATCTCAAATTTGGACTCGTCAGACCAAAGGACAGATTTCCACTGGTCTAATGTCCATTACTGGTGTTTCTAGGCCCAAGCAAGTCTCTTCTTCTTATTGGTGTCCTTTAGTAGTGGTTTCTTTGCAGCAAATCGACCATGAAGGCCTGATTCACGCATTCTCCTCTGAACAGTTGATGTTGAGATGTGTCTGTTACTTCAACTCTGTGAAGCATTTATTTGGGCTGCAATCTGAGGTGCAGTTAACTCTAATGAACTTATCCTCTGCAGCAGAGGTAACTCTGGGTCTTCCTTTCCTGTGACGGTCCTCATGAGATCCAATTTCATCATAGCGCTTGATGGTTTTTGCGACTGCACTTGAAGAAACTTTCAAAGTTCTTGAAATGTTCCGATTGACTGACCTTCATGTCTTAAAAGTAATGATGGAATGTCGTTTCTCTTTGCTTATTTGAACTGTTCTTGCCATAATATGGACTTGGTCTTTTACCAAATAGAGCTATCTTCTGTATACCACCCCTACCTTGTCACAACACAACTGATTGGCTCAAACGCATTAAATTCCACAAATTAACTTTAACAAGGCACACCTGTTAATTGAAATGCATTCCATGTGACTACCTCAAAGCTGGTTGAGAGAATGTCAAGACTGTGCAAAATATATTTTGATTAGTAAAAAAAAAAAAATGGTTACTACATGATTCCAAATGTGTTATTTCATAGTTTTGATGTCTTCACTATGTTTCTACAATGTAGAAAATAGTAAAAATAAAGAAGAAGTAGGTGTGTCCAAACTTTTGACTGGTACTGTATGTCAGGCCAACGTGCACATGAGGTGTGAAATGTCTGCAGAATAGTTTGAGCTTTTATTAAATTGAGGTTAATTTCCACCTCCAAGTGCTGTCGATCTTTCCCCAGAGTACAATAATCTGTTTCAGGCTAATTTAATAAATCCATCTCATACCTCTCCACAATATTAAACATTTTTTAATGGGCTTTTAATGGATATTTTTAGTGGACAAAGTTCATAGTCTGCATCAGACCTGAGTTCAGATTGTATTCTGTGCTAAATTGAGCATGCCTAGCTGGAATAAAACCAATGGAATCCCTACTTATCTGGCACACCAGGCAGGCTCAAGCAAACGCTCAAAGATTTCATATACTATGAACCCAGCTCTGTTCTGCATACTTTGTCCCGAATAGTCTGCAAAAAAGCCATACTCTCTTCTCCTTCATCTGCGCTGTGTGAAAGAACTAGACAAGTGAAGGCAAATTCACAGTATCCATCCACCATATTGCTTTCACCTATCACCTATAGTTCAGATAAACCAAAAGGAGACGAGGGTATGAAACCACTTGAAACCATTGAGTTGCACCAATCACGCTAGTCTCTTCCAATATGATGTGTGATAAGAAGCCAAAGTCAGTTTTCCATTTCCGTGTGGACGATAAAGTTGTATTGACATTGTTTTTCCCTGTGACCAGGATGTGGAGGTCCCTTTACACTTGCTGCGCTACGTGTGCCTGTTCTGTGGCAAGCACGGTCTGTCGCTCATGAAGGACTGCTTTGAGTCAGGCACGCCGGAGAGCCTGCCCTTCCCCATCGCCCACGCCTTCATCACCATCGTCTCCAATGTGAGTAGGAGTTGAGCCCAATATGGCAACCCAACCGCCCAGTATGGCACCACAGCCCAGCCGGTAGGTGCCCAATAATGCAATCCAGCCACCCAACATTGCAGCCCAACCCAGTCGCCCAATATGACAACCCAACCGCCCAATATATATCCACCCAATCCTGGATATATTTACCACTACCTCCAGATGCTGTTTCGGCTCCATCTCCAGAGCCAGATATATGCAGATGTTCTTGAAGCAGTTTATATGTTATAGCACAGCTGTTTGATTTGTGAATGCTCTCTCCGTCAGTAATCATAGTGAATAATCAGTTGTCAGCTAGCTCTGTTAGCGTGGCATCCATTTTTAGGTTTTCCACTGCTTCTCACACATCTCAAGGGATGTCAGTCTGATTCCAATTTGTTCTCTCCACACACACAGATCCGAATATGGTTGCACATTCCCGCCGTCATGCAGCACATCATACCGTTCCGCACGTATGTAATACGGTAAGTTCACAATCTCCATATCAATTAAACTCTGGTGAAATCTCTGTATTTACTTGAGTGAGGATAATTAAGTCTTCATCAGTGTCTCACCACCAGTAGGTTTTCACTAGTGCCTTGAAATCCCTAATTAGGCATGTATCAATACAGATTGAATCACAAATAATGTATTGAATAAAATGGTTAATGTTAGTCATGATGTTTTCCCCATATCAAATACAGCTCTAAACAATATGGCATTCCATACTGCTGTTCAGTGCCTTTTTTCTGCAGTCATGGTAAGAGAATAAGAAAATGGGGCAGAGAGAGGAGAGTTGCTGTTGCAGTCGGAGCTCCTCTCGTCGGAAATGGCCCGAGGGGCTGTTTGAAATGCATATTGTATTTGGATACACAGTGCTGTGTTGTTCAACTCGCCAGCCACTTTCCAACACACAATCAAATGCACTTGATAGAGATGCTCCCCTGAATATTGGATGTAGTATTAGGGGGACATTATGCAAATGGTGTTATCCAACATATTGGCAGTTGATTGGCATAAATGAAGGATGAATTTAGTGGATGCTCTTACAAAGCATATTTTTGTATTTGAGTTGAATTTCAAAATTAAATCAGAGACTTGTCTGTATATATTTTTTCTGTCTGGAAAGCAATTGCAGCTGGGATGCCCTCAGTCAGTGTAGCGTGCTTAACTCTTGCAGTGCCACTAACTGGTGTTGCTAGGAAGAGCTTCCCTCACCATGGCAACAGTGGCCAGTGCTCCAATCAGCTTCTCCTCACATGACCTTGGAGCAGCCAGACAGCTCGCAGGCCTCGCCGCACCTCTGTCATGTGACCTAGGTGGGCTGGATTAACTGGTTCTGATGGATTAACTCATTTTGATCCTCTGTCTAAGAAGAATGATGAAATGTGACTTATTGACTCCAGTGCCATGCACTACCTTATAGAGTATTACTCCTGAATTTAGCAAAATGTTTGTTTTCTCAGAAGTTACTAAAAAGATACCTACTGTATTTTATTGATCATAGAGACCGTAGATTCTCATTGTAGCCAACTGTTGTCATGGTTTTTCTCAGTTTATCAAAGTGCTTCTAATCTGAGTGTTGTAGCCAGCCTCTAGATGCCACACTCTTAGTCCTGACTGTTTAGTCCCGTTTGTCCAGTCATTAGGTCCAACCTGTCTACCATGTCTTCTCCAGCAGCACTCTTGAGAGAACCTGACAAAGCGACTAAATAAAAGTATTTCCTAACGAAGGGATTTCCTGATTTAAATAAAGTTAACTAAATTCACGAATAAACGTATTTCCACTAAATGTGTCCCTCCCCAGGTACCTGTGCAAGCTGTCGGACCAGGAACTGCGTCAGAGCGCGGCGCGCAACATGGCCGACCTGATGTGGAGCACGGTGAAGGAGCCGCTGGACAGCGCGCTGTGCTTCGACAAGGAGAGCCTGGACCTGGCCTTCAAGTACTTCATGTCCCCCACGCTCACAATGAGGCTGGCCGGCCTCAGCCAAATCACGGTGAGAATCACTCATACACGTGCACACAGAGACGCTTACACCCACTCTCACACACTGCTGTGTTGCTTGCTCTTTGGGAGTCTAGGCCGGGATACTGTGAAGTACATTGTGACAGCTGGTTTGTTTTTGACACCGACTCACTTTGTCTTGTATACTTTATTAAAGCTCCACAAGGACTTTCAGTTTAATGGAACTAAGACTTTTACACTAGGGTCAATGACTCGATAAATGAATGAAGTATATTGGTGTGTACATACATAATTCATTGTCATTGTGCCAATTAAATGTTTAGTCTCGTTTTCTCCCCACAGAATCAGCTCCACACCTTCAACGACGTCTGTAATAACGAGTCTCTGGTGTCCGACACCGAAACGTAAGTCAATTGAGTTGGTTTTACAATGAAACGTAAGTCAATTGAGTTGGTTTTACAATGAAACGTAAGTCAATTGAGTTGGTTTTACAATGAAACGTAAGTCAATTGAGTTGGTTTTACAATGAAACGTAAGTCAATTGAGTTGGTTTTACAATGAAACGTAAGTCAATTGAGTTGGTTTTACAATTAAACGTAAGTCAATTGAGTTGGTTTTACAATGAAACGTAAGTCAATTGAGTTGGTTTTACAATGAAACGTAAGTCAATTGAGTTGGTTTTACAATGAAACGTAAGTCAATTGAGTTGGTTTTACAATGAAACGTAAGTCAATTGAGTTGGTGTTACAATGAAACGTAAGTCAATTGAGTTGGTGTTACAATGAAACGTAAGTCAATTGAGTTGGTTTTACAATGAAACGTAAGTCCATTGAGTTGGTTTTACAATGAAACGTAAGTCCATTGAGTTGGTTTTACAATGAAACGTAAGTCCATTGAGTTGATTTAGCACTGCATCACGGACCGTAAAAGGAGCGTACCTCAACCTCAAACTGTCCCTCCAGGTCAATAGCGAAGGAACTAGCTGACTGGCTAATCAACAACAATGTGGTGGAGCACATCTTTGGACCAAATTTGCACATAGAGGTGAGTTTTCCCTTTCCAAGTCATTATTACAGTAAGTCAATACATTTTTGTGGACAGTCTGTGTTTGAACTCCCCTGTTAATGCGGAGGTTGTCTTTGTGCCTCTTTTGTTGTTGTTCCAGATCATTAAACAGTGCCAAGTGATCCTGAACTTCCTTGCCGCAGAAGGCAGGCTCAGCACCCAGCATGTGGACTGCATCTGGGCTGCAGCTCAGGTAACTAGGCCCTAAACACCAGGGGCCGCATGTAGAAAGCTTCTCAGCAGAAGTGCTGAATTTTAGGATCAATTTTGCCTCTTTTATCAAAATTAAAAGGATTACAAGAACATGAGGGACCTAATCCTAGAGCAGCACTCATGCGCTGAATTTGTATGCATATGTGCTACTTATTTTTTTACTATATTCAACCAATTTATTTTTGTTTTGATGTGCTATCATAACTTTCATTGAAATCCAAAGTTGACTTTTGGGTCATTTCTCACTGATTTTCTCCTTGACCCTGTCTCTCTATCTGTTCTCCCCCTGTAGCTGAAGCACTGTAGCCGTTACATCCACGACCTGTTCCCCTCCCTCATCAAGAACCTGGACCCGGTGCCGCTGCGCCACGTCCTCAACCTGGTATCCGGCCTGCACCCCAGCGCCCACACCGAACAGGTACACACACGCCACACATCATGAGTGCCCATTGGTAGTTGATGGTATTCTCAGAATATGAGGACTACAAATTACCTAGGTCCGGGAAGATGCCAGTGTCGCGATACTCGTTATTATCGTGGCAAGGAAACACAACACAAAGCCAATTTAACTTCTTTAGGAAAACAGCCCTAATGTTAGAAACAAACATTATGTTGTCATCCAGAGTCACATTTATTTATTTTCCAAGCTATAGCACACAATACTTTACATACAGCAGGTTTTTAAGGATCAAAGAGTTTGATTTGCTTCGTGTTTTCATTTTTGCCATGGAAAAAGTATTGCGATACTGGTATCGTCCCGGCCCTATTATTGCCTTAGGCCATGGCAAGGAGTGGACGATCAAATGTTGAGTGTGATTTAATCTATATATCACCAGATGACTTTGACGATGAGCTTTACAGTCACGTTAACCCAGTCTAACTGAGCTGCTCTTTGTCTTGGTCACCTGTACACCATATAGATCCTATAATTGTGATTCTATATGTAATTCTATGCTGCCCGCCCCCCCCCTCCTCAGACCCTGTACCTGGCCTCCATGCTGATCAAGGCTCTGTGGAACAACGCCCTGTCCGCTAAGGCCCAGCTCTCCAAGCAGAGCTCCTTCGCCTCGCTGCTCAACACCAACGTCCCCATGGGCAACAAGAAAGGTACGACGGATGTGTGTTGTGTGTGTGTGTATTTCAAGGGGATATATATTCTTTATCTTTGATCAGTGGTAGTCAACAACTCCGGTGCGGTAGAGTTGCAGTGGTATGCAGGTTTTTGGTCCAGTCCAGCACTAATCAAGGTGATGAAGGTGTTGAATCAGATGTTTTAGTGCTGGAATGGAACAAAGGTCTTGAACACCCTTTAGAACCCAATAACCAGGGTTGTTTACCACTGCCTTAGAAACATATGCTCTTAAACATCTCTGCTGATATATACATTTACATTTTAGTCATTTTAGCAGACGCTCTTATCCAGAGCGACTTACAGTTAGTGAGTGCATACATTTTCATACTGGCCCCCCGTGGGAAACGAACCCACAACCCTGGCGTTGCAAGCGCCATGCTCTACCAACTGAGCTACAGGGGATTGTGCCCTTATGAACTCTGAACTGTTTTGTGAGATGCGGTATCTGATGCATCAAGCCTCTGCTTCTCGTCTCTACCCAGGCTCCCCAGCGGCCAGCCCGGACAGCAGTGACAACAGCGACACGCACCACAGCGGCGGTAGCGACATGGAGATGGACGAGCAGATGATGAGCGGCAGCAAGCGGGGCCAGCAGAGACTCTCTGACACAGAGGTTAGCAGCACTCTAGTACCCTTTCCACACTATCTAGCTGGAGAAACAAGTGATGCACTTTCTCTATACGTTTAATAGGAATTGCTATTAGGAGCAAACCAGCACTGTTCAGCAATCCATGCTTAGTTTTTTTTGTTTACGTAGCCACTGTCTCCAATTGCTACCTTTTTTATAATTTTTATTATCCAAAAGCCAATCCAAGTCAATATCCCAATTTTATTCGCATTTTTCTGGTTTCATGTAATAAAAAAAGTGTTGTGGTTCTGATGTATGGCTGGTTTAACTGGAACTGAGTCGGTCTCCTCTCTCTCCGCCCCGTCCAGGAGTCGATGCAGGGCAGCTCGGATGAGACGGCCAACAGCATGGAGGAGGGCAGCAGCGGGCCGGGCAGCAGCAGTGGCCACAGCGAGGGCTCCAGCAACGAGGCGGGGTCCAGCCGTGCCAGCCAGTCAGCGGGAAGCCCTGGCAGCGAGCTGCACTCTGACGACATGGCCGACAGCGAGGTCCTCAAGGAGGAAGAGGATGAGGAGGAAGATGACGAAGAGGATGATGAAGAAGAAGATGACGATGATGATGAAGAGGATGAAGAGGGGAACAACCGGGGGGTAGCGGCCGAGGGCAGTCCGCAGAAGGAGCCCCGGGACCAGCCGGAGGTCAGGAAGCGGAAAGCGGCCGATGTGCTGGTGGAGGAGCAGGGCGAAAGAGGAGCAGGAGACGGACCAAAACCCAAAGGTTTGCCCTTTAACTCAGAGGCAGCCATCGGCATGGTAACGGCTGCGGCATCAATGGAGGGGCGCATGAGGATGCTGGACGCCTGCTCGGCCCGGCCTGAGGGGCCCGAACAACAACATTCAGAGATGGGAGGCCCCTCATCCCAAATGGCCCCAGGACCCCAGGAGCCCCCCTGCCTGCCCTGCCCTGGGGACTTCCTGGGGGACGCCATGGGCAACGAGCTGTTCAACTGCCGACACTTCATCGGGCCCCACCACCACCATCACCATAATCACCACCACCATGAAGGGTAAGACTATCACCATCTCTTTGCTTTCTTTACGCTAATCTTTATCTTCTCTATATCTCCTCTTTCACAATGGTCTATGTTTGGCAAATTTTCCTAGAGAGAAGGTTATTTTAAGGCTTCTATCCAACTACAGACCCCAACTAAGACAAACTGTCCGTGGCCGATTCTACATGTTGAATCAGGACCAACTACTAGCAATTATGTCGGCGTCCAAATGAGCTTAGATAAAATCCATAGACGGTTGAGTTGGCTGTAGTTGCATAGATGTGTAGAAGTGTGTCCAGTCAATAATTTCTACATGTCAAGAGGAACTAGACATACACTGAGTGTACAAACATTAGGGACACCTTCCTAATATTGAGTTTCACTCCCCTTTACCCTCAGAACAGCCTCAATTCATCGGGGCATGGACTCTACAAGGTGTCGAAAGCGTTCCACGGGGATGCTGGCCCATGTTGACTCCAATTCTTCCCACAGTTGTGTCAAGTTGGCTGGATGTCCTTTGGGTGGTGGACCATTCTTGATACACATGGGAAACTGTTGAGCGTGAAAAACCCAGCAGCGTTGCAGTTCTTGACACACTCAACATGGTGCACCTGGCACGTACGACCATGCCCTATTCAAAGGCACTTAAATATTTTGTCTTGCCCATTCACCCTCTGAATGGCACACATACACAATCCATGTCTCAATTGTCTCAAGGCTTAAAAATCCTTTAACCTGTCTCCTACCATTCATCTACACTGATTTGAAGTGGATTTAACAAGTGACATCAATAATTGATCATAGTTTTCACCTTGATTCACCTCGTCAGTCTGTCATGGAAAGAACAATGTTTTGGACATTCAGTGTAAATGTAACTGTTTTCCTTGCGACATGAAACTAGGGCTTATTCAAGTGACGAAAATATGCATTGCCCTTCTAACATTGAATCATCCGCCAGGCACATGGTGGACGACATGCTGAGCGCAGACGACGTGTCCTGCAGCAGCTCCCAGATCAGCGCCAAGTCGGAGAAGAACATGGCCGATTTTGACGGTGAGGAATCTGGCTGTGAGGAGGAGCTGGTGCAGATCAACTCGCACGCCGAGCTCAGCTCCCACCTGCAGCAGCACCTGCCCAACCTGGCCTCTATCTACCACGAGCACATGGTGCAAGGTAGGCTGCACTGCACGGTGCACCTAGGGTTGTGAATTTACTGTAATTTCCCCCAAATTCCCAAGTTTCCCCGAAATCGCGGTTGGAAAATTCACGGAATGCCGCACTCACGGAACGGTGTACCCACTCATTGCACACCGATAATGTGCCTCAGTTTACAGCAGCAAGAATAATGTAGTTATGGTTCTACTAATCTTCCCATCATCTGGATGGGTCAATCCAGTTAAACGCTTTCACCATCAGTTAATCCCGTGTAGCTCAGTTGGTAGAGCATGGTGCTGGCAACGCCAGGGTTGTGGGTTCGATTCCCGCTGGGGACCAGTACGGGAAAAAAAGTATGAAAATGTATGCACTCACTACTGTAAATCGCTCTGGATAAGAGCGTCTGCTAAACGACAAAATTAACAAAATGAAAGAAAGATCAGTGGACTTGTGTGCCGTGCCTGCTCAGAGCTTATACCTGTGAACGTAATCACTCGATTTCAGTTGTTAACCTTGCAACATTTTAAAGCATGACATTTTAGCATGACAATTTAGCAGTACAGTAAATCTTTACTGAACATTTTACTATGGCTCTCTTTCTCACCAGCGGCTATGTTTTATTCCTCTGCAGGCCCGCAGGTCCACAAGCACCAGTACTCTGGCCACGCCGTGACCGACATCAACCTGGACAACGTGTGCAAGAAGGGCAACACGCTGCTCTGGGACCTGGTGCAGGATGAGGACGCGGTAAGAACCATGACACTGGATAACACAGTGCACTGAGAAAGCGTTCTGGTGGAGACTTCCTTTCAATGGTATCTTTTGCTGAATAAAAGCATGTAGCATGCTAGTAGTCAGACAGCCTTGAAGCCGAGCGGCATAGAAGCAGAGTTTGAGTTCCCAGAAACAAACTACACATTTTGTCGTGTAAATGTTCATTCACAAAAACAAAACAAAAACTCAACTTATTTCATCTGTAGCGTAATAAACTGTCCATGCTTTTTCAAGTTGTAGAGACAACATAGCATCGCATGACTGCAAATATATCTCCACATGATGGTTATTCTATCAACTATTGCACAATTTGCACTGCAATTTGTTGCATACTCTAATCACCGACAAAAAAACTATCCACTAGTGTATTTAGTTTTTGTTGACATTTAGGGAATATACTGACAATTTGACAGTTTCCATCAGGCCTGTCATTAGTTTTTTATCCATCGGGTAATTTACTCGCATAAAAATGGTTGGATGGAATCCTGGTTACTGTGTGGAAAACACGCTTTGTCAGCTACTAAATACTCAACGTATTAGGAGAGTGCATCACTTCCTCCTTCAGGTTTCAAGGAGCAGCTAATTTATTAATAAGGTTAGTTATCGCTATTAGTTTAGGATCTCTGTGATATTCTGAAGTCTGAAAAAGATGCGAGTGACCTTTCTCCGTTCTTCCCTGTTCCATCAGATCCACCTGTCGGAGGGCCTGATCAATGAGGCGGAGAAGCTGCTGTGCTCTCTGGTGTGCTGGTTTACCGACCGCCAGATCCGCATGCGCTTTATCGAGGGCTGCCTGGAGAACCTAGCCAACCACAGGTACGTGTGTGTACGTGTGTATATATGAGTGTGTATGTCTGTGTGAACAACATAGCTCTGAAATGAATTGATGTGAAATGATTTTGTAATAAGATCCCTTCGTTGGCTAGCTATTATGTGAAACTTGCTTTGTGACTCCATGCTTCTCTCTCTCTCACAGATCCGTGGTCGTCTCTCTGCGCCTCCTTCCCAAACTTTTCGGCACTTTTCAGCAGTTCGGCTCCAGCTACGACACCCATTGGATCACCATGTAAGCATCGCACCATCGGCATGATTAGAACAGACAAACGTTGTCCATTACATGGCATCACCGAATATCATGTGTGTGATAACGACTATTTTTGTGACATTGGGTGTATTCGTAAATTCACTTTGGAGTGCCAGAGTGCGTTCAGGGCGTTTGTAAATTCAGAGCGTTGTCAAATTGTCCGTTCGTAAATTCAGAGCGCTTCGCACTCGGAGCGTTCAGAGCGCACGCTGGACGCTCTGACCGAGGAGTAGGAGTAGGGTTGATCCGAGCATTCTCAGGAGTGTTTTCACACGGCTGTCAAGCACCCAAGCTAACTGGCAAAGTTGGCTAGCTTGCTAGCTACTTCCAGACACAAATGAGAGAACACCGCACTCTGACCGTTTTGCTCGCCCTAGCAGAGCTGGTTAGGCTGTTTTCATGTTACCCAGATCGTTGGTGACTGTAACTGTGCTGCTGGCAACAATTCAATTCTGTTTTTTTGCAGACATTTACTGACACCGGTCATATTCAACTGCTGTTGCGCGTTCGTAAATCCGTCAGTTATTCTGCGCTCTGGCACACTCAGACGAGAGTGCTCAGAAATCGGAAGTCGATACTGAATTTACGAACGCACCCATTGATGTTGTGTGTGATGTCTTTCAGGTGGGCAGAGAAGGAGCTGCACATGATGAAACTGTTCTTTGAGAACCTGCTGCACTACATCCAGGAGGTCCGAGAGCAGAGGCACAAGTTTGCCCTGTGAGTAACCCACCAATTCTCTCCACTACACTACCCCCCCCCCCCCCCCCCCCATTGACATTATTGACTTTGCCTTGTAACAATACAACGGTAATAGTCTTATTACTGTGGAATATGGTCAACATATTTGGTAACACAGCATGTATTGTAGGTATACCAATGTAACTGCAGCTTATTAAGCCGACCAGTCTCGCTGCAGTGCGGTTCTGGTGTGCAATGGCTGCAGACAGTGACTCTGTGGTTGTGTATGTGGCCAGCTGGGAGGTGCTGGCCGCTTTAAGGGACCGCAGAGACAAAATGACACGTGTGTTTTGTCCTGACAGAACTACAGAGGGTGTAGCTAGTCTTTTGATTTCCTTTATTTGAAATGTGAAACGTGTTGAAATGGACGTTATAGTGATGGTGCAATACAAAAAGGAAACGGAATAGTTCATTATGAATGATGTTCTTTGATTACTATGCGATCACAGGTATGGCCACAGTGCGGAAGTCCAAGTACGCCTGCAGTTCCTGACTTGTGTCTTCTCCACCCTGGGCTCCCCGGACCACTTCAGTAAGTCAACAGGGTCGCGTTCATTAGGCACCAAATGGAACAAAACAGACTGAAACGGGGAGTGAACAACCTTCACTGGTCCAATAAGAAACTCTGATTCCAGCTTTCTGTTACATTACCCAGTCTTCACATACAGCTCAACAGAAACATTCCCTATCATTCTCTGCCGCTGGCTGGCTGTCTGGCTACACCCTGGTGATGGAATTTACCCTAGATAAGATGTGTAACCCGATGAGCTTCTCTCTCCTAAAACAGAGACATCATTGTCCTCTGGAGTCTTTAGAGGGGGGTGACCGGATCTACCTAGCTAGCTAACTCACTCTGTTCATAGCCGTGTGTGTGTGACTTTTGTGTATGCCTGTGTGTGCCTCCTCAGTGTGTTTTTGTGCGCTTTTGTGTATGCGTGAAGGGGAGCTAATATTTGGGATTTAGAGGTAGACTGGGAGACTCCCTGTTTTGGTGGCGCCTGATCAGGTCATACAGAGTGCCATTCTCCGTGATACAAAAGGAATAATAATGTAATACATACTGCAGCCAATTTTCTCTGGCAAACATTTAAATTGTGTGTATGTGAAATTGTAAATGTGGTGTCTATCTGCGTGTGTGTTTGCGTCCATTGTGGATCCAGTGTGGGAGTGATACGCTCATCTTCCCCTTATAGTCTGAAGTGTGTGTTTGTGTGCCAACATTCAGACACCAGTTAAGCTACTCCTCTCCGCAGCAGTGAATGTGTGCATGTATAACAGCAGGGTATTTCTATATGAATACACTAACAGCCCCTCCTCTCCCTCAGGACTGAGCCTAGAACAGGTGGACATCCTGTGGCACTGCCTGGTGGAGGATGGAGAGTGTTACGACGACGCGCTGCACTGGTTCCTCAACCAGGTCCGCAGCAAAGACCAGCATGCCATGGGCATGGAGACCTATAAACACCTCTTCCTGGAAAAGGTACGACCGGACTGGACTGGACCATCTGGTCTTAGTGGGGAGGGGTGTCTGACAAGGGTCATTCCAACGTGGTCTGTGGTGTTGATAGTGAACCTCAGTTAAAAAGCTAGAAAAAAATAAACAACTAGCTTGTGGACAGTCATTTAAAACGTCCCAAAGTTGTGAATTCGTTGTGAAAGGTAATCGAAAAGTGATTCAATAGCCGGGGGAAACAAATCGGAAAAGTTACCCAAATCATTGAAAAGCCTTGGCCTTAAAGCATTGGCCTTAAAGTCGCTAAAGTCTATCATTGCCTCCCGAGTGGTGCAGTGGTCTAAGGAACTGCATCGCTGTGCCACTAGAGATCCTGATTCGAATCCAGGCTCTGTCGTAGCCGGCCGCGACCAGGAGACCCATGGGGCGGCGCACAATTGGCCCAGCGTCGTCCAGGGTAGGGGAGGGAATGGCCGGCAGGGATGTAGCTCAGTTGGTAGAGCATGGCGTTTGCAACGCCAGTGTTGTGGGTTTGATTCCCACGGGGGGCCAGTATGAAAAATAAAATAATGTGTGCACTCACTAACTGTAAGTCGCTCTGGATAAGAGCGTCTGCTAAATGACTAAAATGTAAATGTAAAATGTAATACCTTTTGCCCATAACACCTCCTGTGTTTCCTCAGATGCCCCAGCTGAAGCCAGAGACCATCAGCATGACGGGCCTCAACCTCTTCCAGCATCTCTGTAACCTGGCCCGTCTGGCCACCAGCGCCTACGACAGCGGCTCCAACTGCGAGGTACACACACACACACTTTAAATACTTTATTTGAATCCACAAATCACACACACCCGAGTACAGTTGCTCATACATTTATACACACAAACACACAGTTTGTGTCGTCTCAGTTTGGTAAATTCCAGGCCCGCCATACCTCTCACTGAACCCTGCTGTCACCTTGTCAACATTTATCTGTGACCTCTAACCTTTGACCCCTCTGTAGCTGTGTGGCATGGACCAGCTGTGGGGCATCGCCCTCAGGGCCCAGTCTGCAGACATCAGCCGAGCTGCCATCCAGTACATCAACTCCTACTACATCAACGGTCAGTGGACCTCAGCTGGTACATGGTTGAAGACTATTAGTGGTAGTAGTAGTATTTCTCTACCATACCATCCTTATTTATATTGCAAAAAACAAAGTGAAAACCCTGTCCACAGCAGTGCGTCTAGATCCAGGGGTTGGATCCAAAACATCCTAGTTTCTAGTCATTATATTGAACGAGCGGTTTTAGATGTTTGTGTAGAAGCTAAGCTTGTTTCAGCTTGCCTATCAGGAGTCACCATGATGACCTTCTGATTTTGACCGATATTGATTGTGTGTGCGCGTGCCTTTCGGTTTGTCCGTCCGTCTCCCAGCTGGTAAGACAGGCCTGGAGAAGGAGCAGGAGTTCATCAGTAAGTGCATGGAGAGCCTGATGATGACCTCATCCAACCTGGAGAAGGACGCCCACTCCAGCCTCACCGTCATCGAGAGGGGCCTGCTCATGCTCAAGACCCACCTGGAGGCTTTCCGACGCAGGTAGGGAGCACACACACACACACACACACACAGAAACACACACACACACACACAGAAACGCACATACGCAAGCAGACACGCACAGAAACTCACACACAGAGAAACACACACACACACAGAAACGCACGTACGCAAGCAGACACGCACAGAAACTCACACACAGAGAAACACACACACACACACACAGAAACGCACGTACGCAAGCAGACACGCACAGAAACTCACACACAGAGAAACACACACACACACACACACACAGAAACGCACACACAGAGAAACAAACACACACACACTCACACAGAAACGCACGTACGCAAGCAGACACGCACAGAAACTCACACACAGAGAAACACACACACACACACGCGCTCCTTATCTCCATCCTCTCAACCTACTTTAACCCCCGAACGTCTAAACTTAACCAAAACACTACTTATTATCAATTATATTTCTGACTCACCCAGTGGAGACCATCCCTGGACCTGGAGAGCTACAGGACAAGCTCTTGTTCCAGTTCTCTTGGCCCATCCACCCTTTACCCAAACTTTCCCCCCTCAACTCCCGCGCTAATTTCAACTAGCACTAAGAACCGTGTCTCTCTTTGGCGCTCTCTCACTTTCTCTCTGCCCCCCAACACTCTGTTTGTCTCCTGCCCCCTCTCCAGGTTTGCGTACCACCTGCGTCAGTGGCAGATCGAGGGCACGGGCATCAGCAGCCACCTGAAGGCGCTCAGCGACAAGCAGTCTCTGCCACTGAGGATCGTGTGCCAGCCCGCCGGCCTGCCCGACAAGGTACCCAAGAAAGTACCCAGCATCTTGGTACTTAATTATTAACCCTTGGTCGATTTGGCACACTCAAATGCTCTTGTTGCTCTTGTGTTCTGTTGGGTTAGGAAAAATCTACAGGCCACAATGTCAAAATGAATGGGAACGATTGGCGCAAGCTAATTTCATGCTTTAGTGGAGTAGAAATGTTTATTTTGATACTACTGTGAAGAATGCTGTTTTCATTCTAGATGTTTGTAAGGATGTTTTTCTAACACTTTTTTCTGTTTGTTCGCATGTGTGTTTGTGTCTGTCTGTCCGCATGCCTTCGTCTCTCTCTGTGTGTGTGTGTGTGTGTGTATGTGTGTGTGTGCACGCGCGTCTGTCCCTGCCTGTCTGCGTGTGTGTGTGTACGTTCCATCCTGTGTGTCTGGTACCAGATGACCATCGAGATGTACCCCAGTGACCAGGTGGCAGACCTGCGGGCCGAGGTGACCCACTGGTACGAGAACCTGCAGAAGGAGCAGATGAACCAGCAGGCCCAGCTGCAGGAGTTTGGACAGAGCAGCCGCCAGGGGGACTTCCCAGGTCTGTCACCTCTCACCTTTTGACCCCTAATCCAGTGTAGCGCCAATACCAATGGAGAATCTCGATTGCACTTGATTCCTCTCTCCTCGCTTTCTCAAAATCCATTGGATGAGAAAGTCAGAGGGGAGGGACGTCTGACCTTCTCATCCAATGAATTTTGAGGAGGGGATGAGTATGCGATTGGATGGAATCAAGGAAATGCAGTTGAGATTCTCCCCCAGGCTGTTGCATCCTTCTCTTTTGAAGTAATCACTGATCGCACAGTGTATTTTTTCGCAGTATTTTAGGAGTATTCAAACAGGGCCTGTGTCGCAGTAGTCTTGAATTGAATTTAATTCAATTCAATAGATCTTTATTGTCCCCAAGGGCAATTCCTGTGCAGCGAATGGTTTCCTCATTAGAAATGCATGCTTCCTTTAGTGATTTATTGAAGTAATCACCTCAGAATGTAAGATTATACAGTTTCTATCCAGTCCTTTCAGATTTGAGTGATGGTTATTCAATAAGGGAAAGGAGCAAATTTAATTGATCAGAATCCGCTTTTAGTATTGGGTGTTTCAACAGTCTGTGTGTTTCCTTAAGGTGGTTTGATGGGTCCAGTCAGAATGATCTCCTCTGGCCATGAGCTCACCACTGACTACGATGAGAAGACCCTGCATGAGCTGGGCTTCAAAGACATGCAGGTAACTACTTACACACACTTGGCAGTCTGCACTTCGCACACTAGTGCCGGGATTCAATCCGATCGCAGGTCATTAAGCATTGCGTCTTTTAAAGGCCATTTCCGATTTAGCCAACATATGCAGTGTTTACGTGAATGAGATCTCTTCTAACGCGGAAACATTGCCTTTAAAAGCTGCAATTCCTATAACCCTCGATTGGCCCCCATCTATGGCACTCATGCCCCTCCCTCCCTCCCTTTACAGATGGTGTTTGTCTCCCTGGGCGCCCCCCGACGGGAACGTAAGGGCGAGGGGGTGCAGCTCCCGGCCTCGTGTCTCCCCCCGCCCCAGAAGGAACACATCCCCATGCTACTGCTGCTCCAGGAGCCCCACCTCACCACCCTATTCGACCTGCTGGAGATGCTGGCCTGCTTCAAACCCCCCAGTGCCCTGGGAGACAGCCCCGAGGTGGGTCATGGAGTGTGTGTGTGGTGTGGGTTAGGGCTGTGTGTGAGGGGATGTCGAGGGGGTGTGAGATGCTGGCCTGCTTTAAGCCCCCGGCGCCCTGGGAGAGGGGGCCCTGGACAGTCCCATGGTGTGTGTGGGGGGGGGACAAAGTGTGGTTGGCATGACGGGGAGTGTGTGTGAAAGGGTTGTATGTTGGGGGAAGAGTGGGGGAATCCCCTTCGCATCTCCAAAGTGTGCGTGACGGAGTAGATATGGGGTGTATGTTTGGGGATGGGTTTTGTGGTATAATCTTTAAAATGTCTATTAGATGCCCTTAATTATATAGCTAAGGAAATAAGAGAGCAATTCATCAGAGCATTTGAAAAAGCAGCTTGGAAATGGCTACATAGGAACCAGACTTGACATACTCTCCATCCGATTAAATGTAAAATAGACTTTGAACAAAAAGCCCTTCCAGAATATAAAGTAGGCTGTTCCTTCCAGGTGCATCATGCATAATGCATCACTACTGTCCAATTCTCTTCTGACAGTCGTTTGATAGTCCAGTAAAACGTACTGCAGTGAGTCCCAAATGGCAGCCCTGTTCCCTTTATAGTGCACTACTTTTGACCAGGGCTCATTATGTTCTGGTCGATAGTAGTGCACTATATAGGGAATAGGGTGCAATTTAGGACTCAGCCCAGGTGTGTTATACATAGGAAGTAAGGTGCTCGTCTGTCAAAGTGTATATTTTAGTCACAGCGGCGGGAGCTGTCTCGTTTTGAAATGCAAAGTCATCCGGCGGTCATTGCTTTTTATAGTCTCCCTTCACAGGGACTCAGGGAAGGCCGAGAGAGGGGTTATCCAGTGTGCTGTTTGTACTTCACTCACTCAGTCTCTTTTGCATGCATTTATCCCTCTCTCTCTCTCTCGCTCCCCCCTCTTCACTTCCTCACATCTAACACTCATCTGATCTGACCAGAACGTTAAAACAATTACTTGAGGTATTGACTGAGTGTGTGCCTGCCATGGGCTGTGTTTATAGGACTGCTTCAGGGCTGCTGCTCTGTGGCTGTGTGGTCTGTGGTGTATCGGTATGGGTTCTGTCACTGTGACAGCAGAAAATATTGAATTTCTGTTCAAATCTCAAAATCAAGATGTATTATATTCTACTCCAGAACCTACGGTGTGAGGAGCTGCACCTCCATGCTGAGAACCTGTCGAGGCGCGTCTGGGAGCTGCTTATGCTGCTGCCCACCTGCCCCAACATGCTGCTGGCCTTCCAGAACATCTCAGACGACACGGTATGTCACCTATTCTCACACACACTCCCCTACACACGGTCACACAGCTATTTACACACTCCCCTACACACTGTCACACAGCTATTTACACACTCCCCTACACACGGTCACACAGCTATTTACACACTCCCCTACACACTGTCACACAGCTATTTACACACTCCCCTACACACGGTCACACAGCTATTTACACACTCCCCTACACACTGTCACACAGCTATTTACACACTCCCCTACACACAGTCACACAGCTATTTACACACTATCCTACACACTGTCACACAGCTATTTACACACTCCCCTACACACAGTCACACAGCTATTTACACACTCCCCTACACACTGTCACACAGCTATTTACACACTCCCCTACACACGGTCACACAGCTATTTACACACTCCCCTACACACTGTCACACAGCTATTTACACACTCCCCTACACACTGTCACACAGCTATTTACACACTCCCCTACACACTGTCACACAGCTATTTACACACTCCCCTACACACTGTCACACAGCTATTTACACACTCCCCTACACACGGTCACACAGCTATTTACACACTCCCCTACACACTGTCACACAGCTATTTACACACTCCCCTACACACAGTCACACAGCTATTTACACACTATCCTACACACTGTCACACAGCTATTTACACACTCCCCTACACACAGTCACACAGCTATTTACACACTCCCCTACACACTGTCACACAGCTATTTACACACTCCCCTACACACGGTCACACAGCTATTTACACACTCCCCTACACACTGTCACACAGCTATTTACACACTCCCCTACACACTGTCACACAGCTATTTACACACTCCCCTATACACTGTCACACAGCTATTTACACACTCCCCTACACACTGTCACACAGCTATTTACACACTCCCCTACACACTGTCACACAGCTATTTACACACTCCCCTATACACTGTCACACAGCTATTTACACACTCCCCTACACACTGTCACACAGCTATTTACACACTCCCCTACACACTGTCACACAGCTATTTACACACTCCCCTACACACTGTCACACAGCTATTTACACACTCCCCTATACACTGTCACACAGCTATTTACACACTCCCCTACACACTGTCACACAGCTATTTACACACTCCCCTACACACTGTCACACAGCTATTTACACACTACCCTACACACTGTCACACAGCTATTTACACACTACCCTACACACTGTCACACAGCTATTTACACACTACCCTATACACCGTTGAACACTCTTCTATGCACTACTGCTGACGCTCTTCCCCGATACTGTTGTGCTCCTGCCACCAGGCCTGCTTATCCCTTTGCATCCTGCTCTTTCGTTTATACTAGTGTTTCTTAAACATTCCCAGGGCCCCAGAGGTGTATATTTTTGTTCCAGCCCATCACGTACGCACCTCATTCAACACGATTAGTTGAGTTGTTGAATCAGGTGTGCTTGTTCTGACCCGCTTTGCACACCAATCAAACACGACAACATAAAGACATGCGTCCTGTCTCGTGTGTTCTCTCTGTCTGTCCATAGGGAGGCGAGGGTCTGTGCTGGAAGGACCTGCTGAGGATCAAGAGCCCCCACAAGCTGCTGTACGCCCTGGAGATCATTGAGGCCCTGGGCAAACCCAACCGACGCATCCACCGGGAGTCCACGGTACTACTGGGACTGCACACACACACACTCACACGTACTTACTCTGTCACTCAAACATCTTTTTGCTCATTCATGAACACCCACATTCACACACACAAAGATTCACACTCGTATGCATACCCTTGCTCTGCTCACTGATTCAAACACGCATATGAATGACCCCTGTGTTGTCTGTCTCTGTCCAGGGGAGCTACAGTGACCTGTACCCAGACTCTGACGACTCCAGCGAGGACCAGATAGAGAACAGTAAGAACTCCTGGAGCTGCAAGGTACGCCCCCTTAAACCGACTAACTCCCATACTGTACAGCCTTGTACAAACCACTTATCAATCAAGTCAACTCAATTTCCTATTTCTCTCTCTCCTTTTACAGTTTGTGTCATCTGGAGGGCTTCAGTTGCTGTTGGAGATCTTCAACTCTGCCATTCTGGAGCCCAAGGACCAGGAGTCTTGGACAGTGGTGGGTGGATCAGAAACACATTATAATAAGGAAATTGAATAGAATGGGTTGTATAGATTAAACTAAATAAAGTTTCAGTACATTATACGTGAGTGGTAGTGATTCTGTAAAAAAGTTATTCACATGTTTAAAAGTAACTGCGTTATGAGGTGCCAAAGATTTCCAATTTCAAAGTGGACAATCATAAAAAAGATAGAAAAACATTGGGGGACATGAACATGACAGAAATAAAGCCATGTCAAACATTGTTTTTAAGACAATGTTCTGTAGTTAGTATTGAGGGTTAACATGGGTCATATCCCCCTCTCCCTCTCTCCTCCCCCAGTGGTTGTTGGACTGCCTGGCTTGCCTGCTTAAGCTCATCTGCCAGTTTGCGGTGGACCCGGCCGACCTGGACCTAGCCTACCACGACGTCTTCTCCTGGTCGGGCCTCACCGACAGCCAGCGCAAAAGGGCTTGGCCTGGCAAGTCCCGCAAGTCTGCCGGCGACCACGGCAAGGGCCTGCATATCCCCCGCCTCACAGAGGTACGGTGGTCCTCAGCTGAATGCTAATAGCTTATGCTAACCGCTAGGTGGGAAGTTGACATCCATAACTCTTCATGCGCAGTACACAACCTTTTTTCCCACAGCTGTAGCACTTAAATGAGAAATGATCAAGCGATTTGTATTATTTTGTTTGACTCAACCATAAAATACAGTAAATACAGAAACGTATAATAACCCCAGATTGAGCAACCAGTAACCACCAGTAATAGAAGATGACTAAAACATTTTTTATTTAGTATTTTTTACTTAGTCTGTAGTAAAGGCAATATTTGTCGCAAGTAGTAGAGAATGTCCTGCAGCATCTTTTTCTCTCCCCCTCTATTTCCCCTCTTCTCTCCCTCTGAAGCAGTCTTCTATTGCCTCCTCTTCTCTCCCTCTGAAGCAGTCTTCTATAGCCTCCTCTTCTCTCCCTCTGAAGCAGTCTTCTATTGCCTCCTCTTCTCTCCCTCTGAAGCAGTCTTCTATTACCTCCTCTTCTCTCCCTCTGAAGCAGTCTTCTATAGCCTCCTCTTCTCTCCCTCTGAAGCAGTCTTCTATTTCCCCTCTTCTCTCCCTCTGAAGCAGTCTTCTATTGCCTCCTCTTCTCTCCCTCTGAAGCAGTCTTCTATAGCCTCCTCTTCTCTCCCTCTGAAGCAGTCTTCTATTACCTCCTCTTCTCTCCCTCTGAAGCAGTCTTCTATAGCCTCCTCTTCTCTCCCTCTGAAGCAGTCTTCTATAGCCTCCTCTTCTCTCCCTCTGAAGCAGTCTTCTATTACCTCCTCTTCTCTCCCTCTGAAGCAGTCTTCTATTTCTCCTCTTCTCTCCCTCTGAAGCAGTCTTCTATAGCCTCCTCTTCTCTCCCTCTGAAGCAGTCTTCTATTTCCCCTCTTCTCTCCCTCTGAAGCAGTCTTCTATAGCCTCCTCTTCTCTCCTTCTGAAGCAGTCTTCTATTGCCTCCTCTTCTCTCCCTCTGAAGCAGTCTTCTATAGCCTCCTCTTCTCTCCCTCTGAAGCAGTCTTCTATTTCCTCCTCTTCTCTCCCTCTGAAGCAGTCTTCTATAGCCTCCTCTTCTCTCCCTCTGAAGCAGTCTTCTATAGCCTCCTCTTCTCTCCCTCTGAAGCAGTCTTCTATTTCCCCTCTTCTCTCCCTCTGAAGCAGTCTTCTATAGCCTCCTCTTCTCTCCCTCTGAAGCAGTCTTCTATAGCCTCCTCTTCTCTCCCTCTGAAGCAGTCTTCTATTTCCCCTCTTCTCTCCCTCTGAAGCAGTCTTCTATTGCCTCCTCTTCTCTCCCTCTGAAGCAGTCTTCTATAGCCTCCTCTTCTCTCCCTCTGAAGCAGTCTTCTATTACCTCCTCTTCTCTCCCTCTGAAGCAGTCTTCTATAGCCTCCTCTTCTCTCCCTCTGAAGCAGTCTTCTATAGCCTCCTCTTCTCTCCCTCTGAAGCAGTCTTCTATTTCCCCTCTTCTCTCCCTCTGAAGCAGTCTTCTATTTCCCCTCTTCTCTCCCTCTGAAGCAGTCTTCTATAGCCTCCTCTTCTCTCCCTCTGAAGCAGTCTTCTATAGCCTCCTCTTCTCTCCCTCTGAAGCAGTCTTCTATAGCCTCCTCTTCTCTCCCTCTGAAGCAGTCTTCTATTTCCCCTCTTCTCTCCCTCTGAAGCAGTCTTCTATTTCCCCTCTTCTCTCCCTCTGAAGCAGTCTTCTATAGCCTCCTCTTCTCTCCCTCTGAAGCAGTCTTCTATAGCCTCCTCTTCTCTCCCTCTGAAGCAGTCTTCTATTTCCTCCTCTTCTCTCCCTCTGAAGCAGTCTTCTATAGCCTCCTCTTCTCTCCCTCTGAAGCAGTCTTCTATAGCCTCCTCTTCTCTCCCTCTGAAGCAGTCTTCTATTTCCCCTCTTCTCTCCCTCTGAAGCAGTCTTCTATTTCCCCTCTTCTCTCCCTCTGAAGCAGTCTTCTATAGCCTCCTCTTCTCTCCGTCTGAAGCAGTCTTCTATTTCCCCTCTTCTCTCCCTCTGAAGCAGTCTTCTATTTCCCCTCTTCTCTCCCTCTGAAGCAGTCTTCTATTTCTCCTCTTCTCTCCCTCTGAAGCAGTCTTCTATTTCCCCTCTTCTCTCCCTCTGAAGCAGTCTTCTATAGCCTCCTCTTCTCTCCCTCTGAAGCAGTCTTCTATAGCCTCCTCTTCTCTCCCTCTGAAGCAGTCTTCTATAGCCTCCTCTTCTCTCCCTCTGAAGCAGTCTTCTATTTCCTCCTCTTCTCTCCCTCTGAAGCAGTCTTCTATAGCCTCCTCTTCTCTCCCTCTGAAGCAGTCTTCTATAGCCTCCTCTTCTCTCCCTCTGAAGCAGTCTTCTATTTCTCCTCTTCTCTCCCTCTGAAGCAGTCTTCTATAGCCTCCTCTTCTCTCGCTCTGAAGCAGTCTTCTATTTCTCCTCTTCTCTCCCTCTGAAGCAGTCTTCTATAGCCTCCTCTTCTCTCCCTCTGAAGCAGTCTTCTATTTCCCCTCTTCTCTCCCTCTGAAGCAGTCTTCTATAGCCTCCTCTTCTCTCCCTCTGAAGCAGTCTTCTATTTCCCCTCTTCTCTCCCTCTGAAGCAGTCTTCTATTTCCCCTCTTCTCTCCCTCTGAAGCAGTCTTCTATTTCCCCTCTTCTCTCCCTCTGAAGCAGTCTTCTATAGCCTCCTCTTCTCTCCCTCTGAAGCAGTCTTCTATAGCCTCCTCTTCTCTCCCTCTGAAGCAGTCTTCTATAGCCTCCTCTTCTCTCCCTCTGAAGCAGTCTTCTATTACCTCCTCTTCTCTCCCTCTGAAGCAGTCTTCTATTTCTCCTCTTCTCTCCCTCTGAAGCAGTCTTCTATAGCCTCCTCTTCTCTCCCTCTGAAGCAGTCTTCTATTTCCCCTCTTCTCTCCCTCTGAAGCAGTCTTCTATAGCCTCCTCTTCTCTCCTTCTGAAGCAGTCTTCTATTGCCTCCTCTTCTCTCCCTCTGAAGCAGTCTTCTATAGCCTCCTCTTCTCTCCCTCTGAAGCAGTCTTCTATTTCCTCCTCTTCTCTCCCTCTGAAGCAGTCTTCTATAGCCTCCTCTTCTCTCCCTCTGAAGCAGTCTTCTATAGCCTCCTCTTCTCTCCCTCTGAAGCAGTCTTCTATTTCCCCTCTTCTCTCCCTCTGAAGCAGTCTTCTATAGCCTCCTCTTCTCTCCCTCTGAAGCAGTCTTCTATAGCCTCCTCTTCTCTCCCTCTGAAGCAGTCTTCTATTTCCCCTCTTCTCTCCCTCTGAAGCAGTCTTCTATTGCCTCCTCTTCTCTCCCTCTGAAGCAGTCTTCTATAGCCTCCTCTTCTCTCCCTCTGAAGCAGTCTTCTATTACCTCCTCTTCTCTCCCTCTGAAGCAGTCTTCTATAGCCTCCTCTTCTCTCCCTCTGAAGCAGTCTTCTATAGCCTCCTCTTCTCTCCCTCTGAAGCAGTCTTCTATTTCCCCTCTTCTCTCCCTCTGAAGCAGTCTTCTATTTCCCCTCTTCTCTCCCTCTGAAGCAGTCTTCTATAGCCTCCTCTTCTCTCCCTCTGAAGCAGTCTTCTATAGCCTCCTCTTCTCTCCCTCTGAAGCAGTCTTCTATAGCCTCCTCTTCTCTCCCTCTGAAGCAGTCTTCTATTTCCCCTCTTCTCTCCCTCTGAAGCAGTCTTCTATTTCCCCTCTTCTCTCCCTCTGAAGCAGTCTTCTATAGCCTCCTCTTCTCTCCCTCTGAAGCAGTCTTCTATAGCCTCCTCTTCTCTCCCTCTGAAGCAGTCTTCTATTTCCCCTCTTCTCTCCCTCTGAAGCAGTCTTCTATTTCCCCTCTTCTCTCCCTCTGAAGCAGTCTTCTATAGCCTCCTCTTCTCTCCCTCTGAAGCAGTCTTCTATTACCTCCTCTTCTCTCCCTCTGAAGCAGTCTTCTATAGCCTCCTCTTCTCTCCCTCTGAAGCAGTCTTCTATAGCCTCCTCTTCTCTCCCTCTGAAGCAGTCTTCTATTTCCCCTCTTCTCTCCCTCTGAAGCAGTCTTCTATTTCCCCTCTTCTCTCCCTCTGAAGCAGTCTTCTATAGCCTCCTCTTCTCTCCCTCTGAAGCAGTCTTCTATAGCCTCCTCTTCTCTCCCTCTGAAGCAGTCTTCTATTTCCCCTCTTCTCTCCCTCTGAAGCAGTCTTCTATTTCCCCTCTTCTCTCCCTCTGAAGCAGTCTTCTATAGCCTCCTCTTCTCTCCGTCTGAAGCAGTCTTCTATTTCCCCTCTTCTCTCCCTCTGAAGCAGTCTTCTATTTCCCCTCTTCTCTCCCTCTGAAGCAGTCTTCTATTTCTCCTCTTCTCTCCCTCTGAAGCAGTCTTCTATTTCCCCTCTTCTCTCCCTCTGAAGCAGTCTTCTATAGCCTCCTCTTCTCTCCCTCTGAAGCAGTCTTCTATAGCCTCCTCTTCTCTCCCTCTGAAGCAGTCTTCTATAGCCTCCTCTTCTCTCCCTCTGAAGCAGTCTTCTATTTCCTCCTCT
The DNA here is from genome assembly GCF_964263955.1 of Coregonus lavaretus. Taxonomy (NCBI): domain Eukaryota; kingdom Metazoa; phylum Chordata; class Actinopteri; order Salmoniformes; family Salmonidae; genus Coregonus; species Coregonus lavaretus. The sequence goes on from NC_140027.1 coordinate 8,191,710, forward strand.
TCTCTCCCTCTGAAGCAGTCTTCTATAGCCTCCTCTTCTCTCCCTCTGAAGCAGTCTTCTATAGCCTCCTCTTCTCTCCCTCTGAAGCAGTCTTCTATTTCTCCTCTTCTCTCCCTCTGAAGCAGTCTTCTATAGCCTCCTCTTCTCTCGCTCTGAAGCAGTCTTCTATTTCTCCTCTTCTCTCCCTCTGAAGCAGTCTTCTATAGCCTCCTCTTCTCTCCCTCTGAAGCAGTCTTCTATTTCCCCTCTTCTCTCCCTCTGAAGCAGTCTTCTATAGCCTCCTCTTCTCTCCCTCTGAAGCAGTCTTCTATTTCCCCTCTTCTCTCCCTCTGAAGCAGTCTTCTATTTCCCCTCTTCTCTCCCTCTGAAGCAGTCTTCTATTTCCCCTCTTCTCTCCCTCTGAAGCAGTCTTCTATAGCCTCCTCTTCTCTCCCTCTGAAGCAGTCTTCTATAGCCTCCTATTCTCTCCCTCTGAAGCAGTCTTCTATTACCTCCTCTTCTCTCCCTCTGAAGCAGTCTTCTATAGCCTCCTCTTCTCTCCCTCTGAAGCAGTCTTCTATTGCCTCCTCTTCTCTCCCTCTGAAGCAGTCTTCTATAGCCTCCTCTTCTCTCCCTCTGAAGCAGTCTTCTATAGCCTCCTCTTCTCTCCCTCTGAAGCAGTCTTCTATTGCCCACGGCTGTTTTCTCTCTCTGTACTTCCCTCCCTGTGGTGTCTTGGCCTCTACACGAACTTCAAATCTATCCCCATGGTTAATTCTTTGTATCATTAACATTTGATAAACCTTCCTTTTTTTTATTGTCAGGTTTTCCTGGGCCTCGTCCAAGGCACCAACCTGATCCAGCGCTTGATCAACGTGGCCTACACCTACGACAACCTAGCACACAGGTGAGAGAACACAAAGACAACCCTGTTCCAAATGTCACCCTATTCCCTACATGGGGCACTACTTTTGACCAGAGCCTTATGGGCCCTGTTCAGAAGTAATGTAGTATATCAGGGAATAGGGTGCCCTTTTCGGCATATCTAAGGACTCTGTTCCAATATCCACGCTATAGTAGCATACTACTTAGTGTGAAGCAATGTATTGGGCATGCAATCTAATTGGTATGCTAGTATGGACATAGTAATGTAGTTAACATCATAAGTTTAAAATGCCTTTGTACTAAAGTTGTCCCCTCAACCTGACGTGTATGTTTACTCCCTGTTTTACTTGCAGAGTTTTGAAGGCCCAGTCAGATCACCGGTCCCGTCATGAAGGTGAGCTAGATTTTAAGTATGCCTAAATAATGTTCATCAACATGAGAGATGAAAAGCCCCACAGATTTTTTCACACACAGATTTTTCACTGAAAGTGAATCTGTCATAGCCTCCTATCCATATTGTGTATATATATATATTTTTGTACCTTTATTTAAACTAGGCAAGTCAGTTCTTATTCTTATTTACAATGACGGCCTACACCGGCCAAACCCGCACTACGCTGGGCCAATTGTGTGCCGCCCTATGGGACTCCCAATCACGGCCGGTTGTGATACAGCCTGGAATCGAACCAGGGAGACTGTAGTGACGCCACAAGTGCCTTAGACCGCTGCACCACTTGGGAGCCCATATTGTATGTTCTTAAGCACATTGATCTTAGTCATTTCACATGTCTAATGTGTTATTCCTATGTTCCAGTGACCCACTACTCCATGTGGCTGCTGGTGAGCTGGGCCCACTGCTGCTCCACGGTCAAGTCCAGTCTGGCCGACAGCGACCACCTCCACGACTGGCTCAAGAAGCTCACCCTGCTGGTGCCGGAGGTGAGATCTGGGGGAATATCATGGGGCACTGACCCTCCGGAAATGATGAACAACTGGGATCTAGTATTGTCTTCATCTTGCTTTTCTTCCCCCTACGTAAAAACATGGCTTCAGTTTGTTTCAGTGTAACATTTGTGGGTATTTCCATCCCAAAATATTGTCTCGGGGAAGAATCTAGCTATACCGCTGTTTGTTGATTTGTTCACTATCCTATTTTGATGCTACTGAAATACTAACTATTCTGTGACCCAATTGATTCGTGTGACATTGGTAACAACATCAAATAGAGGAATGTAATTGCGTTAACGTGAGTGGGTCGTTTGTCATTCTCAGACGGCGGTGCGCCACGAGGCTTGTAACGGCCTATACAAGCTGTCCCTGTCGGGTCTGGAGGGAGGAGAGTCCATCAACAGGTCCTTCCTGCTGCTGGCCGCCTCCACGCTGCTCAAGTTCCTCCCCGACGCACAAGCCCTCAAACCGCTGCGGGTGGGTACAGCACACATACACACTTGCGCGTATAGACGGATGCATACACACACGCATAGACACATACACACACACACTAGCACCATTTTGTTGTATTGTTTACTGACAAAAACAAATGTGTTCAGTGTGGGTTATTCAATTCCTTGGTCATGTGAAGTTACACATACCTAATATATGTAAAAGGGCTCTGTAGCTGATGCTGTGTGTGTTTAGGTGGAGGACTATGAAGAGGAGCCGGTGCTGAGGACGGGCTGTAAGGAGTACTTCTGGCTGCTGTGCAAGCTCATCGACAACATCCACGTCAAAGACGCCAGCCAGACCACCCTGTTGGACCTGGATGCGTTAGCCAGACACCTGGCCGACTGCATACGGAGGTGAGTCCAAGATGAATCGAAGACCAGGTCTGCGTCTGAAACGGTACCCTATTGCCTGTTTAGGGCACTACCTTTGGACCATGGGCCCGGGTCAAAAGTAGTGCACTGTATAGGAAAAAGGGTGCTGTTTTCAGACACAACCCAGGTCTCTCTTGAAATATATATTTGATGTATGATGGCTTGTGTTGTCCACATTCTTGCTGGAGTATTAAGGCCAGCTCAGTTCAAATACATTAGACAAGACTGTTTTAAACCAGTTCTACACTGAAGTTTGCTTGATCAAACATTGACCTGTCTCCCGCTCCCCAGCCGTGAGATCCTGGACCAGCAGGACGGCGCAATCGAGGACGACGGCCTCACAGGCCTCCTGCGCCTCGCCACCAGCGTCCTCAAACACAAGCCTCCCTTCAAGTTCTCCCGCGAGGGCCAGGAGTTCCTGCGCGACGTCCACAACCTGCTCTTCCTCCTTCCCAGCCTGGCCGACCGCGCCCAGCCCAAGTGCAAGTCGCACGCGGCCCGCGCCGCCGCCTACGACCTCCTGGTGGAGACCGTGAAGGGCTCGGTGGAGAACTACAGGCTGCTCCACAACTGGGTCATGTCCCAGCACATGCAGAGTGAGAAGAACCTTTTGCAACCGTTGAAAATGCTACTAGGATTATTTGTCAATGAGAGTAAAGCATTGGTGGGAAGGCCCAAGGGAATACAATGGGTATTGAATTGACGTTGTTCGTGTGGAAATACTATACGCTGGTTTTAAACAAACAACCAAATAGCATCCCTTTGAAGTAAGCCTTCCTGTTGGTAATGTCTGCTCCATGGATTTCCATGACCGGATCAAATGAGCAGAGCAAGTTGGTTTATTAAAGTTTGAGGTCACATTTTTTGAAAATGCTATGACTAGGATCCAATGTACATGTTTGAGCATTATCAAACAATCTTAAATCCACTATATTCTATTAGGCTCCTGAAAGATATGAAAATGTACGTTGATGTTAATTAAATTGTCATTTCTACCTCCCCCAGCCTCTCACGCCCCGTACAAGTGGGACTACTGGCCCCACGACGACGTGCGTGCCGAGTGTCGCTTCGTGGGCCTCACCAACCTGGGGGCCACCTGCTACCTGGCTTCCACTATCCAACAGCTCTACATGATCCCTGAGGCACGCCAGGCCGTCTTCACTGCAAAGGTCAGTCCTCTAAATACTATTGTCCTCTTTCTCTCTCTTGCTTTTCTTACGCCTCTCTCTCTTCTCTCTTTTTCTCTTTCTTTCCTGTCTTATTCTCTCTTTTTCTCTCTCTCTATTAGTGATCGTAATGGATGATATTACAATGGTTCCTTTTTCACAGTGCTGTAGGTTGTATGGGGCAATTTCACCTCATCCACCGCTTGTATATAGCACTCATCTGGATGATACACGGCAGCCATTTTGTGCTAGAATGCTCATCCCACACATGCTATTTCACTCCCTGAAGAATGCTTTGCTTTTGAAGTTGTGAATGTTGTTTATGAATGAGAGGTGTGTTTTTCCATTTCCAGTATGCAGAGGAGATAAAGCACAAAACCACCTTACTGGAGCTCCAGAAGATGTTCACCTATCTCATGGTACGCAGCCGCTCTCTCTCTTTCAGCCCTCATCTATCTTCTCAGTCCATTGACAAGAACAGACAGACATTGTCCCCATAGAGACTCAGCTACTTTATATTTGCTCCACTCATCTCTTTCGTCCATTTACTCATTCTTCTCCTCTCTCCATCCCTCGTTCCAGGAGAGTGAGAGGAAGGCGTACAACCCCCGTCCGTTCTGTAAGACCTACACCATGGACAAGCAGCCCCTGAACACGGGCGAGCAGAAGGACATGACAGAGTTCTTCACCGACCTCATCACCAAGATAGAGGAGATGTCCCAGGACCTGAAAAACACAGTGAAGACGCTCTTTGGAGGGGTCATCACCAACAATGTGGTCTCGCTGGTAAGAATCACTATACTCTTTTTACCGGCAACATTTCCGTAGTGCAAAACTCATTATAAACCGCATTCAATCTTTGCACAATTCCTTTGCACTACAAAAATTCACTACAGAATGTTGCTCTGTGTGTGTTGGAGTGTGTATGTGTGTAAAGCCATTCTCATTCAACTCATTTTTTCTGTCCAACAGGACTGTGACCACGTGAGTCAGACAGCCGAAGAGTTCTACACAGTCAGGTGCCAAGTGGCCGACATGAAGAACATCTACGTAAGTACAACATCGCCAACAACATTGTTTACTTTGTTTAGAAGTGCTACCAAGTGTTATAGACTGGGGTTTACCTTCCAATCACACTGTAGTATCACACTGCTGCCTTCGATTCAGGTTGAAATTCTTCCTCTTGCAAATGGCAACTTCTCAACTCATCCTATGTGATACTCTGTTAGTCTGGTGTGTTTTCTATGCTCCTAGTTCTTGTGGGCATACAGTACTGCTTGGCATGTTGGTAGAGACCTGATTGTGTCTTTGTGTTTCCTCAGGAATCTCTGGACGAGGTGACCATCAAAGACACTCTGGAGGGGGACAACATGTACACCTGCTCCCAGTGTGGCAAGAAAGTACGCGCAGAGAAGAGGTGAGTCGACGACAAACCTCCTGAAGAGGACCCTGCTGGTCGAAATGCGTTGTGTACTTTTTCTACAGAAATCAATTGGCAGTTATAGTTGTATACTAGACATTTTTTTAAATGGTTAGCTGGTTTTCCACCAGTTGATGTTGGTTTACCGTTTGAAAGAATAACTGTTATTGACATCTCTAGTTTCTCTCTTTTTGACCTGTGCTTCTATTAATCGCCGTTCCCTTTGTCGATCCTTCTCCTTCCAGGGCGTGCTTCAAGAAGCTGCCTCGCATCCTAAGCTTCAACACCATGCGCTACACCTTCAACATGGTCACCATGATGAAGGAGAAGGTCAACACGCACTTCTCCTTCCCCCTGCGCCTCGACATGACCCCCTACACTGAGGACTTCCTCATGGCCAAGGGCGACAGGAAAGAGGGTACGTGTCACTTCCTGTTCCAACAGACCCCCAACCACCTGATTGGTTCTCATAGGCCCTGTTCTACAGTGCATTTGGAAAGTATTCAGACCCCTTTTTACACTTTTTGTTACGTTACAGCCTTATTCTAAAATGCACTGTCAACTGTGGAACCTTATATAGACAGGTGTGTGCCTTTCCAAATCATGTCCAATCAATTGAATTTACCACAGGTGTACTCCAAGTTGTAGAAACATCTCAAGGATGATCAATGGAAACAGGATGCACCTGAGCTCAATTTCGAGTCTCATAGCAAAGGGTCTGAATACTTATGTAAATAAGTTATTTCTGTTTTTTATTTTTTATAAATTTGTAAACATTTCTAAAAACCTGTTTTCGCTTTGTCATTATGAGGTATTGTGTGTTGGTAGAGATTTTTTTTCATATAAATCAATTTTAGAATGAGGCTGTAACGTAACAAAATGTGGAAAAAGTCAAGGGGTCTGAATACTTTCCGAATGTACTGTAAATTCACTTGTAGCACTATACTACATCCCTGTGTAGCTCAGTTGGTAGAGCATGGCGTTTGCAACGCCAGGGTTGTGGATTCGATTCCCATGGGGGGCCAGTATGACAAAAAACTAATGTATGCACACACTAACTGTAAGTCGCTCTGGATAAGAGCGTATGCTAAATGTCGTAAAATGTAAATGTGAAATATACTGTCTAGTCAGTGTATTTGAATGAATAGCAATATGCGGATAGTTCCTTTTTCCTAGCCATAGAAAAAGGACAAATGTGCTGGATAGAAAAACAAATATATGAAAACAAAGTAACGTCTGCAACTCTAATGCTCCCCAGTGATTTATAGGCAATATAAAAAGTTTTGCTCTTGGTATCTTCGTCAGGTCCACCTAGCCTATCAGAGGGCAAGCTAAGTGGCGCAACGAGCGTATATCCTATTGTAGCTATCCAACCAATAATTGGAGGAGTTGGTTACTCATTGATGTGGTCCGCTATGTCCTACTACAGGTTTCCGGGAGGAGGGCGAGGCTAAGGTGGCGGAGAGCTACGAGTATGACCTCATCGGCGTCACGGTGCACACGGGCACGGCGGATGGCGGCCATTACTACAGCTTCATCCGAGACATCGTCAACCCGCACGCCTACAAGAATAACAAGTGGTGAGGAATATCTCTGGGTCTAGTATTGAAATCAGCTCCGTGGGGAATTTTTTAAAAGATGTCTCGTGTTATGGCCTTACGATACAATATACTTTATTGTCCATTTACATGGAAATTCATGACTTGCAATTGGTTGATTTCATGGCACTGTGCTACACCTGGGTTCGTTTTCGGCAGGTAGCTTAGTGGTTAAGAGCGTTGTGCCAGTAACCGAAAGGTCGCTGGTTCTAATCCCCGAGCCGACTAGGTGAAAAATCTGTCTGTGCCCTTGAGCAAGGCACTTAACCCTAATTGCTCATGTAAGTCTCTCTGGATAAGAGCGTCTGCTAAATGACTAAAATGTAAAAAATAAAATAAAATGTAGGGTGTACAACCGACTGTCATTAACTTAATTTGCTTGCTTTTCTCAGGTACCTATTCAACGATGCCGAGGTGAAGCCCTTTGACTCGGCCCAGCTAGCCTCCGAGTGCTTCGGTGGAGAGATGACGGTAAATCCTGAAATAAAGACAAAGCTCCAATGTTTTACTGTTAATTCATACTTTTCAATATTGAAATGTTTCATCTCACCAACATATTTTTCTTTTAGACAAAAACGTACGACTCTGTCACCGACAAGTTCATGGACTTCTCCTTTGAGAAGGTCAGTTTCCTTGTAAATCATTTTCTAATTTGACATTTTTGTTTAAAAAATGGGTTTTAAAGTTGATAGTTTGTCATGTCTCTCCCTCCAGACCCACAGTGCTTACATGCTCTTCTATAAGAGAGTGGAGCTAGAGGAGGAGAATGGCAAGGACTTCAACTTCGACGTTTCTCCAGATCTACTCGAGGTACCTGGCTGGTTACGATCTCGTAGCACTCTCCTTTCTCACATTCTTTATTCTCTCAAAACGTTGAAATGATTATTCTGACGTCTTATTTTCTCTGCTCAGTGGATTTGGCAAGACAACATGCAGTTTCTTCAGGACAAGAACATTTTCGAGCACACGTACTTTGGGTCAGTGATACATTTTTGTACTAGCCATCATGACTGCACCTTTTCTGAAGCTAGAATGCAGATGTGATATTATTGAGAGTCTTATGTTAACAGTACTTTGCTTGGGTGCCCAAGACTTGACCCTGAAATATATAACTACATCGATTTTACTTATGAAGTACTGTCTCAATTATAGCTCATATGCAATGAAATATGAATGTGGTCTTGATCTATTAACAGTGCAGGATGAAGTGCTGCCTTGGTGTATAAACTGGTCTGAGATCAGTGTTGTGACTCTCTGTACTCCTATCTACAGGTTCATGTGGCAGCTTTGCAGCAGCATCCCCAGCACTTTACCAGACCCCAAAGCCATCTCCCTCATGACCGCCAAGGTACGACCACACTCCACTAAACCCTTATTCTCAACCATTAGAAAATCCTTTAACTTTTCACCGATATATTTTTATGGCTTTACCGTTACACTTTGAATATACAGTACTTTCCACTCTCACACCTCTCCTCCTTGATTACAGCTTAGCACATCATTTGTCCTGGAGACGTTCATTCACTCCAAGGAAAAGGTGAGTTGTCCTTCCTTTATTGTCAGTGGATGGCTCCCTCTAGTCGCCAGCCTCAATTGCAATCTCTAGTTATTTTTCAGTGATGATTTTTTGCTCTGTTTTACGGTGTGGAAGATGGTCTGTAACTTATGGCAAGAGTTTGTCTAAAGTTGGTCTGTGTGTGTTTTCAGCCCACCATGCTGCAGTGGATCGAGCTACTGACCAAACAATTCAACAACAGCCAGGCGGCCTGCGAGGTAAATTTACTGTTTATTGAAGCACAAATCAGCTACCACATATTGTGCTGAATGGTTTTCAATCATTAGCAGGGTAATTGCTAACTTCCTGTTTTCATGTCGTCATGGTCTTTCAGTGGTTTTTGGACCGCATGGCTGATGACAACTGGTGGCCCATGCAGATCCTCATCAAGTGCCCCAATCAGATTGTTCGGCAGGTGAGGGCCCCAATCAGATTGTTCTGCAGTCACACACACACACACACACACACACACACACACACACACTCACACTCTCTGCCCTGTGGTCCGCCATCAGATGTTCCAGAGACTGTGTATCCACGTCATCCAGAGGCTACGGCCAGTCCACGCCCACCTCTACCTACAACCTGGCATGGAGGACGGGTAGGAACGATCACTTATCTACCAATCAATCATCCACCCAGTCAATCAGTCACTCACAACTGAGAAACATATTCATTTGTAAGCTTTATAGTGTAAACATTTTTTTTTAAATCCCACATTAAACTAGCTTCTGATATCCCATGAGTAGTCTATAACGTGGCGCTTGAACTGATAATGGTTTGCTGCCGCTATAGGCGTTGCAGCGTGACATAACCGTGTTGTGTCTGTCATTAGATGGCTGAGAGAAAGGTGCCATGTGTTACCTAGTTGCCCTAGCACTGTGGCCACTTGGAGAGTTTTGTGGCACAACATTTGAGGAAATGGTCATTAACCAAAGATGTTTCGATTTATAATGTTCTGGAAAAACTCAGGGAAAACTCCAAGTTTAATTCCACTGTATCACCTGGGTCATGTTCATTAGGGTACTCAACAGAGAATGTTTCAAAATGCTTTGCAACAGAAAATGAAATTGAGAGTTTAGGTTTAAGTCTAGGTAGTCCCTTTCTGTTTCAGTCCATTTTTCATTTGTTTGGTACCTAATGAACATGACCTGACAAGTTGTCTGATGTCACTTCCTCTTCCTGTGTGCGGCCTCCAGGTCTGACGATATGGACGGGCCGGTGGAGGACATCGGCAGCCGCTCGTGCGTGACGCGCTTCGTCAAGACGCTGCTGTCCATCATGGAGCACGGTGTCAAGCCCCACAGCAAACACCTGACTGAGTACTTCGCCTTCCTCTACGAGTTCGCCAAGATGGGAGAGGAGGAGGTGGGTCGTTGATAACAGTAGTCGTTTTATAGGAATATACTTTTGACACTTTTAACCAAAAGGACTTAAGTGTGTAAAAATGTATTCGCTGTAGTGTAAGTTTGAGTCCCAAATGGCACCCTATTGCCTACATAGTGCACTACTTTTGACCAGAGCCTGCTCTGTGAGTGCGTACATTTTCAGTAGGTTTTCTGTGATTCCTGCAGGGCTTGAACCCATGACCTTGGCATTACCTCACCAAGATACATGGCTTGAAGGGGTTTTAGAGGACACTGTTTTTGCTAACAGTCTGTTTGTTTTCTCTTTTCTCATACTTCCAGAGTCAGTTCCTTCTGTCCCTACAAGCCATTTCCATCATGGTGCACTTCTACATGGGCACCAAGGGGCCTGAGAACGTAAGTATACACTAGTTGTGTGTGTGTGTGTACCTGTGTGTGTATGTTTCTGTGCTTGTGTGTAATGACCTGGTCCCCCCAGCCCCAGGTGGAGGTGCTGTCTGAGGAGGAGGGAGAAGAGGAGGATGAGGAGGAGGACATCTTGTCCCTGGCGGAAGAGAAGTACCGCCCGGCCGCCTTGGAGAAGATGATAGCCCTCATCGCCCTGCTGGTGGAACAGTCCCGCTCTGAGAGGTAGGGCACAGACGGGCACTGCTGGCCATGGCATAGCACCACTTGGGACATAGGAAAGCAGTAGATAATATGGCACAGGGATTTTACCTGCTACTAGCAAAGTGAGATTGGTCAATGTTACGGGATGATTTGAGGATCACCCCGAACTAGACAAATTGGTTTTGTACATTTGCTGGGTCACAGGAAATGTTCAAAGCTTTGTCACAGCACAAAATCGTGTTGGTAATACTGCCCAAAAGTGAGCTGTAAATACTACCACATATAGCACCCTATTTATTCGCTGTTGTCAGTTTTCAAATCCCCCCCTCCATAATTTCACCTTCTTTCTTCTCCCCCTTTCTCTCTCTCTCTCTCTCTCTCCCTCTCTCTCTCTCTCCAGACACCTGACTCTGTCTCAGAGTGACATGGCAGCCCTGACCGGGGGGAAAGGCTTCCCCTTCCTCTTCCAGCACATCCGAGACGGCATCAACATCAGGCAGACCTGCAACCTCATCTTCAGCCTGTGTCGCTATAACAACCGCCTGGCCGAGCACGTACGTTTAACAGATGCGCCAACACACACAAACCAATCCGCACACACACCAACCAATGAACACACACACAAACAAACACGTCGCCGTTGTTAATGGCAGACCCTGGCCGTGATCCCACTCTCAGAGGTTGTCTCAGGGAGAGTTGGGATTTGCAAAAAATACATTTCCAATTCGTATTAATACACACTTTTACATGTTTGAAATATGACAAAAATAAGCACCCACCTTATTATTATTATTATTATTATTATTATTATTATTATTATTACATACAGGCACATACAGTGTATTTCTAATCTAATTTCTCCTGTGTTCTGTTCCAGATTGTATCCATGCTCTTCACCTCTATCGCTAAACTGACGCCTGAGGTAAGCACTGATGTGAGAACCTACCCTTTTAATACATAATGCTCTCAATTTATTATCCAACTCAATTATTAGTTTGTACAAATCTTAATTTATCCCTCTAATTTTCTCTTCTTCTTTCTCTCCATCCCTCTTTCTCTCACCCCCCTCTCTCCCACTCCTTCTCTCCCTCTCATCCCCTTCTGTCCCTCTCCATCCCTCTCTTTCTCTCACCCCCCTCTCTCCCACTCCTTCTCTCCCTCTCATCCCCTTCTGTCCCTCTCCATCCCCCTCTTTCTCTCACCCCCCTCTCTCCCACTCCTTCTCTCCCTCTCATCTCCTTCTGTCCCTCTCCATCCCTCTCTTTCTCTCACCCCCCTCTCTCCCACTCCTTCTCTCCCTCTCCATCCCTCTCTTTTAGGCAGCAAACCCTTTCTTCAAGCTGCTCACCATGCTGATGGAGCTGTCAGGTGGTCCTCCAGGCATGCCTTCCTTCGCCTCATACATACTACAGAGGATCTGGGAGGTACGGTCATGCGCACACACACACACACACAATAAAATCAAATGTTATTTGTCACATGCTTCGTAAACAGCAGGTGTAGACTAACAGTCACCCTTATGGGTCCTTCCCAACAATGCAGAGAGAAACATAGAAAAGTAATAATATGAGGAATAAATAACGATAACTTGGCTATATACACAGGGTACCAGTACCAAGTCCATGTGCAGGGGTACATGGTAATTGAGGTAGATATGTACATATAGGTAGGGGCAAAGTGACTAGGGAACAGGATAGATAATAAGCAGTAGCAGCAGCGTATGTGATGATTCAAAAGAGTTGGTGCAAAAAGGGTCAATGCAGATAGCTATTTGGTTAACTATTTAGCTGTTTAATGGCTTGGGGGTAGAAGCTGTTCAGGGTCCTGTTGGTTTCAGGCTTGGTGCGTCGGTACCACTTGCCTTACAGTAGCTGAGAGAACTGTCTATGACTGGGTGGCTGGAGTCTTTGGCTATTTTTAGGGCTTTCCTCTGACACCGCCTGGTATAGAGGGTCTGGATGGCAGGGAGCTTGGCCCCAGTGATGTACTGGGCCGTACGCACTGCCCTCTGTAGCGCCTTGCGGTCGAATGCCAAGCAGTTGCCATACCAAGCAGTTGCCATACCAAGCAGTTGCCATACCAAGCGGTGACGCAGCCAGTGAAGATGCTCTCAATGGTGCAGCTGTATAACCTTTTGAGAATCTGAGGGCCCATGCTTGTCGTCGGTGATCAGGCCTACCACCGTCGTGTCGTCAGCAAGCTTAATGATGGTGTTGGAGTTAGGCATTGCCACGCAGTTGTGAGTGAACAGGACGGACAGGAGGGGACTATGCACGCACCCCTGAGTGGCCCCCGTGTTGACGGTCAGCGTGGTGGATGTTTTGTTGCCTGCCCTCACCACCTGGGGGCGGCCCGACAGGAAGTCCAGGATCCAGTTGCAGAGGGAGGTGTTCAGTCCCAGGGTACTGAACTTAGTGATGAGCTTGGAGGGTACATAGTCACAGGTTCATCTGATTCATTGTTCATTATCAAGTTACTTCAGTTGAACATCAATTTATCCATATATTTGTCCTTAATCCACTATATCAAGTTATTTCAGTTGATCTTTGATGTCGTTGCCTAAAATATTCAAAATCGTATCCTTTTGTGTCTGTTCTCTCCCAGGTGATAGAGTACAACCCAAGCCAGTGTCTGGACTGGTTGGCGGTGCAGACCCCCAGGAACAAGCTGGCTCACAGCTGGGTGCTGCAGAACATGGAGAACTGGGTGGAGCGCTTCCTACTGGCCCACAACTACCCCCGTGTCCGCACCTGTAAGAACACTTGTGATGTCTCTCTTTCTCTGTCTCTTGCTGTTTCTGTCTGGAAGTTCTTACTAACTACACTACATGACCAAAAGTATGTGGACACCTGCTCGTCGAACATCTCATTCCAAAATCATGGGCATTAATATGGAGTTGGTCCCACTTTGCTGCTATAACAGCCTCCACTCTTCTGGGAAGGCTTTCCACTAGATGTTGGAACATTGCTGCGGGGACTTCCATTCAGCCAAAAGAGCATTAGTGAGGTTGGGCGATTAGGCCTGGCTCGCTGTCGGCATTCCAATTCATCCCAAAAGTATTTGATGGGGTTGAGGTCAGGGCTCTGTGCAGGCCAGTCAAGTTCTTCCACACTGGTCTCGACAAACCATTTCTGAATGGACCTCGCTTTGTGCACGGGGGCATGCTAAAACAGGAATGGGCCTTCCCCAAACTGTTGCCACAAAGTTGGAAGCACAGAGTCGTCTAGAATGTAATTGTATGCTGTAGGGTTAAGATTTCCCTTCACTGGAACTAAGAGGCCTTGCCCGAACATGAAAAACAGCCCCAGACCATTATTCCTCCTCCACCAAACTTTACAGTTGGCACTATGCATTGGGGCAGGTAGAGTTCTCCTGGCATCCGCCAAACCCAGATTCGTCCGTCAGACTGCCAGATGGTGAAGCGTGATTCATCATTCCAGAGAACGCGTTTCCACTGCTCCAGAGTCCAATGGCGGTGCGCTTTACACCACTCCAGCCGTTGCTTGGCATTGCGCATGGTGATCTTAGGCTTGTGTGCGGCTGCTCGGCCATGGAAACCCATTTCATTAAGCTCCAGACTAACAGTTATTTTGCGGACGTTGCTTCCAGAGGCAGTTTGGAACTCAGTAGTGAGTGTTGCAACCGAGGACAGAAGATTTTTACACGCTACCGGCACTCTGCGGTCCTGTTCTGTGAGCTTGTGTGGCCTACCACTTTGCGGCTGAGCCGTTGTTGCTCCTAGATGTTTCCACTTCAAAATAGGGTACTTTTTTGTTTTTACGCAGAGGCTATAAATCATTATTCATCATCATTCTATTTTCCACAGTATCAACGATTCTTCGTCCAGGGTAGGGGAGGGAATGGCCAGCAGGGATGTAGCTCAGTTGGTAGAGCATGGCGTTTGCAACGCCAGGGTTGTGGGTTCGATTCCCACGGGGGGCCAGTATGAAAAATAAAATAATATATGCACTCACTAACTGTAAGTCGCTCTGGATAAGAGCGTCTGCTAAATGATGTAAATGTAAATGAAAAAGTGATGCTGTGCAGGAGGTGCTTTGTCCTGTCCTTCCTGTCGGTCAGGTTGCCTGAGAAGTCTTCAATCTTCTGTATGCTCCTCTGCAAACACATTCTCCTATCAGTCCTTGTGTAATGATTGCACAGTGATATCAATGGAAGGTTTCTATAAGTGGGTGAACAATCCAACGCTTGGTGAATTTGGCTTCAGAATGATATGAAGAGCCGACATCGAAGGATCAAAACTTGACGTTGCTATGAACGCTTGGCTGCCACAAGCCAGGTATTGTGTGTAACAGTGATAACACCAAGTAAAACTTAAACACAAAATATAACAATCCAGCAACAAACTTCTTACATCTTATCAGACACATTTCCACTTGCTGAACACATACTTCTTAGATAAAACATACAGCCTCTAAAGACAATTGTTACATAGTTGCTGTCTAAACTGGGCGGTGGTCTCCCAACCTTAATAAAATAAGAGTATAGTACAAAAATAAACTTGTATCAGAATAAAAACGTCAACAACAATAACGTCGACATCAACAATAACAAAAAGTTCATTTGAGTATGAGTTGCCCTCAAAAATAAGTAAATAAATACAACAAATAGATAGAGCTGCAACAACGTCTTTGAAAGAAGTGAGATAGATGACCAGTCAATAAAGAAAACATATTAAGTAAAGATTTCACTACAACACAACACCACTCCATCCTGGTCAGCATTGGCATGGTTAAGGTATATGGTGCTAAGACCCCTGGCCTTGCACAGTCTTGCCTCCATCTAGCTGATCTTACAGTTGACCGGGGCAGCTCTATCAGGGGCAGAAATGTGATGAACTGACTTGTTGGAAAGGTGGCATCCTATGACGGTGCCACATTGAAAGTCACTGAGCTCTTCAGTAAGGCCATTCTACTGCCAATGTTTGTTATGGAGATTGCATGGCTGTGTGCTCGATTTTATACACCTATCAGCATCGAAAGGGTGTGGCTGAAATAGCCAAATGCTCTAATTTGAAGGCGTGTCCACATACTTTTGTGTATATATAGTGTAGGTTACAAAAGTTCCCCATAAAACAGGTAACAAACGTGCCCTTTCATCTTGTGCTTTATTTGTTACTCCCTCTCTTTCTTCCATCCCCACCTCTCACAGAGAACCAGCAGAGAGCTAGGTACCACTGCTCTCCACTGCACTCATCCCCATCAATTTCTTCAAACTCTAACAAAAGAACGATTGTGTGTAGTTACCCTAGAAATCTGAAAAGGCCAGACATTTAGGCAAAACTCTGCTCTAACTCTGAATTCTTTCTCTCCCTCTAGCGGCAGCCTACCTCCTGGTTTCCCTCATCCCCAGCAACTCGTTCCGCCAGATGTTCCGCTCCACGCGTTCCCTCCACATCCCCACGCGGGACCTGCCCCTGTCTCCCGACACCACCGTGGTGCTCCACCAGGTATGCTAACGAGACTCCACAGTCACACACACTGCAATCTGTGCGCCCTAAGTTTTTTAGGTGAGCGCTGATGCCACCCTATGATAAGCAGTGCCCACTTTGTCAAAGGCAGGGGCGTAAAATATTTAGCTCGTCCATTCCCAGCTCGCTTCTCCCGGGTGCTGTTGGAGAGACTCATCGCTGCAGCGCTCCACCAATGTTCCGTCAAAAAAACGATCTAACATAAATCATGTAGCAGATACAGGATTTGGTAGAAAGAGTATGTTGCCTTTTCTGTAGCCTACAGGCTGGAGATAAAATGTATGACAATGTATTGAGAAGGACACTTTTTACATCGTGCTGGTTTCTCTGATCGAATAGCCTAACCTAAATGGCGCTCAATCTAATAAAAATGCCCTGTCACGTTAACAAACAACATATCCTAAAAATAGGACAGGTCAAAGTAAAAATGGACAATATGGAATGGTCAATCACAACTGTTGTCCAGGAGTTTCACCCCATTGTCATGATCAGTGGTTTCAAGTTTGTATCTGTAAATTTTTGACAAGCTGATCATAGCGAAAAATAAAATATTTATGCATTTCCTGCTGTGTAAACACATTGCAAATAGGCTCACGATAACTCCTGATAAAGTTGGGTAGCTGATATTCAGTCTTTTTTGGTCTCGCCTAGGGCGGCAGAAAGGCGATGACCGGCCCTGCATGCAAGTCACATAAGCATATATTTATACCCCGACGAGGCGGAGTTTCCCTTCTTGTATGTCTAAGATCAACAATTTGTCTCTGTTGCTGGGCAGCAACTACGTCTGTGCCTCTTTGTTGGTGTCCAGAACCTTTGTGGGCGGGGATGTGTGTGTGTGTGTGTGTGTGAGAGATCAAGCTGCAGTTAGTGTCGTTGGGGTGGGCCCACTCTGGCCCCCCTCAACAGATGTCCTCCCTCTTCAACTATTGTCCTCACATGGATGTTGAGTTCCTCCACCACCTCTCCTTGCCCTAGTTCCACAGGAACTGGCTTAACAGGAACCCGACTGTTGCTCTTTTACCTACTTCCTTAGAATCTTAATATACAACGCTAACGGTGTCTGACCTGAGACTGACACTTTCTGCACTTCCCCTTGTCGCTACAATAACACACACAAGCTCCAACAACCTAACCCATAACGTTTACATTTTAGTCATTTAGCAGACGCTCTTATCCAGAGCGACTTACAGTTAGTGAGTGCATACATTTTCATACTGGCCCCCCTTGGGAATCGAACCCACAACCCCGGTGTTGCAAGCGCCATGCTCTACCAACTGAGCTACACGGGACTAATAACAAGACTACTACTACTAATTATACAATTAAAATGGGCTCAAGTCAAACGGTTTCCATCATTAGTGACAACGTTTTAACCAATCAGGTCTTGGCACTAATAACCATTTGTTGGTGTTTTTTGATACTCAGCACCTGCTCAGACTTTGGATGATATCTTCTAGTTTGAAGACTTCAAGTAAAGATATTTTATTGAAACTGGGAGAAGTGGGTTTCATATGCAACCCATCTTTTAAATAAATTGTATTATGTATGTACAACGATTAGATTGAAGTGTACGTGTTTCATAGCAACTGTTTTGTAGTTATGTTTATTTTGTATGAAACAGAAAAATCTCTCTAATCTTTCCTTATCCTCCTATACCAGGTGTACAACCTGCTTCTGGGCCTGCTGGGCCGGGCCAAGCTCTACGTGGACGCGGCGGTGCATGGGACCACCAAGCTGGTGCAGTACTTCAGCTTCATGACCTACTGCCTCATCTCCAAGACGGAGAAGCTCATGTTCTCCGGTTACTTCATGGACCTGTGGAACCTCTTCCAGGTGAGCGGATGGGGGGGGTTAGTGTCTTTGTACATTCACTACACTAGAATAACTAAATACAGGCATTTAGTCAATCTCAAGGCGTACACTTAAAAGTGAAAATGAAGTCTATTAGCTACTGTGTTTTAGATTTGTTTTGGTTCTTTTGTCTCTTCCTCTGTGGTTCCTCACCTATACACACCGTATTGAATAATAACGCTAGTGATAGTAATTAAATAACATTTCTCTGATCTTTCTCCACGTTTCCCCCCCTCTCAGCCCAAGCTGTCTGAACCAGCCATCGCCACTAACCACAACAAGCAGGCCCTGCTCTCCTTCTGGTACAACGTCTGTGTGGAGTGTCCTGAGAACGTCCGGCTGGTCGTCCAGAACCCCGTGGTCACTAAGAACATCGCCTTCAACTACATCCTGGCCGACCATGACGACCAGGAGGTATTAATAATAAATATAGCTGCGAGCCCCCTAAATTTTTGTCTAATAACAAAATAAATATAGTTTGAGCAGAGGCAACGAGGTCCTAGCAATAGAAACAGTACCACTTGGTCACCTGTTGGGAAGCATGACATTAAAATGGACAAAGGCAATACCTATCTTAAGCATGTTCACCAAGTTGCATGATTCTACCTCAAATAGGTGATGAGTTATGTGTAGTGCATGTTTGCCACAGCGACTACGAGGCCTAATGCTACCACGCTACTGCCGTAGACGACTGTCCTTTCGAACTTCATGTTTACCAAATTCCATGCCCCTACGTCCAACAGTTCAATAGTTATAACCTTCAGTGCAAAGAAGCGCCTTCCACTGGCGTAGAGCAATTTATCCAGGAACAAGTTGTAAATGTAAAAACACAACAGTCAAATAAGAAAGGTAGGTCAGTCACTAGAGGTGAGTCTGAAAGCCTGCTTGATATCATTTCCCAACAGGTGGTGCTGTTCAACCGGGGCATGCTGCCGGCATACTACGGCATCCTGAGGATGTGCTGTGAGCAGTCGCCCGTCTTCACCCGCCAGCTGGCCTCGCACCAGAACATCCAGTGGGCCTTCAAGAACCTGACGCCGCACGCCAGCCAGTACCCAGGGGTGGGTGGTCTGACTGACTGTCTGGCCCTTTGTGTACAGTACCCAGGGGTGGGTGGTCTGACTGACTGTCTGGCCCTCTGTGTACAGTACCCAGGGGTGGGTGGTCTGACTGACTGTCTGGCCCTTTGTGTACAGTACCCAGGGGTGGGTGGTCTGACTGACTGTCTGGCCCTTTGTGTACAGTACCCAGGGGTGGGTGGTCTGACTGACTGTCTGGCCCTTTGTGTACAGTACCCAGGGGTGGGTGGTCTGACTGACTGTCTGGCCCTTTGTGTATATTGGGAAGATTCCCTGATTGACTGGGTGCTGGTGTGTGTTGTCTGTCCGTGTGACTGTCTGTCTGTCTTTCTTTCTCTCTTACTGCCTCTGGCGACTATCTACCCCTCTGTTATAGTGCCTATGTCTGTGACCCCTCAGGCGATTCACTTGTCTCTTGTGCCCTGTCCAGAAACATCCACTAGTCACTTCATGAAAAGATCAGATGGATAATATTAGGGAGTAGGGGATAGGCCTGATGGATAATATTAGGGAGTAGGGGATAGGCCTGATGGATAATATTAGGGAGTAGGGGATAGGCCTGGGGGATGTTTCTGGATGGGGTCTCTGTTGCATCTCTGACCACTGTCTGGTGTGGGTCTGTCCCCCTGCAGGCGGTGGAGGAACTGTTCAACCTGATGCAGCTGTTTGTGGCCCAGAGGTCGGACATGAGGGAGGAGGAGCTGGAGGACGTCAAGCAGTTTAAGAAGACCACCATCAGCTGCTACCTTCGCTGCTTGGACGGACGCTCCTGCTGGACCACACTCATCAGGTAACACAGAGGGGAACAGGCGCGCACACAGAGGGGAACAGGCGCGCACACAGAGGGGAACAGGCGCGCACACAGAGGGGAACAGGCGCGCACACAGAGGGGAACAGGCGCGCACACAGAGGGGAACAGGCGCGCACACAGAGGGGAACTCACACCTGCAACCAGGGTCATGTTCATAAGGCACCAAATGGAAGGAAACGGACTGAAACAGGGACTACCTGGAATTGTCCAATAGAACACAATCATTTCTGTGGTCCTCTGTAGCTCAGCTGGTAGAGCATGGCGCTTGTAACGCCAGGGTAGTGGGTTCGATCCCCGGGACCACCCATAAGTAAAAATGTATGCGCACATGACTGTAAGTCGCTTTGGATAAAAGCGTCTGCTAAATGGCATAATATGTAAATATATAATATGTTTTAAAACATTTTCCGTTGCATGCCCTAATGAACACGGCCCAGATACAAAGCATCTGCATAGTTTTAAAATATGAACACACGGCAACTTAACCAGAGAAATGTCTGATGCCTTTTAGAGAATCATATGGGCAATGTCTTACTTTTGAAATGAATGATATGTGAAATATAGTCATGTCTATTATATAATAGAACTGTGTTTTGTGTCCTCCTTCCCAGTGCCTTCCGTGTGTTATTGGAGAACGATGAGGACAGACTACTGGTGGTCTTCAACAGAGGACTCATCCTCATGACAGAGGTATGACAAGACATGCTACTCACATTTACTAATGATGGTTATTAGGCTTATATTGAACCATTTATACATTGCATTGTTTCACTGGCTCCTATGTGAATATCATTTTAAGTTTGTTTTAGGAAAGTGGGGTTGGGGGTAGACTCGTGTTGCCACGTTTTCAAGTCTCGTTCATCACTCTGCGTTTTAATGTAGTTTATTCTGTATCCAATATAAGAAATGTTATATATATATTTTTTAAGTTTCACAATCTAAAGGGTGTCCATAGAGGTTTATCATGACATAGCTGTTACATAAATCATTACCGGTCATTTGACATGCCCCTCCCTCTCTCTCCATCCTGCAGTCATTCAACACCCTGCACATGATGTTGGTAGTTTGTGATGAAGTTTCTTCATTGTGAACTGTATCCAGTAAAATATTATTATTTAACTGTAAATTGTAGGAAAGTTAAGTGTCAATGTAGGTTTAATTTCTTAGGCCAAGGGTTCTAGCATAAACCGTTGCCTGTCATTTGACGTGCCCCTCTCTCGCTCTCTCTCTCTGCTTCCTGCAGTCGTTCAACACCCTGCACATGATGTACCACGAGGCCACGGCGTGTCATGTGACGGGGGACCTGGTGGAGCTGCTGTCCATCTTCCTGTCGGTGCTCAAGGCCACGCGGCCCTATCTGCAGCGCAAAGGTCAGCAAAAATACCCTCACTCCCCCTCCTCTCTGACCTCCTACCTTGTAGCGAAACCTAATCTCCAAGTCAAATGTTCTGTCTCCCATTGACATCAATGCGTGACTAAGTGAACAAGTTAGGATTCGCCCCCTTGTGAATAAGCCCTGCGTTCTTTTGACAGAGCCTTACTTTTGTTAACCAGAGCTCAGTTACTTGCCTTTATTAAGGGACCCTGATGTAAAGACTCTGTATATCCTGTTTTCTTCTCCTATAGACGTGAAGCAGGCTCTTATCCAGTGGCAGGAAAGGATCGACTTTGCCCACAAGCTGCTCACCCTCCTCAACTCCTACAGCCCTCCGGAGCTCCGCAACGCCTGCCTGGGTAACAGCGCACACACACACACACACACACACACACACACACACACACACACACACACACACACACACACACACACACACACACAGTTTGGATAATATTTTACCACATTTCCCCTCTAAACTATTCCACATAGTATATGCAATAGACCTTTGGAACAATTCCAAACACTCTAGGGAATAAAACCAGTTCTTGTTGTTGTATGGTAATATGAGATGTCATGTCACTAATAGTTCCTGTGTATTTCTGTTCCCCCTCCAGATGTTCTGAAGGAGCTGGTCCTGTTGAGTCCCCATGACTTCCTGCATACGCTGGTGCCCTTCCTGCAGCACAACCACTGCACCTACCACCACAGCAACATCCCCAGTGAGTCTCCCTCAACTGCTACGCTATACCTCTGTACACTGCACTGGGTTGATTACTGCAACTAATAACGTGTCGTATGTACTGATGAAAGTTAATGACGACAAACACAAGCAATCATGAAAATAATAATAGTGATGAATACTACTACTACACAGTTCACATATTATATGTAACAGCATGCTATCCTAAGGACCCTGGCTCTGTCTGTAGACTCTGGTTCTCCAAGTGCATGCCAGAGTAACGGGGAGTCTTTGACTGTCCTGTCCTCTCCGTGCCTGAGGCAGTCACTCTACTGTCCTACAGATAGCTAGAAAGAAACAAAAAAAACATGGAATCACTGCCGGCTGAGTCTTTTTGTCCAAATCTCCCATTGGCATAAATGTTGATGTAGATTTGTGTAAGTCCAGGTAGGATTTGTCCCTCTGTGATTTGTCTGAATCTGACTATCTTTGTACACAGTGTCCTTTGGGCCTTACCTGCCCTGCAGAGAGAACATCAAGCTGATGGGAGGCAAGAACAATATCAGACCCCCCAGACCTGAACTCAACATGTGTCTCCTGCCTTCCATGGTGGAGACCAGCAAGGTGTGTGTCTCTGTATAAAACCACTGCTTTGTGTCTCATGTCTCTTGGCCAGTTTGTCGTTTCCTTAAATACATAAAGACTATCTTTGGCACAAAGATCATCTTAAGTTTGATGGTAGGTAATAGAGAGAACAGTGGTCTTAATGCTAAAGATCTTTATGTTTTTAGGGAATCTCACCCCAGGTTATTATTGTAAGAGAGATTGTTCTCGATAGCTTACCTGGCTAAGTAAAGGTTAATGTAAGATAAAGACAATCTGTCCTACCTGTTTAAAATAATGATTGTAGAAGTGGAAATGGTGCCCAGTAGTGCCACAACTGAAGTTCCCTCTTGGGAAAATGAAGTTACTCTATTTATGTTTCTTCACAATTCAAGGTCTGTTCATTCCATGTGTATATTTGCACTAGTGTGGTCTTCTTCCTATCATTGAGAAGGATCATAAACGGCCACGTCTCTCTCTCTCTCTCTCTCTCAGGGTAAAGATGAGGTGTATGACCGGATGCTCCTAGACTACTTCCTCTCCTACCACCAGTTCATCCACCTGCTGTGTCGAGTCGCCATCAACTGCGAGAAGTTCACCGAGACCCTTGTCAAACTAAGTAAGTGGGGGTTTATATGTGTGTTTGTATTGATGTAGTTCTAATGCTACTATATCTAATGACTAAAGAGGGCTGTGCTGTGTGGTTGTGTCTGTATCTGGTGGGTCTCCAATGTGACCATATCTGTCTGACTCCAGGTGTCCTGATAGCGTACGAGGGCTTGCCTCTGCACTTGGCCCTCTTCCCCAAGCTGTGGACGGAGCTTTGCCAGTCTCAGGTAAATAACACACACTTACACACACACTTAAACACTCACTCAAATACACAGTCACGCGCACTCACACAAAGTACTCAGACACATATGCATTATATTTCTCTCACTTACAAACACACTTAACACACATCACAATATACAAACACACTTTACCGTACATTGTCACTGACATCTCCTATGCTGTTCTGTAGTCGGCCCTTGCTAAGACGTGTGTGAAGCTTCTGTGCGAGGACCCGGCATTCGGCGAGTACATCAAGTGCATCCTGATGGACGAGAGGACCTTTCTCAACAACAACATGGCCTACTCCTTCCTCACCTGCTTCCTGCACAAGGTAGCCATCTCTAACATCCGTTTATTTCAACGTTGACCGCCTCTGCTTTAGCCTGTTTATAGCCTGTAATGTCATTTATGCATCCAATGACGACATGCAACCCTTTACCAAGGTTGGTTTTGCTAAGTCCATGCTAGCCTGAGTCCCAGATCTGTTTTGCCGTCTTGTAACCGCAATGATGTTGGCAAGACTGCATAATCTGATCTGGCACTCAGGCTAACCGCTTGCTACTTTAAATACCAAGTTGATGGGCCTTGCGAGTGCATGACCGTAAGTGTGTGTCATCTCTCAGGTCCAGAGCCAGGTGCTGTCGGGCCCCAGCTGCGCCAACCTGATCAGTCTGCTGGTGACCAACCTGCTGAACGAGTACCACAGCCTACAGCCCGAGCTGGCCTCGCACCGCCTGGAGCTGAGCAAGACCAGCGGCCTCCTCAACGCTGTCAGTACCCCTTATTCACATTCTGTTAATACACTATTCATGCCTTATTCACATTCTGTTAATACACTAGTCATGCCTTATTCACATTCTGTTAATACACTATTCATGCCTTATTCACATTCTGTTAATACACTAGTCATGCCTTATTCACATTCTGTTAATACACTAGTCATGCCTTATTCACATTCTGTTAATACACTATTCATGCCTTATTCACATTCTGTTAATACACTACTCATGCCTTATTCACATTCTGTTAATACACTAGTCATGCCTTATTCACATTCTGTTAATACACTAGTCATGCCTTATTCACATTCTGTTGATACACTAGTCATGCCTTATTCACATTCTGTTAATACACTGTTCATGCCTTATTCACATTCTGTTAATACACTATTCATGCCTTATTCACATTCTGTTGATACACTATTCATGCCTTATTCACATTCTGTTAATACACTGTTCATGCCTTATTCACATTCTGTTAATACACTGTTCATGCCTTATTCACATTCTGTTGATACACTATTCATGCCTTATTCACATTCTGTTAATACACTGTTCATGCCTTATTCACATTCTGTTAATACACTGTTCATGCCTTATTCACATTCTGTTAAAACACTGTTCATGCCTTATTCACATTCTGTTAATACTCTGTTCATACCTTATTCACATGCTATTCATCCCTTTTTCATATTCTGTTTCATGCTCTACTCAGGCCTTATTCATGCACTATTCATGCTTTACTCGTTAATTCCAATGTCATGCCTTACTAGATTGTCATTCCCTGTTCAAATCCTATTCTCTACTAGATAATCACAAATCTTCTGTCCCTCTCCCTCCCTCTCTTTAGGACCTGCGAGCGTTGGCGTTGATGTTGTCCATACACACCCCCCAGGCGTTGGACCCGGCTCTGGGCCCGGCCCTGCAGGAGTTGCTGTCCAAGTGTAGCGGCTGTGTGCAGCAACGCAGCACGCTCCAACAGGAGGCCAAGGACCGCAAGGCCAAAGGTACTATACACGCATGCATACAGTATCCTGTCACAAACATTGATGAAAGAATTGAAATGCATTGGTGGTAGTCAAATGTCCCTTTCAGCATATTGTCACATAATAGTGTAAGCAGAGAACAGGGTTGGACTCTGTATCATTTAAACTCGTTGGGAAATGATAGTAGTACCTGTACACAGATGTGAAGGTTAATCACCTGAGTTTCTTCTGTCTCTCAGCGGAGGAGGAGGGCGCCACCCCAGTGAAGCGCCGGCGGATGAGTAGCGACGACGGCCCCGGGGAGGGCACCAGCGCTGGCACCAGCACCGGGGGTGTGACCAAATCCGGACCCACCTGCGCCGCCTCCACCTCCTCCTCCCTCCCCCCATGTGTCGAGCTGAAGCCGGAGCACCAGGAGGCGCTGACTCCCACCAGCACCTCAGACACAGAGACGCGGGACTCCTCGTCCCTCATCGACCCAGGAACCGAGCACGACCTGCCCTCACCAGATCCTACCGCTGCCACCAGTTGCAGCCAACCCGCCGGGGACACCTCCCCCAAGGAGGAGAAGATGGAGGCTTCCTCTTCCTCGTCTTCCTCATCATCATCCTCTTCCTCCCTCCCAGAGACAGGGGAGTTGTCGTACGGCGGCGGCGGACAGGGAGGGGAGGAGCCGCAGTCTTCTCAGACTCAGCAGGCAGCCATGGCAGGAGCGGAGGAGGAAGAGAGGAGGAGGGAAGCAACGGCGGCAATGGATGAGACAGAGGAGAGGGAGATGGGCTCTAAGACTTGTGGAGGCTCTGCCGCCCTGGCCTCGGAGGACCTGGCCTTCCCATCTGCCCTGGGGCTGGCAGGAGAGGGGCCAGAGGTCCCAGGGTGCAGTAGCCACGCCCCCTCGCAGGCTCTGATAAACTCGGCCCCTCCTCCGGACACGCTGGAAATGCTCTACAGGACAGTGGAGGCCACCATCGCTGTGGTTACAAAACTATCTGGGAAAGGGCCCTGCCCCGCCTCCTCGTGACATCACCATCATTGCTCTCAGCACCATGAGCCCTTTTAAAGTCTTTTTTTTCTAATGTTATTTTATTTTCTCTAAATGAATTATGCTCTTTCGTTTAACACTTTTATTTTATGTGTTTTCATCCTTTCGTTTGTCGTTTCCCTTTGCTGTATGTGTTGCGTTGGCCTCTGCTGATGTGCTTCTATCGGTTGGCTCTTGTGCTCCGGTATGTCACGTGATCTCTACTCCCCAGCTTCAATGGCAGAAGAAGGCTAGACGGCATGCTACGAAATGACGATAAACATGCACAGCCTCCGATCCATTGGACAAAAAAGATCAAGTTCTAAAAAAAACTACAGCACATTTTTTTCTAAGGGCAAAAATAATTTGTTTTTTACTGATTTCTGTGTTATTTTTGAAGTGATTTATTTGTTTGAGGTTGCTGTAACGGGGAAAGGTTTACAGTAATTTTAGTCTTCTGTATGCAATTTAATTTTATTGCATTTTTACTCTGTATAAAATGGTGTCCTTTGTGCCAGTTTTGTACTTTATGAACGAGGCAAAAGTTGCCTTTTTTTCTGTGGTTAATATCCAAACTAAGTTTACCTGTACATTAAAAAAGAACCACAAGAAACTTGATTCTGTAAAGAATCTTCTCTAGTTGTTGCCTGGCGGTGTATATGAAAACTATATATATATAACTTTATATATATATATAATGGTGCTTTATTTGACACGATATCTGTGGGTGAAATAAAGCACACGTGGTGTAACAGTTGGAGCTTTATTTTATTTACTGAAAATACATTCCATCATCAATTATGTCATTCTTGCTTCTTCTGGTTGTTTTGTTTCTTTTTTTATTTATTTCGATATAGGATAAATTAATAAAAATTGCGATATGTATAATTATGAGCTACAATGAGCTATGATCATTTTTTCTATAGCATCCTCATATCCTGGATTAAATCAGATTCATTTAGCATTGTGATTGACTTATTGTTTTAAGGATCCCCCAAACAGCCTTCACCATGATCGTAAGGTTTACTAGAATGTTTCCAGACTTATTCTGCTACACTGCTGTGAAAAACAACAATCCATTTTAATTGAACCTTGTCTTTATCAAACCAAATGTATCCCATTTAGATGGAGTATGTTTTCAAGAGTAACCTGGTCCTTAGACTGCAGCAGTTTCGAGAGAGATCTGTGGGGAGACTGTGACACAAAATGGCCGCTATTATCAGCTCTGCTCTTGTTTTTTTACTCTGTCCGGTTTTGCTTTATACCTTAACAATCTGTCTGACTGGGTCATATGTTGTGACAGTGTAAGTCCTGCACACCTCAATGCTAGATCATTGTTTTGAAACGGATACACAGTCTTGAAAATGAGGACATGCGGTTACTGTACGTTTCCCAATCCTGGTCTTGAGAGACCATTGTGTGTGTGATAGTATTTCATCATAACCATCCTCTCTGTAAAATGTTTGTATTGATTTGTTACAGGGTACTTGTTATGATGGGTTCTCTGGTATCAAGAGATTCAGGATGCAAGAATATAATTAAACACTTAGATGGAGAGTTGATACAATGTATTTAATAATACGGTACCGGATTCAACATAGCAAGCTGCACGTGAGTTGCCCCTTACTATCCGAATGACAGACACAGAGATCTCTCAGTTTATATACTGCATTGTAAACCAATTCTTGCCAACCATTATTGGGTGACACTCAACTACAATGGTATCATCTTGCACCCCAGTCAGGACATTCCATCACGTCCTCATTCTAAGATTAACACCAGTGGCCCCCCAGCCTTCCAGGCACTCAGACTTTCTGGCACCCACCAGTGACTTAAATAAATGGCTTGAACACATTAACAACTCCTGTGTAAACACATATCAGTTCCCCCATTTTCTTTCTTTTTCTGTTGTAAGTAAAAATTCCCCAGATATGACATTACTTTAACTAAACAATTCACACAACTTGATTTCCAAAATAAAAAATATTCTCCCTTAGTGGGATACATATGATTGGAGTCTAAACTATGCCATATAGCTGAGAAATCATCCCCCTCTACATTCTCCATACCTGAATCCAACCAGATTCTCAATATATTTAATCAGTCATCTGGATCATGCATGATCAAACATCTCAAACCTAGATTGACTCGGCCTGAGTAAAATATCAATACATTACTTACTAATATATATATATTCACACTAAATATTTATGTAGTCAACCTTACTGATATATAAGGAACAATCCCACCTAGACCATTGTAAATAACACTTGTATACATCATTTTCAACTATACCATCCTCTTAAACAGGCAAACAAAAAACAAATGCAAATGAATGTTTATTATCATGACATCATCCAAGAAAATACATTGATTCATTATTATTTCTAATTTACCTGTAGACTACAATAGAGGTATATGAATATCCTTGCTTCTCGATTAGTGTTTCTAATCCCATCCTGTATTTCTCTAATATGACCCATAGCTTTAGTTAAATTCCCAAGACCTTCAGAGTCTGATGGTATGTACAACATGTATCTCCCCCTACAATCGCGTACACTCCCCCTTGAGCTGTTGTAATAGCATCTAATGCTATGCGATTATCAATTACATGTATGTCTATTATATGTCTGAGTGCCATTTCAGACCCAATTGCTTGAAAACCCATCTGTTACATTAACCGCTAGCAACGTCATGACGCGTCAATGCTATGAGATAATGATTGGAATATTGTAATTCCGTATTCCCAAAAATAGTCTTAACTGAGTATGTGTAAATATTTCCTTATCTTGAGGTATTGCATTGTATCTTGTAGCCAAATCAATCGAATCCGAATTCCTTAAATATACATAACCCATAAGTTCTGAAGTCTCCCTTGTAGATCGACGCCCCGTAATGTTTTTATGTACAAATTCAACAGGCTGAACCACGTAAAGAAGATTGTTTAAAGTACACACTCCATAGTGTATGAAGATTAGTCCATATATTTTTTACCACAACACCAAAAGAACCCTGGAATCGGTAGGATTCCTAGTTTAGAAATATGAAGTCTCCTCCCATGTTCTCAACCATCATGAGACATTGAGAAGCTCGTAAGAACCCAATATCTAGTTCTGGAAACTCGTCCCTCGGTCGTCCCTTTACACACACATCAAATACAGAAGATGCATTTACAGTAGCTGATATTTGAGTGGGTACTATGTTTAGTCTGAACTCTGTTCATCCCTGACGTCATTCCAGGAATATGCCTTAGGATAGAGCCAAAGGATAACACTGGTTTCAGTCACTGATAAATCAGGATAGCCTTGGATTAGGTAGGAGCGAGGAATTCGACCCGAGGTCAGATGAAGAGAGAAGAAAGATTCCTATGTCACACACCTAATCCCGTGAGAGGAACCAATTAAGTTCTTGCATAGCAACATAGCTGTACCAATGTTTAACTCTAGCTCTGTGTTCGTTGATTAACTATGTTTATATTATAGTCCATTGAGTCTGAAGAAATGTAACTATAGTCTACTGAAAAATCATCAACATATCCAAATGAATTATCCCAACCCAAATTTAGAATGACAATGCTCAGTGACTCACATGGGTCCTATCACTCAAAGTTAAAAACCCTCAACTTAGCACACATTAACTCTGGTAGAATGTACACCCAAATTAACCTACATTAATATCCATAATTCCAGTATTAATTTCCTCATAAGGAGAATAACTACAGATCATTATCTCAATGCATTGTTAGTACTATAAATGTAGCAGAAGTGTATACATTTACATTTACGTCATTTAGCAGACGCTCTTATCCAGAGCGACTTACAAATTGGTGCATTCACCTTATGATAGCCAGTGGGACAACCACTTTACCATGTTTTTTATTTATTTTTTTAATTTTTTAATTTTAAAATATTTTTGTAGGGGGGGGATAGAATAATTACTTTTATACTATCCCAGGTATTCCTTAAAGTGGTAGGGTTTCAAGTGTCTCCGGAAGGTGGTCAGTGACTCCGCTGTCCTGGCGTCGTGAGGGAGCTTGTTCCACCATTGGGGTGCCAGAGCAGCGAACAGTTTTGACTGGGCTGAGCGGGAACTGTGCTTCCGCAGAGGTAGGGGGACCAGCAGGCCAGAGGTGGAAGAATGCAATGCCCTCATTTGGGTGTAGGGACTGATCAGAGCCTGAAGGTAAGGAGGTGCCGTTCCCCTCACAGCTCCGTAGGCAAGCACCATGGTCTTGTAGCAGATGCGAGCTTCAACTGGAAGCCAGTGGAGTGTGCGGAGGAGCGGGGTGACGTGAGAGAACTTTGGAAGGTTGAACACCAGACGAGCTGCAGCGTTCTGGATGAGTTGTAGGGGTTTAATGGCACAGGCAGGGAGCCCAGCCAACAGCGAGTTGCAGTAATCCAGACGGGCGATGACAAGTGCCTGGATTAGGACCTGTGCCGCTTCCTGTGTAAGGTAGGGTCGTACTCTGCGAATGTTGTAGAGCATAAACCTACAGGATCGGGTCACCGCTTTGATGTTAGCGGAGAACGACAGGGTGTTGTCCAGGGTCACGCCAAGGTTCTTTGCAATCTGGGAGGAGGACACAACAGAGTTGTCAACCGTGATGGCAAGATCATTGAGCGGGCAGTCCTTCCCCGGGAGGAAGAGCAGCTCCGTCTTGCCGAGGTTCAGCTTGAGGTGGTGATCCGACATCCACACTGATATGTCTGCCAGACATGCAGAGATGCAATTCGCCACTTGGTTAGGAAAGGAGAAGATTAATTGTGTGTCATCTGCGTAGCAATGATAGGAGAGACCATGTGAGGATATGACAGAGCCAAGTGACTTGGTGTATAGAGAGAATAGGAGAGGGCCTAGAACTGAGCCCTGGGAGACACCAGTGGTGAGAGCACGTGGTGCGGAGACAGATTCTCGCCACGCCACCTGGTAGGAGCGACCTGTCAGGTAGGACGCAATCCAAGAGTGAGCCACGCCGGAGATGCCCAACTCGGAGAGGGTGGAGAGGAGGATCTGATGGTTCACAATATCAAAGGCAGCAGATAGGTCTAGAAGGATGAGAGCAGAGAAGAGAGAGTTAGCGTTAGCAGTGCGGAAAGCCTCCGTGACACAGAGAAGAGCAGTCTCAGTTGAATGACCAGTCTTGAAACCTGACTGGTTTGGATCAAGAAGGTCATTCTGAGAGAGATAGCAGGAGAGTTGGCTATAGACGGCACGCTCAAGAGTTTTGGAGAGAAAAGAAAGAAGGGATACTGGTCTGTAGTTGTTGACATCGGAGGGATCGAGTTTAGGTTTTTTGAGGAGGGGTGCAACTCTCGCTTTCTTGAAGATGGAAGGGACATAGCCAGCGGACAAGGATGAGTTGATGAGCGAGGTGAGGTAAGGGAGAAGGTCTCCGGAAATGGTCTGGAGAAGAGAGGAGGGGATAGGGTCAAGCGGGCAGGTTGTTGGGCGGCCGGCCATCACAAGTCACAAGATTTCATCTGGAGAGAGAGGGGAGAAAGAAGTTAAAGCATAGGGTAGGGCAGTGTGAGCAGGACCAGCGGTGTCATTTGAATTAATAAATGAGGATCGGATGTCATCAACCTTATTTTCAAAATGGTTGACGAATTCATCCACAGAGAGGGAGGGGGAGGAGGAGGAGGTGGAGAGGAGGGAGTGGAAAGATGACAGGTCCGCAGGGAGTCTAGTTTTCTTCCATTTCCGCTCGGCTGCCCGGAGCCCTGTTCTGTGAGCTCGCAATGAATCGTCAAGCCACGGAGCAGGAGGGGAGGACCGAGCCGGCCGGGAGGATAGGGGGGACATAGAGAGTCAAAAGATTCAGAGAGGGAGGAGAGGAGGGTTGAGGAGGCAGAATCAGGAGATTGGAGGGAGAAGGATTTAGCAGAGGGAAGAGATGATAGGATGGAAGAGGAGAGAGTAGCGGGAGAGAGAGAGCAAAGGTTGCAACGGCACATTACCATCTGAGTAGGGGCAGAGTGAGTAGTGTTGGAGGAGAGTGAGAGAGAAAAGGATACGAAGTAGTGGTCGGTGACTTGGAGGGGAGTTGCAGTGAGATTAGTAGAAGAACAGCATCTAGTAAAGATGAGGTCAAGCGTATTGCCTGCCTTGTGAGTAGGGGGGGACGGTGTGAGGGTGAGGTCAAAAGAGGAAAGGAGTGGAAAGAAGGAGGCAGAGAGAAATGAGTCAAAGGCAGACGTAGGGAGGTTGAAGTCACCCAGAACTGTGAGGGGTGAGCCATCCTCAGGAAAGGAATTTATCAAGGCGTCAAGCTCATTGATGAACTCTCCAAGGGAACCTGGAGGGCGATAAATGACAAGGATGCTAAGCTTGAATGGGCTAGTGACTGTGACAGCAAGGAATTCAAATGAGGAGATAGACAGATGGGTCAGGGGGAAAAGAGAGAATGTCCACTTGGGAGAGATGAGGATTCCTGTGCCACCGCCGCGATGTCCAGATGCTCTCGGGGTATGCGAGAACACATGATCAGACGAGGAAAGAGCAGTAGGAGTAGCAGTGTTTTCTGTGGTAATCCATGTTTCCGTCAGCGCCAAGAAGTCGAGGGACTGGAGGGTGGCATAGGCTGAGATTAACTCTGCCTTGTTGGCCGCAGAATGGCAGTTCCAGAGGCTACTGGAGACCTGGAACTCCACGTGGGTCGTGCGCGCAGGGACCACCAGATTAGAGTGGCAGCAGCCACGCCGTGTGAAGCGTTTGTATGGCCTGTGCAGAGAGGAGAGAACAGGGATAGACAGACACATAGTTGACAGGCTACAGAAAAGGCTACAATAATGCAAAGGAGATCGGAATGAAATTAACTAAGCATCTGGGAAAGCGAGAGAGAGTATAGACATCCTCCATCAATCTGACCACAAATAACAATTTTAGATAAGTCCATATCAATTACGGGCACAGTTGACCAACCCCTTCCTTCACTCAATCTTCTGGCATCTCTTCATTATGTTCTTCAGATAGCTTCATAGTTCAATGTGGATGGCCCATGATAATGTCCAAATTTCAATGTCTCACCTGAGCAGCTACCATCTCTACCCCCCATTCTGTCTTGTCCATTTGCCAACCAGTATACCAGCAACATGAGACGTGTTTTGTTTGAACGGATCTCTCTCCATGCTCACTCCACGTGGACTCCTGTCACACTCCCGTAAGAAAAGGCATGAGAGAAAAGGCAGTTGATAGCCTCGATTGGATGCTGTAAACCGGTTGCTAGCTCTGATTCAGGTCTCTCGGTAGAAGTGGTGCTGGACAGGGCTGTATTCAACGCCATTGTTGCTCCTCTTCAGCCGGTTAGAGGGGGTTTTGAGGTTCACACCGTTCTTGACCAAATTAACCCTGTTATGCATCAAGACACCATCTGTAGTAACCTCGAGAGAGGACAGAACATAACAGTTTAGTTGTTCATTTCTAATCTAAGAAATCCATATATGCATTGACGATATGACAAATTATTTTTTACCTATTATTCTTAATACCACTTTCCAATATACTCTCCTTATCACCCTGTCGATTACTCCTCAGAGTCACAGGATCAGGAAGTTAGACCTCTAACCCAACAATTAAGCAGACCCAATCTGGTGAGATTTGCATCAAAACACAACAGAATAAACACAACAATACACTCATTCATATATCACTCGATACACTCTTACATATCACTCAAGGTGTGTACACCTCAATCCAAAAACTTCAGAGGACTGGTAATTCCCATTTGGACCCATGACTCATAATGTGAGTACAGGATAAAAAACAAAAAACAATACTACTACTGGTTTAAAAAACAAATTGAATAAGAATCAATACCCTTAATAACTCCATAAAGAAAAAACTTGTATCCATACAATCATAAGAAAATGGAACTATAAACTTCTACATAATTACAATTATTATAAATGACCTTCACATTCGTATTATAAATGACCTTAAATTCATCAGCCAATGTCTCTCGGCTTTCCAGTGAGGGTGATCAAACCACACTAGAAGGTCAGGACAGAGGTCTGAGGTCAATCAAACCCTTCAAAGAAGTGTTTCATACCATAGTAGTCCAATCACCAAAAACAGTCAAACATTTCATACATTTCATATCCCAGGTGTACAGTAAGTCCTCAGTACAGTTCTTATCCAAAGAAATCACGTGTTTAATTAAGACTCAGAAAATAATAACTTCAGAAAATTCCATGTGTGTGGCCCTTTAAGATATATAATTTCTAACCCGTGAAAACCCCAACTAAAACCACAAAAAAACCTATCCAACTAACATTTCATAATAAGTGGGTTGTGTGTGTGAGTAATTGCAAACCATATGGTTAAAAAATATATAAAAAATGGCCAGGCCTTAATTAATTTGATAGCTCCCATTTATGACCTACTCCTTATAAACTGCCGAATTTAACTAACAGCTCTTCCCAAGAACACATACATGAGAACATCTGAAAAATAGATAATGAAACCCCATTCTCCTGGAAGAAAAAAGTATACATGTTGTTAACATTCACTCTTAATCAGCAACAAGCATGACAACGATAATTACACTGTACTCCCTCAAACCATTAATCGTTTGTTTCAATCTAATTCCTTGTGACTACTCCAGAATAAGATGACATAAAATCTCTCACAAGATGAAAACCACCCAAGGTTCTCTGAGTTTGCAAGGAGTATTTTTAATTGATTTAGACTTCATTGTCTGTAATTCTCACAAGGATTATCGAACCCCAAAATCAGCTCAATTTCTTTCCATGTCAAACTATCGTGGTATCGTTACTGGATGTCCAACGACATAGGTAATAGCTGTTTCGCCTTAGATTGTTCCTGTTACCCCTCTAAATGTAATATTTTAGTCAGTCACAAATATAATCAATTTCTCACCTTAAAGAATCAGTGATATTTGATCCTAGGCGTCTATTTAAAAAATTGTTTGAGACGTTGTCTCCTACGGCTCCCTTAACATACAGTGGGGAAAAAAAGTATTTAGTCAGCCACCAATTGTGCAAGTTCTCCCACTTAAAAAGATGAGAGAGGCATGTAATTTTCATCATAGTTACACGTCAACTATGACAGACAAAATGAGGAGAAAAAAATCAGGAAAATCACATTGTAGGATTTTTAATGAATTTATTTGCAAATTATGGTGGAAAATAAGTATTTGGTCAATAACAAAAGTTTCTCAATACTTTGTTATATACCCTTTGTTGGCAATGACACAGGTCAAACGTTTTCTGTAAGTCTTCACAAGGTTTTCACACACTGTTGCTGGTATTTTGGCCCATTCCTCCATGCAGATCTCCTCTAGAGCAGTGATGTTTTGGGGCTGTCGCTGGGCAACACGGACTTTCAACTCCCTCCAAAGATTTTCTATGGGGTTGAGATCTGGAGACTGGCTAGGCCACTCCAGGACCTTGAAATGCATCTTACGAAGCCACTCCTTCGTTGCCCGGGCGGTGTGTTTGGGATCATTGTCATGCTGAAAGACCCAGCCACGTTTCATCTTCAATGCCCTTGCTGATGGAAGGAGGTTTTCACTCAAAATCTCACGATACATGGCCCCATTCATTCTTTCCTTTACACGGATCAGTCGTCAATTTTGTTTCTGGTGTCCTTTGACAGCTCTTTGGTCTTGGCCATAGTGGAGTTTGGAGTGTGACTGTTTGAGGGTATGGACAGGTGTCTTTTATACTGATAACAAGTTCAAACAGGTGCCACTAATACAGGAAACGAGTGGAGGACAGAGGAGCCTCTTAAAGAAGAAGTTACAGGTCTGTGAGAGCCAGAAATCTTGCTTGTTTGTAGGTGACCAAATACTTATTTTCCACCATAATTTGCAAATAAATTCATAAAAAATCCTACAATGTGATTTTCTGGATTTACTTTTCTCATTTTGTCTGTCATAGTTGACGTGTACCTATGATGAAAATTACAGGCCTCTCTCATCTTTTTAAGTGGGAGAACTTGCACAATTGGTGGCTGACTAAATACTTTTTTTCCCCACTGTACATACTGTAGGGGACTTCCATCAGTCCTGGAAGAGAGAATCCCACTCATCAGATAATACCGTGTTCCATTAAGTGGAATAGACACCTTTTAAACTAATAAACCCATAACCCCTTTCCGGTAATCTAATCATCGCAACCTGTTGCATTGATTTAGTAAAAATATTAACCTGTTTATTAACAAATCTAGAACCTTCAAAAAGTTGGTGCTGCCCCATCAGCGTAACAGTCAAAACTACCTGCAATGTAACGGAAACAGATTAACGTTTTATAATTAATTAACTGTTTGCATAAATCACTGGTGTTACGCAAACTATAGAATTGAATAATAATCATTAGAAATTGTCAAATAACTTTTCCGATTCACCTATTCAGACCCCTGCTTCAAATATCCCACTGCGTACCTTACATCTCTATATAGCCCAGCGAGCACGACTCTCTTTCACCCGCGGAGTAAAACATGGCATTAGACCACCAATGTATAAATCCTTTTGGGTTGATTAATGGCGGTGGTGCATCTTTTGTAATTTGAGACATTTCGGCTAAAGTAAGCGGCTTATCCAAAACTCTGTCCTCCATGACTAAAAGTGGTGCCATCACGTCGTCCTCCTGTATATTATCCTCTTCATCTTGTCTATCTCTATCGCTACTTGCCAAATCATCCACAATCAATTCAACTCTCTGAGACATTTCTTTCACTTCATTTTCCAAAATACAAGATAAAACTCCTTTTATATCCTTTGTCTGAACTGCGGATGATGGATCAAGCTTAATATTTTTCTCCCTTTGGGATCGTTCCACAGCTTCAACGAAAAATGCAATAATTGTATTTGCTAATCTATCGTATAAATGCACGTTTTGGTTTTGTTTGACTATTGCAAATATTTTTTTATATTCACTTTCCATACTTTCTCTATTATATCTAATTTTTTCAATGTCTATTCGTCCTGTTATACCTCTAAACCGTCTTTCTGCCATTTCAAAAGCTCTACTTAACCACAATGCCCTGCATTCCTCGCGCCACCGTTTGATCTCAAAGTTATCTGTTTTAACCTTAGGAAACATGTATGCAGAACTGATTTTAGGACAACATTTTTTATTAGCCTGACTTCCATCAGATTCTATAAATAACAGATCAAATATGTTTCTATCATCTTCTAAATTGTCCTCTGTGATATAAACTGGAGGGTGAATAGAATTCATTAACTGTGGATAAATTCCTTTCATTTTGTCATATCCCTTTATAGACCATGTGGGCTCACTCTTTTCATAAGGTATACTATTTTGTTCCATTGCCAAATTACTTAAATTCTTAGTTAACTTTTTTTCCTTCCTAATTATATTTCCAGGCCATTGTGCGCTCATTAAATCCCATGCATTATACGCCTCTTTCATATAATCTAAATCCCATTTCGGGTTACTTACGGTGGTATTGTCAATGATTTTGAGAATTTGAGTTGTGTAACCAAGTAAGAAGTTTCTGGACTCAATTGCCTTGACTCCTTTTAAGTTAATTGGGTATAGTAGTGCTTGACTTGGGCAGGATCTCACTGGAGCCGAGTACCGGCACCTCACATTTTCTAATGCTTGAGCTCCTGTTCCTCTTAGAATATTAGCTCAAAAGTATTGGGGAGCTCCTGCACCTAAATGTAAACAGTACCGCCACCCAAAATGAGTACCAGCACCTTATTTCAGTCCAAGTTAAGCACTGGGTATAAGAAATTATTCAAGACCATGTACTAGTCAAGCGTGATGAAGGGTACACAAATATAATGGGTTTTGACATTTAAATGTTAAAGAAGTGGTGTGGTGGTGACTTCCTGAACTATTAAGAGTAAGAACACAGTTTAAAGTAATATAGCAAAATATTGGTGTTTCAGTTGTGATTTGGGTAACAAATTCAGGGCATTTAAATGTTTTTATTTTCCCTTAAAAATTCACCAGAAACAATCATTTCACAGCTATTTTTTTAAAACAACAAACACCCCACCATCCATTAGACCTACAATAGTAATGGGACAATAGCATAGATTTAGGGGCTACAAAATAATATATTGATCCAGTAATCGTCTTGATCCTTCTGCTGACATCTGGGTAGTGTTCATTAGAGCATCCAACAGAAAACAAAAATGAGTCTTATTGGACAAGTCTAGGTAGTCCCGTTTCAGTCTGTTTTCCTCCATTTGGTGCATAATGAACATGAGCCTGTTGTCTCAAGCTCTAGCCATTTCTAAAGGATTGAGTCTAAGCGTTAGCATAGAGTAATGTCAGTAAAAATAATAAGACGCTTTCTATCCAGGGTATATCTTTTTTATAAGTTAAACCTAACTGCACAGTGAATAGTTTGGTGACAGAGGCAATACATACCATCATTAGCACTCAGAAACAATATATTAGCATATCACATAATTCATAGTAAGTGCTATTCTTAAAGTGCTAACATTTTCATATTCATATCAGTGCCTTTTTTATTCTTACATATATTGGCCAAAGGTGTTAAAAAAAGAGAGAGAAATGCTCCTAATGTGAGTGCAGCATAGACTGTAGGCAGCAATTGACTGTCAAAGCATTTTATTAGTACAATAGCCAACCGATAGCCAACCAATAAGTCAGAGCAAACTAATGATTGCAGTGTAGCTCGATCTGTCTCGCTGCTCTGGTGCACAGACATTCATTGGGTGTGTTTGTTTGTGTTTAGATGTCGGTGGGACTTAAAGAGAGGAGATGTGGCTGTTGTCGCTGTCACTATCTTCTTTATCTTGTCTGTCACACTCTGGCTCTGCCTCCAGTGAAGTCTTACTCTTTCTCCATGACCTTCGCCCCTAAAAAACAGCATGAATCATCACCCTTAACAACCAATCACACTCTGTATATTTGAATGGCCTGTGTTTGGCCTGGGTTCTTACCTGTTCTGAGCCTGTGGCGGATGCCATCATCTCGTTATTTCTAAAGCAGAAGAAAAAGAGGATGAGAAAGAGAACTCTCATAGTAGCTG
This sequence comes from Coregonus lavaretus, assembly GCF_964263955.1. NCBI lineage: Eukaryota > Metazoa > Chordata > Actinopteri > Salmoniformes > Salmonidae > Coregonus > Coregonus lavaretus. The sequence goes on from NC_140027.1 coordinate 8,230,611, forward strand.
TCTAAAAACGAGAAAGCATTGATTTGAAATATTACTCGTTCAATTCCATCCTATCGTCATTCAATCATGCTCAAATTAATCAAAGGTTATGACATATGTATTGCATATTCAAACAACAATACTTTACGTGTAAGCTTCATTTTGCCTATCAATGTCAAAGCTTTCCCTATAGGAGTCTTCTATGGGTCCTTTCATCCTTCTGAACCTAAAAGGAAAATAAATTGAGATGTTGAATCAGTGGTTAGCCTAGAATCATTTGTATCATAGTCCTTTTGGGGATAAGGGGGTCATAATTGCAAATATGGCTAGTGGCAGGGGCTAGATTCATTATCATAAGTAATTTCCTGCTAATCTTAACTTCATGTTGATAACAAACACAATAACAAACATGAATGAGCTACTCACTTGATAACGGTGAATGTCACCATCGCCACCAATCCCAGCAGGCTCAGGCCGAACAGGACGCCCAGGACGATGACTATGACCTGGTCAGAGGCGGGGTCGGCTGACTCCTCCTCCACCACATGCTCCAGCCCCGCCCCAAACACCTTCTCTAGCTCCGCCTTCACCGTGCTCGCCTCACTCTGCAGCTTGCTGTGGGTGACAGAGAACGGGCATTTGGGGCTTATTCTTGAGAACGCAACGTCACATTACAGAATGTTCAGATATATTTGTATCGTGTAGAACAGACATGGATGTTCATCGTGCAGAATAGAAAATTGTGGAAGCAATGTTGCATCGTCATTGTATGTCTATGTCACCTACTTCAGAATGTTGCACTAAAATTCCCTTAATGAGACCAACCCCAGACCCACCACCCTCAAAGTTAAACTTTAATCAACAATGGCTTTGATTTCCTAACTATAGGATGGGCTAATTTGTTGTGGATGAAGTGATTTTCAACAACACATTGGTCTTACTTTTTGACGTCTTCGGCAGGGATGACTTCCCCGCCGTCCGCGGCAATGAAGCTAACGAACGTCTTGGCGGCGCTCCCAGTTTCCCGGGACGCAACAGTGCCTCTGCTAGTGCTGGAAATCCCTATCACCTTCATGGTCCAGCCCAGAACTCGCCCTAAAGACCTTAGAGACAGAGAACAAGAGAGATAGATAACGACGGAGGAAGAGAGATAAAGAGCATTGAAAGTGGGCAGTAGGACCCACTCTAACAGCCCCACCAAAGAAAGGACACACTTTGTGCGGTCCATATTGTGTGGTCCAAAAACATTGATTTCAGTTCTAATATCTTACTCTTCCATCTCAGGGACCTTCTTCTCCACAACATTGGTGGCCTGATTGAGGGAGATGACTACGACATCACTACTGGCACTTCCCTGCACGTCCACCTGGGGGCAGAATAAAGCAGCATACTGTATCTACTGTTGCAAGTGACTCAGGTCATGTGTTACCATAGGAACAGTACACTGTTGTCACCACTCACCACCACCTTGGTTGTAGCATGGAGTCCTTTAGGATCTGTGGCCTTCACCAGGAGGGCGGTTGTCTCTCCTTCTAATCCCACCGCTGACACCACATACACCTGGCCCGTGGAATGGTCCACGTCAAAGGACGAGCTGGGCTCCGTCAGACTGTACTCCAGACGCCCGCTGTCACCACTATCTGGGTCTGTGGCCTGGGGAGAGGGGAGAAGAGTGGGGGGTCAGGATGGAGGAGCTGGAGGAGCTGGATGAGAGAACTTATGTCAACTTTGACATGGCACCAGGGATGTAGTGGTTATCCCGCTGTTCACTTTTGCATTCCTTACCTGAACTTGGACCACAGGGTATTTGTATGGGGCAATGCTGAAGATCTTGGCTTTATAAGTCTCTTCCTTGAACTCTGGGGCCTCGTTCACATCTTCCACCTGCACCCTGACCTGAGAGGAAGAGTGAGGGAAGAGAGTGAGGGACGAAAGGTCACTTGTGGTTCTAAATCTGTTCCTCCATATGATGATATCTTTTAATCTAAGCAACACCTCCAGAACTTCATCTAAATCTGGTCGCCAGGTACCAGGATGGGTCATACCATTGCGACGGCAGATGTAGGGGGAGTCCTGGAGTCCACTGCCTCCACCTCCAGGATGTACCACTCCTCAGTCTCCTTGTCCAGCTTCTCTCTGGTGGTGAGGGCTCCCAGGGCATCGATGGAGAACAGGTCTGTGTGCATGGTCAGGACGTATTTGACCACAAACACGGGGCTCCCTGGGGTTGCCTTCACTGTCCCCACGAGTATCCCTTTTAGTTCATTCTCCGGAACGCTGAAGTTGTAGGAGGAGCTCTCAAAGGCCACGTCCACTCCAAGGCTGACAGTCATCAGGAGGACCTGGACATTGGCTATGAGGGGAAAAAGAGAACACACACACAGATTTAGCATCCATCATTATTCAGACTAACATACGATATAATACACTCTAACTCAACGTCACAAAAACACACAGACAAACACAAGCCCACTTGTGATGCTCGATCCCTGACCTGTGGAGTTCAGAGGAGGCAGTCCGCTGTCCTTTGCCATTGCAGTGAGTTCAAGCAGTGTGTCCTCTGTGACATCAGAAAGGTCAGAGGCCACGGTCACCTCTCCTGTGCTACCATTCAGGGCCAAGCGAGGGGAGGTGCCTGAGGATAAACTAGATAGCCAGAGGAGAAGCATTTGACGCATAACTCAGAGCAAAAACAGACAATTTCTTCAATATCGTTAAGGATCCATTTAGGCCGATTCTATTCCTTAATGTGGACTTGAACCTAAGCTCTACAGTATCGGCTCTACAACTGGGAGTAGAAAGTACAACAGAGGTGTGTGTGAGTTGGACAGCAGTGCATAGCTAACCTGTAGGTGATCAGTGCGTTCAGGCCCATGTCCTTGTCTGTGGCAAAGAGGGTCAACAGCACGTCCCCCACCTTGGCGTCCTTCACCAGGATGCTCTTAGTGTATGTATCGGCACTGAACACTGGCGTGTTGTCATTCACATCTGTCACACTCACTCTGATGCTGGTCATGTTCTGGTGAAGTGGGGTTGGAATCGTTGAAACCAACTTTGTGTAAGAAGGCAGGCTGCACAGAACTTTGATATTGTGTGTTATGGTATTGTGATATATGGTGTTATGATATGGTACTGGTATGGTTTGAGGTACAAAATGGTATTGGTACGGTATTGTGAAATGAATGAATGGGAAAGATCGGCACCATCTAATATGGACACATATCCACTTTAGACCATTTACTGATTTCAGGGTGAAGTATTCCTATGAATTAGGCTACTGTGTTTTGTATATAGTACCTGTCTCTGTGGTGTCCCCTTGTCAGTGGCCACAATGACCAGCTCATAGATGTCGTTGGTCTCCCGATCCAGAGGACCCACAACCAGTAGCATCCCATCCTTCAACACAAGACACACTAGTGTAAATACACAGTGTTACCCTAAGAACACTGATCATGATTAAGCTTGTATGCTGAGATGAAATGTCCTTAGAAGAAACATGGTTTGCCAATGATGAGGTCATCAAAAGCATCTGCTTTTTTTGTGTTTGGTCATTTCTTAATCAAAATGATTGACAACCTGGTACCCTAGATCCAAATTCTCATCTAATAAAATGTATAATGTAAAGAAGGTTTACCAGAAGCTTCATTATTCGGTTTGACTCACCTCCCTGAAGCGAAAGAGCGTGGTGGATGAGGAGATAGAGATGGTGACTTCTCCGTTGGAGCCGAGATCTGAGTCAGTGGCCAGGATATGGTACACCTCTCCTGGAGACTTGTCAGAGTACTCCCCCTCAGGGACAGGGATGGGGTCTGGAAGAGTAGGGAACTGGGGGATGTTGTCATTGTAGTCTAGAACGGTGATGTTGAGCTGGGCTGTGGCGTTCAGGCCATCTTTGTCCACCGCCACCACCTGAACACAGTGAGAGGGGTAAGATTTTAACAGGTAACGTAGTTGACACTTTAACATGTAACATTGTTGATATTGTTGACTCCAACGCGTAACGTTGTTGACCTTCATGGTCTCACTGAGCATCTTAAGTCAAATTACCAGCCTGCATTTGCCTATCCACATCGTCAATTTTATCACCTATATGACATAACAACATGAGCAAAGACAATGTTTACTTAGGTGTCTAGGTGGGGTAGAGTTGAGGTAAGGATGATAGGAAGAGATAGATTCTCCTCCAGTTGTGTCCTTGCCCATCATTAAGATATGAAAATGTTTCCCTCCTCTACATGGATTATATTTATGGAAGTACACCTAACTGTTATTGGGGCCTATATTTGCAGCTAAAGCATATGGTTGATTGACATGATGTATTATACCTGTAAAACATAGTTATCCTTCGTCTCTCTGTCCAGGGTGACATCATTCTTCAGGGACACAACACCTTGTTTGTTTATGTTGAAGGTATCACTGGTAAATATGAAGTGACCATTCGAGAATCCACCCTAAAAGGATAACACAGAGATATGTTAATGGTGCTTGTCAGCTTATCATTCCAACGTTAGTCAGAAATATATTCGTGGGATGGATGTATTGAAATATTTTCAGATTGTTGATATCGTCATGATATACACCATTATATATCGCCATTATATATTGTCATCGATATATATATATATATATATATATCGTCATTGATATATAGTCATTGATATATCGTAATCGATATCCCGTAATCGATATACCGTAGTCAATATTCTTCATATCGTGCATATATATCACTGATCTCAATGTAGATAGTAATGTCATAGATATTGTTTACATCATAACGAAATATAATTGATCTCATGATGATTGGTCTCATTTCTCTGACCTCATCCTCGTCGGTGACCTCCAGGGTCACGATAGCCGCTCCGCTGGCCAGGTTCTCAGAGACGGCGACATCGTAGCGCTCTGCGCTGAACTGGGGCGGGTTGTTGTTCACATCTTTCACCCTCACCACCACTGATCCATTCCCAACGAGGGATGGTGTCCCCCCATCTGCAGCCTGTACCATTAGGTTGTACACCTTCACTGCTCCATAGTCCAAGGTCTGAGCCAGCCGCAGTACCCCAGTGGAAGAGTCCAACTGGAAGAACGCCACGGTCGAGGGAGGGTCTTGCTGAAATATACTATAGGTCACTGCACCGTTTGTGCCTTCGTCAAGGTCCACCGCTGCCAGGGTGACCAGTGTCGTTCCTACAGACTCTGTTTCTAAGACCTCAACCTCATATTCCGTCTTGGAGAAACTTGGAATGTTGTCGTTGATGTCAGATACTTGAATGAGCAGGGTAGCGGTAGAAGAGAGAGCTGGACGACCTTGGTCCTGAGCCACCACCTCCAGGCTGAACTCTGCTTTGGTTTCTCTGTCCAGCGCCCCAGCCAGGGACACCATCCCCATTTTGGGGTCGATAGCGAATTTCCCCTCGCCTCCCCGGAGGGCATAGCGGATCTCCCTGTTGAAGCCGTCGTCCGCGTCCGTGGCAGTCATGGCAGTGAGGTTGGCCCCTACCTCCGTATCCTCTGGGACCGGGTGTGTCACAGAGCTGGCGCCAAACACGGGGCTGTTGTCATTGATGTCAATCACTTCCACCACGACAGTTGCCTCATCGCTGCTAGTGCCATCTGAGATTGCGATCTGGACTGAGTAGTTGCTTTGGGTCTCATAGTCTAGTTTGACCTTAGAGGTGAAAACGCCTTTGGAGTCAATGGCGAACTTGTCGACGTCTGTCAGGACCCGAAGTATCACGGGAACTACTGGAGTTACTGCTAGGAAAGTCACCTGTATATGGGGTGACAAAAATGTTATTGGATCGATCTGGTTGTTTTTTCAGATGAAGTAGAATTGAGTGGATCTGGGGAAGTTCACCTTGACAATCACCACCCCTGGAACCCTCTCTTCCTCTATGCTCCCATGGTAGGTGTTCAAGAGGAACTGGGGTTTGGAATCTCCAGGTGCCAGGATCTCCACCAGCACCGCGGAGGAACGAGATATAATGCCCCCTACAGGACAGGAGGAGAACATCCTCAGTCACTTTGGGCTGCTATTTTTTGGGGAACCCATAACCAAATCTCCAGCTGTTGACTGACTAGCCTCCCGTAGATATACACTATTCTTCTCATATTCTTCTAGTCTACAGTGTATATATACTATGATGACTAGTCTATGGTATGTTTGCTTGAGTTGCTTGTGTTCTTTCACATATCTTCTCAACTTTACGTTCAGATGAATTCCACACTACAATGCGCTCCACAAAAGTATTGTTTAAATGACAGTACATTCCAGTTCTGTATACAGAGTCTGTATCTAGACTCACCATCTCTTGCTGTCACATAGAGAGAGAACTGAAGGACCTTGTTCTCCTCCAGAGGAATGTTTTTTTCCAGCTTTATCTCGCCTGTGTTTTCATCGACGGAGAAATATCCTTCCAGGTTCCCAAACTCTATTGAGTACTTGACCTGTCCATTAACACCAGAATCCAGGTCTGCTGCTTCAACCTACCAAACACATAGAATAAAATGCATGTGGTGACAATGCAATTCCATTGTTTTCTGTTTACAATCGTGTTACTATGGATATGTATGGTGACATCAGCTGATGAAGAGGCTATCATGTGTTTCCCACATCGTAAATGCCTCTGACAAAACACTTTGACAAACACAGTGACGAATTGAGGTTAAAGGTTAGAAACTATCTTACCTGGGTAACCAACATCCCCACCGTTTGGTTCTTGAAGACTTTGCCCTCGTACCTGGAGCTCTTAAATTGAGGACTGTTGTCATTCTCATCCAGGAGGGTGACGTTCACATCCGCCAACACAATGTGGTTAGGTGGGTCGTTTTCCCGTGCTTCAATCTTGATATTGGATGTAGGGAAGACATGGGAAGGTGTTCAACAGCATACCAACTGATGTGTGCACTGCCCATTTTGACAGACCTCTTGATAAGATATTATGTGCAGTGTACGTTTTATTAGATGGGACAGGGCACTGCCAAGTGCCATTAGACTTTGAGTTTGCACCTTTTTAGACATATTTACAGGTTCCTTGCTGATTTATAAGTTATTGTGATTATGTCTGCTGCTAAATGGATACAAGTTGTAGGTCTAAGTACTGCTATGTTTCAGAGTGTCTGACCTGAAAGAGGAAGTTTCCAACAGTCTCCCTGTCCAGGTCAGCTGAACTCTTCACTATGACAGTTCCATCCAAACGTATGGAGAAAGGCTCAGTCTCCGGAAGGATCCGCAACGTTCCCACAAATCCACCCTGAGGCAAACACAAAATGGTTTCATGTCCAATTGGGGAAAAAACTACGTTTTAGTGTGACAAATGATTTGGCTCATGTAGAAACAGACACAACTTATTGACATCGCATCCTAGCTTGAGTAGTGAAATACATCTCTTTTTGTGTAAACCCATCACCCATTTTTTTGTATGTGTAACGAACCTCTAGGCCACCGTTCCTACCTTGTCCAGGTCAGTGACTGTGACTCTGAAAACAACTGTGTCTTTTAGAGAGTTCTCCAATAGTGCGACAGAGTAGCTGGCTTTGTCAAACTCTGGAGCGTTGTCATTGACGTCCTCGATTGTAACAGACACCAAAGCATCAGCAGTCTTTAGGCTGTCGTCCTGCTGAGATGCCTGGAAGGAAGTGATAGACGTTGATATTTGACATCCATAACTTGGAATGTATGCAACCCAGCCCTCTTAATGACTATACCATTTTAACTTTCTTAAAGACCCTTGTGATTGTGTGTGAGTAAATCTACAGTGAGAATGAACTGAGAGAAGTAAGATTGTCCTTATTCAGAATAGTCGTAAAACGCTAGAATGCTATAGCTACAATTCCCTATACCTTGATATTGACAGTGACTGTGGGTATCTCCTCTCTGTTCAGCCCAGTCACCACGGAGATGACTCCACTGTTTGCGTCGATGTTGAAGTTACTCAGATACTTGCTTGGCGATACTGAGGTAAAGTCACACAACAACATTTCACTTCAACATTTCACCACAAAGTAAACAGAACCAAACAAATTGCCTCATACATGTCAATGATATTGTCATGGTTTTCATGCAAATATGATATTCTGATGGTTTCCATATGCAAAGATACACTTTGGGGTTGAGGTCAGGGCTCTGTGCAGGCCAGTCAAGTTCTTCCACACCGATCTCAACAAACCATTTCTGTATGGACCTCGCTTTGTGCACAGGGGCATTGTCATGCTGAAACAGGAAAGTGCCTTCCCCAAATTGTTGCCACAAAGTTAGAAGCACAGAATCGTCTAGCATTAAGATTTCCCTTCACTGGAACTAAGGGGCCTAGCCCGAACCATGAAAAACAGCCCCAGTCCAGTATTCCTCCTCCACCAAACTTTACAGTTGGCACTATGCATTGGGTCAGGTAGTGTTCTCCTGGCATCCGCCAAACCCAGATTCATCCATCGGACTGCCAGATGGTGAAGCGTGATTCATCACTCCAGAGAACACGTTTCCACTGCTCCAGAGTCCAATGGCGGCGAGCATTACACCACTCCAGCCGACGCTTGGCATTGCGCATGGTGATCTTAGGCTTGTGTGCGTCTGCTCGGCCATGGAAACCCATTTCATGAAGCTTCCGAATAACAGGTCTTGTGCTGACGTTGCTTCCATAGGCAGTTTGGAACTCGCTAGTGAGTGTTGCAACCGAGGACAGACGCTTCAGTATTCGACAGTCTCGTTCTGTGAGCTTGTGTGGCCTACCACTTCTCGGCTGAGCCGTTGTAGACGTTTCCACTTCACAATAACAGCACTTACAGTTGACTGGGGCAGCTCTAGCAGGGCAGAAATTTTACGAACTGACTGGTTAGAAAGGTGGCATCCTATGACGGTGCCACGTTGAAAGTCACTGAGCTCTTCAGTAAGGTCATTCTACTGCCAATGTTTGTCTATGGAGATTGCATGGCTGTGTGCTTGAGTTTATACACCTGTCAGCGACGGGTGTGGCTGAAATAGCCAAATCCACCAATTTGAAGGGGTGTCACATACTTATGTATATATAATGTACTTGTTTCATATCAATTTATTTTCCTAAGGCTGATGGGAGTTGTAGTCCAAGCCTGTGATAAAAGCCTCCGGTAGATTACCTGAACTGATGCTGTAGACTATAGCCACATTGATGCCAGTGTCTCCATCTTGTGCTTTTATGGCCTCTGGCTGGATGGTGAGGAAAGGCCCCGTCTAAAGAGGAGATTATGTATTGAATAGACCTCATAACCATGGCAACACAGTAGCTTTAAGGAGACAGAGATTACATTTTGTAGTCTGATGGGTATGATGACACTCACTTGGTCTTCCTGTATGGTAGCCTGGTAAAGGCTGTGATTGAAATAGGGATTCAGATTATCAAAGTCCGTAATCTCAAGAAGAACGGTTGCTGTGTCGAAGCGATCACCATTATCCTAAAAGGAAGAATCCCAGAAGCATTATTAATAGATAAACATGGATATCCATTTATGGACCAATGGGATAGGGTGTGATATGGTGAGGTCACCTACCCGAGCCTCAACGTTAAAGTTGTAGTTTTGGGCGATGTTGTAGTTCAGAGGTCTCTTCAGCATTATAGCCCCATCGTTGCGGACCTCAAAGTCAGCGGGTGCTGGGGCCTTAAATAAGGTGGAAGACTATGAGATTATCCCATCTCAGCCAAGTCATTGTGGAACAGTATCAGAGGAAGAATCAGATAAGTCTATTCAGTCATAGTTATCTAATCCCTGCTATAGATTATAGACCTACATTGTAGCTGTATATATTTTTGTAAAACAGTTGTATGGACAGTTTAGACTAGATGTTTACTTTGGTGAATGTGACATATTAATCATGTCGTTTGTGAGTAATTTATGTGGCCAAAAGGATTCGAACCCGAGTCTCCTGTCCATCCCTCTAAGCCAAGGGAGCCAATGCAACTCAAGTGTGGTCACAGAACCACTGCTGTTACACTTATACAAAGTATAGACCAGGACCTGTATGTATCAAGCATCTCAGAGTAGGAGTGCTGATCTAGGATCAGGTCCCCCTTCTTATTCATTATTATCTAAAAGACTAAACTGATCCTATATCAGCACTCCTGCTCTGAGACTCTTGGCGAATACAGGCCCAGGTGTGACTCACCAATATGCGGTATGTAATTCTGTTGTTGTTTATGCTGATGTCGGCATCCACAGCTTTCACTCTGATCACCTCAGTATTCACTGCCTGAATCTGGAGGGACAAATCACATGGTGGTTAACCACGTAAACAACCCGTAGGGGCTTATTCTCTCCATTGTATTGCAATGTGTAGGATAGGAGTATTATGTTTTTGCCAACTAATCTACTGTAGACTGATGTAGCCTTACCTCAGATATCGTTTTCATGTACACCTTTTGCTCAAATATTGGAGCGTTGTCATTTACGTCGGTGAGGATAAGTTTTCGTTTATTTTCTAGCTGAAGAGATAACAGTTATGTCAGCAGAATGCACTTCTCATACAATACAATATATTGTTACAATCCATCATATACAGCATACAAAGATATATTAACCATTGTAGTTTATAATCTTTCAATTTTACTCACCTCGCCATTCACACACATAACAGAATACCAAAGTTGCCCGCCAGTCTACAAGAGAGGGGGGGGGGGATAAATGTAAAGTTAAAAACCCTTTGCACCGAAAGTGAACCATACTAGACTATGAATAACGTTGTATAGCTCTGATCCAGGGTGTTACTGCGCATTCCTCTACTATAGGAGTTTAGTTGAGGAACGCGCACTAACACCCTGGACCAGAGCTAGACGTTGTTGAGCAACCATAACCATCTCACCTGTGGTAACAGATCTGCATCCAGTGCCATCTTGGTACGGACTGTTGCATTTGTACTCCCAGGGGTGTAGACTAACTCGAGAAAGTTGATGTGGTCTGGAAAGGCATACGCCACAAGCCTCAAGGTATTACCCACAGGGATCTCATTGAGGACTTCCACTTCACCTGTTGTAGCATCAGGGGGAGGCAAATATTCATTTTGGTGATGTATAGTACCAGCAATTCTTATTGAATGTTGCTGAATGTTTCCCCCTATTAGAGTCAATATATTGTAACAAAGGTTGTTACAAAAAAAGACTGAACCCATTCTATAAATCTAATTTTTTCCCCTGATCCAGCCATCTTTCTCTTCTCCTGTGTAATCCTTTATTAACAGAAATACCGGTAAGACAAATGGTAAGACAAATTGGTTTGGTGACTCATGAACAAATATAATACTTGAATGGATATGGCATGGATGACTGCAATGAATGACTGCATTGATGATTAGTTTACCCATATATTCCTCATCCACAGGTCCCAGTGTCACGGCTGACCCTTTAGCACAGTCCACTGATGAGGTACCTAGAAATAAACATTATGGGAAACATGGTATTGTTTATGTGGATCTTTAGCATCATGAAATAGCAAATGACAATCTCTAATCAGAATTCTGGTGAATTCTATTTGAGTTGTGTCAATATCTCCTGTATTGCCTGTTTTGCATTAATACGTGTCACATATCAGTTTGCAAACAATGTAAAAAAATAAAATAATAATCATCGAGTTAATAAAACCGCATACAAACATGGTCTCTTTTTTGCTTTTTTGAGTAAGGCAGCTACTTAATGCAGGTGTTTCAGCCTAGCTCAGTGCTTTCTGTGGTGGTGGGGCAGCCAGCGGAAAATACGGAGCGTAGGGGTTGGTAATGTTCTCTAGTTGTGCCGTGATTGGCTCAGTGTTCTGTCACTCATGGGGACACTTTATTACCACACAATCTACGGGGAGAGCTCGAAAATTCAAGCCCCTTGGGTGCTGCCATAGACTTACATTAGAAGTGCCCATTCAAAAAGGCTCAAGGTCATTGGCCACAGGTAAGTCGCTCTGGATAAGAGCGTCTGCTAAATGACTTAAATGTATGTAAATGTATGTATGTATAAAATCATGTCAAATCACGTTATATCTACTGTAGATTTGATTGGACTGATCATGTCAACATCATACTTTAAAAATCTTAGCTAGCAAACTAGACAAGCAGTCATCATCATGAATCACGTCAACAATCTACTGGCAAATCCTTGTCATATGAAGAGAAATTATGGATAAAACGTATCGGTGCTCATCGGCCATTGGACATAAACATTACACAACAATTTGGAAATCACAAATTCAACAATGAGTGGTTTGGAGGGAATCAGTGGCTAACTGCAAGCATTGCAAAGCAATTACTAGCCTGCTATTCAGTGGAGTGGGTGTGTGGTCCATGTCTGGGTTTAAGGGTCTCTTTTCCAAGCTTAAAATGATAAAAATTCAACACCATGGGCCAGAAAAGGTTGAAAACATTGGCTATGCTGTCAATCCAGCATGACTTCTGCCGCGTTCAAAACAACTGGAAACTCGGAACTGGAAAATCTCAGACTTCAGTGAGTTCAAGACAACTGGGAACTCTGAAAAAAACGAGCTCCGACTGGGAAAATACGTTTTTAACGGTCATTCAAGTCGGAATTCCAAGTCGGGAACTCAGACCTCTTTCTAGAGCTTCGACCTGAAGATCACTGACGTCATGATTCGGCCTTGTTTTTTTCAGAATTCCCAGTTGTCTTGAAAGCACCATAAATCCAGAGAATGCCAGACTTTGATGCCAAAGTTTGATGACAAAATTTTCCCAGAAGGATTGCCGCACCACCTTCCTGTTCAAGTGAGCACAGCACAACAAGGTGAGCCAAAAATTTATTGTATACTGCTTCATAAATGATGTAATATGCCAGGGAGATATGTATACTGTAGCTAAGAAAGTAATGCTAAGTGTATGTTGTGTAGTAAGCTGTTAGTAGCCCATGTGCCTCACCATAATAATTTGGTCCCTTTCCCCCTCATAACTTACCCTACTGTTCTGACTTGATGGTGCACATGTAGCCTATAGCCTGTTTTAGAGAAATGTAATCATTGAATATTGTAAGAGCTTTTATTGTCTGATTATATGCCCCCTTTATTTATCCTATGGTTCTGACTTGGTGTACAGGGAGAATACTGTAAAACGGCCCATGTTCTGAATTCTGTCGCTGTACATTTCAAAAGTGCTGAACAAATAGTTATATTGACTACGTCCGTCCTAGCTCGCTCATTAATGTCTTAATCGAAATTACGGATTGTCTCTTATCCGCTTGTCGTCCCCTTATGCCATAGTTTGTACATCTCAATTGTCAGTAGATACCACATTTGTTTATGCAAGTCAGCCATATCAGCTATGTTTTTTTGAAAGGCAATAAATGAGGCTGAATGAACTGTTTCATTGGCAGACAAGGCTCCGCTGATAGCCAGGTGTAGCAGTGGTAATGTGTTGGCACTGCTGTTGGGACTCTGCTGTTGGGACAGCTTTATATAGGCCCTAACAGTTTGTGGGCACCGTTTTTCACCGTTATAGCGCAATTAATGTATTGTTTTGGTGTTGTTTTGTATTGTGTAGTGGCTTTGCTGGCATGCATCTAAGAAATGTTTTTTGAATTTGCCCCACCAAGATTTACATGCTAAAATCGCCACTGTAGTTAGGTAACAAAAATATATGCGTCATGAAGGTCTAATTGCAACGCTCCCGGCTCCAGCCACATATTTGCGTCTCCCTACCGGTTCATTCCCCGCATTCACCCTTTCTACTGTTACTCCAACTTGCCTGTCTCCACCTCTGTTTACTAATGTCTAAATGAAGTGTCAAAAATACATAATAATAATAAAAATACAAAGGCAAATCAATTACCGACTAACATTTATAATTGATCTTAACAGTTTTACAGTGGGGGAAAAAAGTATTTAGTCAGCCACCAATTGTGCAAGTTCTCCCACTTAAAAAGATGAGAGAGGCCTGTAATTTTCATCATAGGTGCACGTCAACTATGACAGACAAATTGAGAATTTTTTTCTCCAGAAAATCACATTGTAGGATTTTTTATGAATTTATTTGCAAATTATGGTGGAAAATAAGTATTTGGTCACCTACAAACAAGAAAGATTTCTGGCTCTCACAGACCTGTAACTTCTTCTTTAAGAGGCTCCTCTGTCCTCCACTCGTTACCTGTATTAATGGCACCTGTTTGAACTTGTTATCAGTATAAAAGACACCTGTCCACAACCTCAAACAGTCACACTCCAAACTCCACTATGGCCAAGACCAAAGAGCTGTCAAAGGACACCAGAAACAAAATTGTAGACCTGCACCAGGCTGGGAAGACTGAATCTGCAATAGGTAAGCAGCTTGGTTTGAAGAAATCAACTGTGGGAGCAATTATTAGGAAATGGAAGACATACAAGACCACTGATAATCTCCCTCGATCTGGGGCTCCACACAAGATCTCACCCCGTGGGGTCAAAATGATCACAAAATGAACGGTGAGCAAAAATCCCACAACCACACGGGGGGACCTAGTGAATGACCTGCAGAGAGCTGGGACCAAAGTAACAAAGCCTACCATCAGTAACAAACTACGCCGCCAGGGACTCAAATCCTGCAGTGCCAGACGTGTCCCCCTGCTTAAGCCAGTACATGTCCAGGCCCGTTTGAAGTTTGCTAGAGTGCATTTGGATGATCCAGAAGAGAATTGGGAGAATGTCATATGGTCAGATGAAACCAAAATATAACTTTTTGGTAAAAACTCAACTTGTCGTGTTTGGAGGACAAAGAATGCTGAGTTGCATCCAAAGAACACCATACCTACTGTGAAGCATGGGGGTGGAAACATCATGCTTTGGGGCTGTTTTTCTGCAAAGGGACCAGGACGACTGATCCGTGTAAAGGAAAGAATGAATGGGGCCATGTATCGTGAGATTTTGAGTGAAAACCTCCTTCCATCAGCAAGGGCATTGAAGATGAAACGTGGCTGGGTCTTTCAGCATGACAATGATCCCAAACACACCGCCCGGGCAACGAAGGAGTGGCTTCGTAAGAAGCATTTCAAGGTCCTGGAGTGGCCTAGCCAGTCTCCAGATCTCAACCCCATAGAAAATCTTTGGAGGGAGTTGAAAGTCTGTGTTGCCCAGCGAGAGCCCCAAAACATCACTGCTCTAGAGGAGATCTGCATGGAGGAATGGGCCAAAATACCAGCAACAGTGTGTGAAAACCTTGTGAAGACTTACATAAAACGTTTGACCTGTGTCATTGCTTACAAAGGGTATATAACAAAGGATTGAGAAACTTTTGTTATTGACCAAATACTTATTTTCCACCATAATTTGCAAATAAATTCATTAAAAATCCTACAATGTGATTTTCTGGATTTTCTTTTCTCATTTTGTCTGTCATAGTTGACATGTACCTATGATTAAAATTACAGGCCTCTCTCATCTTTTTAAGTGGGAGAACTTGCACAATTGGTGGCTGACTAAATACTTTTTTCCCCACTGTATATTGATCTACTGTATACCGTATGCCCCAAACCATGTACCATATTGATATCATACCAATCTTCAAAATGCAGCCACAAACAAACTGTACTCACCGATGGGGATGCCCCTGACAACATGAACACATAGAGAGCCTGAGAGGAGTAACATCCACATAAAACGTATAGTCCCCATATTGGATGGTGATTGTCCCTACTTTTCCACCCCCTGCTACAGTGATGTCCACAACACCTGCTTGACTGACTGACTGATTTCCTGAATAAAGGGAGTATTGAAATAGCCACACCTTATTTACCCTACAATATCTTTCCCTCCAGGTTTATGACTTGCTATTAAGTGTAACTGCCTGACTACTGGGGTATAAAGAGGTCCAAGGTGCACTGACAACACCATGGAATGTATTGTGCATCCATTGTAACAGCCACATACAGATGTAGGATCTTAATTTGAGCCAGTTTGCTACAGCAGGAAAATAATACTACAGCAACAGGAAAGTTGAATTATGATTTGGATTATAATTAATGCATTTTTTGGGGAGGTTGATACATTTTTCGTCAGGGCAAATCAATTCTGAAATCAAAGTCCAAATTTCTAACTTTAGAAGCCTTTTAAAACTCAAATACACTACACGTTTGAATTCCCTGCTGTGCAGGATAATTACCAGCAACAAAAGAGTGATCAAATTAAGATCCTACATTGGTAGGCCTATACGGTATAGTATGAGGTCTTAGTTTCATTTCCTTGTAAGAGGAAAGGGAGTGTGTTTTATAGTTTTAACAGTGGGTGTGCCTTCAGCCTTCCCACCACCAACATATCAATGCCAAAAATCTGGTACTCTGCCTGTCAAACACACCTCAGCCTTATCACTAAATTTACCGCTATTGAGATATTGATCAGACCCATATCCATACCAGACCCATTGTACCAGTTACCCGCTTGTAAAACCACTTTAATCATCTCTTTCTACTTTCACAAACGTTTTAACTTTAAGGTGTGGTATCAGTTTGCGGCTAAAGATGGCCTTACTTTTTTGCAGCTTTTTATTGGAACTTACTGTAGGGCTATATTCAATCTGTATCACTGAAGCGTTACAGATTGCAAGATAGAAATGTAAAGGTAAGTTCCGATTGAGACGACATATGCAGTGTTTACCGTGAATGCGCAGTCTCCGCTGAAATTTGCCTTATAATTTCTATCATGCTGTAACACTGAACTTCCGCAATACAAATTGAATAGAGCCCTTAGTCAGTTGAATCTAAACAATAAGCTGTTTAACCAATTAGAACAGAGCTGTTACAACACTGTGTCACGATCGTCGACTGAAGACACGGACCAAGGCGCAGCGTGATAAGCGTACATACTTTATTCAACGTACTTAACGACAAACACAACAAACGATACGTGAAGTCCTGAGGTTACAGCAACACAAACCTCTACGGATCAAGATCCCACAAATACTAGTGCAACACAGGCTGCCTAAGTATGGACCCCAATCAGAGACAACGAGCTACAGCTGCCTCTGATTGGGAACCACCCTGGCCAACATAGATCTAAACGATCTAGAACGAAAACATAGAAAAACTAAACATAGAAAAATCCACACCCTGGCTCAACCTTTAAGAGTCCCCAGAGCCAGGGCGTGACACACTGTGGGAAATTATAAACTATTGGCCTTGGTTTTACAGAAAATCAACTATGTACAGATGCATTATTGAAAGAGAATTACGATTATTAAAGGTCAATCTGCAGTTCAATTAATAACAAAGTGGTACCCCGCCACTGTTTTTGGTAAACATCTGAGGGATAGGGCTGGAGCAATGTAACCACCCTGAAATTCATAGACAGTAGAAATTCATAGACAGTAGATACATAACAAATATTCTATTTAATATAAAATAGTAATAAAAAATCAACTTGAATACATCAGATTAAGCCTATAAATCATATGGAACAAATTCACTTATTTTACACATTTTTCTCATCCATGGGCATCCTAAAGGTCTAGCTGGGGAAATCTTATTGGAGACAAGGCAGGCCCCTTAGGATTTAAATAAATAATACTTTAAAATACAATTATATTTTAATGGGCATTCTAAGGCCTACAAAAAAAGATTTAGGCAAGGATAACCCAAAGTGACAAAAAAGGTTGTGCAGACATTTCACTGAACTAGTAACATATCATTTACTAGAGTATATCATTTGACTTGGATACACCTATCGAAGAGCTTCATCTAAAATGTAAGGTTGTATTACTCCATGCTTCTATATTTTTATGTCATTTGAGTCTTTGTAAACAAACCATGTATACCTTCAACATATCACAGTGATTTCAAGAAGAGGTTTGGACCTATTGGTCTAGCCCAACTGTTTGGGTGTTGGACTGACAGTCTACGGACCCGGGTTGGAGTCCTGGTTGGAACACACTATCATGTCAATCTCCTGGGCTGTCAGTCTTTGCAAGCATAGCTCCATCTATGAATTTGTGAGTTGTTACATTTACATCCGATGTAGCTTATTCTTTTCCAAACCTGTTCCAAACCAGGAACAGTTTCTGTATTCTGTTCCAAACCAGGAACTGGTTCTGTATTCTGTTCCAAACCAGGAACTGGTTCTGTATTCTGTTCCAAACCAGGAACTGGTTCTGTATTCTGTTCCAAACCAGGAACAGGTTCTGTATTCTGTTCCAAACAAGGTAACTGGGCTGCCGTTGGGCTGTATTGTGGTTTCATCTAGACTAGAAGTATAGAGGTTGATTATAATCTATAAGAAATCTGCGCAAATTAAGAAGTGATTGTTTGTTGAAATAAATAATTTTTAATTAAAAAAAAACTTTATTCTAAATAATTGTTTAAAAGGTCACTTAGGGTTAGGGTCACTGCTGTAGGTACAGTGTAACAATAATGAGTAATTACAATAGTATTGCAATATAGACCTACTTACAGGAGCACTGTAATAAATTATGTCCACGGTTATTTTCACCATTCCTCCTGTGAGAGGAAGTAGTACAATTCTTTTGACTCTCTTTGGCCCAGTCTACAGAATGACACAACATCGCCTCTCCCGCCGAGGCGTATAGGAGTCTCTGCTCTCGGGGATACTGACAGACACATGACTCTGTGTCCGCATGTTTCCTTTGCTCTCATGAGGCATTGAGTCAAGTGGCATGTCAATCACAGACTCCCTTGATGGTGTTGGCCTGGGACTCATGGCAGAGGGCCTCTTGATGTTGACCCGGTCATGTTGGCTGACAGCTGGTTGATAAACGATGGTGTGGCTTCGAGCTGGAGTCTCTTGCCGCTTGACTGACATAATGTCTCTGGGCACCAGGTACCCAGCTTGCCTTAGCAGCTCCTCCAGCTGCAGATTACGGACGAGCCTGACCAAACCCCTACTGATCCGATATGTGTTCTGGCGATCAAAGGTCCTCACATCCTCGTGTTGGGTCACATAGACTTTATCCAACACCGAGCCAGGGTGAAGACTGATGATGATACGGTCCATATTGCTGTTATCTTGGTGTCGTTTGTAGTTCTGCCTAACGTCTGCAGGCAGGTCATCTGCCCCTGGGGCATTCAGGTTGCCCACCTCATAGTACGGAAAGTTCTGGTTGGGGAGCAGTTGGTAACAGTTACCGTGACACTCGGGTCGGTTGTCGAAGTGATGGAAGCCAAACTCCTTCCTTTTGGGATTGTACAGCGCCCGTAAGTCACCGTTGTTGTCGAATGTGACGTATTTATGGGAGAACCAGTGGAGCAGGTAAAGCCCATGCCTGGGCCAAGGCCTACCAAAGCCAGACGAGTTGAGGTGTCCCATTTCATTTAATGTTTTAATGTTAGCCATCGTTACACCTGAAATGATAGGAGGGAGGAGAGAGAGGAAGGAGGAGAGAGAGGAAAACAACATGTTTAGCATACTACTACTGTAAACATTGTAAATAAGAATTTGTTCTTAACTGACTTGCCTAGTTAAATAAAAGGTTAAATAAAAAAAATACTACAGAGCTGGCCGCCTGGCCAAACTAAGCAATCGGGGGAGAAGGGCCTTGGTCAGGGAGGTGACCAAGAACCCGATGGTCACTCTGACAGAGCTCCAGAGTTCCTCTGTGGAGATGGGAGAACCTTCCAGATGGACAACCATCTCTGCAGCACTGCACCAATCAGGCCTTTATGGTAGAGTTGCCAGACGGAAGCCACTCCTCAGTAAAAGGTACATGACAACCCGCTTGGAGTTTGCCAAAAGGCACCTAAAGGACTCTCAGACCATGAGAAACAGGTTTCTCTGGTCTGATTAAACCAATATTGAACTCTTTGGCCTGAATGCCAAGCGTCACATCTGGAGGAAACGTGGCACCATCCCTACGGGGAAGCATGGTGGTGGCCGCAGCAAGCTGTGAGGATGTTTTTCAGCGGCAGGGACTGGGAGACTAGTCAGGATCGAGGGAAAGATTAACGGAGCAAAGTACAGAGAGATCCTTGATGAAAACCTGCTCCAGAGCACTCAGGACCTCAGACTGGGGCGAAGGTTCACCTTCCAACAGGACAACAACCCTAAACACACAGCCAAGACAACGCATGAGTGGCTTCGGGACAAGTCTCTGAATGTCCTTGAGTGGCCCAGCCAGAGCCCGGACTTGAACCCGATCGAACATCTCTGGAGAGACCTGAAAATAGCTGTGCAGTGACGCTCCCCATCCAACCTGACAGAGCTTGAGAGGATCTGCAGAGAAGAATGGGAGAAACTCCCCAAATACAGATGTGCCAAGCTTGTAGCATCATAGAACAAGGCTGTAACGTAACAAAATTGGGAAAAAGTCAAGGGGTCTGAATACTTTCCGAACATCTCATTCCAAATTCATGGATATTAATATGGAGTTGGTCACCCCTTTGCTGCTATAACAGCCTCCACACTCTAGGTTACTGTGCGGCTGCTCGGCAATGGAAACAAACTTAATGAAGCTCCCGACTAACAGTTATTGTGCTGATGTTGCTTCCAGAGGCAGTTTGGAACTCGGTAGGGAGTGTTGCAACCGAGGACAGACGATTTTTACGCGCTACGCTCTTCAGCACTTGGCGGTCCCATTCTGTGAGCTTGTGTGGCCTACCACTTCTCGGCTGAGCCGTTGCTGCTCCTAGACGTTTCCACTTCACAATAACAGCACTTACAGTTGACCGGGGCAGCTCTAGTAGGGCAGAAATTTGACAAACTGACTTGTTGGAAAGGTGGCATCCTATGACGGTGCCACGTTAAAAGTCATTCTACTGTCAATGTTTGTCTATGGAGAATGCATGGCTGTGTGCTCGATACACCTGTCAGAAACGTGTGTGGCTGAAATAGCCGAATCCACTTATTTGAAGGGGTGTCCACATGCTTTTGTATCTATATTGTATTTCTATGTGAGAGTTCCACAATGTTGTACCCTACTGGATTGAATGGACTGAAGCCAAATACCTTTCTTTCCTGATCCTGCCACAACCTATAACAACCTAATACAACCTACCCACTCTACCATCCTCATTCTCTGAGCCACAAAGCTCTACCTATTCTAACCTCATTCTGCATCACAGGAGGCTGCTCAGGGGAGGACGGCTCATAATAATGGCCAGAACGGAACGAATGGAATGGCATCAAACACCTGGAAACCATTTGTTTAACGTATTTGATACCATTCCATTAATTCCGCTCCAGCCATTACCACGAGCCTGTCCTCCTCAATTAAGGTTCCACCAACCTCCTGTGTTCTGCATGTAATGCTGCTCTCAAACTTCATAGTAGTTTATGATTTGAGGTCAGTAGCTTGTGAACCTCTGTTTATATTCAAACACAAAAAAATATTTTGTCATTTGTTAAGATTATTGTTAGTACTGGCTGATATTGTAATTCACAAACTGTACAATAATAGGTGTTTGATGTTACAGATGCGATGCCAAATGGAGAAAACAACCTGTGGCGCCTGTTTCCATGAATACACACGCGCGCACATACACATACACACACACACACACACACATACACACACACACACACACACACACACATACATACATACATGCATACTTCCACTGTACCTTATTTATGAAATACTGTAGATCTGTTGTTGCAGCTTTCTTGTTGTGCCTATTCTGTGTCCTTCTAGTTAGTGTTTTCCGGTTATTATCCTGGTAGGGCATAAGGCTGGGAGGCTGAAGATTGAAGAAATGAAACCGAAAGTAGCCAATTTATTGCATGGAATATTAGTGTGTGTATTGAACTAAACTCATGAGGCATTTATAACTTATATTCTTCAAGAATCAATTACTATATATCATTCATTTAAATGGGTTAGTTCTGGATGGAAGATGCAGGTAAAACTGCCATATATTAATTGTGTAATAGTACAGTAGTATATACTTAGGACTAGCCTAATGCAATTGTCTTAAGCCTAATTTATATCGTACGTACACAATGCAAGAATGCATTTAGCTACACAAAATGTAGCAAACACGTGCAGTGACACAATTTGTACCTTGATGCTAATATGTTTTTCGTTCTCTCATTTCAGGACTTCCCCACTTTACTATTGATGTGAATAAATAAACATATAAGACTGATTTTGAGACTGTACAACAATTAACATACTTCCATTAGGCTATTGTAGTTATTTTGTTTCTGTTCTGTTTAGTTTGGGCGGGGTTCTTGGATATGTAGGCCAATCAAACCAATGAGCGGATATACACATGACAGGAGTAACGTGACTTGTGGGACTGGAACATGGCGGATGTCGAAACAGCGAAATCTTTGAACGGTTTGCTGAATGGAATAGCACAAATAGTGTATTATAATAATGCTGAAATAACAGAGGAACTTTTGAAAAATGAGCTTTATCCAGACTTAACGCAGGAGGAGTTTCGCGCGATGCATGAAAAGATGAAAGGTCTTTTAAAGGTACTGTCAACTTCTGCATTTTGACATTATTCTAAGCTGAGTCCTCTTGTGTTGATTGATTTGATAAATGTAACTAGCTACATGATTATAGGGATAGGCTATAGGTAGCAAACAGTTGCATGTTTCAAATGCTCAACCTAGTCCTGCAGCCCATATGCTTGATACCTGTTTCTCTATTGTCTTTATTTGCTGTCTGTAAAATCTTACTAAAACAAACCTTTCAGCTCAATCAGTTAATTTAATTTGTACTATACTAAACAAAAGGCCTTGTAAATAAATTGCTAGGATAGGGTGTTTGGATTCATTCATGTTGACAACAGTCGTTTTCAATGAGTTTGTCTGCCCTACAGGCTGAGATTTACCTTTCACTAGATGGCAGCACTAGAACACTTGTGTAAACACATATTTCCCTCCAATGTCCTTGGTGTGGAGGTGACATTGTTTCTACATTTCTATCTTGACCAGAACAAGATAATACAACTGGAAAAACGTCAACCTCTTTGTTAGACTAACAAATCTTTGATTCTCCCCCTCTCAGTCCATCGCCACTGCTAACATGGACCAGGCCCAGCTGGAAGCCTACCTGACTGCCCAGACCAGGAAGCAGGGCACGGGGGGTGTGAGCGCTGAGCAGGCGGCCGCCCTCTCCCGGTTCTGGAAAAGCCACCGGGCCCGGGTGATGGAGAGCCTGCTGGGCCAGAGCCGCTGGGAGCCTGGCCTGAAGGGCCTCACCTGGAGGGTGGACCTCCAGACCTCGGCCAGCAGAGGGGGGGCCACCAGCAGTCCCGTGGCCCTGGTGGAGCTGGAACTGGGCAGGGCTGGAGAGGTGACAAGGGAAAGGGGGGGAAGAGGCCCACACTCTAAAATACCAGTCACACTGACTGTACAAGCACATTACATGGCTACCTGCAATTAGACCAAAGTTATATGTTTTGATTCCCCAATTGTGCTTTCAGACATAGTAACGTATGGAAATCAACAGGATTTCTCCTCCGGACTTGTTCCTTAATGGGCCCCAGGTGGGCGGAGTTTGCACATTTTGATTTTAAACTATCTAATTAGTCCTAAATTGAAATCTCCACCCACCCGGGCCACCGAGTCATGCATAGTTGAACCTCTAGGAAATGTAATGTCAATATAATGTAGGACTATGCAAACTATATGGAAGCTGTAGAGCACGTCATTCAGAACACATCAGGGATTTTCTTCTCACCTTCCTCTTTCCTGTTTTAGCAGTATATTTATTACTTTGTCATAGTTCCACATTTTTGTGTCTGTACCAGCACTACATATACTAGTCTGCCTCTCACCTGTTAGTCCTCAACCTAACACATAGCTGTGTCCCAAATGACACCCCATTCCCTATATATTCCCTATATAGTGCACTATTTCTGACCCTATGAGCTCTGGTCAAAGTAGTGCACTATATAGGAAATAGAGTGGCCTTTGGGATGCATCCATAATTGAGGGTTGGGACTATACTGGAATTTCAATAGTATCACTGTAACCCCTTTTATCACAACACATCTAAGCATCCTGGTATGGCTTTTTAATGGCACACATTTTTTGTTGTTGCAAAAGTGGTGTTCATTTGGTCAGGCCAAAAGACTAGTCCTGTGTGTGCCTTTTTTTGTTTTTCCCTGGCCTATATCATGTTATCGGCCAGCGTTGTTGTGGAGAGTTGGCATCTCTGTGGCTCTGCTGAGATGGCGACTTGGCTCCAGCTTCAATCCCTTTAGTCTGGTATTAGCTGGTGACACTACAGTGTCTTCTCTTCTAGGTATTAGTAGCAGGGAGAGTTCCAGGAAAAAAAGGTTTCACAATTATGGGTGACAAAAGCATTGTCTTACGCCAGATAGACAATGCAACAATATCGCCTGCTGGTCGGTTGACAGACGAGCGTTGCGTAGGAGTGTCAGAAGACAATGGTCCAAAACATGGTAATGGAAAATTCCCTGGTAACAGTGATGCTGAGACTCAGATTTTTGACTTTAAAATGTATGTCAAACAAAAACCAATGATTGCTAAGTTAAACAAACCATAAAACTCTGTGCACAAGGGCTACTAGAATGACGGATTGTGTGTCACAGCATCACTGTTACTGTGGAATTGCCCTAATGTAAGGTAAAACATTGTTAGAATGTGAAGACGAGTAGATCTAGTACTACAGTCAGTGAGACTACATTGCAGTGTACAGTAGGCAGATCAGTCCCAGGGAATATGATTATTGTATCAATTCGTAAAAGAAAAGTACATTGTAAGTGTAGAGCTTTTTCTGCCCCTACTACAGCTTTTTCTTTAAACCACCACACTATATTTAGTTGATTATTATATCCATGATTGATTCTCATACTTTTTATAGTGCACTGTGTTGTAATCTACATCATCCATGTCAATGAATCCATATATTTTCTTTGTCCCTACCATTAAAAGTCCTTTATAGCCAGTAAAGGTAACCGGTCTATAGGCTCATACTCTCATATCAAGATAATTCTAAATGCTTTAGGTTAGGATGCTGTGGGATTTCATTTAATTTAATCTCTACGACTTGAATGGGTTAAATGACTTAGGCCCATCTGTAACCTATGTATCTATAAGCTATATATAAAATGATGCAAAATGTTGATTGGCTTTGGTTTGGTCATACAGTACCAGTCAAAAGTTTGGACACACCTACTCGTTCCATGGTTTTTCTTTATTTGTACTATTTTCTACATTGTAGAATAATGGTAAAGACATCAAAACTATGAAATAACACATATGGAATCATGTAGTAACCAAACAAGTGTTAAACAAATCAAAATATATTTTATATTTGAGATTCTTCAAAGTAGCCACCCTTTGCCCTGATGACAGCTTTGCACATTCTTGGCATTCTCTCAACCAGCTTCATGAGGTAGTCACCTGGAATTCATTTAAATGAACAGGTGTGCCTTGTTAATTTGTGGAATTTATTTCCTTCTTAATGCGTTTGAGCCAATCAGTTGTGTTGTGACAAGGTAGGGGTGGTATACAGAAGATGGCCCTATTTGGTAAAAGACCAAGTCCATATTATGGCAAGAACCGCTCAAATAAGCAAAGAGAAATAACAGTCCATCATTACTTTAAGACATGAAGGTCAGTCAATCCGGAAACATTTCAAGAACTTTGAACATTTCTTCAAGTGCAGTCGCAAAAACCATCAAGTGCTATGATGAAACTGGCTCTCATGAGGACCGCCACAGGAATGGAAGACCCAGAGTTACCTCTGCTGCAGAGGATAAGTTCATTAGAGTTAACTGCACCTCAGATTGCAGCCCAAATAAATGAATCACAGAGTTCAAGTAACAGACACATCTCAACATCAACTGTTCAGAGGAGACTGCGTGAATCAGGCCTTCATGGTCGAATTGCTGCAAAGAAACCACTACTAAAGGACACCAATAAGAAGAGACTTGCTTGTGCCAAGAGACACGAGCAATGGACATTCGACCGGTGCAAATCTGTCCTTTGGTCTGAGTCCAAATTTGAGATTTTTGGTTCCAACCGCCATGTCCTTGTGAGACGCAGAGTAGGTGAACGGATGATATCTG
This sequence comes from Coregonus lavaretus, assembly GCF_964263955.1. Taxonomy (NCBI): domain Eukaryota; kingdom Metazoa; phylum Chordata; class Actinopteri; order Salmoniformes; family Salmonidae; genus Coregonus; species Coregonus lavaretus. The sequence goes on from NC_140027.1 coordinate 8,256,500, forward strand.
CATGTGTATTTCCAACCGTAAAGCATGGAGGTGTGGGGGTGCTTTGCTGGTGACACTGTGATTTATTTAGAATTCAAGGCATACTTAACCAGCATGTCTACCACAGCATTCTGCAGCGATACGCAATCCCATCTGGTTTGCGCTTAGTGGGACTATCATTTGTTTTTCAACAGGACAATGACCCAAAACACACCTCCAGGCTGTGTAATGGCTATTTGACCAAGGAGAGTGATGGAGTGCTGCATCAGATGACCTGGCCTCCACAATCACCCGACCTCAACCCAGTTGAGATGGTTTGGGATGAGTTGGACTGCAGAGTGAAGGAAAAGCAGCCAACAAGTGTTCAGCATATGTGGGAACTCCTTCAAGACTGTTGGAAAAGACTGTTGGTTGAGAGAATGCCAAGAGTGTGCAAAGCTGTTATCAAGGCAAAGGGTGGCTACTTTGAAGAATATAAAGTATATTTTGATTTGTTTAACACTTTTTTGGTTACTACATGATTCCATATGTGTTATTTCATAGTTTTGATGTCTTCACTATTATTCTACAATGTAGAAAATAGTACAAAATAAAAAAAAATCCTTGAATGAGTAGGTGTGTCTAAACCTTTGACTGGTACTGTTGATCAGAAGGAAAAATATTAAAGTCGCTATGGACGCCGCGGCCCAGATGTCCACGTGGATAATCCATAGAGCATCTGAGAGGGGGAAAGTATTTTGAAGGGTGCGTCCCAAATGGCACCCTATTCCCTATAGGGCATTACTTTTGACCAGAGAGAATAGGGTGCCATTTGGGGGACACACCAAGTCAACTGACAGACCCCAGCTGAAGCCACCACCATGGAGGTTACAGGTCTGGGATCAGCTAGGGCTGTGGCGGTCACGGAATTTCGTCAGCCGGTGATTGTCGAGCAAATAAATGTCGATCTCACGGTAATTGATCATTAATTAACATAAACACATTTAGCATTTCCTGGCTTCCACACACAGCCTACAAGCCATTTTAAAAAGTCTAATAAATCCATGTAATATAGCCTACACCTTCACAATAAATACATTTTTTATTTTAGGTCTAATGAAGCATGATATGAATAAAATGTAGTCTATTTCAGAAGAAAATAATAGCATACTCTGAGGTGTCCTTATGTTAGGTCCTGATGTGGCTATGCCAAATGGCTGTGGGCTACACTAGTTCATTTAGCAAACAAGATTTGCTTATAATTCCATCGCATTATTTTATAGTAAGAAGAATACAATTGAACAAAGCTGAATAAAATATAAATATTTTCTCCAAACAATTTGAGGGAGTGCGCACTATTCTGTGTTGAGCGGTTAACAAAGAAATAGGTACTCCTATATGCATAATTTAGAGTTATTAATGTAACTTTAGTGCTGCGTTGTGCCCTTCTCCCTGAGTGTGCTGCGCAATCCAAAGCGTCTTTCTTCACACCGCTCTCCGTCACGTGATCGGGTCTTTCTCACAGGCTACAAGTGAAGACAGACACATCCGGGATGCAACTGCGCGCGTCCTTATCCAATTCCGAGGTGCATATTGAAGATATTGGAAGAACTGTCCACATACTTTTCGACAGCCAACAAGATGAGTAGGCCTAACGAACAGCAAAAGGACTAGCCTATGTCAATCTACTATCCCCCATAGTACAAAAGTCGACCTACTCTGTGCGAGAAATAAATATTCCAAACATAGTCTGGGACAGTTGTGGGATGCGATAGATCCCAAATTAATACAACCACTAGCATCAAAAAACCTTTTTTATGCAATGTGGCTGACGCAACATATCAGAACGTTTAGCTTAAAATGTTGATAAACTATTAGGCTATTTCTTCACATTATAAGTGCAGCAATGCGCACATGGTAGTAGGCTATAAGCGCAAATGTTCCATTAGCGGAAAACACTATTATCAAAAGTGACCGCAAATGCAATTCTACATATAATGCTTTTATTATAAAGGTGCATTTTTATGGTGAAAATGATCTTCCCCAAACTTGAAACTCACGCGCTGCTTATGTATGCCAGTTAGGCTCTACACCCCTTGTAAAGCGGATTAATGTGCTTAATTTTAAGAAGTTATTTGGCCACTTTAGTTGTGATACAAACCTTATTAAAACATATAGGCCTATGGGCTAGGCTACATGAGGTGTGCAACTATGATTCGAACAAGTCGCAAAACAAAGGTATTGTTTCTTATGCTGGACATCATTCACAAGTGATAATATATCATTCACAAGTGATAGGCTAATATTGTCACCCATCAGACTATTCTTGATTTAATATAGTCTTTACATATACTAAATAATATGTTTGACATTTGTTTTGATTTAGAATGGACCATTATCATGCACCTGTATCGAAACAGGGGCAGCGGGAAATGCACTTAAATAGCGAATGGAGGACGCTTTTCCCCGTGGTTTATTTTCATGCCAGCCAGGTAGGCTATATGCCTGTTGTAAATATAAGCAATGTGCTTAATATTAGGAAAGTTGAGAAATAAATATAGTAGGCCTAGCCTATAGAAAGCTGATGGGATCCTCTTTTTATTAACGGCCATCACTCTGTTTTCTCCCGCAATTGCGTAGCCTATAGAAATGTTGCGCAACATGAGCTCATGGGCTCTCATGAAGTGTTTGATTAGATTTTCGAATACATTTGCATTGATGTCAGAGTGATTAGAGGGACAATAGAGTGCTGAGTACCAGGTAGTTAACAGGTTTGGTAGGCTACTAATGACCATCAGCAGCATCAGAGCTTGGAGAAGCCTAATTACCGTGACTAAACGGTCATGTGGAATTTGACTGCCTTCATGACTTGTGACCGAATACGGTCACCGCAACAGCCCTAGGATCAGCTTGCCCCGCCCCTTTCCTCATCTTAATCACCAACGGCCAAAGCACCAAACTGGCTCTATTCCAGCTATTGGACGTCTTCTTATCTGCATGACTGAGCTACATCCATCCTATGGTTGGTTGGTTGGTGGGTTAGTTTGTCCCGCTAATGCTTCTATAGTCTTGACTCTATAGAGTCAACTGCTTGAAAAGGCTATACAGAACTTTTGCTTCTGAGGGTACTCTTGAGCCAAAAGGGCTCCCCCAGAAATATTGCCCAAAAATGACCTAATTTAACAGGAAAAAATATATGAAATTTACAGAATACAATCAAGACAATATTTCAAATGGCTTCTTGTTCCTTTTGCATGTCTCATCTTCTAATAGACCGGAGTGGCCCATTTTCATTCAACACACAGGCCTATTTACTCTGAATCGGAAGCTCCCTGTAGACTTGAGCTAAAATGGAGTATAGCTTCCGCTCCCACTTTACTTAAATAAACTTGGTATAGCCTAATAATGGGCTGGGTGGTGTCTGCTCCATTCCCAATGGAGCTTCAGCTTTTATCTGGGATCAAAAAGATATTCTAATCTGACCCAATCACATCCTTGCTGTAACCACAGCCATTGTGCCTTTTCATGGATACTAAAGCAGATTCAAAGCCGATTTATGAAGACATCATTTTTACTCGGGTGAATAGAAGTGGTCTGTTGACATTTTTATTTTTATTTGGCAGTGGGAGAGACTGTCTTACAATAACGTGGTAAATCAATAACTTCACTTTGTAATCTAGTAGCACAATTACAGCATGCAAGCTAGAGGCCAATGGACCATTGGTAGTCTGTGTGCAGTAAGATTAACAAGGTCACATCTGTAAAACAAACAGTTGCACGAGTCTACAGAACCAAATTGGTTCTGTAACAGTTCACAATCATTTGCCCAGTGATTATGTGGCTAAAAAAGCGGAACATGTCCAGCCTATGTCCGGTAGGCTGGACATTACCCACATACTATGTGGGTAATGTATGAGGGTGTAGTTTCCACATTCTTACATTTCATATAGCACATGTTCCTCTTCTGTAGGCACGAAATGTTATGAAACATTTCAAAATGGAGGTGCTACAGGATCTCGTCCAATAAGAACACGTATTTGTTTTTCCCATTGTAAAACGTTTTGTCCTACTGGACACCATTAACCAAGGCCATCCAGTTGTTGCTCTTGACTTTTCATCTGCATGACAGCCTAAGCCTTAGTTCTCCTACATTTACGTCATTTAGCAGACGCTCTTATCCAGAGCGACTTACATTCTTTAATTTTTTTATACCCCCGTGGGAATCGAACCCACAACCCTGGCGTTGCAAACGCCATGCTCTACCAACTGAGCTACATCCCTGCCGGCCATTCCCTCCCCTACCCTAGACGACGCTGGGGCGAATAGTGCGCTGCCCCATTGGTCTCCCGGTCACGGCCGGCTACGACAGAGCCTGGATTCGAACCAGGATCTCTAGTGGCACAGCGATGCAGTGCCTTAGACCACTGCGCCACTCGGGAGACTACTGTAAGTGCATTACATTTGACTACTGTAAGTGCATTACATTTGACAGACAGTGCTTTGCACCAGTGATCCGTGGAGTCGAGAGGAGCTCCCAGTCTTACGTTTGATGATTTACAAAACAGGCTTGGGTTGTTTGTCTCTGTTGTTAGGCAGTGTCTTTACCCACAGCGACCCAACCCAACCTCCTTTACCTTGTGAAGTCAAAGACATAATGCACTAACAATATCAGCCGTCAGGCAGAAAGAATGTTGATTGAATCCCTATGACCAAATTGTTTTTGACCAAAGTGTCAAAAGGGAAGGTTTGTTCTGTGTGTGTGCGCCAATTCAAGAGTTAGGAAAGTGAAGAAATATGATAGGTATGAGGTATTCCAATTCCTGCCTATAGATGATAGCTGGAATGTAACATTAGGTGTCTTTAATTGGAGGGGGAGAGTCAAAAGACATTGAAAGTAGAGGAGGGTGATTGCTTATTACACATTATCTCCCTGTCCTATTTTCTCAGTATGCTGGCTTATTACTGTTCTTACATGTCAATGTGTTTACCTATATGTCAATCAATGGCAAACACAGAAGGCATGACCAATTCTTCTCTCCACACAGGAGATTTCTCAGAGGACTGCACAGTGAAGTCTTAAATGACAATTTTCCGGTTGTCTTCTCTCCCATCATTCTTCCGTTTGTTGTCTCTCGATAACAGTAACGGGAGCACACTTGTATTCCCAGGGTATCCAGCCTGGTCTCATAGACTAGATGTAACATAGTAAATGTAAAGCCAGCCCACTCAAATTAGTATATGTTACGTTTGGTATGGTTACATAAGACAGATGATTACTTAAGGTTGGGCGTAAAACGTGAACGTCTAACAATTCAAAGGTCACAGACAACTTTAGCATTTTAGCAAATTAGCAATTTTTCAACTACTTACTACTTTTTAGCTACTTTGCAACTACTTAGCATGTTAGCTAACCCTTCCCCTAACCCTAACATTAACCCTTACCCTTTAACCTAACTCCTAAACTTAACCCTAGCCTAGCTAACGTTAGTCAGCTAGCTAATGTTCGCCACCTTGCTAGAATTCGTAACATATCATACGTTTTGCAAATTCTTAACATATTGTATGTTTGCAAATTTGTAACATATTGTACGTTTTCAAATTTGTTACATAATACGAATTGTAATTCGTAACATATCATATTAAATGGTTGATGGACATCCACAAATGACTACATACCATACCAAATTTAGTGTATCGGTTTTACATACAGAATAATACGAAATACTCTGAGACCAGGTTGGGGTATCATATCTCACGATAAGCCCCGGCTCCATTTTGGCTAGCTCTCTCATCATCTCATGTCTTGTTATTGTTTTTCCAGTAAACAAATGCATTAGCGTGCCGTGCGATCCTGGGCGTGGCCTATTGAGTGTATTCAATTAGATCTCTAATATATGATGACAGATCCGGTTCTCAGGTGCCTCCAATACTGAAGAGAGGAATGGGTGTAGCAACAGTGAGTCAGCATTCTAACTCTGTGTGCATCCCAAATGGCACTGTATTCCCTATATAGTGCACTGTTTTTGATTAGAGCCTATGGCCCTCAAAAGTAGTGCACTAAATGGAATAGATTGCCATGACTTGAGACGCAGCCCAACTTGTGAAACTACTGTATTCAGACCTAAGGAGTGATTGGTGGTTATTGGTTATGCACACAATGGTGATGAAAGATAGATTGGATAGGCTTATAGTTGTCTTTCGGTTGACCTGTCTGACCTGTAGTGTGTCTAAAGTTACAGTTTGTATTCAGTGTCTTCTATGTGTCCTTTTGTATTACACATTTTACAGTCGCCCGTTAGCAAACCATTCTCGGTTAATTGTGCCAGGTATGCTGTGTAGGCCTATATAGCATATCATTCCGTTTATTTTGCTGTTAGCAGTGTGTAGGCTAAACATAAACGCATGCATACTGTTAATGCTCCCTCAAAGAGAACTTAAAAACACTTTTAGAGTGCATCGATGGTCTGCAACGTAGTTCTTTCTCAATGCATTTTTCCCTCCACACCTGGCTAGCATAACAACACATACTTAACCAAACAGAATAAACACTTGTATCATTCAACATACAGTATAAGGAATGTCTTCACTAGTAACCAAACAGGACCTACCTGAATTTTTCCAATAAGAAACGCCTGTTTTTGTTGCAAAACGTTTGCTACTTTGTGCGCTAATGAATATACACCCCTGGTTACCTGTGTTTTGTCATGTCCAGCCGAATGGGCATGTGGCACTGTGTGGATGTGGGTCACTGTGGGGTCAAGCACATTTGAGAACGTGTACAGGTGATGTTAGCTGCCGGTGCTACTGGTGTAAGCAGTCGCTCTGGTGTCTGAGGCAGTTGGGGCTGGCCAGCTTCATTGCCAATGGCAATGGGGCTCCCATTTCCCTCAAATCTGTGACAGTCTGCCACTCCCCTGGTACTGAAAATGAGGCCAGTGGAGCAGCACGCCCTTGAAGACAAGACACCACTTAGTTGAAGTCTCTACTGTGCTGTTGTATGAGAGGAGTTATTCATAAATTCAGTTGCTGTCACTATGGTGAATTTACTACCTATTTTCACCTGAGAGTAGAGGAAGATTAGGATTAAGGTGTGCCTCATACGGTACTTAGTTGAAAATTTAGTAGGCTAAACAAGTTGGTGAACAGTAAATTGATGGTATTAAAGCTAATGTGGAGCACTTATACAGTAACTGTTTTGCAGCCTAATAAAAGTAAATTATTATAGGTGTTCAGGGCGTTTAGTGTTCATTCAGCCTATGCAACATTACACAGTGAAACTTCATCTTAACTTGATCTATCAAGTCCTAATCACTAAGCCACAATGTTTGTGTTTTATAGACTTGAGTGACAGTTTAACAATGCGCCTGGCATTCCATTAAGCTGAGGTGGATAGACAAGTTCAAGAGGGTCTTCTCTCTCGCCAACTGAAATGAACACTGAATCGTCCCGGGCAACAGACACGCTTCAAACAAACAAACGACGGTGGAAAGAAATAGGGCAGCGGTAGCCAGTAACCAGGCAACGGTTCTTTAAGAGAGGTGATAGGGCCATTGTGTGGTGATGTCCACTCTCGGGAACAATCAGACTAACAATGACATGGACAGATGGAGGGGCTCGTGTCCTATTGCGGCCACCAAGGGACGTTCATTCATTTTTCAGTGGCATGTAATGAAGACGCTACACATCATAGAAATTGAGGAGTAGATAAGCTAATCACCCGGTCTGCACATGGTCTGTGTATACTGCGACTCATTTGAAAATATACTCAGACTCAAATATCCCAAAATGTTTTGCATGTCAGCATTCAACTTTTCAAGATGTATAACTTTCAAAATACAGAAATACAGCCGGTATGATGTATTTATATTTGTTATATATTTTGAAAACTTGATTGCGGACATGCAAAACATTTTGGGACTATATCAACAATAGACTAATGAAACATACCAAAATATAGTTTTTTGGGTGGAGTTTTCCTTTAAGGGCAGGTGCTATAGTTGCTCTCCTGACTTTACTTCACTGTTCTGTGATCAGCTTCTATATTTATTCTAGTCCTAACTGACCATTGAGTTAAACATGATGCCACATAACATCATGTTAAGACTCAAAAGTAGCTCTCCAAGGGGTATGGATGCCCTTGGACAGTCAACTGTTTTTTTTAGAGGTCTTCTCCTTCTTTTCCCTCATTTCTCCTTATCCCCTGTTCCTGTCGTCATCTCTCTTTGATGGCACGCTGGTTAAAGGTCACATTCTCACTAGGGATATTGGAGGCTATTTTTGAAATGCCTCAGAAGAGGGTAAGAGAGAACGAAAGTGATAGTTTCAAGGGGCACTGTTATAAATGGGGAAAACTCAAATGACTGTGCTACAGGCAAAGTGTCGCTATATTTAGGCCAACTGTTGCCTTTTATTTGTGTCAGTAAGTGTTGCTACATGTACCTCTAGGTCATCTTACCGCACTTACAACAATCTTCTGAAATCTTCATCTTTGTCCACTGTGTTATTTTCTTGGTATCATGTTGAAAATAACTCTTGAATAAGCGTTAATAAACTATTTACAAATGAGTTTCATCATTTATAAACCTTTATAAAAAAATAATGTAGAAGCATTTATAATGGCTTATTCATTAATGTTTATTTCCATTAGTCCTTTTTAGTTTGTTGTCCGTTGGAAAGAGAAAGAACAAGTGTTCCTAACTGAGTGTGTCTAGACCACATCCTGGTCCTAGCTTCCTCTTTCTGTTCAACTTTCTGACCCCTTTTTCCCACACACCTCTTCCTGTAGCACAAAGTGTTGAATAAGCTTTCAAAAGGCTCAACGGAGGTCACAAACTGGCTTAGATCTCAGGTCCCATCTTTAGCACCACTGCAAAACAAAGTCTAGTTCTTACAGCTCTATGATGTCACTCAGTGGATGTTTATAGGCGTTTCCTAATCTGACCTTTGCTCCCACTTTATGTGGCTGAGAGGCCGGACCTTAAAATAGGACTTGTTGTGAACTGCTCCTTCTGCAGTTAAGGTTCACGATGTTTCTGATGTCACGTCAGTTGAGCTACAGCCCTCAAACCATCATCCATGAAGTAGGCTCTACTGCCTGTTGTCTTGGTCTTAATAACATTTTACATTTCCCTTCTCCTTCATTCCTTCCTTCCTTCCCCCATCCCTTTTCCGTTCTCGTTTTCCTTCCAGGACTCAGACTTTGTGTGTCTGGAGTTTGACGAGGCGAAGGTGAACCAGGTGCTGAAGAAGATGGCTGAGATCCAGGAGAGCATCGACACCATTGTACACCGCAGCTAGGGTCTAAATGTGTGTGTGTGTGTGTGTGTGTAATAGAAAGAGAGGAAGGCTCCCATTCTGTAAAATAAATTGTGGTTTCCTGTCTTTTCCTGTCATTTCCCTTCATTCTATGACTTGGACAGGAAACATTAGCCTGCCTTACAGCAGACAGGACAAATATGCCTTATATAGATGTATCTTTATACCTTATTTACTGTACACACTGGCTAGAAATTGAACTGACAAGATTTGCTATTCTACATGACAGACCAGCCTATCTGTTCTACATGCAAAATAATTACTGAATATGTTGTATGGTTGCACCCCCCTGGACAGGCCCACGTGCTGTCCCAAATGGCCCAATGTCTTAAATATCCTTATTTTCTTGTCTCATTTATTTTGGATTGATTGGAAAGACTTTTCATTGTTGAAAAGCAAAATTATGGAAATGTCTCTGGTCATTTATCTAGGAAATTTTACTGATATTGACAATAAAGATAAGAAGCCTTTACTAGAGGAATGTGTAGTTAAATGCTGTAAGTCTGCTAATATGCGCTATTTCTAACTGGATAATTGATAGCTTCAACATTCAAAGTAGTAGTTTTAAGGGTAATACAAAATAAGTAACTGGTGCACATTCATGTTATAAATGTATTGTTTAGTTTGTCGTTATCGTGATAATTCAGTCAATTTATCGTGATATGGATTTTTGTCCATATCGCCCAGCTCTAATGGAGGTTCATGTCATCTTGTTACCCCCATTTGCAGAATGGGATATCAGGCTACCAAGCTAAACACTTTGGACCAGGTGTTAAAATGTTTTATTAAACTGTGACAAAGTGTATCAAAGGCTGCTTTTCATTTTGTCTTTGTAATTAATAAAACAAAGTTAAAGGACCTCATTAATACTTTCTGCGTCGTCCGCATTCCAAGAACCATGGGTCACCTCAGTATCTTGTCCTCCTCGAATCTTCCTGTTCAAAGTCTGGACGGTAGCTATAGTGTTCCTGTTTGACAACCAAGCCGACTTGCACGGACTGGCACTGTTGCCTCTGAAGTGGGGAGTGGAGGAGGGGCGGCTGGCTTCCTGACAGGGTGGAGAGAATGGCGCTCGAGGCTTTGATAAGGTGAGGAAAGTTGATTCATACACACCCTTTACAGGGAGCTGATACACCCTCGTACACAAGTACACACCCTCCTTGTAAAGTGATAGGAGGAAGATTTCGGGCCTTGGGGAATCTTTAATATGGTTGTATTGACATGATGATTGTGGTCACAAGAGGCAGTGATGAGACCAACGGGTTGAGAAGATTTGGTGGTTTACTCATCTGCCGTGAGCTGAGTTGACCTGTAGGCCCTATAACCCACGTCTTCTGTTGTACATTCACATCCTCACGCCGTCAACTACAGTAAGTAACCAAAATCAGCTCCGTAATCCAGTCATCATCAACTCCGTAACCCAAGTCAACTACATAATCCAGGCACTGTCAGCTACGTAAGACTGTGTGTGTGTGTGTACAGCAACCGGAGTTGACTATTGAACTGGGAAATTAGGAACTTTGAGAGGCTTGAAATGGATTTAATTACATTGTCACTTCCTTTTAGAGTCTTAATGTTGTTGGGTTGACTGGAGAACACAGGGTTTTTGCCATTCTCAAGTGAAGAAAAAGCTCACACACCTCAACTTCCCCCTTCCCTGAAGGATGAAACGACCAGTGTGACACTGCTGGGAAAGTTATGTTAAAGAGGACTTACTATAAGATTACTGTAAAGAGGAAGTTGAGGTGTGTGTACCGGAAACGCCTGTATCCTGAATCACCAGCCAAAACCTCTCCATAAGAGGTTTTACTTTCTAAAACATTTCATCCAACATTACATCCTACTATATTTCATTGAAGTCTGCAGACAATTTTGTTTAGTTATTATTTTGAAAGTACATCTTACTGTAAAGAGCATAGAATGTTGTATATGAAAGCATATCACTTACAGTATACAATGAGTGTACAAAACATTAGGAACATCTGCTCTTTCCATGACATGGACCTGTTAAATCCATTCAATCAGTGGAGATGAAGGAGAGGAGACAGATTAAAGAAGGATTTTTAAGACTTGAGACATGGATTGTGTATGTGTGCCATTCAGAGGGTGAATGGGCAAGACAAACGATTTAAGTGCCTTTGAAGGGGTTTTGGTAGTGGAACCAGGTGCACCGGTTTGAGTGTGTCAAGAACTGCAACATTGCTGGGTTTTTCATGCTCAACAGTTTCCTGTGTGTATCAAGAATGGTCCAACACCCAAAGGACATCCAGCCATTTTGACACAACTGTGGGAAGCATTGGAGTCAACGTGGGCCAGCATTCCTGTGGGACACTTTCGATACCTTTGTAGAGTCCATGCCCCGACGAATTGAGGCTGTTCTGAGGGCAAAGGGGGGTGCAACTCCACATTAGGAAAGTGCCCTTAATGTTTTGTACACATTGTATATACTCTGTATTTACCCATCTCAAGATACAAACAATACATATAATTATAGAGTTCACATATGAACTTGGGACCACAAGCTCATAAAATAGATGGTAATCACAGTGGAGCATTTGGTTCTGTAAAGGCAAGACAGAAATGTAGGTTGACGTTTATTGTCATGAATCTTGCCCTGCAGGCAGAACTGAGCGATTTCTGCTAGCTGCGCCAGCTGCAAAGTACAAATTGGCCTAGTTGAGTCGCCAATTATTATTTTTTAAAGAAGAAAAAATAATTAAGAGTACAGATTATTGTATGGACAATATACAAACGTTTTTGAGAAAGATAATTTGAAAAATAAAATGTTCTTGAGTAAATGTATTTATTGGTTTCTTTTCATTTTGATAAGTGTTGAAAATGTAATGAATTGAAGGTTATTTGTTGATGTAAAAATCGAAATGTACTGATAAGGTTGTGTCATTAGATTTGGGGTGGGGTGGGGTCACGATAAATTATTGTTAAAAATGAAATCCCCAGAAATTGTGGTGGAAAAAATGATGGCCCCGCTGAAAAAGTTTGAATACCACTGCATTAGGGTTATAGGTGTGGTTAAGGTTAAGGTTAGGGTTAGGTTTAAAATCAGATTTTATGACTTTGTGGCTGTGCCAGCTATAGTGACCACTCTGCAGAGCTGCCTCCAGGGCAAGATTCATGACAATAAATGCCAACCTGAGACAGAAACACTGTAATAGCTGTGTTGACTGGGGGAGGGTGACATGAAGATGTGGGTTAGTCATTGTCAGTGATCCACAGTAACAAACAACACTAACTGAAAACATATTTGAAGCCATGCATTCAACTGAATTCGCTCATTTCATTCTGTCTCTGTATACTTGTGTAGGGAGGAAGATGAAAGTTCTCTACCTTGGTTTTACAATGTGAGAAGTCTAATCACATGGTCTCCCAAAATATTCAGTACAGTATACAAACAAAGGAGACACGCGCCCCAAATTAATATCAAAGAGCTACGTCACATAATCCAAGGAGGAGTCGTGCACCTCAAACGTTACGCTATGAAAAAAAATACTCATATATTTTTTTCTCCCACTGATCTGAACGCAGACTGGAATTTTCCTCTTCCTGAAAATGCGGAGGGTGTGAGTAGAAGTCGAGATCAGAGAGGAACAGACCCAGAGCGTTACCAGGCGTATTCTTTATCTCTCTTTTTGGCAAGGCATTGACTTTCACTTTACACAGGACTTCTACTATGATCTATGAAATATTAAACTAACATGGATTGCTAAAGTTACGCTTCTGGTAACTATCTGCGAGAAAAGGATATATTCATATAGACGCGTTTTGTAGACTACAGTATAGGCCGTGCGCCAAGATGTGGACTCCTTGGATTGGAAACTTTGCTATTCAGGTAAAGTATAGCAACCAGGTTTAGAGAATACATGCTGTTTAACCATTTTGGTTAGCATATTATAACTTAGAAGACCATTCATTGCGTTTGAGTCCTGTGGCTATAGCAGAAATTATATTATATTATAATATTGCAACGCCAACATATCTACGTATGCCAGATAGAAAAACATATGAATGTTAAGTTTGCTTCCATCAGTTTTGCTCCTATAAATACTAGTATTTGATCAATGTTAGATTATATAATAATGAATAATCATTACTTTAACCATTAATCAAACCCTGTTTCTAGGGAAAAAGATGACAGTGACTTAGTTAATTACCTGTAATTAACATAGTAACTGTTGATAATTACTTCATAATGGGTCGTTCCATGTCATTTCATCAAACCATGACACCCACCATCTCATATTGTTCTGAAATTGTTTCTGTAGTTAGAAACAGATAATATTAGCATTCCTGCAACATTATTTTGTTGAAATATAGTTTGATCTCTGAAAAATTAAGCTAATTGATTGCACCCAAATGGGTCCTTTTAATTCATAGGATTCATATAATATTCAATAAATATAGTTTGAAAACAGTTAACATTTGAAACAGTGGCCAACAAAAACAAAGCATGGGTTGCTGTCATACCTTGTCAACAGACTATTTACTGAGTAAGGAAATCAATGTAATTTTGTAATTTGGGTGAACTATCCCTTTAAGAGAGCTGTTTAAACAATAACATGTGGCCCGTACAGTATATATACATTTAAATTAAGACATCGAAGCCTTTAAAGTGTACAAAACATTACGGACACCTGCTCTTTCCATGACACAGACTGACCAGGTGAATCCAGGTGAAAGAAAGCTATGATCACTTATTGATGTCACTTGTTAAATCCACTTCAATCAGTGTAGATTTTTAAGCCTTGAAACAATTGAGACATGGATTGTGTATGTGTGCCATTCAGATGGTGAATGGGCAAGACAAAATATTGAAGTGCCTTTGAATGGGATATGGTAGTAGGTGCCAGACGCATCGGTTTGTGTCAAGAACTGCAACCCTACTGGGTTTTTCACATTCAACCGTTTCCCGTGTGTATCAAGAATGGTCCACCACCGAAAGGACATCTAGGTGGTCCTCTGTAGCTCAGCTGGTAGAGCACGGCGCTTGTAACGCCAAGGTAGTGGGTTCGATCCCTGGGACCACCCATACACAAAAATGTATGCACGCATGACTGTAAGTCGCTTTGGATAAAAGCGTCTGCTAAATGGCATATTATATTATTATTATAGCCAACTTGACACAACTGTGGGAAGCATTGAGTCAACATGGGCAAGTGTCCCTGTGGAACGCTTTCAAGACCTTGTAGAGCTGCTCTGAGGGCAAAAGGGGGTGCAACTCAATATTAGGAAGGTGTTCCTAATGTTTTGTACACTCAGTGTGTGACCAGTATAGACTACATAATAGTGGCTCAGTCTGTGTTTTCATTACCTGATTCCTAGCAGTTGCTCATCTAATAGCATGCATTAGGAAGAGGGGGAGAGAGAGTCAATAATTTCTGGACATATGGAACATTAGGCAGAACCATTGACTGAAACAGGTTTTGGGGCCTAATGGATCCCAAAGGGAAATTCACCATAGCAACCAAATGGTTAAGTAGGGATACTGTCTAAATCCTTTGTCTGTTGCATATTCTTCACTGACAGGCTTTTAAAGCTGTATGTAATGGTTCAGAGGGAGACACGTGGACGTGCTGGGGAGGCCACACACACACACACACACACACACACACACACACACACACACACACACACACACACACACACACACACACACACACACACACACACACACACACACACACACACACACACACACACACTGTACACTCCAACTGTACACTCCATCCATCTCAAACCTGTTGCTTTGTTGCTCCATATGTAGGCCTATGACTAGTCTCTTTTCACAGACGCTGTGAAAAGAGACTAGCTTATTAGTAAATCAATGTTTTCCTTTGTATTTGCTGAGGGAACATTGAGAGGCACTCTATTCTCCATTATCTCCATTAATGACACTCCAGAGCCAACAAAAGAGACTCCTTGTGGGCTTCTTCAACCAGACCAGAGCTCCATAGTAACCATGAAAATCTACATCATTCACATGTGTATATTTCTCCCCTTTCATACCTAATGTCCTTCGAGTTAACAGTTAGCATGCTCATTCACTTGTTGTCACTTTGGTCCCCTATTCCTAGCACGCAATGACTACATGAAGCTTGTGACTCTACAAACGTGCTAATGGTAAGAGGTTAGCATGTTTTGGGGGCATGACCTTTGTGCATCTGTAACTTTCTCTCTCATTATTATTCACGATTATCCGTAATCATGGTAGCATCCACATTAATGTAGAAGTGTTCAGTAACATATTCTAGTCTTATTTACTATTAAAGTGACTCCAAAATGACACAATACATTATTTACCATTCATTTCTATTGGGCACAACATAATCTGAAACACAAAAAACCCCAGGAAAATACACCAAACAAGTTTGTAGAGTCACAAGCTTGATGTAGTCGTGTGCTAGGATTTTGATTTGATTTATTAGGATACCCACTAGCCGACGCCAATGGCGACAGCTAGTCTTACTGGGGTCCGACATATAACGAAAAATACATTACAGACAAAATACTTTACAATTTACATACATTTAAAAACATGAACATGTAGTGTGTGTGTGCATCTATCAGGTACACATACATGTCAGTACATGCACACAACAAGTAGGTCACATGGGGAGAGGCGTTGTGCTGTGAGGTGTTGCTGTGATGAGGTGATGTCGAAGGAGTCAGGCGCAGGAGGGTAAATCACAGAATAACAGGCTTTATTCCGCAAATACAGAGTTACGCAGAAATGCGTCAAACACTCTAGTGCACAAAACAGGCGCACTGGAAAATACAAGGCACACAGGGAAATATCCCGGCGATACAAAATACACAGCGCTCCACCGAGCTTAGCTATCCTCCACAATAAACAATCACACACAAAGACAAGGGGGCAGAGGGAACACTTATACAGGTACTGATGAGGGGATATGAACCAGGTTCAAGACAAAACAAATGGAATGATGAGATGAGGAGCGGCAGTGGCTAGAAGGCCGGTGACGACGAACGCTGAAGCCTGCCCGAACAAGGAGAGGTGGCAGCTTCGGAGGAAGTCATGACAGTTGCTTTATTTGTTTTTTTTTAAACCAGGTTTGCTGTTCACTTGCACAATATAAGATGGAAGGGAGTTCCATGCGACAGTATAGAGCCAAATAAAAAATGTAACTTCACTGTCCAAATAAATACTTAGGGGAGTGGATGTATTTCTATCCTAATGTCCTTCAAGTTAGCACTTCTCACTTTCATATCAGTGCATGGCCTGTTAAGTCCTGTTGATACCACACTGTTGAGTCACCTGTGCTTCAGTGAACACGTATGTCTGATGTTTAATTATGGGCCCCCTCTCAAATACAGAACTTTATGTGTCTGTCTGTCTGTATGTCTGTCTGTGTGGCCTCTCCAGCATGTGCCCACGTGTCTCCCTCTCAACCATTACTTAAAGCTTAATGAATGACCATATGAAGTAAACTAATGATAGACTATGTAACTATTTAGTAGACTATGATGTGGTCGTTTATTATTTTATGTTAAATATTAATTACTTAATCAGTTTACTTAATTGAGTCCAATATCACTACTTAATAACAGTTATATATTTAAAAATATATATACATATATCAAATATAAAATGGCTGCAGTCAGTCAGTGAATGAAATGTCAGTGTTACCAACATCTACATTGTAGGCCTACTACTCTCACCAACAGTATTGAACAGTGACAAACTCTATCCATGGCTTGCATATCCCATGTTTGACTACCGATGTGAGTGTTTGCGTAGTTAGATTGCGCAGAGGGAAAGTGTAACTTGCTGCACTCTGTACTGCTAGGCTGCATTCCAAATGGCACCCTGTTCCCTATATAGTCCACTACTTTTGACCAGGCCCCATAGAGCTCTGGTCAAAGTAGTACATTACAAATGGAATAGGGTGCCATTTGGGACGCACCCTAGTCTGCTACTGCAGGTGAGTAGGTGAGTCATGTTCGTGGCTCGGCATTCAAAGCTCAACTTTTCTGGTTAGATTTGACAACTTGTGGGTATCATGCTGCTACTGAACACACACACACACACACACACACACACACACACACACACACACACACACACACACACACACACACACACACACACACACACACACACACACACACACACACACACACACACACACACACACACACACACACACACAGCAATATTTAAATTACTGTAGCCTAGGTCTCTGTCTAGTTTTGTTAAAGAGCCAATCAGCAACCGTCATTTCCTAAAAGTAAAAGATTCTTCACAAGTAAGAAACTCTGAGGTCGAAGGTACAGGATTCCATTGCGTTCAGTAGATGATCTACAGTGACGGTTCGAGTAGACAATCTACAGCAAATAGTGACATCCAGATAGTCGTTGACTACAACAATACCTCTAGTAACTACAACACCACCTCTGTGTAACCAGGTTCTTTGGAGGGATTTGTAGTTATTTGTGTGTGTGGTCTTTTTGGAGGGATAGGGTAGAGCTTAGCTAAGCATGTCTAATTGCAATTTGGTTTGCGCAAGCCCTATAATAACCCCTTGAGAAAAAGCCTGCCCTTCCGGAAGAAAAACAGCAGTGTTGTTGACATGCTGTGTGCTTGTGTTTGTGTGTTTTTTGTGGTTTGTTTCCAGGTGGCTGCTGCAGGAACACCAGTCCTGTTCCAGTTCCCCTTTCTGGGCCCTTCTCCCATGCAGGAGACCCACATGGGCTAAGAAGGTCTGGGTCGGGACCACAGGAACAGCCTGACCAGTAATTTCCTGCTACTCACAGGTAATATGCTAGAGATAATTTGATACAGCGGGAGGAACTAACAGTGGTTACAATGGCTCAGTGGGTTGGATCATGGTGCTTGAAACACAGTTGAATGTTCCCTCTCACTTCCAAATTGGAAATATATAACGATACGTGTTATCATTTTTATGATTAATCACAGCATTTGCTGCTTCTATCCAAGGCTCTGTTTGTTTTGTTAGACCCATGTAGCTAATTTTACACTTGGTTAACATTGCACAACCATAGAGATTCCTTACATGCCAGTGCCCCGAGGCGCAAGAAAGCTCTCAGTGAAATTAATGATGCACATGGAAATGTGTGGCTCTTTTGTGTGGGGAGGCCAGTTTAGCCTGAGATTACACTGACACACTGCCACCCGTAATTGATGTCATGAGGAGAGCTCCTCGAATTGGGACCGCATGATGATGCTAGTCTGGGCATTGTAGAAAGAGAGGGAGGAAGAGAAGGAAATAAAGAAGGGATAAAGAAAAATGTGCACAGGTCATTCCTAGAGGATTAGGGGAAGAAAAGCAGGCTGGTATGTGGCTGCTGCTGGGTCCAGCTCGGACACAAACAACGCACTGACCAAGAAGGCCCTCTAACCTGCTTACCTTCAAACATTTCTCCTTAGGCCACCAGCTGCGACCCATAACTACCTTTCACTATGTTTCTGAATGGGCCCATGCCTCCTTGGTTTGTTGTAAGTCTGCCGATCTCGTTATTGTCGCTTCATACTCTGTACGTTGTAGTTCTGTAACTTCTGGGTTTGGTCACTTCCTGTTTGTCTCTACTACTTCCTGTCCAGGTCCGGAGACTGCGGAGAGCCAAGATGCACGGTTGCCGGAAGAAAACCAGGGTGCTGTGTGTGATGATGATGCTCAACGTCTTCGTCTTCATCCTAGTGGGCGTGTCTCGGAACCTAGGCCAGGACAAGGGGGACCAGCGGAAGCTGCGCATTCCCTCCAACAGGTTCTGGAGGAAGCAGATGACCAGTGAGATCTTCTGGAATAAGGAGCAGCAGAGGCTGGACTACATCTATAACCCCATCCTCATGTCGGGTTTGACCAATGACTCCCTCCTGGAGCTACCTGATTGGCTCAACGACACCAGGCCCCCGGACCCCTGCCAACCGGACTACAGTGTTACCACCCAGGTGAAGGACTACAACTCCCTGCCACCGCGCTTCCAGGACTTCCTGCTGCACATGCGCTGCCGCTCGTATCCGATGATCATCGACCAGCCACGCGTGTGCGAGAGCAAACCCTACCTCCTGTTGGCCGTCAAGTCCCTGGCGCCCCACTTCGACCGGCGGCAGGCCATCCGGGAGTCGTGGGGGCGGGTGGGCGTTCTGGCCAATCGGACTGTAGCCACGGTCTTCCTCCTTGGCAATGCTGCGGCGGTCGACCACTTCCCCAAGCTGTCTGGGATGCTCAGCCATGAGGCCAGACTTTACGGGGACCTCCTCCAGTGGGACTACCGAGACTCCTTCTTCAACCTCACCCTCAAAGAGGTGCTCTTCCTGGACTGGTTCAGCCAGCGTTGCCCCGACGCCCACTTTGTCTTTAAGGGCGATGACGACGTCTTCGTCAACACCTGGAGGATCTTAGACTTCCTCCACAAACTTCCAGAGATCAGGGCCAGGGATCTGTTCATAGGGGACGTAATCACCAACGCCGGCCCGCACCGCGACCGGAAGCTCAAGTACTTCATCCCAGAGAGTGTGTTCGAGGGGCCCTACCCGCCCTACGCTGGGGGAGGAGGGTTCCTGTACTCTGGGCAACTGGCACTGCAGTTGCACAACATCTCCCAGCAGGTGGCGCTGTATCCTATTGATGATGTCTACACAGGGATGTGTCTCCAGAAGCTGGGCTTGGTCCCGGAGAAGCACAAGGGCTTCAGGACTTTTGACATTGACGAGAAATACAGGGGCAACCCGTGCGCGTATAAGAGCTTAATGCTCGTGCACAGCAGGACGCCGCAGGAGATGATCAAAATCTGGGCCTGGCTCAGCGATCCGGAATTGGACTGTCAGTGAGACATCTACAGCATCCCACATTACACCCTATTCTCTACATAGTGCACTATTTTTGACCAGAGACCTATGGGCCCTGGTCAAAAGTAGTGTACTATATAGGGAATAGGCTGCCATTTGGCATGCATCCAATGGGTATTTGAGAAATGTGTTTGATGTGTTCTAAGTGCTTTATTTTGGTTTTTGTGGAATTCACAAAATGCTTGAGGTTCGGTAGCAATGCTGCATTCACGTGCTAGTCAGAACTCTGAAATGTATGACTTGCTAACTAGTTGTAGTTATACACGTGCCGCGTTTAACCAGTTAGCAAGTCGAACATTTTCGAGTTTCCTAGTTCCAGCTTCAATAGAATCAGCTGATATAACCCAAGCATTCCAAAGTATTTTTTACATGAGCAACCATTCATGTACACTTTTCAAGACAGTGTTCGGCAAATGTAGTATCATTAATAGAAATGTACTACTACTGAATGTACTATACAGGCACTATTGCAAGCGAGGTCCTTCATTTGCAAGAAATGTAATTTGTCACAATAACAGTAATATGTGAAAATCAACTACGATTTGGGGGGGAAAATCCATATCACTTTGAATAGTAAAAAGACAGTTCTCTGCAAAATGGCAAATGGTGTGTGAATGTCCTGCTAAACCTGTTTTTCCATACTGTTATGCCAATACACAGGGTGGTGTATTGCTGTAAGCTTTCTCAATGGATCTGACGTTCCTTTGCACTTGATTCTAGAAACAAACTATTTATGATATTTGAAAGATTGCTGGATTATTATAACTCTTAAAGCTGGAATCCGTAGCGGTGAAACTGCCACGTCCGTAACAAAGAAGTTACTTAAAACAACGAACACTGTTTTTTTCCTTCAGATATCATTGAACATCATCACACACGCGATAGAACAGCAGAGCACACTGAGTGTACAAAACATGAAGGACACCTTCCTAATATCGAGTTGCACCCTCCCTTTTGCCCTCAGAACAGCCTCAATTCGTCGGGGCATGGACTCTACAAGGTGTTGAAAGCGTTCCACAGGGATGCTGGCCAATATTGACTCCAATGCTTCCCACAGTTGTGTCAAATTGGCTGGATGTCCTTTGGGTGGAGGACCATTCTTGATACACATGGGAAACTGTTGAGCGTGAAAACCCAGCAGCGTTGCAGTTCTTGACATAAACGGGTGCACCTGGCACATACTACCATACCCTGTTCAAAGGCACTTCAATCTTTTGTCTTGCCCATTCACCCCCTGAATGGCACACAAACAATTCATGTCTCAATTGTCTCAAGGCTTAAAAATCCTTCTTTAACCTGTCTCCTCCCCTTCATCTACACTGATTGAAGTGGATTTAACAAGTGACATCAATAAGGGATCATAGCTTTCACCTGGATTCACCTGGTCAGTCTGTCATGGAAAGAGCAGGCGTCCTTAATGTTTTGTACACTCAGTGTATGTAAAGATATTTTTTTTACCACACTTATCGAGCTCCTCTTCTCCGTTTCATAAACAAAACAAAAACAATAACAAATGTGCCTGGGGTGACCAGTGACTCTAAATATTTATTGAATAATCCAGAATTTTAAGGCGTTAGTAGTCCTGTGACCCAGTGTTTTATTCTGCGGTAGTCAGATGTTATGTGTGTGCGGCAGGCCGCGTGCATGATAGAGAGAGAGTGTGAATGCTGCTCTTTCTGTATACCCACAACAGTGGAGGCTGGTGAGGGGAGGACGGCTCAATAATAATGGCTGGAATGGAGCGAATGGGATGGCATCAAACCATGTGTTTGATGTATTTGATATCATTCCACTTATTCCGCTCCAGCCATTACCACGAGCCCGTCCTCCCCAATTAAGGTGCCAACAACCTCCTGTGACTCACAAGCCTATAATGGAATCAAGTGGGTCTGTACTTTCAACTCCAACTCCATTTTCTGCCCTATGTTCGTTTTGTTTTTATGTTTTCAGAATGTGTCTTATGTGATGGATACCTGGAGTATTTCAATTCTTTATGACAGTGAATAAGAAACTATTCAAACATCAAACCTTGGAATCACTCTTGTGCTTCAAAGTTGGTCTGAATCATAAAGGACTCACTAAAGGTACCATACCTTGTTAAGCTTTGCTAAACTATTGCTCTACTTTTATTAATAGTAGCTTTAGGCTACTTAAAGTGCACAAAAATAAGTATCTGTTCACTACTGTATACAAAACATCAAACGTTCAGAATAAACATCTTTACTATTGGATAATTAATAATTGATGGAAGTGTCTTTCTTGTAAATATATTTTTATTTATAAAGTACTTGGTAAGATAAAGGTATAACATATAATACTTGTGTTGATGCTGAGAAGTAGAGCTGCAGAAGACAAGTTATTTTACCTACAACAGTGTAGCAGTGACACCTAGTGGATACAACCCATATAGACCAGAAGCACACGAATATCAAGGCGTGCTAATTAGCTAATTGGCAATATATTTCACCTGTTTAAGTCCACTTTCGGTGGAAACGGAAAGAAACACCGCAGGGAATAATTGACAATAGCTGGGACAGTGTAGGAAGCAGACCTGTTTGCTAAATACTGGAAAAAGTCAACACAACGTGACACTAAAATGTCACGAAATCATTCTAAGTTACTATTTGTACGTGCACTACTACTTGCATATGGTTTATTTACTGCAAACTGCGACCTGTCCTGGGTAAGTTGATGACTGACTTCCTTCTACAAGCATTTTCCCTACATTTCGCTGGAGATTGTAGGTAGATTTGAAGATGTTGACTATAACATTCTTGGTTTAATGCTACGTTTTTATTGCGTCCTTAGACAAATAGGAATGACGCTTACAACCCTCCGGGTAAGACAAATATTTATTACGTAGCAACTGGGCCTGTACTATGCTCTTTGGTGAATTATTTCAACAGAACATTGCTACGTTGTGTGTGTGTGTGTGTGTGTGCGCGCGCGCGTAACTGTGAATCTGCATGCGCGTGTGTCTTGTCCAAATGTCAGAGTTATAGGCCTAAACATCATTGGATTGTCCTCCACACTCAATGTCCACCTCTTCTCAGATGAACACCACCTTGGTAATGAGGGCAACGCCTTCTTCGCGCTGCGGAGCTGCCACCAGGTGATGCGCGGCAAGAGCGGCGAGTTCTTCTCCCCGGACTACTTGTGCTCCAACCCACCGCTCTGGTGCAACTGGACCATCCAGGTAGACCCTGGTAAACGCGTGCTCCTCCACCTAGAGGACCTCACCCAGTCAGACGCATGCAGTGGGAAGCTGGACCAGATCCACCTGGATGAGCCCCTGGGGGTTGCAGGGGGTCACAGGATACTGGAGAAGTGTTGGCGTGAGGCCAAGTACAAGTCCCTCTCCAACATCCTCCACGTGGTTCAGCTGATCAGAGGCAAACCCAGTCCGCCCCACAGGGGCTTCTATGGGCGATACGAGGCATTCGTACTGCCAGTCACGTACAATGCTTATGGTGATACCACCGAAGAAGACAGGAAGCTGATGACTGAACCAAAAGCGAAAGAACCGGAACCCTTTCCCTCTCCGAGAAGTTTCACCCAGTTTCTCCCCATGAAGGGGGGTGAACCTACAGAGGCCGTTTTACTGGAGCGGCCCACCCTGCCAGCTCAGACCAACCCGGAGGTGGTGTTTGACTATTTCGACGAACTCACTTCCTCCTCTACGTCCAATGAGCTTCCACCATGGGAAGCAGAGGAGCCAATGATCAGACAGGGGTCCTTCAAGTTTTCTCCTGTTCAGAGAGAGGAAGAAGATTGGAACAGAGGAGTCTCGGAGGGGACTGAAGCAGACGAGAGCCACCTGACAGAGGAAGACTGGGAAGTGGGTAACTTTAGTGGAGATGTGGTGGACCATGAGTCCCATCTGCCCTTGACTCCCACTCCCCCCATGGTGGTCACTCGTCAGGGGACATCATGGTCAGGGAGGGGTGCCACTCAGACCCACACAGCTCACCCTGGAAGTGACCCCTCCACACACCAGCCCCCTGTTTTGAATCCCAAACCCTCGCCACGCACTCCGTCTGCAATGCGAAGGAACGTGGATGCCCAAACTCAAACTTCAAATACCATCCCTCCTACGGAGTCTAACATCGTGTCACACACAGACATGGATGACCAAGGTGTGGAGTCTGGCAATAAGGAATTGCAGAAAATGACCATGGATGAGTCTACAGCACCCAGTGACACCCATACAACCATTGAGACCCAGGATCCCTTCGACCATCTCCCAAACGTAGTTGAACTGTTCTTCGACAGCAGACATTATGGTAGGTAGTCTGCAATTTCATTTGCATCCTTTGTTGTCTGGTTCATGAAAACTCTTGCATGTTGACTTTGCAGAGAAAGCCAGAAATCACACCGAAGTACCACACTTACCAGAAGGTGAGTTTTAGTATTTTTTTCAAAAGGGTCGTTTTAATACAATTCAAAGGCTATAACAAAAGTTGCAAGTCACTCGCCTTTGTACAATAGTTATAGAGCTGTGTATGAGTATTAAAGGAGATGCCTACTTTCTCTGTTTCTCAGACCACCTATTTGAGGTGGCTGTTGAAGTCAACTTCCTTGTGGCGCCAGAGGAGAATTGGGACCATCTTGTGAGATCACTGTTGATTTCAGTGAAGTCTCTGGTGAGCTATCTCATGAACAATAGAGCCCCTCAGTGGAGGTGTCATAATACCCATAAAACTTAGCGGTCAGACAGGGAAATGGTACCAATTGTTTTTCCACCATTCATTTTTCCCATAGGGGATTTTAAAGAAAGGGCTGTGTTTCATGTAGGCTTACACTGGCGTGAGTTTTGATAACCATTTAAATATCTCTCGGACAAGGTGACTTTTATCAATGTATTAGTCTATTTACTCTCATTCTAAAATGCTAATTAGCATCAAAGTAGACATCATGCAAAACTACAAATCCCTGCAAGCTCCTGCACGTCATCTCTAGCTGACACCTTTGCTAACAGGTATTGTATCAATTTAAAACTTGCACAAGAAAGTTCACAGAATTGTCCATTTAAAGAAATGTAGCCAATTTATGAATTACTACATTTAGCTAACATTAGATAGTTAATCCAGAGATTTTTGCCTCGATTCGGCAGGCTCGTCCAGATCATGGCATTTGTAGTTCTTTATGATGGCCACATTAGTAGCTAATTAGCATTTCATTTTGGGGGGATAAATACAAGCGAAATATTGATAAAAGTCACCTTGTCCTAGAGAGATTTACACGGTTAGCAAAACGTCACGCCAGGGTAAGCCTAAAATCCCCTATGGGAAAAATGATTGGACCATTTCCCTGTTTGACCGCTAGGCTTTATGGGATTTATGACTGACTGTGGTACTCTAGAACTTTCTTCATAAATGGATGTCATCTTACAGTGCCTTCAGAAAGTATTCATACCCCTTGACTTATTCCACATTTTGCTTGTTATGGAATAAATTGAATTTTTTCCTCACCCATCTACACACAATACCCCATAATGACAAAGTGAAAACATGTTTTTAGAAATGTTTGCTTATTTACAGAAATATATCATCTACATTTGTATTCCCACACCTGAGTCCGTACTTTGTAGGAGCACCTTTGGCAGCAATTACAGCTGAGTCTTTCTGGGTACATCTCTAAGAGCGTTCCACACCTGGATTGTGCAACATTTGCCCATTGACTATTTTCAGAATTCTTCAAGCTGTCAGATTGGTTGTTGATCAATGCTAGACTACCATTTTCAGGTCTTGCCATAGATTTTCAAGTAGATGTACGTCAAAACTGTAACTCGGCCACTCTGGGACATTCACTGTCTAATTGGTAAACAACTCCAGTGTAGATTTGGCCTTGTGTTTTAGGTTATTGTCCTGCTGAAAGGTTACATCTCAGTGTCTTGTGGAAAAGACTGAACCATGTTTTCCTTTAGGATTTAGCCTTTTTATTCTGGAAAAACTCCCCTTAACGATTACAAGCATTCCTATAACATTATGCAGCCACCACTATGCTTGAAAATATGGAGATTGGTACTCAGTCGTGTTGTATTGGATTTGCCCCAAACATAAAACGTTGTATTCAGGACAAAAAGTGAATTGCTTTTCCACATTTTCTGCAGTATTACTTTCGTGAATGTTGCAAACAGGATGTATGTTTTGGAATATTTTTATTCTGTACAGGCTTCCTTTTCACTCTCAGTTAGGTTAATATTGTGTAGTAACTATACTGAACAAAAATATAAACGCAACATGTGAAGTGTTGGTTTCATGAGCTGAAATAAAAGATCCCAGAAATGTTCCATATGCACAAAAAGCTTATTTCTCTCAAATGGTGTGCACACATTTGTTTACATCCCTGCTAGTGAGCATTTCTCCTTTGCCATGATAATCCATCCACTTGACAGGTGTGGCTTATCAAGATGATTAACGGCATGATCATTACACAGGTGCACCCTTGTGCTGGGGACAAAAGTCCACACTAAAATGTGCAGTTTTGTCACACAACACAATGTCGCAGATGTCTGAAGTTTTGAGGGAGCGTGCAATTGGCATGCTGACTGCAGGAATGTCCACCAGAGCTGTTGCCTGAGAATGTTCATTTTGGCAGTACGTCCAACAGGCCTCACAACCGCAGACCACGTGTAACCACGCCAGCCCAGGACCTGCACATCCGGCTTCTTCACCTGCGGGATCGTCTGGGACCAGTCAACCGGACAGCTGACAACTGTGGGTTTGCACAACCAAAGTTTCTGACTGTTTGTGCAGAAATTCTGTCTCAGGGAAGCTCAGCTGTGTGCTCGTCGTCCTCACCAGGGTCTTGACCTGACTGCAGTTTGGCGTCATAACTGATTTAAGTAGGTAAATGCTCACCTTCACTGGCACGCTGAACAAGTGTGCTCTTCACGGATGAATCCCAGTTTCAACTGTACCAGGCAGATGTCGTGTGGGTGAGCGGTTTGCTAATGTCAACGTTGTGAACAGAGTGCCCCATGGTGGGGTTATGGTATTGTCAGGCATAAGCTACGGACAACAAACACAATTGCATTTTATCAATGTTAATTTGAATGCACAGAGATACTGTAACGAGATCCTGAGGCCCATTGTCATGCCATTCATCCGCTGCCATCGCCTCATGTTTCAGCATGATAATGCACTGTCACAAGTATCTGTACACAATTCCTGGAAGCTGAAAATGTCCCAGTTCTTCCATGGCCTGCATACTCACCAGACATGTCACCCATTGAGCATGTTTGGGATGCTCTGGATCGACGTGTACGGCAGCGTGTTCCAGTTCCCACCAATGTTCAGCAACTTCACACAGCCATTTGAAGAGGAGTGGGACAACATTCCACAGGCCACAATCAACAGCCTGATCAACTCTATGCAAAGGAGACGTCACGCTGCATGAGGTAAATGGTGGTCACCAGAAACTGACTTGGTTTCTGATCCACTCCCCTACCTTTCTTTTTAAGGTACAGTGGGGAAAAAAAGTATTTAGTCAGCCACCAATTGTGCAAGTTCTCACACTTAAAAAGATGAGAGGCCTGTAATTTTCATCATAGGTACACGTCAACTATGACAGACAAAATGAGAAAAAGAAAATCCAGAAAATCACATTGTAGGATTTTTAATGAATTTATTTGCAAATTATGGTGGAAAATAAGTATTTGGTCAATAACAAAAGTTTCTCAATACTTTTATATACCCTTTGTTGGCAATGACACAGGTCAAACGTTTTCTGTAAGTCTTCACAAGGTTTTCACACACTGTTGCTGGTATTTTGGTCCATTCCTCCATGCAGATCTCCTCTAGAGCAGTGATGTTTTGGGGCTGTCGCTGGGCAACACGGACTTTCAACTCCCTCCAAAGATTTTCTATTTGGTTGAGATCTGGAGACTGGCTAGGCCACTCCAGGACCTTGAAATGCTTCTTACGAAGCCACTCCTTTGTTGCCCGGGCGGTGTGTTTGGGATCATTGTCATGCTGAAAGACCCAGCCACGTTTCATCTTCAATGCCCTTGCTGATGGAGGTTTTCACTCAAAATCTCACGATACATGGCCCCATTCATTCTTTCCTTTACACGGATCAGTCGTCCTGGTCCCTTTGCAGAAAAACAGCCCCAAAGCATGATGTTTCCACCCCCATGCTTCACAGTAGGTATGGTGTTCTTTGGATGCAACTCAGCATTCTTTGTTCTCCAAACACGACGAGTTGAGTTTTTACCAAAATGTTCTATTTTGGTTTCATCTGACCATATGACATTCTCCCAATCCTCTTCTGGATCATCCAAATGCACTCTAGCAAACTTCAGATGGGCCTGGACATGTACTGGCTTAAGCAGGGGGACACAGGATTTGAGTCCCTGGCGGCGTAGTGTGTTACTGATGGTAGGCTTTGTTACTTTGGTCCCAGCTCTCTGCAGGTCATTCACTAGGTCCCCCCCGTGTGGTTCTGGGATTTTTGCTCACCGTTCTTGTGATCATTTTGACCCCACGGGGTGAGATCTTGCGTGGAGCCCCAGATCGAGGGAGATTATCAGTGGTCTTGTATGTCTTCCATTTCCTAATAATTGCTCCCACAGTTGATTTCTTCAAACCAAGCTGCTTACCTATTGCAGATTCAGTCTTCCCAGCCTGGTGCAGGTCTACAATTTTGTTTCTGGTGTCCTTTGACAGCTCTTTGGTCTTGGCCATAGTGGAGTTTGGAGTGTGACTGTTTGAGGTTGTGGACAGGTGTCTTTTATACTGATAACAAGTTCAAACAGGTGCCATTAATACAGGTAACGAGTGGAGGACAGAGGAGCCTCTTAAAGAAGTTGTTACAGGTCTGTGAGAGCCAGAAATCTTGCTTGTTTGTAGGTGACCAAATACTTATTTTCCACCATAATTTGCAAATAAATTCATTAAGAATCCTACAATGTGATTTTCTGTTTTTTTTTTTCTCAATTTGTCTGTCATAGTTGACGTGTACCTATGATGATAAATTACAGGCCTCTCATCTTTTTAAGTGGGAGAACTTGCACAATTGGTGGCTGACTAAATACTTTTTTCCCCCACTGTATCTGTGACCAACAGATGCAGATCTGTTTTTCAGTCATGTGAAATCCATAGATTAGGGCCTAATGAATTTATTTCAATTGACTGATTTCCATACACAGTATGAACTAACTGTTTTAAAGTCCCCGTTGGCCTCATGGTGAAATCCCTGAGCGGTTTCCTTCCTCTCTGGCAACTGAGTTAGGAAGGACGCCTGTATCTTTGCAGTGACTGGGTGTATAGATATACCATCCAAAGTGTAATTAATAACTTCACCATGCTCAAAGGGATATTAAGCTTTTTTAAATTTTTACCCATGTACCAATATGTGCCCTTTGCATTGGAAAACCTCCCTGGTCTTTGTGGTTGAATCTGTGTTTGAAACTCACTGCTCGACAGAGGGACCTTAAAGATAATTGTATGTGTGGGGTACAGAGATAAGGTACTCATTCAAAACTCATGTTAAACACTATTGCGCACAGTGAGTGCATGCAACGTATTAAGCACATTTTACTCCTGAACTTATTTAAGCTTGCCATAATAAAGGGGTTGAATACTTCTTGACTCAAGATATTTCAGCTTTTTATTTGTAAACATTTCAAAATGCATAATTCCACTTTGACATTATGGGGTTGTGTGTAGGCCAGTGACGACAATCTCAATTTCATCAATTTTTAAATTCGGGCTGTAACAAATCAAAATGTGGAATAAGACTGTATATGGCTTTTGGTTATTTACCATTAGATTGGACTGGTGCAGTTGAGATTTGGAACTGCAATTATTCATTTGTTTTTCAGATCAATGAGCAGTTGGAAATTGTCCACACACCCAAAACCCTATCCTCCAAAAGAATAAAAAGGTTGGTTTGCTACGTTTTGTAACCAAGAGCTCCAAATGTTTTTCTTGACTGCAAACAAATGCTTGTATTTAAAATGTGTTTTTACTCCATAAAAGGGGTTGTGTTGGCACTGTAGATAATAGTTTTACTGAATTAGGCTACAACTGATGGATTGAATGCCTTTTTTAACTGAGTTTTGTTGTTATATCAACAGGTTGAGTGCAGGAGTGTTTTACATCCTCTGGCTGCATATTGGGGGTGGGCCAGAAGGGGTGAAGGTTCACAGGACCTTGCACCTGGCCCTGCAGGAGCTGTTAGAGAGGGTGGTTAGCCCCAGGGGCAGCTCAACACGGGGTGTCATCGTCTCTGTTTCCACCGCTGGTAGGTCTCAATAAAGTTCCCTCCAAACAAATATAAATCTGTAGCTTGTTCTTTTGCACTTTACTCTGCTCTTTACTAATGGCACTAAAGGTTACTGCAGAAGGTTAATAAGATATTGTGTTGTATAGATATAGTATAGCCTGCAACTAGGTGTCCTGAATTTCATTGTCTTGGGGCTCAAGGAGGTGAAAAATGTATTTGTTTGACATTAAATAATTGATTTGCACTGATTTATTTTCATATTTAATCACTCCAGTAAGCAACCTTACTTTTGCACCCTGTGTGTCTGTCTCAGATGTAAACGAGTGTGTGACCCATCTGGTGCTGTGTGATATCAATGCTGAGTGTGTGAACCGCTTTGGTTCCTACACATGCCGCTGCCACTCCGGGTTCGAGGACACGTCTAGGCTGGGCTCAGGAACCATGTGCGTGGACACCAAGGCCGCTGGTACGGACCGCCACAATGAGTCGACGATTACGGTGGATCAGCATAGTCCTGAGCAGCCGCACCGTAACACTGGTACTCCATAGATTTTGGTAGAATTATTGTGAATTGTTCTCTGAAGTACAAGGAAAACATACAGTATGACATTGGTTAGTTCAAAATCAGTGGCACTGAAGTTGACAAGTTAGACCACCACCCTAACGTTCCCGATTTAACCCCTGAAAATGGGTTTGTTTGGTTACCCTAACAGAATGTTGGACATAAAAGTGCATGGTTATAAAGGTGACTTTGCAGTAGGTATATTGTGTACTTCTAATCCTTGCCTAACTTTTGACTTTAGGCTGTACTTCGGCGCGGTCCAGCGGGATGATCAAAGGAATCTACGTGGTGTGCTTCCTGCTCAGCTTCCTCATCCTGCTGCTCCTCTGTACCGTGGGCGTGCTGTACCACCGCCACCACGGGGGGGCCTTCCTGGTCCACTGTCGGAGCAGCAGCCTTGGGAGCGTCCCCCCCATCCCCCCTCCTGACTATAAAAACAACGAATGCAACGACAACCGTTCCATCCGCACTAACTCAGAGCTGCCCCCTCCGCCCCCACCCATACGGCGCCCTAAGGAGGGCTGGTCTCACCCCAAGGATTGCTGCCCCTCGGTGGACCTGCCCCTGCTGCGCTTCAAACCCCTACTGCCTCTTGATGGGTACATGGAGCCAGGGGAGGGTGTCAAGATTTGAAGATTGCTTTGAGGTTGTCCTGAAGGTGCAATGACAGCATTGAGACCCTGTTCTGGGCAGGTTGACTTCACTGTTTCATGAGTTCATTATTTTTCTGTAGATATCTTTGCCTAAAATGTAAATGAAATATCTTGACTGTTATTACCTTTAGTATGGCATTATCTTTGTGTAGTTTGGAAATGTTATTTGACGTATTCTTTGGATCATTGTATCGAGTATATTTCAGGAGTTCTATTTTTTTTGTGCGCAACTGTCCATGTTTGGGAAGATTGTCTATGCTCTCCACACAAGGGGATTAATCTTTCTGACCAAAACAGATTCACTTCAATTAAATAAATGTTCACTTGGCTCTACATTCCTTTAATCTTTTTTTTTTTTAAATATTGAAATGGAAAAGTATAATTACTGTGACTGAAAGTAAGCTACTTTATTTCATATGCTGCAGTTGGACTACAGGCATATCAGCTGTTTAGAATTATGTCTCAAAATAAACTCATTTCTTTACTGGTAAGGGGACAAGGCTACAGAAAGCAGACCATAATAAATAAATAAAAATACGCATATCACAGCGCACCTGTGCACTGATGAAAGGCACCGTGCTTTTCCCACAAGGTGGCAGCGCGTGATAGGAAGTGTCTGGAAAAGGCTCCGTTTTCGACTGGGTAAATACAAAGTTTGTTTTCCTCTGTGGTTCTTAAAAAATATATGTAAAAAAACCCAAGGGTTTCCTGAAAACGTAAAACAAATACAGGAGCAAAGGCAAGCCCCCATGACCCCCACCGTCGGAGAATAGATGAAGAAACGGTAAGAATGAGCCATTGTGCCTCTGAAAGATGATGAAATTCTAGACCCCCGCGCACCTAATCTGTGGCTCGAGCTCAGAAATGTTAATCCCCAGTCTGTCGAAAAAATTAGGTGGTAGATTGTATTTTGTCGTTGAAATGTCACGGTGTCAAACAGTACCCTTTCATTTGTTCCACTGCCAAAATGCTATGCAAGGAAATTGCATAATGATAAAGTTCGCTGACTGAATTTCATTAGGCTATAGATTTACCTGCTCTGCTCAGAGGCCTAACCAGTTAGCCGAGCCAAATTATTCATATTTCAGAAATGACATAGCATACGCCTGTAGGAATATTTCAAATGGTGTAGCTAGGCCTACTAAAAGTCCTTGCATGATTCACCAATGTCCACAGTAAAAAATAAAGAACGAGGCATACCTTTCACTCAAAGTGCTTTGATTCTAATTGGAGTGTAAAACAATGCCACTTGCCTGGCTGAGAAGTTTGACATTCTCCTTTACTCATGTCACTGCCCTAATAAAGACAAACCAATTAATACAATATGGCTGATAACAAGAGAAAACTGCTATTTTGAAGGAAACAAATATATGTATTTGAATGGTAGAGAAGCTAACTCAAGATACGGGTGGGCAGACAGGTCCCTATGTGAATTGTTGCTATTGGATGGGGAGCAGAGTTTGCATCTTATGCAGGCGGGAAGTGCGTTTAACAGGCTAATCTTTGGCCGGCCAGGCGGGGTGGGGAGACAGGGTGGTCCACCTAGTCCAAACCACATTAATAGGCTTACACCACCTAATCCAAGGCAGTGTGCTGTCACATGGGAAGTCTGCTGACCTTACTTTATTTTATTGCAGGGCACTTGCTCTTCAGCCCTTTTGTGCTCAAACCCGCTCAAACCCTGTGTTCTTTTCAGGAGTAAATGTCCCTTTATAAAATTCCCGGTGCCTTTCCTTCATGTCCGTGTTCAAGGGCTGGACATGAAATGACACTGTCACTGTGATGTGTAGACTCGATTTACCACCACAGTAGTCCTCCAGCCCTAAGGCAGTACAATTTGAACAAACTGCCTTGAGCTGTTCTATCGGAATCGCTGTCAGTTTCCTTAGGGCTATGACACATTGACAGTTAAGTACAGCCTAACGGCTAGCCTAAATGTAAACTAGTAGGCTGTATATGATAAAATGTTGGTTGGAATGGGATTCAAGCTTGATAATGGATATGGGGTCCTCATCTGAGGCTTTGATCCAACATATTGTGTGTGTGTGTGTGTTTACCTACTGTGTGTGTTTTAGTGTTGTCTGTGGTGGTCTGGTAGGTGGGCGACAGACAGATCACTCCTCCAGATGTGCTCTCAGCATCTGCTCTTCCACTGCTGACTCCCTCCCTTGCCCCACGCTGGTCCCCCCCCCCCCCCCCCCCCCCCCCCGTGAGAATCAGATGCCAGGGCCCCTGAACCTGGGCCTTCTTTGTTGCTGCTCTGAATGCCTCTCATGTCCGCTAGGTAGAATTGGCAAGGACAGCAGGCTCTGGGCAGCGATCCACAGGGCAGTGGGGAGAGGTGACGCCTCCGGCCGCTCACAGTGGGCCCTCTGGCGGAGCCGGGGGTCGAGGAGGGCACCCCTCCCTGTGGTTGGCCTTGTCTGGTCCCCCCCATGCCGTCCACTGAGTCACGCTGAGCTCACCTGCCTGCCATGCAGCGTCATCTGGCCATAATCCCCCCATCCTCTCCATCTCCCTACCTTCCTCTGCTCAGATGCATTGTAACAGTGGGTGTGAGACTGTTCTGTTAAGAATGGGGGAGTGTTATGCTCAGGTATGTATTTTCTTTTGCTTGGCTTTAGGTGGTTCTGGCTGCTCTGAGGCATTTCACAAAATGGTGTTAAGAGGTCCCAGATATTACATGTATTCACCAACGAGCTTGACCCTCAGGGGGCACAAACAGAAGGGTTTGTATCTTGATGACAGTGATGAAATCTGCAGTGGTATATTTTACAGGCCTAGACTACGGTATATAGTAGGGGTAAACGCTACATGCAAACGCCTGTATATTGTACTGGTTACGATTTGGGCCGATGTTACGGTGCTATGTTTCTGTCCGATGCTCACTGGTATCTGTAAGGCTGAATGTCAGGGCCATTACTCTTAAAGGTAGCCATGGGGAGACCCGAACTGGGAGCCATGTAACTACCTCTTGCAATACAGTGGCACTGCCTCCAACACACTAAAGCTAATGCTTACGGGCATAAAGGACGACCTAACGCCAGTAGCCAATGCCACCAGCTAGATCGCTCCGCTAGCATATGCCACAAGTGTCTTTATGTGCTGTTACATTGTTGTATGGTATTTACAGATTTTCTCGATTGCTTGAGCACATTTGTCCAAACAGAATTCACTTTTTCAAAACAATTAACACGCAGCCCCAAACTGAAACATGTTGGCCAAAATGACACATTAATTAGACTTTCAAAACATTAAATACATGACACAAAATCAATTACCTCCATCAAAACATACAACTTGTTATCTAATGAAAAGTTATTTCAATCAATCCTTACACAATGGCCCAATAAATACTAACTATCAATATATCCTAACATGGTTATCCCTCTTTATATCTCGGGGCCATGTGTTGATACTGTAATTATAGTATGCACTATAAAAGGCAAGTAAACATATTATCACAGCATTACTGTATTCTTTTTTCCTAAAATGATTTTACCAAAGATGACCAATGCAGAAAGAATGTCACTCAAGAGCATGAATATCCAGAAACAAAAGGCTTTATTTGACCTTTTTCCATTTTAACTAAGAGCTGAACTACACTACTCAAAGGTGTGTGGACACCCCTTCAAATTAGTGGATTCGGCTATTTCAACCACACCCGTCGTTGACAGGTGTATAAAATCGAGCACACAGCCATTCAATCTCCATAGACAAACATTGGCAGTAGAATGGCCCGTACTGAAGAGCTCAGTGACTTTCAACGTGTCACCGTCATAGGATGTCACCTTGCCAAAAAGTCAGTTTGTCTAATTTCTGCCCTGCTAGAGCTGCCCCGGTCAACTGTATGTGCTGTTATTGTGAAGTGGAAACGTCTAGGAGCAACAACGGCTCAGCCGCAAAGTGATAGGCCACACAAGCTCACAGAACGGGACCGCAGAGTGCTGAAGCACGTAGCGCATAAAAATCTGATGGACGAAGTTTGGCGGAAGCCAGGAGAACGCTACCTGCCCGAATGCATAGTGCCAACTGTAAAGTTTGGTGGAGGAGGTATAATGGTCTGGGGCTGTTTTTTATGGTTCAGGCTCCTTAGTTCCAGTGAAGGGAAATCTTAACGCAACATACAATGACATTAACTACAGCATACAATGACATTCTAGACGATTCTGTGCTTCCAACTTTGTGGCAACAGTTTGGGGAAGGCCCTTTCCTGTTTCAGAATGACAATGCCCCTGTGCACAAAGCGAGGTCCATACAGAAATGGTTTGTCAAGATCGTTGTGGAAGAACTTGACTGGCCTGCACAGAGCCCTGACTTCAACCCCATAGAACACCTTTGGGATGAATTGGAATGCCGACTGCGAGCCAGGCCTAATCGCCCAACATCAATGCCTGACCTCACTAATGCTCTTGTGGCTGAATGGAAGCAAGTCCCTGCAGCAATGTTCCAACATCTAGTGGAAAGCCTTGCCAGAAGAGTGGAGGCTGTTATAGCAGCAAAGGGGGGACCAACTCCATATACTCCAAAGATCCTTCTCAATTGCTTTGGCTCATTTCTTGAAACAGACCGGACGTTCTCAACACTCTTGGTGCTTTAGCCAAAATAACGTGGATGGTTCGGCACAACACCATGGTTCACCTGCAAAAGCTCATACCTCTCCCAAAACAGTTCACGCATGTGTCAAAACTAAATTTCCTTCTCATTTAAACAGTCAGTGCCCCCAAAATGCTTCGTCCCTTTGGCATTGTGTAAGCACTGCAAGTCAAAATGTT
The DNA here is from genome assembly GCF_964263955.1 of Coregonus lavaretus. Taxonomy (NCBI): domain Eukaryota; kingdom Metazoa; phylum Chordata; class Actinopteri; order Salmoniformes; family Salmonidae; genus Coregonus; species Coregonus lavaretus. The sequence goes on from NC_140027.1 coordinate 8,292,839, forward strand.
TAGATGTTTTGTCACTATGGCAGAGGACCATTGAAATATCCCTCATGTCCACCTTTCAGTCTTAGCCCAGTCCTTCATTGACAATGGTTACTGTACTGTTTTTTGTCTAGCTAACAGAATACAATTGTGTATAAAACTGAAAAAAATAAATAGGATTTTAGGGTAAGAGTAGCCTCCAAGGTTTGACATCACACATTGCACTCATACTGCCAAGGAAATTGTAACCATTATCATTCACACACATAAAGTAACTTCCATACATCAGAGTAAAAAGAAAATGTATACAGCATAATATACTGTAATATAAACACACAAACAAAAAACAATGAAAATTATATGCAGCCTACAGTGCTGTAAATAAAGCTGGAGTTTCACAACTAACAGTTCTTCACTGGTCGCTGTCCTCACCCTCCTGGCCATCCACACGCTTCTGTCTGTCTGGCCACAGATTCTCGTCCACATCACAGCGTATATTCTCCCTTGCGATGCAACGAGGGAAGAAACGGCGTGCATGTCGCAACCATCCCCTACACTGATCTCCTGTAATATCCTCACACGCAGCGTCCATTGCATGGAGCAGGGACCTCTGATCTTGAGCCCGATGCTCATACACTCTCCACCTCCAAGCGGAGAAATACTCCTCAATAGGATTGAGGAAAGGAGAGTAAGGTGGTAGGAACACCATGACCATCCTTGGATGAGTAGTGAACCAGGCCCTGATGAGCGGGCCACGGTGGAAATTCACATTGTCCCATACAATGACATATTGTGGTAGGTGAGGCCCTACGAGACCGCTCTCATTTTCAGGGATCAAATCAACATGAAGGCGGTCCAAGAAGATGAGGAGCTTCTGTGTATTGTATGGGCCAAGACTGGGGATGTGAGTGGCCACACCATTCTCCGATATGGCAGCACACATAGTTATATTGCCCCCTCGCTGGCCTGGGACATCCACCATGGCCCGGTGGCCAATAATATTACGGCCACGTCTTCGGCCCTTGGCCAGGTTGAAGCCAGCTTCATCCACAAACACGAGGATGTGATGGGTCTCGTTTCCTTCCAATGCCATTATTCTCTACAATAGCGTAAAAAAAGAAAACATCAAATCAGTCATACAGAAGAGTCATACACTACAGTTACAGACAATTACATAGGAATGTTCTATGTTCTCCACAAGTTCAATATACTACTGGCCACTACTCCAGTGGTTCCAAACCTGGGGTACATGTACCCCTATGCAGAGGTACTACAGGGGGTATTTGACAGAAAGGGGAGGGGGGAAATCATCAATGACTAGACTTACTGAAATGTTACAGTAAAACCCACAGTATTAGATAGATTTACATGGGAGGCACTAATTGCAGCTCTTTGACCCCTTTTCTTATTGTATGTTATATTCTTCAAAATAAGGATTATAATGATAATTGCATCATACAGTAAGCTGCAGTTTTTAGGCGAAATGTTGAAGTCAGATAAATCAAATACTTCCATACCTGGATTACCTGGATACACAAATCAGGTAAAGTGGGTACTGAAGCCAAAAAAGTTTGGGAACCACTGCTTAATTGTAAAAATGTTATAATGATGGACAACCAGTAACTGACTTACATGTACATACTGGTACCGCAGCTCTTTCACTCTATCAGAGTTCCTCTCAAATGGTACCCTGTAAATTTGCTTCATTGTCATCTGATGCTTCTTCAATATCCGGTCTATTGTGGAGATGCTTATAGAGTTGACATTTTGGAATATGGCATTGTCTTGTAGGATTGCAGCGCGGATCTGTCTCAATGTGATGGCATTATTTGCCATCACCATGTTACAGATCTCTTGTTCTTGTTGTTCATTGAGAAGTTTTCCTCTGCCACCTGTGCAAGGTTGTCGTCCAATCCTAGATATAGAAGTCAAAGGACAACACTCCATTCGTAATGTATACCTTATGTATTCCTTACAGAATGAGTTACCTATGTAATTGTATTGTTGTTTTACTTACAGTAACTTTACCACAATTCTAATGCATCACTGCACAGTGACTGGAATACTACTGTAAACTGTATCATCAATACTGTAGAAAATAAACTATTCCATAGTTTATTTTCTCCAATGTTTTTCTTGTCATTTTTAGTATCATAACATCCCATTGAGGTAAGATATTACTGTAGGCCTATCACACACACACACTAAATGAATAGGTAAATATGTAAATAAATATATTTCTTGCTCTATGCACAGTGTCCTGTCCTATACAACATATAATTCCATCATTGACTGACTACATACCTGTTTTCCCTGCGAAAGGTTTGGATGATGGAGGAGACTGTTGAGCGAGGCACATTAGGCTGCACTCGGCGACCTGCCTCCGCCATTGTGAGGCCATGGTTGATGACATGGTCTATAATTGTGGCCCGAATTTCATCCGGGACAGCATGGTGTCTTCGTGCTCCTCGGCCTCTTCCCCCTATTCCACCACCACGCACCCTTACTCCTCCTCCTCCTCTTCTTCTTCCTCTTCCTCGAGCAGGCAGTTGCCCTTGTTCATTTACTTGGCCAGGTGCCTCCATGTTCAGAAATTGTACTGGTCCTGCATGGTCAAGCTCTTTACATACATGTTTGGCAGCATTCACAGTCATGGACAGCACCTGTCAGGTAACTAAACATACTGTTTGATTGGTCATCTGAGATGTGTGAAACTCCTCCTTCGTTAGTCAAGTTCTAGTTTCACCTGACTGTCAATTGCTGTAATAAATTTATCAAATGTTCCAAGGGATTCATATATGGTATTCATGGTATTATGTTCTTGACTAATTTTGACAATTGAACAGACTATTGTGCATGTGATGACTTATACAATGAAATGACGCTGACACGTTTTGGAGCGAACAACCATTAGACTGAGAATCAACAATCAGTTTAGATCAACAAGATCTATTCACTTGGAAATTGTGCTAAATGTAGGCTACCTGTACTTAATCATTTGCAAAGATGTACTGAGACATTGAGACATGTACTTAGACATTTGCAATTTGATGAAATGAATGAGAAATTCAATTCTGTTGTGAACAATTGCCAAGTGGTTTGGAGGTTTGTCCATGTAGTTTTGAGAATGTAATTTCTGTTTCAAGAAATGAGCCAAACCAATGGAGAAAAACTGTAATGCCCATGATTTTGTAATGAGGTGTTTGACGAGCAGGTGTCCATGTAGTGTATCTTCCTCTATTGGCCCCTCTACCTCTCCTTTGTCCTTGCCCTCGGCCTCTTACTTGGTCCATTCTTGCAAACAGCAACTCAGAGGTGACCTCTTTTATGCATGATTAAGGACTGATTGCTGATTGAACAATTGTGCAAATAAGTTTTGCACATGTGCAGAAGAGGTTCACATTCATGGGAGTAATTTGTGTAATCTTTGACCAAATGTTTTAATTTTGTTTGACATGATTTACTCAACTGACTTTTGCATCTTTTGTAGGGAGTTGTGTTTACTCTGCAAAAATGTGCCTAGCATTTGCATTATGTGTAAAAGCAATGAGAAATGACTTACAGTTTTGCAAAAAATAATACTGTTGCGCTCATTAGGTTATGATGGAGATCAAGTGGACCCCAGTTTCATTAAAAGTGTCTTAGCAATCGAGAAAAACTGTAATAGTATTTTTTGTGTGTGGTAGTGTAGAGGTTTGTCATTAGCATTACACATTTGGATGTTTTATTACCATATAGGCCTACTACTATACAGATTTAATGGGAGTAAGATTCTGGTCAACAGATGCAGCAATGTAATGCAGGGATCTGTAGGCCTAGGCTAATCATACTGGTGCAAGTCTAATGCAGAAAATGCAATAAATCATTAACAGCCAGACAGAGCAGTTGTCATAGTAAATATTTATAATTTCATATTTTAAAGTACATTTTTGTGTAAGCCTCTACACAGTATGGAGTTTTCGGGTCAAAATTGGACTCACCTTTTTTGCCCCTCACCAGTTTGCATCCTTGGTATTGTTTCACATCTGTATTTGTATTCAATTTATAAATAAATAAAGTGGGATTTATGTATCTTTATAATTAGACTAAACTTTCCTTTTTAAGTTGAAGGTTTGGCATTATACCTCCTAGCTAGTGATATTCCATTCAGGTGCAGACTTTGTGATTTGGAGGCCCCAGGCAGAGGCCAGTCTGAATATTTTTACATTTACATTTTAGTCATTTAGCAGACGCTCTTATCCAGAGCGACTTACAGTTAGCACATACATTATTTTATCGAACCCACAACCCTGGCGTTGCAAACGCCATGCTCTACCAACTGAGCTACATCCCCTGCCGGCCATGCCATGAACACAACCAGTCATGATGTTTTGATCTGAATGTCAAACAAATCACTTCAAAAACGAGGTTACCGTCGCACATTCATCCAAAATAATTCCAGCATCCGAACCGTGCACCTGCCAACTTTCCTTCAATTTGCAAGTGGCTGAAACTATCTTGCTTGAGAAATCATCTGAGCGAGTGAAACAGCGCCCCTCTGTCTTACTATATGTAGCCCATATATCTGATGCTGTCTGGCCAAAAAGTGTATGACATGCCATACTCTTTTTGGCCAGACAGCATTGGATACATGGGCTACACATACACGTCCTCTCAATAACGATGGCAGTATTATCAGCAGCACCTGTCTTTTTACTAAAGAAATGTGTTAACTTTGACATTTTTCTGTTGAAATTAAATCTTCTTTCTTTTTCTTTTCTCTGCCCCGCTCTGAGAAGCGCCTCATTGCTGCAGCTTAATTTCAATGAAAGTCACGTTTGCAATAATATCGCGTGAAACAATGACAACTCTGTCAGGGTGGTATAGTCTATTATTATGAACCAGTCCGTGGGTGATTAATGACACTTGTTTCTACTATTATGAGAAAAAAAACTTGGATTATAATAATATTGTTATGATATGTATGTATATTATGTATGGAAATAAATTATGGATCTATTATTAATTATAATTATTAGGGTTTACACACTAGTGTTCAGGAATCCAGACAGAGACTGATTATGTGTTTTTGGACACTTTCTGGGGGGCAGTTAGCCTACCTGTATACGTTCAGGGAAGGCTTTGTTTTACTGCTGAGTCAGATAGAATACTCCTCTGTGACGTTGTCTTTTCCAGTCTGGGTGACTCCCTCACAGTGAGGCAGTTAGATGCCATGTACAGACGGGGTTAGGTGGAACACTACGTGCCTCTCTCCGTCTCCGTGGGGGTCTGACGCCTGTCTTTGTGCTCTGGGCCACAGTGACAGTGGACTTCTGTAACTCTCTGTTTGTGGTGGAGCCAGTGATCTGCTCCGTTAGGTGCACAAGGGAGCACCGCCACAAAGATGGAGTGACTTTACCCATCCGGTGTGTCAAGAGACTAGTTAATGAACCTCTGCTTACACTGTAGCTGCAAGCCTCAGCTTGGGTGGTCAACATGTCTGCCCTCTAACTCCCACATTGCTCTTTCATCATGGATTGTCATTGAACATAAACGTACCGTAGTAGGGCAATGTTCAGCCATCTTGTCAAAGCAGAACCTGCCCCCCAGCAACAGTTATTTTGGGATTTTGCAGTTTTATTAACTGTGAGCACAAGTATCGATGCCACCTTTGCTGCTGCTCCATAGCCTGTCTAATTTACGACATACTGTAGGCCTATTGATGCTATAATACATCTCTCTTTCCTTCTCTCTCTGACCTCAGTGAGCATACTGCTGAATAGAGGGCCTTACTCCCCTCTGTTGCGGGGCAGAGCTGGACGGGGACTAATATGACAGGAGGGGTATGTGTGTGTTCCAGAGTACGTCTGCATGTTCATAGGGAAACGGCCATATTGCCTGTCCTGAGAGAGAGCCGCCGTTGGAGAAAACCGCTGACCTTGCATCTCCTAAACAGGATGAGTCCAGTGATAATCCCATAGATTTTTATTAACCTGATATGAGTGTTGTGCTGCTATTATATCAGAGGCAGGAGGGAGTTTTTTCCCCCTTTCTTCTCATGGCACATTGTATTGGAATTGGCCTCTGCAATTTATTTTTCTATTAGCCAAGTCCTCTGAAGTGTGATTGGGCTGTGAGCCAGTGGTAACTGGTCAGGCCGGTGGAGAGGGGACTGGCCGGGCTGATAAGGCTACAGTCTGTCCAATACTCTACACAGCACAGTGACTCTGGCTACGGATGGACCGCTTTTAGAACTGTGATTGAATCTAGATATGAGGAACTGGACTGACCACCCATCCCCCCCTAGAGACAAGCTCCACCATACACAACCAGGGGCGACTTCCTGTTCCAGCTCTCTATAAACGTACATTACCTCACCTTGGCTGAGTTAGAAATGCATCAACAAAACAGTCTTAATTTTTCCTAAGCTATGATGTGCTGTGTATACACAGCTGATCAACTGCAGCCATCAAAAGAATTTGAATTGCTGTAAGTAGGGCAGATGGCTGTGGTATTTTGTGTCTTCGCTAATCCAGGCTGGATATTTACTGGTAACATTTCATAAAATGGCTCCAGGCCATTGACGAGAAGGATGTGACAGAAGGGTTTTGGAGCACGGTGGGGGTGGGGGGGGGGGGGGGGGGGGGGGGTTGGTGGGGGTGGGGTTGGGGGCTCTAACCAGTGGACCCCTCACCACCACTAACTCTATCCCCTTTAACAGTGATGCCCCCCCCCCCCCCCCCTCCTCCTCCCTGGCACTTGGACCAGCTGGGGATCAATACAGGGACATCTGTTGGTGTCTCAGCATTTGTGCCCCATGGCTCACCTGCTACTGAACATACCCTGTAACTGAAGCAATACAGGCATAGTGTTCCCAGTAACTACTGTAACTCTGTGGGGTTTATAGTGATAAGTGGAAATGGAATCTTATTCCCAACCCCTGTCATTGAATTGGCAAGATCTTCGGTTTCCATTTCCAAAATATTGCAGAACCAATTTCAAGCTACGACTTGATATCTCTTGATACAGTAGTTTGTTTGATGTCGGTCTGTTTCCCTTGAAATGAATGAAGAGTTAAGTTAGACCAACAAAAAAAAAGCCAGGTCTCAGGGGTACTTGAGGACCAGCTTTTAGACCCATTGCCAGATTGAAACGATGACATACTGTAGGTCTACCAGTATGTGTGAAGCTGCAGCGAGATAAATGAGTCTATAGGGGGCAGTGCGCAGCCTTTTCCGACTACACTTCTCTCTCCTCCCAGTGCAGGGCTTTAATCATTCTTTGGATACAACAATAGGAGAAACATTTATAGTCATATCCCGGTAATGAAGGAGGTGTCTCGTTGTCCTCTTTCATTTAACACATTGTCACAACCCAGAGCCCTAATCTCGCTCTCTGACGGACAGTTGCATCCTGGGAAAGAGGCGCATGTCATTGTTTGAGTGAGTCAAATCTGTTAAGCCCTTATTCTTCCGAGTGGTATTTGCATATTCGGAAGTATTCCTTTAGTGGCGGGCCAAATCCTCCTTATGTGTGATGTGATGCATTTTTTTGTATCATTTGTGAAGTATCTACATGCACTATTAGCGCTGCATAATACCTCTGCATAATACCGCTGTATAATCTCAGAGATAAGATGGGTTTTCTAAAGTGTAGCATTACGCCGGGATGAAACACAGCAATTTCAAGCAGACTCAAAGGGGCTCAAATGTCAACGGAAATGTCAAGTGCTTTCGCAACGGCCGAATACCGGAATACCTTTTTTTATCACCATCACCACCATCACTATTCCTTGGGGGGCAAATTCCTCGCTAGGCCCTGATAACACCAGCTCCCTCTGACACACCTGGCCTCCCCTCCCCCTCTCTCACGCCTCCTCTGATTATAACCAGGATGGCTTTCCTAATTCCAATGGAGTTTCTCTGGCACAGAGAGACTCCGTTCGTTATCTACGCTTTTGCGTTCAGCGCGGCGAGGTACATGGCACAGTCTGGTATGCGCTCCACCGCGGGTCTGTCTGTGTCCGCGTCAGGCAGTGCAGCCCCTCAGGAGTCCCTTCTGCGAATCGGGGCCTGGAACGGCCACGATAAGATTGTTTAGTTCAGGTGGTAACCTGCTACAGATAGAATAGAGTAATGGAGCTACTATGAAGACGTACTACAGCAACCCTACGAGTGAGCCTACCATCTGTCTATGGACCTATACATGGACAGTATGCATGTATGCACAACGTAGACTGTCAATCAGAACCGTACTCTTTGTACTGTACCACATTCAAGAGACCCAACCGTTCCATCGGCTCGCTTCTCCCTCCTCTGGTTCGTTCCAATGTCATATCAGAGACGGAAGATATTTTCAGAGTCACTTTGCATCTGTTCTGTGGCTGTGTTTGTCTATTTGTTTTGTTCTTCCCTGCTGTGTATCTAAGCGTCGATTTCTGCCGGCGAGGGACACATGAAAAGAGCCATGGCACGAACAGAAAACAAGCCCTCAGAGACGGGGAGGATGAAATGAAAACACAAGGAAAGGAAACAAGGCCCAGGAATAAGCTGCGATTAAACCGCAAACAATCAGTCAGGCAGGGACGAGGAGTTGGAGAACAAAAACACAACAATGCAAGCAAATAAAACGGGCAAACAGGGAACGCCACGTGTTTATGAAAATCTTGGCGAGGACAAATTACACCAACTGCCGATTAACAGAGTGGTGTGCTTTTCAAGAAAAAAGAGAAGGAAAAATGAGTTTGGTTGGAAATGGGAACTATTTATTTGACAAAGAGATGTAATTGGATATCATTGTAGGAAATGGACGCCTCTGTCTGTGAGTGTTATCATGCTGTAGCTGCACCAGAAAACAATACACCAACAATCCTAAATCTGTTTTTGCTCCGGATTGCTTTAAAAGCCTGACCTGTAACATTTCAGCAAAACAAATCTTCTTGCATCATCTCAAACAGTCAGCACTCTTTTGGCACTTGGGTCTTATTGGCCTTGAAGCTCTCTCTCTCTTTACGTCCTACAGTAGAGAGCTTGGTCAAAACTCTTCAAGTGGAACGATGGTGGTGTTTCCATACAATTGACTGCACTTCTGAAGTCCTGACACAAGGTCTCTTATGACAGATGAGGGCTTTTTAATGGTCTCCATGTGAACGCACTGGACTGGTTCCTCTTAATTAGTTCTTTGTCTCTGGTTAGAAGTGACCTTTTCTTTTTCACCCTCCTCTTTTCAACTTTTACTCTGTCTCTGTCTCTCTCTCCTTGGTTATGCATGGCTTTGCCCCTATACCATACTGTATAGTCAGCCATTTTGACAACGCCATTCCAGCAAGATGGCCCTTTCTGAATCACTAATGATACCACACTGTTTCATTCCAGAATTGGCTCCTTTGAATTCCTGGACACTTTATGGCACAACCTAAAACCACAAACGCATCCAAAAAGCACAACCAGCAGTGTCCCCCAGTCATCCTGCTCTCTCTCCCAGGCGCTACCATGGTTTCTCTGGCATGTCTGGAGAGCGGCTGCAGCCATCGCCTCCTCCATTTGGAGAATCAGAGATGACCTTTTCATGAATAAAGTCAAAGAGGATTAAGGCAGAAGAGGCCTTTCCAACGTCGGGCGAGGGGAGCGGCAGATGCAACCTCCTCTGAACGTGGCTAGAGTGTTGATGCCTCCGCCGCCTGAAGGCCATGCTTACGAGGGCTGAGTGTGTGTGTGTGTCTGTGTATTTAAATGTTGTGCAAAAAAGACAGACCCGGCTCTCAGTGGAACAATAGGGGAAAATAAAACAGTCAGAGAACCTGTGTCATCTTGAGATGCAAAAAATATATATTTTCAAAATGGCTGCTAATCCCTTATTGAAGATATACATTGAATTATTTCCCCAGTCATTCATCTGTTCCATTTGAGGCGATAGCATCGCAACCTAATATCCTTATCTGATTTATTTGCCGCTCCTATCTAATCCATAGGTTACAAGGTGTACAAACATGGGGTGTATTTCGTTAAGTAAAAGATCTGCCCATCACACACTCAGGATTATAGCAATTGTGGTTAACCTTTCTTCACAGCTGAAATAGAGCCAGGATCAGGGCTGTGTATTGACCCCCCTGCCTTTGATCAATCTGAACTGAATCTTATTTCTTCATTAGCATTAATACATTTGGCGGATATTGATCTTTGATATCAGACAAACTAATGATAACTGATCCATTTAAATGTTGATTCTTCCCCTCCATTGTCCTCAAATCGCCACCTGCTCTCATTGCGTTGTTTTGTGTTATTGGGCACACATCGCTTTGTACTATGTGATGCAGTATACCTAAAAGCTTTGTCAAAGCTGGTTTTGGATCAGTCTGGATCTCAATCGCAACAGAAACCTTTTGGGGTCCTCTATGGCAGTAGATAAAGTGGGCACCTGTTCTGTTGTATTAATTTGACAGAGTCATCGTTGCCTTAAACCGAGTCAGAAGCGCAGGCCTCCCCGGTGGAGTCAAAGGTTGGGCTGCTGCTAATCTGTGCAACATTAGGAGAGTAATCCTCAGGGTTGAAGCTTGACTGTTCAACAGTTCCCTTCTTCCCCTTTTGTCTTTGTGGTAAGTGATCTTGGAAGATTTTGAGGGATGCCCCTGATCCACAGAGGTAGCATTAATCATGGGAAAGGAATTCTTCCACTGCTACTACAGAATTGTGGTTGTGGTTTCTTAGGTCTTTGTGTTGTGGTTTCCACTGCTATAGGCTACAGAATTGTGGTTTTTTTTGTTTGGCGGATATTGACATCTTTTCACCTCTAAACCACCTCTCTGGACTCGGACTGATAAGAAAATGATGTTCCACAAACCACTTGGAGGAAGGAGTGGGAAGAAAGAATGAGAAATATATAGATAAATACTCCTTTTTCCTCAACCTATACCAGCTAAACCACCCGCTACTCTACAAAGAGAAATTCCCAGGCTTAGGGAATGAAAGAGCCCTTCAACACAGTGGGTTTTGTCTCTCCTTGTGCAAATGGAGAGAAGCAGGGCATGTCAGATTGACGTGGCACTTCTTGTCATTCAACACAAGTTTTCGGCTTAATCCCCCTTCTGAATCCACTTCTTGACTTCAGTGTCCGTGGGTTTTATTTCTGCGGTCTTCATATTTCTAAACGTCTGTTTTCAGTAAACAGAAGTAGTGTAAGAAGTGGATACAGAAGAAATGCTGCTTTTTGTTCTGTGTGTGTCAGTGTCTGTGTGTGTGTGCTTGCTTGCTTATACAGTTCCTGTGTTAAGTGCTTAAAAATCACCCCAATACCCACGCACATCAGTATAGGAACGCTTTACAAAGCCCTGTGTAATCTTCCTTTTTGGTGGGTCCTTAGTTTCATCTGCAGGGGATTACTGTACGGCTTTTTTGGGAATCCGCAAAAGAGGAGGGATGTACAAAATGGCGGAAAAAGGAAAACAAATTGTATTGTAATCTCTCGAGAGAAAAGGACGCTTGAGTGAGGGAGTCCCCTGGACCCTCCATCTTTTTTTCCCTTCCTGAAAATCCCATAATCCTTCATGTTTGATGTCTCAAAGCTAATGGCGTTTATTAGGACGGCCCAAAAGGCGCTTTGTCCCCGGCATGGTTGCCGTTGAGGTTTTGAATGACATTGCGGAGAGAGAGCGGGTAACTTTAGCTTAATCTGGGCTTATCCGGCCCCGACGCACACACAGGTGTGTGGCCCTTAAGCCCAGGGGAGGCAGGCCTTCTTCTGCAACCCACAACCAAAGATCAATCCAGCTCCTCAGGCCAGAGACATCCAGAGGAACATACACACCGCACCTTTAACCCAAGAGGCTTTATCCTCCTCATGGATTGAAGTGCTCATTATCACATTTTAATTAAATTACAGCCAGTGCTCTTTCTCGATATCTCTCTCTCTCTTTTGTAAAGAAGACCCGGACCGAACTTAAACTTGCATGAATCAGTTTTTGTCTTGTGAGTGAATGGAGAAGGCAGCTATACGGGTTTGGTTGAATCCTCCATAATGGTTTGGTTTCAGGCCTATAGCTTTCCTTTAAGCTTCTTCTTCATGACATTGCAGTGGACGATGACTTTTACCCTCTTTACATAAGGCTCCTTAAAGAAACGTCTTTGGCTGAGTTTATCCGTTACATTACACCACGCATTGTATTTGAGCTTTTGATACTTAATTTGCTGTATGTGGTAAATTGGTCACAGCTATAACCATTTCAGCACTAATTGTATAATTTAAGATATCATATGTGTTGTCACACATTTTAAACTATTTGTGGCATTGGAGAACAGCAACATATCAAACTTGGATGACGTTGCTGCTATGCACACTGTGTCTGTTTGGAAAATGTAGGCCTGTAACATACATCAACGTGTGGCAGAGGAGTGCTGACGCTCTTATTGGATTTGGAAGCCACTCCTTCAATAAAAATAATGGATTTCCCATAATTCAATAGCAGATATAAAGGCCACCGGCCCAGTGATCCATAAACACTACGATGATGAGGTCATCTTCTCCAGAGGCCGCCATATGCTATATAAGCTTACGTGTGGAGAGTATTAACTAATTAAATACAGCAATGAAATAATAGTAGAATATATTTACAATTCAAATGTGTTTTCAATAATGAATGATATACATTATTTAAGGGCGATAGGACATGGCAAGCATTGTAATCAATGTGCTGTGTACAATTTGAAGAGAATAATCCTAAATATGTACTCTCAAAAATATGTATTTATGTAAATCTTACCCACCAAAGCATTAAGGTGACTTTACTTTAGATCATACATTTTCTGTCAAGGATGTAACCTTCAGGGGTCGACTTTCAAACCCCTCCCATGCACATAGTGAAGGGGTGGGATCCAAACAAAGAGGAACAATAATATCTCTCATACCAAAGACATATTTTGCATTTTCTCTTGAAACTCCTTTCCCAGGTTTAGAGTTCCTCATCTGCCTTTAGCACTGGTATTGAGTTTGAATCCCATATGGTCCAATATCAGGTGTATTGACAAATTAACTACAATTTAACATCCTCTTTCGTGGTTTCATTTTCCTCAAGGGCGACCTGTCCACTTAGCCACTGTATACTCCATATCAGTGCCTTCTACTTAGATAGAAGACAGACTTTGAATGATTATCCATTGAGAATAATGTCTAAATAATCCAGGACTAGACTCAATCTGGCTCCATATGATACTTGTTCTATTGGATCTCTCATTTGTCTCCCTAGCACCCAAGTAATTTTCCCTCACTGCCCCATCTCAGTAAATGATGAGTCGTCACTGGACAGGATGATAGCTGGACCGCCTCCATTCATGACATTCTCTCTTGACATTTTGTCACCTCTAACATAATGACTTTGGGTGACCAACAGGGGGCATTAGCCAGCAGCTTTAAAATGGATGCTTTGATATCCCTAAACTGTTGATGTAAGCCTCTCATATCAGTGACAGAGGGAGATGAGCAGCATTCGCTGCTATTTATGATCAAGATTACATTTTGGTCAATTACCTTTCTCCTCCCCATCCTATTATTAATGTGCACTAGTATCTTATTGCTGGTGTGCGTGTGCGTGTGCGTGTGTGTGTGTGTGTGTGTGTGTGTGTGTGTGTGTGTGTGTGTGTGTGTGTGTGTGTGTGTGCAGGGCTATAGCGTGTGTATGTGCATACGTGTATGTGCATTTTTTATGTGCGTAGCTACATGTTTTCGTTTTAGGAAGCCAGAGCGTAGTAGACGTTTGTATGGCATAACAAGATTACACTGCAGAATCCTAGCTCCCAGGGAAAGAGCGTCACATCACCCTCAGCCCTTTTCTCTCGCCGTCTGTCTCTCTTTCACCAGGCATAGACGCACTGATCTCAGATACAACCATCCTCTAATCCAAGCCTTGATAAGGCTTCAAAGCAACATGTCATTAATAGCGTGTTTGACATTATCCGTGCAAATACACTGGTTTGAACATACACTGTATGACCCCTCATTATGAGGACGCATATGTTCTCATAAGCCACATTATTCCAGTGAAGTGTTAGCTCTTTAGACTAAGCATGCCTGCAGGGCAATACTCAGTGTTTATTACTGTTAAATGAATGTGATGATATTTTCAAGGAGTTAGAATGTCAGTGCCTTAATCAGAAATAACACATTGCAGTGACGTTAACCCAGGTTTCTGCAATATTCAAAACGACCATAGAAAAAGTGCTCTCTACATTGACTCTGAACAAACTGCAATAAAGCACATACAGGACAGTATTCAATTCAATCAACTTTATGGGCAATCTTTGCTGGCAGGCATAGTAGGCATGTAGTCTAATATCCTATGGTCAAACTGAAACGGTACTCCATAAAAAGAGTACTGTATGTTCGGTATGGTCCAGGATGTTTAGGCGGCCAGCACAAAGAACTTCTGTCAGCCTCTGTCAGCCCCTCCCTCTAGAGTGGGCTCTGGGCCCTCTGTGTATCAAACAGGCCCAGTGAGGGGGTCGCCCCTGCCATGTGCTTCTCATGTGCCATGGTAATTGTGGCCCATTGTCATCAACCGGACTCCTGCGCCTTTCCCTTTTGATGTGACTACACTAATTTCTCCCCCCCCATCTCTCTCTCCATCCATGTATGGCCTCAGTGTTTCTCTGAGCAGCCTTTGATAGTGGCGCAATAGCTTTAATTGTTTTGTACTTTTCTGCGGCCGCTCCTCGTAGGTGGGCTCAATAAACTATACGGACACCAAAGCCTAGACCCCCATGCAATGTCAGGACCCCCTGCTCTGAGAAAATGAGTAATTAGCGGACCGTTGTTTAAAGTGACGGATGGCGACCCTATCTCGATTCTCGTCACTTTTTTGAAGATATTGGACGTCCGCGACTTGTTGGCGGTCGACGCAGCTGGAAATCAAAGTAGGAGCTTTTTCACACTCCGCTGGTCCCAGTAGCGCCTTTGATTTCGTAAATTGTCTCATTAAAGATGAGGCTGGAATCACCGTGGAGACCTGGCCCGAGTGGGAATTTGCCCTCGGTGCTGAAGGGCTGTTAGCACATCGGAGCGGCAGATTCCCAAGGCTTTTGGCCTGGGCAATTAGGCCTGGGAGTCAGGGATGCAAAGGCATGTGCAAGAGAAGGGAGGGAGGGGAGAGTCCAGGTGAGCCTCCTCCTCGTGATCACTGGCATGTTAGAATTAGTTTAATTGGGGCTCCGTTTGATTTTCACCGACGACAACCCTCCCCCCACACACACTCAGACGCACTCACACAGACAGACGCACCCAACTCCACCCCCTAACTTAATGGCAGAATGGTGACTTGTCAAAGTTGACAGCGACCTCGATGTCAGAGGGAGGGGAATGGGGAGAGGGGGTAGTGAAAAACCCTTTGAAGTGTGGCACCCACTCACTTTTGCCCTGCCTACTTTTAGAGCGCAGCATTTTCTTGTCTTTTTCTGGAAGAAACGTTTGAAAACAAATTGACACCTGGCCTTTGGGTCTTCTCCTCTGAGACCACGAGGCATTTTGCTAATGTCACCTGCTGCAGATGACTTCAATGGGATTATCGCATTCTCTTCTTGAGGACGTGATTTGACATGTGTGGTTACCTGAACTTTTTTCCCCAGGTCGTCAAGACTTTACATGAACTTTTTAACTCTCTTCCAATGATGTGTTCATTCTGAGGTGTCTGCTTGCTTGGTATTATCGCCAGCCCTTCAATAGTCCTAATTGGGACGGTTGGTTGTCATAAGGTAATGATAAAAAGGAGAGAGAGAGAGAGAGAACCCCAACTCATTTCCATCAACTCATTTCCATCGGTGTGTCATGCTTTCTGGAAATTCACATTTAAACAGGCCAATTAGGGCCGGTAGACCTCCCCGGTCATCACACAACGGTCGGGCCTCGGCACAAACAAACACACCAAGGACCCTATTATCCTTCTTCCCTCTCAAAGGCAGTCAAGCAATTTCTCTCCTTAAGTAGTGCATTTTAAGAAGCTGTACTATCTAATATTCTGTCGCTCTCTCCCACTCTCACCCACTCTTGTCTTTCTCAGCGTTCTAGAGGCAGGTTTCGGCTTTGTGCCCTTCCTCCCTCCTCCCTCCTCCCCCACCCTCCCTCCTCCTTCTCTCTGTTGAGGAATCTGGCCTAAATGAAAGCACATAGTTTGTGCGGGGGACTCATCGGGGCCTGGGCATCAGGGTGTTTCGTGCCGCCCCGTCAGTTGATGTTCCTGAATTGGTTTGAAGGGAGATCAAAGGGTCCCTCCAAATGGAGAGCCTGCTGTCGGAGAGAGAGACTGCTCCCTCGACCGAACCGGGGCTCTGCTGATCAAGCCGTCACATGCGCCTCCCTTTTCCCTCAGCCCTGGCAGGGAGCACCACTGCAGAAACTACGGGGACGAACATGGGAACGCTTTTTGTTTTACACTTTGACCTCTCCTGGTGTGTTGACGTCTGATGAAGTGTGATGACGTCTGTTTTTCTTTTTCTTCACCCAGTTAATTTCTCCCCACATTGTGTCTCTTTGCGTTATTTTGGGGGTTGTTGCCAAAGTTCATTTGGCACATTGTTGACTGTTCTATTGCATAGAGCTCCGTTTATTTTCGTAATCATGTTTCTCAGGTCTCTATATTGAGGGACTCAGTCTTCCCTCGTGTGACATTACAAATTACATTCCCTCTGTAAAACTGTTTGTTCCTCATGAAAAGTGTGCGTCACAACCACCCCCCACCATTTGCCTCCATGTTGTCTACCCCCAGCCCCAGCCCCCCTGTAACCCCTCCAGCCTCATCCCACACCACCATCACCACCCCCACCACCGTCTCGCCGCCGTATCATCGGCACACACGCCGCATCATAATTAGGCCGTGTACCGAGTTCCCCGATAACATGTACAGTTTATTTTCCTGTCTTAATTCTTTATCAGATGCATTGATCGCGCCGCGTGTGCATTGATCTGGGGCCACTGTCTGGAGAGCAGCGATAAGCGGCGGCTTGTCTCCCTCTCCCCGTGCCTCACCCTCTGTGTTCACCGCGCCCCCGCGGGCTGGAGGGGGGAGCGGCGGCCCGGGATTAGCACCTTATTAGCTTCACAGGAGGCTTCGCATTTTTTAAAGCTGACACCTCGACAGCCGCGCCGAGGCTACTTTACCAATGGGAAACATGCACACCGGCTTGACTCCATGACAATACACGCTTCAAAAGGCTCAGAGGAATGAGAGGTTGGATATTTTTCATAGCCTGTTTTTTTTTCTCTTTAAAGATGTGCCATATATTTACATAGTGACACTTCAGTGTGGGCACAAACCTTTAGCACTACTGTCATTCTACCTGTTCTTAACCGCAAGCAAAACATGTAGTAGCAATTCAAATTCTAAATGCTTTAGATATAACCATTTGCACTTATTTTTGTTGTTGCAGGATTGTCGATGGCACAGTCACACACAGCGACAAGAAGACTGCTCGGGTAAGTGTCATTTCAGGCCTACTGTCCATAAAGCGCTTGTTTGCAATAAGCTTTACTCTTGTTTGCCATTAGTCTTAGACCCGGTGAGAACAGGTGATGTGTATGTTTGTGTTGAAAGGAAGTGGTGATAAGTGGGAATTAATGCACAAGCACTCCCCACACTATCTGTCACACACACACACACACACACCCTCTATCTCTCTCTCACACACACACACACATGCACCAACACAAATGCACAATCACTCCTATCTGATCAGCGAAAGATGAACTAGTGTCATTCAGGCCCCCACAAGACAGAGGGGTTTGTTGACGGTTGGGTTTTCTCTCTCTTTATGCGTTGTAACCTGCCCTTCGTTAAGCCCGAACTAGGCCTTAAAATGCATCCATCGCTCCCCGAGGGGAGGGTTGCACCACCAGTGCCTCTGGGCTAATGGCCATGAGTGGCCAGCCCATTAGGCCCCTGTTATTGGGACTCCCTCATTAGCATCTGGGCCCATTGTGTGGCCAAACAATGGCAACAAACAAAACATTAACATGGAAATGGGCGAAATGTACCTAATTAGTTTTCTGTGCTTGTATTGTTAAGCGCTAAAAAGATAGAGCTAAATTGCTTTGGATTTCAACAAGGTTCCAAAGCCCCCCTCCTCCGCTGTGGTTTCTGGAAAGTCACAGAGAAAGAGAATGGTGTGTTTCAATCCCCACTGGTCAATGACTATTGTAAGGACAATGTAGCAACATGTCATAATAGGAAAATTAAGTACATTTAAAGATGCACTATGCAGAAATCGCTCCGCCATTTCCTGGTTGCAAAAATTCTAATAGTTCGCCTAATTTCAGTTTATGTGACTTAACAAGCAAGTATAGTGTAGAGAATCATTGTACCATCTAAAAAAATATTGTATTTTCAGCTGCTTGAAGCTGGTGTACAAAACCGAAAGTAAGCATAAACAAAACGTAAGAATGGGAAGCATAGAAATAGTGCACATAGAACAGATATACCGCTTCTTAGACTTGCTTTCAGTGAGAATGACAGATCTATAACCCACATTTCTATGTGAATTTGGTTGAGTCGCCCAATAAGTTACATATTGCAGCTTTAAATGTCCGATAAGTGTTAGGCCTATATTTATGTGAACATATTTCTTATACATAGTATTTGCATGGCTATTAATCACATCACATCTAAATGTTAGGTCTTACTGGCAAGATTAACAGAAGGACTGTCTTACCAATATAATATAATGCTCCTGTGTATTATGTTCCTAAAGTTTTGTTTTTAGTGTGCATTCATTCGTCTGTTCTTTATACAATTGTCTTTGTCATTGTCTTTGTTCATGTGAAGTTCTTGGGATGTTTGACGACAATAACTTTCTGTCAGCAGTTGCTATTTTGTGGAACACCTTAATAAGAGTATGGTAAGTCAAGAGTGCCTCTCTCAACAGCAGTCCTTGTGCTGAATGAACAACCTTTTGGTTTGTGGAATGAATGACCTCCTTCCTCCCAAACACACCCTGGGCATGTTTATTGAATTTCTTGTCGGCCATCTTTGTTTACCTCATTAAGGCAAAGTGGGAATTCCTCGACTTACACAGAAAGGGATTAACGACACTTCGCCCATGACCAAACCAAACCGGTGGTACAGAAGAACGACTAATCTTCATAACCATGACCAGCCCTGTTTAACATTCAGCTTGGAGACTTGGCCTGTTTCCCCAATCATGTTTTATTTTTACCATCTCGCTCTTGTTTTCCGTTTTCGTGATTAGTGTTGTTCTGACTGGCACTGTCCGTGATAATATTCCCTCAGTACAACAAAAAAACGTGGCTGTAATGAGAGAGAGCAGAGAAAATGATTTATCATTAGCTCTATTTTTGACGTTGTCTCCGTCCTCCTTCCCATTGAAGTAGAGACGCATTGACTGACAGTGTCAGCTTGTTAATTAGTCGTTATTGGTTGTCCTGAACGAGCTCTTTGACTGGGGAGCCCTCACCAGTGACCTCGGTAACCCCTGCCCATTCTACGTCAGACTCCAACATGGTGGATGCTCATCATTAACCGCTCATCAATCACCGTTAACACACTGCTCTGCCAAGCTACCTGCCACTACACAGCCGGCATCCACACTCTGCTCTTTTTGTTAGTGCAGTCTGCTCCATAGGCCAGTGTTTTTGACCAATTTATACTCTTGGATTGGGCCAGTTTTGGACCAGTTTATGCTCTTGTATTGGGGCAGTTTTGGACCAGTTTATACTCTTGGATTGGGTCCGTTTTGGACCACCAACTACTACAGTCCTATGGAACTGGATGACATCTGCAGTTACCATAGATGCCAAAAGTATTTTCCGGATTGCTGACTTTCTGGACAACACCTAAGGTACGTCTAAAAAAGGGTAGAACTTTATTTTAGTTTTACTATCCTTTTAAGTGTCTTGGATTGGACCAATTAGGACTTGGCTTTCCTGTTATCATCACCTACTAGCCACCTGGATTATTCTATTGATTGTTCTGTAACTTTTCGCATCACTTCCTGCGGATCCAGCAGATCCAGCTGATGATGTCTTTAACTCTCCCTCCCATCATCCTAGAATCCTGGACCCTTGTGACCAGTCAACCCCCTTTTCACCCAATCAACAGATGATCCTATCTGTATCATCTGCATGGTCTTCATGGTCCCCTCTGAATGATATTCAATACCTCCAATTGAAGACTGCGCATTTCATTACAAGAGGCACCCCTGAGTGATATGATTCACGCCTGTTCCTGTGTAGACACTGGACATGCTTAACCCCCACAGATTGCTCCACTACTCTGTGGTGTTTGCATCATTAGGCCTCCAGAGGGCTTGGGGGAATTTAAACAAATGCCATTTGTTTGAGTGGCCTCTGACACCCGAGCACTTGAGCCAGAGGTTTATCTCCTATGCCGATGAGCAACTGACTGCCAGGGAAGGTTGCAGTGTATATTATGGTTTTAGATTAAAGAGCAGGAAAGCCCAGGAACACAGCCTAATCCCGCTCCTCGGTGCAGCTCATGGAGCAGTCGTGTTGACCATGACCTTTTTGGAAAGGGAGGATTTGGTTGAAGATGCCCCCAGGATTGTGTGTGTGGGGGTATGGAGTCAGGACAGGCCGCCGGTTAATTGATTTAAAATGTAGAATATTTTTTCGCTGTCAAATCCCTGCAGGCTCAAGATCGAAGTCACTCACTCCCTCTCTCTCTCTCTCTTTGTCTCTCTCTGTCTCTCTCTTTGTGCTCTAAATAAGTACAAATTTAGAATTAATTTGCCAGCTGTTTTTGTTGCTGTTTATTGTCACCATGTTGATGGAGTTATATTTATATCTACTGTAGTTCCCTCTTCCCCAAGATACACAGCCCAATTCTATGCAAGGTCTTAGGGCCTTGAATGTTTCTTTGTGGGGTTTTAGGGCTAAAGGAGGAGGATAAACAGCTTTCCCGTCCCCAGGAGGAATGGGTATCCCCATGCCCCTGGAGGCAAGAGAATGGGGCTTGGGGAGAACCCCCCTCCGCCCTCCATTGGTGATTGTTCCTATGCTAAGGGCCAGGGCTGTTGTTATGTTGTAGGTTGCAGTAGGGCCTGATAACTGCCTGTGTCACACAGCAGCTCGCCTCATTAGTCACGCACCCTAGCCCCAACGTGATTTACTATCAAAACACATTGGTGTGTGTGTGTCTGTGTCTGTGTCTGTGTGAGTTATTAATGTTCATCCTTAAAATGAAACAATTGCAGCTGCTTTAAGGTGGTTTATTGTGTTAAAAAAAACATAGTAGAACAATTGGAATTGATTCAGTTCAACTACCGAATTTACATGACAGTGTTCAATTTCGTCAAGATACACTGCATCATTTCAATCATTACAGCCAATGCTATGCCAGATCCTAGGAGCCACCCTTAGTATCTCCTTGGGGAGCTACAGCAAGGTTAGGGAATTTCCCTACCTGCCCCAGTGCTGTTGGCACAGGGTTAATAGGTGTTCAACCCTCCCATTATCCAGGAGCGTTTGTGAATTACCAGCCGAGTGATGTTTACCATTGATATCATATATATGCTAATTTCACCACTTAATTAGTGGGGAGGGACCGGCAGGCGGGGCAGCAGGAGGAGTGAGGGAGGGGGCGATCATGTGTAAAATTGATTTGTGAGGGGTGATATTTGATAGACCGCAGGGGAGTGGAGGCTCTTTGGAGAGAGAGCAGGCAGGGGGTGCTGCCATGGGGAGTGGGCTCGGAACAGAGACTCCTCATGAAATAAAGTCCGACTTTTATTTAGGTTTTTCCTCTATCCATGACAATTCAGGTGTAGTTATGCTAAAACAAACGTGTGTATCATAGTTAAACATATTTATCTGCCTGCATGAATATGATATAAAAAAGATGAAGGTATGAGGTTTTTGATTCAGGGCTAAGTTGAGCGATTGAATATCCTACTTTACATAATTAAGTAGGTTTTTGCACAATTGCCCTTTAAGGTTATTGTGGCTGCTTTTGTTGTCCTCCATATTAAATAGTAATTGGTAATAGTTCAATTTCCTAATCGTTGGTTGGGGAATTCCCTCTCTAACTACCGTTAATTATAGTAGTGCCCTAACGATGCTCACCAGAGAGCTCCGAGCAGCCAGCATATTTAATTAAATTGTTAGTCTTTAATCAGGGGTTACAGGAAAATAACACTGGGAAATAATACTATTAGAGGAATTAATAATTGTGATAACAAAACAATGGTTGAATTTGCTAAATGCCAGATTTGGGGGGTTGTATTTTTTACTACTGAAACACACACACACACACACACACACACACACACACACACACACACACAGCAAACCTTTTATTCTATATGCATTAAAATAAAAACACTTTATTTTACACAAGCCCTCAACTTTAAAGTTTCCTAAATGACTCAGGTTTTACTTTCTATCCTTATTTATTTAAATTGTGTTTTTTTGCATTAATTCTCACAATTTAAACTGTGAATATTATGTAAAATAACAACTACATGAGACAAAAATACATATATTGAGCACAAATATGTTTTGCTTTGATAAGTTGAAAATGCACTTCTTGTGCCACCTGGCGCGCTCATTGTCAAGTCCCTGGTTTTAGCCAAAGGTTTAAGCCGCCGTACGTGAGACGCATGGTTAAATGTCTGCTGGCTCTGAAACAAACAGCCCGCACCCCGCTTTAAGTATATTATCAGCCAAGTTCCTTTAGGAACGTATTGCTAAAGAAGCTTACCATTTAATTAATGTAAGTTCGGCACAGATTACACCCAGACCAGTCTTGTAAGCGTAGGCTAGTCTTATTGACCTCCTATGCAAGAGCTTAAAGACACAAGAATGGCATTTTTACAAACTTTAATGGGATAACTAGTATAATCTATCCGAAGTAAGGGAGGAATAAAGTCTTTTAAACATAATACCCTTCCAAGTTGTGAGTGGGAGAGGGTCTCTGATGTGAAGTGCTGGGCTGACATTGCTACTTGTTTATTTGGGTATTAACTAGATACTTGACATATTTTTGCCTGCCTGGGATTTTCAGTTGATTTGTTTTGTAATAACTTATCCTTATCACTGTTTTTCTTAATAATGCTGACATTTTTGGGGAGCTTTTTTGGAGTTCTTTTTTTTTATGTTTAAAGCTCCTCAACAGGCAAAGGTGGAGATGAAATTACAGAATATTTATAGATGCCTATTTTGTCTAATGATTTTATCATGTATTGTTAGGAGATACCAATAAATGTGAATTTCTTAAAATTAGAAGGAAAAAATTATACATACAGACAACATAAGATATAAACATATAGACGTGTTAATATAACTGTAGAAGTTTGAAGAAGTATGTTTTATATGTATCCTTGTAACATTTGCATGTTTTATATTCACTGGAATGACATTTAGTAAGATCAATAGGGTTTGGAATTTTTTGTATTACTTTAACATTGTTTAGCTGCCGCACAAACTCCACGAACGCCACCATTTCACACGGAATGCAATACGCAAATTATATGACCTAGAACGAAAGCCGTTTTATTCGTTTATTTGCAAATTCTCCACCCCCCCCACCCCATTTTACCACAGATGTTGCAGTGATTTTTTTCTCTCTCTTCTTTTTTTAGTTTCGGTGTCACCCTTTTCAAACATTCTTTAACAGTGGGATAAAGGGATGGGGGGATAGAGAAGATTAGGCAATGGGATCCTCAAGGCATTGTCTGAACATTTGCAGATAAAAAGCATTGGTTTGGTGGGAGGGGAGCTGGAGGGGGTGGGACTGGGAGGGATTTGTAGCGTACGGGGGCAGGTGGTGGTGGCGGGTATTTTGGGGGTGCTTAGAAGCGATAGAGCCAACTGAGGAAAATGATATAGATATTTTTATATAGCAAGCCAACCAACCCTTATCATTAGGACCTTGCATTGCCTGTGATGCTTTCTTCATCTGCTGAATATTGATGTCAGCAATAAGCTGGTGAAATTTGGCATGGCTACAGCGCATTGCCAAAAATAGGACAGTGATTGGAGCTCATTGTATTATCCGCTTAATGGAAATATTATGACAGGATTCTTCTCCTTTTAATCTTGCAGCATCTTCTTCAGAATTGACCGTATTGTCATAGATAGGAATTTCATAGTAGGGTTTTCAATGTCTATCAAATGTGTTTGGCAAAGGATCACTGTTAACAACAATCCAGAGCATTTTGTTCATGCCTCTCCAAAAAAAAGAAAATAAAAAGTAGGCTAACATTTCCCCCCATAGCATTGATGTGCTTGATGACCAATCCATGTGTATTGACGAACCCATTAGCACCCTCATTTTAATCAATTGAAAGGTGATACTGTTAGCCTATTCTTGATAGTCCATTAATTTAATCCATATTAGTTTCCTCAATGTTTTTGGGGGAAGGATTACATATTCTGCCCCATTTAAACTAGAAGAAGCCAAAGCATAGGTTATCATTAGGTGGGGGAGGACAGGGTAACTTTGCCTAATTGATCATCATTTAGTTTACAAATTATGTCCTGACAGTGTAATTGAATTTGATTTATGTGGTCCATCAAGAGAGCCATTGACATGTAAACTGATCAAGACGCTCATATCAGTTAATGGTCAATGACTGGGAGCCTGCTAATGATGCCCCTTCATTGACTTGCTAAACTAGCCATTCCATTCCTTAAGTAGTTGTTATTTCCTTTAGCCTAGAGTGTATTTTGGCTGAGAGACATCCACACGCCAGGAATTGTAATGCAATTGACGAGCAACATTGGAATTAATAGGAAATGCAATTTATTGTTTTCTTGTAAACATAATCACATTTTTGTTTTGCAATTTTACAACCACACAAATGTCATCGAATGAGTAAGGCTATTCTTGGTGAGCAGGCCTAATGTTAAACTATCTATTATTGGTGAGCAGGCCTAATGTTAAATTGAAGTAATAAATATAGTTTAACAGTTAACATTCAAGTTATTTATTTTAGGTGTTGGCCTTTTCCCCCCCATTAGATAAGTATAGCACCAGGTTCTTGCCTTTCGAGCCAGGCCCATGCTGGTGCAACAACAAGCAGCTAATACCAGTTAAACCAGTACATTAGATAAGAGATAAGGTAATAGGAAAGGAAATTACCCTCTTGTATTTTGGCAAGAGCTTTTGCCTTCCCCTAGCTATCTTAAAAAATTCAAGGAGATGGAAGAGGAAAAAAACTCCCTGTTGGAATTCTTCCTCCAGATGCTTTGCCGTAGACTAATGGTGTTAGCGCAGCCATTAGCCCGGCAGATTAATTCATTAAGCTAATGTGAGGCTAACCCTGTCGGCCCTGCTGAAACGCGTGCAATATGACACTGCTCAAATTTGTTCTAACACATGCCCTGGGGAGCCAAACAGCCCGGTGCTAATGGGGGAGGCGGAGCCAATTATGCAAATTAAATTGGTACTGTCAACAGACTATAGTAGAACTGACTGACTAGCTATCTCTTCTTTCCACCTCTCTGCTTGCGTTCCCTCTCTCTCTCTCTCGCTCTCTTGCTCTTTTCCTTAATGTCCTTTCATCTCTGTTTTCGCTCCACTTTTCATGTCTTCTTCCTCCTCTCGTTCACTTCTCTCTTCCTCCTCTCATTCACTTCTCTCTTCCTCCTCTCGTTCACTTCTCTCTTCCTCCTCTCGTTCACTTCTCTCTTCCTCCTCTCGTTCACTTCTCTCTTCCTCCTCTCGTTCACTTCTCTCTTCCTCGTCTCGTTCAATTCTCTCTTACTCCTCTCGTTCACTTCTCTCTTCCTCCTCTCCTCATTTCTCTCTTTCTCTTTTTCTCTGTCTGTGCATCTGGAGTGTGATGGGTAGTGTATAGCCTACGCTAGGAGAGCGATAAGGTCTGTTTGTGTGGCTGTGGGGATGGGTGGTCTGAGTCTTATTTACCTGCAGGTGAAGAGGCTTTTCATTCAGGTCTCTGCAGGCCTATCTTTCCATTGTGTTCCCTGCCGTTCTGTCAACACTCATCTGGAGCACTGTTGAGTCAATAGTCTGCAGTCTCACACCAAGGGCCCTACACAACATATGGCCACAGTCACCAATACGCTCTCCCATGGACCCTCTTACAAGCAACGGCCAGATGAGCATCAGTAGAACCACCTTTCTGAGGAATATGTGTGAGCCAAGCTCAAATTGGTTGTAGTAGTAGAATTGCTGTTAATACGTAATTGTTTGCTAGATATTGACAAAAGTAGTGTATAGTCATTGGCCAGTAGTGATCAGATGCTAATAGACAGTGTTGCATTAAGTATACTTAATCACTATTGGTATCAATCTAGCCAAAGTTTCCAAACTTCTGCTGCATCTGGTTGGCTGAAGCAGAGGGAGGCCTGATCTGGTGGCTGGCCGGGCCTAGATATGTCATGCAGGTGCTGCTCCTTCCCCCCCGGAGCCCAACATTCTTCCATAGCCATGTGTGCCGGGGCAAACCACGCATACGAGGAGCGCCGTCCCACCGCTGACTAATCAGTGCCCCGGCAACATGCATTGTTGCTCTATGCAAATCCATTCACATTGGAATAGGGGGCTCGGGGGGAGAGGATCCCGAGCTCAGGCAACAGAGTTGGATAGAAAACTGAGGCCAGCCAATAAATGAAAGTTTGCCTTAAATCCGTGGGATAATAGAGGCAGGGTTGGGGCCGAGCTTCGAAGCCGAGATAAACAGAGGGATTACTCCTCGGTTTTGCATCACTCGCTCTCCTCTGGGTGGCCCTTAACCGTCAAGAAAGCAGAGGGGGAGAGAGGGAGAAAGAAAGAAGAAGAAAAAACGTTTAACGCATGGACATTCACACAGCACATGGGGGAAAGGAGTGAGCCTAATTCCATCAAAGACGGAGAAATTAGCAATTAATTTATTCGAGCCTCCTCCCTTCCCCCAACCCTCCCTCTATTTTAGGCCCAATTGTTGGTCAGTTCTGCAACATCTGGTCCTGAGCAGTCCATGTAGCTGACGACTGATGGCCTCTCCACTAAAGTAGCAGGCAGAGAAAATCGCCCCTTTTTCATTCATTTCTTTCCCCCTCGGAGATTAGTTAGGAACGAGGAAAGTAATCATTAAAAATGTTGCTCTTTTTCCAGGCCATGCATAACCACAGGCGGCGACTTTATTTGCAATTGTAATTTAAAGAATAATTAAAATAAGTTAAATGATTCTGTAAATGTAGAACAACTTGAGTCTTTGTGCTCAAGGGTGCATGAACCTCCCTCCTATGGCTGGTTGCTCTGATAATCTCGGTAATGAAAGGATGTTGCTCGACACTAATGACAATTTTTAAGTGTTTTTGGATTTGCCTCATCCCTCCGTCCTCCATGCACTTTCTCTCTGATGGCGGTGGTGGCATGTGTTTTGTAATGGTGTTCAGGGGCCAGCAGTTCTAATGCTGGGAATCCTATTTATTTGATTTGCTGTAAACATTGATGAAACATTATTGTAATAATAATTTATTCATTTTTGCATTTAAAGCCCACAAATTGGTAACTTCTGAGAACATAGATTGTGTTTTATAGATTGGTAACTTCTGAGAACATAAATTGTGTATTACAGATTGATAACTTCTGAAAACATAAATTGTGTATTACAGATTGGTAACTTCTGAGAACATAAATTGTGTATTACAGATTGGTAACTTCTGAGAACATAGATTGTGTATTACAGATTGGTAACTTCTGAGAACATAGATTGTGTACTACAGATTGGTAACTTCTGAGAACATAGATTGTGTATTACAGATTGGTAACTTCTGAGAACATAGATTGTGTATTACATATTGGTAACTTCTGAGAACATAGATTGTGTATTACAGATTGGTAACTTCTGAGAACATTGATTGTGTATTACAGATTGAGAACTTCTGAGAACATTGATTGTGTATTACAGATTGGGAACTTCTGAGAACATAGATTGTGTATTACAGATTGGGAACTTCTGAGAACATAGATTGTGTATTACAGATATAGATAGAGAATGGGATGGACCCTGTATTGATGCATGTCATGTCTGGTGACTTTAAAGCCTTTTTATTTTCACCTGGAGCTAATGCTGCTCAATCAAATGCAGAGTGTCAAGGGGAGAGGAGATGGAGAAGGCCTGCATAACGATAGCGTTTCTGAGATATGGGCTTTTGAGCAGCAGCAGCAGCAGCAGATTATGACTCCCTCCAGCTCTTGTGGAAATTAGCTGTTGACATTCTTCGGGTTCATTGTCCAAGATAGCTGGGCCAACCACCCGGATTTAGTAGATAAACCCTTCCACTGAGACCATTATCCATTTCACATTTCACCACAACTGGAAAAGGTTAACAAAATGATGCTTGGCAATGGACCCCTCTATAGTCCTATCTCCCTCATAAATATTGACGTAAATATGCTGTCTGCGTTAAATAAGGGTTCTGTCAAGCTATTCGAAGGTAAGTTTGTATATTTGCACGTGTAAGCCTATGTTAACACAGCTTCTCACATTTATCTTGCTTTGCCTGCAAACCTGCCTCATATTTTGACTAATAATTTAGAAACAAAACCCAAGGAATTTCTCATTAAGACCGCGGTCAAAGTACAGGAAGGCGATGATGTTATTGTTTTTTTCCCATGATCCTTTTGGCAACCTCGGGTCTTAGGAAAACAACCCAGACGACATGACAAAAAACGAACTTGAAAGGACACAAAAGCACAATGAGGGACGAAGGCAAGGCGCACCACTGGTGGCTGTCTCGGAACCAGTGGAGGAGTAGGCCTCGCCATACAGCCCCGGCCACTCCAATTCTGAGCCGATGCTAATGAGGCCACTCTGATCCCTCCGGCGCTTCCCATGTTTTCAACACCTTCAAGGACCACATGGCGCTAGCAGCATAAAGACAACTAAATGAGAAATCCGAACATTTTTTTGTGGAGCCGGGGCTCTCGGCGACGGCTTGCTTTTCAGGCCCGGACTGCTCATTGAATATTCCCTCCATGAAAAGAAAAGATAAGAAAGAGGTGCAACAGGGGGTAAGGATGAGTAAACTTCTACGAAAAATTGACATATTTGCCGATCGATTTATGGGTGCACAAGGCACTGAAGCCACTGAGGAAGAAAGAAAAAAAGAGTCCAGAGATTTGAAAGTGGAAAGAAAGAAAGAAAAGGGAGAAGATTCTCAAATTTTGGCGGGTGTTTCTCACAAGCACCATAATGAGATCACTAACATCTTGAGTCAGCCTCAGCTATAGTGGGCCAAACAACAGCCTGGCAGATGAAAGGTGAATGGGCCCTAGGTTCCCGCTGGCTGTTTTAGACCCCCTTTAATAGCACTGAGCCCTATGAAAGGCTCCTGGGCAGTAGCTCATATTAGCGCCCAGGCACACTGGTTAATAGGATGATGCCTTTTGGCTTTTGTCATGAGATTATTAAGGGTTCTGTTGTCACCGGTGCCTGTTGAGCACAAGCCCCTAGAATCGTCTCCCTGCGCTCATTGTCTTTTATGTGGTAAAAGGGGTCTTTTGATGAGACACCTCTCAGGGCTCTATCAGGTGAGCTCTGCTCATGGGTCTCCCATCTACTACACCCTCAGAAAAATCTCAAGTGCTCTGTTTTCCACTAAAGACCCTTGAATCTGTCATCATCTTCGACAAAGCCAAAAGCTACAGAAGGTAGGTAGAGGCAGGAGGAAAAAGGGAGATGAATAAAGCAACCTCTCTCGGTCATAGAAAAATTAAATATGTTTGAATTTAATTAATTAATTTACCCTCTTTCGTTTTCCTACGTAGTGGAGTAGGGCTATACAAACTGAAGGAGAGAGGTATAGAATGTTGAACTAAATTGAATCTGGTCTAACAGCTTTACATTGTAGTACATCTGCCTTTGGGTCAGTTGAAACAGTGAAAGGTGTTAGTAAAGAGACACATCCCCTCCCTTGTGTGTGTGTGTGTGTGTGTGTGTGTGTGTGTGTGTGTGTGTGAGTATGTCTAAATGTATGTATCTGTGTTCTTCTGCAAGCCTCAATTCACCCACCCAATAAAAAAACTCATGTTGTGAGATTTACGGGGAGGGGTCACTTACAGTGTCTTCAGAAAGTATTCATACCCCTTGACTTAATCCACATTTTGTGTTACAGCCTGAATTCAAAATGGATTAAATATATTTTTTCTCTCACCCATCTACACACAATACCCCATAATAACAAAGCAAAAACATGTTTTTCAAATTTTTTGCAAACGTATTGAAAATGAAATATCTAATTTACATACAATAAGATGTAAACAACAGTAAGAGTCAATACATGTAAGAATCACCTTTGGCAGTGATTACAGCTGTGAGTCTTTCTGGGTAAGTCTCTAAGAGTTTTGCACACCTAGATTGTACAATATTTGCACATTATTATTGAAAAAATTCTTCAAGCTCTATCAAATTGGTTGTTGATCATTGCTAGACATCCATTTTCAAGTCTTGCCATAGATTTTCAAGACGATTTAAGTCAAAACTGTAACTATGCCTCTCATGAACATTCAATGTCGTCTTGGTAAGCAACTCCAGTGTATATTTGGCCTTGTGTTTTAGGTTATTGTCCTGCTGAAAGGTGAATTTGTCTCCCAGTGTCTGTTGGAAAGCAGACTGAAACAGGTTTTCCTCAAGGATCTTGCCTGTGCTTATCTCTATTCCGTTTATTTTTATCCTAAAAAACTCCCTAGTCCTTGCCGATGACAAGCATACCCATAACATGAAGCAGCCACCACCATGCTTGAAAATATGAAGAGTGGTACTCTGTGATGTGTTGTGTTGGATTTGCCCCAAACACAACGCTTTGTATTCAGGACATAAAGTTCATTTATTTGCCAAATTTTTAGCAGTTTTACTTTAGGGCTTTATTGCAAACAGGATGCATGTTTTGGAATATTTTATTCTGTACAGGCTTCCTTTTTTTCACTCTGTCATTTAGTTTAGTATTGTGGAGTAACTACAATGTTGTTGATCCATCCTCAGTTTTCTCCTATCACAGCCATTAAACTCTGTAACAGTTTTAAAGTTACCATTGGCCTCATGGTAAAATCCCTGAGCGATTTCCTTCGTCTCCGGCAACTGAGTTAGGAAGGACGCCTGTATCTTTGTAGTGACTGGGTGTATTGATACACCATCCAAAGTGTAATTAATAACTTCACCATGCTCAAAGGGATATTAAGTGTCTGCTTTTATTTATTTTTACCCATCTACCAATAGGTGCCCTTCTTTGCGAGGCATTGGAAAATCTCCCTGGTCTTTGTGGTTGAATCTGTGTTTGGAATTCACTGCTCGACTGAGGGACCTTACAGATAATTGTATGTGTGGAGTACAGAGATGAGGTAGTATTTAAAAATCATGTTAAACACTATTATTGCACAAAGAGTCCATGCAACTTATTATGTGACAATTTAAAGCACATTTTTACTCAAAAACGTATTTAGGCTTGCCATAACAAAGAGGTTGAATACTTATTGACTCAAGACCTTTCAGCTTTTCATTTGTAATTAATTTGTAAAAATGTCTAAACACATAATTCCACTTTGACATTATGGGGTATTGAGTGTAGGCCAGTGACACAAAATCTCAATTTATCAATTTTAAATTCAGGCTGTAACACAACAAAATGTGGAAAAACTCAAGGGGTGTACATACTTTCTGAAGGCACTGTACATTCTCGAACATCTGTCAAAATAACATATGTAGCTTTTGCTCATTTTTAAGAGATTACACTATGATCTGGATAAAGAGAAAATAATTGAGCAGAACTTGGATAACGGTTAACCAGGTTGACGTTAAACAGAGAGCACTCTATGTCCATTTCGCAATCAATGAAGACCCTTTCAATCACAAGTGCTTTATACCCCGAGATTAGTTTTGGTGACTTAAGGAGCTAGACTACCTCAGTATATCCCACCATCTGCCCCCAACTCCAACCCCTTCACAAAAATAGCGCAAGGATACTGCCAGCCTTTTCACTCACTTCTTAACAAGAATGCTCCAAACACAGGCCCACTTCAAGTAATTAAATCAATCCCTTTGTGCTTCTCCAATATTCTCCTTCAGTGGGTGACTGCCTCACATCTGATTATGACTCTTCATGCATATTCAGGGTGAAGTCCGCTCGACTTCGTCCATAACGAGCTCTTACTTGTTTGAGCTGATCATGTTTGCCAATTTTTCTTCTCCTTTTTTCTTCTTTCCCTTCCCATTTTGGAAATCTATCCATCTATCCCTTAGTCTGCAGTTTGTTTCAGTGAGTCGTTAGACTGCAAAATGAGGAGTGGTCACTTCAAACGGCCATGTAGGAGAAAAAAACGTAGATGAGGAGAAGTTAGGGTCGAAGCCCGATAGACAAATTGGATTAGTGAGTATTGGATTAAACGGAAAACGGAGGGATAACAAACAAGAAAAGCTGGCTGTGATCACAGGGTTTAATATATTTCTTTTCCTCTACGATCCCTTTCTTCTACCTCCCCCTTTTATTTATTTTCTTTTGGAGTAAAGACCCCTTGGCTTAAGACAGACTTATTAAAACCCAGGATTAATTTGTAATGCTCCCTTAACCCTCCGGGTCAACTGAAGATTTGTTATCTAAAGCAAACAGTAAAAATTGTACTATAACAACGCGACAAGAGCTTTAAGTCCATTTCTTTTGGTCTTTTGTGAGATTTGAGGTTTAGAGGAAGGTGTTATCCCTAAGATATATTTATTTGAACAAGGAAAATGAACCCTAGCAGGATATTTTGGATGTGTGTGTGCAAATGTGTACGATGTAAAGCCTTGATAGTCCATCCTAGAAATTGTGCACCTCATATCTCAATGAATCAATGAAAATATATAATATAATTACCCAAACATTACAAAAGAACTTGAGCCATATAATACTGAACATATTGAAACATTGAAAAATGAACACCAGTAATCCTGGTAAACCAGAAACAACAAAGGAGAAACAAGCCTAATTCTATGAGCGTATTCACAAAAGGCCCTCATTTGTAATCAGCCGAAGATCCAAAGTAGTAGAATTGAGACTGTGGGCCACTCTCATTAGCCTTATCTTTTTAATGTAGCGGCGGCTAAAATGGTAATCTTAATCTTATTTGGTTATTGAGGCTCTGCTCGGGTCTCCCTGGTTGGTTTTCGAAGGCCTTTGGGGACATAGCCCAGTCCCCATAAGCCCGGGCCTCACAAACCACAAACTGCTGCCTCAATCCCTGCCACAGCAGCTCAACCTATTCCACAAGGTCGTAGTTCAAGGGGCTCAAGGGGTTGAGCTGAGGAGCAGGGGGACTGCCTGGGAGTAGTAGACCACCCTCCTCAAAGATCTCCTCTGGAGAACCAGACCGCTGAGGTCTACCGCCGTCCCTGAATCTTATGTCACGTATGTCAGTCCAAGCTGTTTCCAGGCCAGTATTGAGTATTTGGAAAGCAGCTCAGAGTAGGAGTACTGATCTAGGATCAATTTGACCTTTTTAGATAGTAATGGATACGATTACATTGACGGTGGTGGGTGGAGCTGATCCTAGATCAGCACTCCTACTCTGAGACGCGTTATGAATACAGGCCCTGAACTCATCATCTAGGACCAAAATGTAGCTGTGATTACCTTTTATTTCCATTCAAGGAGGATAATTAGACACACCCCCATTTCATTACCTTCCCAACGCACAAAAACTAGGAAAGTGTTTTATTTTTATATAACATTTCACATGACATTGTTCAAACAGTGAGGGTTTTTGGCAAGAATCTGGAGTGGGACAAGAGGAAACGTCCTGAAGGCCGCCTCCCTCCTTAAGCGGCTTTCAGGACGTTTCCTCTTGTCCCACTCCAGTTCTCCACTGTCCTCTTGCTTGTCTACAGAGATGTTGTGTATGATTCCATTTGCTCTACCTCTCCAATGCATTGTTTTAACTCTTTCATAATTCTGCCTTTACATCGTTATTTCGTCTCATCTCTTTTTCATACACTTCACACCTGAATATGAAAATGCCATTCTGTTCTATTACACATATATGGCTGCGTCTGCAGTTAAAAGATGCTTCTCTTCCCAGGAAACAGAAATGTCATACCACCTTCCCACTCACCCACCTTCATACTATATAGTACAATGACATCTAATGGTATTTGAGTTCTGCTATCTATCTGAGCATATTGTATGTGTATGTGCTCACTTGCCCGTGTGTGTGTTTGTGTGTGTGTGTGTGTGTGTGTGTGTGTGTGTGTGTGTGTGTGCAAATGCATTCTCTGGTGATCCTAGTACACACTTGTGCCTAGCAAAGTCACACACCTGCTCTTGCAAGTGCAGTAATCTAAGCTGTTTGCCTACAAAGAAATACCAGTTTGTTTATTGACATGGGCATCGTCTTAAGTGTCTCATGTTTGTCTATTTAATACACATTTAGCACACATCCTGTGGTGCGCTGTCAATCACAGGTGTTCAAACAAAGTCCTCTGGATCACAAATCAAAGTCCTCTTTATCAGGTGGTGTGTGTGTGTGTGTGTGTGTGTGTGTGTGTGTGTGTGTGTGTGTGTGTGTGTGTGTGTGTGTGTGTGTGTGTGTGTGTGTGTGTGTGTGTGTGTGTGTGTGTGTGTGTGTGTGTGTGTGTGTGTGTGTGTGTGTGTGTGTGTGTGTGTGTGTGTGTGTGTGTGTGTGTGTGTGTGTGTGTGTGTGTGTGTGCGTGTGTGCGTGTGTGTGTGTGTGCGTGCGCCTGTGTACGAGTCCATACCAGTGCTATTAAAATTGTATTGGGTTTGTTTGCTACAGTGCCTTCAGAAAGTATTCACACCCCTTGACTTTTTCCACATTTTGTTGTGTTACAGCCTGAATTTAAAATTGATTAAATTTAGATTTTTTTTGTCACTGGCCTACACACAATACCCCATAATGTCAAAGTGGAATTTTGTTTTTTGAAATGTGTATAAATGAATAAAAATGAAAAGCTGAAATATCTTGTGTCAGTAAGTATTCAACCCCTTTGTTATGGCAAAGTATTCAACCCCTTTGTTATAAAGTTTGGATGGTGTATCAATACACCTAGTCACTACAAAGATACAGGCGTCCTTCCTAACTCAGTTGCCGGTGTCACGCCCTGACTCAGGGGACGGTTATTTGTTGAGTCAGGGTGTGTATATTTTGTGTTGTGTTTAGTTTCTAGATCGTTTAGATCTATGTTGGCCAGGGTGGTTCCCAATCAGAGGCAGCTGTAGCTCGTTGTCTCTGATTGGGGACCATACTAAGGCAGCCTTTTGGCACCAGTCTGTGTGGGATCTTGTTCCGTAAAGGTATGTTATTTTGTCTACCTTGGACTTCACGTTTCGTTTTTGTTCTTTTGACGTGTGTTCAGTACGGAAATAAATATGAATGCATATCACACTGCGCCTTGGTCCTTCTCGTTAATGAACGATCGTGACAGAAGATCCCACCAATCCTGGATCAAGCAGCGTGATGAGGAGAGAGGATGGACTTGGGAGGAGATGAGAGAGAGTCTGGCAAGAGGGATGGAGGCCATGATCACGGGGGAGAGACAAGCCCAAAAAAAATTTAGGGGGGGGCTCACGCCGTGGACGTCGAGGCAGCAGGAGGCCGCGATAGAGCGGTTCAGCCGTTTAGCAGAGGAGGCCGCCAGATTAAGGGGGTCATTGGTGCAGAGGGAGCAGAAGGAAAGTGTAGAGGCACGGCGAGAGGAGCTGGTTAGGCAGCAGAAGGAGCGGGGGTTAATGAAGGAACCCAGTCCCGCTCCTCGCACTAATCAAGTGGTGTGTGTCGCCAGTCCGGTCCGGCCCGTTCCTGATTCCCGCACTAAGCCAGTGGTGGGTGTTCCCAGCCCAGTCCGGCCCGTTCCTGCTCTCCGCACCAAGCCAGTGGTGCGCGTCGTCAGCCCAGTCCGGCCCGTTCCTGCTCCCCGCACAAAGCCAGTGGTGCGCGTCGTCAGCCCAGTCCGGCCCGTTCCTGCTCCCCGCATCAAGCCAGTGGTGCGCGTCGTCAGCCCGGCCCGTTCCTGCTCCCCGGACCAAGCCAGTGGTGCGCGTCGTCAGCCCAGTCCGGCCCATTCCTGCTCCCCGCACCAGGCCAGTGGTGCGCGTCGTCAGCCCAGTCCGACCCGTTCCTGCTCCCCGCACCAAGCCAGTGGTGCGTGTGTCCAGTCCGGCACGGCCCGTGCCTGTTCCACCGGTGCCTGGTCCGGCACCGGTCAGCTGTTCCACTCCGGCGCCAGAGCAATCCACTCCACCGGGGTCCAGTCCAGCCCCGGTCAGCGGCTCCACTCCGGAGCCAGAGCAGTCCGCTCCACCGGTGCCTGATCCAGCTCCAGTCAGCGGTTCCAGACCAGACCAGGGCGCAACGGGGAGGTGGAGAGTAAGTGGTGGTTACACCCGGAGCCGGATCCGCCCCCGAGGCGGAATGCCCACCCGGCCCCTACCCTATTAGGTTTATGTGGCACGGTCGGAGTCCGCACCTTTGGGGGGGGGGGGGTACTGTCATGCCCTGACTAAGGAGACGGTTATTTGTTGAGTCAGGGTGTGTATATTTCGTGTTGTGTTTAGTTTCTAGATCGTTTAGATCTATGTTGGCCAGGGTGGTTCCCAATCAGAGGCAGCTGTAGCTCGTTGTCTCTGATTGGGGACAATACTTAGGCAGCCTTTTGGCACCAGTCTGGGTGGGATCTTGTTCCGTAAAGGTATGTTATTTTGTCTACCTTGGACTTCACGTTTAGTTTTTGTTCTTTTGACGTGTGTTCAGTACGGAAATAAATATGAATGCATATCACGCTGCGCCTTGGTCCTTCTCGTTAATGAACGATCGTGACAGCTGGAGAGGAAGGAAACCGCTCAGGGATTTCACCATGAGGCCAATGGTGACTTTAAAACAGTTACAGGGTTTAATGGCTGTGCTAGGAGAAAACTGAGAATGGATCAGCAACATTGTAGTTACTCCACAATACTAACCTAATTGACAGAGTGAAAAGAAAGAATCCTGTACACAATAAAAAATATTCCAAAACATGCATCCTGTTTGTAACAAGGCACTAAAGTAATACTGTAAAAAATGTGGCAAAGCAATTTAACTTTTTGTCCTGAATAAAAAGTGTTATGTTTGGGGCAAATCCAAAACAACACGTTACTGAGTACCACTCTCCATATTTTCAAGCATAGTGGTGGCTGCATCATGTAATGGGTATGCTTGTATTCATTAAGGACTGGGGAGTTTTTCAGGATAAACAAGAAATGGAATGGAGCTAAGCACAGGCTAAATCCAAGAGAAAAACCTGGTTCAGTCTGCTTACCACCAGACACTGGGAGATGAATTCACCTTTCAGCAGTAACCTAAAACACAAGGCCAAATCTACACTGGAGTTGCATACCAAGAAGACAGTGAATGTGACCAAGTGGTTGAGTTACAGTTTTGAGTTAAGACTTGAAAAGGGTTGTCTAGCAATGATCAAGTACCAATTAGAATTTTGAAAAGAATAATGGGCAAATGTTG
Organism: Coregonus lavaretus; assembly: GCF_964263955.1. NCBI lineage: Eukaryota > Metazoa > Chordata > Actinopteri > Salmoniformes > Salmonidae > Coregonus > Coregonus lavaretus. Next base: position 8,330,235 of record NC_140027.1, read on the forward strand.
CACAATCCAAGTGTGAAAAGCTCTAGAGATTTACCCAGAGACTCACCGCTGTAATCGCTGCCAAAGGTGCTTCTACAAAGTATTGACTCAGGTGCAAACATTTCTAAACACATGTTTTCACTTGGCAATATGGGGTATTGTGTGTAGATGGGTAAGAAAAAAATAGATTTCATCCATTTTGAATTCAGGCTGTAACACAACAACATGTGGAATAAGTCAAGGGGTATGAATACGTTCTGAAGGCACTGTATATGGTAATTATCAACTATGATCGGTTCCCACATATACTGTGTTGTCTCTAGTTTGAGTAATTAGCTACAGTGCCTTCAGAAAATATTCATGCGATAACACTCCAAATTGAGCTCAGGTGCAACTAATTTCCTTTGATCATCCTTGAGTCCACCTGTGGCCAATTACATTTTTTGGACATGATTTTAGAAAGAAAGACACCTGTCTATATAAGATCCCACAGTTGACTGTGGAGAAACTTTACCATGAAGTCCAAGGAACTGTCCCTAGATCTCCTAGATAGATATTGTGATGAGGCATACAGTGCATTCGGAAAGTATTCAGACCCCTTGACTTTTTCCACATTTTGTTACGTTACAGCCTTATTCTAAAATGGAATAAATAATTGTTTTCCTCGTCAATCTACACACAATACCCTATAATGACAAAGTGAAAACAGGTTTTTAGAATTTTTTGCAAATTTATAAAAAATAAAAAACAGATATACCTTATTTACATAAGTATTCAGACCCTTTGCTATAAAACTCAGGTACATTCTGTTTCCATTGATCATCCTTGAGATGTTTCTACAACTTGATTGGAGTCCACCTATGGTAAATTAAATTGATTGGACATGATTTGGAAAGGCACACACCTGTCTGTATAACGTCCCACAGTCGACAGTGCATGTCAGAGCAAAAACCAAGCCATGAGGTCAAAAGAATTGTCCGTAGAGCTCAGAGACAGGATTGTGTCAAGGCACAGATCCTGGGAAGGGTACCAAAAAATTTCTGCAGCATTGAAGGTCCCCAAGAACACAGTGGCCTCCATCATTCTTAAATGGAAAAAATTTGGAACCACCAAACTGCAAAACTGAGCAATCGGGGGAAAAGGGCCTTGGTCAGGGAGGTGACCAAGAACCCGATGGTCACTCTGACAGAGCTCCAGAGTTCCTCTGTGGAGATGGGAGAACCTTCCAGAAGGACAACCATCTCTGCAACACTCCACCAATCAGGCCTTTATGGTAGAGTGGCCAGACAGAAGCCACTCCTCAGTAAAAGGCATATAACAGCCCGCTTGGAGTTTGCCAAAAGGCACCTAAAGGACTCTCAGACCATGAGAAACAAGATTCTCTGGTCTGATGAAACCAAGATTGAACTCTTTGACCTGAATGCCAAGCGTCACGTCTGGAGGAAACCTGGCACCATCCCTACGGTGAAGCATGGTGGTGGCAGCATCATGCTGTGGGGATGTTTTTCAGCAGCAGGGACTGGGAGACTAGTCAGGATCGAGGGAAAGATGAACGGAGCAAAGTACAGAGAGATCCTTGATGAAAACCTGCTCCAGAGCGCTCAAGATCTCAGATTGGGTGCGAAGGTTCACCTTCCAACAGGACAACGACCCTAAACACACAGCCAAAACAACGCAGGAGTGGCTTCGGGACAAGTCTCTGAATGTTCTTAAGTGGCCCAGCCAGAGCCCAGACTTGAACCCGATCTAACATCTCTGGAGAGACCTGAAAATAGCTGTGCAGCGACGCTCCCCATCCAACATTACAGAGCTTGAGAGGATCTGCAGAGAAGAATAGGAGAAACTCCCCAAATACAGGTGTGCCAAGCTTCTAGCGTCATACCCAAAAATACTTGAGGTTGTAATCGCTGCCAAAGGTGCTTCAACAAAGTACTGAGTAAAGGGTCTAAATACTTATGTAAATGTGATATTTCTGTTTTTTAATTGTAATAGATAAGCAAAATTTTCTAAAAGCTGTTTTTGCTTTGTCATTATAGGGTATTGTGTGTAGATTGATGAGGGAAAATAACAATTTAATCAATTTTAGAATAACGCTGTAATGTAACAAAATGTGGAAAAGGTCAAGGGGCTGAATACTTTCTGAATGCACTGTATATCTGGGGAAGGGTATAAAAACATGTCTAGAGTGTTGAAAGTCTCCACCATTGGGAAATGCAAAAAATGTGGAACTACCCAGGCTCATCCTAAAGCTGGCCATCCAACCAAACTGAGCAACAGGGCAAGAAGGACTTTGATCAGGGAGGTGACCAAGAACACAATGACCACTCTGACAGAACTACAGAGTTCCTTGGCTGAGATGGAAAAAGCTGCCAGAAGGATAACCGTCTCTACAGCACTTTACCAATCTGGGCTTTATGGGAGAGTGGCCAGATGGAAGCCACTCCTGAGAAAAAGGAACATGACAGCACGCCTGGAGTTTGTAAAAAGGCATGTAGAAGACTCTGAGATCATAAGACAAAAGATTATGTGGTCTGATGAGACAAAAATGTAACTCTTTGGCCAGAATGCAAAGTGCTATGTCTGGAGAAAACAAGGCACAGCTCATCAGTCGTTTAACACCATCCCTACCGTGAAGCATGGTGGTGGGAGCATCATGCTACGGGGATGCTTTTCAGCGGCAGGGACAGGGAGACTGGTAAGGATAGAGGGAACAATGAATGGGGCCAAATACAGGCAAATCCTTGATGCAAACCTGCTTCAAAGTGCAAACGACCTTAGACTGGGGCAAATATTTACTTTCCAACAGGCCAATGACCCCAAGCATACATCCAAAGCAACGCTGGAATGACTTCAGAACAAGAATGTGAAAGTCGTTAAGTGGCCCAGCCAAAGCCCAGACTTGAATCCCATTGAAAATCTATGGAAAGACTTGAAGATTGCTGTTCACCGCCGCTCCTCATCTAACTTAACAGAGCTTGAGAAAATCTGTAAGGAAGTATGGGAGAAAATCCCCAAATCTAGATGTGCAAAGCTGATCCAGACATACCCAAGACGACTCAAAACTGTAATCCCCGCCAAATGTGCTTCTACAAAGTATTGACTCAGGGGTGTGAATACTTATGTAAATGAGATATTTCTGTATTTCATTTTCAATAAATTTGTTTTCACTTTGTCATTATAGTGTATTGTGTGTAGATGGGTGAGAAAAAAATATATTTAATCCATTTTGAATTCAGGCTGTAACACAACAAAATGTGGATTAGGTCAAGGGGTATGAATATTTCTGAAGGCACTGTATTTTTCCCCTTGGTATATAAAAGCAGTTATAAAATCAAAGTGCATTCCAGTTCCACAACAAAAAAGGCAGAGTCATCACGCAAAGTGGTTAAACTAGCTTTGTTCTCTTCCCTGTTAAGAGAAAGTGTGATCCATTTCTTCTTCGTCTATTACTATTGTAATCCCTACCCAAATTGCCCTCCATTGCAGTTTGTGTATCAGCTATTTGCAGTGGATTAATGTGAGTCACTGGTGGCAAGTGTTCAAATCAATGTTTATTAATGGTTTCTTTAAGTGGTTAAAGATTAAGTAATTAACATATTGATGAACTTTTCCCAAGTTGCCCAGGGAGAAAGGAGCTTTTAGTGGAGAGGCTGAACTGAAGCCAGTTTCAACACTGAGGTGGAGAGTCAATGTTTAGTACTCTGGATTCGCACAATAGTTTAGTTTCTGGGGGATTTCTTAAATAATGCTTGTGCCTGTAATATCATTATTGCTGACTTTGAGTAATGTCATCATACAGTGGTAAATGTAGTTCATGATAATTACAAAGGTAGCATCTAGGTTAGACTCCAGTCATTGTGGATAATGTATAGCTCTTAGACTACATATTTATCTATTTGTAAGAAAGTAATTTAGGCTTTTCTCCATCTTCTTATAACACCTGAGATTTTTGTTATACCCCTGTTACGTTGAATCAACGTCTCTTGTGTACATTTTATACCAGCGACAGTGTCTGCCCTCCCTGCAATAGGGAGCTGGGTACAGTCAGTCACTCAACGCAGATTGATTTTGCCATTCGACGGCGACCCGCCACAACCCTTTGGCTCGCCATGGTAATTCCCTCTCGCACCTGATAAGGTACCCGATCCATAAGAAATCAATTGTAATTAGTTTGAGGGGGGACTTGGCTTAGGGGACTCTGCTCTCTCTCTTGTTTATTATTCTGCTGCCAGTCATCTGCACACCTGATATCAGTTAATCTCCTGATTATTAAGTGAGGATTATTGATGAAAGGGGGAACAGCTGTATTTTGTTCTACACTCCTATCAAGGACATGAGGTTCTAGATCTATCTATCTATCCTCTGAATAGCTATACTTTGTTACTCAGTGCTGCTCCCGTCAGAACCACATTGTGTGTGTGTGTGTGTGTGTGTGTGTGTGTGTGTGTGTGTGTGTGTGTGTGTGTGTGTGTGTGTGTGTGTGTGTGTGTGTGTGTGTGTGTGTATGTTTGCGCCCTGTGTGTGTGAGACCCCCCTGTTGGGACTGATGGCTAGCTGTCAGTCTGACAAACGTTAGCGTAGTCGAAGGGAGGAGAAGGTGAGACTGACAGCAAACAAACACTGAGGTGTTGAAAGTTTGCCAAATAAAGTCATTAACATACTACTAAGGCTACTATTCTCACTACGAGATATGAAGGAGAGTCTGAGTGGCGAAAGAGAATTCTACTTTTCAATTCACATTACATCCTTGCCTTACATTTCGCTGTGGCTGGCAACACAACATTCTTGGTCCGCAGCTCAAATTGACCGTAAACATCACAGTAGCCACAGAGCCAGTAAGCACAAGCTATTCAACAATGACAGAAACTTTTCTTCTAAAACATTACACTATTGAATGATGCAACCAAACCATATTACACTCTTGAATAATGCAACAATTCAATAGCATGTATGTGCAGACAATGAAAGGGTTTATATTCTCGTCTGTAGGCTACACTTATTACATTTTAGCTTCAAGACAATAGCACAGAGTTGCTATAACAGCATGTCTTCATCAAGTAACGTTAGCCTATCAAGCATTTATGATTAACCCTCTCACACAAATATAAAGTACATTAGGCCTACTTTACATTACAACAAACCAGGCTTCATTTTTATCAATATCATGCAAATCATCACGTGGTAAAAGCAAATTGCGACTGAAAACATGGGTATATGTGAATTCACCCCAACAAGCTGTTTTATATGGAAGCTCATAACCGCCATTCAAAAAATGTAATACAATTTCCCTTATGATTTGTCAAAGTGCACAATTAGTCTGTGCTTCAGTCTGATCAACTGTAGCCTACTGATAACAACCACAGCAGCAGGTAGCCAAGAGAAGCCTATGCGCTCTGATCCCATCTGGGCCAGGGGAAACATAGCGTCATGTTTTTAATAGCCTACGATATGTATTTAGAGCCTAAAATAGGCCCATTTATTTGTGTTCTTAGAAAATGTGAACTTGATCAAATTTGGTTTATATTCACACTTCAGGTGGCTAGACTGCCTTGGCCTTTTTCATCCAAAATTATTGACTGGAATTAATCAATCAACACAGTAGTGATGTCATACTGTATTAGGATCTTTTTAATTACAGATGCAAAGGCCTACACCATGCAACCCTGCATACAGCGAACTCAGCCCTGTTAGTTTTTTTGTTCGTTTTTGGCCAATTGCAGTTGTTCTCTTTGTCTGTGTGAAGGAGTTAGTCCAGGATTATTATTTTTTTAAATGTTTTTTTTACAGCTGATTTATTAGAATGTAATACGCTACAACTAGGGTCTGGAGTTGGTTAGGTTAGCCTACTACCAGATTAGGAAAAAATCTGAGCCCTAGGAAAACTATTCCCCCCCCCACACCTCCACCACTCTGGGAACTGTGGTGCCACCCCTGAAATCATCACACAATGTTGCAAATGAACAAAAAAAAAACATATCCTATTTGTATGATCTATATTTGACATGTTTTTGGTGGTGAGGATGAGCTTCCATAGTTTTACTTGACTCAGTGCAGCAGGCAGCTACTGCAACAATTTCAGAATGTAACAGGGTGTTACATCAATAAAACAGGTCTAAAATATTATGAAAATGTCTATACATTTCAGCCATTTCACAAACATTGCTCTGCTAATACCATTCATACTGTAGGCTCAACAAGACAATACTGTTTACACTGCCCTGCTTCAAGGGGGGCAACTGTCTGTCGAGTGTCGTGCACTACCTCCGGAGGTAGCGGCCGAGGCGTAGCAAGTATGCAAGTTTACATTTGATGAATATGTGTAGCCACAATTTTGACCCTTCGCCTCAAAAAGCAAGGTGGAGTTACAGTGATTCCCTGCAACAATGCACTACTACCGCACCTCACCCCTGGCCTTTGATTTCTCTCGCCATTTATTTCAGCTTTCGGTTCATGCTCGGGGTCTCCGTATTTGAAAGTTGACGCTCCTTCTCTTAAAGGGGGGATTCATGCACAGACTACTGCCTACTTTTGTAGTCCGTCTCGGGTTTTGTATGATAAGGTTGTTTTTTTATACATTCCAAATCAATATGTAATCCTGTGCAGGGGCTTATCCTCTGCACTAGGCCATTTGTGAGGCTCTTTGAGCTTTGTTACAGGTCTTCTGGCGGCTCTATGCCACAGATTGATTAGGTGCAGTGCCAGAATCCTATCAAATGGCCAGCTCTGATGATGGTGCAAACTCTTTCAGGGCCTCTAGTTGACTGGAACTGGAGATAAGGCTGGATGGCAATTCCCTTCCCTCCTCCAGCACTCTGGGTAGAGAAAAAATAGTGTTAGTATATGTTGTAAGTAGGAAGATTGTGTTTTGCTCCTGTGCTCCAATTGCACTTCTGTAGCTATTTTCAATATTTGGAAATAATCTTGTGTTGTATAGCTCATCTCTCCTTTGTCTAATGTCAAGGCACTTTAACTCTCACAAATATACACAAATGTCAAATGCTAATGTAACAACTGCCTTTAACTCTAGGTTATATTGACATTCCATTTTTGCATTGGGTTTTAAGTTTACTTCTTTGGTTGAAATTCATTTGGATTAACATCTTTACATTTTCTAAAATCAATTACTTTCTCTCTCTCTCTCTCTGATCTTGTCACTCCTTTGTTAACCAGGTAACCCTGTGGTTAAAAGTGAATCCTTTTTCAGCAGCTCATTGTACGTCGATGAGGCAAATCCACCTTATCTGAAAAGTAGGCCATTCTAACGGCATTTGAATGACCAGAACATAATATAAATAGATTGGGCTGGTAAAGGATAGTAGAACTCTACAGGTCATTTGTTACCATGGTAAACTCCTCCCTTGCCAGTGTGGCGTCACAAGTTGATTATCCTGTTTCCCCCAATTATTTAGGCTATCTCCAGCGAAAAGTAAAAGCACTGAATTACGAGTTTGATTCCAAAAACCATCATGATTGGCGTAAAATGTGTCATTTTAGGTTTGGTAAATAAGCAACCCAAGTCTCTCTTCCCTAAAGCTGCTGAGAAATGCAGCGTCGCCTTCAGTGTATTTTTCTCCTATTTTTTTCTGTGCATAGGGAGGGTCACGGGGAACTGAACCTGTGCATTCTTGTGTGGCTTGCCAACGCTCACATGGTTACCACTGGTGCACATTGTTAGGGATATCTGAATGAGCACTGGCCATGCAAGTTTTAACGTGATTGCCCGGGGGCAGTAGAGTGAAAGAGAGGAGGAACAGAGTGAGGGAGAGAGAGAGGGAGGGAGGGGGGAAAGAAGAGAGAGAGAGCCTAATCCTAAAAGGATTGAAAGTTGCCTTACTCTTTGCTCAGGGTCCCCCCCCCCCCCCCCCCCCCCCTCACCCCCTCACTCACTCTGTTTTTGGGGGGATTGCGATGGGGGTGTATGTATGGTGGTTTGGGTTGGTTGGGTGACTGTGGGCTGTGGGATCTTTAAGCCGGTGTCTGATTTCTCCCTCCTGCTCCTCATTTGTTCTGCCGTGTCTCTCATCATTCCTCCTCATTGTTTACCTTCCTAATGAGAGGGGCGGGAAGGCCCTGTGACAGACAGCTACATGCTCCCCTCTGCTCTCTCCCTCTCTCTCTCTCTCTCTCTGCTCTCTACCCCTCTCTAGCTCTGCTCTCTCTCTGTATCTCTGCTATCTCTCTTTGCTCTCTCTCCCTCTCTGCTCCCTCTCTGCTCTCTCTCTCTCTCTCTCTCTCTCTCTCTCTCTCTCGTTCTTCCTTTTCTGTCTCTCTCATTGTACAGTGGGGAAAAAAAGTATTTAGTCAGCCACCAATTCTGCAAGTTCTCCCACTTAAAATGATGAGAGAGGCCTGTAATTTTCATCATAGGTACATGTCAACTATGACAGACAAAATGAGAAATTTTTTTCCAGAAAATCACATTGTAGGATTTCTAATGAATTTATTTGCAAATTATGGTGGAAAATAAGTATTTGGTCAATAACAAAAGTTTCTCAATACTTTGTTATATACCCTTTGTTGGCAATGACACAGGTCAAACGTTTTCTGTAAGTCTTCACAAGGTTTTCACACACTGTTGCTGGTATTTTGGCCCATTCCTCCATGCAGATCTCCTCTAGAGCAGTGATGTTTTGGGGCTGTCGCTGGGCAACACGGATTTTCAACTCCCTCCAAAGATTTTCTATGGGGTTGAGATCTGGAGACTGGCTAGGCCCCTCCAGGACCTTGAAATGCTTCTTACGAAGCCACTCCTTCGTTGCCCGGGCGGTGTGTTTGGGATCATTGTCATGCTGAAAGACCCAGCCACGTTTCATCTTCAATGCCCTTGCTGATGGAAGGAGGTTTTCACTCAAAATCTCACGATACATGGCCCCATTCATTCTTTCCTTTACACGGATCAGTCGTCCTGGTCCCTTTGCAGAAAAACAGCCCAAAAGCATGATGTTTCCACCTCCATGCTTCACAGTAGGTATGGTGTTCTTTGGATGCAACTAAGCATTCTTTGTACTCCAAACACGACGAGTTGAGTTTTTACCAAAAAGTTCTATTTTGGTTTCATCTGACCATATGACATTCTCCCAATCCTCTTCTGGATCATCCAAATGCACTCTAGCAAACTTCAGACGGGCCTGGACATGTACTGGCTTAAGCAGGGGGACACAGCAGGATTTGAGTCCCTGGTGGCGTAGTGTGTTACTGATGGTAGGCTTTGTTACTTTGGTCCCAGCTCTCTGCAGGTCATTCACTAGGTCCCCCGTGTGGTTCTGGGATTTTTGCTCACCGTTCTTGTGATCATTTTGACCGCACGGGGTGAGATCTTGCGTGGAGCCCCAGATCGAGGGAGATTATCAGTGGTGTTGTATGTCTTCCATTTCCTAATAATTGCTCCCACAGTTGATTTTTTCAAACCAAGCTGCTTACCTATTGCAGATTCAGTCTTCCCAGCCTGGTGCAGGTCTACAATTTTGTTTCTGGTGTCCTTTGACAGCTCTTTGGTCTTGGCCATAGTGGAGTTTGGAGTGTGACTGTTTGAGGTTGTGGACAGGTGTATTTTATACTGATAACAAGTTCAAACAGGTGCCATTAATACAGGTAACGAGGGGAGGACAGAGTAGCCTCTTAAAGCAGAAGTTACAGGTCTGTGAGAGCCAGAAATCTTGCTTGTTTGTAGGTGACCAAATACTTATTTTCCACCATAATTTGCAAATAAATTCATAAAAAATCCTACAATGTGATTTTCTGGATTTTTTTTCCTCAATTTGTCTGTCATAGTTGACGTGTACCTATGATGAAAATTACAGGCATCTCTCATCTTTTTAAGTGGGAGAACTTGCACAATTGGTGACTGACTAAATACTTTTTTTCCCCACTGTACATGTATGAGTATTTTTCACTGCTATGTTCATGACACATCATGAAGGATGACTTTCTTTCTTGTTTCTGTTTAGTCATGTGAACTGTCAAAAAATTTAAGTTGCAATGTAGCCTAATATTTGCACTCACTTGACAGTCAATTCGGAAATTGACGTCATGCCAATACTACTAATATGGGCCTATGAAAATAAAGCCAACATACATTTTTTAAGATGATAAATTGCATAATGTTTGATGTTCAATATATGAAGTCCATTTTAAGAGGTGTTACAAATATGTATGACACGTTGTATTCTCAAAACTTGGGTCTTGTAAAAAAATTAATATTGAAACTAACTGTTTCACCAACACCAACTTTAGTAATGGTGTCTTCAAGACTTACATTTAAATGTAAGTTCTGTATCTCATATCAGGGACGTCATGCCCATTTATCCATTTGTGTGTAGAAAATATAGAAGATATTGTTTATTTCATTCAAAAATATCAAATTTTTCCATCTCTTTAAAAATATTAGGTGCGTGGAGCCTCTGTGTTTTAGTCTATGGCACCTCTACTAACTACTAGCCTGAGTGCCAGTCTGGCTAAGTGACTACCCTTGACTTCCCCATTAAGTGCCAGTGTAGGACAAAGAGAAACTGAGTGCCAGTGCAGTAGACAGGCCTTGTGTGATAAGTACATGGTCCTCAAAATTGATATCCTTCCGACTGTGTCATTCAGATTACATTACAGGAGAACGATTCATTTTTTTATCAACCTCCTTCTATATGCAAAAACTGTACTTCAACTGCCTTTAAAACCTCTACATCTCATCAATTATTTTCATGGGATTATTCCTTTACTCGTCAGTTTGAAGCCAAATGATCACCATTTCACCCTTGGTGACACATCTGGAATGGATATGATAGGCTACTGTTACCTTTGGTTGTAGGCTAGCAGTTATTTGCAGGGACAGTGAATAGGCTAGCTACCTGTCAACCCATCTGACCTCCCAGTGCCCTGTTGAAGGCTGGCGTGCCTAGGAGTACATGATGCTCGTGTCTCCATTGTGAGGAGGACACCAGGTGATATTTCAGACTGGAAAACTAGCTCTATATGGAACAGTACAGTACATCCCTATCCCATGTGTTTACATTACAGCACAGTATCAAGCAGCAGAGTATCACAACACATCACACTCACTCACCCTGTTGGTCATGTGATCTCACCTCTAAGCACTTGTAGAGCTATTGCATAGCTTAATAGGCCTATTTCTTATGATTGATAATAAATCATGCAAGATGGTTAATGGATAGGATGCAACAATGATCTATTAGTCAAAAAAGTCAGTTGATGAGCAGAGAGATTATAACTAACAAAAATACATCACAAATATGCTTTAAAGTCTCCTGAGCACCTTCAATAATGATTTTATAGTCGTTGCTGTAAATTTGACATAGATGTTGGTCTGTTTATTTCATGTGGTTTAATAATTAGGCATGTTATTGCCATAGTAATAAGTATGAATTTAATGACCTACTTTCACTTATGGTATAGGCCTACACTTTAGAGGATCAGACTAGGCTACTCTAAAACGAAATGCCTAACATCTTAATAACAATGCATTCATTATTTTTATATTTTTTTAAATCATATAGTTTAGTTTGATATTTATATGCATTTGAAGCTAAACTGATATGGGAATGTTTTATGCATTCTGAATGATTAGGATTCCAACATGGATACATTTTCCAAATGGGTTAAGTGTTTACATAGCCTGGATTTATTTCCACTAATTCCGCAAATAGAGCCGAGATTTGAATTTCATTATTAGAATTGTATGGTTTTAATCAGAAGATTATTCATATGGATTATTATTTCACAACACAATGTAATCTATAATAATTTGTGGATGGAACGGAATGCATAGCACCAGACTTACTCATACGTATTATCATGTGCATATTGTTATTCGAATAGACGTTTTGACATCTGTGGTCAGAGCTCATTCAGTTTCAGCTTCGTCAAAGAAATGGCACGGCTCCATGTACATCAACGAGATAGTCATTTAATCTGCATGGGAGTTTTCATTGTAGTAGACCTATACACCATTGACTAATGTAGTGGAAATCTCTCAATTGAAAGTGTTTACAGTAGTAGCCTATAGGCTACACCTTGTTTGAAATACTTTTGAAAAAATATAGCCTATATTTTAAACTTGCCTATAGGCTATTTCGTTATGAATGGCATAGATATGACTATGTCATTTATTGAAAACAATTCTCACCATTATTTCGAAATTTGCTATTAAATCTGCCGTTATGGAAATCTTTAAAATACAATATTGAGCATCAAAACTAAAATTCCACATATGTGCATGATAAAATCTTGCATGAAAAACCATGATCATTTGATTACTGTCTCCAACCAGAGTTCCGCATTAAGGTGCGCACCTTACCTGTGTGTATTTCCAGCATTGTGTAATGCTTCACTTTTACGCGTGTATCCAAAAAAGAAAAAATCAAACACTCGATCCTTGACACCGACTATAAACCCATAGATAAAGTATTTTTGATTTTTTTTAAACTTCAAAATGAGGTGCTGGTCTTCTTACGTAGTGCTATAGCTGTAGCATACATGCCATGGGTGTCTTTCTGGGAGAACGGATTGCCCCCCTGCGTATTGCAGATGTGCAAGCTTTGAAGTCTGTCGCTATTACCGCGCATGCAGGTGTTGATCATGGGTAGATTTTGCGAAGCCCCGTCCACAGCCACAGATTTTTTTTACAAAGGGAAGAGGGAGAGAATACCGACTCCATGTGCTCATGCTTTCTGACAACTTGGGGGATTTTATGCATCATCGTTTTAATAAGCACCGACAACATATACGACCTTCTCCAATCCTGCCAGCTAAAGAGACCAACCTTACACCCCCACCCAGTGAGTTGCCCTGATCCCTGGCTTTACGGGTTTAGCATTAAGAAAATTCTACTGCAATTTGGGATTAGGTCCAATACTCTTGTAACAATGGGATTTTTCTATTTGATATCGTGCTACTTGTGTGCGATCGATCACATTGGCTTTGACAGGTCTAGGCCTATATGTTGGACGCTTGAGTCATACAATAGTTGGAGCAAATGTGTGAGATTAGCCAACAAATATCGCGTTTGTATTTTTCCCTGGCCATTGTAATATGCATTGGGACTGTTTGGCCCTGACAAAAACGTAATTGACTTGACTATTGGAATTTACCTTGTATTACTAATATTAGCCTTATTTCGTTCATAGCCAAAGCCTACCATATAAAATGGCACCTATAGTTTTGTGTGAATAAATGTAAAGTGAAAACCTCTTGTCATTCGAAACGCTCTTGATTTGCCTCCAACCATTAACAGCTTTTATTTTAGCGCTGTTACATCCTTGTTTCGATTAGGCCATTCTAAAAATCCAAAGAGGATGTTAAAATGCCTTCGTTTGATATCACATTTAGTTAACTTATGTTCTTGCCAGTCTTTTGATTATTTGCTCGTGATTGATTATTGCAGCTCCAGCTACAATTAGAGTTTATTTTAATACGAGATCAACAAAGCACCAGCCGAGGCCGGTGGAGTGGAGACAGACGCCTCATGACCTTCTCATCAATTAATCCCGAAAATAAATACAATTTGTATTTTCCATTCTTTATGCACATTGATCTATTGAAAAATGATTTTATGTTAGGTCATAGCATATAGATGGTCTATTCCACCTCCAGGTTAATTAATATACAACTTTATTTGAGAGGAGAGCCTCGTTCGGCTGAACTGCACTATTATTCTGAAATGAATCCAAGTGAGGATTATCTCATTCATGAATATTCATGAAAATATATTACACGGTTAAATCAGAGCCTCTTCACCACTTTTGGAAAGTATTCCGCTGCTATGGGAAGAAAAAAAAGCTCAAATTTGTATAAACGATGGTGTAGTTCACAAATAATTACAGCCAAAACGACAACATTGAAAAGTGATTTTCTCTGAAGACTCACACAGGGTCCAAAATTCATTACTACCGAGGGCAGGCAGTTTTCCTTGTTATTTTAATCAATCACATAGGCTACACTAAAGCTATATTCCGCTTTAAGATATTACATTTTGTTTTAGGTAATCTAATTTATTTTCTTAGTTGGCATTTTTTAAATGTAGGCCTAGTTCCCAACTCTCTTTACATTATCCCTTTTGATGGGAACATTGTTCATTCATGCGCTTATAGATTCTCTCATGTTTTAGTTTTTTTCGTGAGAGTAGTAAACACTGAGACCTGTTTAAATTTCCCTTTTAGGGTAGCCTACATATTTTGTTTTTATGCAAACGCAAAATCTACTCGATGCAAATGAAATTAAGAACAACGTATGCCCACCTCTAAGTAGAGCATTCAATGTAATGTAGTTTTTTTTATTAACTATAACTTTTTCAATTGTGGGCTCTCACGTGGTATAGATTTATTTATGCATTTGAAGGGGAGGGGTTTTCTTGCAACCCTCGCAATTGACTGGTTACCCCTGGCGCCTGTAAGGGCGCACGGGCGCTGGGATTGGACGAAGTGGGCCATTCTGCATGTGTCTTACGTTCATAGAAGGGCAGGGTAGGCAGAAGGTGATCAATCTCCATCCGTCAACATTGGCAATCACCTTACCACAGTGCAAGACGCACAAGATAATGCGATTGATTTGATTTTTATAATATTTTTTCCAATTTTGAAAATTTCCTCTGACACACACACCACTGGGGTTCGAATTGGAAAAACTGCGTTGGTTGATGTAAACTCCATATTTGCCGTTTGCATATTTCTCATCCATTTGTGTGCGCACCTTCTTACAGTTGTCTCGCTTTCAAGACCATTTTCTCCATGTGGATATTTTTGATGTACGGGATCTTCTTGGCTTGACTACAAATAAAGCAAATAAGAAAACAGGATCCCAAACGCAAGGTGAGTGGTAAATACAAAGTTTTTGTTGTCTTATATATAGGCCTATATAGTCCGTTTAGGCTACTTCCTTCTGTGTTGTTATTCGTCATTTTGATGGAATTGTTGATACAATTGAGCCTACTGTAAGCTATTCACATTTTTCGAAAACGATGTATTTGTATTTGATAAGACTACGAAGTTTGTATTTAGGTGCAACTTGCGTTGGAAACCGTTGTGCGCTCATTGAAAATGGTCCTTGTAAACAATCACGCTCGTCAGGGGAAGCTATCAAGAATTACCTGACAGTAAACTCCCCATTGGAAATGTGGTTTTTATGGTCAATTAATATCTTAAATGCTACTTCTGGTTTGGTTGTGCACTTCTTATCTGAATGGAACAATTCGGAGGCCTGACAAGACAAATGGAATGGATATGTTTGAGGTGTTGTTAATTTATTTTGCTCATAAGACCTTTTCTCATAATGGTATCCCTGGAGCTCTCATCTGAATCGCAATAGAGTTAATTTGCACAGAGTTTTTCACCATTTACATTTGCTTAAACTCCTTCCTGCGGTTATGGAAATACAGTGAAGTATTTACGCCTCAATACAAATCCATCAGCTGGTCCGTGTCCACAGCATGGGCCCAGGTAGGTCTATTTAGGGGCCAAATACATTGGAGCCAGTCAATGAAGTAAAAAAACAAACCTATTTGTTTCAACCTTTACATTAAGGCACCCCCTCCAATTACTGAAATGCATCTACATACGATACCATATATGCCATCAGGCCTATTGGTATGATTTGAAATCTTTATTTGAATATTTTTCTAACTTGATATGCTAAGAGCATATTTAAATTATATACACATCTTATTAACAGGAGTATAACCATGTAATAACAATGATAACAACAACTTAATAACTATTAAAATGCATCATTAGTGTTATTTATTCTATTTAAAAAAAATCTAATCTAAAAACAAGCCATTTGATAATGTGTCACATCCGGTCTCTGCTGAAAGAGAATGTTCCATTATAGGCAATCCTGTAGAACACGCTCCAGAAGATTTTGATATTATATAGGCCTATAATGTTTATTTGTAAAATATAATGTCATGCAATAATTTGACAAGTAGCCAACTCCATTTTCATTTCAACATGAAACTTTGGACAATTTTTTATTTTACGCAGGCGTAGCATGTCGGCCCTGTATAGCCTGTAGGCGTAGACAAACTACGTGTGAAATAGTATAATAAATTGTGCTGATTTTGTCATAAAATGGCCTACAATAACAGTGAAATGGATTATAAGGCTGTTTATGTGTAGCTTGTGCGTGCATTTGTAATTTATGCAGGCTGTTATGACACTGATGCATGCTTTATTTTATTGATCAAAGTCATTAATCTTATCTTGCAGGCCTCTCCATGCACCGGAAATGTGCTTAAGGGGGCGAATGTAATGTTTTTAACGGTGGATGAATTTATCAAAACAAGGGCTTAGAGGTTGCCCATAAGAAGTCATGCGTCAAATGGAATTAATACACGACTGGCGACAGATTTCATCCGTAATTATTTCTTTACTGTAGTGATGGATGACTGCAACCTGAGTTTATAATTGGATATCGTTTAGCCACGTTAACGCGTCATGTCATACTTTGTTTGAAACCTTTGTAAATGGCTAATCTTTGAATTTTTGGAGAGTGAATTGGCTTTTTGATTCAGGTTTGATATGACTCGCGTGAAAGTTGGAAGTCTTAATCAAAATGTCCTATAGGCTACTGGAATTTAGCAACGTTTTAATATTGGAAATATAAGTTCACTTTGATGTTGTCTCAGGCTATTTCCAATTTAATTAACCATAATTTGAATATAGGGACATTTTAATTATTATAATCAAGTCTAGTTTGTTGAATTGCTCTTTGTAGGCTACTCAATATAAATGAATAACCAACATAAATCTATATTTTCACATTCTACTCACAATGCGTTTTCCATTGCAGGATTTCATCAAGGGACTGCAACATCGGGGGAATCGAACTTTTCCGCACGGACTTTGGTTTCCCCGTGTCCGTTTCTAGCATGATGTCATACCTCAAACAGGCCCCGTACGGCATGAACGGAATGGGGCTCAGCGGTACGGCCATGGACCTACTGCACCCATCAGTGGGGTATCCAGGTCAGCAAAATGCCCCCAAACACTTCACACCAACTGTGCCAAATCCGAATCACCTGTGACGTTATATTAGATAGTTGTCTGTTGCTCATTATGAAAAAATATCGGACCAGGTAGCAAACACTGCTCTTCCGCAATACATTCCATGTGCATCTGGATAATGACGCACTTCCAAATGCACGGAAACGCATAATTAAGCACGAGTTGGTGTCAAACTATAGGATGGTATGATATAATAACAAGATTAATTCCTGCGCACCATTATCCGTTTTCACATGTTACATGACTAACTAACTGTAGACCTAGTGTGATTGCGGTGAAGGCCTATTGTAGTGCAGAAGATGCTGTGATTAAACACGGTTAAATATTTCCAATATATATAAATCACAGGTTATTTTCATTTTGAAGAAACACTTGACTTTGATTTTGAAGCTAGCTATTTCTGAAATATATTAGAATATGAGATGGACGCTTTGAATACTTATATTGAACCTCGTTTGTTTTGATGAACAATGTTTTTTCATTTCGTTTTATTATCAGATCGAAATGGCTTCGAAGAGTTTCCATTGACAGGTTTCTATTCCATTTCAGCGCATCCGAGGAAACAGCGGAGAGAGAGAACAACTTTTACACGCACTCAGCTGGACATTCTGGAGTCCCTTTTCGGCAAGACGCGCTACCCAGACATTTTCATGCGGGAAGAAGTCGCACTGAAAATCAATTTGCCTGAGTCTAGAGTACAGGTTTGTACAGAATTGCAATTATATCGTTACTACTGTACTGTAGCCTACTATTGTTTGTGTGAACCTGTGGGCCATTTGTGGGAACTTGCAAAACTGCAGCGACCAGGACAAGGCCTATTACTGCACCTTTCAATCAATATTATACCTTTTATTTAGGATTTTATTGAGTTTCAACACAGTTTAGTTTTTATTTGGACTAAATGTTATGTAGCCTACACTGCAATCCAGCTCTTAGATGCAATTGTATACTACATGAATAAACAATATGCATAATCAGATATTAAAACTGGTTATGATAGTTCAACAAATATGTGTTTTAAAGGTATAATTTATGTTCAGCTCTCACATAAGGGCGATCTTTAGAACTTTTGAAATGGGCGCGAGAGCCTTTATGTAACCAGCTTTTGTACCCCTCTCACAGGCTTACTGCAATTATGGCAGCTTCCTCTAGAGTTTCACTGATTTAGCTGAGAAATGTGCACAGTATGCAGGGTAGGCAGCCAAGCCTGTGCAGAGGTAGCCTGCAAATCGAACACTGACTGCACAACAGTTTCATGTAATTTCCAAATGTTTGCAATGCCTAAAATGGGACAGGAGAATCAGTGAATAAAGACTAATGTTGTTTTGTTGACCTACAAGAAGATATGAACGATTGATTGATAGAGTTGATATTAGTTATGCCTTTGCAATAAAGTATTATATATGCCACTAATTGTACAAATTACAAAGCATTCAATATTTTTTATGGAAATAGCTATTCAGTTTGTTGCAAGTTGGCATGACGAGTTTGACAACTGCTTACTAAATCAATGTTTTGCAAATTTGTTTGGACAGATGACATACAGCATTTTAAAGTTGACCCTTTGCCTCTTGTTGTGCAGGTATGGTTCAAGAACAGGAGAGCCAAGTGCCGTCAGCAGGCCCAGAGTGGAAACAATGCTAAAGTCCGGCCCGCCAAGAAGAAGTCCTCTCCAACCAGGGAGAGCACAGGCTCAGAGAGCAGTGGTCAGTTCACCCCTCCGGCAGTGTCCAGCACCGGCTCCTCTTCCTCCTCCTCTTCCTCTGCCTCATCCGGTGTCTCCCATCCCTCCGGCCATGGAGGCCAAGGCCTGAGCAGCACTTCTACCTCCGTCACCGCCCCAGTGTCCTCCATCTGGAGCCCTGCGCCCATCTCCCCGGCCCCCGCACCACCCCCTGTCCCCGACCCTGCTCCCCCCACCAGTGCCTCCTGCATGCAGAGGTCTGTTTCAGGTACTGGAGGAACGTCCTCCTACCCGGTGTCTTACAGCCAGACAGCTGCGGCCTATGGGCAGGGCTACCCCGCCCCGGCGTCAACGGGCTCCTACTTCGGTGGGGTGGAATGCAGCTCGTACCTGGCCCCCATGCACTCTCACCACCACCCCCACCATCCCCACCAGCTCAGCCCCATGACGGGCTCCTCCATGTCTGGCCACCCGCACCACCACATAGGGCAGACCTCAGGGCACCACCACCATCACCACCCCCACCACCACCAGGCCTACAGCGGGGCCGGCCTGGCCTTCAACTCCTCAGACTGTCTGGATTACAAAGAACAAACGGCCGCAGCCTCTTCATGGAAACTCAACTTCAACACCACCGACTGCTTGGACTACAAAGACCAGGCCTCCTCCTGGCGGTTCCAAGTCTTGTGACTTTTTTTCCCACTTTCAAATAAGTATTCTTGTTTAGTTTTATTGTTGAAGAGCTTTTTTCTTCAAAGCATTAAGAAGTTAACGAATAGTAGAGACAATTATCAAGCCTTTTTTAAGTTAATGTTTGGAGAATTCAAGTAACGCACAGATGAAAAAGCCTGTCCGGGTGGCATCTTCTTTGACCATTTTATGAATCAACTTTAGAACAAGCTTGAATTGGATCCACTCACCCATACTTTGGGACATCAAGGAATATTTTTCTACACATGAACTCTGAAAACTGCCCTCCAACATGTTCAAAAGTATGTAGTTAATCCCTTTGAGTTAGAATTGTTTTTTCAGGATGGAGCAAGAGCACTGTGTTATGGATTTTACATAAATATTCCCAAGAACGACCAATTGAGGGCGAACATTTGTCACAAAATGTGTTTTATGGAAAAATATGATATTTTATGCTCATGTATTTCATATAGGCCTACCCATTAGATACCATTTAAATTGAGAAATTAAGATGCTGCTATTGTTTTCAGTTTGCTGATATTCAAATTTATGTTAATTCCAACTTGAATATTGTTCATTGTCCGGACTGTAGTGTTGTATTTTGGAAGTTTAATTGCAGCACTTGTTTATAAGGTCAAAGATTTTGCTATTGTTCTTCACGAAGAAAATGTGAATTAGACACGCAATGTCAGTATTCTAATGAAATTTAAAATGTACATTCGTGTCTTTATAATAAAGATTCGTTAAAAACATGGTTGGTTTCTCCAGTGCAAAGAGTGTTCTTATCTGAATACCTAGTGGTGCTTTTTTTGGCAGGTTTAGATTACATTAGTTGAAATACTTTGACGGCCCTCAGAACTTTATGACCAAGGAATGAACATATTTTAAAAGTAGTGTATTGCAGACAAATTGAATTTTAGGTGTAAATTCAAGACTAATAATGGACTTGGCCTAAAGATGGTTTAATTTTTTTTATCCATGTGCCACTTTATTGCCATTATGATTAGGGCTCTTGTGTTTTGCACTATCACGTGACATGCCTGGATTTGAACATGTATTTCAAGCTTTTTCATCAAACTATCCTCATTTATTTTTATGTCAGATATTCCAGCACCATCCTTAGACAATTGCTTAAATATTGGGTGTATTTATCATTTCTGCATAAAGCTTAAAATACAGAAGAACATCTTGCTGTGTCATATGATTGCGCAAAACACAGGGCCCTAATTATGATCTGTTTTCATTTTCCCCTTGAGAGAAGTTGTCATTTTTATTTGAATGTTGATGAGACAAAATAGCACAACACATTTTATTATGAACACACGCATTTTTACCTCCTGTTCAACCCGTCTCCATTCATGTCAAATCGAAGACAGAAAGGCCTGTTATTTTGACCGAACATTCGGTGGAAACAAAATAAAACAACAAAAATCATGTCCTTAGATTATCCCATTTTATAATAGGCCTACTGCATTGATATAGGGTATTCATTCACAAGTTTGTCTTTTTAAATTGAAGTTGCGGCCTCAAATGGGAACGAAATGGGCCTACGAATGACAATTGCAATAGGCTATCGGTTCCTATCATTTGTGTTACATAAAGTTACATATTTGTAGTGATCCTTCATCACAAAATGCTTAATAACTTTCAGGTTTTGCGTTTATTTGTTTTGGGGAGTGGAAATGTTGTATATTTCCCGAGAGATATGTAATTATAATCCACACTAAGACGCCAATCTCCATTATGCATTCACAGATGCATTTGATGTTAACACCCAAAATTATGTTCATGTTTATTTTGGGCTCTGTGATTTAATTTGAGGGGCTGTCAAATTTGTGTGTGTGTGTGTGTGTGTGTGTGTGTTTTTGGTTTTACTATCCTTGTGGGGACCAGAAATCCTCACAAGGATAGTAAAACAAGGAAAAGTGGGGACATAAAAAAATTGGTTTAGGGGTTAGGTTTAGGGTTATGGTTAGAGTTAGGGGTTAAGGAAAATAGGATTTTGAAGGGGAATCAATTGTTTGGTCCCCACAAGGATAGTAAAACAAGTGAGTGTGTGTGGTGCAAAACTATGAATGTGTATATATGTAAAACTATGTAGTGCAAATTGTAATATTCCTATACTTAGAAATTACAAGCTTTTTTGCATTTCCACTACCAACACAACACAGGAAATTCCTAACACAATCCCTTCAGCGGCTGTAAGATGCATTCTCCTTGGCCACCAGCTCAATGAGTAAACTTCACGAGGTTCAATCAAAACAAATTCAGGTTAGCAAACATGTATCCTGGCATGCTGAGCATTTATCTTTGCATGTTGACAGTAATGTATAATTTTGTTGATCCAAGACACAAAAAGGGGACAAATCACGATTTTAATTAACAGAAATCCCTGCTCTTGTGGTGTTCAACACCACAGTCGACCAGCTGGACAAACAGGTTTGGGCAAACATGGCGCCCAGGAGGAGTAGCCGACATGACATGCGTTTGCCTGGCTGTCTCCCGCTGGGTAGTGCCAGTATGCCGCCACCCACCCCTCCCCCCCATGCAAACAGGCCTGGATTTACTACATTTGCATCCAACAAGGAAGAACTCATCTCCAGGCCGTTCAAGGAATTAAGGCAGCTCATTTTGCTGAGCGGTCCCTATCCCAAACACTTGTTCTGATGTCCCATCACTACAGCAGCCAACTGCTCTTATGGATGTGGGCAGTATTGTTCAGATGTGGACACTTTGACAACATAGTGTGGGGACAGTGTGCTGTATTGTCGTTAATGCCAAATGGCATTGTACTACTATACTCACATTGTCCTGTTAGATTATCACAGTTTGATAAACAGTAACATTTGCTTTGATGGTATACTAAAAAGTAAGTCTTTATAATACTTAACTGCTTAGAATTGAAATCGTCATCTAATCTCAGACTATTCTGACCGTCATGACTTGGGGAATCATCTATATGTAGATAGATCTACAATCAATCTACATTTTAAAAACATATCAAGTGGCCTATCCTTTCACACAACCAGAAACAACTAAGTACAGAAAGTGGTTATAAACGTGGGTCAATTTAGTTGACATTGCTTTAAAGGGGATATCCTCATCCTCACCCGTCCTTACCCTCAGTAACCCCTCAAGTAGACACTCTTGAGTCCTATCTCAACTAGAACCAGGTGACACTCTGACCTTGGCGGCCTAACTCAACCTCGGCCTAAATAATTCACAGAGGATGTGGCGGCCAACAGCGAACGGAGCTACTTCCTTGATTGCCTTGGAACCTGCCGGTGACCTGGGTGCTCGTAGACGAGGCGTATGTCCGGCAGCTGAACCGTGACAGTCGTCTAAAGTTTGCATGTGGAGGGAGACATTGTCTGTCTGGCTGAGTTTGATGGAAGGAAGATCCGCAGAGAGATGGCTGGATACAGGCCCGTCCAGGGCTCAAATAGTATTTGAAATCTTTCAACATCTTCCAAATACTTTGAGCGTTTGCTTGAACCTGCCTGCTGTCCCAGATGGGCGAGGTTTGAGGTTTTGGAGCAAGCAAGCACAGCTCAAGTATTTGAGTGATTTGAACCCAGGTCTGATACAGGCTGTAACCATTACCAACCGTCATCAGATGCAGTACAGGAGGCTCCACTCATGCTATCTGATTGTGGGCCTCTAAACAACAGCTATACTGAAAGCCATAATCAAATCTATGAATGAGTATATTAATCAAATATATCAGTGAATTGTCTGAAATACTAAATGGCTATACCTCAATGTTTTCCAATCTGATTTGACTTGCTCCTCCATTGGCTACAGAAAATCGCCAGTGTGTTGTTGTAATTATGATATAACTAGGTAACTAGGTAGGAGAAGGTTCAGAAGGTGTTTAGTTGGAGTTGAATTGCTAAGATTTGAAATGCGTTGAATTGTCTTCAGAGAATCATATTTAAGTGATGAGGTTAGTCGTGTAATGGACACACCACGTAAATGGTATTGAACCATTTGATTTGCTTTCTCTCAACCACCTTGTCAAACCTCCGTCATACCCGAAGGCTGACGAACCTCTAAAAGATCCTCCAACACACTCTTAATATGTTTATCTAAGAGAAAATACAAAATAGAGGGCTCCTTTCCATCCTCCACATCTTCCTCAGTCACAACCTTGTGAAACACCAACAAACAACACAACACAGCAGCAGTGCTTCTGCATGAACGAAACACCACAGAGGGGAAAAAAAGCCAAATCATGGCTTCTGATATTGTGTACTTTGCCACTTCCAGCATATAGCCTCCTTGTGTATATTTTCATATGGAAATCCCCTTAGCATGGCGGGTAAATAAAATAGATTACGATACAGTGGGGGATTATGGATCGCCGCGCGCCGCTGTCTCGCTAATCCCAAGCACAGACTGTCAACAGCCCCTGACATGTCCGGGACGGGACTCCTTCTTCTCACACAAAATGGCTCCTTCCTCCGCTACTTAAAAAGCCAATTTGGGGCCTTCCCGTCATGAATATTCCCCCACTCGTTATTCTAGCACGAGGAGTTGAGGACAGTCCACGGTTGAAACGATTCCTCACTTGTGTGGTTTTGGGTGTTGTAACTTTTTGATATGCAAGTACAAGTTTAGTATACTCAAATGTAGTATGTATGAGATGCAATGGTTCTCACATAAAAACCCTTCATACATACCGCTATATTTCAGTTAAAATACAGTGCATTTCAATATATAGAACAAGAGTTCAATGTATCAAAACAAAAACACAGTGTGTATCATGAAGGATACCCTGACATGGAAGCACTACTTCCAAGTGCCTCTTCCAGCTGAGTATCTGTGAGCTAAAGCAGGGCCTCTCCTTGAAACAAACGGCGATGGGGAATCTCTTTGTCGGGCCGTGCCTAAGCCTAATCTAATGATTCAGATGACTGGGGGCCGTACTTAGTGGGATAGCCAGTGGCTCGGTTCAAACAAACCCATACGGGTGGAAGTTTCCCAAGGATAAAAACAAAAATGTTTTCAATACTAGCGCCTTCCAGGCAACCCCCATTAACTTCAGTCTTGGAGTGCCAGGAGAAATGCGAGAGCTGGACATTTTGCTGAGCTGTGATTGAAGTCAGGTTTAAAGGGACTAATTAATTACACTACACCCAAAAAGAGCTCTTTACTGGTGTAAAGTTGGGGCCTCAATCATTTAAACTTGGTAACCAAATAGCCCCAAAGAAAACATAATTTCCCTTAACAAATTTCTGACCATGTTTAACGTTAAACAAAATAATAATCCCTTCTGTCACTTCATACAAACGTACTTACAGAAGATTTTATTTTGGACATTTTCTGGACTCCCTTAAACCGGGTTTCATTGACTTGGGCTCAGAGTGTTGACATTACGCCCCATTGAAGCTCCTGATAAAATGTCAGTCTTTATTGTTTGATCAAGTGTATTTTTCTCAGAAACCAGTGGCAGTGCCTCAAGTTTGCTCACCAGACTTTGCACTGATTTGATTTTCACTAAGTGACTCATTTTCCTTCCTGATATATCAATGTGCTGTATGTACAGTGTGCACTTGAGTGGGCCTTACACAATTGTCGTACATTTACACAAATGAGAGCGAGAGAACGCTCCCATCATTCTCACAAATTAATCATATACGCTTTTGTGGCAAAAAGGAGGACAGGAGTGAGATCTTTGATAGGAAGTAACAGTTAGACCCTCATGAGTCATGTTATATCACACAGTTTTCAGGCCTAGGTATAAGATGAAGCCTAGCTCTGTGATATGCCTTGGACTCCTAAGGGATCAATTTACAACTCTGTTACTACTTGCCATGATTGTGTTAAGTGTTTAGCCAGTTATTTAATGATTACAGTGAATTGTATCCGTTCCCCTCGCAGTTTCTAAGTCAGTCTCTCGATGTGTTAGTCCTACATGGTGTAACATTGCTTTTAAGGCACTCTACTAATTGTGGCACGGCAAAGAGATAAATCAGTATTTGTTTGTGGTTGACGTTGTTTAGGTGCTTTGTGGCGTGTCCCCACGTGTGGGTGCGTACGGATCTGAAGAGCCCTTCGGTGGTGCTGTCACCATTTGATTGACAGGCCAGCGCAACATTAGAAACCTGGGATTAAGGTTGGCCAAGCATAAACAAACACTGCTATTTTAGGGGCCCAAAGGCAACAACCAACGTGTCCAAGAGGCATTTGACTACCTTCATGTGGCACTGGTACTTTTCTCCACTCTTTTTCGGTAAAGCCATTGTAACTCATTGGGATTTGACTACCTAGCACCCTCCCAGGGTTTGAATAATTGCTTTGCCCAGGGGTGTTGGGTTCATGCCAGGGCACCCCCTTAAAGGTTGAGAATGTTACCATTGGTACCCCTAGAAATGGTGGTAGTGGTACCCACTATTTTGAGGGCATCACCAAGAGTTGACGTACAATTCGAACAATGCATTCTCAATTGGCATTATCAGTTGCTTTCTGTTGTTTGTCAATGGACATTTGAGTGAATTTGTTTTAGTGGTCTACTTTGGACTTGGAAATCAATGTCACTAATGTCACCCATTCCCTTAAGTTACTTTTTGAGGATGATCTTTAGTGTTTGGTCTTTAGTGTTTTTTAAGTAATGGATTAACCTTCAAAAGCTGCAGATTAGGATGAGATTTATTTGTGATTAAACCATAACCTCTCCTTGTACCAAGATGATGTCATTGCCGATACGTAGATATGAGAGAGAGAGACAGAGACAGAGATATGGGAACAGAGACAGAGACAGAGACAGAGACAGAGACAGAGACAGAGAGACAGAGAGCGAGACAGAGACAGAGACAGAGACAGAGATATGGGAACAGAGACAGAGAGCGAGACAGAGACAGAGACAGAGATATGGGAACAGAGAGCGAGACAGAGACAGAGACAGAGACAGAGACAGAGATATGGGAACAGAGAGCAAGACAGAGACAGAGACAGAGACAGAGATATGGGAACAGAGAGCGAGACAGAGACAGAGACAGAGACAGAGACAGAGATATGGGAACAGAGTCAGAGACAGAGATATGGGAACAGAGAGAGAGACAGAGATATGGGAACAGAGACAGAGAGAGAGACAGAGAGAGAGACAGAGACAGAGATATGGAAACAGAGACAGAGAGAGAGACAGAGAGTGAGACAGAGACAGAGACAGAGACATGGGAACAGAGGAAGAGAAGAGGAAGGAGAGGAGACCGTTTAGATTTAGATTCTGACCATTTAGGGTGGATAACGAACAATAATGCAGCTCATGAGAGGATCAGATATGACTGCTCTTATTCACAAATGTAACACGGGATATGCACTAATCTTATTTATTTAAGAGCTTTAAAGGCTCACAATGAGGGCTTTAGCCTAAGGAGAAATCTGCTCTTATCATTAGTTTAGAGGGAAGGCCGATTAAGAGCAAATTATAAAACAAAGAATTAAGTCTGGGAGCCCAATCTAGATGAGATCTTGGTTGAATAGAATCAATTTTGAAAAGTGCACCGACATATGGACTTCACCCCGGGAGACACTAATGCACAGAGAGACAGACACACAGACACACTGAAACACATGCACACACACACACACGCACACACACACACACACACACACACACACACACACACACACACACACACACACACACACACACACACACACACAAACACACACACACACACACACACACACATACACACACACACACACACACACACACACACTCCTAACCAAGGATGAATGCCCTTGACTCAGCAATACACTATACTATTCTTGCACCTTCACACTGATTTCTATTTGACCATCATTCTGAAGGTGGTTAAAAGATGACCTGAGGCACAACTCTCCATTAAGCATAAAAACCACATGTAATTACATTCCACATCCCACCGTTGGCTCTTCTATGACCAAGCCACTAGTTGAACACATTATCTGCCAGTCATCCTCAAAGAGCCATTAGGACAATGGAATGTCATCATCGTTGTTCAAAAACCCCACCTCTCTCACCCTAAAAACACAGTTTCTCTTGACTTGAACAGAAATAAACACTTCTTTGGATTGGTCCCATTGTTTCTGGGAAAACAATGGAATTGCATGGGGGCCAACTCTTTGGGGTTATCTACCCGACCCTGCACAATATTGGATGGGTGGTGGTGGGGGGCTAGATCTGACAGAACAAGAATGGGGTCACCCCCTGTACCTCTCCCTCTGTCCCCCTCCGGGTCGGTTAATTTACCCTCAGTGGCTAATTAAACGAGGGGGGCGGTCCTCTGTGTGAAACGTCAATGCCCCCCCCAACCCCCTCGTCCCCCCCTTGCCCCTGTCGCCACCCCCCTTTGTTGTCTTAAAAGTGGCCGAGGGAGTGTTAATAATTTGTCACTCTCTGTTCTTTTTTCCCTCTCTCTCTCGGTCACTCTCCCTCTTCTCTCATGTCTCTTAAGTGATCGGGATGGGGTCCTTTTAAGGCCTCCCTCCTCCCTGTCCTCTATCTTTCCGTTCTATTCTCTCTTTCTCTTCTCTCCTATTCTATCCTCTTTCATGGTCCAGGGCCCCTAGCCCCACCTTTTCAATTTGGCCTGCTCTGCAGTGGCCCTTGGAGGGGGAGTGGACTAGAACTGTTGCTATCTCTGTGATGTTCTGTGATGTGGTGGTTGGTGGTTGGTGGTGGGATGGGGGGTGAGGTGGGGTTGGAAGGGGTAGCACAAATTGTGATCGGAAATGTGGATAGTCATGACGGCCCCAAAAGGTGCCTTGAAGTCCTCGAAGCTGTACAAGTTGCAAGTTATGTCTGTAACCTCGAAGCTATACAAATTGTAAGTAAGTTATAACTTTGCAGAATATTTCTAAATGGGAATTCCATTCTCTCCTAAATATGCCTGTTCCTCCCGAAACCAGGCATTTCTCGGCTGCTTCTTGGCTGCTTCAGGCAATGTAGCCAGCCAGTCGCAGGGCTGCCAAAAATGGAATTAAGTCAGTTGCCAGACTGGATAAGGAATTGGATTCTCTTTCTCCTCTCTGTTCTGTTATCCCCCTGGACCAGATTCTGTTGCCCCTGGAGGCGGAGGGGGGGAGGGGGGGGGGTTATGGGGCCAGGTGGCAGGGTGCAGACAGAGAGCCAGACCTCTGTCAGGTCTCCTACCCTCTTGGCCCCTGACACCGACTGGAGGCCCAGGGCCCACGTCGAGACACACCTGCCCCAGAAACGCTGCTCCGTCTCAGGGTTGCCAGCTGCAGCTGGCCTGGGCCCTCCGTCTGGATGCCTGGGTCTTGCACTTTGGTGGTGGTGGCTATTCATCTTCACAGGATGCGCCAACTGGCTATCATACACTCAGGCCGCTGGACCCAGTTGGACAATGATCTTGATATCAGTACTTAGTGATATCAATAGCCTATATTAACCCAAATATAATCTATTTTGCTGGTAGCAACTTACGTGTGCCTGCCTGGTTGTTTCATGCAGGCACAATAGCATTAAAGGGATTTCATGAATATGTATGGATTGACCAAACGGTCCTGAATTATAAAAAAAAAAACACATTTAATCATGACTAAATTGATGCATTAAATTTTTTCTCATTTTTCATTTTCTTTGTCTCCTAGTTGTTGAGTTTGAGTATTAAACCCATCACTGTGCTCGTCCCAGGGGAGTGGGTTTGGGCCTTTGCGCTAAGGACCATCGGACCCCAAAATACACTTCCCCCGTTCTTTTTTATTAACATTATTATTTCTTCCACCCAAGAATGATTTGGAATTTAAATTCCTATATAATTGGGCCTATATTTTCAGTGTCTGCCATGGCTCTGCTGCTTATCAGCGAGGGGTAAGAATTAAGACCACATAGGGAAACTAAATAACATTTTTTTTAAAGCCGGGAGACTTAAGTAGAAAATTGGCTTAGCATGCAGATAGCAAACTCAACAATAGGAACATATATATGGAGCTCAGGAGTGATTGAAGTCCCTGTCTTTCTGATGAACAAAGTGTTTGATATTTCTCCACGGCTCTTACATAAACTGCTAACTTAATTTCACACCGTCGGATCTGAGTGTGACAACAAACATTTTAATTAGGAGCGAGATGCGGGGACGGGGACTTTAATGTTCCTGAAGTGAACGAAGAAGGTGATAGACTGTAATAAATCCACAGCGCACTCCAGACAGGCTAAATATACAGCCAGAATGCTGCCAAAATATATTAATTTTTCTTATTTTGCTCTACCCCACTTTTGATATCTTATTATTTTTCCTCTTTCTCCTCCTCGG
Source organism: Coregonus lavaretus (assembly GCF_964263955.1). NCBI lineage: Eukaryota > Metazoa > Chordata > Actinopteri > Salmoniformes > Salmonidae > Coregonus > Coregonus lavaretus. The sequence goes on from NC_140027.1 coordinate 8,359,862, forward strand.
CTTGGGCTGTGCATATTTTTGCATAGATTTAAAGGCACAGTGATATCTCGCCCGAACCTATGTGGTAATTTGCATTGTGCATTTTGGTGACCCGTAATTAGTGGGTATGAGATTTGGGGAAATGGGTATGTATGGCCTCTATCAGTTTGTGTGTGTACCTGTCGGTTTATGTTGTGCCCCCACTAGAACCTTAGTGACATGTTTAGCCCCTTTAGAACCCCACCTCTCCGCAATCAAAGATTAGCCCCTTTCAAAGTGGTTCCATTCCGAAGTAATTGTTTTACGCCGATAAAAAGGAAATAAAGAAAGCGAGACTGAGTCGAGAGGAAAGAATGAAAAGCACAATGGACGGACACCTCAAACCCAGATTCCACTCACATTAGCCGCCACGCGGACCTGATCGCAAAAACCGATAAACTTCCCAATAAACGAGCCAATCAAGACTCCCTTTCTTATTCTGACTGCCGAATCGCCCAACTCCCAACACCGCTAACCCAGTTTGGATTTATTGGTCAGCAAATAATCAAAGCACTTTTTCTTTAGGGGATTAGAGAAGGGGCTGAGCTTAGCCCGCTGGACCAAACACTAGCGGGAGGCCAGGGGGTCCCCTTATCAGGGCCCGGCTTCTGGAGCCAGCTTCGCTACAGGACAGATTGCTTTCATATTCCCTCCGTCTGGTGGAACAACAAAGGCCTGACGACACCCAGCAATAGTGCCCCAACGTCTGATGGGACGTTAAGGATCCGCTCACTCCTACGCCGCCTTTATGCCTTTATGTATTCATCAGTAGGATGAGTCGATGAGTCTATGAGATCACCCCCCACCGCCCCTTCTATTAAACAGGGTTAATTTCTTCATCTTGGCTCCTTTACGTTTTCTGTTCAATGGGAACGGCCCAGGTCGAGTCTATGTACAGTGCCTTGCAAAAGTATTCAGACCCCTTGGATTTCTTCACATTTTATTGTGTTACAACGTGGGATTAAAATGGATTTAATTGTACTTTTTTTTGTCAACAATCTACACAAAATACTCTAATGTGAAAGTGGAAGAAAAATGCTAAATTTTTTAAAAGATTAATAGAAACTAACTAAATATAGTCGTTACATAAGTATTAATCTTCCTGAGTATATACATGTTAGAAACACCTTTGACATCAACTACAGCTGTGAGTCTTTCTGGGTAAGTCTCTAAGAGCTTTCCATACCTGGATTGTGCAACATTTGCCCATTATTATTTTCACAATTCTTCAAGCTCTGTCAAGATGTCGGGGATCATGGCTAGACAGTGATTTTCAAGTATTTAAGTCAAAATTGTATCTTGGCCACATATAAACAGACACTGTCTTCTTGGTAAGCATCTCCAGTGTAGATTTGGCCTTGTGTTTTAGGTTATTGTCCTGCTGAAAGGTGAATTTCTCTCCCAGTGTCTGGTGTAAAGCAGACTGAACCAGGTTTTCCTGTAGGATTTTGCCTGTGCGTAGCCCTATCCCGTTTCTTTTTATCCTGAAAAACTCCCCAGTATTTGCTGATGTCAAGCATACTCATACCATGATGCAGCCACCACCATGCTTGAAAATAAGGAAGCAATTACTCAGTGATGTGTTGTGTTGGATTTTCCCCAAACATAAACCTTTGCATTTAGGCCAAAAGTCTATTCCTTTGCCATGTTTTTTTGCAGTATTACTTTAGTGGCTTGTTGCATACAAGATGTACGTTTTTGGGAATATTTTCTATATTTGTATTCTTATTTTCACTATTGTCATTTAGATCATTATTGTGGAGTCACTACAATGTTGTTGATCTGTCCTCAGTTCTCTCCCATCACAGACATAGAACTCTGTAGCTGTTTTAAAATCACCAATGGCCTCATGGTAACATCCCTGAGCAGTTTCCTTCCTGTCCTGCAGCTCAGTTCAGAAGGACGACTGTATTTTTGATGTGTCTGGGTGGTTTAATACATAATGCACAGCATAATTATTAACTTGACCATGCTTAAAGAGATATTCAATGTCTTTGTTATTGTTACCCATCTACCAATGACTGCCCTTCTTTATGAGGTTTTCTAAAAGGTCTTTGTTGTTGAATCTGTGCTTGAAATTCAATACTTGACTGAGGGACCTTACAGATGTTGTATGTATGGGGGAAGGATGAAGGGTTGGTCATTTTAAAATGCTGTAACTTTTTATGTGATTTGTTAAGCCAGATTTTACTCCTGAACTAATTTATGCTTGTCTAAACAAAGGGGCTGAATACTTATGCAACGACTATATTTTAGTTATTATAATTATTTGTACATCTTTAAAAGATAATCACATTTTCCTTCCACTGACATTACAGAGTATTGTGTGTACATTGTTGACAATTAAATCCATTTTAATCCCAATTTGTAACACAAAACAATGTGAAGAAATCCAAGGGGTCTGAATGATTTTGTAAGACATTGTATATGAATATATGTGGACTGATTAGAAGGGGTTAATTTATTCTTTGCTCTCTTAAATGGTAACAACAGCCCAGGTCCAGCCTGTATATATAGATATCTATCGGTTCGTCTATTAAACAGGGTAGATTTAGTCATCTTTGCTCGTTTTCTCTTGAATGACAATGGCCCAGGTCGACCTTATGTATATGGATGTAAATGATCCGTATATGTGTGATGTATATACTACAGTCTGATGAAGGAGAGTGTCCTTCGCCTCTATAAGCTCCATGAGGCAGGCTTGACACCGCCCTTCACCTGTGCTCCATCTCTCCGTCTGTCATCATAACACTGCTGAGTGGATGTATAGAGAGAGGAGAGAGGGGAGGCCCTGCATATTTGGCCCCTCCGAACCCTGGATGTGTGGAATAGGAGAGATTGTCACTGCTTCCCATATGGAGAAACATATAATATAGTGTTCTATGTCGTTCTGTACTGCTTCCTCTGTGAATGAGGTGGGATGGCTGGAGCCTGGAGTCTTTAAACAACTAGGCCTACATTAAATATCATCATTGTTCGGCTGCAGAACAGAGCTTCCGCCAGTAACTACGGTCACTCACTTGCAAGGTTTGACATTTGACGTGGTTGATGTGCTCGAAGCCATTGAAGTCAGTGAATGGAAGTACATGGAAGCCTCGTACCAATGTCCATACTAGCATACCAGTTAGTATGCATGCCCAAAACATTGCCTCATATCTAAGTCGTATGCTAGTAAAGATATTATCAGAGCCACTGAGCAAGGTAGAACGGCAGACTGGTAGTCTGGCTCAGCCAGGTTGAAAGAATGGTGTTGGACCGTGGGGCAGGAAGTAGGACTGAGATTACCCTGAGACACGAGGGCAACCAGGACAATAGAGACCTCTGTGTTGTAAATGGGTGCAAGCGGGTGAGCTGTGGTGTGTATGTGTGTGTGTGTGTGTGCCATTGCCCAATCTCCTCACTTACGTGACACTGTGTGTCTGTGTGTAATGTTGTGTGTAAGTGTGTGTTCAAAAGAGGGCTCACACACACAAAGTATGTCACTTGCCAGGGCCTGTCTGCCACCCCTATACATGGAACTGACCAAATCGAGGAGTTGTTGACATAATATAGCATTGTGCAGGCTACGTATAGTTCACACAAACTATTTATGTTTTTATTTATTTAACCTTTATTTAACCAGGCAAGTCAGTTAAGAACAAATTCTTATTTACAATGACGGCTACACCGGCCAAACCCGGACGACACTGGGCCAATTGTGCGCCGCCCTTTGGGACTCCCGATCACGGCCGGTTGTGACACAGCCTGGGAATGAACCAGGGTCTGTAGTGACGCCTCTAGCACTGCAATGCAGTGCCTTAGACCACTGTGCAACTCGGGAGGCCATATATGTACAGTATAAGCATGTGATGCTAGGCTTGGCTAGGCTATGCTAAACTGGTGTGGTATTGTTAGGGAAAGGGGTGAAATAGAGGGTCATTGTGACTGGTGGGACACCTGTTCTGGACTGTGGGACCCATTGGTGTTGAGAGCGGCAGGTAGCTTAGTGGTTAAGAGCTTTGTGCCAGTAACCGAAAGGTTGCTGGTTCTAATCCCCGAGCGGACTAGGTGAAAAATCTGTCGATGTGCCCTTGAGCAAGGCACTTAACCCTAATTGCTCATGTAAGTCGCTCTGGATAAGAGCATCTGCTAAAATGTAAATGTGAGAGCCATTGTGAGTGCCAGAAAGGCCCTCTAGTGGTAGCTATGAATCACTACACTTCTGGCTGCTTTATTTTCTCTTATTTTACTTCTTTGACCTGTCTGGCTTTTCTTCTAGTCACTACTGCATGTAATGAATCAATGGCCGTACCTCATGGGCCAATTACCCGGACCCAAATTATATTGGAACCATGGCTCCAATATTCTCTCTCGTCATTCAGCTCCTCTTCGGTGAAGATTTCTTAAGGGGGTATACAAATTATTGCATAACATATTGCCTTAATGCAGTGATATTCATATTCAGCCTATATCAAGCATTTATTCAACATTATGTCATTTCTGCTATTGCTGTGTAATAATAGCTCAGTACTGCGTATGTCACTTGCCAGGATAAATGACGTTGAAATGAAAGTGTCAGGAGATCTTTTGGTGAAATGACTGCTGTCCTGGTTTAGGAACCAACTGTGTGACTCCCCAGTTACACAGCCTAGCCTCCTGAGAGGACTGGGACAATAAGAAGGAATCCACTGAGACAGAGAATGAGGAAGACAAAGTAGGTGTGATACATTGTTTTCAAAATGACACTGCATCATTATCTGTCAGAAGAAGGGAACACTTAGCCTGGTCCCAGATCTGTATTTGATGTCTTGTCAACTCCTATGGTCATTGTCACACCAATGGCACAAACAGATCGGGGACCAGGCTAGCCGGCTAGGGGACACTGGATAGCACTGCACATTCAACTATAACATGTTCAATATGCAATGGACATGTGTTGAAAATGTTACGTTGCTGTAATGCAATTGGCCCACTTGCATCTCAAACATAGGCCTACTGTTTATACTGTGCATTTTGAGATCATCATCTTTTAATTATGAGCGAGAGTCACGCCTATTTTTCTTCTAGATGTTCTTGTGATTTTTGGCCAAACCTCATCTCATGTTTGTTGAAGTGCTGTCTACTTCCCTCCATTGTGAGACATCCATGATGGTGCAGCCATTAATGAATTCAAACTTTAGATGTTAGACCCAGCCTCTCCCTTACATCATAACATATACCTTAGTCATATCAAAACAAGCCAAGAGACCAGACCTGGGATAACTATAGTTTTAACTATGCTTTGTGGGAAGTAACTATTTCCCCAGGGGAACAAATAGTTACTTTAGAGGTGACAACTATTTGAATCCAGATTCCCAAAAATGGAGCTCGGAAAGTGACTACTTTTTAAAACTATTTGAATACTAATCTGAGGAAGCAACTACTTAAAAATAAAACATTGAATACAGATCTCAGGAAGTTACTACTTTTCTGAAACTATTGGATTGGCTGTCTTCAACTAATGGCAGGACTGTATCTGGAACTGCATGTTGAATATAGAAATATAATAAATAGAGTATACTATTCCATTCTACAGTTGAAGTCAGAAGTTTACATACACTTAGGTTGGAGTCATTAAAACTCGTTTTTCAACCACTCTACAAATTGTCTTATTAACAAACTATAGTTTTGGCAAGTCGGTTAGGACATCTACTTTGTGCATGACACAAGTAATTTTTCCAACAATTGTTTACAGACAGATTGTTTCACTTATAATTCACTGTATCACAATTCCAGTGGGTCAGAAGTTTACATACACTAAGTTGACTGTGCCTTTAAACGGCTTGGAAAATTCCAGAAAATGATGTCATGGCTTTAGAAGGGTGGTGGCAGCATCATGCTGCGGGGGTGTTTTGCTGCAGGAGGGACTGGTGCACTTCACAAAATAGATGGCATCATGAGGAAGGAAAATTATGTGGATATATTGAAGCAACATCTCAAGACATCAGTCAGGAAGTTAAAGCTTGGTCGCAAATGGGTCTTCCAAATGGACAATGACCCCAAGCATACTTCCAAAAAGTCAAGGTATTGGTGTGGCCATCACAAAGCCCTGACCTCAATCCTATAGAAAATGTGTGGGCAGAACTGAAAAAGTGTGTGCGAGCAAGGAGGCCTACAAACCTGACTCAGTTACACCAGCTCTGTCAGGAGGAATGGGCCAAAATTCACCCAACTTATTGTGGGAAGCATGTGGAAGGCTACCCAAAACATTTGACCCAAGTTAAACAATTTAAAGGCAATGCTACCAAATACTAATTGAGTGTATGTAAACTTCTGACCCACTGGGAATGTGATGAAATAAATAAAAGCTGAAATAAATCATTCTCTCTACTATTATTCTGACATTTCACATAAAGTGGTGATCCTAACTGTCCTAAGACAGGGAATTCTTACTAGGATTAAAACTCAGGAATTGTGAAAAACTGAGTTTAAATGTATTTGGGTAAGGTGCATGTAAACTTCCGACTTCAACTGTATCTGACCGTCATATTTGATCTACACAATACATTTCTACCTGAACATTTTGTAAATGTCCATTCTCCTGAATTTCCATTGCCCCTTGTGTACATAGTCAAGTTAAACCAATTAACCAATTATATTTTGTACAGATAAGAATTAATAAGTTGTGACATTCAACTACTGTATGACTCTTTCAACATGCCATTCAAAGCCAAGTTAGATGCAAAAACAACTTGGAACCTGTTTGTCCATCTGAGGGTGCTTGTTTCAAACACACACCATACCATCTTTAAAGGGATAGTTTAATAATACAAACTAACATGATTTTCCACCTACCTTGGTTGTAGTTGATTCAAGAAGAAGGTTTTAGGATATTTAGTTTTCTTTCAACATTTAATAGCCATCTTTTGTAACTGTTAGCATTCTCAGTAAGACTTAACATTAAACGGTTCTTATGCCTGTGTAATAAAACTGTAATTACTTTTGGAGCAACATTTTGTTAGCATGTTGTTACATAATACTTTGATAATGTCTCCAGAGTGGCGCAGTGGTCAGCTGTGCTACTAGAGATCCTGGTTCGAATCCAGGCTCTGTCGTAGCCGGCCGCAACCGGGAGACCCATGGGGCGGCGCACAATTCCATTATTATGCAATGATAAAGCAATTTCCAAAGTCCTATGTAACAACAATGTTGCTATTGTAATAACCATAAAGTTACTACACATGTATAAGAACTTGATGTCAAGTGTTAATGTATTATCTTATGTCTCACTCATTATGAAAATATATTTTTTTGTCTTTTCGAAGCTTCAAAATTAGTCTACTCTAATGGTGAGGTGATTCCATGTCCCTCATGTACAGTATTTAATTCTAGGCAATAGGCTATGTTAAGATTCATATCGAAGAGCTGTCCAAACCATGTGCTTATGATCATACACTGCTCAAAAAAATATGAATGAATGAATGAAATAATCTTATTAAATACTTTTTTCTTTACATAGTTGAATGTGCTGACAACAAAATAACACAAAAAGTATCAATGGAAATCAAATTTATCAACCCATGGAGGTCTGGATTTGGAGTCACCCTCAAAATTAAAGTGGAAAACCACACTACAGGCTGATCCAACTTTGATGTAATGTCCTTAAAACAAGTCAAAATGAGGCTCAGTAGTGTGTGTGGCCTCCACGTGCCTGTATGACCTCCCTACAACGCCTGGGCATGCTCCTGATGAGGTGGCGGATGGTCTCCTGAGGGATCTCCTCCCAGACCTAGACTAAATCATCCGCCAACTCCTGGACAGTCTGTGGTGCAATGTGGCGTTGGTGGATGGACCGAGACATGATGTCCCAGATGTGCTCAATTGGATTCAGGTCTGGGAAACGGGCGGGCAAGTCCATAGCATCAATGCCTTCCTCTTGCAGGAACTGCTGACACACTCCAGCCACATGAGGTCTAGCATTGTCTTGCATTAGGAGGAACCCAGGGCCAACCGCACCAGCATATGGTCTCACAAGGGGTCTGAGGATCTCATCTCGGTACCTAATGGCAGTCAGGCTACCTCTGGCGAGCACATGTAGGGCTGTGCGGCCCCCCAAAGAAATGCCACCCCACACCATGACTGACCCACCGCCAAACCGGTCATGCTGGAGGATGTTGCAGGCAGCAGAACGTTCTCCACGGCATCTCCAGACTCTGTCACGTCTGTCACATGTGCTCAGTGTGAACCTGCTTTCATCTGTGAAGAGCACAGGGCACCAGTGGCGAATTTGCCAATCTCGGTGTTCTCTGGCAAATGCCAAACGTCCTGCACGGTGTTGGGCTGTAAGCACAACCCCCACCTGTGGACGTCGGGCCTTCATACCACCCTCATGGAGTCTGTTTCTGACCGTTTGAGCAGACACATGCACATTTGTGGCCTGCTGGAGGTCATTTTGCAGGGCTCTGGCAGTGCTCCTCCTGCTCCTCCTTGCACAAAGGCGGAGGTAGCAGTCCTGCTGCTGGGTTGTTGCTCTCCTACGGCCTCCTCCACATCTCCTGATGTACTGGCCTGTCTCCTGGTAGCGCCTCCATGCTCTGGACACTACGCTGACAGACACAGCAAACCTTCTTGCCACAGCTCGCATTGATGTGCCATCCTGGATGAGCTGCACTACCTGAGCCACTTGTGTGGGTTGTAGACTCCGTCTCATGCTACCACTAGAGTGAAAGCACCGCCAGCATTCAAAAGTGACCAAAACATCAGCCAGGAAGCATAGGAAGTGGTCTGTGGTCACCACCTGCAAAACCAGTCCTTTATTGGGGGTGTCTTGCTAATTGCCTATAATTTCCACCTGTTGTCTGTTCCATTTGCACAACAGCATGTGAAATTTATTGTCAATCAGTGTTGCTTCCTAAGTGGACAGTTTGATTTCACAGAAGTGTGATTGACTTGGAGTTACATTGTGTTGTTTAAGTGTTCTCTTAATTTTTTTGAGCAGTGTATATTTAGACTAATTCAACTAACTGTTGTAGTTTTTGGTTCTTCATCAGATATTTGGCAGCCATCAAATACATATATTCAAATATTATTTGGTTTTCTGAGAGGTATTCACATGTTTAATTTTTTTTGCTGAGACCTGTATTTGAATATCAAAGAAAATACACTACATGACCAAAAGTATGTAGACACCTGCTCATCGAACATCTCATTCCAAAATCATGGCCTTTATTATGGAGTTGGTCCCCCCTTTGCTGCTATAACAGCCTCCACTCTTCTGGGAAGGCTTTCCACTAGATGTTGGAAGATTGCTGTGGGGACTTGCTTTCATTCAGCCAAAAGAGCATGTTGGGCGATTAGGCCTGGCTCGCAGTCGGTGTTCCAATTTATCCCAAAAGTGTTCGATGGGGTTGATGTCAGGGCTCTGTGCAGGCCAGTCAAGTTCTTCCACACCGATTTTGACAAACCATTTCTGTATGGATCTCGCTTTTCCTGCTGAAACAGGAAAGGGCCTTCCCCAAATTGTTCCAACAAAGTTGGAACCACAGAATCGTCTAGAATGTAATTGTGTGCTGTAGCGTTAAGATTTTTACTTCACTGGAACTAAGGCGCCTAGCCCGAACCATGACAAACAGCCCCAGACCATTATTTATCCTCCACCAAACTTTACAGTTGGCACTAGGCATTTGGGAAGGTAGCGTTCTCCTGGCATCCACAAATCCCAGAATCGTCCATCGGACTGCCAGATGGTGAAGCGTGATTCATCATTCCAGAGAATGTGTTTCCACTGCTCCAGAGTCCAATGGCGGCGAAATTTACACCACTCCAGCCGATGCTTGGCATTGTGCATGGTGATCTTAGGCTTGTGTGTGGCTGCTCGGCCGTGGAAACCCGTTTCATGAAGCTCCCAACAAACAGTTATTGTGCTGACGTTGCTTCCAGAGGCAGTTTGGAACTCACTAGCGAGTGTTGCAACCGAGGACAGACTCGACAGTCCCGTTCTGTGAGCTTGTGTGGCCTACCACTTCTCGGCTGAGCCGCTGTTGCTCCTAGACGTTTCCACTTCACAATAACAGCACTTACAGTTGACCGGGGGCAACTCTAGCAAGGCAGAAATTTGACTAACTGACTTGTTGGAAAGGTGGCATCCTATGACGGTGCCACGTTGAAAGTCACTGAGCTCTTCAGTAAGGCCATTCTACTGCCAATGTTTGTCTATGGAGATTGCATGGCTGTGGGCTCAATTTTATACACCTGTCAGCAACTGGTGTGGCTGAAATAGCCGAATCCACTAATTTAAAGGGGTGTCCACATACTTTTGTATATATAGTGTAGTTGCCTTTTAGTTGAGACTATATAAACTATATTTGACTACCTTGAGTATTTGAAAAGTTCTTATTTTCAAATAAACTACAAAATACAACTATTTTCTGCCCAGGTCTTCAAGAGACACAGAGTACCAAACTGCCAATCTCGTCGAGACTCCATTTTAATTACTGTCTCCATACATCCCTAAGCAGAGTATTCTTTCCAAGAACACAGCAAACAAATATGTCATGCAGAGCAGTCGACAGGTGACAAAACTCATTCAATTCAAAACGTTGACGTGCAGGAGTGTCTGTGTATGTGCCCTTTGGTCTAATTGGCCTTCACACCTAGCAGGTGGATAGGTAGATCACTATATCACTGTGTTCTTTAGAGTCTAATGCGTGCCTGTAGTTTCATCAACATAGGTGTTGATTGACTTGAAATAATTATCCTATGGGGACAGCCGAAGAACCCTTTTAGCTTCTAGATAGCACTTTTTAGCACAATAACTAGTGCAGAGAAAAAGCTGACATCTAATCCCAATTTGCGTCACACTAATTCCAAGTCTAAAGTTATTGTACTTTCTTGCACTCTATATCTCTCTCTCTCTCTCTCTCTCTCTCTCTCTCTCTCTCTCTCTCTCTCTCTCTCTCTCTCTCTCTCTCTCTCTCTCTCTCTGTCTCTGTCTCTGTCTCTGTCTCTGTCTCTCTCTCTCTCTCTCTCTCTCCTCTCTCTCTCTCTCTCTCTCTCTCTCTCTCTCTCTCTCTCTCTCTCTCTCTCTCTCTCTCTCTACCTTCTCTTCCCTCACTGTTTGTCAGAGCCCTCAGGGGAGCCGCCCATTGAGAGAGGAGAAGAAAGGTGACATAAAGGAGAGAAACTAAAGGCTGAGGAGGAGCGGAGGAGACACAATGCTCTCCAGAGGAGACGCGCTCCCATTGAGGAGGGGACAGGGACAGAGCGGCGCCAGGGCTCAGGGCAGACACAGGGCAGACACGTTCACAATCACACATGGCAAGGGAGAGAGACAAAGAGAGATAGAAAGAGAAAGTGTGTGTGTGTTAGATTAAAGATCACAAACTAAGGTGAGCTAAAAGTAATACATTACTGTGCACATGCGTGCGTGCATTCCTGCACATGTCTGTGATATGTCTTCAGATTCATCACATTGAATACAACTCAAACTAACATAAACCACAGATCAGGTGAGGTGAGGTGAGGTGAGTGAAGTTGATTGGTGTAGGTGCGTCAGTCTGTCCGTCACTCACACGGTCGGACCCCTGTCTACTTCCAATATGGCCACAGGGTTCTTCAGTAGATAGGCATGAGGTGACATGACGTCATAGGCATGAGAGACTGCCAGCCGTCTTAAAAGGTCACTGAGGACGAATCCTCCACCCCATCTGACTGCTGTTGTCACTTAGGACAGGTCCAGAGTTGAAAAGTTCACCCAGGGAGAAAGGTGAGGAAGCCAGTCATGCAAATATGAGAAGGTGACACAGGAGAGGATTAGTGAGACCAGGTGACCGAGAAAAAACCAAGACGAGCACAAAACCCTGCCCTGGGATAAGTGGTTACAGAGTAAACTGTAAAATATGTTTTATGTTTTTATGTGAAGCTTATTCTAATTTGTGAACCAAAGTAATCAGAAGTGGAGTGTGGGTTGAGGGTAATTAAAGGCCAAATGCAGCCGTTTTATCTCAATTCAATCTCAATCAAGTCATTTCTTTTTAACATTTAAGTACCTTACTGTGATTGTTTTCAATCAAAATGGTCAGAAAGAAACTAAAATAGCTTCTTAGCAAAGAGTAATTTCTCTAGGACTGCTAGGACTGTCTGGGAGTGTTCTGAGTGGAAGGGTAAAACTGAAAACTAGCTGTTATTGGCAGAGAGGTTTTGAACTCTGTTTTTTATTGGTATATAAACTAATTTACCACCTGGTGTTGTCACCAAGCAGGCCAAAACTCCATCCCACCCAAACAGGCAGAAATTTCAGGCGATCTTTTCAAATAAGGGCATTACTATAATTTTCACAATTTAACAGTATTATTCCAATGTCATAATGTGGGAATATATGCAAAACACAGGAAAAGCACACGTTTTACTGCACTGGGCCTTTAGTTATGTTTGTAGTTATTATATTATAAGCCTAGTTTTTATTAGAGACTGTTAATAATGCACAAGGCCAAATCTAATAGTTACAGTGCCTTGCAAAAGTATTCATCCCCCTTGGCGTTTTTCCTATTTTGTTGCATTACAACCTGTAATTTAAATGGATTTTTATTTGGATTTCATGTAATGGACATACACAAAATAGTCGAAATTGGTGAAGTGAAATGAAAAAAATTACTTTTTTCAAAAAATTCTAAACAATATATAACGGAAAAGTGGCGCATGCATATCTATTCACCCCCTTTGCTATGAAGCCCCTAAATAAGATCTGGTGCAACCAATTACCTTCAGAAGTCACATAATTAGTTAAATAAAGTCCACCTGTGTGCAATCTAAGTGTCACATGATCTGTCATATGATCTCAGTATATATATACCTGTTCTGAAAGGCCCCAGAGTCTGCAACACCACTAAGCAAGGGGCACCACCAAGCAAACGGCACCATGGAGACCAAGGAGCTCTCCAAACAGGTCAGGGACAAAGTTCTGGAGAAGTACAGATCAGGGTGGGTTCAAAAAAAATATTTTGCATCTTCAAAGTGGTAGGTTCATGTGGTGTAAATCAAATGATACAACCCCCCCAAAAAATCAATTTTAATTCCAGGTTGTAAGGCAACAAAATAGGAAAAATGCCAAGGGGGGTGAATTATTTCGCACTGTATGTGTTGGCTAAGTAATGCTTTAGTAATGCTGAATGACAAACTTGGTAATGGTTTAAACGTGTTAATACAGACCGTTGGCTAAATAATGGTTTAATAATCCTTAATTACAGTGCCTTCACAAAGTATTCACACCCCTTGACTTTTTCCACATTTTGTTGTGTTATAGCCTGTATTTAAAATGGATTAAATTGAGATGTTGTGTCACTGGCCTACACACAATACCCCATAATGTCAAAGTGGAATGATGTTTTTAGAAATGCTTACAAAATGAAAAGCTGAAATGTCTTGAGTCATACAATTATCTGTAAGGTCCCTCAGTCGAGCAGGGCATTTCAAAAACAGATTCAACCACAAAGACCAGGGAGGTTTTCAAATGCCTCGCAAAGAAGGGCACCTATTGGTAGATGGGTAAAAGTAAAATAAAAAGCAGACATTGAATATCCTTTTGAGCAAGGTGAAGTTATTAATTACACTTTGGATGGTGTATCAATACACCCAGTCACTACAAAGATACAGGCATCCTTCCTAACTCAGTTGCCAGAGAGGAAGGAAACCGCACAGGGATTTCACCATGAGATCAATGGTGACTTTAAAACAGTTACAGAGTTTAATGGCTGTAATAGGAGAAAACTGAGGATGAATCAACAACATTGTAGTTACTCCACAATACTAAACTAAATGACAGAGTGAAAAAAAGGAAGCCTGTACAGAATAAAATATTCCAAAACATGCATCCTGTTTGCAGTAAGGCACTAAAGTAAAACTGCAAAAAATGTGGCAAAGAAATTAACTTTATTTCCTGAATACAAAGCGTTATGTTTAGGGAAAAGCCAACACAACACATCACCGAGTACCACTCTTATGGGTATGTTATGTGTATGCTTCTCATCGGCAAGGACTAGGGAGTTTTTTAGGATAAAAAGAAACGGAATAGAGCTAAGCACAGGCAAAATCCTAGAGGAAAACCTGGTTTATTCTGCTTTCCAACAGACACAGAGAGATAAATTCACCTATCGGCTTGAAAATCGATGGCAAGACTTGAATGATCAACAACCAACTTGACAGAGATTAAATACTTTTTTAAAGAATAATGTGAAAGTATTGTACACTGAACAAAAATATAAACGCAACTGAACAAAAATATAAACACAACATGTAAAGTGTTGGTCCCATGTTTCATGAACTGAAATACAATATCCCAGAAATGTTCCAAACGCACAAAAAAGCTTATTTCTCTCAAATTCTGTGCACACATTTGTTTACATCCCTGTTAGTGAGCATTTCTCTTTTGCCAAGATAATCCATCCACCTGACAGGTGTGGCATATCAAGAAGCTGATTAAACAGCATGATTACACAGGTGCACCTTGCGCTGGGGACAATAAAAGGCCACTCTAAAATGTGCAGTTTTGTCACACAACACAATGCCACAAATGTTTTAAGTATTGAGGGAGCGTGCAATTGGAATGCTGACTGCAGGAATGTCCACCAGAGCTGTTGCCTGAGAATGTTCATTTTGGCAGTACGTAAAACCGCAGACCACGTGTAACGACGTCAGCCCAGGACCTCCACATCCGGCTTCTTCCCCTGTGGGATCGTCTGAGACCAGCCACCCGGACAGCTGATGAAACTGTGGGTTTGCACAACTGAAGAATTTCTGCACAAATCTTCACGGATGAATCCCAGTTTAAACTGTACAGGGCAGATGGCCGACAGCGTGTATGGCGTTGTGTGGGCAAGCAGTTTGCTGATGTCAACGTTGTGAACAGAACAGAGTGCCCCATGGTGGCGGTGGGGCTATGGTATGGGCAGGCATAAGCTACAGACAACGAACACAATTGCATTTTATCGATGGCAATTTTAATGCACAGAGATTCTGTGACGAGATCCTGAGGCCCATTGTCGTGCCATTCATCTGCCGCCATCACCTCATTTTTCAGCATGATAATGCATGGCCCCATGTCGCAAGGATCTATACACAATTCCTGGAAGCTGAAAATGTCCCAGTTCTTCCATGGCCTGCATACTTACCAGACATGTCACCCATTGAGCATGTTTGGGATGCTCTGGATCGATGTGTACGACAACGTGTTCCAGTTCCCGCCAATATCCACCAACTTCACACAGCCATTGAAGAAGAGTGGGACAACATTCCACAGGCCACAATCAACAGCCTGATCAACTCTATGCGAGGGAGATGTGTCGCGCTGCATGTGGCAAATGGTGGTCACACCAGATACAGTGAGGGAAAAAAGTATTTGATCCCCTGCTGATTTTGTACGTTTGCCCACTGATAAAGAAATGATCAGTCTATAATTTTAATGGTAGGTTTATTTTAACAGTGAGAGACAGAATAACAACAACAAAAATCCAGAAAAACGCATGTCAAAAATGTTAGAAATTGATTTGCATTTTAATGAGGGAAATAAGTATTTGACCCCCTCTCAATCAGAAAGATTTCTGGCTCCCAGGTGTCTTTTATACAGGTAACAAGCTGAGATTAGGAGCACACTCTTAAAGGGGGTGCTCCTAATCTCAGTTTGTTACCTGTATAAAAGACACCTGTCCACAGAAGCAATCAATCAATCAGATTCCAAACTCTCCACCATGACCAAGACCAAAGAGCTCTCCAAGGATGTCAGGGACAAGATTGTAGACCTACACAATGCTGGAATGGGCTACAAGACCATCGCCAAGCAGCTTGGTGAGAAGGTGACAACAGTTGGTGTGATTATTTGCAAATGGAAGAAACACAAAAGAACTGTCAATCTCCCTCGGCCTGGGGCTCCATGCAAGATCTCACCTTGTGGAGTTGCAATGATCATGAGAACATTGAGGAATCAGCCCAGAACTACACGGGAGGATCTTGTCAATGATCTCAAGGCAACTGGGACCATAGTCACCAAGAAAACAATTGGTAACACACTTTTTATTTTATTTTATTTCAACATTATTTAACCAGGTAAGCCAGTTGAGAACAAGTTCTCATTTACAACTGCGACCTGGCCAAGATAAAGCAAAGCAGTGCGATTAAAAACAACAACACAGAGTTACATATGGGGTAAAACAAAACATAAAGTCAAAAATACAACAGAAAATATATATACAGTGTGTGCAAATGTAGCAAGTTATGGAGGTAAGGAAATAAATAGGCTATAGTGCAAAATAATTACAATTAGTATTAACACTGGAAAGATAAGATGTGCAAGAGATGATGTGCAAATAAAGATACTGGGGTGCAAATTAGCAAAATAAATAACAATATGGGGATGAGGTAGTTGGGTGGGCTAATTTCAGATGGGCTGTGTACAGGTGCAGTGATCGGTAAGGTGCTCTGACAACTGATGCTTAAAGTTAGTGAGGGAGATAAGAGTCTCCAGCTTCAGAGATTTTTGCAATTCGTTCCAGTCATTGGCAGCAGAGAACTGGAAGGAATGGCGGCCAAAGGAGGTGTTGGCTTTGGGGATGACCAGTGAGATATACCTGCTGGAGCGCATACTACGGGTGGGTGTTGCTATGGTGACCAATGAGTTAAGATAAGGCGGGGATTTGCCTAGCAGTGATTTATAGATGGCCTGGAGCCAGTGGGTTTGGCGACGAATATGTAGTGAGGACCAGCCAACAAGAGCGTACAGGTCACAGTGGTGGGTAGTATATGGGGCTTTGGTGACAAAACGGATGGCACTGTGATAGACTACATCCAATTTGCTGAGTAGAGTGTTGGAGGCTATTTTGTAAATGACATTGCCGAAGTCAAGGATCGGTAGGATAGTCCGTTTTACGAGGGCATGTTAGGCAGCATGAGTGAAGGAGTTGCGAAATAGGAAGCCGATTCTAGATTTAACTTTGGATTGGAGATTCTTAATGTGAGTCTGGAAGGAGAGTTTACAGTCTAACCAGACACCTAGGTATTTGTAGTTGTCCACATACTCTAGGTCAGACACGTCGAGAGTAGTGATTCTAGTCGGGTGGGCAGGTGCCAGCAGCATTCGATTGAAGAGCATGCATTTAGTTTTACTAGTGTTTAAGAGCAGTTGGAGGCTACTGAAGGAGTGTTGTATGGCATTGAAGCTCGTTTGGAGGTTTGTTAACACAGTGTCCAATGAAGGGCCAGATGTATACAAAATGGTGTCGTCTGCGTAGAGGTGGATCTGAGAGTCACCAGCAGCAAGAGCGACATCATTGATATACACGGAGAAAAGAGTCGGCCCAAGAATTGAACCCTGTGGCACCCCCATAGAGACTGCCATAGGTCCAGACAACAGGCCCTCCGATTTGACACATTGAACTCTATCTGAGAAGTAGTTGGTGAACCAGGCGAGGCAGTCATTTGAGAAACCAAGGCTATTTAGTCTGCCAATAAGAATGCGGTGGTTGACAGAGTCGAAAGCCTTGGCCAGGTCGATGAAGACGGCTGCACAGTACTGTCTATTATCGATCGCGGTTATAATATCGTTTAGGACCTTGAGCGTGGCTGAGGTGCACCCATGACCAGCTCGGAAACCGGATTGCATAGCGGAGAAGGTACGGTGGTATTCGAAATGGTCGGTGATCTGTTTGTAACTTGGCTTTCAAAAACTTTCGAAAGGCAGGGCAGGATGGATATAGGTCTGTAACAGTTTGGATCTAGAGTGTCACCCACTTTGAAGAGGAGGATGACCGCGGCAGCTTTCCAATCTCTGGGGATCTCAGACGTTACGAAAGAGAGGTTGAACAGGCTAGTAATAGGGGTTGCGACAATTTCGGCGGCTAGTTTTAGAAAGAAAGGGTCCAGATTGTCTAGCCCAGAGAATTTGTAGCCCAGATGACACTACGCCGTGAAGGACTGAAATCCTGCAGCGCCCGCAAGGTCCCCCTGCTCAAGAAAGCACATATACAGGCCCGTCTGAAGTTTGCCAATGAACATCTGAATGATTCAGAGGAGAACTGGGTGAAAGTGTTGTGGTCAGATGAGACCAAAATCGAGCTCTTTGGCATCAACTCAACTCGCCGTGTTTGGAGGAGGAGGAATGCTGCCTATGACCCCAAAAACACCATCCCCACCGTCAAACATGGAGGTGGAAACATTATGCTTTGGGGGTGTTTTTCTGCTAAGGGGACAGGACAACTTCACCGCATCAAAGGGACGATGGACAGGGCCATGTACCGTCAAATCTTGGGTGAGAACCTCCTTCCCTCAGCCAGGGCATTGAAAATGGGTTGTGGATGGGTATTCCAGCATGACAATGACCCAAAACACACGGCCAAGGCAACAAAGGAGTGGCTCAAGAAGAAGCACATTAAGGTCCTGGAGTGGCCTAGCCAGTCTCCAGACCTTAATCCCATATAAAATCTGTGGAGGGAGCTGAAGGTTCGAGTTGCCAGACGTCAGGCTCGAAACCTTAATGACTTGGAGAGGATCTGCAAAGAGGAGTGGGACAAAATCCCTCCTGAGATGTGTGCAAACCTGGTGGCCAACTACAAGAAACGTCTGACCTCTGAGATTGCCAACAAGGGTTTTGCTACCACCTAAGTCATGTTTTGCAGAGGGGTCAAATATTTCCCTCATTAAAATGCAAATCAATTTATAACATTTTTGACATTAGTTTTTCTGGATTTTTTTATTGTTATTCTGTCTCTCACAGTTCAAATAAACCTACCATTAAAATGATAGACTGATCATGTCTTTGTCAGTGGGCAAACGTACAAAATCAGCAGGGGATCAAATACTTTTTTCCCTCACTGTACTAACTGGTTCTCTGATCCACACACCTTTTTTTGTAAGGTATCTGTGACCAACAGATGCATGTATTTACTCAGGGGTGTGAATTCTTATGTAAATGAGATATATATGTATTTCATTTTCAATAAATGTGCAAACATTTATAAACACACGTTTTCACTTTGTCATTATAGGGTATTTTGTGTAGATGGGTGGAAAATATATATATTTAATCCATTTTGAATTCAGGCTGTAACACAACAAAATGTGGAATAAGTCAAGGGGTATGAATACTTTCTGAAGGCACTGTGTGTACATGCATAGCAATGCTTCACTACAGTGAATTGATAGGACTCATTTGTTGTTCCAGTTTCAGATTTGTTGACTATTTCAAAGGTGAGAGAAACTAAAAAGTACTTTTCCATTGATGATACTGTGTTCCATCATGAGGCCATAGAATCCATTCTCAAGGGTTAAGCAGTGGCCTTAACTGACTCACAGATCTATCCAACGATCCTAACGCCCCAGCTAACACGGCGAACTGATCAGGGCCGACAGAGCCCAAATTCTTCACATTATTCCATTCATCTCAGGGCACATGGCTTGTCTGTCAAAGATGCTCTCTGGAGAGAAAAGCCTTGGTCTAGAAGCTGGAATCCTTGCTCCCTTGCTCCAATCCAAACCTTATAACCATCATACGCTATACACAACAACCACCTTGGCTGGGAACCAGCACTTAAGGGCACTTTCTATCAGCAGTGTTCCAGGCAGATGGGAAAATTAGTGTGATTGGCAGAGAGGGGAAGAGGAAGACGAGGCGACTGACTGAGAGGATACTGTTGCCAAGGAGGCGAGGGTTGGGGTGGGGGGTTGTGGGGTGTGACTGCTCTTAATTATCCGATATGGTTGCCAAGTGTTGGCACGGGGATAGGTTCAGAAATCGAGTGACAGGTTGCCAGCTCGGTGGGAGAAGAGCCAATAGGTGCCTTCTTTGGGTTTCGAATGACAAACGCCAAGTGACTAATGCTTTTGGAGCATTGGGTGGGGGCCTACGCGCCAGCAAACATGCACCAATGGATCTCCCCACAGTCGTCAGTCATCATCACATGCAATACAAAACAGCAGTTGAGCAACAACACCCATCCCAGACCCGACCGATGCCGATCGTATCTGTTTGGTTGTGAGGCTTCCCTATCAGTCCGATCTGAATGGCCCCACACTTTTAATCCGTGGTTTAGATTAGTTTCCCGCTCCAATCCCTTAAATCCCTCTCGGAATGTTTCTGTTCTGCATGTTACTCTCACCGAGATATGGATCGACTGTTAGAGCGATCAGCGATTGGTCATTAACTGCAGTCACCTCATAGAATCAGTCTCAAAACAAAACAAAGCCGGCCTCCATGTTGCATGAGAGATACTGCAGGCGTGGTGTGACTATCACGGGAGGCACCAAAATGGCGGATCAGTGTTGGGTTCATAGGGGCAAAGAAGGGGCGGCGGTAGACACTGGCTAGCCTGTCCTTGTTACCGGCCTTCAGGAACTACTTTCTTTCAGTCACTCAGGGATGGGGGATGAGATGGAGATAACCCGGCCATCGCAGGTGAGATCACCGACTCTGGGTTCAACTGCATGTCAGGTGAAACTCCCACAATGACCCCTGTTTTCACAGTCCACACAAACATGAAACTCAGATCCAATCGCCCCCCTCTTTAGTTGTCTTTCAAATCTTTTCTTGTATTGTTGTGGCGTTTTGAAGGCTGCAAATATTTATAATCCCCACATAGCAGACACACAAGACATAACAAACAACCGTCGAAGACCGCACTTGACGCCAGTAGTGCCCTAAAAACAGTCGTTGTTTGGATTGACATGAAAACGACAATGTTGAGTCCATATAAGTTCAACTGGCGAGCGATGAAAGCTAGGCTAATATCCAAGCTCACCGGTTGGTCAGAAAACGGCATTCCGTACATTCCTCTCCCTGTTCTGTCAGCTTAAGATCGGCGCTGAGAGACTTTTTCACTAGAGTGCCGTAATTACTGTGGATGGAAGGCAACAGGAAATTGTTATTCGCAAACTACTTTGTCTCTCTCTCCGTCAAAGTGTGCGGAGACGCAACCGTGGTCAGTCGGTCATCCCCCTCCTCAGGCTTGTCTCTGTGACTGACAAGGGAAGCCAGGTTTGGGATGGAAAACAAGCTAGGCCATGCCTCTATCGCCGCTACACAGCCAGGCATTAGGTGTCAGTCATCGGGAATGATGCTTTGTTAACACGTCAACAATCAAGAAGGAGGCCAGAGAGGAAAGAACGTCTCATTAAAAACTATTTGTGATTAATGTTTCCATGTCGCTGCTGAGTGATTGGAGAGGTGTGTGTGTGCCAGTGCATAATGTGTTTGTGCATGTGTGTATGCATATGTGTGTGTATGCATATGTGTGTGTCTGCGCGTGATTGTGTGTTTAGGTTTATGTGTGTGTGCCCGTTTCAATCCGGAATGTGTAACATATTACACACACACACACAGTGACTGACTGAAGCCTGGCAGGTTGAAACCTGCTGAGCAAATTACTCAAGGCTGCCTAATCATGCATTGTCTGTGGTAGATGATGACTTTGGAGAGGAATGAAAAAACTCACCCCCCTGTCAAAAGAGTCACAGTCAGTGAGGCCTAGTGGATTCAGTCAGACCCTACATGTAAAGACAAGCGGATGAGGTCATGACGATTACAGCTCCTCTTCTTTATATGACCATCAATGTCATGCCTAGTTCATCTTACAAAGTCATAAACACAAGTAGAAGTATCTTAATTGTACTGTCAAAGTGTCAAGGAATCTATGTGTTATGTAGGATCGGTCACATATGGATGAAAAATTGAAATGTGAATTATACACATCCCATTCGTGACTCAAGGCATCTCTATCAGTGATTTACGTTTATGTACGTAGGATAGGACTTAAACTGTTCTATATTTACCAATGGGAAAGTTATTGTGAATGAAGAAGTAGTGGGAATAGCAGCCCTTTCCACACTGGCCCTCATATCTTAGTACTGCATTGCTTCCCCAGCTACAGCCTATCGTTTTTCTCATGCAAGTGGCGACCTCTGCTGGTATAAGAACGAAACATCAACTTGTTTAGCTTTCTTGAAACCAACACCAGCTCAACATTTTGTCACATTGCACCTTCCTGAATAGACCGCTGGCGTCATGACACCTTCTTTCATCTGTAACCACAGGAGGTTGGTGCCACCTTAATTGGGGAGGACATGTTCATGGTAACGGCTGGAGCAGAATCAGTGGAATGGTATCAAATACATCAAACACATGGTTTCCATATGTTTGATGCCATTCCATTCGCTCCCTTCCAGACATTATTATGAGCCGTCCTCCCCTCAGCATCCTCCACTATGTAACCATCAAAACAATATAGACTTGACTAGACTAGACTACTATTTCCCTCTTCTTGTGCTGTTATCTGGGCACCAGCCTTTATTTTAATGTTGAAGAAGAGTATGTCGCTTACTATATTGTGCAGGTAGTTACAATAGAAAGCAACTACCATAATGTCACGAAACCACATACTGTACACTGCATTATTATTTAATGCAATAACATGAATTGTTATAATTGAAACACATGTGCGATCTAATGTGCAAATCATGCATCATACATGCAATATAGCCTACAGGCCAGCAGAGGCATAGGCTAGCATATAGGGCATAGCAGCAGCAAAAATACATACTCCTGCTGAATATATACATTATGGTGTCCTTATGTGACCCCCAAAACACACCACACCTCTGCGGTTCTCAATTGTAGGCTAGTGATGTCATCAACCAAATCTCACCCCAGACTTGATCATTAGGATAGGCTACACGTTATGCAACAGTGATCATTAATGGGCAAAAGATTACGGCGCAGTCAATCTATTTTAGTCCACTAAAGCTTATTAGCGGACTAGACTGTAGTGCGAGAGAGAGTGGTGGGTGACTCCCGGGTGAGACTGATAGATAGCGGACCCGAGTATAACTGCATAGCGGAGCGCGTTTCTGTCCTCCGGGCTTGCGTTTCCCTGAGGTTGTTGCACCGCTCTCTAGGTCCTTCTCTCCCCGTCTATCTCGCCCTGAACTCTTTTTGCCTGGACTCGCAAAGACAGACGGGCGGACGTACTGTAGTGAGGGGGACGGACCCGTGTTCACCATGTTGACATTGTTGACAGCGATGTATATAGTGGTGCAGGCGGCATCGTCGGAGGTAAGACGCTTCTCCTTGACCGCACCATCATACCAGTTGGGCTCTCAAACTAAATATAAAGGCTACCTTTGAATATACTACAGTTGCAAATTTGACATTGACTCTCCTCCCTATAGCCTATGTCTTGTTGAATTACCGCGAGAAGCTCTTACAAAGCTAATCCTATAGGGTAGCCTAGTGAAATATTGGTTTATTCGGATCCCCATTAGCTTTTGCCGAAGCTTCAGCTATTCTGTCTGGGTAGTAGACACTGTCGACTAGAAAAATATAGCCTCATAGGCTACTATTTTGGGGTATATATCCGTAGGCTATCCCTCAGTCAACAAGACATTCGAATTGAGTTGCCTACTCGGAGGCCTACTCATTCATAATGTAGCCTACAGACTTGAACAAAGTGTCTGTGGCTGGACAGTCCTGTCTGTGTGACCCCATCATAATGAATGAATTGACTGCATCCCTTCCGCAGCTTTGGTAAAGAACGCGAGCGGGTGTTCATTGCAGATTACACCATGGCTAACTCCTTGCCACCCGGTGCGTCAGACAGGCGCTGCCTCCAGAGGGAAGTCAACTATTTTCACCTGGCCATTATGTAACATTAATGCCCCACTTCCCACAATCATAATGAAACGGATCTAATTAAGCAATAAGGCACGAGGGGGTGTGGTATATGGCCATATACCACGGCTAAGGGCTGTTCTTAAGCGCAATGCTGAGTGCCTGGATACATCCCTTAGCGGTGGTTGGCCATATACCACAAACCCTTATTGCTATTATAAACTGGTTAGCAACGTAAATAGAGCAGTAAAAATAAATGTTTTGTCATACCTGTGGTATATGGTCTGATATGCCACGGCTGCCAGCCAATCAGCATTCAGGGCTAGAACCACCCAGTTTATAATTCGTTTTTTATATCTGTTTGCATAACAATAATCACATTTTCAGCCATATAGCGTTTGGTTGGAAGGTGTATATGTGTGTATCCTGTATATACGACTAATAAAACTTAAATAAAGGTTAATAATATTAGGTAACTAAGAGACGTTATATCTGCTGTATCAAATACTAGGCTGCATGTCTGTGTTAGGTCCTGGTTGCTTGATGTAACAGAGTAGACATTAATAATAGATACAAGTCAACAGGCTTAGTTCTTGAAACGGGTTATTTTGAACCCTCTGAATGCATCCCCAGAGGAACATGCCAGAAAGGATGGAATTATTTCGCTTCCAAACTAAATTGTATTCACTAAACCTAACCTTGTTCTTACCCCCGCCCTAGAACAAAAAGCTCTTATGCCTGCTCATCAGTTGTGAAGATAGTGCTACTTTTGTCTGTTCTATTGCCAAGCATCTTGTGACTAGTCTACCAGAGCCACATCACTGCACTTGACTTCAAATGACCCCACTCTTGACCCCAGTGGAGGCTACAGACAGACATCTTGTTCCAATAGTTAAACCAATATGGACAAATCTTGTCCAGCACTTTCACTTATCAGTGGTCATGAAGCAATGAGGTAATGAAAGAGAAGTGTCTCCATCTTACAGACAATGGCCATTAATAGTTGCTTGGTAGTAAGTCACAGAACCGACCTTTGACTCAGTCTAATCAGGCTTTTGTTGGGTGTTTGAATGAATTGTTGCTTGAAATATTGTTAATCATATAATAGTCGGTCTTATTAACTTTAATTATAAGCCATTAATAGATCATTTATAAAGCATGTTTTTGATTTGCTGAACATTTATCCTGTTGGTAGGCTAAATCTTTATAGCAAAATGCTGTGTGCTGTAATGTAGGTGTGATGCATTTGTAAAACCAAACATAGATTGAGATCAGGGTATAGGCCTACTCTGGGACAAGGGGTTGAATTCATTGGCTGAATTCAACTTGGCATGGGCTACCAAAAATCCACTAATAACATCCCAACCCAACTCTAATGTATATCTCTGATTAATGAAGTGTATATAGATTAAAATGTGTGTTTTCTTTAAAATAGATTTTTAAAAAGCTTGGCCCAGTGCAAATACTCTGCCATCCTCCTTCATTCATTGATTAGGCTACAGTAAGAACTGCAAATAAATGTGTACATAAAATCCATAGGATACTGTCTATCCAGCCCTTCTAGAGTAGTGATGAACGTCTGCTAATTTATTAAAAAGTTATTTTAAAAAATGTACGGCTGAAAGAAGCAAGAAGCAAGTTATTAGTAAAACGATACATTTGAACGCGGCCCATACTCAGGTTTTTTAGATCTATGGTCCATATAAGGTCGTGTGGGCGTGGCCTAAGATAACAACGAGCTCGCGCTGCAGCGGTTCTTCATGGGGAATGTGTTCGTTTTCGTGACTTGGGCGGGTAAAAAGATGAGCATCAGTGAATATTCAACTACAGATCCCAGGACAGGAATCCAGTGCGCCACCGCGTGACATTTCAATACAAGCGCAGAGGTGACCCTTCTGTTTAGTCCTAGCGGGAGAACAGTGTTTGCAGGCTTTACTAGATCCTCTATCTCAAGTGAATATGGTAAGATGTATGTTTATCTTGTTGCTGTCAGTTAAAGCTAACTGTTATATTAATGATGCATCGAAAGTGTTAGCTAGCAAGGAAAACAGATGCTTGTCATTGCTGATGATCAAATGTGGTTTTGTGTCCACTTGTCATTGAAGCCGGGAGCTAGCATCAGCGGTTAATCTTATGTTTGATCAAAGATTAGTCTGTTGTGTCAGCAAAGATTTCTGGCTAACGTTCACCATCTCTTTCTGAAGTCGTTTGCTAACGTTAGTCAGAAAGATGGCCAACCAGCCATCTTGTGCAGTGAGAAGAAAGATGAGGATGTTGGATTTTTTAATAGTCTCTAGTATACAATTGCGAAATGAAGAGAACAAAGTGCCTGACTAGGAAATTGTTTCTGCTTTTTCACACTAGCAACAATGTAGCCGCTGTGCTTTCTCTTTTCAGTCGTTATGGCTACATTGTTGTAGTAACAGACTTTCGCGCGTGGCATTAATAGAAAATTGCATCATCGTCTTTCATTCATTTATTCATGATGACAATGGATATCAAGAACAGCTTGAGTCGCCCATTTTGAAGATATTGGATGCGTTCCTCTGCCCAGGCGTTGCTGACGCATGCCATATCTTACAACGCCTGGTTAGGTATTTTATGTATCAGCTAACTACATCTGTTATAGCAATCTGGCAGTCAATGACAGTCCACGATGCCGCACGCAACCATTGGTTGATGCATGCAACTTCTGAGCAGGGGAACTCGACCAACAGATGGGCGCTGCGTGAATCAACCAATGGTTTCATGCCACGTCATCCACTGCGTCATCCACTTACCGATTTGCTATAACATATGATGTGGTTAGCTGATAAGTAAAATACCTATCCAGGCGTTGAAAGATTTGGCATGCGTCATGAACTCCTGGGCAGAGGAACTCGCCCCTTATGTGGAATATAACTTGAGTAAAATGTAAAAGCCATACATAATAACTGAATAGCCTACATATAGCTCTTAATCGTTGCTCTTTCAAACAACAGTTAGCGTTATATCGCGGAAAACAGCAATAAATGCACTTTGTGGGCTAATGCAAAGTGCGTTTCCATCTGTCGACACTGAGTTTTGTCCTTTTAATCAACATAGCAGTCAGATGCGATTACTGCCGCTTCAGTTGCTTATCCCAGCTATGTAGGTCATTACTGCTGTGTTGGAAAGATTGCACAGAGTGAGTATGGACTGTGTGTGGTTTTTTGCAGGCCGACCCAATCCGTGTGCTGGTGACTGGCGCTGCTGGACAGATCGCCTACTCTCTGCTGTACAGCATCGCCAAGGGAGATGTCTTCGGCAAGGACCAGGTAACACGGCCTAGGACTACTTATATCCGCACACTCTCTCTTTCAAATCAGCTTTGGCCTCGAGAGAGCACAGGAGGCAGATAGATGTTGTAATATGTAGGCTATAATGACGCCGTTACATAAGCATGTGTGAATTATACATGGGATGTGAATTTTTGGCATGAGGTCGGGAGGGGCAGATTCTTATTTTTGTCAGTGGCTTAAAGAAGAATAAAAAAATCCCTCTTTGCATTTGTTTCTTTTCCAGCCCATCATCTTGGTCCTGCTGGACATCTCTCCCATGTTGCCAGTTCTGGATGGGGTTGTGATGGAGCTGCAGGACTGTGCTCTCCCACTCCTGAGGGGTGAGCTATGCTTTTCTATTCTGCCTGGGCTGGCCGTGAGAACATATGAGTGAGAACATATGCACCCATTATAAATAGGCATGCTTTTTGTATATTTAAAAATGCATTGCGTGTGTATGGACTGTATATGTGTGTCTCCCTGCTGCTGCGGTACTTTTCCAATAGCCCTAACTTCACAGCAGCAGGAATGGTCAACCACAGACTGCTGTGGGGAGGAGTGTCAGAAAGGAGGCCTCCTATTAGTCTGTTCCCAAGGCCCTATAGGAAATTCCAACCAATCCTGGGAGTGGTGGGGCAACAATAGGGGAGGCGGGGTACAAGACATCTCTTGCACCAGTGAGCCCTGACTGAAGTTCATCCTGATAAAACAGGGAAAGAGTTTTTCGTGAGTGGCCACAGACCATACATTGTCTATGAAATCAGCCCATTTGGCAGTGTTTCAAGGAACAAGACAATTTATCAGCAAGGTGGAGCCACTGAGTGCTAGGCTATTTGTTTGGAAATAACCTGGTGTGTGTGTGTGTGTGTGTGTGTGTGTGTGTATGCACAAAATGACCTAAGGGCATTTTCCACACAGAGACTGTTTGTTCTTCCCTTGCATTCATGTACACCCAGATGAGCCTGAAATGGCAGTATAATTATTGTAAATTAAAACTGAAACTGCCACCACACCTACTATTTTACTAACTTTAGCAGACATTCTGCTTGATTTGTCTTATAGAAATAGTTTTTTTTAATGCATCTTAAAATCATAATTGTATTGCTTTTATGTCAAATCTGAATTTCTTGTTCATTGCTGAATCCAATACAAACATACATCTCTCCACAAATGTGGCAGTAACACTAAACATTGACAACTACATCCACTCTATCCAAGACAATATATATCCATCGTAACTAACAGTCATCGCACCATCTTCATCCACAGAGGTCATCCCCACCGACAAGGTGGAGGTGGGCTTCAAGGATCTGGACGCCGCCATCTTGGTGGGCTCTATGCCCAGGAAGGAGGGCATGGAGAGGAAGGACCTCCTGAAGGCCAACGTGGCCATCTTTAAGACCCAGGGGGCCGCCCTGGAGAAGTACGCCAAGAAGACCGTCAGGGTAACTGTCCCTCTGTGTGTCTATGACTCGGCATGTTTTAGGCCACTGCCGCAGAGCAGCAGCCTGGCTGGAGAGAGAGAGACACACACCCTGTACCAAATAGATAGCTGTCATTGCTAACGATAATCAAGGTACATGAAGGCACCACAGTACAGCAAAGGCCAGGTTGTGGGGCGTTGAATGATGTTAAGGGATGTTTTGGGGAAAGGGTCATCATTTGCTTTTACTGATGGAACATTTTAGTGAGATATATTTTTTATTTATGTTAAAGACTTTATGTAATACCTCTAGTTCTAGGACATTTGAAATGAACCACTACAGATTTTACAACTTTCCTTACTTTTAAAGTCATACAAACCTTTTGACAAATCAGACTATAATTGGACCTTTTCACATTTCAAATGGGCCAGTTTTATTGGACAGCCTTATACTTCGATGGTATTGGTGCAAATTCACATTTTTAAAGGCTTTTAATCCTGTGTGGAATGGGCTGGGTTCCAAAGTCAGGGATGAAAGCTACTCTATGCTGTGTTGTATGTACACACTGCAGACACTGGTGTCACAAGGGGGCCTTTGGCCACTGCGGTTTGCAGCAACAATGACACGTCAGTGTGACGAACAAAGCCTCACATCTTCTATGGCCAAGGTCAACTACTTCTGATCCAGGAATGTGTGAATTTGAATGGGCAGGTTTCTATATGTTCTATATAGCGACATAAGAACTGGATGGCCATCCTCTAAAGTAAGTGTGTTTTAGAAGAAGAATACTTTATTAATCCATACCAGATGGAAATGTGTGTTCTACTTTACCCAATCCCTCCTAAATACACACATACAAGTACCCACATTGGGCAGAAACAGTGCAGCGACCCGGTGAGCAGTTAAGGGGTTAAGTGCCTTGCTAAGGGCCACAATGGCGGGAGATGTTATCTTTCTAGGATTTTACACCAACTCATCTTGGCAAATGAGCCTAATGTTGGCAAGGTAGCACTGGCAGCCAAACACTCACGTACACACAGCAATCCCTTTAAATTGAGCTAATCCTTGACCTTCATTTAAAGGGGATGTATTCTGTGTGTGACATCTATCTTATATTGATTTAGAGGCCATTTTAGAAAGTGTCAGCATTTCCCTTAGCCATGACTCGTGTTTCTCAGTTGCACTGCTACTCTTTCTGATGATCCGCCAGCTCTGCTTGCATAAACCAAGTGTATGCTTTTAGATGTGTAAATAGTGACATACAATGACACAAATGAAGATGAGGACTTAAAATAGGACTTGTATCCTACTCTTGATTTCTACTCTGAAATTGAGCTGTTCGTGAACCTGTAGTTTGAGTGAGTGATGACTCTTCAACGTTTCTAAAATCTCTTTCTCTCTCTCTCAGGTCTTGGTAGTGGGAAACCCTGCTAACACCAACTGTCTGATTGCGTCCAAGTCCGCCCCCTCCATCCCCAAGGAGAACTTCTCCTGCCTGACTCGCCTAGACCACAACAGGGCCCGTTCCCAGGTAGGCCAAAGCCAAAAGGCCCCGTCCAGAAAAGGCGACTAGTTCCTAGCCTCTAGGCACTTGATGTAAGGTCCAATCCTAAATGGATCCCTATAACCTATGCACTTCTGGATATCTGAGAGTATTAGGTGTGAGCAAAATGATTGGCTAGATGGAATTTTTACCATACTGCTTAAACCTAGTCAATCATCTTATCTCCACAAGTGCATAGGGTGTAGGGGCTATTTCGATTTGGAATTAGATCTGAAACAATTGAATGGGTATACCAATATGGGCAAAAATCCCATGAATTGCATCACAACCTGTGTCGGCCTCTATAATTAAAATATAATATGCCATTTAGCAGACGCTTTTATCCAAAGCGACTTACAGTCATGTGTGCATACATTTTTACTCTAGGTGGCGATGCGTTGTGGCGTGCCCGCCGATGCAGTCAAGAACGTCATCATCTGGGGCAACCACTCATCCACTCAGTACCCTGACGTGCACCACGCCATGGTCAACGTGCATGGCAAGGAGGTGGAGGCGTACGACGCCGTGAAGGACGACAGCTGGCTCAAGGGAGACTTCATCTCTGTAAGTGAACTCTAGTTTTGGCTCTTCTGGCCTAACCCATTTTGACACAATTTCCCATAAAACATTTACTATATAGCATTTTAACAAATTGCTTCAAAAGGCATGATTGCCTGTTTTTTTGATGGCTTTGTTTATGAAAATGTTCAGGGCCTCAAACTGTACAAATGTACCAAGTTTCATGCTTTTATGAAAAAGTAAACAATTCCACCCCAAATCTGCACACATCTTGGACTACTGCTCATAACGCTTTATGGATGTAGTTATACATATTTATGAGCAGCTATTTGCACCTATGTTGTGTATTAGTGCCTTATGAATAGCTCATAGGTATTATAAATGTGCGATCCTTACCTGAATGAATCCCAATGCATGGTAAAGCAAGTGTAGGTTGTAGGTGTCATTTGGACCCCATATCTCATCTTTTAATAATCTTTGATCTTATCTGAATACAAGCATTTTCACTGAATCTATTAGTCTCCTTTAGTCCAGTGTTGTGCCTTTTGTAGTTGTAATGAAGCAGTCCTAATGCCCCCTCTGTCCCTTCCTCCTCTTCCCCCCTTCTCTCTTCCTCTCCTCTCTGTCTCCTGCAGACGGTGCAGCTGCGTGGTGCCGCCGTCATCAAGGCCAGGAAGCTCTCCAGTGCCATGTCTGCCGCCAAGGCCATCTGTGACCACATGAGGGACTGGTGGTTCGGCACTCTTGATGTAAGCCATGTGTTTGGGAGGTGGGGTGGAATGGTGTCAAGGATCTGCAGCAAACCCCTTTTTTCCAAACTCCATAAAACACTAATATTTAACACTTAACAACTAACATTGTTCAAATGTTTATATTTTGAAAAGCAAAATCTCGAAACAGAGCACCGTAACCCCTCTTTATTTTCAACCTGGAAGAATCCACAAACATGCAAAGCCTTTTGTTTGGATGTCTCAGACAAATTCATTTGAATTGACTGTACTCTTCAGTGGAAAAATAATATCATAGGGTTGCAAAATTCTGCAAACTTTCCCAGGATTTCTGGAAAACCTGGGAATTTGGGGGGAAGTTACCAAAATGTTGTGTTTTTTGTGAAGCTGTGTCCCTGGCCTGACTGTTTGTCCTGTTGTTATTTTCAGGGTGAGTTCATGTCTATGGGTGTGTACGCTGGTGGAAACTCCTACGGAATCCCCGAAGACCTCATTTACTCATTCCCTGTTCATATCAAGGTAAGGCATAACCATAGAGATGGATAGAGGGCTCTTGTGCCACAGTTTATTTACGAATTGCCAAAACTTTCACTCATAGCCCTCAATGGCACTGCTCGTTCTGTCACAGAAGAGGCCATTGTATCTCCTATCTAGGAGATGGGCTGTCTAGCATTTCTATGGGCATAACTAATCAACCCTGGCAAAGTGTATTAATAGAACATACATATAATTTACCGATGGGTGGTTATTGAAAGTCATTGTTACCCAACATCAGCTTTTCAGAGTTTTGGTTATACCAACATAGGCCTACTATTGCAAGCCAACAGTGTACACTGACTTTTGCCGCATTCATGTGCTATCAGAAAATTGTGACAAAACTGATGTTACGCAGAGCATTATGGGTACTGTAGTAGTGTACTGTAGTTGTGATCCTGGACTAGATGAGATGTGCTAAAGAGCCCCCTGTTTGATCCTTATCCATATTCTCCCCACAGAACAAGTCGTGGAATATCCATGACGGTCTGCCCATCAACGACTTCTCCCGCTCCAAGATGGACGCCACAGCCGCTGAGCTGGTGGAGGAGCGAGACACGGCCCTGTCCTTCCTGAGCCAGTGACTCGCAGTGCCACCTACTGGCACACCGCCACAACAGCAGCACTTAGAAAACCCCCAGAACCCTCCTGACTCACGTCTGTGACCAATACCCCCACTCGAGTCCCGCTGCGCACTTGGTGTGTGTGTGTACCTCTCTGTATGTATGTGTGCGTGTGTTTCACTTTGTTAATCTCTTTAAGGTAACGGTTATTAATAATAAACCTGTAATACAAAATGCTATCTAAACGTTGGCCTTTGTCGGAAGACACTGGAGGATTGTCCTTTGGGTAGATGATAACGCACAATAGTTCTACTGTACTCGTACATGTTATCCAACAATAAAAACAGATACAACTGATAAATCATTATGTGGATTGTGGTTGGTTATTTGACTAAATATCTCTAAAGCTGGGGTTTTCTGTTATTTTTCAGTTAAGTTAATATCAAAGTTAATTTTTTAAGTTTACTTGGAAATATAAATATTATAGTTGTATTTCTATAAATATGGTAGTTATATCATGATATGTGAAATGTTCAGTAACTATTTTTCTATCCCCTCTTTCCATTGAGGCACATTGAGCCTTCAAACATGTTGAACTCAAAGTATTGTGATCAAAGGGGGCATTTCTGAAGTTAATTATTATCTTGTCAGTCAGACAAAAGACAGACAATCATTACATGTTGGATGTCGGTGAGGTCAAAGATGGTGAGGTTCATTGCCCTTTGCAGTGACACGTTTGACCACATGGTGGCATTGTTGACAGCTTTATACTACTCGGGGACCCTTTCAAATCGACCAAATGGTAGTTTAAACGTATTAACAAGATTCTAATGGTGAAAAGCCTAACATTTGTAGGATATTGTAATTTCCTGTTAGCCAATCATTTCTTACAATGAGTTATCAATGTTTCAAAAAATAGCAGTTGCATGAACGTAAAGTACTGTTTGTTTTTACAAACATCCGAGAACCTATCATGAAACGGGAATCAATCATTTAATCAACCATCCTGGACTGGCAAGGGGCTGAACAGTAAGTCTACTGTTTGGTGAGCTGTGCAATGCAGGCAGAGGGGGGTCCGGAAGACCCGTACACCCCACTCCAGGGAAAAGGAGAAGAGGGACACAGTCCCTCACATAGAGATCCTATTCAATTACAATTACATATATTTTGTAATATTTTATAATATTTGATCAATTGCTGTCACTGGTGTCTGGTCTCAAGTCATTGATGTCCATCTTTCATTGAATGTCCAATAGTTGCTAGCACATTACAGAAGGCAATCAAAGACTATATAGGCTTTTGGGAACTATTTGATGAGATCACATAGAGATCCTATAAAATTACAATTACATATAAACAAAAATACATTATTTTAGAGTATTTGATCCATTTCTGGAATGAAAGTTTTCCTACCAAGAAGGATGTATTTTTAGGCTTTTGGTCCCTCATCAGCTGACCACCAGAACAAGGGAGTCTGATGGGCCAAAAAGGCATGGTACCGGGCCCAAAAGCAGAAGGCCTCCACTGAGGTTTGGGTTGTATTTGGGGACTATTTGGAGGGGTGGATTAAACCGAAAAGATGTTTGGGAAGAAAGGCTATTAAAGGGAAAAATACTTCGGAGAAGAAGGTGAGTTAGGCTATCTACTGAACAAAGTCATTCTTGACTAATACTCAGATTAGTCAGCAGAGTAGCCGTCTGAAAGGCATTAGGTAATGCTTTTTATTTTGATGGACAGCCTTTGTTAGAAAAATACTTTTATAGATTCATAAACTGTGGAGACAAATCTGCACAGCCAGCGAGAAAGAGGCGGAAGAGCTCAGGTCCACCCTCGTGAACAAGATTCTGATTGGGGTAAGTGTATTTTTGCATGCTTTAATTGGCCACTGACTCACCAATCGTTTGCCCTCATTAACTGACCTGACTAAAAGCCAACTTCGACATTTCCGGCTTTATTATGGCATGGCGTAGTGCAAGAAGCCTGTCAAAAATAAATATACTCCACTGGACGGTGAAAATGTACCTTTTAAAGTGTTCATTTGTCACTTGTTTCACAGGCCGAAACCCAGCTCGCTAAAGTAGCCAAGCACCTTGGAGTTCTTTGGTGGATTGATATAAAAATAATTATCATCAGGTGGGTAGCCAATGTAATGAATGACGTTTGAAACATTTAGCTTGAAAACGTGGTGCTTGTGATGTAAAAATGCACTACTAGAGCCTTTTAAACTCAAAAATTGGCTGCTGGCATGGATATTTGCCATGCAGGTAGCTTAGTGGTTAAGAGCGTTGTGCCAGTAACCGAAAGGTCGCTGGTTCTAATCCCCGAGCCGACTAGGTGAAAAATCTGTCGATGTGCCCTTGAGGAAGGCACTTAACCCTAATTGCTCCTGTAAGTCGCTCTGGATAAGAACGTCTGCTAACTGACTAAAATGTAAATGTAATATTTGAGTTGCTACCGCTGCTGCAGAATGGCTAGCTTGCCCCTGCCACTTCGTCTCCAAGTTTACCGTGGCATGTAGCCAAAATAGCGCACGGTGTGGCTAACGTTAATCCAAGGTCAAATTAATCAATACAAATAATGTATGAGCCGTACGTCAACCGCGGGGTAGGACCAAACATGCTATGATGCTATTCAAGGAACCGCGTTATGGGGAAATGTGGACAAATCATGTATTTGCCTCTTACGTTACAGATTTTGCCCACGAATATGTGACTTATAGATCAGAGAGTATTTAGCGATTGTTTCCTGCTAAAGAGGGGTCGTCACTAGCTACTACATCCACGAAGTGCAAAACCACGCCTATTTCTAAAATGTTTAAACCTAACCTTAACTACACTGCTAACCTTATGCCTAACCTTAAATTAAGCCCAAAAGCAACCTTTTTTTGTGTGTGGAATTTTGATGATGTAGCCTATTTTGACATGTGGCTGTGCTATCTAGTAGAAACCCTTTAGAGGTGGGAGAACTGAGAACAGTGCATTTGCACTGATGGGTGGTGTCGGGTTTGCTGATGGATTGATACATTGTTTCTTGGGACTGTAGTTTATATTTGCTCAAGCGCGAGCGGCTGTGTCTGGTGTCAAGTCATTTATGTTTATCTTTTATTGAATGACGTCTAATATTTGCTGGCAAATTACAGAAGACTATCGAAGACTATAGGCTAGACCTTTGGGATCTTATTTGGAGAAACTCTCTTGGCACATATTTTGTCATACGTCCAAAGATGTCTGTTTTGGATGGTAAGTGTTCAGTACCTGTCCGGTAATGAGTCTTTCCCATTGCTATTGATTGCTCTTGACAGTAATTTTTTCCATTACTATAAGTCTTGACTTCTCTTAGTTTGGAATGATTTCCACTTTTTGGAACGCAGTGCATTCTTTTTACTTATCTATATTTCTGATGTCGTCTTGAATTGAGGCTACTGATATACTGAGAATATAGATTTCACCAAATCAGTATTATGCAATACTGTGAATTGGCAAATTAGGCTACCAATCTCTTAGTGGGGGATATTTTCATCTTGAGTGATTTGCATGTCAATTGTACCCAGAGCTTGGTTGCTGCTATGTTTTATATTATTTTCTTAACATAACACATCCTGTATTGAACAGAGGGTGAACGAACCACAATTGACTGGTTCAATAATAAAGGGGCAGGTAGCCTAGCGGTTAGGAACGTAACCGAAAGGTCGCTTGTTCGAATCCCCGAGCCGACTTGGTGACAAATCTGTCTGTGCCCTTGAGCAAGGCACTTAAACCTAAATTGCTCCTATAAGTCGCTCTGGACAAGCATGTCTGCTAAATGACTATTTTTTAAATAATATTGACCGAATAGGCTTGACTTGTTAATGGTATAATGGATATAGGAAGAAAATGCTAGATGTCCATTAAAATAGATCCAATAAGCCAACATGTGGGTAGACATTTGCATGGCATCATATGTAACCACGTTCCATTTCACCTATTGTAAAATAATGTACTTGCTTGCTTATGAATGACTACAAGCTGCCTTGCTGCCTTGCTCATTAGAACACAGGCATGCAGTTGTTTCAAGAAGGCTTTATGACTGAACACCTTTAAACTGACCTTATCCTCTCTTTGATCATTTTTAATGGTTCCAGCAGAATGAACAAACTAGCCCTCTCCCTCTCTTTCTTTCATTCTCTCTATCGCTCCTTTCTCTCCTTTGGCCTAATACTCTTTGATTGTTTCGAATGGTTCAAGCAGACTGAATGATGAAATACCTCTGTCGCTTTCTTTCTCTCTCTCCTTTCTCCCGGCAGATCTCAGCAAAGCCGGGGTGGCAGAGTTTCAGGAGAAGCTGCGACTGTAGCATGAGACCTCCATGCACAAAGAGCTGGAGAAGCTGCTGACCACAGCCAATGGGGCTGAGCAGGAGGTGGTCCTGGGGTTTAGTGGTTTGGAGCGAGAGTACCTGGTGCATGTCTGTGGATCTAGGGTGGTTGTTTTGGAGGAGTGAGGACATTTCTTGGCCTGCTGGACTGAGTTCTGGGAGGGGAGCAGGATGGTGAATGACCTGTGTGTCTCTCAATGGGTCAAACACAGACACATACACTTCACGATTTCACAACATGGACCTTCTCTTCTCCCCATCTTTTCACCTCCTCACTCTTTGCCCCCTTGTTTACTTATAAGCCCCCAACAGGCTTGCTGTTAAACCCCTTTTCTATATATGATGTAGGCCATACATTCCCACATAAATCATTGTCACTTTTCATCACCACTGAGCCCTCACCTTACAAAGCATCAGCTATTACCGTGCCATCCCACAAGCACAGCGCACAACCCATCAAAATAACCCATTTGACCAGAAACTGGAAAGACAATTCTCCTCCCTGCTTAGCAAACAGTTACACTAATTTGTATGCAGTTAGCATTGCTACTGATAACTAAAGCATTGGCATGATGGCAAAAGTTTACAAGATAAGCATTCTCGCTCTGTACAGCAAGTGGTTCCTTTTTTACGCTCCTCCTGGTTTCACTTCAAACACAACACATTCAAGTTAGACTGCAGAGGGGGGAGAAAACGCAATTAAAACCCACCAAGGAGCCCGGAGGGTTGAGGAACGAACAGTGAGATGGGCTAGGTGGGAGTTGTAATGATTATCCCAATGGGGGCATTTAGAACACACTGAACCGTAACGTACATGAAAGCCATTAAGCAAAGGTCAGAAAGGAGGGTTGTGGGCAGAATGCTTTGATTATAGGGAGTGAGCAGGAGAGGATGAAAGTCTATGCTTCACCAAACAGACTGCATCGACAGACTAGAGAAATAATGATGCACATCATTTGGAATAGAAATATCGAGTTCAGACGTAGCCTATATGGCACATCCAAAAAGTATTTTCAACTGTGTATGATACTATAGAATTTGTCAGGCCAGTGTTTTCTCGAATAACCTCCACCAGCTCCATTTGATCTGGTCTATAGAGCCCCACAGTGGAGGTGTCATAATACCCATAAAACCTAGCGGTCAAACGGAAATGGTTCCAATTGTTTTTCCACCATTCATTTTTCCCATAGGGGATTTTAAAAGCACTTAAAATAAGGGCTGTGTTTCGTGTAGTCTTACCCTGGCGTGTAGTCTTACCCTGGCGTGACGCTTTGATAACCTTGTAAATCTCTCTTGGACAAGGTGACTTATCAATATGTTCAGCTCTATTTACTCTCCGATTCGAAAATGGTAATTAGCATCAAAGTAGACATCATGAAAAACTACAAGTCCCTGGAAACTCCTGCACGTCATCTTTAGTTGACACCTTTGCTAACAGGTATTGTGCCAATTTTAAAACTTGCACAAGACAGTTCGTAGAATTGTCAATTTAAAGAAATTCATTACTACATTTAGCTAACATTAGATAAATAATCCAGAGATTCTTACCTTTGCCTCGATTCGACAGTCTCGTCCAGATCATGTCATTTGTAGTTCTTTATGATAGCCACATTGGCAGCTAATTAGCGTTTCATTTTTGGGGAGTAAATACAGGCGAATATATTGATAAGTCACCTTGTCCTAGAGAAATTTCACTGTTATCAAAACGATTTCCCTGTTTGACCGCTATGTTTTATGACTCATACTGTGGTACTCTATTCCAGTACAAGCACACCTGATTCAAATGTTTTACTAATCATCAGACTGGCAGGAGCTGACAGGAAGTGTGGCTCAAGGGACTTTTCAGGGCCCTCTCATCTTCCTTTCAGTCATTGACAGCGCAGCCCGGGATGTTGACAGTAGGTGGAAATATGTTGACAATCTAAATCTGGTCCCATGCTCTCTCCAGATCGATGGCCAGGAGTTCAAAGTGTGTGATAGTGTGAAGATTTTAGGGGTAATGATACAGAAAGTCTTACAATGGGGCGAACAGGTTGCCACTATGGTAACCAAGAGCAACATACATTTGTTTGTCCTTTGCCGCCTTAAAAGCATTTACACCGACTACAGACGCCCCACCCTGGAATATGCTGCTCCTGCTTGACACAGCTCACTGACCCAGGCCCAGTCTGATGACCTGGAGCGTATTCAGAAGAGAGTATGCCACACCATCCTAGGAGGATACTCCAGTTATACTGAGGCACTTTAGACCCTGTCCCTAACCCGACTTCATGAAAGACGGACACAACTCTGCACTTACTTCGCTATTAGCCTCCTAAAATCTCAATTCAGAGACTGGGCTACCCCCTGACTGAATCACAGTGACGGGTAGGATCACCTGCAGCCAGAACAAACAGACTATACCGAAGTCTAGTTTACCAATTCCATATTTCTGCTCATTGATTAATACGTCTCTTTAAGACCACAGGACATTATTGATTTAGATTTTTTAAACTATTTTTTTGTTGTTGCTCATATCCATTAATATTTAGAATGCTCATGGATTTGTATTGACTGCTATATGAGTCTAAGAAAAAAACGTGAAAAACCACCCCAAAAAATCAAGCCCTTAATTTGTTGAATCAGATGTGCTGTTTCTGGAATATATCAAATAAGTGGAGATGGCTGAGGTTACTAGAGGATTGGGAGACACTGATTTAGGCTTTAGTAATGTTTTGATTTCAATAGTTCATCTGTCTTTTATCAAGCTATGTTTTGCGTGTGAAATTGGATGCTATTATGAATAAATGATGTGGATTTTGATCATTTACGTCCATGCAGAGTCTGATCCTTGACACTTTCTCTTTCAGATTTCCAAAAAGGACTTTGAGGGTTTTAAGAACCTCTTCCACAGATTCCTCCAGGTGAAAGGACCCTCTGTGAACTGGGACAAGATCCACAAGCCCCCAGAGGATCTGGTGAGTAGTTCGGTTTTGACCCTGGTTGTCTACACGCTAAAAGCTCAGGCCTTCGTTATTTGCATAAGAAATTACAAGACATTGTCATACCGATCAGCCTATGTCTAGAAATGTTTCCCTTCCCTACCATTGGAAATCCATTGCTTCTGCAGATGTAGACCTATTTTTATGTTGCCCCTCTTGTACAAAGGATAAGGGATTATCTGGCCTGTAGTTTATTTTATTTTTAATAAAGTCTTTGTTGCATATTTAGTGCTAGTCCACAAACTAGTGTCTAAGAAACACTGTTTTGAGTGTAGCATCTCTGTGTATGTTGGGTAAGATTGGATCTCTAGGCCAAAGCCCTCTTCTACAATGAACAGGAGGTAGACTCAGTTAAAGGAAGGAGTGGAGCGTTTCATTGAGACCTGTGCTGGAACCACTGACCCATTTAACACTTAGGCCACATGCAGGAAGGCTACATCCAGTTTGTATATAGATGCACACACTTGTTTGTGAGTCTGTACATTCCCAAGCTCGTGAAGCCCACAGATCTTAATGAGGGATGGAAACAAGCACCAACAGAACCGAGACGAGGTAACCAGATCCAAGAACAGAGTGTGTAGCTATGGGCCCGAAGCCAGCCAGCCATTTATCAACTGGGTGACATTTCAGTATCTCAGAGCCTGACCCCCCCACCCCCTTCACGAAATACCCCCCGGCTCACAGAAGGTTACCCTATAAATAGCCTGACCTCTCCAGCATTCGAAAGCACAGCCTTGAGGGAGCAGGATTCTAGCCTGGGGTGATATTTGGCTTACCCTGCCCCAAGCCCAAGCTGACATTCTTTCTACCCACGTCGTGGGTGTGTAGTCCTATGTGCTCGAGCAGCCTCACTGTAGGACCGTCTTGTTTTGGGACGTGGTTCATGGTCACGACCATAAGGCTAGTAGGGAACTTGAAACCGTATCTGGACTCGTTCCGCACTTGTGACATAGACACAGGTCACCTTGGAGACCTTGAGTTTGAAGTTCAAACAACTCAGTTGTGTTAAGTTCTTATGAACTCAATCTCATCATGTTGTATTTCTCCATGTTATCGACAGAAGCTGTATGGCTATGAAACGGTTAATCGTTTATCCTATATAACAGTAATGTCAGTCTTATGCAATAAATCTGCACAATATTGACTTGTGAGTTCATGTACCTAATTGAGTGAATCTCTCAAAAACAAGTCCATGCAAAGTAAAGTGGTTTTCTCTACCAGATTTCCACAGATTCTTCATTCCCTCCCATTTATGTAATCGCTTCATTGCCAAGGACACACAGTTATTGTAAAACGCACTGCTTTTGCTCTTAGGTCAATATTGGTTGTTTTGCAGAGATTGACTGTTTGAATGGTTGGAGTCCATGGCTGCTAGGAAGCCTGAATATGCACCTTGAGTTTGCAGTCTCCATATTGAGTTGTTCTAATGCTTCGTCGGCTAGCTAAGTGCTTGGAAAGAACCCTATATTTTGAGTAGCCTAGTGAATAAAAACGGCCCAAGAATGGAACCTTGTGGCACTACAGTATTTATAGGAAGCATTTCAGACATTGTACCATCAACCTGTACACAGTTTTCCACATTTTAAAGGGATTCTTTAGGTTCTTTGCTGTTTCACTCTACTAAAACTCTGACTTATGAATAAGTGAGAGATGTTTAACTTCTCTAAATCTAGTCCAGTCTGTTGCCAGATCAGACTGTCTTACTTTGGCCCAAACCACATTTCTTTCATGAATAAACTCGGCTAGATCCCCAGAAAACCATGGATTGTCTCAATCCTTATTACTTAGAGCGACTGAAATTATTTTGAAGGATCACGCAGGAAGCCTTACTCATCATATTCTCAAAAATTATGTTTCCTAATAATGGGTGGTTTCGCCTTTGTAGGGAACTACATTAACTACTCACAATGAAAATAACCTCTTCTGTGTGTCGTTAAGAGTAATGGCACTTCACCTCAATAGCCCAGACTTGGGTTAAACACATGTTATTGTGTTGTGTTATGACTGATGATGGAGGAGAACCCACACCTTCAGACAGTGTGTGGTCTTGGCTCCAACACAGCCATGAGAGACTGTTGTGTGTTGGGAAGGATCCCCCATAAGGTAAGAACCATTGGTATGTCTTTGAGAGCAAAATGTTTATGGTGATGGAATTAGTAATTCGAAAATGATTTGGTTATTTCTCTCTTGATCTTTTGAGTCTCTTGAGATATCTTGATTACGTGTTAGTATCGTGGCAAGGAAACAAAACACGAACCATATTTTAAGTTCTGTAGGAAAACAGCCCAAATGTTGGAAACAAACATCATTATGGTGTCATCCAGAGTCACATTTGATTTATTTTTCAAGCTATAGCACACAATATTTTACATATAGCAGGTTTTAAAGGACCAAAGTCTTTGTTCTGCTTCGTGTTTTCATTTTTGCCATGGAAAAAATATCGCAATACTGGTATCGTCCCCAGTGGCGTGTATTCATGGATGCCAAGAGAAGCCAGGCTTCCCCCCAAAAAAATTAATTTGCAAGAGGCTGAATGTATCTCACCAGAGAAAGCATCAGAGCGAGCGAAACAGCGCCCCTCTGTCTCTGTATGTGTAGACCATCTATCTGACATTGTTGCCGCCCGTAGCATTGAATTCAAGGGAAGCCAGCGAGCATTTGGCCTCCCTTGATAAAAAAATAAAAGTATAAAATAATAGCCTATCAGCGAACTCAACTGTGAATGGTCCTGGCGCACCAAAACAAAGTGTCAAGGGAAGCCAGTTTGGATTTGGCTTCACTCCAATCACATCAAGAGCAATTGACAGAAACAACTTGAATTGTTGCAGCTTGTTGTGTTGTTGTCCTCCAGTGGCTAGCTAGCTAAAATTGACCCTTTCCTATACTGAACAAAAATATAAACGCAACATGCAACAATTTTACTGAGTTACAGTTCATATAAGTCAATTTAAATAAAATCATTAGGCCCTAATCTATGGATTTCACATGACTGAGCAGGGGCACAGCCATGGGTGGGCCTGGGAGGGCATAGGCCCACCCACTTGAGAGCCAGGACCTGCTAATCAGAATGAGTTTTTCCCCACAAAAGGGCTTTATTACAGACAGAAATACTCCTCAGTTTCATCAGCTGTCCAGATGGCTGGTCTCAGACGATCCCACAGGTGAAGAAGCCGGATGTGGAGGTCCTGGGCTGGCATGGTTATATGTGGTCTGCGGTTGTGAGGCCGGTTGGACGTACTGCCAATTTCTCTAAAACGATGTTGGAGGCGGCTAATGGTAGAGAAATTAACATTAAATTCCCTGGCAACAGCTCTGGTGGACAATCCTGCAGTCAGCATGCCAATTACACGCTCTGGTGGACACATCTGTGGCATTGTGTTGTGTGACAAAACTGCACATTTTAGAGCAGCCTTTTATTGTCAGGTGGATGGATTATCTTGGCAAAGGAGAAATTATCACTAACAGGAATGTAAACAAATTTGTCCACAAAATTTGAGAGAAATAAGCTTTTTGTGTGTATGGAAAATGTCTGGGATGTTTTATTTTAGCTCATTAAACATGGGACCAACACTTTACATGTTGCATTTATATTTATGTTCAGTGTAAATTAGCCATGGATGGAGATAGATATTTGGACTTTTACTTAATTCTCCGTACTGGCCAATGATTAACGCCGATTCTCATCCAACCATAAATTCATACATTGTGCCCCTGTGCTCTATTTTTATACACCTGTCAGCAACAGGTGTGGCTGAAATAACCGAATCCACTAATTTGAAGGGTGTCTACATACTTTTGTACAGTGGGGAAAAAAAGTATTTAGTCAGCCACCAATTGTGCAAGTTCTCCCACTTAAAAAGATGAGAGAGGCCTGTAATTTTCATCATAGGTACACGTCAACTATGACAGACAAAATGAGGAAAAACATTCCAGAAAATCACATTGTAGAATTTTTTATGAATTTATTAGCAAATTATTGTGGAAAATAAGTATTTGGTCAATAACAAAAGTTTCTCAATACTTTGTTATATACCCT
This sequence comes from Coregonus lavaretus, assembly GCF_964263955.1. Classification (NCBI taxonomy): domain Eukaryota; kingdom Metazoa; phylum Chordata; class Actinopteri; order Salmoniformes; family Salmonidae; genus Coregonus; species Coregonus lavaretus. The sequence continues at coordinate 8,403,459 of NC_140027.1, forward strand.
TTGTTGGCAATGACACAGGTCAAACGTTTTCTGTAAGTCTTCACAAGGTTTTCACACACTGTTGCTAGTATTTTGGCCCATTCCTCCATGCAGATCTCCTCTAGAGCAGTGATGTTTTGGGGTTGTTGCTGGGCAACACAGACTTTCAACTCCCTCCAAAGATTTTCTATGGGGTTGAGATCTGGAGACTGGCTAGGCCACTCCAGGACCTTGAAATGCTTCTTACGAAGCCACTCCTTCGTTGCCCGGGCGGTGTGTTTGGGATCATTGTCATGCTGAAAGACCCAGCCACGTTTCATCTTCAATGCCCTTGCTGATGGAAGGAGGTTTTCCACTCAAAATCTCACGATACATGGCCCCAGTCATTCTTTCCTTTACACGGATCAGTCGTCCTGATCCCTTTGCAGAAAAACAGCCCCAAAGCATGATGTTTCCACCCCCATGCTTCACAGTAGGTATGGTGTTCTTTGGATGCAACTCAGCATTCTTTGTTCTCCAAACACGACGAGTTGAGTTTTTACCAAAAAGTTCTATTTTGGTTTCATCTGACCATATGACATTCTCCCAATTCTCTTCTGGATCATCCAAATGCACTCTAGCAAACTTCAGACGGGCCTGGACATGTACTGGCTTAAGCAGGGGGACACGTCTGGCACTGCAGGATTTGAGTCCCTGGCGGCGTAGTGTGTTACTGATGGTAGGCTTTGTTACTTTGGTCCCAGCTCTCTGCAGGTCATTCACTAGGTCCCCCCGTGTGGTTTTGGGATTTTTGCGGCAGGTAGCTTAGTGGTTAAGAGCGTTGTGCCAGTAACCGAAAGGTCGCTGGTTCTAATCCCCGAGCCGACTAGGTGAAAAATCTGTCGATGTGCCCTTGAGCAAGGCACTTAACCCTAATTGCTCCTGTAAGTCGCTCTGGATAAGAGCGTCTGCTAAATGACCAATTATTATTATTATTATTATCATTTTGACCCCACGGGGTGAGATCTTGCGTGGAGCCCCAGATCGAGGGAGATTATCAGTGGTCTTGTATGTCTTCCATTTCCTAATAATTGCTCCCACAGTTGATTTCTTCAAACCAAGCTGCTTACCTATTGCAGATTCAGTCTTCCCAGCCTGGTGCAGGTCTACAATTTTGTTTCTGGTGTCCTTTGACAGCTCTTTGGTCTTGGCCAGAGTGGAGTTTGGAGTGTGACTGTTTGAGGTTGTGGACAGGTGTCTTTTATACTGATAACAAGTTCAAACAGGTGCCATTAATACAGGTAACGAGTTGAGGACAGAGGAGCCTCTTAAACAAGAAGTTATAGGTCTGTGAGAGCCAGAAATCTTGCTTGTTTGGGATCAAATACTTATTTTCCACCATAATTTGCAAATAAATTCATAAAAAATCCTACAATGTGATTTTCTGGATTTTTTTTCCTCAATTTGTCTGTCATAGTTGACGTGTACCTATGATGAAAATTACAGGCCTCATCTTTTTAAGTGGGAGAACTTGCACAATTGGTGGCTGACTAAATACTTTTTTCCCCCACTGTATGTATAGTGTATCACGGTCGCAGGGCATATGAACTAACAGGTTATAGAGCAAGCAACACAATTATCAGAACACATAGGTTGTAATATGTCATTTTTCTCTGGCTTGGCTTCCCTAGTGATTTTACCCACGCACCGCTACTGATTGTCCCGGCCCTAATCTTGATGTGACTTTCTGAGATGAGAGAGTTGTGAGGTCTTGGATATTGTAGAGCTTGGGCCAGTCTTTGGTAATGTCAAATGGTGACCAACATAAAGATTTAGCCTAAATGTTGTTTGTTAAAAAAAAATGTGCGACTAAAGGTGAGCTATTTAACTCAGGAGAATCCTTATGGAAGATTATTATAGCCTGTATGTCTTGAGGGAAGTAGAATTGTAGAATGACATGGCTCTCCAGACTCCTATTCATTTAAAAGGGGCTATAGTTGTGGTGATAGTCAGCCTAATACTAGTTGGGAATAGTTTATAAAAGTTTTGAACCATCTGCCACCTAACAACAACTCACGTGAGGTTGTAGCCTCTGTCAATGGAGAAATACGTGTCTTTAGTATTTTCCTAAGGAGTTCCCTATTACCGTGTCTTACACGTTGCTTTGTGTATTTTCAATGGTACGTACACACTGTAAAACAATACATGGGGTGTGTTGGGAGAGTGCGTACAGTCTGCCTCCTCTGTAGCGTATAGGGCCGTCTAGTAAGTGGTGAGTCTCCATTGAACGTGTTTTTTAGTACTAGGCTTTCTTCTAATCTGTCTGGTCCTGGAGAACACTGCCCATAGCATTGGGAAATCAAATTATAGGCTAGATTTGAAATAGCCTATTGTGGGTGTATCTGTGGGAAGACATTGTCAAGATACTGTGAGGCAGTTTGAATTCCTTCATGGTCGCATTCTCATCTCCAATGGTTCGTCTCATAAAGCTGTGAGCAGTAAGGAAGCGAAAAGGCCTGGCTGCCTGTTACCTTGCCAACTCTGAAACTGTAGCCTCCCTCCGACGGTACAGGAAGTGTGTGTGTGGAAACGTAGTGCAGGAGGTGTCAGCACACACTCCCATCACTCTCCTGCATCCGTCTATGCATGTGATGGGGATGGAGGAGAGGTAAAGTTAGGAGGTGTGGCTGTCTGTGTATGTAAGTTGAGAGTTGAAGGCAGTGTGTATAGGATTTGGTGCAAGTTAAGGTCTTGAGTGTGACACACACACACAGTCTCTATAATTACTCCCTGTCCTTTTTGTCCTCTTGTGTCGGACATCTGTCATCTTTCCATTTGCCAACAGCAGGGCCAGTAAAGGCCAGAGGGCCTGTTCCGTCTCCCTGGGAATGATTCTAAATGACTGGAAGTACAGGAAAGGGAAAGGGAAGTTCATTATACCCACAGTCCGACTATACCACATCTAGCTTACACTGTATTCAGCTCACAGTAAAACATACCATATTAACAGTTTGGGTTTGCAATTACGTAGGCTACTGCTGTATATTGGTGTAGGCCTACAATAAATACAGTAGGCCTATTGTTTTTCCTAATGGACAAATTATGTATAAAGTTACTCCAGGCTTTCAGCTATTGCATCTTAAAAAGCTTACCCAGTGTGGTAACATACTAAAACTTGGTAAGAAATGCATTTTCTCTGCTTTTCTCTCACAAGTCATTGCTTTGTATTTCGCCCGCATGTGGTGTTAATCAAGCTCAGCTAGCCAATTTTACAGTTAAATGGCTAAAAATGTATTTTTCTGTACCACGATATGCTGTTGTAGGCCTAAACAGTTTGTGGGTTTGTTACATTTATAGGACAAGTGGGAGCATGGACACAAGCCACACATTGCGAAACCAATGAATGCTTGAATGAATAAGCCTTCTACCTTGACCTATGCCTACTAATAATTGGTCCACAGGTGCAGTCTCTTTACAACAAGAATCTGATTAGTTAGTTTCTCCCCTCCATCCAGGGTGGGTTAACATGGCGTCACACACTGTAGGTAGGACGACTACTACCGCCATCATCACCTCTTCTGCTCCCAGATCTCAGCCATGTTCAAGTCCAGCTTTTCAAGTGTCCTCAGTGACTGAACGTTCTCAGTGTAAAATGCCACATCCACCGCCACCAGCCTGGAGTGGGGTGAGAGAAAGGGGAGTCATTATGTGGGGGGATCAGAGAAGTGCTTTCAAGTCATCATCATTCAACAAGTCCATTGGAAATGTAAGGTACATTGTCCTTTAGCGACAAGGAGCTGTTTTATCAGACACATTAAGCCTAGTCCACAGCATTGGCTATTTCTGGACCTTCAAGAGGGATCCTCTATTGATCAATGTTTTTAATTTGGCATGAAGATACAGTATGTAATATTGATACACAAAAACAACTTTGACCAGATACATAGTTATCAGTGGTAAAGGATGACGCTGGTGTTAAAAACACTTTGCTACATCCTCTGTGGCGATTTGGGGGGAACCATTTTCTGCGGGGGTGTTTTGTTCTCCCCTCAGTCCATGTGTGAGGATGTACTTTAGCGCCACCGTTCTGGGTTTTGACAGCTGTCGCCATGGCTTCACTGAGCAGCACTGTAACGTAATAGGATCTGGAGTGATGCCAGCTCCCCCCTCCTCTCCACCCTTCCTACGCTCCAAAACAGAGCACACCACCTCCGTCACCCTACTTTGAGCAACCCCAACACTGCCCCCCAGCTTTCAAATGCTGAACTAAAGATCCAACGTCAAAAGTCACATTCGACTTTAACAGGGATTGACATAAAAGGTTGCCCTGTTGCCCGGGGCAAGTGAACTGAGCAGTCGGAGAGTTGAGTTTTCTCTGTGGTTACCCCATTGGGCAGGTTAATTATTTGATTGAAAACGACCAAACAGCAAAGAATTCTTGTAGCCTAAACTGATATTTCTGGTTCCTCCCCATTTGTTTAATTGAAAAACTGTCAATTTATGTAATTTCTGTGTAACTTACTTACTTCTTTGTTAACGGAGGAGCGTAGGGCCTGCACTAAAGCGTTCTAACATTGCCAGTCTGTGTAAACAGCTATACATTTTTGGGCATGTGATCATAATCTTCAGGCTACTCCCAGTATCTGACCTCTGACCTGTACCTCTTGCCCTCCCTGTTGCAGATCCACCCCTATGACAAGATCAAGGCCCAGGGGCTGCCGGACAGCGTGGCGGCCAGCCTCAACAAGCTGGTGGTGGTCAAGCTCAACGGAGGTCTGGGCACCAGCATGGGCTGCAAGGGCCCCAAGAGCGTCATCAGTGTCCGCAATGAGAACACCTTCCTGGACCTCACCGTCCATCAGATCGAGGTAGAGGATAGGATACTGTGCTATACTGTACTGTACTGTACTATACAATTTCTTGGTCCGAGAGAACATAACACAAAAAAAATATCAACATATTCAATATGAGCCAGAACGTTAAATAGAGCTAGTTATTGTAGTACTAGATATTCATTTTTTTGCAATTTCTACATTCAACATAATTTATGACAAAATGACAGTATGATAAAACTATTTGGGAGCCAAACTCCAGTTATAAAAATGGCTCCCTCTCTCGCTCCCTCTCCTCTCTCAGCACTTAAACAAGACGTTCAACGTGGACGTGCCTCTGGTTCTCATGAACTCCTTCAATACAGACGAGGACACCAAGAAGATCTTGCAGAAGTACACACACCACCGGGTGAACATCCACACTTTCAACCAGAGCAGGTAACACACGCACACAGACGTCCGCACCTATAGAAATATACACCTGGGTCATGTTCAGCAGGGTACAGCGTTATAAGTGTTTTGCAATGTAAAATCCTAATGAGTGTTGCTATTGGACAAGTTCAGGTACATTCCTGTTTCAAAGCATTTTCTCTGTACTGGACATGATCCTGTTCTATTACGATCCTCCTTAACGCTTTCCTGAACACCCTCTCCCTCTTTTTACACCCCATCCCTCTCTTCTCGCCTCTACCTCATCTAACAGGTTGTCATTGTAAATAAGAATCAGTTCTCATTGACTTACCTGTATAGATAAAGGTAAATAACATTATAAAAACTCTCCTCCTGCCCCTCTAGATACCCGAGGATCAACAAGGAGTCCCTGTTGCCCGTGGCCAAGGACCTGGGGATGCATGGCGACCACGGCGACGCCTGGTACCCGCCCGGTCACGGAGACATCTACGCCAGCTTCTACAACTCCGGCCTGCTGGACCAGCTGATCGCTGAGGGCAAGGAGTACGTCTTCGTGTCCAACATAGACAACCTGGGCGCCACCGTGGACCTGTTCATCCTCAACCATCTGATGACGCAGCCCAAAGACAAGCGCTGCGAGTTCATCATGGAGGTCACGGACAAGACCCGTGCAGACGTCAAGGTGAGCAGAGGTTTGTGTGCTAGCTAGACACAGGCAAGGGTACTCAAGTCCAGAGTACTGCTGGTTTTCTTTTCACCCTGGTGGTTAATTCAATTGTTAACGAGTCCACTCACCTCGGCAGTACTTTGAGGCTGAAGATGTAAGAAAATTAAAAAGTGATGAAGTGAAAATGGTAGAGGATTGAAGTGAATTCCCTACAATTGTATGATACATTTTGATATGTTTTATACCTCAATGTAAAATAGCATACAGCCTTCCATTTAGCCACCTTTCCAATTCCTGACTGCTCATGGTTCTGCCACGCCTCTCAATCCCTCCACAGGGTGGCACGCTGATCCAGTACGACGACAAGCTGCGTCTGCTGGAGATTGCCCAGGTGCCCAAAGCCCACGTGGACGAGTTCAAGTCGGTCACCAAGTTCAAGATCTTCAACACCAACAACCTGTGGATCTCCCTGGCCGCCATTAAGAGGCTGCACGAGCAGAACGCCATGGACATGGAGATCATTGTCAACCCCAAGGTGAGAGGACGGGGTGAAGGCGAGTCTTAAAATGACAACTGTCTGGTATCTGTGGCTCAGTGGGTTTAGTTCATAGCCATGTGTTTTAGCGTTTCCTTTGGTATTTATTTTTACCATCCCCTCTTACATAAATGACTATTTTTCGGACGGCTGTCACCCATGGCCTGGAGTGACTCAACTACGATTTGATTTGCATAACTTTGTAATAGCCGCCACAAGCTCACTGAACGTTAGCGCCAACTACATCCTCCCCAGACGCTGGACGGTGGTCTGAACGTGATCCAGCTGGAAACAGCGGTGGGCGCCGCAATCAAGGCCTTCGACAACGCCCTGGGAGTCAACGTACCCCGTAGCCGCTTCCTGCCCGTCAAGACCTCATCGGACCTGCTGCTGGTCATGTCCAATCTCTACAGCCTGGATGCCGGCTCGCTCACCATGAGCAAGAAGAGGGAGTTCCCCTCCACGCCACACGTCAAGCTGGGCAGCTCTTTCACTAAGGTAATGGAACCAAAATGACGATTTCATGCAATTTGTTGAGTCATTATGACAGACATTTTGATTTTATATACATTTGTGTGGGTCTTTTTTTATTGAAGGAGGTAGTCATTCATATTTTATGGTTTGAATTGTTAGTATAGGTTGTTGAGTGTATAAATGACGTGTTATGGTTGCAGGTCCATGACTTCCTGACGAGGTTTGAGAGCATCCCAGACATGCTAGAACTGGATCACCTCACAGTGTCAGGAGACGTCACCTTCGGAAAGAACGTCTCTCTCAAGGTAAAGGCTTCATACCCAAAATGGTACCTCATTACTATTGCATAGTATCTACTTGGCATACAGAACATTGATGTTGGGCTAGTTTTGCTGGACATCTCTCTAACTGTCAATGTTTTGTTGTATTTTGTGCATTACATTTGTCTACATCCCCTCCTCACTATCCATTCCACAGGGAACTGTCATTTATTATTGCCAATCACGGAGATAGGATCTATTCCTGCCGGAGCGGTGCTGGAAAACAAGATTGTATCTGGCAACCTGCGCATCCTCGACCACTGAGGCCTTCAGGACACAAGCCAGTCGCACAGACAAGAGACTTGAGGCCAAGGAAAAACTATACCTAGGACTGTTGCAGAGCAAGAAAGACAGACAGGGTGCCGTTCCACATCAAGGTTATTATCACTGTGATCCACCATTTCAGATAAATTATCTGCAGCTTAAAAAGAAAGACTTTACCACAGTCAGGGTCATTTTAATCAGCTTAAAATGGGTGGGATGGTCCTCCTAATGAGCATTTCAGCACACCATGCAAACACATTACTTCTGTTGGGAGCGAAAGCTGTTACAGGGTTCTAAGGCTGCGTTTACACAGGCAGCCCAATTCTAATATTTTTCCTAATTATTGGCAAAAGAGCTGATCTGATTGGTGAAAAGGCATATTAGTAGAAAACGATCAGAATTGGGCAGCCTGTGTAAACACAGCCTTTGTTGCAAATTCTGAGCCAACTCTAACCTGAATAAAAGTGCAATATGGATTGAACTTGTCAGTCTGTCTTGATTTTAAAAGTAGAATAGTTTAAAGTGGCAAATCAATCATATAAAAGGTGCTGGCTCTGAAGAACGCATCTCAAAACTCCAAGGTAGGTCAATAGTCTAGCGCAGGGCTCTCCAACCCTGTTCCTGGAGGTTTTCGCACCAACCCTAATCTAGCGCACCTGATTCTAATAATTATCAGGTTAGTTACAACTGGGGTTGGAGCGAAAACCTACAGGAGGGTAGCTTTTCAGGAACAGGGTTGGAGAGTCCTGGTATAGTGTTTCTCATCTGGATGCATACTGTCAGGACGATTCCTTGTCTGGGTGCATCTCAAGCTAAGATTGATTCCTCGTCTGGGTGCATCAATAGTCTAGTGGCTTCCTCACCTACAAGGCCAGCAGATGGACAGAACAAAAATAAGTCCAAAGTAGAAATGCTTCCATATTATCCCATGTTTTATTCAGTTTCCTGGGATTCAAGACAAATGTTCAGGCATGAGGTCAGATTTTCAGTTTGCCACACACTTCTTTATCCATCTTAACCAGAGCAGCAATGAGGGCCCAACAGTCATTCTCACAAACATACACACAGGCACTCAAACAGTATACTATTGTAAAGAAGTCCGTCTTTGATATTTATCAAAGTAGGCACTTTTGAAGTAGACCACTGTTTTTACTGGATGGTGCTTTTTGTAATACCATTGGATCCTCTTGCATAAGGTGTTATGTGAACACAGTGCAGACAGACAGTTAATAGAACTGGGTAATAAGACTATTTTGGTTGGAGCTCGACTACTTTAAAAAGACAAACCAATCAGAGGCTAATGTTCGTTCATGCGTACAAGCAATACGACAGGTGATAGATAATGCTGGATAGTACTGTCACGACTGATATTGCATCAAAGGCAGTGGAGTTTACTGCCCATTTGTTGATGTAGCGTTGTTGGAAGATAATGCTTTATATAGAATGACTTAGCTCGGTCATTACGGAGCGGGGAACAATTGTGCATATATCTGTCATTAGTAGACGCAACCAATTTATCTAACCAGATTGACTATCAATGCTCAAAGTTTCATTATGTGTTGAAATTGCTCACTCTTACTGTACAGATAGCTTAGTAAAGGTTGAATATAGGGCCATGGAAGGGAATGCTGTAACAATTGAGGGCTGGAAGGAATTTGTTTGCCGATGTATTCAGTGCAAATTATGCTACATCTGAAGTTCTCTTTAGAGAACATATTTAGAGAAGACGTCATATTTAGTCGATGCAAGACCACAGTTGTCAAGATTGTGGTCAACTTAAATGCCTTTTTACATGACCATTTAGCTTAAACACAGGTCTGAAAAAAATCTGTTCTCCAGTAAGTGACATGTTCTGAACAGCATCTCAGTTCAATCAAGGTCCATCATGAATAATTCATCTGTTTTTAATAAATCATCTATAGTTGAATTGCACACAGTGAGATGAGGTGACAGGCAGCAGTTACGTCCTAAAAGTCTGGTCGTAGCCCCTCTTTAATAAAAACAAACATGTCATGGCTGAAATGGCACCCTATTCCCTATATAAACGCACTAGTAGTACACTATATAGGGAATAGGGTGCCATGTTATGTAGCCTGCCCTACATAAAGGCCGCATCAGGGTTTGGTCCCACAACGTTGCTGCCTGGGGCCACCACCACTACCAGACCTCCTACGCTCTCTTTCTGTACCCAGACAGCGCCCTCTTCAGGTGGGCTTCAGTGAGCTCCATGGTCCCCTGAGCAGGCCGGCTGCTGGAGGGTGAAGCAACAGGTCTCTTTACAACAAGAATCTGATTAGTTCGTTTCTCCCCTCCCTCCAGGGTGGGTTAACATGGCGTCACACACTGTAGGTAGGACGACTACTACCGCCATCATCACCTCTTCTGCTCCCAGATCTCAGCCATGTTCAAGTCCAGCTTTTCAAGTGTCCTCAGTGACTGAACGTTCTCAGTGTAAAATGCCACATCCACCGCCACCAGCCTGGAGTGGGGTGAGAGAAAGGAGAGTCATTATGTGGGGGGATCAGAGAAGTGCTTTCAAGTCATCATCATTCAACAAGTCCATTGAAACTGTAAGGTACATTGTCCTTTAGCGACAAGGAGCTGTTTTATCAGACACATTAAGCCTAGTTCTGGACAGAAATCACTTTCATTGGAGATTCTCCATTGAGCATGCATTTTAGTTCAAGAGTAGGTTTAATCTGTCAAACTCAGCAAAAAAAGAAACGTCCTCTCACTGTCAACTGCGTTTATTTTCAGCAAACTTAACATGTGTAAATATTTGTATGAACATAAGATTCAACAACTGAGACAAACTGAACAGACATGTGACTAACAGAAATGGAATAATGTGTCCCTGAACAAAGGAGGGGTCAAAATGAAAAGTAACAGTCAGTATCTGGTGTGGCCACCAGCTGCATTAAGTACTGCAGTGCATCTCCTCCTCATGGACTGCACCAGATTTGCCAGTTCTTGCTGTGAGATGTTACCCCACTCTTCCACCAAGGCACCTGCAAGTTCCTAGACATTTCTGGGGGGAATGGCCCTAGCCCTCACCCTCTGATCTAACAGGTCCCAGACGTGCTCAATGGGATTGAGATCCGGGCTCTTCGCTGGCCATGGCAGAACACTGACATTCCTGTCTTGCAGGAAATCACACACAGAACGAGCAGTATGGCTGGTGGCATTGTCATGCTGGAGGGTCATGTCAGGATGAGCCTGCAGGAAGAGTACCACATGAGGGAGGAGGATGTCTTCCCTGTAACGCACAGCATTGAGATTGCCTGCAATGACGACAAGCTCAGTCCGATGATGCTGTGACACACCGCCCCAGACCATGACAGACCCTCCACCTCCAAATCGATCCCACTACAGAGTACAGGCCTCGGTGTAACGCTCATTCCTTCGACGATAAACGCGAATACGACCATCACCCCTGGTGAGACAAAACCGCGACTCGTCAGTGAAGAACACTTTTTGCCAGTCCTGTCTGGTCCAGCGACAGTGGGTTTGTGCCCATAGGCGACGTTGTTGCCGGTGATGTCTGGTGAGGACCTGCCTTACAACAGGCCTACAAGCCCTCAGTCCAGCCTCTCTCAGCCTATTGCGGAAAGTCTGAGCACTGATGGAGGGATTGTGCGTTCCTGGTGTAACTCGGGCAGTTGTTGTTGCCATCCTGTACCTGTCCCGCAGGTGTGATGTTCAGATGTACCGATCCTGTGCAGGTGTTGTTACACGTGGTCTGCCACTGCGAGAACAATCAGCTGTCCGTCCTGTCTCCCTGTAGCACTGTCTTAGGCGTCTCACAGTACGGACATTGCAACTTATTGCCCTGGCCACATCTGCAGTCCTCATGCCTCCTTGCAGCATGCCTAAGGCACGTTCACGCAGATGAGCAGGGTCCCTGGGCATCTTTCTTTTGGTGTTTTACAGAGTCAGTAGAAAGGCCTCTTTAGTGTCCTAAGTTTTCATGACTGTGACCTTAATTGCCTACAGTCTGTAAGCTGTTAGTGTCTTAACGACCGTTCCACAGGTGCATGTTCATTAATTGTTTATGGTTCATTGAACAAGCATGGGAAACAGTGTTTAAACCCTTTTACAATGAAGATCTGTGAAGTTATTTGGATTTTAACTAATTATCTTTGAAAGACAGGGTCCTGAAAAAGGGACGTTTCTTTTTTTGCTGAGTTTACATGTTTACTCTTTTTGGTATGGTCAATCAAAATCATCAAGCAGAGATAATATAACTGTAGGACCATTTTTTGGGCAATATTACAGAAATGTTGTTTTATCTCAACCACCACAGAATAAGACTTGAGAAACACCCACCCATGTTGAGGTCCACCATCGTGGTGCACCCCGAGTCGGGCCAGCTGCCTCTTAAGGTGCATTTTAAAGCTTGCATTGATCCTCAGGAACAACATCTATGCCCAGAGAAAAAACACAGACAAAGTTACCCTCAAAACCCAACATATCTAGTCAATGGCTACGTTCTAGATCATCTTCACTGTAGTTGCGACTGCAATGAAGACAACCTGGAACGTGCCCAGTATGTTGTAAAAGCGCATAATTTATTCAGCCAAGGAGAATAGCGGTAGAAGTGACTATTTACAGTAGTTACTTAGTACATGGTATTATTCAGAATTACAAATGTGAATAATTAGCAGTAATTTAATAGGATCTCTGTGGTATTATTGCCATATTACCTGCGCCTGCTCCTCAGGTAGCAGCTCGTAGAGGGCTTCGTGCATTTTGGCCATTTGTTTACAGACATTCCGAAAGCAGGCCGAAGGCATGGGGGCCTTGACTTCATACTGCAGGAGACAAAGTAGATATTCACATTATATGTTGATGCACTGATTGACATTGGCTACAGCACATTTTTTAAGTGGTATTGTAGGTTAGACAGGGAGAGTTTGAGAGGTTTGGAACTGTATAACTCACCTTAGATAGCACCTTCTCAAACAAGCTGTCCATGATTGCCACTAGTTTAGCGGAGATCTCCGCTATGTGATCGTTGTAGTCCTGGACAAAGTAGAAGAAGAAGAAATCTTAAATTCAAAAGGCCTACACATCGTGTCACTCATGGCATACAAGTGAATCTCCAAACTAAAGTTCCATCCTCATGCATGCAGGTCTGTGCATTTCAGTGCTCACCTTAGTGATGTGGTCAAAGTGCCTGAGGACACTGTACTGCTTGGGCGTCAGCTTGGTCTCAAAGTGGGCCCTGATGACGGGAATGTAGTGAACCACCAGCTGAAGACAGCGAGACGCCAGGGCTGAGGACAGACACACGCTATGGTTATTTCTACACAGAACACAGAGCTATACTAATTTATTTATTTTTAGAAGCACACGTTTGGCCATTCTGTGGCTTCAGGCTCATGCGATGGTGCCTGGAGAGCAGGCCAGTAGCGGAGAATATCCTCTCCACCCCTGCAGAGCCACTGGGGACGCTAAACACCCTTTTCGCCACTCTTACCAGGCTGGGCAGAGATGCAGAGTTTTTTTTTTTTTTAACCCAATCAAAACAGAAAGCTTCTTGAACATGGGATTATGTCAGCACTATTTGGCCAAAATCAATTATGGCCTATTGTATAGATAATAGAAAAAAAATGAGATCAGATTTTTTGTTTAGAAATACTATACAATGACAGTTATCTACCCACCTCGTTCGTTTCCTTTAGCATGTAGTAAGTACACCATCATGCTTTCAGGATACTTATCTTTTCAGATTCCATAATGATTATTTAGTTGTGGACACTACATCACTGCACTCCCTCTCTTGCTCCTCATCTTTGTAAGTCACCTTGATTTATCACCTGTGTGTTTTATCAGTTTCTTTATGAAAATATTTAGCAAACTCCATGACAGTATCTAAAGCAAGGTGCTATAGACAGCAGCACACAAGTAGACTACAAATGCATGCTGGGCCGGGCATGCCCTGAGCTCGTGAAGTGAGCGCTACTGGAGCGGCGAGAAGGCCGACGCTCCAGCCTTTGGGAATCTCACGCCGCGCTCCAGTCAAATTGGGCACGCTCCCGCTCCGCTCACATACTCTGGAACATACCCAGGTTTTTAGTGGTGATGGTCTTGAGTCCCACCACTTGTAGTGCTCCTGCCCCCAGGACCAGCTGGCAGCTCCGCGAGTTGAAGTGCTGTCAAAGGAGAGAGAGAGACAGAGGGTCAGGGACCATTCAATACAACATGATTGCAGTTTCTTAGTGGGATGCTTGCCAGGTGAATTTAACCAACTCTCAGACCATCATTCTAGACTGTTGCCACACAGGGGGTGGTGCGGTGTGTTCTTACCTTGAGTAGGTCAGAGAGGCGGGTGAGCATGTCTGTGGCGATGGAGGGGATGTCGTTGACACACTGACAGTACTCCAGGAAGATCCGGATCAGTAGTAACACCGTCCTGATGAGGAGGACACAGAGGTCACGAGTCAATAAGGGTATTTTTATCATCATTTCTGCTACATGCCTTCCGTTTTGAATGTGGGAGTGGAAATGAGCATTTATCATAGTAAATCAAAACTCACCCAACAACAGCATATTTCTGGCCATCAATGTGCAAATAATCACTTGGTTTCCTTTCTTCTGTGCCTGGTGTTGAGAAGACAGAAAATAAACTCAGTCAGTTTGGGGACAGGCAAATATTCTTTGAGGACTATGAAGCAGAACAGCAGAAATACTTTGAAAACAGCTACTGCAGCATTTTTCTAACCCTAACTGTGCTCATACTTGACTTTTGTAAATGTAATGCTCGCATTGTAGAGCCCTGCAAATTGACCACCCGCCAACGTGGCTGGTGAAATAGACATTCTTACCTGCCAATATCTAAATCTACCCGCAGGTGGCGGGTGTTCATTTTATGCTCAAATGGTATATGTTACCTTGGGGTTTGCGTTCGGGTAATGTGATCCTGCCATCTGCTATGGAGTTAACCAGGTCCTGGAATTCTGCAGGAACCTCTGCCTGCTTCCACCGCTCATTGTCCAGCAGCAGACTGGAGAGAACCCACACACACACAGTTAGGATAGACTGTTTTCAAGTTCCTGAAGTATTGCACCTCTATTCCTTATTAAGAAGTATGTGTCTGTGTGTGTGTGTGTGTGTGTGTGTGTGTCTGTGTTCTCCAGTCTAATACCTGAGCTTGGTCTTGCGCTCCTCGTGGAAGCGGTGGACAAAGCGGTTGGCCTGGCTCTGTAGCGCCCCCCTTAGGGACACACTGCGTCTGCAGCACAGCTCCTCCGTGTCCCTCACAAAGCCTTCCACCGCCTGGGACAGAAACACAAACTCTGCCGAGCTCAGCCGCTCCAGGGAGCCATCCTGACGGAGAGCGAAAGAAGGGATTATTCAAGGTTACAAACAGGAAATACTACTAGCAGGGTTGGAGTTATTCCCATTGTACATCAATGGAAATGCAAACGCTGTCTGTACAGTTGAGAGTGCCAGCTGAGAGTGCATTGGTCATGCTGCATGTTGTTTATGCGGTCATGGCGTACGTTAAGCTAGCTAGCTACCTTGGCTCTGGCCATGAGGACTTTGACACAGCGGTCGTGGCTGACGTCTGAGGCAGTGTAGAGCAGCTCCTGGATGTTATTGGCCACGCGGCCCAGCTCCAGGTCACTGGGCATCATGTCCTCACTGGACCTGCAGCCGGACAGACAACATAGAAATACAATTACTAGAATGACACTTTTTAGTCATTCTATTTCTATTGTACAGAATACAGATGGCACTTAGGAAGGGACATATATATATATATATACACACACACTGGGCAGTTTATTTGGTACAGCCATCTAGTACCAGGTCGGACCCCCCCCCCCCCCCCCGCTCAATTGGTATCAAGGGACTTAACATGTCCCCACACCATTACACCACCAGCCTGTACCGTTGACACCAGACAGGATGGATTCATCCTGGCTTACGCCAAATCCTGACTGTCATCAGCATGACGCAAGAGGAACCGGGATTAATTGGACCAGGCAATGTTTTTCCATTACTCAATTGTCCAGTGTTGGTCATTGTGTGCCCACTGGAGAGGCTTCTTGTTTTTAGCTGATAGGAGTGGAACCCGGTGTGGTCGTCTGCTGCAATAGCCCATCCGTGACAAGGATCGATGAGTTGTGAGTTCCGAGATGCCGTTCTGCACACCACTGTTGTACTGCGCCATTATTTGTCTTTTTGTGGCCTGCCTGTTAGCTTGCACGATTTTTGCCATTCTCCTTCGACGTCTCTCATCAACGAGCTGTTTTTCGCCCACAGGACTGCCGCTCAGTCACTTAGGTCACTCGTTTTGCCCATTCTAACATTCAATGGAACAGTACCTGAATTCCTCTATGCCTGCTTTATATAGCAAGCCACGGCCATGTGACTGTCTGTAAGAGCGATCCATTTTCGTGAACGGAGTATATACTTCCACAATTTGTTTTAACTGATACTGGGCTCCCTTCAGACAAGTCATGTGAGGCTTGAGGGCGTCCTAGAGAGACTCACCTTTCCACAGAGGGGTCATATTAGTGTGTAGCCCAAACTGTTCGGATGCTACAGACAGAAGTCGGCAGATCCGACTTTAGACGAGTCCCGTGACGCTTGTGTGGGTCGTAGAGCAAAACGGAGTTTGTGAGTCTTTATATAGAGGGGTCATAATAGTTTGTTGGCCAAACCATTCGGATGCTACAGACGTTTTTGGGAGAAGACCGATTTTCGGGATGTCTCCTGGTCTAACAAACACTGCTGTAGCTCGGCAACCTTCCACCGCTGATGAGGAAGGCCGACATCGGAGGATGCGGAGGATATCTCTAGCTATTGTTATTATGCCAACTTGATTTCTAGGGGTTAACCATGGCAAAATGCATAGAATTGCAGGAAATTAGCTTTAAAAACTGCAAATATGTCACTCAGCTCTATGGAGAAATGTGTAAAATTTCAGGAAATTGGCTTAACTTCAAAAATTTCTCTACACCACCAAAATGGGGGCCTCTAAAACGTTGCCTCGCCAACGGCCCGACTGCGCCCACTGCCACGCCAAGCCACTTTTTGATCCAGAAAAACCCTGTATTCTGTTGTTGGCATACACTCACACCATTCAAACACAGAAAAGCTGCTTTTTAACATAAATAAAACATTTTGGAAGGAAAACTATTTCACGCATATTGTAATGAATTATAGGTCATATTTCATAGAAATCTGGAAACACTGGACAGTTACTTTGATTTCCTGAGAGTATACAGATGTGCAGCATGTTTTGAATCCTTTTCACATTGCCTTGTTTGGGTTGCAAACTTTACTTTGGTGGAAAAATAACCAGGCCAGCACAGTATAGCTTGACTCAGTAGTGTTAAAAATGTGAGTGTTTGTGGTTGGTGAAGGTGGTGAGACTCACGAGATGCCGACGCCCCCTCCTGGCTGGAAAGCGTGTTCCCTGCTGGAGGACGACTCGGTGGTCCCTGAGGCGGAGTCACTACCACAACCATCCATACGTGACTGGGCCTGTCTGGGCCCCACGGAGGAGCTCTCCACCTGGCGTCCGCTTGCCCCCAGGTGCAGCTGGGCATCATTGAGAGCGTCGCTGATGAACAGGCCCTCGTGGGTGAGGTAGGCCAGTTCTGCTTCCCCCTGGTTGAGAAGGGTCCCTGGGGCCTCAGTTAGGGCCCCCGCTGCAGCCCGCTCCACCAGACGGCTCTTCTGGTTGCTGTCCAGCGCCTCCAGCACCACATTCCTCACCACACTCAGCGTCGCCTGGGGGGCACAGCATGAGGACATACGGTTAACTTTTAGAGCAGAGGAACTAACTACCAGGGTTGGGGTCACTTCCATTTAAATTCCAGTTAATTCAGAAAGTAAACCAAATTTCAATTCCAAATTGAAATTTCCCTCATTGAAAAGCATTGGAATTTCAGTGTACTTCTTGAATTGAAATTGACCCCAACCTTGCTAACTACACCAGATAAATTTAAGGCACAGATCATCAACAGAGTCCTACAAATGTATTAATAATGTACTACAATGGGGCAGTAAAGTAATGCACTTTGTACAGCTGGTTTACACACAAACCAAAAACGGCAAATAAAAATTCGTAGATACTGGCAAAATAACTAATGCTAAAGTGTTATTCTATTCTTCTATGCTAATTTATATAGCAAGGCATCCTAACACCCTTTCATTTTCTTTACCTCTTAATAAACTTTCTTCAAGTCTTTTATTCAGCAAGAGGATAATTCCATAAATCCCATTTTGATTAAATCTAACCGACTGGGATTGTGTTTTAATAAAGTATTATCCTCACCTTGATCCTCTTCAGGAAGAGAATGAAGTTCTCAAAGACGGACTTCAGCAGCTCAAACCACTGGGGGAAGGTCATCAGACGCATCTGGTCTGCCAGCCTGACCAACCAGAAGCAGAGAGCAGGGTCGTATTCATTAGTGCAACCATATTAAAACGTTTTGCAACAGAAGATGTTTCGCAACTGTCTCTTTAAAAAAAATCTAGAAACAATTATTTCACCTTAAATTCCTATTACTAACAACTCAAATAACTTTCAATCATTTTTTGTCTCCTCCCAACTTCATCTTTATTTTAAATTAAATAATATAGCCCTACCAGGAGGGTCATACCAGCAATGCCATATTAGAATGGTAATTTGCATAGCATTTTTACTCATGCGAACAATATTAAAACAATTACTTTAGGTCTGCTTCAATGGCTTTTATAGGTAGGTAAGCATTGTTAAATGAGGACTGACGTCAAATTTTTACAAATTATGGTAATTTTGTATGTCCAAACCTAAATATTAAATTACATTCAAATGTATGCGTTTTCAGGTGGTGTATAGTACCATGTCACTCAAAAGTCGAAACACATGAAACATTCATGGAGCTTGCTGTTGAAAGCTAATTTGTCCTGGGATATAAACATTGTGTTGTTATTTTACCTGAAATGCACAGGGTCCTATTATTCTGGATCTTTGTAGAATTTCACACAAAATCGTGTGTTCTCTACTTCATCAATTAACCCACAGATAAAAGGGGAAACCTAGTTAGTTTCTAGTAATCTCTCCTCCTTCAGTTGTCTTCTTCTGTGGACTTTATATGGTGGTTGGCAACCAACTGACTGGAGTGTTGACCTCAGTTAATCTTTAAATCACCCACGTGGGTATATGCTCCTAGAAACCAATGAGGAGATGGAGAGGCGGGACTTGCAGCGCCTCAAGCATCAAAATTTAGCGCCTGGCTACGCAAACGCTCGTTGACGCATGCAAGCAGTTTGGATGAAATGATTGACTAAGATGTATGTGTACATTTATTTTACAACGCTCTGAGAAAAACGAACTAGGTTTCCCCTTTTTATCTGTGGATTAAATTGTCAGAGTAGAGAACACCTGATTTTGTATGACTCAACATGGGTCAAAATTCTACAAAAGATCCAGTCCAAAAAGGACCATATGCATTTCAGGTAAAATAACAACCCAATGTTTATTGTCCAGGACAAATTTGCTAGCAACAGCAAGCTAGCTAAATGTCCATGAATGTTACGACCTGTCCCCAAATTAATATAGTTGGCTCACAGTTGGTTTTGGTATTTTAACCTGTGTCATGAACGCATCTGGTGGGGAGCAGGTTTGGTTAGCATGTTATAGTGCCACAACACTGAAATGCAGCAACCCAAAAGGATACAAATTACTGTATGCTAAAAGGCACAATGCAGCCGTTTTTATCAAAATGTTCTCATTTCTGGGAAACAATTAAGTAACTTAGTGTGATTGAAAACAATCAAAATGGTCTAAAAGAAACAAAAATAGCTTCTTAGAGAGAGCAATTTCTCAAAATTTAGCTGGGAGTGGCCTGAGTGAGGAGAAAACAGAAAACTAGCTGTTATTGACAGAGAGGTTTGGAACGCTCTTTCTTATTGGTCTATTAAAACTACACTGAACAAAAATATAAACGCAATATGTAGAGTGTTGGTCCCATGTTTTATGAGCTGAAATAAAAGATGCCAGACATTTTCCATACACACAAAAAGCTTATTTCTCTCAAATTGCACAAAATGTGTTGACATCCCTGTTAGTGAGCATTTCTACTTTGCCAAAATAATCCATACACCTGACAGGTGTGGCATATCAAGAAGCTGATTAAACAGCATGATCATTACACAAGTGCACCTTGTGCTGGGGACAATAAAAGACCACTCTAAAATGTGCAGTTTGTCACACAACACAATGCCACAGATGTCTCAAGTTTTGAGGGAGCGTGCAATTGGCATGCTGACTGCAGGAATGTCCACCAGAGCTGTTGCCAGAGAATGTAATGTTCATTTCTCTACCATAAGCCTCCAATGTCGTTTTAGAGAATTTGGCAGTACGTCCAACCGGCCTCAAGCGCAGACCACGTGTATGGCATCGTGTGGGCGAGCGGTTTGCTGATGTCAACGATGTGAACAGAGTGCCCCATGGTGGCTGTGGGGTTATGGTATTGGCAGGCAAGCATAAGCTACGGACAACGAACACAATTGCATTTTATCAATGGCAACTTGAATACACAGAGATCACCTGTGTAATGATCATGCTGTTTAATCAGAT
Source organism: Coregonus lavaretus (assembly GCF_964263955.1). Taxonomy (NCBI): domain Eukaryota; kingdom Metazoa; phylum Chordata; class Actinopteri; order Salmoniformes; family Salmonidae; genus Coregonus; species Coregonus lavaretus. The sequence continues at coordinate 8,423,503 of NC_140027.1, forward strand.
TATTGATATGCCATACCTGTCAGGTGGATGGATTACCTTGGCAAAGTAGAAATGCTCACTAACAGGGGATGTAAACAAATTTGTGCACAAAATCTGAGAGGAATAAGCTTTTTGTGCATATGACATTTCTGAGATCTTTTATTTCAGCTCATGAAACATGGGACCAACACTTTACATGTTGCGTTTATATTTGTGTTCAGTGTATGTATGTACAGTATGTATGTACACACACACAGGAAACATCACATTTTTGACTTTAATTGATGCAGGAGGGCTGGGGAAGTTGACCAATCAACTTTTTTCCTATCCACTTCTATATCCATTGCCAAAACATACTCTACCAGCCGGTTGGGTTAAACGGTTAATAGACATATTCAGGGTCTTCCAGTTGGTGTCTAGTGAATACAACCCAGGGGTGTAGTGATGTTAAACTTTAAGAACATAGCAAATAGAAAAGTATTAAAATAAACTGACCAGAGTCCAGGATTTAAGTTCAAACCTTGATTAAATTGGGATACGATCACACATGTCTCTCTATTGATGCATGGGAATACCTGGGAACAGATTTCCTCAATTAAAATCACTGAACTGATGTCCTGGTGATTGTACAGTCTTTTGTCCACCAACAAAAATTCAACAACAAAAAAGAAAACTTGGGGGGGCTAAATCAAATGATCTGAAGGCTGTTGAAGAGCCCTGTCCTAAACAATACGTTTCTGACAATCTAACGTTACGCTCTCATAATTAGATGTCTACACCCACAGTTTTTTCACAGCCCTCCTGTCATATTCCAAGCACTCCTTTCAAAGGTAGGATGACAGATTAAAGCAGTCTAACTCGTTCAGACAACCGTAACCAACTGGCTTAGCTTCCTTTCCTTTGTTGAGGAAGGATTCTCAGATCACCATGCCATTGTTTGGCCACACCTCCAGTGCATTCGGTAGATATTACCTGCAGCTCAATGTGCTCAAGCGAAATACAAAAGCATGCAATGTATAGCTAGCTGTTCTACTCACTTTGTGACAATGTCAGTGTTGATTTCTTCAATCTGCGACACCGAGTCGACAACACACTGTGGGATAAGAGTATGTTACTTTCCATTTTACTAATTCAAAGTGTATTTCTCGTTTGATACAGGTGTGCTAGTTCAGGAATAGACCAAAAGGTGGAACTGGGAGGGGGTGCTGGAGGAGAGGTTTGGGAAATACTCTTAAAATGTCTAAGATGTTTTTTCGTGATTTCACCATAAATGTTTATGATCATGAAGTTTAGTCTGTTCTCTGATACTTTCTATGTCTAGTCTTCTACCTGTGTGACGATGCTTTTGGCTGCTAGGATCATCTCGTCGCTGTAGATGTCCAGAAAATCCAGCTTCCGCTGCCTCAGCAAGCCAAACACCAGAGACTCCAGCCTGTCCTGTCCCCCCACACACACAAACACACACACACACACACACACACACACACGAGTGAGCAATACAATCACAGTAATTCTTCACTTCAAGAGATCAATTATTATAAGACACCAATTAAATTACAAATTCAAGACAGCTTGAATAAACAAAGAGATTCATATTTAAATCCAATTAAGACAATGATTTCCGCGTAATGGAGATATAATTAAAATCCCCTTCAGAGTCATTAAAAGTTCCCATACTCATAATAACAAAAGGTAATTGTGCTACTGAAATGTAAATTAGGTTGATGATTGCAGAGATCAACACATTGTTCAGATCAGAGGAAAACAATCTATACAAGAGCACCCAAAATGTGCAATTTTTATTCACTTGATTCCAAGTAGCAAACTTGTTCGGAAGAGTCAGACCCACCTTTATTGAGACTGAACGTTTGTATTGCATCTGTGAGAACAGTGACCACTGTGACAAAAAACAACCTCAGTTTGGTGCTTCAACTACATCTACACATTCACAAAATTGTCCATTTATAGTTGAACTCAACCTATAGAGTTCAAACCAGAACTTATTTTTCTCCTGTCTTCGGACAGTGGATTTAGTGCATTTAAACCTTTGTGTAGCCAGTCATTGAGAATGAATGAGTTAAATATACCGACCACAGAATTAAATGTAAACATTGTTTATATTTTATCTCAATGGTACAGACCTTCTCCATGACCTGTCCGTCGTCCTCCAGACTCCTGCTGAGGTCACTCCTGGAGTACATGCTGAAGTCCTCCACCATCATCTTGTCTATCAGCTTCTCCAGCTCACACAGCTGAGAGCCCAGATGTCTGCAGGGGGGAAAGACAGGAGACATCAGACGCATCACAGTGTCCAAAGGCCACACTTTGAATTCACTATGGTTAACTATGGGCTGGGGACTCATGTTTAAAACTACTTACAGTGCATTCGGAAAGTATTCAGACCCCTTGACTTGTTCCACATTTTGTTACGTTACAGCCTTATTCTAAAATTGATTAAATTGTTTTCCCCCCCTCATCAATCTACAGACAATACCCCACAATGACAAAGCAAAAACAGGTTTGTAGAAATTTCTGCTCATGTATTATTTTTTTTAACCCGGAAACATCACATTTACATAAGTATTCAGACCCTTTAACTCAGTACTTTGTTGAAGCACCTTTGGCAGCGATTACAGCTTTGAGTCTTCTTGGGTATGACGCTATAAGCTAGGCACACCTGTATTTGGGGAGTTTCTCCCGTTCTTCTCTGCAGATCCTCTCAAGCTCTGTCATGTTGGATGGGAACCGTTGCTGCGCAGCTATTTTCAGGTCTCTCCAGAGATGTTAAATCGGGTTTAAGTCCGGGCTCTGGCTGGGCCACTCAAGGACATTCAGAGACTTGTCCCGAAGCCACTCCTGCATTGTCTTGGCTGTGTGCTTAGGGTCGTTGTCCAGTTGGAAGGTGAACCTTCACCCCAGTCTGAGGTCCTGAGTGCTCTGGAGCAGGTTTTCATCAAGGATCTCTCTGTACTTTGCTCCGTTCAGCTTTCCCTCGATCCTGACTAGTCTCCCAGTCCCTGCCGCTGAAAAACATCCCCACAGCATGCTGCTGCCACCAACATGCTTCACCGTAGGGATGGTGCCAGGTTTCCTCCAGACATGACGCTTGGCATTCAGGCCAAAGAGTTCAATCTTGGTTTCATCAGACCAGAGAATCTTGTTTCTCATGGTCTGAGAGTCCTTTAGGAGCCTTTTGGTAAACTCCAAGCAGGCTATCATCTGCCTTTTACTGAGGAGTGGCTTCCGTCTGGCCACTCTACCATAAAGGCCTGATTGGTGGAGTGCTGCAGAGATGGTTGTCCTTCTGGAAGGTTCTCCCATCTCCATAGAGGAACTCTGGAGCTCTGTCAGAGTGACCATCGGGTTCTTGGTCACCTCCCTGACCAAGGCCCTTCTCACCCGATTGCTCAGTTTGGCCAGAGGCCAGCTCTAGGAAGAGTCTTGGTGGTTCCAAACTTCTTCCATTTAAGAATGATGGAGGCCACTGTGTTCTTGGGGACCTTCAATGCTACAGACATGTTTTGGTACCCTTCCCCAGATCTGTGCCTCGACACAATCCTGTCTTGGAGCTCTACGGACAATTCCTTCAACCTCATGGCTTGGTTTATGCTCTGACATGCACTGTCAACTGTGGGACCTTAAATAGACAGGTGTGTGCCTGTCTATTTCAATTGTCCAATCAATTGACTTTACCACAGGTGGACTCCAATCAAGTTGTAGAAACATCTCAAGGATGATCAAAGGAAACAGGATGCACCTGAGCTCAATTTCGAGTCTCATAGTGAAGGTTTGAATACTTTTGTAAATAATCTGGTGGCAGGTAGCTTAGTGGGTAAGAGCGTTGTGCCAGTAATCGAAAGGTCGCTGGTTCTAATCCCCGAGCCGACTAGGTGAAAAATCTGTCGATGTGCCCTTGAGCAAGGCACTTAACCCTAATTGCTCCTGTAAGTCGCTCTGGATAAGAGCGTCTGCTAAATGACGTAAATGTAATCTGTTTTTAATTTTCAATATACTTGCGAAAATTTCTAAAAACCTGTTTTTGCTTTGTCATTATGGGGTATTGTGTGTAGATTGATGAGGAATTTATTTTTAGAATAAGGCTGAAACGTAAACAAAAAAAGGTAAGGGGTCTGAATACTTTCCAAATGAAACTCTGTGAAAAGCATTCTGACTAGAATAATAACAATATGCCATTTAGAAGACGCTTTTATCCAAAGCGACTTACAGTCATGCATGCATACATTTTTGTGTATGGGTGGTCCCGGGGATCGAACCCACTACCCTGGCGTTACAAGCGCCGTGCTCTACCAGCTGAGCTACAGAGGACCACCAAAGTGGTGTATATTTTAAACTTTCAGCATGATACAGTTCTGCAACCATGCTGCATTTTTGCTTCAAGCTTACCCACAATAAATAGTTGGGGTGGACTGCTGCTTACTATGATTTGATGCATGTTTGTCTCATATGAGTGTCAGTGCATTTCATCAGACGAGTGTCACCACCGTGTGCGTCGATAGATCTGAGTATGTAACAAACATTTTATACACATCCACCCCCCACTCGTCTGTCTCCATCCCCCCACCTGAAGCTGTGTATCCCCTGCAGCTCCTGCTGCAGCACCTCCTTGGTGGTGGCGATGAGCTCCAGGGCCCCGACGAACTCCGAGGTGGAGAGCAGCAGCTGCACAGTGGGCTGGCTCTGGTGCACTGCCGCCATCAGCTTCAGCTTGTTGTGCAGCCGCGCGCAGTTGGAGCGCGTCAACGCCTGCCGCAATGCCCGCAGCGGGCCTTCGCACATGATGCGTTCGATGGCGGCCGTGCGGCCCCGGAGGACTGCCACGGCGCGGGCGGTTTCGGTGAGGCGGTCCTGGAGCTCGTGCTGGGAGGACATGGCGTGGAAGAATGCCTCAGAGCGCAGGGAGATCTGGCGCGCGATGCTCACCTCCACCACGTCGAGGTAGTGGCTCAGCTGAGAAAGAGAGGGATAAGCCAACAACAGAACACGATGGCACAACAACAGGAAACATGACGGTGAAGCAATGAAACAATGCAGGACTTGATAATTGTTCACATTTTTGCTGGCTCACCTTTTCCTGTAGTAACCGTGACGATGCCACGTCCCTGCTGCTCTTCCCGCCAGCGCTGTTGAAGTGGGACCATGGTAGGACCGCGTTAAAGGTCGTTGGCTCGTCTAGCGCAAAGTCAGGCTTCATGAATATCTGTTTAAGCCAGATATTAGGCAGATATTCATTTTGGAATCCAGAACCAAATCTTATGTGTGCTGCGCTAGCTAGACTAGGGAGATACTAATACAATTACAAATCTATTATATCAAGTAAATGGTATTAATGACAGTTTGAGGATCATGAAAGCATACAGTCAAATCAAGGGGACAAAATGGTTCAATAGGGCTCTAGAAATCCCCACAACTCACTGTTACAACACAAAACAAGAGGAAGTAATTACCTTGGGCACCTGCTCCAACTCTGTTCTTGATTTGTCTACGAAGAAGAGAAAGTGAAAGAGTACATTAGTTGAATCGACTCACTTCAACAATGAAAGGAAATTTGACAACACAAATAATAAGATAGATTTGTCCGTACGGTCCAGAATAGATACTGTAGGCCCCAGTCATTATGGTGCAGAGCTATTTAATAATGCATACCGTGGCTGTTTGTGATGCTGGAGACAGCGTCCAGCTCATCCTTGTTGGGACAGATATTCTTGCATCGCACATGGATTTTTTCCCTCTACAGAGAAACACAGACACGATTTAGTTTTAAATTTAGATTTAGTTTAGGCCTAATAGCTTATACAGTTTAAATATAGTGGATGCATTTTCTTAGTGCTATTTCGACCACGAGTAAAGGGAAGAGGACAAAGTCTTAGAAATAGCTTAAAAGGCAACGTTCATTACATTGCAAAGGGCAGTTCCATGGTAATAATTAAACAATAGAAAGAGGATGACACCTGGGCTGTGTTCATTAGGCACCAAACAGACAAACAGGAAGGGACTATCTGGACTTGCCCAATAAGAAATGCTCATTTTTATTTTCCATTGCAACATGTTTTTAAATGTTTTCTGTTGCATGCCCTAATGAACACAACCCAGGCCAGACAGTGGTCTCTACTTCTGTCCAATCTACTGAATAATTCAAACTGAATGAAAGGGGCAGCGGGGTGTGTTCGTTACCTGAGCTGTTTCCTGCAGGTAGGGGCCAAAGTGTTCCTTTGTAATGTTGGGGAGGTAGAAGGAGGGCATGACTTCTGTCTCGGCAAAGTCCAGGCCCCAGGTTTTGGTGAAGAAGTCAGACTCCCTCTTGGCCAGCCGTGGGTCGTTCAGCGCGGCTGGGAGGTTCACCTTGGAGTTGTACACCGTCCACCTGTGCTGGTCGGCCACCACCGACGGGCCCTCGCACAGCCCCCGGGCTGCCTCGCCTGCAAGGGCACGTGGGAAATGTAGTCAGTAGAAACCTTCAGCAGTAATAAAACGTTCAATGCATCTTGAGATGCATTCCATGGTTGCGCTCCAATTCTCTAGCCTGAACCACCATCCTCACCGCTGCGCTCTCATTTGAGGCTACCAATTCTCTACCCTTTACCAAGAAGTGTGCACTTGTTCACTTCCGCTCATGCATTTAAAAGCTTTGGATTGGTGCAAGAATCGCTGGAGGGAGTTCTTTACACCAGTCCATTCCTTTGAAATCCATGAGGGAGAGTGTACAAGTGCACACTTTGGGAGAGGGGTAGAAAACAGGACCGCAGTCAGCGTATGGTTGGTCAACAGTGACACAAGATGAACCTTTATAGATATTCATCTTGTAAGACTGTTGGCCAACCGTAAATGTAGGCGAGTTCTTTACCCGTGGGCTCCTTGGGGCATACGTCGGGCAGGGAGCGGACGGGCCTGTAGTGTCGTGAGGAAGGGTCCCTGTCCTTCCGGAAGATTCCCTCGCTGCCACCACTGCTGGGATGAGGCACTGGGGAGGAGCTGTGGCTGGAGGCCATGGCATTGGTGCACCTCTCCACGGAGGCTAGCTGAGTTAGCAAACATAGCACAGAGTCAGTGAGTATTAATACAAAACAAAGACATAGCCTAAACATCAATGTTTGCACTAACAATAAAATGTAAACACTAAACCGGACCATCTGCATAGCTCTTAGCCCAAGGGCATTGAAAATAGGGCCATAGAAAACCAAATGCTGAGAGAGGAAGGATACAGTGGACCACTTGTGTCAGTAGTCAATCAATTCAGTCATTCCACTCAAAAGTCAGCCCATTTTTCTGTGCACAGCAATGACTTTCAGTTAATGTCACAAGTCACTAGTGTGAAGCAGAGAAAGTGCAGATATGTTGTCACTCAGAGCAGGTGTTAGGCTATAATCTGAACAGTGAGAAAAGCGACCCCTTTTGACTCACTTCCTCTGTGTATTGATTGAGTTATTGCTTTGTCTACATAACTAGTAGTCCTGTCTGCCTAAACTGAATTATCAAATTCAAAGTAATTCACCATTGGTGATTAAAATAGAGGGTGCCTAGAACATGGCCTATAGGTTAACCAATATAATCAGACTAGAAGACAGTGTTGTGTAAACAACTGAGACCATGATAAACTGCCTACAGGAGCGAAGATTCTCTGTTGTCTAATCAGTCTTGAAAAGATTAGGGTGAAATGTGGGCATAGGCTACAATCAGCTCCTGTCAATATGGATATGTGTTGTTGTCAGTTTCAGTAACATACAATATCGAATGCATGGTGAAATAAGCAAATCAATGATTTACACCAGGGCCATATATTAAGTCTGTCATATGACTGATTTACACCAAGGTCACGCGCATTACAAGACACTGAACACGTCATTGAGCAATGACATCGTAGCTGCCTATTCCAACAATGTCAAATGTTAATGTTAATGTAGCTTGCTAACGGTTAAATGGACAGCTCCAATCAAAATAAATTCGCTAGCTGAGGGCTATCTGGATCAAAACTATACTATGCTAAATGTCTAGAAAATATAGTCAGCTATCTCTGCGATTCAGATAATGTTCCAACACCACCAGCATGATGACGTGATCAATTAACTAGTTGGGTATCTAATCAGATGACAGTTTTAGCTGAAATGAATCTAGTTAGCGTATTAATCTAGTTAGCGTAAGTTATTTTACTTTTTAAATAGCTAGATAACTTAATAGAGGGGTGTTTGCCCCATCACACTGCTAGACAACTGCAGCTCCTTAACTATCTCAGGTGGGAAACAAGATAACGCGATAACTCTAGTTAGCTAAGTAGCTAAATTAGCTAGCTAACCAATTAATTAAGCTAGTTAGTTAGCTACTGTAGCTAACTATGAAACACCACCGTCCACATTCGCATTTTCCCTGTCGTCCGGCAACATTAACTGTCATTTACAGACGAGATACGATTTACTCTTCGAGCATCGATATTAGAGTAGCTACCCAAGACAGCAACGGCCTGAAGAGACCAGCTGGTTACACGTAGACTGATAATCGAAGCTAGAAAAACGCTAGCCCGCTAGCCATTTGACAGCCAAACAGAGACGGAAGCAGTCCACACAAATACATCACCGCTGAGCTTTTCTGACGAGCAGACAAACCAAAAGAAGGTGCGTTATGTCTGATACCTGTTGTTAGAAACACATTAGTTCTTGATTCTTCTTTCCACCATCACGGTAACATTATACGAACCAGGAGAAAACATCAAGCAAACCACCGCAGCCGGTACGTAACCATAATGCACTGCGCGAACAATCTTCTTCGAGTTCTTTCGTGCATAACCGTGCAGTCGCTCTCATCACAGCACACTGCTACCAACTACTTTACTGAAGAGATTAGCAACTTTGATGGGCGTGGGGGGCCACAAAAAAACGCAACTCATAATGAGGGGCTGCAATGGCTCGTGGGTCTGCGTACCCACATCCATACACCCCCCTCCCCACCTTGCGAGCAAAACATTTTAGTGACCCCCCTCATGGCAATGAAGAGATTCATTTTTATTTTTAAAGTTCTTTCCTGCAATTTTACACATTTTGCCATGGGGCGGAGAGAACATTTAGCAATTTTATAACTTATTTCATGCAATTCTACACATACAAATTGCCATAGGATGAAGGCAAATGTTTGCAGTTTTTAATATGATAACTGATGATCAATGCTCCTCACCCCGGTCGGTAATTTGACCATGCTTACTACAAGTTTAGAAAGCTGGCTGCTAGACTAAATTACCAATCAAAAAACTTTTAGCTGACATGGGCTAATTGAGTGACTGCTGATGCACAACCAAATTTCGAAATTGCACCTTGTGTATTATATTATTCTAACTCAACAGTAAGTTGAGACCCCGACTGAGTTCCTAAAATATATATATATATATATATACACACAGTTGAAGTCGGAAGATTACATACACTTTAGCCAAATACATTTAAACTCAGTTTTTCACAATTCCTGACATTTAATCCTAGTAAAAATTCCCTGTCTTAGATCAGTTAGGATCACCACTTTATTTTAAGAATGTGAAATGTCAGAATAATAGTAGAGAGAATGATTTATTTCATCACATTCCCAGTGGGTCAGAAGTTTACATGCGCTCAATTAGTATTTGGTAGCATTGCCTTTAAATTGTGCCTTGAACTTGGGTCAAATGTTTTGGGTAGCCTTTCACAAGCTTCCCACAATAAGTTGAGTGAATTTTGGCCCATTCCTCCTGACAGAGCTGGTGTAACGGAGTCAGGTTTGAAGGCCTCCTTGCTCGCACACGCTTTTTCAGTTCTGCCCACACATTTTCTATAGGATTGAGGTCAGGGCTTTGTGATGGCATCTCCAATATCTTGACTTTGTTGTCCTTAAGCCATTTTGCCACAACTTTGGAAGTATGCTTGGGGTCATTGTCCATTTGGAAGACCCATTTGCGACCAAGCTTTAACTTCCTGACTGATGTCTTGAGATGTTGCTTCAATATATCCACATCATTTTCCTTCCTCATGATGCCATCTATTTTGTGAAGTGCACCAGTCCCTCCTGCAGCAAAGCACCCCCACAGCATGATGCTGCCACCCCCGTGCTTCACGGTTGGGATGGTGTTCTTCGGCTTGCAAGCCTACCCCTTTTTCCTCCAAACATAACAATGGTCATTATGGCCAAACAGTTAAATTTTTGTTTAATCAGACCAGAGGACATTTCTCCAAAAAGTAAGATCTTTGTCCCCATGTGCAGTTGCAAACCGTAGTCTGGGTTTTTTATGGCGGTTTTGGAGTAGTGGCTTCTTCCTTGCTGAGCGGCCTTTCGGGTTATGTCGATATAGGACTCGTTTTACTGTGGATATAGATACTTTTGTATCAGTTTCCTCCAGCATCTTCACAAGGTCCTTTGCTGTTGTTCTGGGATTGATTTGCAATTTTCGCACCAAAGTACGTTCATCTCTAGGAGACAGAGCGCGTCTCCTTCCTGAGCGGTCCCATGGAGTTTATACTTGCGTACTATTGTTTGTACAGATGAATGTGGTACATTCAGGTGTTTGGAAATTGCTCCCAAGGATGAACCAGACTTGTGGAGGTCTACACTTTTTTTTCTGAGGTTTCTTTTGATTTTCCCATGATGTCAAGCAAAGAGGCACTGAGTTTGAAGGTAGGCCTTGAAATACATCCACAGGTACATCTCCAATTGACTCAAATGATGTCAATTAGCCTATCAGAAGTTTCTAAAGCCATGACATCATTTTCTGGAATTTTCCAAGCTGTTTAAAGGCACAGTCAACTCAGTGTATGTAAACTTCTGACCCATTGGAATTGTGATACAGTGAATTATAAGTGAAACAATCTGTCTGTAAACAATTGTTGGAAAAATTACTTGTGTCATGCACAAAGTAGATGTCCTAACCGACTTGCCAAAACTATAGTTTGTTAACAAGAAATTTGTGGAGTGGTTGAAAAACGAGTTTTAATGACTCCAACCTAAGTGTATGTAAACTTCCGACTTCAACTGTATATAGTTGCCCATCCCCTACCTACTGCTTTCAACTGACAACTTTCACATTCTCATGTGGCAAAAGTCATTTTTATCTGAACTAGCTAGTAGTGTCAATCCAAATGAATACTGTGTATAATAGGGTGAATGTTTTTGCATATCTTATTTATTTTAGCAAAATAAACCAAATATCTAGTATACATGAGTTCTGTTCAGTGTGGATTGATGACTTTGATTCCAACAGCACTCACACAAATGTGAACAATTTCAAAGGTTTTAACTTTTATTGTTTCCAGTTGGTTCAAAACACCTGTTGTCTGCAACAGCAACACTCTTTGCAGAAATAGTACTCAACATCCTGTAAAAAACCTCAGGCTATCATGAGGATATAAAGCAGAACTAACTGGTAAAACATAAATGTAAGTTGGTTGTACAGTAAAGAAAATATGCTCTCACACGTTACTCAAATTGGGGTACAAATCATTGCGTAAATTAAGATCAGAAGACGAAACATGGAGACATTAACATAAACATAAATACTATACAGGTACACATGGAAGATGAGAGTGGAAAACGTTCATACCATCTGAAAAGTCAATGTGTTTAGGGCCACACTTCAATTCATAAATTGATCACTTGCTTGCTTGAACACAGTCTGGACATTCAGATAAGTGTAATTGTCAACAAGTTTCCACCAGTCAATTTATAGATCTGTTTCTCCAGTCCTGTGATATTATTTTTTATTATGTACTTCTTTCACTTCTTATACCACCTTATACCTACGTTTTGATGTGGTGATTAATAACATTCAGATAGGGTACATGTTGGGATTCATGGTAAAAAAGGTATAAGGCCATAAGCACTTTTTTTATGCAATCGCCAAATATTGATTTACTAGGCCTAGTTTAACAACATGGGTCTTCATGTCTAAGAAAAAGGAGGTCACTTCCAAAACAGTAGCTAGCATTACAAAGTATCCTTGTTTCTGCTACAATTGCCTCATAAGTTTCAGATAGAAAAAGAAATGACTATAAACATCAATCCACACACACACATCCTCACAATGGATTTTGCATTAGAACATTACAAATCTGCACTTGTGGAAGAGTTTGCTGTGTTAGCATATACTGTAGCGCATTTTTATTCTTAACATGAAAATATAATTATATTATCGAAAACAGCACTGCTAGAAAAAAGGTCACTTGAAATGAGAGAAGCAAAAAAGTATTCCGTAGCTCTCCAAAATATTTAAGTTAAGTATTTTTTTGCTGTTTTTCCACCATTAACTTGGTTATCAAATGGCCCTACCTGGATTTGTCCAATAAGAAACTCAAATTTTCATTTTCTGTTGCAAAACGTTTTAAGATGTTTTCGGTTGCGTGCCCTAATGATCACAACCCTGGTAGTTGTGAAGTGTCAGTTGGGGTTTGGGAGGAGAGCGTTGTCCATTATCTAGTCCAGGGGCCCTTGGAAGATAAGTCTGAGGTAGCCGCTCTCACCAGCCAGCTGCTGCACGCAGAACGGACACGCGGCGTGGAAGGTGTGCGTGCCGTGTGGCAGCGGGATCTGGCTCCAGAACGCCGCCGTCTTCTCCGAGCACACGTGACCACACGGACTAAAGGCGTGAGTGGGCGGTGCCGCGTCCAGGTAAAACCCCGCCTCACACCCCAGCCATAACGGTACATACGGCCCCCTGGTTCGGCACATGGGGCACTCCCTCTCCCGGCCCACCTCCACCACCTCATCCTCGGGCTCCCGTCCTTGGCCTCCCCAGCCGTGGTAGCCGTGCACATGGCCGCATCGGAGGTAGACCCAGGGCTGCTTCTCATCCAGGATCTCCTTGCGGCGGAGGCTGGGGAAGGCCAGGGTGTTGAAGCCCACCGGGCACTGGGGCCGCCCAGCGTTCAGCTCCTGCCGCAGGGCTTCCAGGTGCTTCACGGTGGGGGTGCGCGAGAGGCCCTCGGCCGTGCGCCACAGGAGGGTAGCGCCACACAGGTCGATCAGCGAGCCGTCCACCAGTTCCTGGCTCTCGCTCTCCACCTGCAGTGGGAGAGAGGCGAGGACAAGAGACACAGAAATATTAGCAAAGAGATGGCGAGATATTCACAAACACAATACAAACACATGCTCCACATGGAGTGGCTCTGCAGTCTGCCTTGATTAAATGTGTCAATGGTCCTGTAGACGGCAACCTATAGATGCCACATTTAATAGCTGTGGGGTGAAGGGGGGATCATGGGTTCTCCATTAAGGGACCTTGTGTAGTGCTTTTCATTTCTTTGGAGTGAAGAGAGATAAGTATATTTCAGTATTGTATTGAGCATTGTCCTGTATTATTGGCCTTTAGCTCAATAATAGATCAAAGAAACCTTGTTTTTGTTTCAGACTGAGTGCAGACCTGCTGGGACTGAACCCACTGAACCAGCATCCCTTCCTCTCTCCCTCCCTTATCAGCTCTTGGCATTTCCTCCCCCCTTCCCTGGCCGTTCCCGTGCCTCAGTTTTAAAGTCTAAAGGCTAAACCACATCATAATCATAATAACAGCATGTCTGAGACTCTCAGTCATTCCTCCCAAAATGACGGTGAGGTTAGGAGGGTGAGGAGGGGAGGGGATTCCTATGAGAATTCCTCTGACACACAGCAATCTTCCAAACTGACTGTGTGGTCTCTGGGAGAAGGGGATGGAACTTAAAGGTCTAGAGTCAGGGTTTTCCAGGGGAGGTTATTATCGGTGACATAACAGACCTATCACACTATAAATCAGATGCTGATTTCTGTGTATGAGAAACCGAGACCTCAAACAGCTAAAGCCCATCCAACCAGACTATTCTGTACAACTGAGATAACAAATTAATTTGTTAAGATTTCCCATCTGCTCATATCACAGAGCTGTTGTTCAATGACTTTAATGAAGTTACCCAACAATAACATTTTGGAGGACGGTAGAGTCTATGTTCTGAAAAATTGTTCCAGAGATCAATTGTTCCAAGTTAGTGTGGAAACTGGGGATAATAGCTGGTGGGTTCCATTCAATTAGTGCAGTATTAATGCTTCAGAAACAGCTTCTTAAGACAATTTCCCTGCAAAACAATGGCATGGCATGGCTTGCAGAGAGGAGACTCACTCAATGAGACTGCACAGGAATGTGTGTATGTGTGTGTGAACATGTTATGTATCTGCAAGTGCTCACATCTACACACATGTTAGTGCTTGTTACTTAATGCGTGTGTGTGCATCTGTGTGTGTACGTGTGTGTGTGTGTGCATGCTTGTGTCTATGTACTAGCTACCCACCATTTTGCCCCGTTGCTGGGCGGAGCGGGTCTCTCTGAGGGTGAAGACGTTGCCACAGACAGAGATCTCTCTCCACACGCCCGGCTTGGAGTCCTGCGTGAAGCCGTGGCGAGGGTGCATCACCAGCACGCCATTAGTGGTCAGCCCGTCCATCTGTCCGTCCTGTGTCCTCCACTTGGCAGCCTTCTCCTGGGTGAGAGAAGGGATAGACAGTAGAAAAGGAAATATCCGTGCAATTCTTTTAGTTCTAATAGTTCATAGTTATATCACGGTTTTATTATGGCTCATAAACATCATTGCATCATAAATGCTAATTGCAAATGCTTACAGAGATACAGTATATCATACTAGTATTATTTCTATCCTAATTATATGGCAGCTATTTTGTTTTCATCACAATCACCAACTCACCCCCAGGAAGATGTTCTTGGAGGAGTCGAACCCGGCGGCGTAGATGCGAGCGGTGTAGGGTGGGCTCCGCTGGCAGATGATACGGCAGGCGAAGCGAGAGATGGTGCTCTGGATAGACTGGGTCTGGGTCTGGGTCTGGGTCTGGCCCTCCCCCCCGTGGCTCTGCTGGCTGCCGGGCACTGTGTCCGTCACCACAAAGTCTATGGGGCTCTCTGTGGAACGCCCAATCTGGGATGGAAGGGTATAGAGGTATATGAGTTATCAGCTTTAGTAATGTTCTTGCGAAAAAGCTTTTAGAGAGGCATATATAGTAACTCAACTGATTTAGTTCTTTATTTGGATTAGCTTTAGGAATCCCAGATATGTATTCTATGTCCCAGTCCTCAAATGGCTTCCTTTCCTTGTCTCCTTTTTAGGTGGTCTCTCAACCCATCCATTATGCTTCACTAAGATTGTTGCCTGTTAGCCTAGTCTTCTATAGTTGTTCATTCCATTTCAGTAGTTAGAGTTGGCTAAAGCACATACAGATCTGGGACCTGGACTATTGAGATTTGAGAGAAAAGACAGGTGGGCAAATTAATATAGGAGGAGGGAACATTTCAATTTATGGTTAGCTGAGGCTGTCGCTTAATGTCATGCAGATGTAATGGAGTAACAGCCCTGGGCGTTGGCCACCGCCAGACTGTTCACGCCTGTAAATCACTATGAGTGGAGACAGTCGAGACAAGGATCTGTGTGTGTGTGGTGTGTGTGTGTGTGGTGTGTGTGTGTGTGTGGTGTGTGGTGTGTGTGTGTGTGTGTGTGTGTGTGTGTGTGTGTGTGTGTGTAGACTTTCTGTGTCATGTGAAGAAAGCCACTGTCTCCCTATTGTTATCACAATGAATATTTGTTACTTGGCAGTGAGAACGGAACAATCATTCTCTACTTAGAGAAACTCCTTCAGGAGAACAACATTGGAGAGAGAGAGAGAGAGAGATAGAGAGAGAGAGAGAGAGAGAGAGAGAGAGAGAGAGATGAGAGAGAGTAGAGAGAGAGAGAGAGAGAGAGAGATAGAGAGAGAGAGAGAGAGAGAGAGAGAGAGAGAGAGAAGAGAGAAGAGAGAGAGAGAGAGAGAGAGAGAGAGAGAGAGAGAAGAGAGAGAGAGAGAGAGAGAGAGAGAGAGAAGAGAGAGAGAGAGAGAGAGAGAGAGAGAGAGAGAGGAGAGAGAGATGAGAGAGAGAGAGAGAGAGAGAGAGAGAGAGAGAGAGAGAGAGAGAGAGTGAGAGAGAGAGAGAGAGAGAGAGAGAGAGAGAGAGAGAGAGAGATTAAAGGGGGTATCAGAAAGGAATGTCTGAGTGATGGCAGGGTGCACCTGGGCTCCATATGGTCTCACTGCTTAACTGCCTGCTGAATCAGCTTAGAGAAGCCACAATGTCATTCGTCAAATCTCTATAATCTATACAGGATGTACCGCAGTGGCAGTCGGTGACGTTTAAGATGAGGGAGGACAATAAAAAAATGTTTTATGAGCATGGCCTTATTTCTATCACAGCATATTGGATGACTGTCATTCATATTACATTCACCCAGCTCAATGTAACATCGATAGGTTTAGGCTACTACATGATACTACAATTTTCCCTATTCAACCTAGCCTATGAACGCTAGCCTTTCAGAGCATTTCATGGCTACAGCTGTGAGTGCTACAGGGCGATAGTCATTTAGACAGGTTAACTTGGCGTTCTTGGGCACAGGGACTACGGTGGTCTGCTTGAAACATGTAGGTATTACAGACTGGGTCAGGGAGAGGTTGAAAATGTCAGTGAAGTCACTTGCCAGCTGGTCAGCGCATGCGCTGAGTATGCGTCCTGGTAATCCGTTTAAAGGTCTTACTCACATCGGCTACGGAGAGCCTGATCACACAGTCGAGCATATGAGTTGGCAAGACAGCACAACCGATCTGGGACCAGGCTTGACTTGAGCAGTGAGGACACGCTGAGGACACACTCACCTGGAACATGTCTGTATTGCTGTCATGAGTGTACTCCACCACCACTGTCTGGGCCCGGGACAGAGTGTAGGAGATACTGTGCTGGTCCTTGTTGCTGATGGCCTGCAGGTGGTGAGGGAAAAGTTTGATGTTAGGAGTAGCAGGATGATGTCATTACCAATTAACTATTTACTTCAGGTGGTACTCCTCCTCCTCCCCCTCCCAGCTAGCACTGTGCCTTACACCACTGCGCCACTCGGGAGACAAGACAGATATAATGCAACTGATAGAGAGAAAATTGTGTATTAGGGCAACAAGAGACAATGCCGTCGCTATCGTCTTGTTTTTATCAAGCATACATTATGTTATATAAGAGACTTTTACAGAAGTCGATTACAGAAAGAAGTCTTCAATTCCAGCATACAGTATGACTGTTTCCTAGCTCCTACCTTGGCTGCCTGTGGTGTGCACGCCACGTGCACTGTGCTGGGTTTCACCCCGCTGGCCTTGGGTCTCCGGCACAGTGCAAAGCGGCTTTTCCGCCTCCCCTTGTCTCCGTTGGGTAGGGAGCCATTGTACCTGCGTAGACAAGAACACACCCCATAGAAATTGACCATTTTAATCAAGACATCCTGGCAGTGGGATCCTAGTTACAGTACAAAATAAGTTACAGTACAAAATAAGCTGTTGATTGTTTGTTTCATCATATAGGATATATAAGTATGTGGACACCCCTTCAAATTAGTGGATTCGGCTATTTCAACCACACCCGTCGTTGACAGTTGTATAAAATCGAGCACACAGCCATGCAATCTCCATAGACAAACATTGGCAGTAGAATGGCCCGTACTGATGAGCTCAGTTACTTTCAATGTGGCACCGTCATAGGATGCCACCTTTCCAACAAGTCAGTTCGTCAAATTTCTCCCCTGTTAGAGCAGCCCCGGTCAACTGTAAGTGCTGTTATTGGGAAGTGGAAATGTCTAGGAGCAACAACGGCTCAGCCGCAAAGTGGTAGGCCACACAAGCGCACAGAAAATAACCGCTGAATGCTGAAGCACGCAGCGTGTAAAAATCGTCCGTCCTCGGTTGCAACACTCACTACCGAGTTCCAAACTACCTCTTGAAGCAACGTCAGCACAATAACTGTTAGTCGGGAGCTTCATGAAATGGGTTTCCATGGCCGAGCAGCCGCAAACAAGCCTAAGATCACCATGCGCAATGCCAAGCGTCGGCTAGCGTGGTATAAAGCTTGCCGCCATTGGACTCTGGAGCAGTGGAAACGTGTTCAATGGAGTGATGAATCACGCTTCACCATCTTACAGTCCGACGGATGAATCTGGGTTTGGCGGATGCCAGGATAACGCTACCTGCCCAAATGCATATGCTAACTGTAAAGTTTGGTGGAGGAGTAATAATGGTCTGGGGCTGCTTTTCATGGTTCGGGCTAGGCCCCTTAGTTCCAGTTAAGGGAAATCTTAACGCTACAGCATACAATGACATTCTAGACGATTCTGTGCTTCCAACTTTGTGGCAACAGTTTGGGGAAGGCCCTTTCCTGTTTCAGCATGACAATGCCCCCGTGCACAAATCAAGGTCCATACAGAAATGGTTTCTCGAGATCGGTGTGAAAGAACTTGACTGACCTCCACAGAGCCCTGAACTCAACCCCATTGAATTGGAACGCTGACTGCGAGCCAGGCCTAATCGCCCAACATCAGTGCCCGACCTCACTAATGCTCTTGTGGCTGAATTGAAGCATGTCCCCGCAGCAATGTTCCAACATCTAGTGGAAAGCCTTCCCAGAAGAGTGGATGCTGTTATTGCAGCAAAGGGGGGACCAACTCCATATTAATGCACATGATTTTGGAATGAGATGTTCGACGAGCAGGTGTCCATATACTTTTGGCCACGTTGTGTACATTTTTATTTAGATTTGTGTTTTAATATGTGAAAATAAGACTATGCAAAATAAGACTATGCTAACTAAGACTCTGAACACAACTAAAACAAATAGTTTAACCACTGTAAACCCATTTAAAAGGGAAATGAATGAGAACTGTTGATGTGCCCTTGAGCAAGGCACTTAACCCTAATTGTGCCTGTATGTCACTCTGGATAAAAGCATCTGCTAAATGACTAAAATGTAAATGTAATTAAGTAATTTGATCCACTTCTAAAATAAAGTGACCATTGAGAGGGGACGACTGTCTACTTTACTGTAATTCCTTGGTGGAATAGGGTCACACTCGACGCCAGCTTTGGGTTTGTTGAATTCTGATCTCCATTAAAACGAGGCCCAATCCTCTTTCATCCAATCAGAGGAGCTAAGCTATGAGGTTATCTTTTGGTCGCTTACCCAAGCCAGCATCTGCCATGTAAACATTCAACTTTCAGACAGTACGGTTGAGCGAGTGCAAAGATTTAATTGGGAAATGAGGGCTTTCCTGTTGCTTCATCGAAAGTAAGCAGCCACCTACTTTTCCTGGACAAGCTGATGTATTAAGAGTGTATTAACTAATTTCATGTCTTCATTGGTAGCATTACATCCAGAGCTAACTGAGACAACCAATGCATTTGTTAACTATTTGGAACTGCAAAATGAAAATAATCTATGACCACCTAATTGTTAGTTGAACGTTGTTTTCTTTTCAGACAGTTTATTCTACTGCTAAATACAATGTGAACGTGACAGAATATTTTCGAAGCCATAACAACCACCAACAATTTAGCTCGCATCCTCCTCTCTGCACCACATAGGCTACATTCTCCTTTGTCCGAAAAAACGTCCTACACTCAGGAAGCCAGCAGCGTTCTTTGTTTACCCTTACTGTGGCTGAGTTGCAGTGTGCATTTAACTGGATTTAGATTGAACCACCCTACTCCCCCTTTTTAAAAGAAACAAAACTGCCCAGTTCAAATGTCGTAAATGAACATGTACCATTGTGTCTGTTGGAAGTTGGAACAATGTGGTTCACATTTAGAGCATAAGGGCTGACTGGCATTTATTTCAAAGAACCTCCACGTAGCAAAGTTGTAGCATACCACAGTTGCCAATACATAATTTAACATGTACAGTGCCTTCAGAAAGTACTCATATCCCTTGGCTTTATCCACATTTTGTTGTGTTACAGCCTTAATTTTTTATCACTGGTCTACACACAATACCCCATAATGTCAAAGTGGAATTATGTTTTTTTAACTTTTTACAAATTAATAAAAAATGAAAAGCTGAAATGTCTTGTGTCAATAACCATGCAACCCCTTTTTTTATGGCAAGCCTAAATAAATTCAGAAGTATAAAATTGGTTCACAAGTCACATAATTAGTTGCATGGACTCACTCTGTGTGCAATAATAGTGTTTAACATGATTTTTGAATGACTACCTCATCTCTGTACTCCACACGTACAATTATCTGTAAGGTCCCTCAGTCGAGCAGTGAATTTCAAACACATATTCAACCACAAAGACCAGGGAGGTTTTCCAATGCCTCGCAAAGAAGGGCACCTATTGGGATATGGGGGGGAAAAAGCAGACATTGAATATCCCTTTGAGCATGATGAAGTTATAAATTACACTTTGGATGGTGTATCAATACACCCAGCCACTACAAAGATAAAGGCGTCCTTCCTAACTCAGTTGCCGGAGAGGAAGGAAACCGCTCAGGGATTTCACCATGAGGCCAATGCTGACTTTAAAACGTTTACAGCGTTTAATTGATGTGATAGGAGAAAACTGAGGCTGGATCAACAACATTGTAGTTACTCCACATACTAAACTAATTGACAGAGTGAAAAGAACAAAGCCTGTACAGAATACAAATACTCCAAAACATGCATCCTGTTTGCAACAAGGCACTAAGTAACTAACAACTAACAAGGCACTGCAAAAAATGTGGCAAAGCAATTCACTTTTTGTCCTGAATACAAAGTGTTATGTTTGGGGCAAATCCAATACAACACATTGCTGAGTACCACTCTCCATATTTTCAAGCATAGTGGTGACTGCATCATGTTATGCGTATGCTTGTAATCGTTAAGGACTGGGGAGTTTTTCAGGATAAAAAAGAAGCGGAATTGAGCTAAGCACAGGTTCCTGGTTCAGCCTGCTTTCCACCAGATACTGGGAGATGAATTCACCTTTCAGCAGGACAATAACCTAAAACATAAGGCCAAATCTACACTGGAGTTGCTTACCAAGAAGACAGTGAATGTTCCTGAGTGGCCGAGTTACAGTTTTGACTTAAATCTGCTTGAAAATCTATGGAAAGACCTGAAAATGGTTGTCTAGCAATGATCAACAACCAATTTGACAGAGCTTGAAGAATTTTGAAAAGAATAATGGGCAATTGTTGCACAATCCAGGTGTGGAAATCTCTTAGAGACTTACCCAGAAAGACCCAAGTGGTGAAGGTAAGGAACAACACCTCTTGACACGCTGATCCTCAACACTGGGGCCCCACAGGGGTGTGTGCTCAGCCCTCTCCTGTACTTCCTGTTCATCCATGACTGCGTGGCTACGCAAGTCTCCAACTCAATCATCAAGTTTGCTGACGAAACAACAGTGGTAGGCCTGATTACCAACAATGACGAGACAGCTTACAGGAAGAAGGTGAAAGCCCTGGCGGAGTGGTGGCAGGAGAATAACCTCTCCCTCAATGTCAACAAAACAAAGGAGTTGATAGTTGACTACAGGAGACAGCAGAGAGAGCATGCCCCCATCCACATCGACGGGGCCGTAGGCGAGAAGGGCAAAAGCTTTTAGTTCCTCGTTATGCACATCACTGATGACCTGAAATGGTCCCTTCACACAGACAGTGTGGCGAAAAAGGCGCTACAGCGCCTCTTCAACCTCAGGAGGCTGAAGATATTGGGCTTGGCCCCTAGGACCCTCACAAACTTCTACAGATGCACCATTGAGAGCATTCTCGTAGGCTGTATCACCGCCTGGTACGGCAATTGCACTGTCCACAACCGCAGGGCTATCCAGAGGGTGGTGTGGTCGAACCAACGCATCGGGGACACACTGCCTGCCCTCCAGGATGTCTACAGCACCCGATGTCACAAGAAGGCCAAGGCGATCATCAAGGACCTCAGCCACCCAAGCCACGGCCTGTTCACCACGCTACCATCTAGAAGGAGGAAACAGTACAGGTGCATCAAAGCTGGGACAGAGACACCGTTAAAAAGCTTCTATCGCCAAGCCATCAGAATGTTAAACTAGCCAACCTCCCCCAGTACCCTGCCCTGAACCTTAGTCAATGTTACTAGCTAGCTACCACCCGGTACTCTACCCTGCACCTTTGAGACTGCTTTGCCCTATGTACATAGAGTCATTGAACACTGGTTACTTTAATAATGTTTACATGGTCTGTCCGTGATAAAGACATGTTCTGCTTTTTTGACACCACACTCCTGCAGGGTCTAGTTTTAAATGATCTTGGTTATTGCCCAGTCTAATGGTCAAGTGCTGCAAAGAAGGACCTAGAAAAACTACAGCTGGCCCATAGAGCAGCACGTCTTGCTCTTCACTATAATCAGAAGGCTAATATCAATACTATGCATGCCAGTTTCTCGTAACTAAAAGTAGAGGAGAGACTGACTGCATCACTTCTTATTTTCATAAAAAACTTGTTTCCAAATTCCAAATGGTTTGAATAGTCAACTTACACACAGCTCTGACACACACACTTACCCCACCAGACATGTCACCAGGGGTCTTTTCATAATCCCCAAATCCAGAACAAATTCAAGAAAACGTACAGTACTATATACAGTTGAAGTCTGAAGTTTACATACACTTAGGTTGGAGTCATTAAAACTCATTTTTCAACCACTCCACAAATTTCTTATTAACAAACTATAGTTTTGGCAAGTCGGTTAGGACATCTACTTTGTGCATGACACAAGTAATTTTTCCAACAATTGTTTACAGACAGATTGTTTCACTTATAATTTACTGTATCACAATTCCAGTGGGTCAGAAGTTTACATACACTGAGTTGACTGTGCCTTTAAACAGCTTGGAAAATTCCAGAAAATGATGTCATGGCTTTAGAAGCTTCTGATAGGCTAATTGACATAATTTGAGTCAATTGGAGGTGTCCCTGTGGATGTATTTCAAGGCCTACCTTCAAACTCAGTGCCTCTGCTTGACATCATGGGAAAATCAAAATAAATCAGCCAAGACCTCAGAAAAAACATTGTAGACCTCCACAAGTCTGGTTCATCCTTGGGAGCAATTTCCAAACGCCCGAAGGTACCACGTTCATCAGTACAAACAATAATACGCAAGTATAAACTCCATGGGACCACGCAGCCGTCATACCGCTCAGGAAGGAGACGCGTTCTGTCTCCTTGAGATGAACGTACTTTGGTGCGAAATGTACAAATCAATCCCAGAACAACAGCAAAGGACCTTGTGAAGATGCTGGAGGAAACAGGTACAAAAGTATCTATATCCACAGTAAAACTAGTCCTATATCGATGTAACCTCAAAGGCCGCTCAGCAAGGAAGAAGCCACTGCTCCAAAACCGCCATAAAAAAGCCAGACTACGGTTTGCAACTGCACATGGGGACAAAGATCTTACTTTTTGGAGAAATGTCCTCTGGTCTGATTAAACAAAAATTGAACTGTTTGGCCATAATGACCATCGTTATGTTTGGAGGAAAAAGGGGTAGGCTTGCAAGCCGAAGAACACCATCCCAACCGTGAAGCACGGGGGTGGCAGCATCATGCTGTGGGGGTGCTTTGCTGCAGGAGGGACTGGTGCACTTCACAAAATAGATGGCATCATGAGGAAGGAAAATGATGTGGATATATTGAAGCAACATCTCAAGACACAAGACAAGTTAAAGCTTGGTTGCAAATGGGTCTTCCAAATGGACAATGACCCCAAGCATACTTCCAAGGTTGTGGCAAAATGGCTTAAGGACAACAAAGTCAAGGTATTGGAGTGGCCATCACAAAGCCCTGACCTCAATCCTATAGAAAATGTGTGGGCAGAACTGAAAAAGCGTGTGCGAGCTTACAAACCTGACTCAGTTACTCCAGCTCTGTCAGGAGGAATGGGCCAAAATTCACCCAACTTATTGTGGGAAGCTTGTGGAAGGCTACCCGAAACGTTTGACCGAAGTTAAACAATTTAAAGGCAATGCTACCAAATACTAATTGAGTGTATGTAAACTTCTGACCCACTGGGAATGTGATGAAAGAAATAAAAGCTGAAATATATCATTCTCTCTACTATTATTCTGACATTTCACAATCTTAAAATAAAGTGTTGATCCTAACTGACCTAAAACAGGGAATTTTTACTAGGATTAAATGTCAGGAATTGTGAAAAACTGAGTTTAAATGTATTTGGCTAAGGTGTATGTAAACTTCCGACTTCAACTGTATAGCCATGACTGCCCTTCCATCTCAGATTACTCAAATGAACAGCAAAACTGGTTTAAAAAAACAGATAAAGCAACACATCACGGCACAATGCCTCTCCCCTATTTGACCTAGATATTTTGTGTGTATGTACTGAAATGTAGGCTGTGTGATGTTTTAAATTGATGTAGTTCTGTCCTTGAGCTGTTCTTGTCTATTCATATTCTGTATTATGTCATGTTTCATGTTTTGTGTGGACCCCAGGAAGAGTACCTGCTGCCTTCGCAACGACTAATGGGGATCCTAATAAAACACCAAAAAGACATACTGTTTTACCAACTTTATATGTATATACTGTATTCTAGTCATGGCTCATCCTATATAACTACTACTGTACAGACCTTTTCTATTCATATACTGCCCATACTGTCTATATATACAGACAATACCAGTCAAAAGTTTGGACACACCTACTCATTCCAGGGTTTTTATTTATTTGTACTATTTTCTACATTGTAGAATAATAGTGAAGACATCAAAACTATAAAATAACACATACGGAATCATGTAGTAGCCAAAAAAGTGTTAAACAAATCAAAATATATTTTACATTTGAGATTCTTCAAAGTAGCCACCCTTTGCCTTGATGACAGCTTTGCACACTCTTGGCATTCTCTCAACCAGGAGGCCAGGTCATCTGATGCAGCACTCCATCACTCTCCCTCTTGGTTAAATAGCCCTTACACAGCCTGGAGGTGTGTTGGGTAATTGTCCTGTTGAAAAACAAATGATAGTCCCACTAAGCGCAAACCAGATGGGATGGCATATCGCTGCAGAATGCTGTGGTAGCCATGCTGGTTAAGGGTGCCTTGAATTCTAAATAAATCACAGACAGTGTCACCAGCAAAGCACCCCCACATCATCACACCTCCTCCATGCTTCACGGTGAGAACCACAAATGCGGAGATCATCCGTTCACCTACTCTGCGTCTCACAAAGACACGGAGGATGGAACCAGAAATCTAACATTTGGACTCATCAGACCAAAGGACAGATTTTCACCGGTCTAATGTCCTTTGCTCGTGTTTCCTGGCCCAAGCAAGTCTCTTCTTCTTATTGGTGTCCTTTAGTAGTGGTTTCTTTGCAGCAATTCGACCATGAAGGCCTGATTCATGCAGTCTCCTCTGAACAATTGATGTTGAGATGTGTCTGTTACTTGAACTCTGTGAAGCATTTATTTGGGCTGCAATTTCTGACGCTGGTAACTCTAATGAACTTATCTTCTGCAGCAGAGGTAACTCTGGGTCTTCCTTTCCTGTGGCGGTCCTCATGAGAGCCACTTTCATCATAACGCTTGATGGTTTTTGCGACTGCACTTGAAGAAACTTTCAAAGTTCTTGACATTTTCCAGATTGACTGATCTTCATGTCTTAAAATAATGATGGACTGTCGTTTCTCTTTGCTTATTTGAGCTGTTCTTGCCATAATATGGACTTGGTATTTTACCAGATAGAGCTATCTTCTGTATACCTTGTCACAACACAACTGATTGGCTCAAATGCATTAAAGAAGGAAATTAATTCCACAAATGTACTTCTAATAAGGCACACCTGTTAATTGAAATGCATTACAGGTGACTACCTCGTGAAGCTGAGAGAATGCTAAGAGTGTGCAAAGCTGTCATCAAGGTAAAGCATGGCTATTTGAAGAATCTCAAATATAAAATATATTTTGATTTGTTTAACACTTTTTTGGTTACTACATGATTCCATATGTGTTATTTCATAGTTTTGATGTCTTCACTATTATACTACAATGTAAATAATAAACTTGAATGAGTAGATGTGTCCAGACTTTTGACTGGTACTATATATATATATATATATTAGTGCATTCGGAAAGTTTTCAGACCCCTTCCCCTTTTCCACATTGTGTTACGTTACCACATTGTGTTACGTTACAGCCTTATTCTAAAATTAATTAAATATATTTTTTTTCTCATCAATCTACACACAATACCCCATAATGACAAAGTGAAAACAGGTTTTTAATTTATTTTGAAAATGTATTTTTTTTAAAGAAAACAGAAATACCTTATTTACATAGGTATTCAGACCCTTTGCTATTAGACTCGAAATTGAGCTCATGTGCATCTTGAGATGTTTCTACAACTTGATTGGAGTCCACCTGTGGTAAATTCAATTGATTGGACATGATTTGGAAAGGCACACACCTGTCTATATGACATCCACAGTTGACAGTGGATGTCAGAGAAAAAACCAAGCCATGAGGTTGAAGGAGTTGTCTGTAGAGCTCCGAGACAGGATTGTAAGCAACAAAATGCAATTAACCCCCCTCTTACCCCAGAACAATGAGCTCTCCGTATTTGGCTGGCACTTTGGTAGAGGCTGGGGTGGTGGAGATGTTTTCCTGGTCGGGAGAGAACATTGGTGCAGCTGTCAGGGGGGAGAGTGATGAGGGGCTCTTCCACGGTGAACACTCACTCCTCTGTCTCCTTTTTCCTCAGAGTCTGCTCATCCCGCCGATCACTACTCAACCTGCAGACAAAACAGAAAAACAGCAGACGAGACATTTAGTCAGGATCAAACAGCCACGCAGAGCAGACACAACAGACATGCCAGGTGCGTCTAGAACAGCAGACGTATATTAGTCAATAAGAGACTGTGAACGAGACTAAACAAACAACAGACGCAACAACTGAGATTGCTCGGTCTCCAAAGCACATGACACACCACAACACATCGATTACTCACACTCACGTTGAGATTATCGAACAGCGTTCAACAGGTACCACAGGTGGATATTAGTCAGTAAGAGAGCGAGAGATAGACTAAACAAACAAACAGATGCAACAACCAAGATTGATGTGTCTCCAAAGACCACATGACAAACCACATTGATTACTCACTCTGTGTGACCTGTGGCGCGTATCGAACGCGACAGGTAAACTGCTATCCTGGCTTTGCTTGCTAGTCATACACTGTAACTTTCTTAAGACTTGCAGCTGAAGAAACAGACTAATACAATAATAGTAATACTGTAGAAAGCATGTTAGCTTCGGTTACATAGGACGCTAAAATGACCGGTCACACAAATCCATCAGGCGGAGAGTAAAAAGCTCAACTTCCCACAGCTAGACAGGCTCGGCACTAATCTGCAGCTTTGCTGCTACTGCAGGGAGAGTTCAGAGAGCAGGCTCTTAGCATCGTAACGACAGGGGACTTAGTGGGGTGCAAACAAAGCTAATTAGACCAGACATATGTCACACCCTTCCATTTTCAGCTGACTACCGTGGGCCATAGTTATCAATGTTGACCTTGGCTGGCTCTCTTTACGCTGTGTGCATGGCCTAGCATGAGCTTATCTTATAAGCGTCTTATAAGCAAGAATGGAGTCACACAATTTGTTTATACGTCTGACATCCAACAAATCCAAGAACTTTAGCTGAAAATGAACTCACAAATTCCAAATGGAAAATTAAATGGTGTCATCCCGCACTACAGTTGACTCCTGATAAGTGCACTTTAGCTAAACTGTTTAAAAAGTGCAATATAGTTCCTACATCATTTTTAATTGCCTCTGATAACTAACTGCATGTTCCGGTTTAGTGCAAACTGTCCCAAGCCATTGCATTTATCAGTTATCAGAGTTGACTGTAAACTGGGTAATGCCCCTGCCCTCCCTTATGTTAGTTGACGCTCTCAACCTTTGGTAACCTTTTGTACATGAGGCAGGGTGCTTCCACCCTACAGGATGAGGGGTGTACGGATAGATGGTGGGTCAGTGTCAGCTCCAGGGACTGATCTGAGCTTGAAGGCTCCCCCCGACAGCGTTGATAGTCTTTTGACCCTTACTCCACACGCTGACCCTGACCATACACTCCCACAGCCCCCAAGCCCAATCCACTCAGCTCTCAGCAGCGGTGTGCCACAGGAACAGATATGCACACAAACACACACAATCACTCCATAGCTTAAACACACTTGTACTCATTACTACAATATTACTACAATAGAGAGCCTGAGACTGTCTTTGCGAACAAACAAACACATTTAGTGTGTTTGTCCGATTTGACAAGGCTGGGAGTATTTCAATGCATGATTGGAACTGTCTATGATAGAGGGGAGAGCCACACTCAGTAGCACTGTGTGGTTGATAATGCTACTGAGTGAGAGAGATGAGAAAGGAATTAAAGGCGTTTTTAGGACAGTAGGGCCCTATAGAATCGGCGTTGCAGAGAACCCGGACGGAATCATAGAATCCAGACATTAAAACGGAATTCAACAATATTTTAAAATGTATTGAACTTAGTAGGAAATCATTAAATGTATTGAACTTATTAGAAAAGTCATTAATTTGCCCAAGATTAGGGGAGAGTGAGGTGAGTTGAGCCAAAGAGGTAAGTTGAGCCACACTTGTTTCTAGAAAACGATACACAAAATTAATAATTTGACCAAATATTTAGGAAGAGATCATCATTTCATGGAGTCTGTGAAGAAAGAAACCACATGGAAAAAGTGTTAAGCAAGTTAGGTCCAAAAAACTGATTTTCACCAAGTCAAATGAATTTATTGTGTTAGAGGTTTAATGACGCTTGTATCTAAACCAAAGTAGATACTTTTAAGATTGTTCTATGTATCAGTCGGGGTCTCTATAAGCTTCAATGTGAGTTCCTAAACCTAGCATGAAAGAGCATCCTTATAGCTGTGTGGGCTAATATGGTCAAAATGTTTGAGCCAATGGTCATGGGGTAAGTTGAGCCAATGGTTGAGCCAATGGAAAGTTGAGCAAATTTGAGCCAATGGAAAGTTGAGAAAATTGAAGTGTTTTCTTCCCAGGCATAATGCAAGGCATTATTTCTGGGATATGAGGTAACAACAGGGCCTGGCCTATGTTAAAAGTGTTTAAAAAAAGCACAAAGTGTTTGTTAGGTGTTAAGGCCGTGTTAAAAGACAAGACAAAAAAGTGATTGTGATTGTATTGAATTGTGTTTGGGAAATAAATATATACATGGTTTTAAAAAGGTAGTGGTAATATTTAATTCAGTACAAACATTTGTAGGCGGCTACCCTATAAGTTGTGCCAAGAGACCACTTTTTTGGACAAGTTTTCAAAACTGTAATGTTTACATGAATTCTGATTATTTCCAGGGGATACAGAACATCCTTAAATATATGTACATATCTTTATTAGAAAGAATACTATATTTACCTTGCCGGAGTGATGCTGAATATTTAAAAAATGGCTCAATTTACCCCATTCTTCGCTATCATACAAAAAGACATGAACAAAATGCATCAGTGATTCATATTTTCCTTCAACCTTCTGAAGAGGCAACGGCACTGGAATGTGTAGCCGTTAGCGATGATGCTAATATAATGACAACCATCTTCTGGTAGAATAATGATGAATGAGAACGTTACAGAGGCATAAACATCATACCCCCCCCAAAAAAATGCTAACCAAAAATGCTAATGGTGAGAGGTTAGCATGTCTTGGGGGTATGATATTTGTGCGTCTGTAACTTTCTCACGCATCATTACTCACGATTCATTCAAGACTATCCGTAATCATGGTAGCATCTACATTAATGTAGAAGTGTTTAGAAACATATTCTATTCTTATTTACAATAAAAATGACTCCAAAATGACATAATACATTATTTACCATTCAGTTCTATTGGGCACAAAATAATCTGAAACACAACCAAAACAAACAGCAAATGCTGTCACGAGATTGATCTAATCATTGCATGCTAGGAATATGGGCCCAAATACAAAACTTTGGATTACTTGAATACACATAAGTGAATTTGTCCCAATACTTTTGGTCGCCTAAAATGGGGGACTATGTACAAAAAGTGCTGATGAAAATGCCCTCAAATTAAAGCTGACAGTCTGCAGTTTAACCCCATTGTATCATTTCAAATCCAAAGTGCTGGAGTATAGAGCCAAAACAACAACAAATGTGTCACTGGTGTGTAAAATCTTAATAATTCATACCTGTGTAACATAAGTTAATAGGAAACACTAGCAGACCACTAGTCTCTCAAAACGGCCATTCAAAACCGAACCAGCTAGCTAGCTCAAGTGTTGGTTATGGCTTGCGAGAATAGCAGACCAGCCCGCTATCCCTAAAGCATTAATATGGACATATCTTCATTATCTTACCACTTTTGCACTATAAGTCAATCAGGGTAAAGCAGGGATTTTTCTGCCATTGATGTCTTTGGGCGAGCCGCCTATGTGTGTAGGCGGTGTAAAAATAGTATATATACATTAGATTATTTATTTATTTGTATTATACATTTTTGGGATGGAAAAACGCTTTCAGTGTAAACTTAAATTACTAAAACCAGATATAAAGGATGTAGAAAATATCATGGATCTATATATTGTTTTATAATCTTTCAGAACTAACAATCACCAAAATAAAAGCTAAATAAAATGTTATTTGTCACATGCGCCAAATACAACTGGTGTAGAATCTACCGTGAAATACTTGCTTAAGAGCCCTTCCCAACAATGCAGAGTTAAAAAATAAAAAATAAAATAGTAACACAAGAGGAATGTGATGGAAAATAAAAAATAAAATATACAAGAATGGAGCTATATACAGGGAGTACCAGTACCAGATCAATGTGTAGAGGTACGAGGTATTTGAGGTTGACACTGTATGTACATGAAGGCAGGGTAAAGTGACTAGGCATCAGGATAGATAATAATAAGAGTAAAATAAAGAACAGAGCAGCAGCAAATGATGAGTGTGTGTGTGTGTGTGTGTGTGTGTGTGTGTGTAATGTGTATGTATGTGTGTTTGTGTTGTGTCGGTCTGCGTGTGTGTGTAATGTGTGTGTGTGTGCGTATGGAGTGTACAGAATGTGAATGTGTGTTGGTTTTGGCCTCCTGTAGCTCAATTGGTAGAGCATGGTGCTTGCAACGCCAGGGTTGTCGGTTCGATTCCCATGGGGCGCCAGTATGAAAAAGGTATGCACTCACTAACTGTAAGTCGCTCTGGATAAGAGCGTCTGCTAAATGACAAAAAAATTTAAATGTTTTGTGTGGGAGTGTCAATGTAGTGTGTGTGAGTGCGTGTGTATATGGTTTGTATATATAGTCTAGTGAGTGTGCGTAGGGTCAGTGCAAGACAGAGTCAGTGCAGGTAGTTTGGTTACCCTTAATTTACTATTTAGCAGTCTGGCTATTTAGCAGTCTTATGGCTTGCGGGTAGAAGCTTCCTCGGAGCCTGTTGGTCCGAGAGCCGATGCTCCGGTGCCGTTTGCCGGATGGTAGCAGAGTGAACAGTCTATAGCTTGGCTGGCTGGAGTCTTTGGCAATTTTTCGGGCCTTCCTCTGACACCGCCTGATATAGAGGTCCTGGATGCACCACCCTCTGTAGCACTTTGGGGTCAAGGGCAGTGCATTTGCCATACCAAGCGGTGATGCAGGCAGTCAAGATGCTCTTGATGGTGCAGCTGTATAACCTTTTGAGGATCCAAGGGCCCATGCCAAATCTTTTCAGCCTGCTGAGGGGGAAGAGAAGCTGCCATGCTCTCTTCACGACTGTGCGGGTGTGTGTGGACCATGTTAGGTCCTTAGTGTCACGTCTCCTCCCGTTGCTCCCCTCCGGCGCTCTGATTCGCCGGTCTACTGAGCCACCGGTCTGAGCGCACCACCTCGGCAACACCAGAATGGAAATCCAACGCACCCTAATCACCTCCAGCGCACCTGCACCTCATCATCTCATCACCACCCCTATATAGCCCTGGACTGTTCAGTGTTGTGTTGTGTGTGATTGTTAGTGTTTTGTAGTGTACTCGCTCTTTGTTGTTCTCTTGCTCAGTGTTAAGTAAACCTTTACATTGTTGATTCCTGCGTCTGCGTCCTGCCTCTTCGTATCCTCAGTACTCGTCACAGAATCACACACCAATCACAAAGATGGATGCAGCAGGTAATCCTCCTGGAGTTTCCCAGCGCCTCGACCAGCACCAGCAGCAGATTGCCCAGCTGAACTCCGCCATGCAGGAAGTGCTCCAAACGCTGCATTAACTGACCATCGCTCTGGTTCCACCTCAGGGAGCGGCGAGTGCACCCAGTCCACCTCCTCCCGGGCTATCACCAACGTCTGGGGCATGTCCATCGGACCATGCCAGGATAGCGCTGGTGATTTCGCTACTGAAGGGAAAGGCGCTGGATTGGACCACGGCAGTCTGGGAAGGAGGTGAGGCCGCGGCGCTTCCCTACTCCCCCTTCCTCGCTTGGTTCAGGGCGGTGTTCGATCATCCCACGGAGGGAAAGGACGGGGGTGAGCAACTCCTCCGGCTACAACAGGGAGAGGGGGCCGCATGTGAGTACACCCTGAGCTTTCGCACGGTGGTGGCGTCTTCCGGCTGGAATGAGCGTGCTCTGCGCACGTCCTTCAGGAGAGGCTTACGGGAGGACATCACGACGGAACTCGCATGTCGGGACGACAAGATAGACCTTGATACCCTCATCGCTACGTCCATTTGTCTTGAAGACATGTTGAGAGACCAACGGCGTTCCCAACACCTCCCGGAGCCTCGACGCTCACCCCATCTGAGCTATGGAAGCCGCCCTGCCTCTGAGTCCTCACCCATGGAGGTGGGCAGTACCCCCTACACCACCACGGACAACAGATCTCCTGGCGGCTCCCTATCTAGGTGATATGACTCCCGTTGCCGCTCTGTGAGTGTTCCGTCATCACCTGTCACCAAACCATTGTTTTTAGTTCCCCTAACGGTGAATGGTTATTCCTTCTCTTCACTTTTCACAGCAATGATAGATTCCAGATCAGCGGAGAACCTTTTAGATAGGGAGCTGGTCTCTGAATGGGGGTTGCCCACCGTGCCACTTCCTTCTCCGCTACACGTCACCTTACTGGACAATAAACCACTTGGATCAGGCACCATTACGCACGTCACTCTCCCCATCACCATCACCATTCCCACACTACCGGAGCACCACGAGGAGCTGTCCTTCCACATCGTCACGTCACCCCTTCACCGGATCTGTGATATTGTTTTACATTTTTTAAAGTCCACTAAACCAAGGAAATTAAGTTCACCACAGTGGTCAAACCTGGCTCTCATCTGAACATTGATATTGTTCAGTATGTTGTAGTAGATTCGCTGCCTCTCTATTCTGATCGGCTGTTTAGGCTACTATGAGTTTCGCTTTCTGCCACGCCCAGTTCATTGCATTTCTGCTCGAATCGCTCATAGAAACTATCACTAAGTCTTGTTGCTGCCGTTCCAGTGCTTTCATTGTGTCGCTGATGCAGGTACGGCAGACACCCATATCCATCCCTTTCTTCTGCAGAACACGGAAGAGCACGTCAGTCCTGATCAGCTTACTTTAGTTAGCAGTAAAACAAACGTAACCGCCAAAAGGCGAAAGATGACGTGTGACGTCCATAGGCAGGAGCGAGCTCTGCCTATCCTCCTCGTGATCCTCCTGCCTATCCCATTACTTTTTTCACGCCAATACGCATGCGCATTTATTATTTCAGTGCAATGAAAATGAATAGGACATATTGACACATGAAAAGCAGCGAAGCTCTCTGCCTACCTTACGGCGTCCATTAGCTGGCAGTATTAGGTAGAAACAAGCCATGTCAATGCCTTGCATTGAGTTTGGAGTTTTGAAGGGCGGGACAAAGCCACACGGCAAGGCTGCCTTGCCTTTTCCCGGTCTCCTTACACATTTTGTACCAGATCACCGCAAATTTGGGAAGTACTAGTTCAGAAATCGATTTTATCATGCAGAAAAAACATGAAGATGACAAAATTATTATTGATAAAATGTATATTTATTTATTTTTCATTACAGTTCTTTTTTCTGCACGTCACTGCTGGATGGCATCAGGAAGGTGGGCCACATCTTGGCCCTTAGCCTGGCTCTTCTGGCTGCTGATCTACTCCTCTTCCATCTCCGAGTCCCCCACAGGGAGAGACAGTGTTCTGGCTCATGGAGGATATGGAGGACAGAGACATATATTTCCATAAACGGCTCTCCTGGAGGAAGCTGCTCCTCTCCTCTGGGGTAGGACTCTGCAGCTCAGGGCTAGATGAACGGGCCTTCTCCATGTCTCTCCACATGCTGGAGGCTCTCCTCTGCACAGGGGGTGAAGGAGGCACGATCTGCCATGGGAAGTAAGGCCAGAATGTCTCTGCTGAGTACGCCTGTATCTCATCAATGGACATCCATGGTTTCTTGGGGTAGTAGGGTTGAGAATTCCAAGAGTCAACAGGATCAGTGGTCAGGTCATCTTTGCAACTATCCATGGACAAGGTGGACATTGACACCCTCAGGTTCACCAGTCCAAGGAAGTTGTGCGTTGGTCCATCGCCAAAAGACTTGTAGTCTGATTTGGCTTCTTCTTTAGTCTGTCTCACATAGCTGATATTCTCAAAATGTTTCACATGGTCTGGTTTTGGGTGGGTGGTCTTCTTTCTTTTGCTGTAAAGGTGGGTAGAATCCACAATGTCTGTAGAGCCACCGCACATGAAAACGCTGAAGAACCACCAGAAACCTGTGCTCACACCTTTTCTCTTCATGATAAAAAATGTAAAATGAGGTTCTTGTCTTTAGAATATAGGATTTTGAATTGTGTTGCCTGGGAAACTGTCCACAAAAATGTTTGGAATGCCAGTGATATCATTCATTGTTATGATGCAATCAAATCATACCGTTCCAAATTAGAATGTTCAATGCAATGGCCTTCTGTGGGCTCTGCAATGGACAGGATATACATCTCAAAAGTGTTCATTATTCTAACCAATTAAATATTTATTGACTATCTGTTTGAGAGCTCCACTATTAATGAGCAGTGCCTCCTGATTCTACTGACTGGATCTTAATTTGATCACTCTGTTGTTGCCAAGTGTATTTGAGTTTTAAAGACGCTTTAAAAGTTTGTAATTTCCACGTAGAAATGCCAGACTTGATTTGTCCTAACAAAATTTTTATCAACCCCTACAAAAATGTCAATTAATTATCATCCCCATAATAATTCACATTTCCTGTTGCTGCAGGATTATTTTACTGCTGTAGCAAACTGGCTCAAATTAACATCCTACATCTCTACCTGTACTCCACTGTCTGCAGAAAGGAACAAAATAAACCAAACATACCTAGACATGTCCCAGGTCACAACCATTCATTCAGTTTCGCTTCTATTTATTTCAAGCCCAAAACAAGTGACCCACCCAGGCACAATTGACAAAGGAAACCCTGGTCTTAAAACATGGGCCACTAACTTCTCCACTGGTCTTCTTTGTCTGACCCTAGCCAGGATTGGAGAGGCCAATGTCGCTGGCCTTTCCGTGTCGCTCTCCCGCTAAGTGGGCCATTAGATCAATAAATAATACGAGTCTGATGACTCGGTGCCCGCCCGTGGCTGCCGGACAGAGCTGGCACAGAGCTGGCACCCGCTGAATGCCACTGTGTGTGCCAATGGGGACAGCCGACACCTCAAAGGGGCAGATAATGCCACCACTGTTGTGGGGGTGCCATGTCCACAGCTCCACCCCTTTCATTGCCAGTGCAGATAACATAAACCTGTGAAGGCGAGGTTCTGAGAAGAGAAGATGAGTGGGAATGACATACATCACCATATTTGGTTATTTTATTTAGACAACAACAAAAGACCACCAAAACAACAGAGTACACAGGTACAGTACCTTAAGAAAGTATTCATACCCCTTGACTTATTCCACATTTTGTTGTGTTACAGCCTGAATTTAAAATGCATTGTCAATTAGGATTTAACCCCTGTGTTATGGCATGCCTAAATGAGTTCAGGAGTAAAATGTTGTTTAACAAGTCACAATAAGTTGCATGGACTCACTCTGTGTGATTTTGGAATGACTACCTCATCTCTGTACCCCACACATACAAATATCTGTAAGGTCCCTCAGACGAGCAGTGAATTTCAAACACAGATTCAACCACAAAGACCAGGGAGGTTTTCCAATGCCTCGCAAAGAAGGGCACTTATTGGTAGATGGGTAAAAAAAAATAGCAGACATTGAATATCCCTTTGAGCATGGTGAAGTTATTCATTATACTTTGGATGGTGTATCAATACACCCAGTCACTAGAAAGATACAGGCGTCCTTCCTAACAGTTGCCCGAGAGGCCGCTCAGGGATTTCATCATATAATATAATAATATAATATGCCATTTAGCAGACGCTTTTATCCAAAGCGACTTACAGTCATGCGTGCATACATTTTTTTTGTGTATGGGTGGTCCCGGGGATCGAACCCACTACCTTGGCGTTACAAGTGCCGTGCTCTACCAGCTGAGCTACAGAGGACCACATCATGAGGCCAATGGTGACTTTAAAACAGTTACAGAGTTTACTGGCTGTGATAGGAGAAAACTAAGGATGGATCAACAACATTGTAGTTACTCCACAATACTAACCTAAATGACAGAGTGAAAAGAAGGAAGCCTGTAGAGAATACACATATTCCAAAACATGCATCCTGTAAAGGCACTAAAGTAAAACTGCAAAAAATGTGGCAAAGAAATTAACTTTATGTCCTGAATACAAAGCTTTATGTTTGAGGCGAATCCAACACAACACATCACTGAGTACCACTCTTAATATTTTCAAGTATGGTGGTGGCTGCATCATGTTATGGGTATGCTTGTCACCGGCAAGGACTGGGGAGTTTTTTAGGAGAAAAATAAATGGAATAGAGCTAAGCACAGGCAAAATCCTAGAGGAAAACCTGGTTCAGTCTGCTTTCAAACAGACACTGGGAGACAGATTTACCTGTCAGCAGGACAATAACCTAAAACACAAGGCCAAATATACACTGGAGTTGCTTACCAAGACGACATTGAATGTTCCTGAGAGGCCTAGTTAAAGTTTTGACTTAAATCGTCTTGAAAATCTATGGCAAGACTTGAAAATGGCTGTTTAGCAATGATCAACAACCAACTTGACAGAGCTTGAAAAATGTTTTTAAAATAATGTGCTAATTTTGTACAATCCAGGTGTACGAAGCTCTTAGAGACTTACCCAGAAAGACTTACAGCTGTAATCGCTGCCAAATATGATTCTAACATGTATTGACTCAAGGGTGTAAATACTTACGTAAATGAGACATTTCTGTATTTCATTTTCAATAAATGTGCAAAATATTCTAAAAACATGTTTTCACTTTGTCATTTTGGGGTATTGTGTGTAGATGGGTGAGAAAAAAAATATATTTAATAAATGTTGAATTCAGGCTGTAATAAAACAAAATGTGGAATAAGTCAAGGGGTATGAATACTTTCTGAAGGTACTATATGTGTGTACTCTGTTGTTCTGGTGGTCCTCTGTTGTTGTCTAAATACAATAACCAAATATGGTGATGTATGTCATTCCCACTCATCTTCTCTTCTCAGAACCTCGCCTTCACAGGTTTATGTTATCTGCACTCACTGCCAGTGTGATTCTGGCACTGGCGATAAAAGGGGTGGAGCTGTGGACATGGCACCCCACACAACAGTGGTGGCATTATCTGGCCCTTTGAGGTGTAGGCTGTCCCCATTGTGAAGTTATATCTAGGCTAAATATAAGCCTTCCACAACCATAAGACCCACTAATAATTTCATTATTTTATCAAAATAGTTTAACCTGCTTTTTTTTGCAATAATCACTGATCTGGCTTTCAAGTCTGTCTATGAAAATGCCCTTTTATGTTACAAATTTAACTAGAACCATGCATAATGCACATTCACTAATAATGACTACTTTATTGTAGAAGGCATTAGGCTATAGAAAATGAACACAGGTCTCATCAACAATCTCTCAAGCCCACGTGCTAGTGATTAGCCAGATAATCTTTATATTTCAAGTTTAGCCAACTTGAATCTATTTGCTATCTAACAAGGTTGAACAGTTGAATAATTATGAACACACCCTTCTGTCTGTCTCCACCTGTTTGAAAAGCATGTTAGCCTGTCCACTTTGTTCAGATGTTGAAATCAAGTGGCCTACCTTATTTCTCAGAAGGAGAACGAGTTGCCAATTCCTTATATAATTGTGTTTTATGCTTATTGCACATTTACAAAACACAGACTAGACAGATAGTATAACAGTCTTTGGCTAAAATGCTGCTAGCAGTATGTGGTACCCCAATGACACGCGCGACAAACTGAGCATTCATTTTCCAGAATCAATGTTCATTGATACTCTCGTTCTAGTAGTGTCTGCTCTGCGTGCAATTTGAGTAGTTGAGACATAAAATGGGTATCGTTAGAAAAGTTAACTTCTCTTCTATTACAGTAAAATAATGTCTCAATGTGTTTTGGTGTCCATATGACCGATTCTGTTGGACCAAACTTCAAACGCAAATAGCGAGTTGAAACCGCTTGTCAGAGAGGAAGACGTGATCTCTCAACTTTGTTGGCGTGAGAGGCAGGGGGAGGGGCTTGGTCTGTGTGTAAACCATAGAGGAAGAGGCGAAACGAGAGGTTTCACTCTCGCTCAAATCTGTCCAAAATAAGGCCAATGCGTTTCTATGGTCTTATTTTGGACCTAAGCTTGTCGCCTGCCTTCCCGCCCTTGGGACAACAACTCCCATTTTTAGGGCGGAGACATGCATCTAGTCATTATATACAGATATCTGGTGTACATGGGAAGGCGCACACAGCACAGAGGAGCGAAGGAGACGAGACCAAAAATACATGAGAACAAGCTGACATAAACACTAATAAAACCACAAAAAATAACAAAACCTTTATTCTTGCGATACAGGCATTTTTAATATCCCGCAAAAACATACATTAGAATTAATTCGATATACTTTATCGCCCAGATCTACCACCAAGGCAATGAGGCATAGCTCAGCTGGCTCTGTAAGTAGATCACATCAGCCTACAAATTGTATGTTGCAGCGACTATACTACTTTTAGTCAGCCGGAACTGGGAACAGTCATACACCTTTGCACCCTACAAAGACTCCCTTCGAGTAGATTTTCAATATCATTTCGAAAGACAGAGAACACACACATCTCTGACAAGATGTATTTTTAAGGTCCCAACAGGTTAGCAGATAAAAGAGAGCAGAGGCCAAGTGTTCTTGAAAAGAAACACCCTGCAATTCAGTCACATTTCTATATTCCCTGACCATGAATAAAGCCAGTTAACTACAGAGGACAGAGGCCCATTCACTGGCCTGTAACTGGATAATGGAGGAGCTTTACAACTATAGCACAGAGACCCAACCCTCTCCCAAGACAAGGAGGACGACTTTTAAAGTGACTTCACTCCTCTGCAGCAACAAGGACACTGTTGTTGCACCCCTTTCGATCCTTCCTCTCGTGACAGACGTAACAGCCTCCGGTCTGACTGGGCGGTGAATCGTTTTTTAACCGTATGACAGGGAGTCGGGGTGCGAGATTTGGTGTCAGACTAGCATCACACAGAGAAAACAAGAAACAGCTTCTGTGCATGGTGTCAGTACAGAGGGAGGCATTATACGTGGTCCGGGTAGGACATGTCACGAAAGTGGTCCTCTGTAGCTCAGCTGTGGTCCTCTGTAGCTCAGCTTGTAGAGCACGGCGCTTGTAACGCCAAGGTAGTGGGTTTGATCCCCGGGACCACCCATACACAAAAAAAATTATGCACGCATGACTGTAAGTCGCTTTGGATAAAAGCGTCTGCTAAATGGCATTTTATTATTATTAAAATAAAGAATACTAACTGCACATTCTCAAAAGCCTTGATTAGCTTAGAGAAACCTAATGATGTAATCAGTACTGTATTGTGCTTTTCACCAATGTGCAAGGAGAAGCTGGAAGATTAAAGGAGTAAAGACAGGAGTTCAAACCCTGCTAACGTTAGCGCTGGCACAATTATTGTGTAATCGTGTAATCAACAATTATGGACAATAACAGTGAACTAACAAAAATAAGGGGGGAATCAACTTTATATTCAAGTAGATATAGTTTACCCAATAGCATGATGTGGGCAAAGTTAGTAATCATTTTACGAGCAGAACAGCTCGGTCAGGAGGAGAAGCTTCACTTCCACTTCCCCTCTGTAGCTCAGTTGGTAGAGCATGGCGCTTGCAACGCCAGGGTTGTGGGTTCGATTCCCACGGGGGACCAGTATGAAAATGTATGCACTGGATAAGAGCGTCTGCTAAATGACTAAAATGTAAAAAGTGGTGAAAACCATTCGTTTTTTAAACAGGGGTGTCACTAAAGTTGTGTTGTATTTATTAGGTATGTTGTAGCTAATTTCCAAAGATGCATTATGATGCATTACAAGCTCCATTTTTTTATACAAAAATGACAATTATGACAATAACCGTGTCCATTTGCATGACAATTCATTGTTACTCAAAATTCCATAATCGTCACAGCCCTAGCTAATGTGAGTATTTGTAGATTTTAGATGTGTTGTTAAAACACAAATGTTCAATCATTTTGATGTGACATAGATGACTAAAACCACACTAAATAAAAGATTGTCTGTTCAAAAAAACGTTGGAAATTATGAGTGATTTCCTTATTGTATCAAATGTAATAGGGTTGGTTATGTTTCCACTTGACACTGCAGAAATATGTATTCAATGTTTATGTTTTCCTATTGGTTGGTTGAATTTACATAACAATAAAGTGTTATGCCATTTGTCATGCTTGCAGATAGTGAGAGATTGCAAAATAAAATTATACTATATTCTATGTTCATATTTACAATATGTATGTCCGGATGTGTGTGTATATATACAGTGAGGGAAAAAAGTATTTGATCCCCTGCTGATTTTGTACGTTTGCCCACTGACAAAGAAATGATCAGTCTATAATTTTAATGGTAGGTTTATTTGAACAGTGAGAGACAGAATAACAACAACAAAATCCAGAAAAACGCATGTCAAAAATGTTATAAATTATTTGCATTTTAATGAGGGAAATAAGTATTTGACCCCCTCTCAATCAGAAAGATTTCTGGCTCCCAGGTGTCTTTTATACAGGTAACGAGCTGAGATTAGGAGCACAATCTTAAAGGGAGTGCTCCTAATCTCAGCTTGTTACCTGTATAAAAGACACCTGTCCACAGAAGCAATCAATCAATCAGATTCCAAACTCTCCACCATGGCCAAGACCAAAGAGTTCTCCAAGGATGTCAGGGACAAGATTGTAGACCTACACAAGGCTGGAATGGGCTACAAGACAATCGCCAAGCAGCTTGGTGAGAAGGTGAAAACAGTTGGTGCGATTATTCGCAAATGGAAGAAACACAAAATAACTGTCAATCTCCCTCGGCCTGGGGCTCCATGCAAGATCTCACCTCGTGGAGTTGCAATGATCATGAGAACGGTGAGGAATCAGCCCAGAACTACACGGGAGGATCTTGTCAATGATCTCAAGGCAGCTGGGACCATAGTCACCAAGAAAACAATTGGTAACACACTACGCCGTGAAGGCCTGAAATCCTGCAGCGCCCGCAAGGTCCCCCTGCTCAAGAAAGCACATATAAATGCCTGTCTGAAGTTTGCCAATGAACATCTGAATGATTCAGAGGAGAACTGGGTGAAAGTGTTGTGGTCAGATGAGACCAAAATGGAGCTCTTTGGCATCAACTCAACTCGCCATGTTTGGAGGAGGAGGAATGCTGCCTATGACCCCAAGAACACCATCCCCACCTTCAAACATGGAGGTGGAAACATTATGCTTTTGGGTTGTTTTTCTGCT
Source organism: Coregonus lavaretus (assembly GCF_964263955.1). NCBI lineage: Eukaryota > Metazoa > Chordata > Actinopteri > Salmoniformes > Salmonidae > Coregonus > Coregonus lavaretus. The sequence goes on from NC_140027.1 coordinate 8,465,263, forward strand.
AAGGGGACAGGACAACTTCACCGCATCAAAGGGACGATGGATGGGGCCATGTACCGTCAAATCTTGGGTGAGAACCTCCTTCCCTCAGCCAGGGCATTGAAAATGGGTCGTGGATGGGTATTCCAGCATGACAATGACCCAAAACACACGGCCAAGGCAACAAAGGAGTGGCTCAAGAAGAAGCACATTAAGGTCCTGGAGTGGCCTAGCCAGTCTCCAGACCTTAATTCCATAGAAAATATGTGGAGGGAGCTGAAGGATTCGAGTTGCCAAACGTCAGCCTCGAAACCTTAATGACTTAGAGAAGATCTGCAAAGAGGAGTGGGACAAAATCCCTCCTGAGATGTGTGCAAATATGGTGGCCAACTACAAGAAACGTCTGACCTCTGTGATTGCCAACAAGGGTTTTGCCACCAAGTACTAAGTCATGTTTTGCAGAGGGGTCAAACACTTATTTCCCTCATTAAAATGCAAATCAATTTATAAAATGTTTGACATGCGTTTTTCTTGATTTTTTTGTTGTTATTCTGTCTCTCACTGTTCAAATAAACCTACCATTAAAATTATAGACTGATTATTTCTTTGTCAGTGGGCAAACGTACAAAATCAGCAGGGGATCAAATACTTTTTCCCCTCACTGTATATATACAGTGGGGAGAACAAGTATTTGATACACTGCCGATCTTTCAGGTTTTCCTACTTACAAAGCATGTAGATGTCTGTAATTTTTATCATAGGTACACTTCAACTGTGAGAGACGGAATCTAAAACAAAAATCCAGAAAATCACATTGTATGATTTTTAAGTAATTAATTTGCATTTTATTGCATGACATAAGTATTTGATACATCAGAAAAGCAGAACTTAATATTTGGTACAGAAACCTTTGTTTGCAATTACAGAGATCATACGTTTCCTGTAGGTCTTGACCAGGTTTGCACACACTGCAGCAGGGATTTTGGCCCATTCCTCCATACAGACCTTCTCCAGATCCTTCAGGTTTCGGGGCTGTTGCTGGGCAATACGGACTTTCAGCTCCCTCCAAAGATTTTCTATTGGGTTCAGGTCTGGAGACTGGCTAGGCCACTCCAGGACCTTGAGATGCTTCTTACGGAGCCACTCCTTAGTTGCCCTGGCTGTGTGTTTCGGGTCGTTGTCATGCTGGAAGACCCAGCCACGACCCATCTTCAATGCTCTTACTGAGGGAAGGAGGTTGTTGGCCAAGATCTCGCAATACATGGCCCCATCCATCCTCCCCTCAATACGGTGCAGTCGTCCTATCCTCTTTGCAGAAAAGCATCCCCAAAGAATGATGTTTCCACCTCCATGCTTCACGGTTGGGATGGTGTTCTTGGGGTTGTACTCATCCTTCTTCTTCCTCCAAACACGGCGAGTGGAGTTTAGACCAAAAAGCTATATTTTTGTCTCATCAGACCACATGACCTTCTCCCATTCCTCCTCTGGATCATCCAGATGGTCATTGGCAAACTTCAGACGGGCCTGGACATGCGCTGGCTTGAGCAGGAGGACTTTTCGTGTGCGCTTCAGGATTTTAATCCATGACGGCGTAGTGTGTTACTAATGGTATTCTTTGAGACTGTGGTCCCAGCTCTCTTCAGGTCATTGACCAGGTCCTGCCGTGTAGTTCTGGGCTGATCCCTCACCTTCCTCATGATCATTGATGCCCCACGAGGTGAGATCTTGCATGGAGCCCCAGACCGAGAGTGATTGACCGTCATCTTGAACTTCTTCCATTTTCTAATAATTGCGCCAACAGTTGTTGCCTTCTCACCAAGCTGCTTGCCTATTGTCCTGTAGCCCATCCCAGCCTTGTGCAGGTCTACAATTTTATCCCTGATGTCCTTACACAGCTCTCTGGTTTTGGCCATTGTGGAGAGGTTGGAGTCTGTTTGATTGAGTGTGTGGACAGGTGTCTTTTATACAGGTAACAAGTTCAAACAGGTGCAGTTAATACAGGTAATGAGTGGAGAACAGGAGGGCTTCTTAAAGAAAAACTAACAGGTCTGTGAGAGCTGGAATTCTTACTGGTTGGTAGGTGATCAAATACTTATGTCATGCAATAAAATGCAAATTAATTACTTAAAAATCATACAATGTGATTTTCTGGATTTTTGTTTTAGATTCCGTCTCTCACAGTTGAAGTGTACCTATGATAAAAATTACAGACCTCTACATGCTTTGTAAGTAGGAAAACCTGCAAAATCGGCAGTGTATCAAATACTTGTTCTCCCCACTGTGTATATATATATATATGTGTGTGTGTGTGTGTGTGTGTGTGTGTGTGTGTGTGTGTGTGTGTGTGTGTGTGTGTGTGTGTACGGTACCTGTTAGATATTGGGGGCATCCTGGGATGTGCTTTTGTATGTTATTGCTGTAAGAGCGAGTTAGCTAGCATGCTTGAGATGTAATGGTCGCATTAGCCCCCTGCTAATTCACAGTTATTTCCATGCTAACAGACTAATCACAAATCTACAGCCATCAACATAATGTTGTCCTGCACATCTAAGGTGCTTCCTTGTGTCTATCGTCAGGTACTTACATTTAATGTATTTTGTACTAATTTTGTCATTGTTATGATGTTTGATTACAAAATACCCAGTACATACTGTGTAAGCCTAACAATACTTTTAGAACTTTTACCGTAACCCTGTTCACAGAGGTCATAGGTGCCATGTTCCACAATCCAATAAAGAGTGTCGCTATTGGCTGTAGGTGGTCATTTCATAGGCACCCGTCTCTATAAAGAGATTATCAAGGGAGGGACAAAGTCTGATCCAAACACGGCACCTCATAAAAAGGGTTAGACTGCAGGCTAATAAGCTTATGGCTGGCTTTGAGAGAGAGAGAGAGAGAGAGAGAGAGAGAGAGAGAGAGAGAGAGAGAGAGAGAGAGAGAGAGAGAGAGAGAGAGAGAGAGAGAGAGAGAGAGAGAGAGAGAGAGAGAGAGAGAGAGAGAGAGAGAGAGAGAGAGAAGATAATTTCATACAGCCAAAGTTTCTTCTTCTTTATTAATGTCATTAACAATGGGGGGTAGAGGAGATGTCATAATGTCAGTTTAAAATGGAGTCCAACGTTGACATAACCTCTGGAGTCTGACTTTTGAGGTAGCAGATGGAGGGTGGCAGTTTACATTTCAAAGCCTTTGAATTATTCATTGAGGTAGAACACAGACTAACCTGAAAGGCAAATAAATAATTGTTTTTAGAAAAAAAAGTATACTGTGTTGTTCCTCAGAGAGTGAAGATGGTCTTCTGGAATTAAAACTAGAAAAGCTAGGCTACATCTGTCAACTACTGGTATCATCCTCACACAAGACACCGATTTAGCTATAGGTAAGGATAACGTCCATTTGCTTATGAGCAGCAATGTCACAGAGAACACATGTCATTATACTATCATACCAATTCAGGACAGAAAGTTACCACTTTTATTTGTTTTTCCCCATTCTCCAACCATCAGTCAGAAGAACGGTGAAAACTAGGGAGGTAACGATGGGCATAAAACAAGGTTCCCAAGCAAATGTGTTTTCCCTATAGAGCTGAAGCGAAATCAGCCAGGTAGACAACCTCTCCATTTTCCAAGTTCACGGAGAACAAGAAAATTAGGTTGCATCCCAAATGGCACCCTATTCGCTATATAGTGTACTACTTTTGACCTGAACCCTATGAGCCCCGGTCAAAAGTAGTGCACTACATAGGGAATAGGGGGCCATTTCGGATGCACCCTGAGAGAGATCAGAGGTGGTGGCTTGTAGGTGCCCATGAATGGACCTTTCAAACACATCCAAGTTGACCTTGATAACAGGAGAGGAATGAAGGAAGGGCGTAAGCAGAGGAAGGAATGTGGAGAGGAGAGGAGTCGATAGGACCAATTAAAATAGCCTTTGTGTCTTTCTGTCCAGTCTGGAAAAAGGGATCTTTCCAGGAATGACTTTCATTAATTGACTTTATCACAGAGGCAGATCTCCAAGTTAGACAGATTTACAGCATTCGCTGACACAAAGCTATGACAGGCAGCTGATTTATCAAGTTGGACAGAAAAAGGTTCAGGCTAGGTGGCGAGTTGATTAATGTTTTGTCTGCTCATTCACTCTCTGTTCAAAAAAGATATGTCACACAAGTTATTGCCTAAACATGAACCAACGTCATGAGAATGGTGAGCATGTAAGGGCCCTTGACAGGGAATGTAGGCTTGCATAGCATAGGCCTAAATGTGGGTCATGGCACACCCAATGTTGCTCTTGTTAATATGATATTGCCTATGAATTGCTTAGTAACTTGTAGTAGGCTATATGTAATACCCCATTAGCTACATGTTTTCAGTATGTGCCCCAGGGTTGATGTTAACTAATTGTGTTCGCTACCCTTTTGCGACTGCTGAGCCACAGAACCGTAACGTGATCATCCCAAATGGCAGGCTCTGAAAGATCCATTCATGTTCAGCCCCAGCAACCTTCGGTGACCCCACATTTGTTTTTATTCCCTAATCAAGGCATGAAACACACACCCATCCACACCCATACCAGGGGTGAGTTGGTAAGAGCATCTTATCTGGGAGATTGGAGTCGAGTAGGGAGACCGGCCTGATTAAATAAAGGAAGCAGATCCAGCCCATTTCAGGAATGGAAACTCTGGTGAGAGTGATATGATGGTGTTATTTTTAAACTCTCCGAAGCATCCACAGATGATGTAGTCCACTACTGAGGAGCATAGTCAGATGACAGTATGATGATACAAAGCCAGTTTTCTATGACAGCACAATCATGAATCAACAGTGCTTATAATAGACTAGAGGGGCAAAGGGAATTTCAAAGTATAAACAGTAGGCTACTAACAGCCCTACCATAATCAGATGACAGTTTGATACAAAGCCAGTTTCTCTTAAAATAGGCCTAAACCTATATATAACTATATATAACTGCTTTATCTTGGCCAGGTCGCAGTATATATAACTATATATAACTGCTTTATCTTGGCCAGGTCGCAGTTGTAAATGAGAACTTGTTCTCAACTGGCTTACCTGGTTAAATAAAGGTGAAATAAATAAAAAAATACAAAAATCAAAGTAAAGACAGTATATGCTACACAAAAACACAGCTCTACTATGATAGGGACAGCAATGAATATGACTGGACAGTTGAGCAAATGAGCCGAATTTGGGGGAACAAAAGAGGGACTCTCGAGGCCAGATGCTCGATCGAGATGATGCATGCAAATCAGTTTATGTTGTGTGAACAATAGCCCCCAGCTGGGCTTTCTCTGTGCGGGCCAAACCGGCTTGTCAACCACACAAGGGAAAGAGAGACCCTTCATTGTGCACAACCACTAACGTCATATACATACTTCAAAAGTGCCATAGACAATTCAAGTACACATACCTACCTCTCTCTTACTAGTTAAATAGGTAGGTAGGTTACTTGGTTTTCAATGTGTGAATGATGACAATGGGCTATAAACCAACCTCAGTTTAGGTATTTCTTACTGCTGAAATTTTTGTAATTGTTTGGTTTCTGTGCCATGAATGGACTAACTTGAAAGTGAAAAGTGATCCATTGTAGCCTAGGCCTTCTATGGGTAATAGTCGACAAAAAAAGTGTAAAAGGTGTGCAACAATTAGGCTACAATTTTATATTTGACTGATGATGACAATAACTTTGCCCTTGGTAGCCAAGCAAATTGCAGTAAAATAACATTTTAGCTACATAAAATAAAGCACATTTATTGTGTTTCAAACTCGCCTTACCTAATGATAATCAAACTCGCCTTACCTAATGATAATCCGACAGCACCATCTGGACTTTCCCGATATTCGCTCGAAATCCAATTTGAATGCTCCAACAGATAAAAACGCACACCGAAGGATGAAAGGAAAGCAATTCTGTCCGTGCTGACCTAAACACCGAATTGTCGCGTTACTTTTACAGTCACCTGCTACGTTATTAATGTTTATAACATTATTATATGCTTTCCAACTCTAGGACAATACTGGAGTGTGTAATCTATACAATCGCGTCTTTGCTCCAGTCTGCTCGTGCTCACATGAAGTTACGTCATGAGACGCGTCGAAACGTACCATGGGCCTTGTAGTTGTAGCCTAGTCTACTGGAAATACCACACACACACTCTGTCTGTCTGTCAGTGTGTGCGTGTGTGTGTGTGTGTGTGTGTGTGTGTGTGTGTGTGTGTGTGTGTGTGAGAGAGAGAGAGAGAGAGAGAGAGAGAGAGAGAGAGAGAGAGAGAGAGAGAGAGAGAGAGAGAGAGAGAGAGAGAGAGAGAGAGAGAGAGAGAGAGAGAGAGAGAGAGAACACCATTGTAAATACAACCCATATTTATGTTTCTTTATTTTCCCATTTGTACTTTAACTATTTGCACATTGTTACAACACTGTATATATACATACTATGGCATTTGAAATGTCTTTATTCTTTTTGGAACTTCTGAGTGTAATGTTTACTGTTAATATTTATTGTTTATTTCACTTTTTTTTACTATCTACTTCACTTGCTTTGGCAATGTTAACATACGTTTCCCATGACAATAAAGCCCTTAAATTGAAATTGAGAGAGAGAGAGAGAGAGAGAGAGAGAGAGAGAGAGAGAGAGAGAGAGAGAGAGAGTAGGACTCCTCCATTAAGTGACTTTTGAATAACCTATTAGTTCACAATTTCTTGGTTTGCCTATGCATTTGATTGGAAAATATGTAAGGTTTTCTTCACTCTTGCTTGCCTGTCTTTGCACAGACATATTTAATGTATTCCTGCTTCAATATCTGGCATTTGTCCCACACTTTCAAAGAGCTCTTCACACCATACTGCCGAAAATCTGAGGGCCATTTTTTCCCTCCAGTAATGAAACACACATCAACATAGCAACAACGCTGCGTTCGGTTCATGAAAGTTCAGTAGGAGCACAGCGTGCAGCAAATGTTGCGCTAATACTAGCAAATATTACGTTTCCAAACCACTAAACGTTTGTACGCCTGACCTGTAAGCTGCAGTCATGGAGACTGTAACCATGAACACTGATATGTTTACAGTAGTGTTTTAAATACCACAATCTTGGAAGACCCAGATGTCTTCTTCTCTGGATTCTTATATGTGTGTGTGTATGGGGGGGGGGGACATTTGGCAAGTGAGGACATTTGGCCGGTCCTCACAAGGAAAAAGGCTATTTTAGGCTTAGGGGTTAGGGTTTAGGGTTAGAATTAGGGTAAATATTAGGTTTAGGGTTAGGGGTTAGGTTTAGGGTTAGGAGTTAGGGTTATGGTAAAGGTGTAGGGTTAGGGGTAAGGAAAATTAGAATTTTGAATGGAAATCAATTGTTGGTCAGACCCCAAAAAGTGTGTGTGTGTGTGTGTGCTTGTGCGCACGTGTGTGTGTGTGTGTGCATTTGAGAGAGAGAGAGAAAGCAAGAGAGAGAAACCAGGATAAATAACTTATCCTTGTGCTTGAGCACATAGGTAATAGCAGCACATGTATATAATAACAGTATATGTAAAATGAGGTGAAATAAGTGTCTCTGAATTCACTACTGCAGTCCATTCTAAATGAAACAGTTGAGTGAATAGGGGTGGGAGATGACAAGCTGAGACACAATAGATAAGCCTGAGCGTCGGTTTCTGCATTGTCATTGCCAATGAATCAATGCCTGCCCTCTCAATAACCTCTTCATGAGGGTGTGTGTGTGGGTTGGAGCTTTAATATGTAGGTGACGATAGCTGAATCATGGTTGGCTGTGGTGTGTGAATAAGTGTCTGTATCGTATATAAACTGAATGACACTTAGGTTTGATTATCTTTTCTGGATTTCCAATACCTTCTGTTTTTCCTCTAACACTCATTTCATTGTTGGATAGGGAGGTTACAATAATGTTCCCAACACTCAATTTTACCAGACAAGAACAAGGCGGTCTGTAGGCATTTGCCTTAAGAAATGTGTCAAACAGTGTAATAAATGCAATACACTGTATTCCTATTACCTAGCAATAACTGTAAAAACATCACAACCTATAACAGTAATATCATCACTACATGTACAATGATAGTTTTTACATAATTCTCAGAAAATGAATTCCATTTTATTTGACAAAGAACCAAAGGGCTATATAGGTAAAATGTTGGGAATATCTCAATAATATCACTTTTCATCCAGATGTTTTCTCAAAGTTCTCTTATTCTTTAAAAAAAATCTTATTCTCTTCTACATCCCTCCTCTTTCTCCGTATCTTTCCATCTCTCTCTCTACCGGCCAGGTGCTAGTGTAATCGGATATGTTCTCAGAGCGTGGCAACGATGACATGGCAGGTTCAAGGTCACTGTGGGACCAGAGACCGTGGACAACGTGCTGTGAGGAGAAAAAGGGTGGGTGTGGGTAGCAGTTGTAGTGGTAGTGTATCAAATAAGATCATTACAAGAGCGAATAGTGGATTTTTGTCTATCTGTCTTGTGTCCATATATCTGTGCAATGCCTGATTGGTGTGCTATTCCATTAGAGACCAACCCTTAATTGCTACAACTCCAAAAGTTACGTCACATGGAGTGGTCGCATTTCTTGGACTGAACAGGATCAGTTGAGGTGCAAACAAATGCATATACAGTAAGTACATGATTCATGGGCTCCGTGTGTGAACCCAGACATCAGACGGACACTTGTTGTGCCATCTAGTGTTCATTTTGTAAATACATGGACATATGTTGGGTATATACACTGAGTGTACAAAATATTAGGAACACCTGCTCTTTCCATGACATAGACTGACCAGGTGAATCCAGGTGAAAGCTATGATCCCTTATTGATGTCACTTTTTAAATCCACTTCAATCAGTGTAGATGACAGTGAGGGTCTTTAAGCCTTGAGACAATTGAGACATGGATTGTGTATGTGTGCCATTCAGAGGGTGAATGGGCAAGACAAAATATTTAAGTGACTTTGAACAGGGTATGGTAGTAGGTGCCAGGTGCACCGGTTTGAGTGTGTCAAGAACTGCAACGCTACTGGGTTTTTCAAGCTCATCAGTTTCCCGTGTGTATCAAGAATGGTCCACCACCCAAAGGACATCCAGACAACTTGACACAACTGTGGGAAGCATTGGGGTCAATATGGGCCAGCATCCCTGTTGAACGCTTTCGACACCTCGTAGAGTCCATGCCCCGACAAATTGAGGCTGTTCTGAGGGCAAAATAGGTTGCAAGTCAATATTAGGAAGGTGTTCATAATGTTTTGTACAATCAGTGTATAGAGTACATGATTTCATTTGAAACAGATTGTGCCTATAAATTACTCAGATAAAGATGCGTCATACAAAGGAACAAAAGACAGTCCTTGTATTTCTTTATTAGAATATTATTGCAGACAGTAATAGGCTATGGTACTGTACTTTTTGAGGTTTCTGTCATTGAGGAAACTTTTAAGAAGTGAAATGTCCATTGCAGCACCCTAGAAGGCCATTGCATTTAGCATTTTAATTTAGGCAGTGGTGGAAAAAGTACCCAATTGTCATACTTGAGTAAAAGTAAAGATACCTTAATAGAAAATTACTCAAGTAAAAGTGAAAGTCACCTAGTAAAATATTACTTGAGTAAAAGTCTAAAAGTATTTGGTTTTAAACATAGAGTATACTGAACAAAAATATAAACGCAACATGTAAAGTGTTGGTCCCATGTTTCATGAGCTGAAATAAAAGATCACAGAAATGTCCATACGCACAAAAAGCTTATTTCTCTCAAATTCTGTGCACAGATGTGTTTACATCCCTGATGGTGAACATTTATCCTTTGTCAAGATAATCCATCCACCTGACAGGTGTGGCATATCAAGAAGCTGATTAAACAGCATGATCATTATACAGGTGCACCTTGTGCTGGGGACAATACAATGCCACTCTAAAATGTGCAGTTTTGTCACACAACACAATGCCACAGATGTTTCAAGTTTTGAGGGAGTGTGCAATTGGCATGCTGACTGCAGGAATGTCCACTAGAGCTGTTGCCAGGGAATTGAATGTTAATCTCTCTACCATAAGCCACCTCCAACGTCGTTTTAGAGAATTTGGCAATACGTCTAACCGGTCTCACAATTGCAGACCATGCGTAACCACGCCAGCCCAGGACCTCCACATCTGGCTTCTTCACCTGCGGGATTGTCTGAGGCGGGGAAGGCGGAGGGGTGCTGAGGAGTATTTCTGTCTGTAATAAAGCCCTTTTGTGGGGAAAAACTCATTCTGATTGGCTGGGCCTGACTCCCCAGTGGGTGGGTCTGGCTGCCAAGTGGGTGGGCTTATGCCCTCCCAGGCCCACCCATGGCTGCGCCCCTGCCCAGTCATGTGAAATCCATAGATTAGGGCCTCATTTATTTATTTAAATTGACTGATTTCCATATATGAACTGTAACTCAGTCAAATCATTGAAACTGTTACATGTTGCATTTATATTTTTGTTCAGTATACTTAAGTATCAAAAGTAAATGTAATTGCTAAAATATACGTAAGTATCAAAAGTAAAAGTAAAATTATAAATCATTTCAAATTCCTTATATTAAGCAAACCAGACAGCCCCATTCTTGTTTTGACCATTGATCCTGTTGACTCTTGGAAGTCTCAACCCTACTACCCCCAGAAACCATGGATGTCCTTCGATGAGATACAGGTGTGACGCTGGCCAGGTGTCTCCAAATAACCATGTACAATAGATAACCTGGTTTCTCAATTTTGGTGAAACTCACAATAAACCAAAGGATGCATTTCTAACACTGCCGCTCTTCATTTCGGACACAGGCGTACTCAGCAGAGACATTATGGCCTTACTTCCTGTGGCAGATCATGCCTCCTTCACCCCCTGAGCAGAGGAGAGCCTCCAGCATGTGGAGAGACATGGAGAAGGCCCGTTCACGTAGCCCTGTGCTGCAGAATCCCACCCCAGAGGAGAGGTGCTTTGTCCAAGAGAGCCGTTTATGGAAATATATGGCTCTGTCCTCCACCTCGTCCATGAGCCAGAACACTGTCTCTCCCTGAGGGGGACTCTGAGATGGAAGAGGAGTAGATCAGCGGCCAGAAGAGCCAGGCTGAGGACCAGGGTGTGGCCCACCTTCCAGATGCCATCCAGGGACATATTTTTTTATTTATTATATTGCATTGTGGTCCTAGACTGATTTCTAAATCCATTTTTACAATATGTTGTTTTTTATCCATTTGTTTCCACTGAATAAAAAGTGTTGTTCCCACTTTTGTTGAAAAAATAGATATATTAATAGGCCCTTATAATAAGGCATAATAAACGTAAGGTAGATATAACTGAACGCATTTTGAAATAAATATTTTGTAGGCTAGCAGCTAGCTTGTTTACTTTTTTAAAGGGCACTGCCCCATTCTATCCCACTATAATTGAAGGAGAGATGGAGGATAGAAAAGAGAAAACAAAGCTTTCTGATTATAGTAAACCAGGACTAGACGGGGATTAAAAGATTTTGACTTCGTCAGCAGCATTCAGCTCAGAAACTAAGCAAGTCGGAGGATAGGAGGTCGTCGTTCGCGATAACCGCATGCATAGATTTTTTAGCAAATTCCAACATCACGGTCCCGGCTATAGCCTACCTGTCAGGTCACTTCTGCTGTGGGTATCACGTTGGTGCGACCGACAGAGCACATTTCAGCTCAGCTGATCCATTTTTTTTCTCAATTTGGTCAAGATGGCAGAACTGGTAAGTGAATATGAGAAATATGTTTTAATTTATTCCAAAAATGTGCAGCATAGGCTAGGACTACTAGATACAGACCTTTGGGAAAAAGGAATAGATTAATTTACATAGAATATAATATCTAAATTTCTCAACAAGGTAGGCTACGTTGACTGGAGTAAAAGTCGCTCAAGTGCTACTAATAGGCTACTTTATCACTAATCCTCAATGGAATGTAGACTCGAGTTTAACTCCATCTGCTGTAATTTTTCAGCAAGTGCTGATCATACGAGGCACGCACACACGGACGTCAGTCTTGTCGACATCATGCAGCATCAATTTATTATGGCGCCCTCAATGTGCACTGTGTTATTTATTAATTTCATTAAGGCAATACGTGTTTTTATACCAATCTAGGCTATGCTCTATAATTTTCATGTAAAGTGCAATTTTCTTGAAAACTGAGCAGTGTTCTATGTTTGCTTGAAGCATACAGACTACTGTTGAAAACATGTAAAACATGTATTTTGTGTTCTTCCGTTTCTGAAGAGAACTGTGGCTACTGGTGACCATCCTAACAAATCTGATAGAAATAAATGCAGTCCAATCTCCCTTGACCAAGAGGTTGTGCGAAGACTGGTAAGCTTTATGTTATTTTGATTAACTTACCAATATGAACCCTATTCTGAAGAACATTTTAGTTTTTTTTGTACATGAGTGTATGTTCAACATGACTTCTGGATATGTGAAGAAAATGTATGGTACTTTGTTCTCAGTCAGTTCCATTCAGTGGTCGTATCAGAGGTGGGATGAGGCCTGGAAAGAAGATCATTGTGATGGGGATAGTGAATCCTGAGCCTGACAGGTACATTGGACACACCCACATCATGTCTGCATACCAAATGGCACCTTTTTCCCTATACAGTGCACTACTTTTGACCAGAGCCCTGGTCAAAAGTTGTGCACTATAAAGGGAAAAGGTTTCCATTTGGGACGTCGAGCATGACTATCCTTTATCAGATACCAGTTAGCTCAGCTACAAATAATATTGTAGTGTGGCTTACATACAGTACCTTAGAAAAACCTGCTCTAAGTTGTATTGGAATTCTATTGCCATGTGGAGTGGGAAAATGCCACAGAAGTTGGGAGGATGGAAGTGTCAATGTCAGGATTGTAATCCACTTTGTACAAGGTCAGTAAGTACCGTAGATGTAAACAATGAAACACAAAATATATAACAGACGTAGACTACCTTTTCTAACACACTTACCTTTTTTGGTCTTTGTGGTTACCCAGCTTTGACATCAGTCTGGCCTGTGGGTGTGGCACAGTGGAGGAGGCTCCTCCCATTGACGTGGCACTGGAGCTCTGTGCCAGGTTCGAGGACCGCCAGTTCCTACGCAAGGCCTGTGTCTCAGGTATCTGGGGCGACGCTGAGAAGCCCATCCCCTACTTCCCCTTCATCGAGGATCAACCTTTCCGGGTATGTGGAGGATCTTCATTTCTTCTCAGTGGCTCATCTTTGTACTCCACCCTTTGATAGTGTCACTGAATCCTGCAATTTATAGCATAGGGTTATGATTATAATATAGGTTCTAATGTGATTATAGCATAGGGTTAGGTTTACATAGGAATAAACAGATACATTTAATATTGTTTCATAGGATTAAGCACGTTTTGAGAACTCTGAAATAAAGTGTCAGGTATCATTCAGGTTCAAGAAGGTATCACATGATTTAAGACTCACAATACAACAATATGGTTGAACTTCCTCCCCTCCCGTTGTTTCTTCCCCAGATCGAGATCCATTGTGAACTACTGCGTTTCCGTGTATTTGTGGATGGACACCAGCTCTTTGATTTTTACCACCGGGTGCGATGCTTACTGGATATTGACACATTAAGGATTAATGGTAGTCTGACCATTACCAAACTCGGATAGAAGGAAGAAGGACTATGTAGGATGCACCTTACGGAAGTGGTAATGGAACCTTGCCTGCCGCAATCCTCACACTTGGCAATAATGTGGACATCGGCTTGAAAGCAATGTCTTAGCCTCTTTGAGCCTTAGCTGACAAAATCGATTGCAAAGCAATGTTCTGTCTTCGGATTTTCGATAGGATGTAGCCTACCTATTTCTCTTAGTTGTGATTTATTTTTTGTTTCATGGTATTGAGTGCTGTTGGTTTGAGATGGTCATGAAATAAAAAGGCTTCCAGGATAAAAATAAAACTTTAATTGATCAGAGATCTTGAGATTCTCAGGACAGTGCCCTGCCGTGGGTGCTGTCCTTCTGCATGATAATACAAAAATAATGTTTCTTCTGGGAATATACTTTTCCATTACCTCTACACAGCTTTGGGTCAGCTTGCTGTGTAGGGGAATAATACAACATACATTACATTCAGTATACTACAAAATACTACTACCAGTGGTGTAAAGTACTTAAGTAAAAATACTGTAAAGTACTACTTAAGTCGTTTTTTTGGGTATCTGTACTTTACTTTACTATTCATATTTTTGACAACTTTTACTTTTACTTCAGTACATTCGTAAAGAAAATAATGTACTTACATTTTACTCCATACATTTTCCCTGACACCCAAAAGTACTCGTTACATTTCGAATGCTTAGCAGGACAGGAAAATGTTCCAATTCACACATTAATCAAGAGAACATCCCTGGTCATCCCTACTGCCTATGATCTGACTTTCACTTTTACTTGAGTCATTTTCTATTAAGGTATCTTCTTTACCTTTACTCAAGTATGACAATTGGGTACTTTTCTCACCAGTGACTACTACTCAGTATTACTACAGCCAGTGCAGATGTATTTTGGATGCAGACTATTCTCCACTTGTCCATGTAGTCTATGATCTGCTTCCAAAGCAGTGGGAAAACCAAAAGCTCTTGTTGCATGCTGGGTAATATTCGGAGAGAGAAGGGGCCAAAGTCGGATCATCATCATAACCGGCTGACTCAACCTTAGCTAGTTGTCTCTGTCAGAGCGAAACCACCTTGCTGTCTTGTTTTAAGTCTGACAAGTGTCCACTACATCTGAACCATGGGAATGAATGGTGAAGATCTTAAGGTATGCCGAAATGTTTATTGGTACACTGCCATCCAACCCGGATACAGGATACAATGAGACTAGCTAACGCAAGCAAGCAAGCAAGCTAGCGAGAGATGGGAGGACAACTTGATAGCTAGCTAACAGTTAGCTACAAATGTCAGTGCATTAGCAAGCATCACAACTACCTACAAAGCTAGCTAGTTACTTTGTCACTTCTGCCCTCGATATCGAATCTATGTAGAAATATATTTTCATAATAATTTAGCCTACTGCTAGCTAGCTATTCATTCGCATAGGCTACCAGGTTGTTGTTATTAGATTGCTAGCTACGACATTTGTGCTGGCTAGTGGTAGCTAGCTACACTGGCTACGTATCAAGGCTAACAGCCAGCCAGCTAGCTAGCTATCCCCCCTGCCCTCCCCATCTGATGGAGAGCAAGGTGTATGCCAGCTATGGCCTGTTTTCCAATCTAGCCTAAGCCTGGCTGGCACGTATGGTAATTTAGCTGTTAGTTAGTATAATCAAAATGATTTATTCAGCTAGCTAGCTAGTTAACTATCTGGTTGACGTTAGCTATTTGGCTAGCTAACTAACTTGCTTGGGTTAAGTCGATAATCGGCAACAAATGATTATAGGGAGGGTTGAGTGATGATCTTTGTTTTGTTTACCCAGAGGTTTCCAGATAGTGTTTTGTCATCACCTGTCAGTTTTAGGCTTGTTGACAGACAGTCTAATTTGGTGAAAAAATGGTGAATGACTAACTAGCTGGACAGGACAGAGGGTAGGAGGACACCTGTTTCTGATGTGTCAATTAGTTAACAATGTTGTGTTATAAACAGATTAATGTTGTGTTATAAACAGATTAATGTTGCATTATAAACATATAATGTTGCATTATAATATGTTGAATCATAAACATTCATTCCACATACCATATCATGCAATCATAGAGCCCATAAAACAGGAATAGGCAGTGTTATTTGTTGTGAATAGCCAATACAATAGCTATCATCAGCTAATTTGTATTTAATGCCATCTTGCTTTCTTAGACAGTATCAGACGCCACTTCAAGTAGCCTAGAGATTTAACAATGTTTCAAATGCTTTCCAAGGTTTCATGTCAAGACATTCTAGGCCTAGGATATCTACTCAAGGCCTCATGGGCATTAATTTTCTGTTCTAAAACATTGTGTCCAGTTTTGACTCAGAACTGTACTTTCACCGCTCTAGTCTGGATGCGAGTAAAGCACAATTTAGGCTTAAGAGTGCATTGTGCAAGTTCAGC
This sequence comes from Coregonus lavaretus, assembly GCF_964263955.1. Classification (NCBI taxonomy): domain Eukaryota; kingdom Metazoa; phylum Chordata; class Actinopteri; order Salmoniformes; family Salmonidae; genus Coregonus; species Coregonus lavaretus. Next base: position 8,481,307 of record NC_140027.1, read on the forward strand.
CTTGAGCATCCAAAAAGAACATCAATAGTTATTCTATTTCTATGCCCTATGTCTGGTTTAGTGATGAAATCGAAATTGTCAAGGAAATGGATCACACGTGGAGGCACAACATGCCTAGGCCTATGATCTAAGTCTAATATTTCAAAAGGAGGCATTCTACATATCTTGACAGGCCTATGTCAATATACAAATACTACACGCACACAACCCTTAGGTCCATGCAAACACAAATTGGGTACAAAGTTAATTGGTTGAAGTAATTAGGCTAGTTTAAATAAACACAAATGATATTTGTACTGATAAAAGAAAGTGTAGCTCATTTTCAGTTCTCATTTGCTACTATTTAGGTGGGTCATAAGAAATGAGTGTCAACATTGCCTTTCTGGCCTTTTCTACATCACAACACCACTTCGCCATTATCACTTAATTACTGTCAATTTGAAAACAATCTGTCCACTCTTAGCCTGGAGAGCTTTGGTAATTTAATTTGGGTTAAGGCTGAAGCAACACACCAGACAAAGAAAACAGCCTAGATCCTAGACTCCACCAGAGACCGCTTCTAGGTCTGTAGGCTAACACGTTGATGTTTTGTAAATTCTGACCTTTTAGTCCTCCGAAATCTGTTTCTAAGAGGGAAATGGTGTAAATTCTTGCATTTATGCGCCCTTCATTGTTTGGTCACACTGACTAGTGTCTTTCCCCTCCATAGGTGTAATCTCAAGGCATAGTGTGACTGCTTCAGGACCATGGAGCCGGACGTGATCCGCATGTACTCCTCCTCCCCACCCCCAATGGAGGACGGAGCTGAGGAAGAGGACGACGAGTTTGGGGACTTTGGGGGCTTCTCTGGAGTTCCGACCAGCGCCAGCTTCACTGAGTTTGACACCCCAGCGACCTTCAACCAGACCCCATCCTTGGCCGCCACCTCACCACCCGAACTCCTCAACAATGGAGGGGTGGTTGGGTTGTCAAACCTCAGCTCAGGTCCCGTGGGAAGGGGTCCCGTGGTCGAGCGCTCCAACTCCAAGTCAAATGGTGTCGTGCCGGGTGGCTACCAGTACGACAGTCCTTCGGAGAGAACTGTGAATGTGGAGGAGTTGAAAAAGCTTGCCGACCACACTCGAGACAATAATAATTCTACCTCCCTGGACATATCTGGGAGGGGTCAGACTGACCACATAGACAAGCCCGTTGATTGCAACGGTGGGGTCGCGGAGGTTCTGACCAACGGCTTTGCTACTTTTGAAATAGAGGGAAGCCCATCTTCGCAGAATTCGATCCACTCTAAAAAGAAAGGAACCACCACAGAGTGTGCAGACTACTGCCCTCCCAGCAGCCCCGAGGACGACTTTGCGGATTTTTCTGCTTTTTCTAACGCAGATGTTCAAGGACACGCCAGCGAGGTGACAAACCGCACGAGCGAGAACAATCCCAACCGGGACGAACGGCTGGCAGAGGACACCTGCCAGCAACGGAGGCAGCAGGAACACTCTAATGTAGAGCAGGGAATCAGCTCAGAGGACAACGTCAGGGACACTCACTTTATAACTGGATCCAACGACATCGCTGGCTCTGATTCTCTATCGCACCCTGCTGAGGCTCGAGACACTGATGAAGGCTTGAGCAACGGGGGCGGGGGCTTTCATAGAGACACTGCTAACTCTGAACAAAGGAACGTAGACCCGGACTTTGCACACGAGCACTCTGCTCCTGAGGTGGTTATTAGTGAGGATTCTGCCCCAGAGGAGGTTTGTAGTGAGGACTCTGTCCCCAAGGTAGTTTGTATTGAGGACTCTACCCAAGAGGTGGTTTGTGGCGAGGACTCTGCCTCCAAGGCACTTTATGTTGACGAACCGGTCACCCAAAATGGTGTGGATTTGGAGCAGTCGGAAGAGGAGGGGGCAGAAGAAGAGGCAGGTGTCAGTGAAAACAGGGTTTTGCCCTATACAGACGATGAAGATTGGAATGGTGAGCAAGCAGACGAGAAGCCGGGGTCCGGAAACGAAACAGAAACAGAGACTGAAACGTCTTTCGGTCGACCGCTGTCCACGGACGCCCTTGAGGAGTACGGCGACATCAGCACGACGGGCTCGGTGCCCTCGCCGCCGCTCCAAGAGGAGACGGCCACGCCTGCTGACCACAGCCAACTGCCGGAGGACGACGATGGTGAAGACTTTGGTGACTTTGGAGACTTCGGGGACGTGGCCTCTTTTAGCGGACAGGGCTTTGCTGACTTTGACCAGCCAGAGTTGCAACTAGAGGAACTCACACAGGAACTAGTGGACGACGACAAAGACTTTGGCGATTTCGACGCCCCCAACAGCCACATTGTTGGTGGGAAGGCAATTGAGGACGAAGATGGGGGGAAGTTTGCCGATTTTCCCGGCAGCGACAGTTTTGCAGACTTTAGCTCAGCTCCAGTTGGTGCCGACCCTGATGCAGATGCTGGTTGGAATGCCTTTGATGAGCCTGAACAGGGTCAAGGGGAGGGCGATTCCTGGGCTGCATTTGGAGAGGAGCCGACCATCGCTGCTCCTTTGGAAACGGGTGAAGACGACTGGCAGGAGAGTGAACCTGTAGCAGCCCCTCCACCCAGCAGCCATCAGATCAGTAGGAGAGACAGTCAACCGGTACGTTTTTCTGTGCAAGTTTGACCACTCAGGGTTTGAACTCGGTTCTCCTGCGCACCACAATCACATATTACGCTTCTGAGCTAAAGGCTCAGGGAGCCAATACAAGTTGTCAAGTCTCAGGCAAGATAACTCATCATGCGAGTGTTTCTGAACCACCTCTGTAGCGTTCAGAAATGTAGCATACTTGACAGGAAGGTAGTGGTGTTTAAAAACCCCTCTTACACTAATCAAAGGTTCCCTATTGAATGTTGTTATAATGCACTATCCAGGAACAGTATGCTCAATGACACTTTTAGGGGAATTCTGACGCTCTCATGACGTTTATCACTAGAGTAGTAGAGAGCCGTACACCTGCCCTGCCTTAGGAATGTGACCAGGCAGGGAATTCCACCTTCTCAAGGACATACCATTTAGCAATGCCCTTTCTTGTCCTTGCTATTGGAGTCAGGCACTACAACTTATTGAGGATTTGAAATGTGTTGATTTAGTCACGTCGGTCATTGTTGAACAGGATACAGCTTTATTGTCCATCGAGACAGACATTTATATTTGAGCTGTCTGTCTATTGTATTGTGCATCCCCTGTACAGCAATGCAGGCTAACTGCCAGCTGCCACACGTGACAACAGAAGATTTATTCAACCCGTATCTTATTCAACAATGTTGGTCGTTATCATGTGTTTGTTATACCAGGCGGCGCTGTGCAGTCGGCTGGAGAAGCTCTTTCAGGAAATGTTCCCCGAAGCACTTGCCCCGCAAGTGGGGGAGGAGGTGGTCCCCCTCAAAACCCTGCTGGAGCCTCCTGTGAGGTTACAGCAGGAAGTGCGTGAAATGAAGAGCAGTGTGCCAGACAATGGGTGAGAGAAATGTGCCCCTTTTAATTAGGGCTGGGACGATACTAGGATTGCAATATTTCTTCCATGGCAAAAATGAAAACACGAAGCAAATCAAACTCTTTGATCCTTAAAAACCTGCTGTATGTCAAATATTGTGTGCTATAGCTTGGAAAATAAATAAATGTGACTCTGGATGACAACATAATGACGTTTGTTTCCAACATTAGGGCTGTTTTCCTAAAGAAGTTAAAACGCTTCGTGTTTTGTTTCCTTGTCACGATGCTAACGAGTATTGCGATGCTAGTATCGTCCAGACCCTACTTTTAATCTCCTTACTATAAAGTTAGGCTAATATCCCATAACTACACACAATCTCATCAATACACAGAAAGACTCACCAGGTGTCAACACATTTTTGGTCTGCTTAATCTTTTTTTATACAACAAAAATATACTGTTACTGTGTCTGTATACTACGTCAAGAATTTTTGCGTACTACTATGACGTTTTTAAAAAAACGTTCTTGCTTTGTCATCGTTGTCCGTTGCTACAGGGTCGTGGGGGACGTGTTGTGGAGGCAACTGCTGGACATCCACGAGGCGTTTGGCCTGCGGCACCAGTGGGGCGGCTCGCACAGCAACAAGACACTACTCTGCTCCCTGGGCATCGACATTAGAAACATTGTGAGTTCTGCAGCTGGGTCACCAGTCATCACATTGCCTGTGTCCCAAATGGCACCCTATTCCCTATATAGTGCCCATAGGGCTCTGGTCAGCAGTAGTGCACACTATAGGGAATAGGGTGCCATTTGGAACATGCCATTCTCCCCCTTTCTGTGACCTTGTCCTTTTTTTTATTAAAGGCTCTGTGAAAGAAACACTAACCGTGATTGTATTTCAGATGAATTGCGAGAATGTTTTGACTTCTCGTCTGTCTAATGGAATAAGGCTGTTTATAAGACTATTTTTAGCAGAGAGAGGAGGAATGATTGTGAAATGTGTTCTGTGTTTCCCCACAGCTGTTCACAGGTCAGAAGAAGCAGCCAGTGATAGTTCCCATGTATGCTGCCAGCCTGGTGAGTTAACTATAGGCTGCAAGGATGTACAGTGGGGAAAAAAAGTATTTAGTCAGCCACCAATTGTGCAAGTTTTCCCACGTAAAAAGATGAGAGAGGCCTGTAATTTTCATCATAGGTACACGTCAACTATGACATACAAAATGAGGAAAAAAAATCCAGAAAATCACATTGTAGGATTTTTAATGAATTTATTTGCAAATTATGGTGGAAAATAAGTATTTGGTCACCTACAAACAAGCAAGATTTCTGGCTCTCACAGACCTGTAACTTCTTCTTTAAGAGGCTCCTCTGTCCTCCACTCGTTACCTGTATTAATGGCACCTGTTTGAACTTGTTATCAGTATAAAAGACACCTGTCCACAACCTCAAACAGTCACACTCCAAACTCCACTATGGCCAAGACCAAAGAGCTGTCAAAGGACACCAGAAACAAAATTGTAGACCTGCACCAGGCTGGGAAGACTGAATCTGCAATAGGTAAGCAGCTTGGTTTGAAGAAATCAACTGTGGGAGCAATTATTAGGAAATGGAAGACATACAAGACCACTGATAATCTCCCTCGATCTGGGGCTCCACGCAAGATCTCACCCCGTGGGGTCAAAATGATCACAAGAACGGTGAGCAAAAATCCCAGAACCACACGGGGGGACCTAGTGAATGACCTGCAGAGAGCTGGGACCAAAGTAACAAAGCCTACCATCAGTAACACACTACGCCGCCAGGGACTCAAATCCTGCAGCGCCAGACGTGTCCCCCTGCTTAAGCCAGTACATGTCCAGGCCCGTCTGAAGTTTGCTAGAGTGCATTTGGATGATCCAGAAGAGGATTGGGAGAATGTCATATGGTCAGATGAAACCAAAATAGAACTTTTTGGTAAAAACGCAACTTGTCGTGTTTGGAGGACAAAGAATGCTGAGTTGCATCCAAAGAACACCATACCTACTGTGAAGCATGGGGGTGGAAACATCATGCTTTGGGGCTGTTTTTCTGCAAAGGGACCAGGACGACTGATCCGTGTAAAGGAAAGAATGAATGGGGCCATGTATCGTGAGATTTTGAGTGAAAACCTCCTTCCATCAGCAAAGGCATTGAAGATGAAACGTGGCTGGGTCTTTCAGCATGACAATGATCCCAAACACACCGCCCGGGCAACGAAGGAGTGGCTTCGTAAGAAGCATTTCAAGGTCCTGGAGTGGGCTAGCCAGTCTCCAGATCTCAACCCCATAGAAAATCTTTGGAGGGAGTTGAAAGTCCGTGCTGCCCAGCGACAGCCCCAAAACATCACTGCTCTAATAATAATAATAATAATAATAATAATAATAATATGCCACTTAGCAGACGCTTTTATCCAAAGCGACTTACAGTCATGCGTGCATACATTTTTGTGTATGGGTGGTCCCGGGGATCGAACCCACTACCCTGGCGTTACAAGCGCCGTGCTCTACCAGCTGAGCTACAGAGGACCACGGTCAAGATCTCACCCCGTGGGGTCAAAATGATCACAAGAACGGTGATCTCTAGAGGAGATCTGCATGGAGGAATGGGCCAAAATACCAGCAACAGTGTGAGAAAACCTTGTGAAGACTTACAGAAAACGTTTGACCTGTGTCATTGCCAACAAAGGGTATATAACAAAGTACCGTATTGGTCCGAATATAAGACGACCCTGATTATAAGACGACCCCCCGTTTTTCAACACAAACATTTAGAAAAACAGATTTGCAGACTAGATTTGCCGAACAAAGAACTTCATTTTATTTTAAAATAACAATATTAAAAACACAGTGAATTAAACACAAAGGCAAACTATGTACAGTATGATTCAAAATTAATATCAAGCAATAATAAAGCAACATTTTTAAATAACAGAGAAAATACAGGCCACACATTTAACTAAACTTAACAAAAATTCGCCAAACTTCTCCTCCGATGTCTCTCTATCCCTCACACACGTCCTCTGCCCCGCTGTGTTCGCTCTCGCTGTCATCGCTCCCCAGCTGCTCCGCTTCCACCGGCTCCTCCCAAAGCACGTCGTCCTCGCTGCCGTCCAATGCATTTGAGATGCAACATTTTTTAAAGCCATCGATGATGCTCTGTGAGGGAATAGCATCCCATGCATGCAGGATCCATTCACACAGTAGACGGACTGACGGCTTCTGTATTTTCCCGGTCGGTGTGAGTGCGTGGTTGCCAGACAGGAGCCACTCTGTGTATTTTTTTCGCAGGTTATCCTTGAAAGGCTTGTTCACAACTACGTCCAACACCTGTAGCTGGCTTGTCATTCCCCCTGGTATGATCACAAGATCCCCGTTCATTGCTCGCACCTGACTTTTCACGGGCTCAGTCAGATGTCCGCGGAACGCATCCAGAACGAGCATGTTCCTCCTCTTCCTCAGTCCCCCGTAGCGTGCGCCCCACACAACCTTTAGCCAGTCCACTACAAGCCCCGACTCCATCCAGCCCTTCTCCTGGGCGCGCACAATAATGCCAGCTGGCATTGGGTCCTTTGGCACAGTCTTACGCTTAAGAATGACATACGGGGGGAGTTTGCTGCCACCAGCGAGACATGTCAACATGACAGTGACGCGGCTCTTCTCGTTGCCCGTTGATTTCACCAACACAGACTTTTCTCCCTTTCTATTGACAGTCACCGATGTTGGCATGTCGAAATAAACGGGTGTCTGATCAGCATTGCCGATCTGATCCAGCGGGTAGGAGTGCTTCTTCCTCAGGTTGATAACAAAGCGCTGAAACGAAAGCAGCTTCTCTCCGAAGTCTGACGGCAGGCGTTGGGCCAAACTCGTTCTCCGTCTAAGTGACAGTCCATTACGCCGCATCATCCTACGACACCAGCCGAGGCTGGCTTTAAATCCAGTGATGTTGAGCTCTCTGGCGATTTCCAGGGCCTTAACCTGGATGACAGCTCTGGTAATGGGCATTCCCTCACTTCTTTTTTCCCTGACATATTCAAAAACCCTCCGGTCAACCTCAATGAAACGACCACTTTGAGGACCACGGAAGGATTTTCGCTGACTGTTAGCATCTTTTAGACGTTGTTTTTCTGCTCGCCATCTTCTTACATTACACTCAGTGACCCCGAATGTCTTGGCAGCTTGGCAGTTGTTAGATGACTCTGCCTTATTGACAACCATTATTTTGAAATTGGCATCATAGCTCCTCCGCTGTTGTTTATTGACCTGGCCCACTTTTGAGCCACTTGTCTCTAAATGGTCAGCCTGTCTTTCCATCTTTAAACACCGGTAACGGGCTGGTTGTTAAGGACGCCTCTTCCCTCCGTCCGGAACGAATTTTTGGCGCCATCTGTGCCCGCGAATGTGTATTGACATTTAAAGGGAGCGCCGAAGAAGAGAAACTGCGCTCTGAATACTAGACCCCGAATATAAGACGACCCGACTTTTTTGGACCTATTTCGAGGGGAAAAAAGGCCGTCTTATATTCGGACCAATACGGTATTGAGAAACTTTTGTTATTGACCAAATACTTATTTTCCACCATAATTTGCAAATAAATTCATAAAAAATCCTACAATGAGATTTTCTGGATTTGTTTTTCTCATTTTGTCTGTCATAGTTGACGTGTACCTATGATGAAAATTACAGGCCTCTCTCATCTTTTTAAGTGGGAGAACTTGCACAATTGGTGGCTGACTAAATACTTATTTTCCCCACTGTATTGATCTCTCCCTAGTTCAAGATTAGGCCTTCAAACCACCCACTTGCTCCCTCAATTGTTTTACCCCTCTCGAAGAAATGGACCAAGAGACAAATGAACTCAAGGGTTATAACATTTTAAAAAATTGGGTGACATTATTGTCAACTGGTTGCAAAAAAAATTTCACTGACACATACAGTACCAGTCAAAAGTTTGGACACACCTACTCATTCCAGGGTTTTTCTTTATTTTTACTATTTTCTACATTGTAGAATAATAGTGAAGACATCAAAACTATGAAATAACACATGGAATCATGTAGTAACCAAAAAAGTGTTAAACAAATCAAAATATATTTTATATTTGAGGTTCTTCAAAGTAGCCACCCTTTGCCTTGATGACAGCTTTGCACACTCTTGGCATTCTCTCAACCAGCTTCACCTGGAATTATTTTCCAACAGTCTTGAAGGAGTTCCCACATATGCTGAGCACTTGTTGGCTGCTTTTCCTTCACTCTGCGGTCCGACTCATCCCAAACCATCTGAATTGGGTTGAGGTCGGGGGAATGTTAAGGCCAGGTCATCTGATGCAGCACTCTATCATCACTCTCCTTCTTGGTCAAATAGCCCTTACACAGCCTGGAGGTGTGTTGGGTCATTGTCCTGTTGAAAAACAAATGATAGTCCAACTAAGCCCAAACCAGATGGGATGGCGTATAACTGCAGAATGCTGTGGTAGCCATGCTGGTTAAGTGTGCCTTGAATTCTAAATAAATCACAGACAGTGTCACCAGCAAAGCACCCCCACACCATAACACCTTCTCCTCCATGCTTTACGGTGGGAACCACACATGCAGAGATCATCCGTTCACCTACACCGCGTCTCCCAAAGCCACTGCGGTTGGAACCAAAAATCTCAAATTTGGACTCCAGACCAGAGGACAAGTTCCACCGGTCTAATGTCCATTGCTCATGTTTCTTGGCCCAAGCAAGTCTCTTCTTATTATTGGTGTCATTTTTTGCAGCAATTCGACCATGAAGGCCTGATTCACACAGTCTTCTCTGAACAGTTGATGTTGAGATGTGTCTGTTACTTGAACTCTGTGAAGCATTTATTTGGGCTGCAATTTCTGAGGCTGGTAACTAATGAACTTATCCTCTGCAGCAGAGGTAACTCTGGGTCTTCCATTCCTGTGGCAGTCCTCATGAGAGCCAGTTTCATCATAGCGCTTGATGTTTTTTGCGACTGCACTTGAAGAACCTTTCAAAGTTCTTGACATTTTCCGTATTGACTGACCTTCATGTCTTAAAGTAATGATGAATTGTTGTTTTCTCTTTGCTTATTTCAGCTGTTCTTGACATAATATGGACTTGGTCTTTTACCAAATAGGGCTATCCTCTGTATACCCACCCTACCTTGTCACAGCACAACTGATTGGCTCAAACGCATTAAGAAGGAAAGAAATTCCACAAATTCACTTTTAAGAAGGCACACCTGTTAATTGAAATGCATTCCAGGTGACTACCTCATGAAGCTGGTTGAGAGAATGCCAAGAGTGTGCAAAGCTGTCATCAAGGCTATTTGAATATTTTGATTTGTTTAATACTATTGGTTACTACATGATTCCATATGTGTTATTTCATAGTTTTGATGTCTTCACTATTATTCTACAATGTAAAAATAAAGAAAAACCCTTGAATGAGTAGGTGTGTCCAAACTGTTGACTGGTACTGTATATCCTACAAATATATGGTTGCAACATTCCGGGAACCTTCCCAAAATTCCCAGGTTTTAACCAGAATTTTTAAACTCTATACACATACCAGTATTTAGTACGTTTAGGATGTAACCCTGCCTCTCTGTTACCTAGGGCATGCTGGAACCCACCAAAGAGCCAGTAAAACCCATATCAGCGGCAGAGATGATCGCGTCCATAGCACAACAAGCACCTCCAGTGGCCCCAGCAGAGATCATAAGCACTAGTTCACCAGACACATCCCAGGTTGGGACTCCTAAATTGAATCACTATGGTCCTTTTGGGGCACAGTGTTTTGAATTGTATGTTTTTTCAGGCCTTTTAGATTCATTTCAGGCCTTTTTAGATGCATTTCTTCTCATCAGTAGTCATATGAGTATATACCAGGGCTCTCCAACCCTGATCCTGGAGAGCTACCATCCTGTAGCTTTTCACTCCAACCCTACTCTAGCACACCTGATTCTAATAATTAGCTGGTTGATCAGCAGAACCAGGTTAGTTACAACTGGGGTTGGAGCGAAAATCTAGAGGAGGGTTGCTCTCCAGGAACTGGTTTGGAGACCCCTGGAGGTATATACTGTATTGCAGAGGAGGCTGGTGGGAGGAGCTATAGTAGGATGGGCGCATTGTTGTGACTGGAATGGAATAAATGGAGCCGTGTCAAACATATTGAAACCACATGTTTGACTCTGTTCCATTTATTCCATTCCAGCCATTACAATGAGCCTGTCCTCCTATAGTTCCTCCCACCAGCCTCCACTGCTGTATTGGCTGTAAGGCCAATTGTCACAACTGTATACAATCAATAGAGAGAGTGTGTTTATATATATATGTGTTCTACGGTAATTGGTCTAATGTAGAACCTGAGGTGCTTTTCAAATAAGTTGGCCAAATGATTTGGCTGAGAATACTAAGGTTGAGTTTCTGCCCCACAACATGCGCAGGCATTGCATCAACCAATGGTATCGTGCCACGTCATCAACTGTGCAGCCGGGCATCAGATGGCTCTGTCATATGGGTTACGTTCCCCTGCTCAGACGTTGCATGCATCATCCAATGGTTTTGTGCCACATCTTCGACTGTGTCATCGACTGACAGATTGCTGTAACATATGATGTTGCTTAGCTGATACCTAAAATACCTATCAATCAATCAATTTTATTTTATATAGCCCTTCTTACATCAGCTAATATCTCGAAGTGCTGTACAGAAACCCAGCCTAAAACCCCAAACAGCTAGTAATGCAGGTGTAGAAGCACGGTGGCTAGGAAAAACTCCCTAGAAAGGCGAAAACCTAGGAAGAAACCTAGAGAGGAACCAGGCTATGAGGGGTGGCCAGTCCTCTTCTGGCTGTGCCGGGTGAAGATTATAACAGAACCATGCCAAGATGTTCAAAAATGTTCATAAGTGACAAGCATGGTCAAATAATAATCAGGAATAAATCTCAGTTGGCTTTTCATAGCCGATCATTAAGAGTTGAAAACAGCAGGTCTGGGACAGGTAGGGGTTCCATAACCGCAGGCAGAACAGTTGAAACTGGAATAGCAGCAAGGCCAGGCGGACTGGGGACAGCAAGGAGTCACCACGGCCGGTAGTCCCGACGTATGGTCCTAGGGCTCAGGTCTCTCAGTTGGCTTTTCATAGCCGATCATTAAGAGTTGAAAACAGCAGGTCTGGGACAGGTAGGGGTTTCGTAACCGCAGGCAGAACAGTTGAAACTGGAATAGCAGCAAGGCCAGGCGGACTGGGGACAGCAAGGTGTCATCATGCCCGGTAGTCCTGACGTATGGTCCTAGGGCTCAGGTTCTCAGAGAGAAAGAGAGAACGAGAGAATTAGAGAGAGCATACTTAAATTCACACAGGACACTGGATAAGACAGGAGAAGTACTCCAGGTATAACCAACTAACCCCAGCCCCCCGACACATAAACTACTGCAGCATAAATACTGGAGGCTGAGACAGGAGCGGTCCGGAGACACTGTGGCCCCATCCGAAGAAACCCCCGGACAGGGCCAAACAGGAAGGATATAACCCCACCCACTCTGCCAAAGCACAGCCCCCGCACCACTAGAGGGATATCCTCAACCACCAACTTACAATCCTGAGACAAGGCCGAGTATAGCCCACAGAGGTCTCCACCACAGCACAAACCAAGGGGGGGCGCCAACCCAGACAGGAAGATCACGTCAGTAACTCAACCCACTCAAGTGACGCACCCCTCCCAGGGACGGCATGAAAGAGCACCAGCAAGCCAGTGACTCAGCCCCTGCAACAGGGTTAGAGGCAGAGAACCCCAGTGGAGAGGGGAACCGGCCTGGCAGAGACAGCAAGGGCTGTTCGTTGCTCCAGAGCCTTTCCGTTCACCTTCACACTCCTGGGCCAGACTACACTCAATCATATGACCTACTGAAGAGATAAGTCTTCAGTAAAGACTTAAAGGTTGAGACCGAGTCTGCGTCTCTCACATGGGTAGGCAGACTGTTCCATAAAAATGGAGATCTATAGGAGAAAGCCCTGCCTCCCGCTGTTTGCTTAGAAATTCTAGGGACAATTAGGAGGCCTGCGTCTTGTGACCGTAGCGTACGTATTGGTATGTACGGCAGGACCAACTCGGAAAGATAGGTAGGAGCAAGCCCATGTAACGCTTTATAGGTTAACAGTAAAACCTTGAAATCAGCCCTTGCCTTAACAGGAAGCCAGTGTAGGGAAGCTAGCACTGGAGTAATATGATCAAATTTCTTGGTTCTAGTCAGGATTCTAGCAGCCGTATTTAGCACTAACTGAAGTTTATTTAGTGCTTTATCCGGGTAGCCGGAAAATAGAGCATTGCAGTAGTCTAACCTAGAAGTAACAAATGCATGGATTAATTTTTCTGCATCATTTTTGGACAGAAAATTTCTGATTTTTGCAATGTTACGTAGATGGAAAAAAGCTGTCCTTGAAACAGTCTTGATATGTTCGTCAAAAGAGAGATCAGGGTCAAGAGTAACGCCGAGGTCCTTCACAGTTTTATTTGAGACGACTTTACAACCATCAAGATGAATTGTCAGATTTAACAGAAGATCTCTTTGTTTCTTGGGACCTAGAACAAGCATCTCTGTTTTGTCCGAGTTTAAAAGTAAAAAGTTTTCAGCCATCCACTTCCTTATGTCTGAAACACAGGCTTCTAGCGAGGGCAATTTTGGGGCTTCACCATGTTTCATTGAAATGTACAGCTGTGTGTCATCCGCATAGCAGTGAAAGTTAACATTATGTTTTCGAATAACATCCCCAAGAGGTAAAATATATAGTGAAAACAATAGTGGTCCTAAAACGGAACCTTGAGGAACACCGAAATGTACAGTTGATTTGTCGGAGGACAGACCATTCACAGAGACAAACTGATATCTTTCCGACAGGTAAGATCTAAACCAGGCCAGAACTTGTCCGTGTAGACCAATTTGGGTTTCCAGTCTCTCCAAAAGAATGTGGTGATCGATGGTGTCAAAGGCAGCACTAAGGTCTAGTAGCACGAGGACAGATGCAGAGCCTCGGTCTGACGCCATTAAAAGGTCATTTACCACCTTCACAAGTGCAGTCTCAGTGCTATGATGGGGTCTAAAACCAGACTGAAGCATTTCGTATACATTGTTTGTCTTCAGAAAGGCAGTGAGTTGCTGCGCAACAGCTTTTTCTAAAATTTTTGAGAGGAATGGAAGATTCGATATAGGCCGATAGTTTTTTATATTTTCCGGGTCAAGGTTTGGCTTTTTCAAGAGAGGCTTTATCACTGCCACTTTTAGTGAGTTTGGTACACATCCGGTGGATAGAGAGCTGTTTATTATGTTCAACATAGGAGGGCCAAGCACAGGAAGCAGCTCCTTCAGCAGTTTAGTAGGAATAGGATCCAGTATGCAGCTTGAAGGTTTAGAGGCCATGATTATTTTCATCATTGTGTCAAGAGATATAGTACTAAAACACTTAAGTGTCTCTCCCGATCCCAGGCCCTCGCAGAGCTGTGCAGATCCAGGACAGCTAAGCCCTGGAGGAATACGCAGATTCAAAGAGGAGTCCGTAATTTGCTTTCTAATGGTCATGATCTTTTCCTCAAAGAAGTTCATGAATTTATTACTGCTGAAGTGAAAGCCATCCTCTCTTGGGGAATGCTGCTTTTTAGTTAGCTTTGCAACAGTATCAAAAAGAAATTTTGGATTATTCTTATTTTCCTCGATTAAGTTGGAAAAGTAGGATGATCGAGCAGCAGTGAGGGCTCTTCGGTACTGCACGGTACTGTCTTTCCAAGCTAGTCGGAAGACTTCCAGTTTGGTGTGGCGCCATTTCCGTTCCAATTTCCTGGAAGCTTGCTTCAAAGCTCGGGTATTTTCTGTATACCAGGGAGCTAGTTTCTTATGACAAATGTTTTTCGTTTTTAGGGGTGCAACTGCATCTAGGGTATTGCGCAAGGTTAAATTGAGTTCCTCAGTTAAGTGGTTAACTGATTTTTGTCCTCTGACGTCCTTGGGTAGGCAGAAGGAGTCTGGAAGGGCATCAAGGAATTTTTGTGTTGTCTGAGAATTTATAGCATGACTTTTGATGCTCCTTGGTTGGGGTCTGAGCAGATTATTTGTTGCGATTGCAAACGTAATAAAATGGTGGTCCGATAGTCCAGGATTTTGTGGAAAAACATTAAGATCTACAACATTTATTCCATGGGACAAAACTAGGTCCAGAGTATGACTGTGGCAGTGAGTAGGTCCAGAGACATGTTGGACAAAACCCACTGAGTCGATGATGGCTCCGAAAGACTTTTGGAGTGGGTCTGTGGACTTCTCCATGTGAATATTAAAATCACCAAAAATTAGAATATGATCTGCTATGACTACAAGGTCTGATAGGAATTCAGGAAACTCAGAGAGGAACGCTGTATATGGCCCAGGAGGCCTGTAAACAGTAGCTATAAAAAGTGATTGAGTAGGCTGCATAGATTTCATGACTAGAAGCTCAAAAGATGAAAACGCCATTTTTTTTTTTGTAAATTGAAATTTGCTATCGTAAATGTTAGCAACACCTCCGCCTTTGCGGGATGCACGGGGAATATGGTCACTAGTGTAACCAGGAGGTGAGGCCTCATTTAACACAGCAAATTCATCAGGCTTAAGCCATGTTTCAGTCAGGCCAATCACATCAAGATTATGATCAGTGATTAGTTCATTGACTATGACTGCCTTTGAAGTGAGGGATCTAACATTAAGTAACCCTATTTTGAGATGTGAGGTATCACGATCTCTTTCAATAATGGCAGGAATGGAGGAGGTCTTTATCCTAATAAGATTGCTAGGGTGAACACCGCCATGTTTAGTTTTGCCCAACCTAGGTCGAGGCACAGACACAGTCTCAATGGGTATGGCTGAGCTGACTACACTGACTATGCTATTGGCAGACTCCACTAAGCTGGCAGGTTGGCTAACAGCCTGCTGCCTATCTAGGCGTTGTAATATTTGACAGGCGTCAGCAACGCCTGGGCAGAGGAACGTGCCCATGAAGTGGTAAGCTGATATGTTAAATACCTATCCAGGCGTTGTAAGATATGGCATCGGTCTGCTATGTAGTCTGGTAGGAACTCACCCTTAGACTGCTGAGTTGTTATAAGGGTAGACGCCAGTGGAGGCTGCTGAGGGGAGGACGGCTCATATTAATGACTGGAACGGCACCAGTGGAATGGCATCAAACCAAGTGTTTGTATTTGGTACCATTCCACTGATTCCGCTCCAGCTAGTACCACGAGTCCGTCCTCCCCAATTAAGGTGCCACCAACCTCCTGTGGTAGAAGCAGTCCATTAGCAGGCTTCCTGACCACCTGCACCGGCGAATCACCTGTTGACAAAGATTGTTGCTTTTACTGAGTGTCTCCACCCTCTTCTGAGCCTGTTTGTTCCTCCTTCTCACCAGGACGTGCTCCCGCCCGTCCAGTTTGACTGGAGCAGCAGTGGCCTTACTAACCCCCTGGACGGTAGGTCCCTCCCCCAAACCACCTGCTGAGATATGAACCGTTGTCCCCATTGGCTCTATCCAGAGCTAAGCTATTCTTTTTTTTCCACCACTCAAACTGTTTTGTCCAAACACACAAGCAGCCTAGTCCTGTTTTTGCCTGTTGTCTTCCATTAACTTCCATTGGACAACATCATCTGATGTTTACTTCATCAACCATTGGTCATTACATGTTATAGTTTTAGACAGAGTTTTTGTTGTAAGGACTATAGTATAAGATTACAGAAAATTCTTATCCACATGTTCCAAGATTTTGTGTATTTCATTGCCATGTTGGACCATTTCTGATTTCAGTTGTCAAATCCAGATGCATAAACATATTTATCTCATCAAGTCTTTTCCTTATGCCTTTGTTGTTAGCAACAAATCCAATTATTTTGCAGTTTAGCTAAAAGATCTGCACGGTTCATGCTACAAAGCCATGATGGCCATTCATACTTCAAAATGTCAACGCAGATTTTTCATTAACCTGTAGATAGAATCTCACAATATTTTCTCATTAACACAGCTACGTCAGTTAGCTTGCCCTGGGTCATGTTCATTAGGCATCAAACGGAATAAAACAGAGGGACTACCTGGACTTAAGAAACTCGTAATTTTCCGTTGCAAAATGTTTTCAAACGTTTCGTGCCTACTGAACACGACCCCTGTGCTCTTTCTTTGTAACTAATAATAATGACCAGATCAGCTGCATGTCTTTAAGTGCGTCTCTTTCCTGACTTCTTCTCTGTGTTATAACCCGCTGCCGCCTCGGTCTGCCTGTCCGCTATGTTGAATGTCAAGCGAGTGGAGGCTCGTCTCTGCTCAACCTCGATTTCTTTGGGCCCGTGGAGGACTCTGGCTCTAGCAGCTCCACCTCCATCCCAGGTCAGCACAGGAAACTCCAACCCCCTGACTGCCAGACGCTTTTTCATACATTTGTCTGAATCCCAAATGGACCGTTTGCCCCTACACCCTATGCAGAGACCGTAGAGGATTGGATAGGGGTAAACAATACAGTGATCATTCCACCTGTCTAATCAGAAGGCAAGGTGGACCTACTACCATATATGGCTTACACCCATTGAATCCTCTGAGATCTTCACAAGGTGTAGAGGTCTAGGAGTCCATTTGGGATAAGGCCTTATTCTTTCCCCGATTCCTCGTGTCCTCTCACCTCTCTGTCAAAATGCACTGGGGGAGGTCAGAGAGGAGGAAGCTTGGCTCTTCTCCTCCAATGAGTGTTGGGAAAGAGGCCAGGACGAGGAATGACGATTGTGAAAGAGCCTCTGCCATGCTCACAGTTTTCTCTTCTACTACTATGTGTTTTAGATATCTTCTTGTCTTTGCTTAGATACTAATCTCACTTAATCAAGGTCTTCTTTTTTCTATGTGTTAATAATACCAACTGAACCAAACCCTGAATCAGAATATCTACCCATATTTGGGAATTGGCTACACTTAAGTGTAATAAAGTGCTCCCCCTCCCTTGTTGTGAGTGGAATAGTAGACTGTGTATGTGTCTCGAATAGCTCCCTATTTGGGATGCATCCAATATAATGTGTTTGTTTGGTTAGGTGTGGACCCGGAGCTCTATGAGCTAACCACCGCTAAACTGGACCCCAGTGGCTCTGGGAGCCGTGTGGCTGACGCCTTCGCCCGCCTTATGTCTACTATGGAGAAGACCAGCACCTCCACCAGGTTGGTCTATTACAGCACCTCAAAAATGGATGCATGCAGGGCCATGCACAGACCTTTCAGGGGGAAGGTGCTCAAAATGAAAAAGCCCCCCCCCCCCCCCCCCCCCCCCCGCCCCGCCCCCATACAAAATAAATAAATAGTATAATTCATATCTCGACATTCATAACATAACTGCCTCTGTAGCGCATTTTTTATTTTTAGCATATGCCTATTTATTTCTGCAACAACACCCATCACAAATTGTAAGCAAGCTACTTACAGTGCCTTCTAAAGATATAATTGATATCTGGAAAAGAGGGTAGGCTATCAGTTGATGATTGATGTAAATCTGCTAGTTAGCTAGCTCCATTATTATCTTACACATTGTGATTTAACTTCAATACTCTTAATAACTTCATAATATAGCCTAATATTCATAATCTTCTAACTCATGATATATGGCTGGCTAGTGGTTTGTGTGGATATTTTAGTATATGGTGGTTAGCTAGAGTCTAGACTACCTGTGTTCAGTGCTTAATTTGTAAATCAGGAGGTGGCAGAACAAAAAGTGAGTGCGTGAGGGGGGTGACCTGGGGACCTCTGAGGTACCGGAGCGCATTAGATCTTTTTTTTTTTTACCTTTATGATAAGGTTTTTTATGCATATCATTGCATTTGCGTAGTGGCATAGAGCAGTAGAGTAGAGGCACTTAGAGAAGTTGCACACATGGGGACCATTTTTAGTAGCCTAGGGTCTGGGAAATGTAGTGCCTTTTATAAACACATTTCATGTAATTCTACATCGTTTTACATGACTGGTGGCAGAATCTTTTTTAATACAGCAGAAATGATCTAAATGACAGGCTACTTTGACACTGACAAAGTGAGAATCTGAGATCAATAAAAATGACCTTGTCTTGAGTCCATCAATAGCTTAGGCCTAGGTGTGTGGAGACGCACATTTGCACAATATGAGGAGGAAATTATAGTCCTATAACGGGGTGGCGAACTTGACGTCGTCACAACGACTTGGCGGCAGTGGGTTCAGAACAGCAACGACAAAACGGTATACCATTTTTTAAAATAAATAAATAAATAGATATATCACCACCCAAAAGGGGCAGGTGCTCAGGCACAGGTAGACCCCTATCTGTGCACATGCCTGTATGCATGCATGACTGTAAGTCGCTTTGGATAAAAACATCTGCTAAATGGCATAAATTATAAATGGCACCCTACTCCCTTTATAGTGCACTACCTTTGACCAATAGTAGTGCACTATAAAGGGAATAGGATGCCATTTGGGACGCACACATGTTATTATTGCGCCCCTTGGTGATGAGAATAGAAAAACGATAACCTTGCAAAAAAACATCTCGCTCCCAAACATGAAATCAAACGAAATTGTATTTGTCACATGCACCGAATACAACTGGTGCAGACTTTACAGTGAAATGTTTGCTTACGAGCCCTTTCCAACAATGTAGAGTTCAAAAAATAAAATAGTAACACAAGGAAAAAAAATACACAAGAATGGAGCTATATACAGGGAGTACCAGTACCAGATCCATGTGCAATGATGCTATAAAGGGGATAAGGTTAATATATTTGCAGTCAGTTAGCGCTAATACTTTTAAGTCAAACGTTACTTAGTTAAATGGCGAACAGACATAAACAACCACTGGTATTTATAGACGTGCATGGCTGGAATTACTTTAACCACATTCTAGTTGTGACCCTTTGGAACAGTTGGTCCATTAGAGGGAGACAGATTTTCTAATGTTGCTGTTCGGAGCCCCTTACATCAGCATGCAGACAGGATTTATATGTATATATGGGAGCGTAATAAACACATCTGTAGTAGCAGCCAGAGAGCGCTTGCTACATCTTGGCTCTTACATCTTGGCTCTTACATCTTGGCTCTTTCTCAATTCTCTTTCCTTGATTCCTCATGTCCCCCTGTTCTCCCCTCTGACCTTCTCCAATGCATCTCGAGAAGGAGGTGAGGAAAGAGACGTGAGAAAGCGGCGAAGCCCATGAGGATCTGACTGTGGCACATTCATTTAGTGAAGGATGAATGGAGGTGTCCCAAATGGCACCCTATTCCCTATGCACCTTGGTCAAAAGTAGTGCACCACAAAGGGAATATGGTGCCATTTGGGATGCATCCTGTGTGTGTGTATTCTCCAATAAAAATGGTGTCCCTCTCCTTCTCTCGGATTCTGCAGAAAGCCCCGGAAAGAGGAGAACTTAAGTGAGGAGGCGTTGAAGGTGATTGCAGGGCTACCAGACCTGTCCTTCATGCAGGCCAAGGTGCTGATGTTCCCCACCACGCTGACCCCCCTGGGCAGCTCCTCTGACCCCACACCCGACTGATCTACCCCCCCCCCCCCCCCCCCACATTAATGCCCTTCTCCTCCTTAACACTGTCTGTCATTCTATCGCTATATCATGAAGTTATCATTTTTGCTTCCATGCCATCATTGTTTTGTTATTTTCTCCCTTTTATGTTTTGTTATTTTCAGTTGTTATCTTTTTAATCAAGTGAAGCATTTACTGATTGTCCTTGTGAATGGAGAATGGTTAGTCAGACCTGGACTAGGCTAAGCCTGTAAAGCGAGCTTTGTCAATAGCAGAACAAGAGAACATATTAAAATAGTTTGTTTAATTTATAGATTAAGGTCCTAGAGAGAGGCCATTTGTTTATAATAGGAGAATCAATGTGTACATAATCAGGGACGAATTGCGTTGTTTTTTTAAGGTGGTTTTTATGTTTCTCATTGTGGTGGGCGTGTCAATTTTTGTCTTTGTGAGGAAATGAAACACTGTTTGAACCTCTTCAAAGCGAGGCTCGAATAAAGTGAAGTGGGATATACACTGAGTGTTCAAACCATTAGGAACACCTTCCTAATATTGAGTTGCACCTCCTTTTGCCCTCAGAACAGCCTCAATTCGTCGGGGCATGGACTCTACAAGGTGTCGAAAGCGTTCCACAGGGATGCTGACCTATATTGACTCCAATGCTTCCCACAGTTGTCAAGTTGGCTGGCACACATATAAACAATCCATCTCAATTGTCTCCAGGCTTAAAAATCCTCCTTTAACATGTCTCCTCCCCTTTATCTACACTGATTGAAGTGGATTTAACAAGTGACATCAATAAGGGATCATAGCTTTCACCTGTGTAGTCTGTCATGGAAAGAGCAGGTGTTCCTAATGTTTTGTTCACTCAGTTTTTGACTATACAACAAATATTATATATATATATATGACTTGAAACCACACTGCCTGCAAAATCCAGCTGAATGTTTTTTTCCCTGTTGTGTTGATGGCCTTTTCTTTTGTCCTTTTACATAGGGCCTAGATTTTATCATTAACTTGATTTCTTAACCCATGGCAAAAAATGCGCTGTTGTTAATGTATACTTGTTCGTTAAGTCCGATTTAACTGTAGCTTGTCTTTCTTATGTCTCCCATCGATGCAGTCCAACAGCCATGAAAATGGCGGTATGTCACAGACAACTGCATTTTGTGTTGAATTCAATTCTTTTAACGTGTTTTTTTTTTTTTTTTTTCTGTTTTGGGTTCGGGTGGTAAAAAGAGGGGGATCATGTTTTATTGGTTTAAACCACTAACAGGTTGAAATGATATGAATGATTATATCAGTATCATATCAGTATAGCTGGTCTGAGTGAAGGTCGGCCTACATTACAAAGGAATAAGGGACTGCTTCCATGTGTCTGGTTATACACACCTTTATGAAGTGCTTTCATTCTCGACCTATTTCTTTGCGATTTGTTTAGTTGCACCACTGTCAACCTGTTCCCAGGAGGATTTTGCACATTGTAAAGATGAAATGGATGTAATCATAGTTCACTGTGGCTTTAGACTATGTACAGTAAAACTATGGACTGTAAAATGTATGGGGAAAATTCCTATGGAAAAAATTAATAACTTGAAGAGCCTGTAAAAAGGTTAACATGCATGCCCGGGTTCTTTTCAGACTTTAAGTGTGTAAATTTCCTTTTAGTGTACACAAGAAATTAAAAATAATTTAAGAGAAAAAGTGCTCAATGGTCCTTCATGCTCCATTACTCCTCCCAACAGGGAACGAACAATGAATTCATATCCATACAAACTTGCCTTTTGTGCATGTATTTAATTCCCTAAAACTCTTCTCTATTGAGTGGGCCTCATTTAAAACCAGGCCTAGAGAAACAATGTTCAAATGCTGTTTTAATTCATAGCCATTGGGCTTGGTCACAGTAGTGCTGAAAGGGGAAGTATGGGTAGCTGTGTGGTCTTACAAAGAGGACACAACACACTGGGGCCAGGACTCCAGCCAGCTTGACCAGCTAACAATCATTCAACTTGTTTTATACAGGTAGTTAGTCAGACTACCGAAAAGCCAATGCTTGGTATGTCTAGGGGTCCAAGGACTGTCCAAAATGATCATAACCTGTGTACAGAAGACGTGCAAGTAAGAGTAAGCATGGACAGGTATGTACCCTGAGGCAAGCAGCTGAGTCAAAGGGGGTGGCAGATAACTCTTCCGTGGTGGGATACACTGGTGCTTCCTCGCCAAAAGGAGGCTATCGAGGTGAGGACAGTCTTCCCTACTAACGAAATCACACACTCCTCGAACTACATCGGTTTCTGGGTCACGGAGGACAGACTTTTGCCCAAACGAGAAAACCCCAAGGAAATGGCAGACTCCAAACTGGAAATGAAGGTACTATCAGAGTACCTTTGATAGTATTTACATTTAAGTAATTTAGCAGACGCTCTTATCCAGAGCGACTTAGTTAGTGAGTGCATACATTTTCATACTGGTCCCCCGTGGGAATTGAACCCACAACCCTGGCGTTGCAAGTGCCATGCTCTACCAACTGAGCTACACAGGACTACAATGGAGTGCAACCTGACTGTGGTATACCAGCACAGGCCACTAGTAGTCATGATGGGCACATTTTAGTCATTTAGCAGATGCTCTTATCCAGAGCGACTTACAGGAGCAATTAGGGTTAAGTGCCTTGCTCAAGGGCACATCGACTGATGTTCACCTAGTCTGCTCGGGGATTAGAATCAGCGACCTTTCGGTTACTGGCACAACGCTCTTAACCACTAAGCTACCTGCCGCCCTCTTACCTTACGAGGTCCGGAGCCTGCTGGTTCTGGGCTACCTGAAAATTAATTGCACACACCTGTTGTCCCAGATCTAAGTCCCTAATTAGAGGGAAAAAATTAAAACAGCTGGAACTGGATTCGAGGTTATAGAGTGAGTATCATTTCAAATGGGACACATGCACCGTCAATGAACAGGCTGAGAACTGTTGACATTTCATTTCAATTTATTGTATAAAATAAATCTACAAAAGTATAACTGCATTAAAGTCGTATGCACATTTATACATAAAAATAAATCAGATATTTCCGACCAATTAATACATATTGCATAGAACAAGGCACAGATTCAAGGTCAGTGATAAAAATACAGCCGTTTTTGAAAACAGGTCAACTTAAAAATCGGCGAGATGACTGATAATGACCACATTTACTTCATTTTTTAAAATAAGTAATAAACAATCATGCAAAGAATAGAAGCAGCAGAAATTGCTTTTTGCCCTTTTTGACTGACAATAGAAATGCTTTGTTTTAAAGGCTTTGGATTACTAAATTCATCACTGACAAAGTTGTTGGCTAACTGTTTCCCGACTGATCGATTGCCGCAAACAGATGAGACATAGCCCAATACACACTTACGGCATTCACTTCCCTGAAAAACTAAATGAGGGTAAAATATATTACACAGCATCTCTTCACACATTACTATCAGAATTTCACTGCATGTTCTGTACAACCCAAATGTTAGTGTCATGTTTGAATAAATATGTGTACGCCAGAAATTAATAATAATAAATAACTTCATAATCACTTAGTACTAATTATTTTCAAATTTCTTGATGTCTGCAATTGTGTTTGAACCTTACAAGGTTACCCTAGTATTTCACTTGATATCCTTTTGAGTCAGATCAGTTGAGATTCAATACAGGAAAAGGAAACGTAGTCCATCTACAAATAGAGAGTTGAAAGCTCATACACAGCAGTATGATAAATTCAACTAACAAATTACGAATAACACATGAAAATATTGAAAAAACTTGAATGAGGCCTATGAAAAATCCAATAATATTGATAAGCTGTCCAGATACAAAATATTCTAAAAGTACCCTCAATTTGGACACATCAGTGTATACCCATGGTGCTGTATGCAAAAGCTGTATATAAATGCACTCTTTGCATTTGGAGAAGAGAGACAATGTATGGCTGTAGAAATCAAGGAACATAGTAGTAGTACACAGACAAAGGCACTCAAATTGCAATCAAATAAAAGCATTCCATACAGTATTTTCAACATTTTGTTTCCATTTTGGAAAGGCGAGCACAATGCATGCACAGTGTAGTTAAAAAGTCTCTGGTGAAGTCTCGATATTACATTTTACAATTTCCGGACCCAAAAAATAAAATAAACAATGAACATTTCGCCTACGGCACTTTTTATCCGGTTGGTCGTGTTCATTAGGGCACACCATAGCAAAACGCTTCGCAACAGATATCATAAATGAGCATTTCTTATTGGACAAGCACCTTGCCGTTTCACTCAGTTTTCTTCAGTTTTGTGCCTATTGAACACGACCCCGATGTCAGTCAAGACCCCACCAGGACTTCCATGATGTGGTCGAGCTCGGCCAGGTCCATTTTGAAGGGCTGGTTTTGGGCCAGAGGGGGAGAGCCCGCCCCTCCCCCACTGTAGCTGGACAGAGTCTTGACCAGGTCGTCCGCAGTGACCATGGGGTTCGTTTTGGACACCCCCATGTTCGGGGGTATTGAAGAGGCGCCGCAGGGGTGGTTAAAGTCATACATGGAGGTGTCGATGTCCGTGAACAGAATGTCGTCCAGGGCAAAGTCAGTGAGGAATCCCCCGGAGGAGGGCGACATGTCTGTGGGGGCGCTGGGCGGGGGGAGCGGGTCTGCCGACATGGTTTTTGCAGCCTGGCTTTCGATGAGCAAGAGCGACTCCTTGTCCTTTGGGCTGTATGTCCTCCCTTCCTCTTTCACGTCCATCCCTGCTGGTAGAGAGGGTGGGGGCTGGGGTGAAGGTGGAGGAGACAAAGGCAGGGAGGAGGTAGTAGAGGTTGTCACTGCGATGGGGCACAGCTCCTCGATCTCCTCCAAAGCTGAGGAGAAGCTGTCCTTGGCGGGCGGCGGGGGAGGCGCTGACGGTCTCGGGGAGAGAGGGTGGTGACCCAGGGGGTGGGGTGAGGACGGCGGCAAGGCGAAGAACAGTGGCGGGTCGTCCTCCAGGAGCGAGGCCGGGGTCAAACCAGAGTCCAGCGATGACAGCGGCGAGAGGGGCGGGGAGAGAACGCCGCCAAACGCGGATGACGGAGCTTCGTGGTAGCCCTCGTCCTCGGTGACGTTCGGCACCGGCGGCGGGACGGAGAAGAAGAGTGCGCGCAGCCCCGCGCCGCCCTCCTCTTTGAACTCGTGCTGGATGCGGCGGATGACGTTGTTGATGAGCACGCGGCGCTGCAGGGCTGGCTCGGTGGCGGGCGTCCGCGACGGCCCATACAGCTTCATCAGGGAGATGTTTAGCACCGTCTGGCGCTGCAGCGTGTAATTAACCCTCGAGTGGCTGCCCGGGGCTCCGGCCGCTGACGTGAGGAGCGCCTTGCCCTCCTCCAGGCCGTCCTCATCCAGTTTGCGCTTCACGCCGTTACCAAACATATATCTGTGGGAGAGACCAGAAACAAGGTGTCAGGAGCAAAACATTGAAAATGTTCTTCATATGTGAAAGTGGTAGTCAGTGAGGCATAGCTACGTGAAAGAATGACTGCTAGAGACGTACCACATCAAAACCAAGTGAGATAGATGCCAGTTACACTTGTATGTGATACGAGTGTTTAAAATTAACAAACATCTGTGAGGGGGAAAAGCCCTCGTTCATAGTTTTATCAGCAATACAACAAGCGGAAAACATCCACTTCTCACTCAAACAACACGAGTTTCCTGGAAGCAGAGGGGCTTCCTCGCAAACAGTGACAAGAAATGAGACGAGCAAGCAGCGAACACACCCGCACAGCGTCACAGCGTATTGGGGGGGGGGGGGGGGGGGGGGGGAATGCCAGGAGGGGGTTTTGGTGTCAGCTGACCAGCTCACATGTGAGGCGGCGTCAGCTGACTAGGTGGGTGGCAGCAAGTTCTGACAAAGTGGAAGCGTCCCAAATGGCACCCCATTCCCTATATAGTGCACTACCTTTGACCACAGCTCTATGGGCCCTGGTCAAAAGTAGTGCACTAAATAGGGAATAGGATGCCATTTGGGACGCACCCAAGCTCCCAACTGAACCACCTGACTCAATCAGAACACGGCGCTAACAGACGTGTCAGCACAGGAAACTACTGACTTCCTGCCCGGACACAGCACAGAAAACAGGCAGAAATGGGCCTGCTGTTTTATCGATTTACGCGTTCAAAATGGTCACATTTGGGCTTACAGAAAGATATAAAGTCTTGGTCCCATGTTTCATGAGCTGAAATAAAAGATCCCCGAAATGTTCCATACGCACAAAAAGCTTACTTCTCTCCAATTTTGTGCACAAATTTGTTTACATCTGTTAGTGACCATTTCTCCTTTGCCAAGATAATCAGTACATCCAACCACGCCAGCCCAGGACCTCCGCATCCGGCTTCTTCACCTGCGGGATCGTCTATATTATTATTCTTTATTTTTTGTATACATTTATTGACATTTACAGACACACAGCACAACATAACCGGGCCCCCTTCTAGGTAGGAAAGGAGTAAAATGTATAGATAATTATGATCTTGGCAGATCGAGGTGGAGTTTGTCATATCCATTCCAACTCATTCACTCACCTCCCTTATTTCTTGTCAGCCTGTCTTTCTGAGATGAGAAACAGATAGAGGTCAGAAAACAACGAAGGAAAATATACTCTACAGTATCATACACACTAGGCTAGGGTTCCCAAACTTTTTTGGCCCACCACCTCATTTTGATGTCTGAGAATTCTCGCGATCCCAACCATTTGGGGGAAAAACAGTGTAATTAACAGCCAATGTTTACTTTTTTATTTATTTAGGGCTATGGCAATCAATTGAAAAACATTCTCACAGTATTTCTGATTGTCTTCTCAACTCACCATCACATACTTTTAATGTAGGGCTATGACAGTCAGTTGATAATTTGTCTGACATAATGCATCTTCTCACCACCACTAATGAGATGGGTGTGCTTAAGGCATGTTGCATCAGAGCTTCTCAAAGTCAGGGGCCGTGGTCGCACCTCATCTCTGCAGTCACATCCAACCTGGATCGACATTTGGTTTTAATGCAGACGAGACCACTGATGGCGCTTTCAAGACAACTGGGAACTCTGAGAAATATGGAGGTGAAATCATGACGTCAGTGATCTTCAGGTCGGACAGTCGGCGCTCTAGAAAGAGGCCCGAGTTGGAATTCCGAGATGGATGACCGTTCAAATACATGCCCCCCCCCTCCCCCACTTTTGAAAGACTCGCTCTCCAAAAATAATTATTTTATCTGAATCCACTGATTTTGTCACTTATCTGTAGAATGCTTTTGTATTTCCCCTGCACGCTTGTGTTTAGTTCATTCAGTTTCCCAAATATGCCTGTTACATAGGCAAGGAGACATTTTCTTTTCATCAACCAAGTCTTTTTTATTTTTTACATCCATTGTGAATGACAACAGTTCCTCTCTCAATGCGAAATAATCTTTCCAACACTCCTCCTCGATAACCACCAAGCCTTGGTGTGAAATAGAACATTGTCATATCTCCACATAGTTTTGTGAACAGGCCTGCGTGCAGTGGATGTGGTTTGATGTAGTTTACAATTGAAGTTACCTGCTACAGTAAGTATATCTGAGTTCTGTGCTCAGCTCTTTTGCCGCCAGTTGCTCTCGGTGTATAATACAATGCGTCCATATGGCAGAGGGAGACACATTCATAACTAGAGTGCAGAGATGGAGCCCCCATCTGTGCAAAAGCCCATCATTCGATCCCATGGAATCTGTTTTTCGTCAATATAGCCACGCAGCACACTGAACATCCCCTGTGATGTTTCATGCTTGGGAATCATGAGACAGAACAATATGTCCTTGTGAATAGCATCCCCCGACACACCAAAAGTCAATGCATGGGCATCTCGGCCCTCACACACTGTTTTCACCATATCAAATGCGGCCGGTTATATCAAAGTCTGCAGTAGTGTGTGGTTTCATAGCGTAGCGGGCCAAGCCATTCACTGTGGAATGATTCAAGTGCAACGACCAAGTGCGGCGTTCTCTGGTTGAATTGTATCTTTTAGATTTGAATAATTTTCATTTAGATTTTTAAGGTAAACTACATTACAATGATTGAGATAAAGACAATATCATAATATATTATTTATTTTTTACAGGATTTTTTTCAGGATTTGGGAAATTCTCCCACGACCCTATTTTCATATCAGGGACCCCTAGTTTGGGAACTGTGCACTAGGCACTAGAACGCCTCCTAAACTGTCACCTAAGATGGAGCACAGAGCACACCTCTCTTGCAGTGCATTGTCTCCCTGGCACGTGTAACTCTACCCTGATACATAAACTACTGCACACAGCCTGCGAGAGACTCGCCCCTTTCAGTCGGTTGTGTAACGTATGCTACCAGCATGAAAGCCAGAGGAAAAGAGATTCACTATCGCATTTCCAAACCGTGTTCTTGTAGAGCACATTGCTGTGCGTGTGAGAGTGAGTGAGAGTGTGTGTCTCAGCTTTGCTTAGAGACACACACGCCAATTGGACTCTGAACACTGTGAGCACACCAAACCTCCCCCACCCCCACCCCCACCCCCGAGGGCCCACACACCGAGGAAGTGCATGCGCGTGGCTGGGGAAAGCTACCTCCACACTCGCCTGTTACCATGACGAATACAGTCAGCTGGGAATCCAGAGAGAGAGGGAGGAGGGACGGATGAGGTAGGAAGGAGGGACAAGCGAGGGAGGGAGGAAAGAACCTAATTGTTTCTCCACTCAGGCTGCCATCACTATTGCAGCTGGTGCTGCTGCTTGGATATGGAAGTGGAGGTGAGAGAGCAAGTTGTGTGTGTGCAGTGCACATATGGAGTGCATCCCAAATGGTCCCCTACTCACCAGTGCACTACTTTGATGTAGGTAGGCTACATTTTGTAGTAGTTCCCTCGCTGCAAATACTATGCCTCCACATACCTCCCCCACTCAGTAAAATTATTCATCAGCCCCCTCTTCCACCCCTGCTCTGTGCTCTGTTCACTTATTCTTTTCACACGTGGGGCCCTTCGAGGCTGCCATCTGCTGACACTGTCTGAAGACTGGTGCGAGATGGAGAGAGACTGAGAATAGAGAAGACTGACAGGGGATTGTGGGTGACGGGGAAAAACAGGGTGACAAAGAGAAAGAGAGGAAAGGAAAGTGAAAGGGAGAGTGTTTTTGAGATATAGAGAAAACAATAGAGCAGCAATATAGTAATAGACACACCTTCCGTTGACAAAACAACACAAAAGTGTCCAATTACAACAGCATTCCGGCCACACAGAATGCTTTCTTTCACTCCATACTCGCAGCAGGCTTACAGCGATGGCACTCAGATTACACTCAGATTGCCTCGTCCCAATGTCCACCCCTCGAGCACATGACCACTTTAAAAACTCATGTCCCGACATGAACTTCTCGGTTCTCCAAGAGCTCTCTGTTCCGATACACCAGGGTCGTATTCATTAGTGCACACCGTAGTGCAACATGTTTTAACGGAAAAAACGAAAACAGGAGTTTCTTATTGGACAAGTTCAGGCAGTCCCTCCCCGTTTGCTTCCTAGTGAATACGACCCAGAATCCGTACGCATGTTATTGATAATTATTCAGTAATGTTATTTCAGCGTGTACTTCCATGAAGTGCCAGGGATTTGTAGAGCCCCATCTGGGACAAGGTCAAAATGTCATTGGAATTATTATTTTTTTTAGGGTGGTAGCAGGCAGCTGCATGCCTCACATACTCAGCAGGCATCGTCATCCTGAGGAGGGTCTCGGTTGTACACCAATTTCCAATACCAACTCTGCAGTGCACACTTAGGCTGGAAGAGCAATTCCAGATCCTGCACTTTTCTCAATGGCACACAGTGCAGCCTGCACCTGAGATTTCATTCATCAACAAGCCTAATCATTCTATTTTCCACACTATTTCTTTCAAGTTCTTCCAGACATCCAAGTCCTTCAAGACTGCAGTAAAAGTTAAACACATATTCAGCATGCAAGTATTTTCGGCCTTGATTTTGCCCAAAAGGTTCCTGGAAGAGAATAATTGTATGCCAGGTTGAAAGACAAGGTTCACTGTTGGGCTCTGGTCATGCGAGAAACCACACTCAGAAGCTGGGCTGGCCTGGCATTAGGGTTGTTTGCCCAGGTTTCTCCAGCAGGCAAGTGGATGCTTGTAGCACTGATTTACTGGGATTGTTTGGAAGAGACTCAGACTGCGTCTGAAACGGCACCCTATACAGTGCACTACTTTAGACCAGGGCCCTGGACAAAAGTATTGTACTATATAGGGGATAGGGTGCCATTTTGGACAGACCTTGTTTGGAAGAGAGGCAGAGTTACAGAGAGTTATTTTGATTGATCACCAAGAGGGGGATTTTGGAGCCAATTTGGCTGAAATATTTAGGTGAACTTCAGCCCTCCTGCTCGCATATTAGAAGAAAAATAAAAAGAGGAACAAACTGTGTTTACTGGAAACCAGAGCAGACAGAGTCAAGGAAGCAAAGGTGGACTTCAGTCACGGAGATGGAATGCTCCGAGTCTGGTAGTAGTGTGGACTGTGTGTCTACCGTAAATCTGGGCAGATTCCTTGTGGTTGTTCGTTGCATGTTGGTAGCCCTTTGGTGGGTTTCATACTATTCTTTTTCATATTTTATTAATGCCTCAATCCAATTATTTGGTGTTTTGATGGGCAATTCATAAATCTTTAACATCATTATTAAAACAAATGAAGGAAATGTTCCATTAGGCCTCAGAGTTGAATTGCGGTATAATCATTTCCAATGCATGCAACGGAACTCTACAAAAAAAATAGAAAACATCCATATTTCCCTGCGCAAATATGAATGGCACTCAGCCCTGCAGTTGAAATGCAAATAACACTTTGCACTGTTAGGTTCCTACAAGGCAGCAGCCAGAACTAGCCCTTTTTGCCACCCACATCTCTGAACCAGTGCTAAACTATTTGGAAATCTGAACAGCAGTAGTTAAAAGCTTTACAAAACAAAGACAGAGGGCTGTATCAGATTCATTCAGAGGCCCCATTCTCCCAGTCAAGTCTATATAAGTATGGCGTCCTCATGAACTTTTAGCCTGAACAGTTTGAAAAGGCATGTAGGTTTCTATTTTCTAAACTACTAGTTTGGCTTCCAGGAACTATGGCTCATCATCTTCATGTAAAAGGTGACAATGAGTCACTCAAACAAATCAGAACTTGATGACCAAGTCAATATCTGATGAGTCACGACAAAGCTATGGGCAGGTCTCAAATGTAAAAACATGCACCATTACATAATGCTCCTGTACTTACAAAGTAGCAATTGTACTGGGGCCCAAATGAACAGCAACGTTTTCAGTGTACAAAGTTATATTGGTGTGAAGCTCCTCCTCCCACTCCCTCAACGACTTACATGACACCAAAAAGTTGTTTTGTAGCCTAGGCCCTATGATCACTGTTGATATGACATGGCTCTAGCATTTAGAACGAAACGAAGTCGCGTGGGTGTCACTTGCTTTTTCAAATGTCAGAAAAACATTATTCAACAGGCAGACGGACTACAGGAAAAAAGAAGCAGACATTCCCACTACTGGAGCATTAACACTGCGGGAAATTGTATGGATGACTAGCCGACTAACAACGACTTTATTTATTGATAAATATTTTAAATTTAATGGTTTGGGTTTTCTGTAATGCCAAAACGCATGCTTGATCAATTCACTGTATGAACTGTCACTGACGTATCACTGTAGCTGTCACAACAGCTGCCCTTGACCTCCAAAGGCAAACGCCACAGATAGCTTATGGCTGTGATGGGGGCGCCATAGCCTACTCACCGCCACCTGCCACAAAGTACTCAGTCGGCTCTTCACTGAACTGGAGACTTAATAACAATATTACATTCTCGTTTCGAACATTAGGGCCTCCTTCCACATGCGATAATGTAACAGTTGCAACATTATAACAGACAAGTAGCAAAACGTAACAAAAAAGCCACACAGACGGCGGCGCTCTCTCTCTCGACTCAAGACACAGCAACAATAAAATGCGACAAAATGCTTTTTATAAAAAATGGCAAACAGGTAAATAACGGCTAATAATTCATTGATACGTAAATCAACGCATAATTATTCCACGTTGAATCGTGTTTAAATAAGTGGTAAAGGCAACGCAATCATAAACTTACCACATGTAGTTCCAGCAAGGGTTTCAAATCCTGCATCGGGGTCAATGTGACGCCAAGAACAGAGGATCTACAACGAGGAACACGGGACATCGAACTCTTCGCCGTCGACGTCTATACTTTCATTTCCCCGCCGCGGTTCTCCAAAATAGCCGTGGAGCTCTACACAATGGCGAGATGTCGAGGAGACCGATGAGTCTAGTCACAGACAACTACCGTTCACTGAACAGCAAGACAGGCACTGCCTGAGCTAATTTTTTTTCTTACGATAGACATACAACCACACTGGCTAGGAATGACGTAAAGTGAAGATACGCTCTGAACGGACTGTGTTGACTGGTACGGTGGCACACGCCTCGCCCCCATGTAGCTTGGGAAGCCGCTAGTGGGCGCTATGCATCTCCATTATTGTCTGGGCTTAATGTGCCCAGCCGGTAATACACTAGTGTGCCCCGGCGAACGGTTTGTACTTAAAACATTCTCAATTCAGGCTGCGATTTCCTCCTTAACTCGATTTAATGTCGAGAAGGCTACAGAAAACTGGGAATATATGCGTACTTTCCTTATGAATTTTCCCCCACCATGCTAGAGTGGCTAAATGCTAGTCCCAGATGTTGGGTATCACGTTCAGCCAATCAGGTTGCAGCAGTCTGTTTTTTCACCCCTAACCTAACATAGCAGCGTAAAAGAAACAGGGATAGTTTCAAAATAAATGTTGTGCTTACTGAACATAGTTTTAAATTACGTATTGGATTTGTTGGCATGAACCCCTTTACAGAACATTATTCCGTTTTAATAAGATTAAACATTTATGAAGTGAAATTATATACAATTTGATTTAGAGTAGAATGTATTTCTTTTAACCCAGATACAATATGAAAGTAACGTAATGATTGTTTTGTTTGCAGGTTTATTAAATGATAATTTAATAAATGTGTGCAATCTGAAAAGTGTATTTAACAGTCAAATAATGAAACAAATTGGATCAGAATGCTCTTACTAATCACCCTATTTCTCTCTCTCTCTCTATGCCTGAGGACACCTTGGCCTGATGATTCCTCCTGGCTTTGCCTGTCCCAAATCTACCGGGTCCTGCTGCTGACTACCTGGACTGATCCCTGACTATTATGCCCTTTACCACTACACCCACATACCTAACTAGCTAACTTAATTGCATATTGCATTTTATTTCGAAACTATCAGACCAGGGCTGCAGTCCAAACACGAAATTTTTACCCCCTCAGCCCTCGCGCCAGCCACTTTCCTTTGGGGGAATCCACGTCAAAACCGGATGCAGTTTGATTGCCATCTTAAGTGGAGGTAAAATTCCCTAATGTTGCCCACTCCGCCATTGATTTAGCTCGAGGGAGCAAGTGAAGAACTTTGATCACTTGTGGGGTTGTTATGACCCACAATTAAACGCAAACTGTAGTCACGTGTCATACTCCGGTGGCCGCGAAGTGTGAAATGTAATCAACACGACTGCATTTTCGGCATGTCAGACAAAATTATTAAGCTGTCTTGCAACAACAAAAAATATAGATGACATTGATTTTAGCGTTGGAAAATTGGCTTAGTATCGTAGTGAGGACCAAATAAAACGTAGCTAGCTTCATAAATATATTTTTTGGAATTCTTAAATGTATTGGAATAAATGACCAAACTATAAAACTAGCTAGCAAGCTATGGATAACTGCCGCTAGCTAGCTACGTTAGCTTGCTAGGTACATTAGTAGCTTTAGATTGGCTGTTTTAAAGCTCAATTTCAAGATTTCCACCAAGGACGTTGGCTCTCTGATCATCACTCTTCCTCGCTTGGGCAGGGTACACTCGGATGTGGCGATGTAAAACGTAATTCAAGGGTTGAGGGTTTAGGGCCAAGCAGGGACGGCCTGTTCAATAGGGCGATATGGGCGACGCACTGCCAAACGGGAAAAGGAAGGGATTTTTTTTCTAATCAATTATATCACGGCAACAGTAGTTATCAGTGTTGTAATCTGATCTGACTGCCACTAAATGTCAAATCAGGCTAAAGTCGTGCTTCAAATGGCCCCGCCCGTTTTTGGGGCGATTTCAGTCAGGTTGAAAATCGCCCAGAAGTCTCTCATAGCCTGTCATGTAAAATCTATTTTTTTCAAATTTCAAAGCTTTCAATACATTCTCTATGGGTGTCTGTGGGCTTGCACTTACGCGCTTTCGTCATACGTGACGTAACCATGAACGTAACTAAGAAAATAGCGGCTAGCAGCGTCTCTGTTGCGACCTGCAGTGTGGCGTTATCTTATGTTTTTAATTTGTACACTTAGTGGCGTTATTTTATGTTTTTAATTTGTAGACTTAGTTTACAAACATTCTGCCAACCATGGATTTCCAGTGGTGGGTTTTGGACTGATCTTGTTGATCGTGTACATACCCGCTACGAACGGACTAAATAATGAAAACGCTGCTGGCAGCGGAATCCAATACAGCTGGGAGACTTGGCTGGATGACAGAGTCCCGGACAGAGAAGTGGAGCCGGCCGGCTTCACCCTGGTCAGAGCGGACCGCGATCCTGGTAAGAGAGCGACTCTGTACCCCCGACATTGAACTGCTTTCTGTGTCACTGCGACCTTACTATCTGCCCCGTGAGTTCCCCCAATTGTTTGTTACCGTTGTGTACTGTTGATAATCACAAGTTTACTGGAGAACTGAGACCAAGTAGAGACTTTGGACAGGGTGGATATGGTATAATAAAGGCAGTTTATTCAGAGGTAAAGATATCTGGAATCGCGTGCACGGACTCGTTCGTCAAACTCTTAGGGAGCTATCTGAAGAGAGCCCCGAAAACATTGTGTGCAGACATTTTATACAATAAATGATGTAGGTTGAATCTAGTAGTTCTGATCTTCTGATTGGTCCTGATGAGTTGGGCGAGGTCCCCTCCACTGTTGCATTGGCTCTGAGTCGGGTTCTCTGTCTTCAAATGTTCAGCCTAAAGAGAGGGGATTTTTGTGTGTGTGTGTGTGTGTGTGTGTGTGTTATCAGTGATGATGTGTGTGTGTGTGTGTGTGTGTGTGTGTGTCCTCAGAGCAAGAACTCGTGAGTTGGAAGAACTGAGAGACCTATGGCGTGGGTGTTGTCCTTGGCCACCTGCTGACAAGGCTGACAAGATAGGACTCTTTTGTCCATTGTTATAGGATAGGAACAGCATTGATTGAAAACAAACGCCCAACACAAAATGGGTCATGCACAAGATTTTAGTCAGACCAAGCTATAACATTATATATTTACTACGACAGTACATTCAACCAAAAGCTAATATAACAAAGGCATCAGAGATTATTTATAATCTGTCACAGAAACTGGAATCCATCTCCCCAGATCAGTCAATAAATGCTTCTGGTATTGACTTATATGCTGCCCCTGTCTTCATGTTGTTGCTGGACATATCTTTTTTAAAATGTGTGTAGGTCACCTAAATCATCAGAAAAATTGCCCCTCCTGAGAATTTTTTCAGGAGCCGCCACTGGGGCCAAGGGCTGTCTACTTTGAATTTGGACTGCAGCCCAGGGGTTCGGTTTGTTTTACGCCTGCTACATTAGGTTAGGAGTGAGAAAACAGACTGCTGCAACCTGATTAGCTGAATGCGATATGCAATGTCCGGGACTAGCATATAGACACTAGCATGGTTGTGGAAAATTGTGTTTCATAAAGAAAGTACGCATATTTTAAAAAAAATTCCCCGCCTTCTAGCCATTAAATCGAGTTAAGGAGGAACTCGAAGCCTTTGCAGGCAGAATGGAGAATGTTTTAAGTATGAACCGGTCGCCGGGGTACACGATTGTATTACCGGCTTGGCACATTAAGCACAGGCGATAGTGGAGATCGATAGCGCCAACTAGCGGCTGCCCAGGCTACCCCATATTCACTGACCAGACAAACATAATAGCATAAAATTAAACAAAACTCTATAAAGTTGGATTTTGTTGCGCTAGTATAAATATCCTAGGCTAGCCTATAGATCAACACTCATTGTGTGTGTAGGCAGCTTTCAGGCAGAATAATAATGATAACATGTAATTGAGAGAAATAGTCATAGACTATTCTTGGGAGCATTCTCTTGTCAACTAGTCTTACTGTGAGTGAGCAACCACAACTATGTAAGGCATCCAAGCTATTCAACATTAGACATCTTGGTATTAGCCAGTGTAATATTGTAATGCATTCTTTCTATGTTAGCTGGGGAAATTAAATGTGTTGACAATGATCACTCCTACAACGTATTACTATTACCTCAAAGTGTTATTTGTGGCATTATAATGCTTAGAAATCAAACCAGCAACTTTTTCTGAAACTCTCAAAATAGTTTTTAGTCAATTGCCATCTGTCACTCTGGCAACAGCTTCTCCATTGACAACTGGAGACAAATTTCAATTAGTCAAACAGGTTAGAACTATGCTGCAGCAGAGAGCTTCAAAGACAAACACATGGCCACACGTCCAAAACACCCAGGACATTTAAAACAAGCACTTAGTCAGATAATAGAGCATAAGCAAACTGCAGAAATAATCATTTTTATCAAGGGATTTATCAAATGCTTATATGCCCAAAATGGACGCGGGTCGTTATGTGGCTTTGCACACACCTTTGTGCAGACGCTCATTTAGGAAAGAATGATGTGAGCGCCATACTACTCCATTCTCTGGCATCTGTTCAATAATGTGGTGGTTATCCCCGAGTTAGGCAGAGCATGACATAATTGCAACCAGATGGCAAGAATAAAAACCGGAGGATTCTCCAACACAAGCAGCTGATTCCCTTCAAATTAATGCAGGAGCTGAAGATATGGCATTCCCATCTGTGACCAGTGGAACCCGTTCTGAACTTTGGACTGGTTCAAAGTTAAGTTTAACACCTCAGCGTAAATCAGCACAAAAGCCAAGGTTAAAAGTTAAGGCCAGAAACACAGTACATGAGTACTAACTAAGGGAAGTCAAGTGAATGTAGTAACATTTAAATAAATAAAATGACAATGGCCATTAGCAGTGCCACAGCTGGTAAACAGTCGTGACAGAAGGGCAGCAGTAGTCCGGGCTAGGGGTATTGCTGTCCCTCCTAGGGGCAAGAGAGGGGGGCCTGGGTTGCCAGTTGTGAGCGGAACGAGCGCTGCTCTCCTATTTTGGGCCTGGCACTAGTTGAGACAGGGTTGCAGGGCTCCTGCAGTCATCATGGTCTCTCTCCCCTCTCACGTTTCACCCGACCGTCCGTCCGTCCACCCACAGACAGACGGACCTGAGACTGTACAGAGAGCTGCCTTATGACTTCAACCCCAACCCCAATCAGAGCCCATGCAGGAAATGGACATCTCATTATACATAACTTGTAATTACGCGTGGAAACACAATTAAGCTGAATGAAAGACGCAGCCCTGAGGGATGCCTGCCTTTTGATCCGCCAATAGAGTAGCAGTTGTCTAATCACAACAACCATGATGGTACTGGAGCAGAGTGTAGAGGCATGGCGAGAGACCGAGACCTCTACTTTGAGAATGATGTTTCTTGTAAGCATCTGCAAGCAATTGTAGGACAGGTTAGAGAACGGAAGAGGGTGCAGAGAAGTTGCAAGATAATGGTTGAAGTTGTGGTCTCTTGCGGCCATATTACATGAAACTGTCAAGAGTATGACATAAGATATAAATGTAAATAAAGAAAATGCAAGATGGTGGGAGAAGTTGCTACATCTGACAAACAAGACACCCATATTTCATGGAACTGCCAAAGAAATAAGAGGTGTCAATTAAGGCTCCTATTTTCTGCATATATCCTCCAGATTTAGTTTTGCGTCAATGTTTGGCAGATCATGGGTCAGTTCTTTTGGGCCTCTTACTTACAACATAGACTCTCTGGAGCCGGTTCCGCCACATAGAAAAGCATATGACTGGCACCCAGGCACTATTGAGTTTACCCCGTTGCTAGGGATATTGAAACAGACCCCCCTCCATAACGGACCGCCAAGGTTGCCAATTAGCTCCCGAAACCCCATCCCACCCATCTCTTCCTCCTCCTGCTCTGAGAGAGAACACTGAGGGAGGGCCGCCAGGCTGGGTTCAGGAAATGAACGGCTGCAGTTTTTTTAAGGTCGGCTCCTCCGCCGCGGGCATCCATCCATCACTGTGTTTTTCTTTCTGGTTTTTGTCTTGCCTGGCGAGGAACTACTAGGAGCTACTTCAGAATGATACAGTATCGCAATTGGCTTTATTGAGAATAGCTAAAAGAGAGGGAGGGGGTAGGTCTCGCATGAAAGGATTAAAAGCCAAAGAAGGTCTAGCCAAAGAAGGCGTAAAAACTTCTGTAACGGAGGCCTCCAATTTAAAGTGGGGCCTGGCTGGAATGAGTGTGTAGATGCTGAGGGGGAAAAGGGAGACATGTCTTTGATTATTTAGCACTCACTGTGAGGTGAATGAAATGGTGAGATAGCTAGTGTACATATTTGATTAATCACACCCCCAAATGCTTTCACTGGAGCACACTGTACATGCATGCATGAACAAGCGGGTCGGGCACTGACATACCTCAAGCTAATAGGCAGCTCAAGTCATACATTTCATCACTGCTGCAAATTGCAAGATGCCAATGTGGCAACTTGCTTGCTGGAGATAAGCTTCTGACCAAAGCAGCTTTAAACTACATGAAAAGATGCATGTATGGTGAAGTGTATACATATGTAGGTTATGTAAAAACTCAAGTCAACAGAATTTTTGTTCATCATGTAGCCATCATGTTTTCTTTGCTCATCTTTCCCTACATAGCCTGGCTCCAAAAAAATAGGTGTCTGTTTAAAAGGCTGCCGTGTCAAATAAACAGGCACCATTTACGTTTAGTCTAACAGTGAATACAAGGAGGCTGAGTAGCAATACAATAATGAGTGTTCCAGGCAAAATCCTTCAAAGGCAAGTAGTTGTACTGTTTACTCACAGTACTATAGCAAAGACCAAAAGTCAACCGCTTGAGAACAGATGCAAAACACCTTTCTTAGTCACAATTCTAACAGACAGAAGCAGTCACTACCGGTAGTCTAATTGTCTATGCAGACTTGTATGATACGTCAGTCATTTCAGGCTGCTGCTAATTCTGATTCATCCGAAGAGAATCAACTCTTTGCTCTGCTGCACACTTGGTCATTGTTCAGAAGGGCATCAGGCATACAAATGGGACCCGTCTGGCCAGTAGGGCAGCATGCTGTTCAGTGCTCACTGGCTGGCTGACACACAGTCCCCAACACCTCTCACTCCATTTGATGATGTTACACTACAAAGTGTGGCCAAAGCCTGTCTCAAGTGCACAACTGCCGTCTAGGCATGAGTGAAAGAACCAAGATTGACATAATGGAGGCTTGATTCTCCATCTCTTCTCCACAAATCCAGCTCCAGTTCCCCCCTTTTTGCTGTAGGTATTGTCTGAGTGAACTTCACACATGGGCTGACTAACTCCCTCCCTATCCTCCCCCACCCCTCTCTGTATTTTACCTTCAGGGCTTCTTCAGTAGATCGGGTGAAAGGCTGCAGACCCTCTACAGCTGTCATAGATGCTTTCCCCCTTCCATTGCCCGGCAACCAAGAACAAATAAAGCCGGCAAACAGTCCCCCCCCCCCCCCCTCGCGCCATCAACTCTAACCCACTCCTCAGCGCCGTTGCTGCTGATCCCCATCCCAACGCCCACTACCTCCCTTTGAACCTCACACCAAAACATCTAGCCCTTTGTCCACCCTGACCGGCTGAATGTATGTTTTTTTTCTCACTTAAAAGCTATTTGGGGTTATGCCTTGGAAAAAAGAGAGGACTCCAGTTCAACAGCTAAACAAGAGGCCGGCTTCACACTGCCTTTTACTATACTCCGTTGACATAATTACAGGGGTCTTGTAGAGGGGAGGAGGGGGAAGGGAGCATGCCAAGCGGTTAAGAGTGTGCCCTTTCTTCTGCCTGGGGCCTGTGTGTGAGAGAGGCCCTGTGTGTGAGAGAGGCCGGCTGGGGCACATTTACAGCGGTGGGCACCATGCCACCGCGACTGCAGCGCTGATGAGAGGGCCAGATGTTAATCAAGCGGGCACACAATGGGTACCAATTACGGGATGATCTGGTGGATGCTCTACGTTGGGTATAATACTAATTCTATGACAAGGTTGGTGTGAAAGAATAGATGAAGGGTATCGATCACAGCCACAAAACAATGCCTTTGTCAACGTCACATGAACTCAGATAACCGTTCAACATAATAGAACGCCATGGAAAAGCCAATGTAATTCACGACAGCTGTTGGGGATGTGTAATCTAATTACTATTCCAACGAGGGCCAATTCAAAGTGATTGATTTGAAATTGCCCTTAAATCAGATTTGAAGAAGTCCCAACTACTGGGAGACAGACCGTACAGCTGCATACATGAACTAGGCCACCTAATGCTGCCCTCCACTGGTACAGACCTGTACCAGATTCAGTGTTGCAGTTTTGTCTTACTGGGAGACAGACCGTACAGCTGCATACATGAACTAGGCCACCTAATGCTGCCCTCCACTGGTACAGACCTGTACCAGATTCAGTGTTGCAGTTTTGTCTTACTGGGAGACAGACCGTACAGCTGCATACATGAACTAGGCCACCTAATGCTGCCCTCCACTGGTACAGACCTGTACCAGATTCAGTGTTGCAGTTTTGTCTTACTGGGAGACAGACCGTACAGCTGCATACATGAACTAGGCCATCTAATGCTGCCCTCCACTGGTACAGACCTGTACCAGATTCAGTGTTGCAGTTTTGTCTTACTGGGTCCCTATGTGTTACATAATTGTTAAAGACATGCTCCGGAACTTTGCCGACTACTAAGTATTTTTTAAACCACCCGCTTTGGGCTGGATGTGTCAATGTGTTGTTCATACATGCATAATCTACAAGCAGAATGACTGTCTTAAATCCCTAGTTTGTTTTTCTGGAAGCTGTGCTGCGCCATTTTCCCCCACGTGGGCCAGCCCCCTAGCATTAGACTTCAACCAGTGCGCTTCAGCTCCTCGCCATTTGAGTGACAGCTAGCAAGAGGAACATCGTGCACACACAGCAGAGAGAGAGTAACGACGTGGTGCACAAATCTGCACGTTATGTAGTACACCATTTTTAGGGACCACTTTTGGCCCGTGAGCGCTACATTCAGAATGACTGGCTAAAAAGTATATGAAAGTACCGGAGAATCCCATTAACTGTAATGTACACTTGTTACTGGACAGACTCAAAAGTAAGAAGTAAAGAATGTAGTGTTTTGACCCCGGTGGGCACAAAAAGGTGGTTGAGCTGGGTAAAAGAGAGGAAAAGTCTAAACGTGATTCTTGGGACGTCCAACTGACATTACATTTACATTTTAGTCATTTAGCAGACGCTCTTATCCAGAGCGACTTACAGTTAGTGAGTGCATACATTATTTTATTTTTTATACTGGCCCCCCGTGGGAATTGAACCCACAACCTTGGCGTTGCAAACGCCATGCTCTACCAACTGAGCTACAACTGACATCATCCCATTGAAGTTGAATTTTAAAGGTGACGGTTAGGTAAGGGTTATGGTTATGGTAAGGGTTAGGGTATGGACATCTGAAGTTCAGCGCAACAGCACCATTTACTGGAGACAATGGAATCTGGGCCAAAGATCACACTGTTCAGCTTATGAAACAAGAGCCCATAAAGTATGTCACATTTCAGAGACTAGGCCTATTTCGGTGTGAAATGTGCATGCAGAACGGGTGTAACTATTAGGAAAGAATTCCAACAAGACAAATGTTTATTAAAGATCTCCTTCATTGTTTAATAGACATTGTGCCACAAAAATGTCAAGGCCTCAGCCACAAATCACGAAATAAAAATGTTCAGCTACTTTTCATGATGTCATATTTCACTTGCTTCTCTACAGGTTTAGCTAATCGGTTCTTACATATATGTATAAATATATACAGTTGGTAGAATTCTTTCATCGTGTGGTGAAACTTTGTTGTGCTGTTGGTTGAGACACTGGCGGAGGAAAAACGTCATTGACACTTTCAATGTAGCACGTGTCCATGCGGTATTATGTATGTCAGCAGAACAATTACTCTCTGTACAGGAATGTTGACTAATGCTAGTATCATACAAAATTCATTAGACTAAACCCAAATAAGAGAAGAGCTTGGGCATACAACCATTATGGGCATACAAAAGGTCTCTAAGGCTGGAAGGACATGCCAACAACGCAGTGTGCCAAAGGCATATCATATATACATCCTGCCATAAAGGCACTGGCACATTATTTGGGGCAACATTGTGAAGTTGGACCACGTGACATTGAATGATATTTCCTCTAAATAATTTGGGTTGATTACAGTGAGCAGACGTGCTTAGTCATGATGAGTGCATTCCAGATGCTTTGTGGGTAAAGTAATCAGTTCTGCCGACATGTATAATGCTCTTTAAAACATGTGCTTCATTGGGAGTGCTTCCTAATTCGTCTTCTGAGGAGATCAGGCCAAAGTCATGCTGATATCCACAGTGAAATTAGGAGAACACAACCATCGTGGAAAAATTGATTATTAATTACCAGACCTGGAGTAAAGAGTCGGGCAAGGTTTTGTCATATTCCTCTCATTCATAATTATCACCTTGCGCCTTGTTTAAAAATGTCTAGATAAGTTGCCACATCTTATTTTGGATAGGTATATGTTTTGGTAATATGTAAAAATATCCCACATTAGGTTAGTGTGTTTCTGTGGGTGTGGATGGGCTTACCATCCTATTGCTGACCTTGTTAGGGGTTGGGGGGGGACGACATATTTCTGGTATTGCAACTGCACACACAATTCAGGCCACTCAGTCTTCCCTCTCTGTCACTCTCGCCATCTTTCTTTCTCTCCTTTGTCTTTTTCTATCCCTGTGGAGCATGGTAACTTTTGAGATTGGTAGGTAGGGGTCTGGGTGGATGCGTTTGGGGGGCTGAAGGGCCTCAGCAGCAGCCTCCAGAGGAGGTCTTGACTGGCGTGCTCTGGATCTTGACGTTGGACTTCTCAGAGCCTCCGGCCGTGGCCCCAGGGCCCATTCTCTTCTTGATCTCAGCTGCCATGGTCATGAAGGCCTGCTCCACATTGGTGGCACTCTTGGCGCTGGCTTCCAAGAAGGGGATCCCTAAATTGTCAGCAAATTCCTGAGAGAGGAAGAGGAAAAAAAGAGAGGGGGAGTAAGAGAGAGAGGCAACAGTAAGGTGGGAGTCGGGGACAGCCATATACACACCAAGAAAAAGAAAGAGGCAAAGAGACGAGAAAAGAGTGGGACACAGAAAGGGAGAGAGAAAAGATTAAACTGAAAAATGCAACAACAATAAAAGGTGAGTTATTTTTCATTCTGTAACCAGGTAGAGCGTTACCTTGGCTGTCGTATAGTCCACCAGTTTCTTTGTCGTCAGGTCACATTTGTTGCCTACTAACAGTTTGTTCACGTTTTCACTGGCGTAGCGGTCAATCTCCTGTAGCCACTGTTTCACGTTATTGAAGGATTCCTGGGGTGTGACAGGAGAGGAGACAACTGTTGATAACTCAACAACAGATGCAAAAACAGATACACTGAGACGTTAACTTACACAGGCTTGAAAACAAGGTTATCTGCTATGTAAACTTGTTATAAAGAGAGTGAAAAATAGAAAGTGAAAAAATAGAAAAAGTGAAAGCGCACGAGAGATGGACTGACCTGGTCTGTGACATCGTACACTACAATAATGCCATGCGCTCCTCTGTAGTAACTGGATGTAATTGTCCGGAACCGTTCCTGGCCAGCTGTGTCCCACTGGGGGCCAGTGAGAG
Organism: Coregonus lavaretus; assembly: GCF_964263955.1. Classification (NCBI taxonomy): domain Eukaryota; kingdom Metazoa; phylum Chordata; class Actinopteri; order Salmoniformes; family Salmonidae; genus Coregonus; species Coregonus lavaretus. Next base: position 8,525,356 of record NC_140027.1, read on the forward strand.
TAAAGTTAGACCCAACATCATATACAAATCACCATGTTCCACTTCTGCCGTTCTTATGACTCATTCAAGTCATGTCAGCCACGGGTACTCACAATCTGAAGTTTGATGGTCTTTCCATCTAATTCTATGGTCCTAATTTTGAAGTCCACTCCAATAGTGCTAATATAGCTCTCTGTGTATGTGTCGTCCTGAAGAGAAAATAAGTAAACCAGTCAATCCCTATGGGTGTTCAATGTACAGTAAAGTTCCTGGGATGTCAAACTATTATCCCTCAAAAGATCAACATGGCAAAATCACACCTTGACAGAGGAAAGTTACTTACTGCAAATCGGAGGAGGAGGCAAGACTTTCCAACGCCAGAGTCGCCAATCAGAAGCAGCTTGAATAAATAGTCACTGAAACGAGAGTAACGTTAGATATTTCACAGGTTAAACAAATGTCAATTCCACTGTCATGGAGATATTACTATATATTATTCGTTATTTGTTGAAAGTCATAAAAACAACAAGGCAACAAATTGTCACAAAGTAGTTCGTTCTGTCTACTATAGTGACAAAAGCCAGTCAATCAATATAATGTATTTGTATCACACATCAACAATCAAAGTATTCATGAATGGAATTCAACAGACATAGCTAACTAGATTTAGCTATATTATTGGGAAATTAAGGTTAAACTGGTCAGCTAACTTTTTACAAATGTTCATATTTGAAAACGTCAACACAGCAGTTAACGTTTTAACTAGCTAATTTAGCTACCTAACTAGCCAGCTGATACTAGCTAGTTAAGTTAGCTACCAGCTGATATTGATAACAATAGCTAGTTAGCAAGCCTATGGTAGCTAGCTAGCATTCATGTTTGCTGGCGTTTGAACGTAGCTAGGAAGATAAAAAACAGGCCCTAACACGCCTATTAACAGTCAATATAAAACATGTCTAGGACGAAGTTGATACAAAACATACCTTATGTCATCGATCTCATATTTGCATAGAAGACAAAACAACTATTTTATTTGACGTAAACTAACTAACAGTTAGCCAGGTAGCGGACTAACGTTAGCAAGCATAAAAAAACAGGCTGTCATCTTTAACCAACAATGTTACTTACTATTCGGGATTCATCGTTGACTAAGCACGGTAACGTTAATCAGTTATTCTTTAAAATATTACTATTCTTTGTTGTGGAAAACTTGTGTAATATAATCCAGCAACAATTTTTATCAGAACAACTGCAACTAGCTAGCTAACTACTCGGAGCCAAGATAATCGAATCAAATATGGCTGCCCTCCTGACCAGGAAATGCCAACCAAACCTATGGTGCTAGTGGAAGTTGTAGTCAAATCGTATTAGGCCTACATTATTTATCATCCATCATTTATTTATTCATAATTTCCACTCCATGCATTATCATGGGATGAAGAGAGGTCCTCCCCTCAGCAGCCTACCCTGATGTACTGTACCATGCATTTTGCTCTTCATGCTGGTGGTACCTTATTGGCTCAGACAGTTTCTTCTTGATTGCTGTAAGGTCTAAGGTCAAGGATAAAGAGCATCTGTGCAGTGCATCAGTGATGGTTTAATACCCGTGCTGCAAAGCACAGCCAGTGGTGATAGGACAAGTAAACACAGGGATAGCTTCAGATTACCACCCAGGTAGAACTGTCATTTTTATTTTCTACTGACACTGAATAGCCAATTGTGTGGCTGAGTTCAGTCTGTAAAGGAATTGTCTAATATGCATTTTCTATATGGTTGCTACAGCAGTTTAATTTCCTCTCTTATGTGTGCTATGGATGGATTTGAGGAATTGATGAGCCATTAGTAAAGGAAATCCTAGAATTTGGGCAGCAACAGCACTAGGTCTGGGATTAATGACGGATTATTTTGGTAATTTTGAAAATGAAAAAAACAAATGTTCCGGGAGGGTCCTCTTCAGACAGACAACTCTCCCAACAAATCAAGAGGCAGACATAGAATGTTTGCAGGCAAAACCTTTGCAGTGGTTTTAGTGAAGGTAATTGATGTATTGACTAGCCACTTGCGAAATGCAGTCATTAAAAATAACCTCTGTGATCTCCATATTGTAGCTACTATTTAGTGTCTGGGAGATGTTTATACTAGGGCAACAAGCGGATAAGGCAGTGACATAAGAAAGTCGGATGTCCCGACTCCGCCCTTTCCTCTATGCCAAACTGACGCGCTAAACTGGAACATTGGTACATTGTGGGAGGCAACCCGTATGTATTAGGACTAAATAGTCATTCTAGGCACAATGTAAAGGCACAGATCAAGTCCATGCAGCTCGCCTGGTTGTGACGGTGCGAATTGGGTTTGCCAGCTTCGTTCGCTTTCGTCTGAAGACCTCTAACATAATAATAATAATAATATGCCATTTAGCAGACGCTTTTATCCAAAGCGACTTACAGTCATGCGTGCATACATTTTTGTGTATGGGTGGTCCCGGGGATCGAACCCACTACCTTGGCGTTACAAGCGCCGTAACATCTTGCCACCCTTTTCTTGTCACGGCGCAGCTCTATAGCAGTAATTATATCATCAGTCTATGTATTTATGACATTGTAGTGTGCAACTCAGAAAGAACTAGAAAGCTGAGTTGTTTCAGTTTTTACAAACAGTTGGTTAGGAGGTTGTATGTGAGTTTTTATTACAAAACAATGTAACTAAACTAATGCACCAAGTTATCCCCTTTTCACTGTATAATCAATCACATTTATGTTAATTTTATACACAAAAGTATACATGTTAATTGGACCACAGACAGTATATATGATGCATATTAGGTGGTGGAACGTAGCAAGCTATCTGCTTTAGTTTTCCCGAGATGATCGATCTATGTTGAGGGAGGAGCTGTTTTTTATATATTCTGCATATTTATTTATTCGGAACATATTTCCGTTTGTTGACAATGTCAGTTCTTGCAAAATAATTCTAAAAACGTACTTTTATGTTGGTCCGTGCTATCCGGGACCCTTGGGACGTCACAACCCCATTGAAGTTTAAATGTAAAATGGTTATGGTTAGGGTGTATGGTAGAGACGTCCCAATGATTCCGGATAGCACTGACCCTTCTATGTTCGCAAGTTGGACAGGCAAACGTCGCCGAGTACTAAACTGTAAACTAATCAATACGCGTGTAATATCCAGGGTACTATCTCTGCTGATCACATCACGTTATCTGTACCTAAGGTTGTAGACAGCTGGTGACAGCGCGAGAGAGATCTCCATCTGACAAACTGCTATCAGTTATCTGTTACCGTCAACGCAAACTGTAAAACTACTCCCAATTTAGAACGCAGCAACCTTAGTAATGTATCTAACTTGCTGGTTAGCTAGTTACAAGAAGTAAATACAGTGGGGAAAAACGTATTTAGTCAGCCACCAATTGTGCAAGTTCTCCCACTTAAAAAGATGAGAGAGGCCTGTAATTTTCATCATAGGTACACGTCAACTATGACAGACAAAATGAGGAAAAAAAATCCAGAAAATCACATTGTAGGATTTTTTATGAATTTATCTGCAAATTATGGTGGAAAATAGGTATTTGGTCAATAACAAAAGTTTCTCAATACTTTGTTATATACCCTTTGTTGGCAATGACACAGGTCAAACGTTTTCTGTAAGTCTTCACAAGGTTTTCACACACTGTTGCTGGTATTTTGGCCCATTCCTCCATGCAGATCTCCTCTAGAGCAGTGATGTTTTGGGGCTGTCGCTGGGCAACACAGACTTTCAACTCCCTCCAAAGATTTTCTATGGGGTTGAGATCTGGAGACTGGCTAGGCCACTCCAGGACCTTGAAATGCTTCTTACGAAGCCACTCCTTCGTTGCCCGGGCGGTGTGTTTGGGATCATTGTCATGCTGAAAGACCCAGCCACGTTTCATCTTCAATGCCCTTGCTGATGGAAGGAGGTTTTCACTCAAAATCTCACGATACATGTCCCCATTCATTCTTTCCTTTACACGGATCAGTCGTCCTGGTCCCTTTGCAGAAAAACAGCCCCAAAGCATGATGTTTCCACCCCCATGCTTCACAGTAGGTATGGTGTTCTTTGGATGCAACTCAGCATTCTTTGTCCTCCAAACACAACGAGTTGAGTTTTTACCAAAAAGTTATATTTTGGTTTCATCTGACCATATGACATTCTCCCAATCCTCTTCTGGATCATCCAAATGCACTCTAGCAAACTTCAGATGGGCCTGGACATGTACTGGCTTAAAAAGGGGGACACGTCTGGCACTGCAGGATTTGAGTCCCTGGCGGCGTAGTGTGTTACTGATGGTAGGCTTTGTTACTTTGGTCCCAGCTCTCTGCAGGTCATTCACTAGGTCCCCCTGTGTGGTTCTGGGATTTTTGCTCACCGTTCTTGTGATCATTTTGACCCCACGGGGTGAGATCTTGCGTGGAGCCCCAGATCGAGGGAGATTATCAGTGGTCTTGTATGTCTTCCATTTCCTAATAATTGCTCCCACAGTTGATTTCTTCAAACCAAGCTGCTTACCTATTGCAGATTCAGTCTTCCCAGCCTGGTGCAGGTCTACAATTTTGTTTCTGGTGTCCTTTGACAGCTCTTTGGTCTTGGCCATAGTGGAGTTTGGAATGTGACTGTTTGAGGTTGTGGACAGGTGTCTTTTATACTGATAACAAGTTCAAACAGGTACCATTAATACAGGTAACGAGTGGAGGACAGAGGAGCCTCTTAAAGAAGAAGTTACAGGTCTGTGAGAGCCAGAAATCTTGCTTGTTTGTAGGTGACCAAATACTTATTTTCCACCATAATTTGCAAATAAATTCATAAAAAATCCTACAATGTGAATTTCTGGATTTCTTTTCCTCAATTTGTCTGTCATAGTTGACGTGTACCTATGATGAAAATTACAGGCCTCTCTCATCTTTTTAAGTGGGAGAACTTGCACAATTGGTGGCTGACTAAATACTTTTTTTCCCCACTGTATGTTGCTAGCAGGAGCATATAGCTTTATGGGGTTGGGTTAAATGCGGAAGACACATTTCAGTTGAATGCATTCAGTTGTACAACTGACTAGGTATCCCCCTTTCCCATTATCACTAGCTAGCATGTCATTCCGGGATAAGGAGCGTTTTAGCTATCCGTTTATTACAAGTAATTTAAGACTACAAAAGTCTATTGGACAGAGCTAATACAGTCATCAAGGCAGGACCCACTAATTTCATTACTGACAAATAAGAAATGCCACATTATCCCTGTCAATAGTTGGAGTAGGATGATTGCAGAGCACCCTGCCTCAGACTGTCAGGATGTCCTGCTCCCAGAGATCAACCAAGTGCAGCATGGACTGATTCACTCACCTGTGAGGAGAACCATCCTACTGCAGTTTGAACTAGCCCCTCTGTCACAATTTAGACATTAGGAACACGTGCATTTGCCTGTTGTCTTTTCATTGTGGATTTGTCTTACACAGTCTAGTGATTTTAGAGTTGAATAACAGCCACTACAGATGCACGTGCTTGTTCGAGCGTCTTTATTCATTACTGTCACTCACATTTGTCTCCCATGATTTATTCACCAAGTCCTGCAGTTTGAACTAACCCTGCCGTCACTATTTAGACATTGGGACTACATATGCTTTTGCCTGTTACACAGACTAGTGCATTTTAGAGTTGAAGAACACCAACTACAGATACAAGTGCTTGTTTTAGCATCTGAAATACTACATTCAATGTAGTTTAACAGGTGACAAACCAGATTATTTTACTATTTGAGCATGCAGTGGTGAGAATTCTATTATCCCTGTCAGGAGCCCGGGCTTCTGCCATAGATGGTAAAGTTCTCGTCTCTGGACCACAAAATATTTAGATTGCATTCTGCTAAGGCACTTGTCTCTCTCTACATCGGTCAGCTACATGGGGATCCTTTCGACATGCCTATGGGGCCTGGGCACACAAATGATCCAAGAGAGAAGGGGGAATACTGAAGCATGCATTGATTACAGTTCTACAGTCTCCATCTGAGGCCCAAGCGTTTGGCATAGATAGTAAAGCTCTCATTTATGGCCTACAACATTGTAAGATTGTGCACTCCATGGCACTTGATATACATTGATTGGTAGGTTACACTATATTTAGATACTTCAAATACTGCCTGAGACACCTTTGCTATTTGTCTCCGTACTCAATAAATGGTGAAACACTATTTGTGATGGAGTTCTCTGTTCCAATGTACAGTATATGCATGATGTACATTACGGGAAACATGTCTCACACTCAGTCATAGTTAGTAGAATAATGAATGGATTGGCAAGATTTTGACACCGTCAACTTTTAGAAGGTTAGTAGGAAAGTTAATCATTTAAACCACCTACATATACTCACATTCACTGAATATTTAGTATTTGAAACTCAAACATTAATTTCCCAAACTGCTTTTTCTATAATCCTACAGACTCTTTATCATTCTCCATACCTTCAATTCCAATGCATCCAACATTTTGCATGCCGACCATGGCATTGGGCAGCTGCTATTTGAGAACTAATCTGATTTAGAAATCAAACTGGTTATCGTATTGCAGAGCACATTGTACAACTGTTTTTAGAGAAGATTGTATTGCAAGGTATTCTATATGTGTAGGCTATGCCTTATGTATTGGTTAATATGCATATATGCAGCTGTCATTTTTAAACCTCCATTCTAGCATACATGACACACATCTTCCTATCTACATGCTTTTATTTGGGTTTCTACGCACAGTATATGATTGCATGTTTCTTTACCCTGCAGCAAGTTACTTGAAATGAGACAATCATGCTAAAACAGACAGAGATAGCTAACGAAACACTAGCTTCCTGAGCAGGCACATTGACGTTTACAATATTTAGCTGGCTCGGCTAGTCAACTGTAACATTGGCTAGCTTTCAATAAATTGTCTAAAAGGTCAACGGAGTTCATATGAACAAGACCATTCATATTGCATGCTGCATATTTCAAGTGAACTCGAAAACGGATATTTATCTTATTTTAGTCTTTGGGAGCTAACGTTAGTTAGTCTTAACACACTAGCTAGAGTTTAAGCTAGGGGGGATAAAACAAATACATCTATTATTTGATGAAACGTTGAATTTGGCCTTACTGCTCATACATGGAAAAACAGATAATAATAAAACAAATCAAAAGGAAGTTTGTTGGTGCGTGTGGACCATGATAGATCCTTAGTGATGTGGACACCGAGGAACGTGAAGCTCTCGTCCCGCTCCACTACAGCCCATCGATGTGAATGGGGGTGTGCTCGGCCATCCGTTTCTTGTAGTCCACGATCAGCTCCTTTTTCTTGCTGACGTTGAGGGAGAGGTTGTTGTTCTGGCACCACACTGCCAGGTCTCTGACCTCATCCCTATAGACTGTATCATCGTCGTCGGTGATCAGGCCTACCACCGTCGTGTCGTCAGCAAACTTAATGATGGTGTTGGAGTCGTGCGCGGCCACGCAGTCATGGGTGAATGTGGAGTACAGGATGGGACTAAGCACCAACCCCTGAGGGGCCACCGTGTTGAGGGTCAGCGTGGCGGATGTGTTGTTGACTATCCTCGCCACCTGGGGGCGGCCCGTCAGGAAGTCCAACATCCAGTTGCAGAGGGAGGTGTTCAGTCCCAGGGTCCTTAGCTTAGTGATGAGCTTGGCTGGCACTATGGTGTTGAACGTTGAGCTGTAGTCAATGAACAGCATTCTCACATAGGTGTTCCACTTGTCCAGGTGGAAGAGGGTAGTGTGGAGTGCAATCGAGATCGTGACATCTGTGGATCTGTTGGGGTGGTATGCGAATTGTAGTGGGTCCAGGGTGTCTGGGATGATGGTGTTGATGTGAGCCATGACCAGCCTTTCAAAGCATTTCATGGCTACAGATGTGAGTGCTACAGGGCGATAGTCATTTAGACAGTTTAACTTGGCATTCTTGGACACAGGGACCATGGTGGTCTGCTTGAAACATGTAGGTATTACAGACAGTCAGGGAGAGGTTGAAAATGTCAGCGAAGACCCTTGCCAGCTGGTCAGAGCATTCTCTGAGTACGCGTCCTGGTAATCCGTCTGGTCCTGCGGCCTTGTGAACGTTAACCTGTTTAAAGGTCTTACTCACATCGGCTATGGAGAGCGTGATCACACAGTCGTCTGGAACAGCTGGTGCTCTCATGCATGGGTCAGTGTCGCTTGCCTCAGAGCGAAGGCATTTAGCTCATCTGGTAGGCTCGCGTCACTGGGCAGCTCACGGCTGTAATCTGTGATAGTTTGCAAGCCCTGCCACATCCGACAAGCATCAGAGCTGGCGTAGTAGGATTCGATCGTTGTCCTGTATTGACACTTTGCCTGTTTCATGGTTCGTCGGAGGTCGTAGCGGGATTTCTTACTAGCGTCCGGATTAGTGTCCAGATCCTTGAAAGTGGCAGCTCTAGCCTTTAGCTCAGTGCAAATGTTGCCTGTAATCCATGGCTTCTGGTTGGGATATATACGTACTGTCATTATGGGGACGACGTCGTCGATGCACTTATTAATGAAGCCGGTGACTGATGTGGTAAACTCCTCAATGCCATCGGATGAATCCCGGAAACATATTCCAGTCTGTGCTAGCGAAACAGTGCTGTTCCTTAGCACACGCTTCATCAGAACCCTTCCGTATTGAGCGAGTCACTGGTACTTTCTGTTTTAGTTTTAGTTTGTCAGGAGGATAGAGTTATGGTCAGATTTGCCAAATGGAGGACGAGGTAGAGCTTTGTATGCGTTTCTGTGTGTGGAGTAAAGGTGATCTAGAGTTTTTTTGCCTCTAGTTGCACAGGTGACATGGTGAAATTAGGTAAAAAACGGATTTCAGTTTTCCTGCATTCAAATCACCTGCCACCAGGGGCGAGCATGGATGAGCATTTTCTTATTTGCTTAGTGCGGTCTTAGTGCCAGCATCGGTTTGTGGTGGTAAATAGACAGCAATGAAAAATATAGATAAACACTCTTGGTAAATAGATAAACTCTCTTGGTAAATAGTATGGTCTACAGCTTATCATGAGGTATTCTAACTCCTTAATATTAGAGATTGCGCACCAGCTGTTATTAACAAAGAGACACACACCTCCCCCCTTGAGTTTACCAGACGCTGTCGTTCTGTCCTGCCGATGCATAGAAAAACCAGCCAGATGTATATTATCCATGTCCTGGTTCTGCCACCACTCTGAGAAACAGGTCCCGTTGATAGGTTAGTCTCGAACTAACTGCGGTTGAAAATGAGTCGCCTGGCTAAAACCGCCACTTTTACTGAAACGTTGATTAATGTGCACTGGCCCTGTAAAAATAATAAATAAATAAAAATAATTAACTCAACGGAGCTCGTCTAGTTTGTTCTCCAGTGATTGTACGTTCGCCAATAGAATGGAGGGTAGAGGCGGTTTATGTACTCGCCAACATAGTTTTGTCAGGGTGCCTGCACGTCGGCCTCTAGATCCATTTTTTTATTTTACAAGTCTCAGGGATTAGGGCCTGGTTCGGTTGAGCAGTATTTCCTGCGTCTCTGACTCGTTGAAGTAGAAATCTTCATCCAAATCGAGGTTAGTGATATCGCTGTTCTGATGTCCAGAAGCTCTTTTTGGTCATAGGAAACGATGGTGGAAACATTATGATCAGCGCAAAAAAAACCTGCAGAATTGGTCAGGAGCCCATAAAATGGCAGCTATCCATTGCAGCGCCATTCTCGGATCCCTCATGACCCGGTTGGACATGACTCCAACATTGTCACCAGGAGGGATCAGCTAATGAAGTTGGCCACTAGAGGCCTCTATCATTCTTTATAGTTGAAATGTACTTTTTCTGAGAAAATGTGCAAGAATTGCCAACACATTTTAAAGTAATCATAAGAATATTTCATTGTCATATAAAAACAAAATCTGCTCCTCTCTCGACGTAGATCGATTAACTTCACTGTTTTCGGCGTTGGACCCGCAGTCCACCACCTACATGTATTGATAAAGCTTGCATTATGGATATTTCAAAATTCTGATTGACACATCACTGTCAATCATTGTGATTGTCGAATAGAAACGTGAATGGAAAGGCGTTGCCATATGTAATTGGCTGAATTTCTTTCTATCTCTACCCTGATAGGTGTGGGTCTAATATGGGTATGTGTCATACATTCCGGAAGAAGCCCTTTGCTAGAGCCGGGGTGGTGTTTTCCGCCTTGACGAAGAAAGTTGTGCAAAGGCGGGCTGCTGGTTTCTGTATTCCGAGAAAATGGACAGCCAGGGAAGGAAAGTGGTGGTTTGTGACAATGGGACCGGGGTAAGTTTACAAACCGTGACCATGTTCTATCGTCAAATTATGAGCGTTCCGGCTTTTGTGCTGTGCATTTTGGCAGAGGAGACGAGATGGGGAGGAACAGGAAGTAGCTCGCTTCATTGCTAGCTAGTGTAGCCACGGTCTGGGTGTGTAGTCAAAGGAATTTGTCTGTCAGCTTGTCAATTAGTTATGCATTCATTGAGGTTGGTGCATCTGTCAATTAGAGGTGGCAAGGTTCACACCGGTCGGTGGAATGTTTAGTGTACCGATTGTTTACTAGAATTCGTGAATCAGTAGCCATAAATATTGTTATCGTAGCTGTCGGCTGCTCGTGCTGACATTGCGAACTCGAATCGTCTCGAGCTAGTTAGGCGGCTGGCCAGCAAGCTCAATAGCTAGCAGTCAACGTTACAAATCACTTAAATCTCGTGTTCTGCCACATTTAGCTACATCAACTATTTCTTCATCAGACATCATTACCCTGCATTTCCATCCCTTGCTTCAATTTGATTGTTAGCTCAAACTAACAAGATAAGGGCTCTCTGTAAGAACTTGCCAGCATCATTGTTAATTGCAATGAATTGGACAAGGAAAAGAGGTGATCTGTTGCTTTTTATTCAGTAACTCCAAATGTTTAGATACAGTTTGGTGTTGTTCACAAAGAATGATGATCCAGCATATGTAGCCCCGCCCTCAACGAAACCTCTTCAAACTTGTAGCTAGTATTTTACACTGCTACATTGTTGCATTGTCTGTTGCGTAATTGGATGAGGATTTGCGCATATAGTTTTACTAAACCAGGCAGCAACAAACAAGTATTACAATTAAAGTATTGCTATGAACTGTTGAACAAGGCAAGTTAACCAACTAAACTTGTCTCGAGCAGTAGATAATGCGCATGCCTCATTCTTGTACAGTGAGGAAGTCAGAAACCATTCTTCCATGTAAGGAGTTATCAGATCTATTGCAACTCTCTTGTAAAATATATTTGTAAACATGAGTCATCCGGTTGAAATTGACAAATATTACAATTAATTGTTTTCACCTCCACCATTTTACCTTAAATACTATCTATTTCTGCTGTCTACATTTTTTTTTTTTGCCATGTTCCATTCAGTGGTTAGCTGAATCAGTCTCTCTCCAGCTACCTACCACAAATAAACGATGCTGCTTACAGCCTTTGTTCACACTTCGAATAAAACAGCCTGATAGCTATTCATAGCTCGGTGAGTGTAAATGGGACACGCTGGACACTGTAGACTACCTTCTGTCTTAATTATTGTCTTTGAGTAACCCCTTCCTCTCTGAGCTGATAATGTCATGTCTACTTGATGATGCATGTTATACACTTATTTTATTCTTATTACCGGAAGGTTGAGAATGAGAAGATCATTTACAGTGCCTTCGGAAAGTATTCAGACCCCTTAACTTTTTCCACATTTTGTTACATTACAGCCTTATTCTAAAATTAAAAAATAATCAGCAATCTACTGACAGTACCCCATAATCACAAAGCAACTGTTTTTTGTATACATTTTTGCAAATGTATTAATAATGTAAAACTGAAATACCTTATTTACATAAGTATTCAGACCCTTTGCTATGAGACTCAAAATTGAGTTCATGTGCATCCTGTTTCCATTGATCATCCTTGAGATGTTTCTACAACTTGATTGTAGAAACACCTGTGGTAAATTCAATTGATTGGACATGATTTGGAAAGGCACACACCTGTCTAATATAAGGTCCCACAGTTGACAGTGCATGTCAGAGCAAAAACCAAGCCATGAGGTTGACGGAATTGTCTGTAGCGCGCCGAGACAGGATTGTGTCGAGGCACAGATCTGGGAAAGGGTACAAAAAAATGTCTGCAGCATTGAAGGTTCCCATGAACACAGTGGCCTCCATCATTCTTAAATGGAAGAAGATTGCTCAGTTTGGCCGCCCGGAGAAGGGCCTTGGTCAGGGAGGTGACCAAGAACCCAATGGTCACTCTGACAGAGCTCTAGAGATCCTCTGTGGAGATGGGAGAACCTTCCAGAAGGACAACCATCTCTGCAGCACTCCACCAATCAGGCCTTTATGTTGAGTGGCCAGACGGAAGCCACTCCTCAGTAAAAGGCACATGACAGCCCGCTTGGAGTTTGCCAAAAGGCACCTAAAGGCTCTCATACCATGAGAAACAAGATTCTCTGGTCTGATGAAACCACGATTGAACTCTTTGGCCTGAATGCCAAGCGTCACGTCTGGAGGAAATCTGGCACCATCCCTACGGTGAAGCGTGGTGGTGGCAGCATCATGCTGTGGGGATGTTTTTCAGCGGTAGGGACTGGGAGACTAGTCAGGATTGAGGCAAAGATGAACGGAGCAAAGTACAGAGAGATCCTTGATGCTCCAGAGCACTCAGGACCTCAGACTGGGGCGAAGGCTCACCTTCCAACAGGACAACAACCCTAAGCACACAGCCAAGACAGCGCAGGAGTGGCTTCGGGACAAGTCCCTGAATGTCCTTGAGTGGCCCAGCCAGAGCCCGGACTTCAACCTAATCGAACATCTCTGGAGAGACCTGAAAATAGCTGTGCAGCAACGCTCTCCATCCAACCTGACAGAGCTTGAGAGGATCTGCAGAGAAGAATGGGAGAAACTCCCCAAATACAGGTGTGTCATACCCAAGAAGACTTGAGGCTGTAATCACTGCCAAAGGTGCTTTAACAAAGTACTGAGTAGAGGGTCTGAATACTTATGTAAATGTGATATTTCATTATTATATATATATATATATATATATATATATATATATATATATATATATATATATATATATATATATATATATATATTTTTTTTTTTTAATTAGCAAACATTTCTAAAAACGTGTTTTTGCTTTGTCATTATGGGGTATTGTGTGTAGATTGAGGGGGGAAAAACAATTTAATCAATTTTAGAATAAGGCTGTAACCTAACAAAATGTGAAAAAGTCAAGGGGTCTGAATTCTTTTCGAAGGCACTGTATGTAATGTAACGTAGGTGAAAGAAGGAAGATTATGTAATGAATCATTAAAAAGAAATCCCAAGGGATTTTAAACATACATAGAAAAGTACTTCTATCGACTCATGTGCTAGGCTATTCCTTGAAGCAAACGCCCAGTACAACCTAACAGGTTTGAATGAAATTCCCTGCATAGGTTTTCTACGTAACTTCCTAAGCATGCTGCAGGTCAGGCACATCAGGTAGTGATTGTGGGATGATAACACTACCAATGCTGTAACTTTCTCTGTAACCCCTCTGAGAGTGTTCACAAACAAAGTAGGGTGGAGTTGCCCCCAGATGCTGGTCTTTTGTCCGTTTTTGCATTTCCCCCACTAATGGTTAGGATTTGGGGAGGGCAAGCTGATCCTAGATCTGTATCTAGGGGCAACTCATAAAGCACCATGTGACTCAGAAAGTACAGAAGGCTGTGAAGTGAAGTGCATTACTGCATTATCGATCAGGCTAGGTTATGTCAGAGTTATTGGGCTAAAAGGTTTTCTTTTAATGGAGTCTGGGCTAACTACTTTGATCAGATTTCTAGTATTTGGCTATAGGTCTATTATTGATCTCTATTCATTGTTTTGTCATTCTGTGTGCTATGAACAACTTGCAAAAAATAATGTTTGTCACTGACCCTGCCTTTGTCTCCCTTTTAATCCTAGTTTGTGAAGTGCGGCTATGCAGGCTCCAATTTCCCAGAGCACATTTTCCCTGCGTTGGTTGGCAGGCCAATCATTCGCTCCACAGCTAAAGTGGGAAACATTGAGATCAAGGTAACCTCACTCGATTACTTCACAGGAGTGTTAGATCCCTTTTTATATCTAGACAAAAACATGTATTTTTGTAATTACTAAAGAAAGTGGTAATAACCTGTTTTGAAAGGGGGTCATATAAACATTGCATATTTTTTTTCAACAGTTAACATACCGTGAATTCTGTCTGAAATAGGTATTAGTATGCGTGTTGAGTGTAATACAGAATACATTGTAATATGGGTCCTGTTTTGTCATTTGTACCTATCATCTGGGGAAAGGGGATACCTAGTCAGTTGTACAATTTAATTCATTCAACCAAAATGTGTCTTCTGCTTTTAACCCCCTCTGAATCAGAGAGGTGCGGGGGCTGCCTTAATCGACGTCATCGGGGGGTGGGTTGGGTGGGTGTTAACTGCCTTGCTCAAGGGCCGAACAGCATTTTTTCCCACCTTGCCGGCTCGGGGATTCAAACCAGCGACCTTTTGGTTACTGGCCCAACAGTCTTAACCGCTAGGCTAACTTCTTCATAGCCCTCATGAATAGGACATTTTCTTTTTTGTGGAGATTTAGGGAAGTTCTGAAATGACTGCAATGACTTGTGGAGTAGACCATGGTTCTAAGTTTTTCTTTTTCAGAAGAAACCTACATGGAGAATGGTGCACATTTCTTGATTTACACTACTTTATGTTAGATTACATTTTGCTTAGTCCCTCCACTGTGAACTTGTTTGAGCAATTTTCCTGACACTTATCCTGGACAAGGAAGCTATTTCAATGGAGATTCTCATATTATGACCATGCTTTAGTCTAGGCCTTAATCTGTGTTTTTGAAACCGGCCCTTTGAGTTTAGTTTCTCGCAGTATTTGAGAGTTTAAAAAAAGTATTTCCTCTATTGAGTGTCCTCTGAAAATCCAACAATCCAACACACTGGTCCCTATGGGAAACGAGGCTAATCTTTACCATGGCTGGCTGAGTCCCAAATGCACTATAGTGCACTACTTTGAACCCTATGGGCCTGATCAAAAGTAGTGCACTGCATAGGGAATAGGGTGCCATTTGGGACGCAGCGCATGATTTGTTGATTTAGTCTAGATGTCGCACCTAGTCTTGTTATCAGGGCGTTATACATTAACAATTCCCATTGATAACATTGCAGCATTATATGAGCGGATGGGTGGGCGTCGGCAATGGTTTTTGAAGGACACACTGATTCACCTCTGACCTTGGCTCCTCTGTCCTCCTCTCTCTCTGTTCTATCTTCTGACCCCCTGCTTCATCCCTCTCTTCCTCCCACCTCTCCTCCTTCTCTCCTGTTGAGGTAGAATAACAGAAAGATGGTAAGTGTGTATGTTTGCAGATTCATGGGCCCCTGCTGTCTGCTCGGACAGTGGAATGGCTGCGCTCGTCATCGACAAGTGGTTGTTTTCTTTTTCTTTCTGAGAGATCTGTCAATTGTTTGGCATTGCTTCCTCATTCCCCCTCTACTACTCTTTCCCCAGCGTTCTGTGATGAAATGGTGTTCCTGCATTCTTTTTTCAATCAACACGTTAAATACAGTGGTCTGAAAACAAAGACAGACATTCATGGTCTTGTGTACATACAAGCAGCTGCAGAAGGAAACCGTGATACCAATAGTAGAGATATCATCACATGCGTTTAGCAGAGGAAATCATGAGAAGGGGAACATGTCTGCTGTGGCTTCTCATGTTAAAATAAACCTGCAAGCCTGCTCCTCATAGCATAAGAAACTACCACATTGAGCATGAGTTTTCCCATGCAGTTCTCTGCCAATATGAATGACCTGTTTGTTGGGTGGTAGACAGTCAGACCTATTCTGAGTTTGCCTATACTGTCGGTTATAGACATTTTTCAATAGGATGGATTCCATTTTACTAACAGTGTGCTCTGACTGCATGGCTGGAATCTCTATCTAATGTATCCTTCTCTACCGCCTGCTCTCTGGAGCAATGCTGAGGAGCAGTACTGAAGTCTGATCACTAAAAGCAATGTGCCCGCAGAATGACTAGATGTTGACTACAACTATAATAAGTGATGCTTGACTTGTTTAACCTTGGCCAACACCTCCCTTGGTTTTGTGGCATGCACATTTCATTTTAGGGAAGTTCTTTAAGTTGGTTCGGTAGTGTATTTTAAGATGGTGCATGTCCTTTTGTGACATTGTTACCTTCTAACCCAGATCTATCCAGCCTCCTTTGTTGTTGTTGCTGTGGTCAGTCCGCACTGACAGTCAGTTTGTTGCTGTGGTACATCAATGACTTGGATGGAGGACAGTAATAATATTGCAGTACAGATAATAATATTGCAGTAATATTCAACGGCTACTGCACTATTGGGGTCCCTCCAAAACGGCGGGTTCATTTCAAAAGTCACACCCTGGTTTTGACCCTAGTCTGATAAACTTGGATCTTTATCCCCTCCCTCCCCAGGACCTGATGGTGGGGGATGAGGCGAGCGAGCTGCGCTCCATGCTGGAGGTGAACTACCCCATGGAGAACGGCATCGTGAGGAACTGGGATGACATGAAGCACCTGTGGGACTACACCTTTGGTCCCGGAAAGCTCAACATCGACTCGCGCAACTGCAAGATCCTGCTCACCGAGCCGCCCATGAACCCAACCAAGAACCGCGAGAAGATCATTGAGGTGCGTATACAGTTTCCTTTTGTTAACCCACAACTACCAAATCCGTTTTCAGAGGACAATTTCATGAACATGCTTTAGTTTTGAGTGTGTGTGTGTGTGTGTATTCTGGAGTGTACCCGGAACGGCTGGAGGAGATCTCCTGTAAGGCCTTTTATAAGGCCTTTTAAATGATTCATCAGTCATAACAGGGATGCTCTGTGCTGAGGAGACACTAGCGCTCCCGCTAAGGAGGTTTATCTTGGAGTTGCAACTTGCCAGTCATTGTGACTAAGGCAGCAGTGCTGCCTGGCAGACCTGGGTTCAACAAGTATTTGCACTCTTTCAAACACTTAGTTTGATTGAGCCTGTCTGGAGTTTCACATGGGTGGACGTTGGACTTTTGGGACTACTCCATTGCTTCCATTGCGCCCGGCAAGGTCAATCAACCACAGCTAAAGTATTTGAAAGATTTGTAATACTATTTGAACCCAGGTCTGCTGCCTGGCGACCAGCTCCTCAGTGGGAGTCAGTCAGAGCCACTGTTATTAATGATTCAGGCTGTCCTCTGTGGGGTGAGGATAAGTCCTTATCCCCCTTTTCACCCATTTATACTTCAGGTTTATTAACATGGAGGTCTATTCCTTGTGAGGGGAAGTTGAGGTTAGATTTGTTGCTGTTTTCCTAGCAGTGCAAAATGCAAAAACAAAGGTAATTTGTATAAGCAAGATGCTAAGTTACTGTTTTCTTTTGGCAGTGACTATACATTCCAGTGACATACTCTTGCACTCCCTACCTCTTTCCTAGGTGATGTTTGAGACCTACCAGTTCTCTGGGGTTTACATAGCCATCCAAGCTGTGCTCACACTCTATGCTCAAGGTAGGTTCTTTAAAACAAAATGAGGCCACTAGAAGGAAGGTAGGACACCATACCCAGTGGAGAGCACTGGGTACCTGAGATTTCACTCAACGAATTGCAAGTTAAAGTACCTTTCAGAACACATGTAGGAGGTTAAACACGGTAATTCACTTTTGCTACGTTTCTACCATGGTAGCAATAATTATTTTAGGCTTATACTTTATTTTCCGGTACAGAAATGACCAGGTATTTCCATTTTTTAAATGGTTATTAGTTAGTAGTTACACTAATAACCTATGAGTTACTTGTTTGTTTCTTTGGGAAACAAATGAAAACAATTTATTTGGTACCAGATAGTTACCAATTATTTTAAGTACCAGAAAGTACCCATTGACACCACATCCTTTCCTACAGTAGTAAATACCTAGTATCATAAAATAAAGTGCTTCCATTTGTGCTGTACTGCTTGTATTTATAACATCGAGGTCTTTCTCTGGAAAAAATGAACACAGCTGCGGAATGAGGGATGAAACAGGCTGTGCTAATGTGTGATCCTTTCAGTGGCAGGCCGAGGGTTGAATATGCAGTAGCACGTAGTTGAATAGGTAGCAGTATACTTCTTGTTGTTCTATACTAGACTTTCATTGGCCAGCACATTTGTAGGATATAGGCCTTTCATTGGCCTGTACATTTGTTTGATATTGAACCAATATATTCTGACGGAAAACTCTTGACACCAAGAAATCGGTATTAACAATTAATAAAAAGCTTTCCGTTTCAAACAAGTAATGACAGAAATGGTCTATAATGTTGATATGGGCTTTGGAAAATGTGTTTTCTCACTGGCCCTATTCTGATGTTGGCACTGGTGTGTTTTTTAGGTCTACTGACGGGCGTGGTGGTGGACTCTGGTGATGGTGTCACCCACATCTGCCCCGTGTACGAAGGCTTCTCCCTGCCCCACCTGACCCGACGCCTGGACATTGCAGGACGGGATATCACGCGCTACCTCATCAAGGTACACCCTCGTTCCCCACACGTGACTCTGGTCTTAAAATGTCCTGTCCAGAAACAACTCCTAGCCCCTAGGCATGTAGATATGAGAAGACTGAATAACACACTATGATGGATATTGCACCTTGCCCATTGGAGCTACTACCATATATATTTATACATATCTAGCCGAATTCTTTCAGATCTACACAAGAGCCTAGGGGGAACTAACTAGGGGTTGATTCCCGGACAGGGCCTTTGATAAGCTTATTTCCCTCATGAGTATGTCTGATGACTTGCTAGTGGAAAGCAGTCGATTGTAAACCACACCTGTTCATTATTACATGTCAAGATTTGTGAGGAGAGATTAGGAAAGGTGACTATTTTAAAGCGTATTGGAGACTTCAAAAATGAATTTTGCAGTCCTTTACAACTATGAGATCTCTGCAAACCAATCAAACCCATCCCTGACCTCTGACCTTTATCCATCGTCCAGCTGCTGTTGCTGAGGGGCTACGCCTTCAACCATTCGGCGGACTTTGAGACGGTGCGCATGATGAAGGAGAAGCTGTGCTACGTGGGCTACAACATCGAGCAGGAGCAGAAGCTGGCGTTGGAGACCACCGTGCTGGTCGAGTCCTACACGGTCAGTAACAGACTTACACGGTCATCATGCTGGTCGAGTCCTACACGGTCAGTAACAGACTTACACGGTCATCGTGCTGGTCGAGTCCTACACGGTCAGTAACAGTCTTACACGGTCATCATGCTGGTCGAGTCCTACACTTTCAGTCTCATGTCTGTTCAACCCCCCCACCAGTGGCAACCTTTGTTCTTGTATAGTAGGTCACAATGGAAAGCTGACATTAGTGTTCTTATGGTACAAGTTCAGGTAGTACAACCCTGTTTCAATCAAAATATTTTCTCCTGTTGTTTTGTGCATTCTGAGCCCAACCCTGCTTTGTCATCTAAACAGCACACCAGATCAGTGTTGACTAGTTACTTGGAAAAGTAATATTACTAGTTACATTTAACAAAAGTAACGCGTTACGTTATAATATTACTTTGTGTGGAAAGTAATGCATTAAATTAGTAGTTATATTACTTTGTTACTTTCATGATTTTTTTATTTTTTTTAAATCTAATTGTTTGCTTGACTGTCGGAGGGAGCAAGGTGAACCGTGTGCTCTACCAAAGATGGGCTACTTACTAACTCAGGTTTGAGCACTAGTTTCTCCTTTCATCGGTGGCGCTCCTTTCCTGTGCTAGTCAACAAGTGCTGTGCTATATATGGGCTGCTTAATTAGCCATATATACTGTAAGCCAAACATCTGTACAGATTTCCTATCTTTTCATTCAAAATATTTCTCTCGAGCCGCATGTTCATAGAGATGTATAGCGGGCACATTTGTCTCTAGACAGGAAAGCCTCTAAGGGCTTTGCTATCACAGAAGCGATCAATGGCAAAGATCAGAGGTGCACCCCTCTATATATTTCAGCTGCCATGACATTTCTCCAAACAGCCTTTCTCCGCTCGATCGAGAACTAAATGAGGAAGCAATTTGAGATCGGATCATTTGTGGTCCTCTGTAGCTCAGCTGGTAGAGCACGGCGCTTGTAACGCTAAGGTAGTGGGTTCGATCCCCGGGACCACCCATACACAAAAAAAAAAAAAATGTATGCACGCATGACTGTAAGTCGCTTTGGATAAAAGCGTCTGCTAAATGGCATATTATATTATATTATTATTATCATGGAAACGTGCCCGGTAGAGAGAGAATTCTGAAAGTAATGCACGTTGTTTGACAGTGTAACTGTAATAATATTACCCAATTTGAAAAAGTTAAAAGTTAGTTATAAAAGTAATCTGATTATGTAATGCATTACTTTTATAATGCATTACCCCCAACACTCCACCAGAGTCTTACCTGGTAAGGGTGACACCATCCTACACCAAGAATAAAAGGATTCATCTGTATTTGAGGACCGTCTATATGGTAACACTACCTCCTTGTGGACATAATGTATCATGCAGATGATCAGATTATATTTTTAGAACAGTAGAACCCATATTTAGTGTGGGAGGAGCTCTTGAACCAAGCTCTGGATGCCCCCAGGTTACTTAGTCAAGTCAACCACGTGCACAGATCCCTGAGCAACCTTGGTTCGATGGCCGGGAGGGGTTTGGCGGTGAACCACGAAGTAACCGCGAGTCCCTGTGATGTAAAGAGGGAGTGGACGGAATTTTCCATATGTGTGGCGGGCGGCGGCGCACCTCCCTGTTTCCCTGCCCAAATCCTGGAGAGGGAGAAGGAGAGGCGGAGGATGGAACAAGAGCAGTACTGTAGCGTTGAAGAAACAACTCCCCCTCCATGGGCGTGACATCATTTCCTGTACGGCCCAGACTCCCACACAACGTGCTGACCTGGTTTCTGTTTCCTCCTCTGGACTCCAGACCGGGGCCGTCAATGGACCCTTTATGCTCCCCCACATAGTGTTCTGCCACGCTCTGCAAAAGGCCTGTCTGTCAGCCGGCTCAATCTGACCAGAGGGAGAGAGACTCTTACTTAACGTTGCCAGTGTCCAAACATTGTCTATTGTCCATCTCTAGCCTAGCATTGCCTTCCGATTTCCCTAGCAGTGTTCTAACATGAAGAAAGCCATCAGTCCTGTCTTGATGTCAACTAAATGCTTGTGTGAATGTTGTTCCCCTTTCTGTGTCCTTAGCTCCCCGACGGCAGGATGATAAAGGTGGGAGGGGAGCGGTTCGAGGCCCCTGAGGCTCTTTTCCAGCCCCACCTCATCAATGTGGAGGGAGTCGGGGTGGCAGAGCTCCTCTTCAACACCATCAATGCAGCAGACATCGACACCAGGTAACTCCATGACAGACTCCCCCTACTTACTAGTGACCTAGTAATTTCCAATCCTCTCTCCTTTCCTTTTCACTTCCTCTATCTCCCTTTTTCATTTCATTAGTTCACGTTCTAGTCATTGAGTGGATGCTCTTGAGCAGTGTGATGGTGTAGAACTGCATAGGCAAAACCCTAGCAGTGCTATGATGGAATTAGGGCTGTCCCCGACTAAAAAAGTTGTCTTGGTCGACCTATCAATCGATCGAAATGTTTAAATGTGTATTTTTCCATATATAAACACATCCTATGTGTTATAATCAAATCAACTATACAGTGCATTCGGAAAGTATTCAGGATTTGAGAGGCTTGAGAGGGTTTGCAGAGAAGAATGGGAGAAACTCCCCAAATCAGGTGTGCCAAGCTTGTAGCGTCATACCCAAGAAGACTCGAGGTTGTAGTCGCTGCCAAAGGTGCTTCAACAAAGTACTGAGTAAAGTGTCTGAATACTTATGTAAATGTGATATTTCCGGGGTAATTTTTTTTTTTTTATAGCAAAAATGGCTAAAAACCTGTTTTTGATTAGTCATTATTGGATATTGTGTGAAGATTGATGAGGAAAAAAACTATTTAATCGATTTTAGAATAAGGCTGTAACGTAACAAAATGTGGAAAAAGTCAAGGGGTCTGAATACTTCCCGAATGCACTGAGCTTGTCAGATGCTTTAAGTGAACTGTTTGATGAAATAATTAAGACAAATGACTAGACAGAGTCCGACCGCAATTTATTTGATTGTGGCTCAGACTTGCTGCGCTGTGTTAAAAAAATCCCTAATTTGTTTAGTAAAAACATTCCCTATTCCCTCAACCCTTGCTCTCGTTACATGACACGTATGCATCTCATGCACGTGACCAATAGGGCCAGACCTATAGCATATCATAATCACATCAATAAATTGGTTATAACAAACTCTGAACACGTGACAGCAGAATGGAATGCGGAGGACATGACAAACTTGAAACGGGGGAATGTTTACTGGTTGCTCAGGAGGTAAAGGGGAAGTCAGATGTGTGGAATCAATTTGACTAGTTGTGGAAAATACTGGAGATTAAGAAAAATAAGGTAAGGAGCAAGCGCTGCGTGCATATTATGTGTGCCAAACAGGTGCTGTTAGATTACAATATCATTTTTCTGACCGTTTTGGAACAATGTAAAAAACACGAAATAAATTATAAGCGTACCAGAGAGGCTGTTGTAATGTTTTTTTGTAAAGCCTTTATTACAGCAAAGATTAAAAACAGCATTCATTCGTGAATGCAATTTCCGAAATGGAACGGTTTAGGCCTATTTATTGTTATGCTAATTATTCAATAGTCGCTTTATTTTATTTTAACTAAAATGCTTGATTGCGTATCAAATCATGAATGACTCGTATGCTGTGTGATGACATTAACTAATACATTATTGATTGATACAGTAGCCTGTATAAGTATTGAAATATAGGCCTAAGTAAGTTACGGTATTAACAATTAACAGGATGCGCTCTTTGGCCTACAGCTTGGTGATGGTTATTCAAGGCTGCTATACTTATGACAATGACATTACTTATGATTATAATGATGATCATAATATTAATAACAATAAGAAGGAGATCAAGGAAAAAGGAGGGTTGTTATTACTATTATTATTATTATTATAAATCATTTTCTGACAATTTGGAAAGGTGTAAACACTAAATACATTATAAATAATACCAGAGAGGCTGGTCTAATGAAAAAAAAAAACTTTATTACAGCATAGCAAAGATTTAAAAACAGCCAAATTTGTGAAATTGTTTATCCGACATGTGGTTGCGTGAGGCTTGGTGCTCACAGAATCAGTAGGCTATTAAACAAACACTCAAACAGGCAATAGAAGTAGGATCTGTGTTATTTCTGTAGCGATATATATGGATGATTTATAAAGCCATGCACATTTAACAGTTAGGCCATTGATTATACACCTAATTAAGTTGGTTTTCTCTCTTCACTTTTCTTAGACATGGCAAGGGCTGTTTTTCTCATCTCCTAACTCCGCTGCTGCCTCCGCCAAATTGTTCTCAACACCAATATGCTGGTTAACTTTGCTATTATGCAAATAGAAACATGGCCTAGGAAAAGGCGCCAATTCAACAGCGCACTGATGTGTTTCAGAACCGCGGACAGCGACCACTATCCAACGAGGGAGGAAGCGCATTGGTTATAAAATTATTATTTTTATTAGTGTTACACCATTGTTCTTATGTAATATAAAAATATACAATTTCAGTAGCACATGTCTTAGACTGATGGACTGTGCCATCCCCACTGCCTCCACAATGGATCAGTCCACTCAGACAGGAGCCAATCAGACAGGTGTCTCGTACACCATGGTTTATTATTTTTTGCTACTGCTCGACTAAAGCAGTCTCGGTTGACCAACAGCCTATCGACCAAACAGTCGACCAGTTGACTAAATGGGGTCAGCCCTAGATGAATTATCACCATTTTTCTCCATATTGTATTTTTGGTTTTCTATTCTCTACAGCCCTTCTCTTCCCTAAACATCCTCACCTCTCCTCAGGGCTGAATTCTACAAACACATTGTGGCTGAATGTTCTCTCTTTTCCTCTCTCCATGTCACCATTCTTACTCACCTGAAGTGATTTCTCTCCATTCCTCTTCCTTCCTCCATGTCTTCCTCTCCTCCCTAAACGTCTTCTCCTTCTCTCCACAGGTCTGAGTTCTACAAGCACATAGTGCTGTCGGGGGGCTCCACCATGTACCCTGGCCTTCCCTCTCGACTGGAGCGGGAGCTCAAGCAGCTCTACCTGGAGCGCGTGCTGAAGGGAGACGTGGATAAGCTCTCGGTGAGGACACACACACAGAGTGCCATTTATATATTTACTTTTTAAGTAGCATGCTTGAAGTACATGTCATATTTTATTGTTGCTGTTTTTAGTGCCGGTTTTACTGTCCAATGTTTGGCTTTTAACAGATGGACAACTACTAACAGACATTTTACTATCTATTTTCTCGCTGCAGTCATTTGATCGGCCACCAGGAGGCGGTGTAGCCCTAAATTGAATTTGTGTACACAACACAAGCAATGTGCTTCTTCAACACAGAGTGAACTGTCTTTGTCATGGGACCATGTTTAAATCATGCGCTTGACAACGAAATTAAAATATAATGTCTCATTGTTCCTCACTCATTCCTTTACACACTGATTGCTCAATTTGGCAACAATATCCATTTCAGAATTTTCAATGCCTGCTGGTTGAGTTCATGGAGACAGCCTTTTACTTTAACCTGTAATTATTAGACGATTTCACACCTATTTTTAGCTAAGGTTGTTAACAGACACTAACAGATATTTTTCCTTCTCCTCCCACTCTTCTTCTGTCTCTTTCCCTTTATCTTCTATTTCTCCTCTTCCCCCTCTTCTTATTGTGCTCTTGCTCTCCCTTGTCGTACTCTTCCCTCCTCATCTTCTATTCTGGCTCTCCTCCTTCCCTGCTCGTGTGCAGAAATTCAAGATCCGGATCGAGGACCCCCCTCGGCGCAAGCACATGGTGTTCCTGGGCGGGGCCGTGCTGGCCGACATCATGAAGGACAAGGACAACTTCTGGCTGACGAGGGAGGAGTACCAGGAGAAGGGGATTCGTGTCCTGGAGAAGCTGGGCGTGACCGTCAGATAAACCCCCTCCAAGATGCACGTGTCTGGGCTAAGTCTGAAATGGCACCCTATTCCCTTAGTGCATTACTTTTGACCAGACCCCATAGGGTAGTGCACTATCTAGGGATTAAAAGTAGTGCACTATCTAGGGAATAGGGTGCCATTTGGGATGCTGCCTTGTTTTCTCTCCCGTCCTCCTTCTCTGCCACGTCCTCCACTTGATATCCATCTATCGCTCACCTCTTCTTCTTCTCGACGCGATCATCTGTTTTTACCACCTCTGTCCCAGATTTGCTCTCTCACCCTCTCCAAGGGCATGTAGGGACGGACGGAAGGGAGGGAGGGACGAATGGGGTTGGGGAGGTGGGAGGAGATGGATGAGGAGCTAACAAGTCATCTCCTGGGAATAGTTAAAATCATGTTACCCAACTTATTCGGTCAAAACACGATCCCAATGATCATTAAGATGAAGTCAATTATTATTAGGGATTCATTTATAGAGGGGGTATCGGATTGCGCTGTGTTGTGGGCACAGGGTACACAAGGGGCCCCCATCAAAGGCAAGCTGCCCTTCTTTTTAAATCCACCCCTCCGCCTATCTTAGTCTTTTGTCCAGTCTTAATTGTCAGGGTGATTGCTTGCTCCTCTTGAGGCCCTCATAACGAATGGGTACACGCTCTGTTTATCCCTGAGGTTAATTTAAGGTTGTTTTAACGTTGGGAGGAGGTCAGGGGGTGATGGTGGGTTAGAGGGCAGGTGGTTTTTGGGGCATGTATCTCCTTCTCACAGGGTTCACCTGCCCACTTGTCCGACTCCCATATCCAAACAGTCTGTTGCCATCATGTGATGGTGACAAAAGGAAACGGTTGGCCTTCCCTCACGATAAAAAAGGCATTTCATTCCACTGATGGCAAAATATTTGCCATTTTATTCAATTCCAATGAGGACTCCTCAGCCTTTTCTTTGAAGTCACGTTTTGTGTTCACATTCATTTTGCTGATGCGCTTTCTTTTTGGAGGAGAAGAGATTTTGCCTTTTGTTTTGTTGGACTTGTTATTTGTACGTTTGTGTGTATTTCTTTGCAGTGCATTACTCCCGTGTTTTCTGGTAAAGAGTGAGGATGTGTCGTCCTCATCATGGCTGTTGGACACACGAGTAATTCGGTTTTTAAGGTCTGGGTTACATTCTGCCCTCAACAACAAGTCTAAGATCTCTATCCCAAGCCTATCCTTAACCATTGTGAGCTAAACAATACATCAGACCTAGGACCAGTTGTTAAGGGCATACTGAACCCTAACCTGTTTAGAGGAAGTCATTCTGAGACCAGTAGGAACTCTCCCTATTCTCAGCTCCAGTGAAGATTCATTTTGAGGTCAGGGGTTATTGGGGGTGGGGATTTGTTGGGGGGTGTTGAACATTTGTAATATTAATAAGAATTTGGTTGTCAGTAGACATGGAGACCACATAAAAGCTGGTATTTAAGGTTTTCCTTTTTGGGTTTTCATATGTATATTGGAGGCACTTACACAATATATATGTATTATTTTCTTTTTTGACAAAACGGTCATCCAGTGCCAAGTGCAGTTATTGTAGCTGGATCTTTTGTTTTTTTAGTTTTTGTTCATAGCATAACTGCCTACCGCTGATTTAAATAAAGCAAAGTGATTTATATATACCTGGTTGTGCTCTGTCTTTGAGATGGACCATGTGGTCGCCATAAATACTTGTGACATTATCGTCGTTGCCGGCAGTGATCCTAAATAAGAATGAATTAGAAGAGGTGAATTGCCTCAAAATAATGAGTTGGTACATTCACGTGTACGGATGCATGGGTATGCTGTGTAACTATGTGGTCATATTTAGAATGAAGGCTGCAGAGAAGAATGCGAGTGGCTCTTGGTGAGTGTATGTCAAATAATTGTATTCGTCACATGTTCGTAAACAACAGGTGTAGACTAACACTGAAATGCTTACGGGCCCTTCCCAACAATGCAGAGAGAAAGAAAATAGTAAAACAAATAATAAATAAATACACAATGAGTAACACTAACTTGGCTATATACACAGGGTACCAGTACTGGGTCCATGTGCAGGGGCATGAGGTAATTCATGTAGATATGTATATATGACTAGGAATAAAGTGACAGATAAAACAGTAGCAGCAGTGTATGTGATGAGATCAAGTTAGTGCAAAAAGGTTAAATGCAGATAATCTGGATAGTTATTTGGTTACCTATTTAATGAACTATTTAGCAGTCTTCGGGCTTGGGGGTAGAACCTGTTCAGGGTCCTGTTGGTTCCAGACTTGCCGTGCGGTAGCAGAGAGAACAGTCTTTGGGTGGCTGAAGTCTGACAGTTTTTACGGCCTTCTGACACTGCCTGGTATAGAGGTCCTGGATGGCAGGGAGCTCGGCCTGTTCGCACTACCCTCTGTAGCGCCTTGCGGTCAGATGCCAAGCAGTTGCCATACCAAGCGGGGATGCAGCCAGTCAAGATGCTCTCGATGGTGCAGCTGTATAACTTTTTGAGGATCTGAGGGCTCATGCCAAATCTTTTCAGCCAACTGAAGTGGCAGAGGCGTTGTCGTGGCCTCTTCACGGATGTGCTGGTGTGTGTGGACCATGATAGATCCTTAGTGATGTGGACACAGAGAAACTTGATGCTCTCGACCCGCTCCACTACAGCCACTACGCTGAGCTGTAGTCAATGAACAGCATTCTCACATAGGTGTTCCTCATGTCCAGGTGGGAAAGGGCAGTGGTAGAGTGCAATAGAGATTGCATAATCTGTGGATCTGTTGGGCGGTATGCGAATTGTAGTGGGTCCCCGGTGTCTGCGATGATTGTGTTGATGTGAGCCATGACCAGCCTTTCAAGGCATTTCATGGCTACAAATGTGAGTGCTACAGGGCGATAGTCATTTAGACAGGTTACCTTGGCGTCTTGGGCACAGGGACTATGGTGGTCTGCTTGAAACATGTAGGTATTACAGACTGAGTCAGGGAGAAGTTGAAAATGTGCAGTGATGTCACTTGCCAGCTGGTCAGTGCATGCTCTGAGTATGTGTAATGGCAATCCGTCTGGCCCTGCGGCCTTGTGAATGTTAACCTGTTTAAAGGTCTTATTCACATCCACTACGGAGAGCGTGATCACACAGTCATCCAGGAAAGCTGGTGCTCTCATGCATGGTTCAGTGTTGCTTGCCTCGAAGCGAGCATAGAAAGCATTTAGCTCATCTGGTAGGCTCGCGTCACTGGGCAGCTCGCGGCTGACTTTCCCTTTGTCATCCGTGATAGTTTGCAAGCCCTGCCACATCCGACCAGCGTCAGAGGTGGTGTAGTTGATCTTAGTCCTGTATTGACACTTTGCCTATTTGATGGTTCGTCGGAGGGCGTAGCGGGATTTTTTATAAGCGTGCGGATTAGTCTCCAGCTCTAGCCTTTAGCTCAGTGCGGATGTTGCGCATAATACATGGCTTCCGGTTGGGTTATGTGCGTGCGGTCACTCTGGGTATGACGTAGTCGATGCACTTATTAATGAAGCCGGTGACTGATGTGGAAAACTCCTCAATGCCATCGGATGAATCCCTGAACATATTCCAATCTGCGCTAGCGAAACTGTCCTGTAGCTTAGCATCCGCTTCATCGGACCACTTCCGTATTGAGCAGGTCACTGGTACTTCCTGTTTGAGTTTTTGCTTGTAAGCAGGAATCAGGAGGATAGAGTTATGGTCAGATTTGCCAAATCAAGGGCGAGGGAGAGCTTTGTATGCGTTTCTGTGTGTGGAGTAAAGGTGATCTAGAGTTTTTTCGCCTCTAGTTGCACGTGACATGCTGGTAGAAATTACAGTGCCTTCAGAAAGTATTCATACCCCTTGACTTATTCCACATTTTCTTGTGTTACAGCCTGAATTTAAAAGGGATTAAACAGATTTTTTTTCACACCCCTGAGTCAATAAATGTTAGAATCACCTTTGGCAGTGATTACAGCTGTGAGTCTTTCTGGGTAAGTCTCTAAGAGCTTTGCACACCTGGATTGTACAAAATGTGAGCATTATTATTTTTTAAATTCTTCAAGCATTGTCAAGTTGGTTGTTGATCATTGCTAGACAGCCATTTTCAAGTCTTGCCATAGATTTAAGCCGATTTATGTCAAAACTGTAACTAGGCCACTCAAGAACATTCAATATTGTTTTAGTAAGCAACTCCAGTGTATACACTGAGTGTACAAGATATTAGGAACACCTAGGTGAAAGCTATGATCCCTTATTGATGTCACCTGTTAAATCCACTGCAATCAGTGTAGATGAATGGGAGGAGACAGATTAAAGAAGGATTTTTAAGCCTTGAACATGGATTGTGTATGTGTGCCATTCAGAGGGTAAATGGGCAAGACAAAATATTTAAGTGCCTTTGAACGGGGTATGGTAGTAGGTGCCAGGCGCAGCGGTTTGAGTGTGTCAAGAACTGCAACACTGCTGGGTTTTTTACGCTCAACAGTTTCCCATGTGTATCAAGAATGGTCCACCACCCAAAGGACATCCAGCCAACTTGACACAACTATGGGAAGCGTTGGAGTCAACATGAGCCAGCATCTCTGTGGAACACTTTCAACATCTTGTAGTCTATGCCCGACGAATTGACGCTGTTCTGAGGGAAAAAGGGGGTGCAACTCAATATTAGGAAGGTGTTCCTAATGTTTTGTACACTTATTGTATTTGTGTTTTAGGTTATTATCCTGCTGAAAGGTGAGGTTGTCTCCCAGTATCTGTTGGAAAGCAGAGTGAACCAGTTTTTCCTCTAGGATTTTGCCTGTGCTTAGCTCTATTCAATTTTTTTAATCCTTAGTCCTTGCTGATGACAAGCATACCCATAACGTGATGCAGCCACCACCACCATGCTTGAAAATATGAAGAGTGGTACTCAATGATGTGTTGTGTTGGATTTGCCCCAAACATAACGCTTTGTATTCAGGAAATAAAGTTAATTTCTTTGCCACATTTTTTGCAGTTTTACTTTAGTGCCTTATTGCACAGGATGCATGTTTTGGAATATTTGTATTCTATTCCTTCTTTTCACTCTGTCATTTTGGTTAATATTGAGGTGTAACTACAATGTTGTTGATCCATCCTCAGTTTTCTCCTATCACAGCCATTAAACTCTGTCTGTTTTAAAGTCACCATTGGCCTCATGGTGAAATTCCTGAGCGGTTTCATTCATCTGCGGCAACTGAGTTAGGAAGGACGCCTATATCTTAGTAGTGACTGGGTGTATTGATACACCATCCAAAGTGTAATTAATAACTTCACCATGATCAAAGGGATATTTAATGTATGTTTATTTTTTGCGAGTCATTGGAAAACCTCCCTGGTCTTTGTGGTTGAATCTGTGATTGAAATTCACTGCTCGACTGAGGGACCTTACAGATAATTGCATGTGTGGGGTACAGAGATGAGGTAGTCATTCAAAAATCATGTTAAACACTCTTTTTGCACACAGTGAGTCCATGCAACTTATTATGTGACTTGTTAAGCACATTTTTACTGCTTAATTTATTTAGGCTTGCCATAACAAAGGGGTTGAATACTTATTGACTCAAGACATTTCAGCTTTTAATTTTTAATTAATTTGTAAATATTTCTAAAAACATAATTCCACTTTGACATTTAAATGGGGTATTGTGTGTAGGCCAATGACACAAAATCTCAATTTAGTCAAGGGTTGTAAATACTTTCTGAAGGCAATGTAGGTAATACGGATGTGTATGTATGTATGTAAGTATATAGGAGAGGGAGATTCTGCTAAGATATTTGGGGGAGTGTCGGGGTCTGTAGGTTGAGGAAACCAGTCCCTTTGGAGGGGCGCTGTTGCAGAACCAAACCGTTCTGCCACTCTCTTTGATGTGGCACCGTTGCCGTGGCGCTACACAAGGAATTCCCAACCAAGGTCTCCAAGGCGATGGCCTTCGCCAACAAGACCGACTCCACTGGCAGTTCGGCATTGGAACCGTCCCACCTCACCTCGGTTCCTTTCTCATGGTTGGTGGCGTTAGCATTATGCTAAATAACTCACGCTAAAACCCACAGGACGTTTACCTGTCGGTTTGGACAAGAGAGTAGATTTTATCTCCAGATCAGAGATGTGATAAGACCATGAAAGAGAAAAGACAGCCAGGACAAGCTGAAGCCAAGGGGTGTGGCACAGGGTTAGCAGAGGACCCTTTGAACTCTGTGAGGGTCTCTGGAAACCGCAGGGAGGTTAGAAGGGGGAGGCTGGGGGGGCTGACTGTTCTCAGAAACTGGATGGAAGGACATGCATGGCATCCCTCTTTATCTACCAGACGCTTTTTTTTTATTTTGCACGGCATCACGTTTGAAAGGGCAGTGAGGCTCATTTAATTCTTTTCAGGAGGGAGAATTTGCTAATTTGCTCTGGAGGGGGTGATCATGCCCCCGTACTCGTAACACACCTTTCCCACTATGCTCCACTACTTGAATTCCACTTAGAGAACACTTTGTCAGGGATTAACCGAGGCCCAAAAATCCCCTCTGAACCCAAAATGATTCTTTAATCGTTAAGAGCATTTACCTCATGGGCTCAAGCCAACCAACCAGGCTTGAAAATGGCACTTACTAAGAAAGCTGCACACTAAATCCCACAACAAAGATTATTTGGATAATTGTAATTCTGAGAAAAACCAGATTGCCTGACTTCTCATATATGCCTCTTGGTACAGATGGTTTTTTTCTAACACAAAGGGGGAAACTCAAAAAGGGTTTGCATGCCTTTTAAACAATGTAGCAACTAAGCAACAAGTTCAGTGAGTATAAGGGGGTTTGGACCAAGATGTAGCACGTCCAAAAGAAGGAGGCGCAGTTAAGATTGCAACTGCAGATATACTGAACAAAAAATATAAATGCAACATGCAACAATTTCAAAGATTTTACTGAGTTACAGTTCATATAAGGAAATCAGTAAATTGAAATAAATTAATTGGGCCCTAATCTATGGATTTTTACATTTATTTTACCTTTATTTAACTAGGCAAGTCAGTTAAGAACACATTCTTATTTACAATGACGGCCTACCCCGGCCAAACCCAGAGACGCTGGTCCAATTGTGCGCCGCCCTATGGGACTCCCAATCAAGGCCGGATTGTGACGCCTCTAGCACTGAGATGCAGCGCCTTAGACCGCTGCGCCACTCGGGAGCCCTCAGGATATTCACATGACTGGGAATACACATATGCATCTGTTGGCCACAGATACCATTTGAAAAAAAGGTAGGGGCGTGGATCAGAACCCAGTCAGTATCTGGTGTGACCACCATTTGCCTCATGCACAAATCTCTTTTGCATAGAGTTGATCAGGCTGTTGATTGTGGCTTGTGGAATGTTGTCCCACTCCTCTTCAATGGCTGCGCGAAGTTGCTGGATATTGGCAGGAACACGCTGTCGTACACGTTGATCCAGTGCATCCCAAACATGCTCAATGGGTGACATGTCTGGTGAGTATGCAGGCCATGGAAGAACTGGGACATTTTCAGCTTCCAGGAATTGTGTACAGATCCTTGCGACATGGGGCTGTGCATTATAATGCTGAAACATGAGGTGATGGCGGTGGATGAATGGTACGACAATGGACCTCAGGATCTCGTCACAGTTTCCCTGTGCATTCAAATTGCCATCGATAAAATGTAATTGTGTTCCTTGTCCGTAGCTTATGCCTGCCCATACCATAACTCCACCGCCACCATGGGGCACTCTGTTCACAACGTTTACATCCGCAAACCGCTCGCCCACATGACGCCATACACAATGCCATACATGCGGTCTGCCATCTGCCCGGTACAGTTGAAACTGGGATTCATCCGTGAAGAGCACACTTCTCCAGCATGCCAGTGGCCATTGAAGGTGAGCATTTGCCCACTGAAGTCAGTTACGAAGCCGAACTACAGTCAGGTCAAGACCCTGGTGAGGACGATGAACTTCCCTGAGACGGTTTCTGACAGTTTGTGCAGAAATTATTTGGTTGTGCAAACCCACAGTTTCATCAGCTGTCCGGGTGGCTGGTCTCAGACGATCCCGCAGGTGAAGAAGCCGGATGTGGAGGTCCTGGGATGGCGTGGTCTGCGGTCGTGAGTCCGGTTGGACGTACTGCCAAATTCTCTAAAATGACGTTGGAGGCAGTTTATGGTAGAAAAATGTACATTCAATTCTCTGGCAATTGCACACTCCCTCAAAACTTGAGACATCTGTGGCATTGTGTTGTGTGACAAAACATTTGAGTGGCCTTTTATTGTCCCCAACACAAGGTGCACCTGTGTAATGATCATTCTGTTTAATCAGCTTCTTGATATGCCACACCTGTCAGGTGGATAGATTATATTGGCAAAGGAGAATTCTCACTAAGGGATGTAAACAAATTTGTGCAGAAGAGCTTTTTGTGCTTATGGAACATTTCTGGGATATTTTATTTCAGCTCATGCAACATGGGACCAACACTTTACGTTTATATTTTGGTTCAGTGTAGTTACAGTAGCTCCCTTCCATGAGAGGAGAGAGCCGTCTTCCTCCTCTGGCTTTCTTGAGCAAACAACTGATGGCCACTAATACCAGAAACCATAGAGAGAGGTGAATAGGCAATTAGCAAAAAAGGGAAGCTATAAAAAGTCAATGCTGTAAGGAGCCCTGTGGGGAGTTAACCCCGAACCCACTGTGCGTTAATTTTGGTCCAAGAAAATAGCACACATGGCTCCGTTTGAGATACCGAGGGAGAGAGGCAGCTCGAGGGGAGGGTTGGGGGACAAGAGGGGTATCGTGTTCACATTTGTTTCAGATTTCATCCATGTAAACAAAGGGAGGCAGGCAGACACGCTGGGGCCTATTTAAATTAGGCCCAGACTAACATCCCGTCAGAAGCTGCTGCCTCACGCCCCGCGCATGCTAGGCCCTCAGCACATTCTGACTTGCTAGGGCTTTGATGGGATCACTCAGTGGTCTTGTGGCGGGGGTAAAACTAGTTATTTAGTTGGTTTAAATTATTTTTGTTGTTGTCATTTTCACCCCTGATTGGTGTGTGTGTAATGCTCTCTCTTTTGCTTTTGTTCCAGCCCTGTTGGAATCTACACACTTCATGTACAGCACTGATTGAGAATAAGTAGACCAGTACAATCTCTCAAAAAGGCCCGGGTGGCTCGTTGGCAGATCTGACAACAATTTGGTAAGCATTTGGGTTTATCTAGATCCAGACTACAGCTTCCCCCATTGGCTGTTGATGTAGTGCGCATACACAGCCTGTACAACTCAGCTAGCTCCAACTATCTGCAAAATGACCACCAAGGCCATTCTGGCAGTGGAACATTATTTTGTAACTGGGGTGGAACATTCAAGAAACTGAGGTGAGTGGGGGCAGGGTTCAGATGGAATAAAGTTAACAGTTAAAGTCCACTTCCTTCCTGCTACCGGCCCAAAACGAAGCAGTGGGAACTGAAGCCTTTCTGTGCCTCTGAGTAACCCCAAATGTGTCCGGAACGGCAGACAAACTCTCGATACAAGCTTCCACAAAAATAAACACTGGTCATATTATTTTCACTGCTCTTTTCCTGTTGGTTTGATTCAACACTAGCTACACTCAGTCGCGCCAACAGACACACTCCAGGGTTTGGTCTGTTTGGAAATAACGCTGTGTCCATGTTGGCCACATAAGTTAAACTGGCATGGGGCACGTATATAGAAAACCCAGGTTTAGACTGGGAGATTGGCAGCTTGTTCAAAACCAGGCATCCAATTACACCTGATTTGTGTGTGTAGGCCTTGCTTGGATTGGCCAATGCAAACAGCCTCGACCCTATATTTTGTGTCCACTGCACACACGTTGTTGTTTGGTTTTTGGAGCATGCATGGGCATTTTTGAACAGATCAGGGCATGACTAGTATGTGAGGAGGTGACTACATTTTCTGAATACTACTAGGCTAACCTGAGAATATTTTTCATTGAATCCTTTCAGATTCCAATCAAGCACTTTCAAACCTCCTGCTTGCACCCAATTATTGAACTAGCATATCATAGAAGAGTCTTCATAACTTCATAACTGGGAGAAGCCATATATAGCTGGGGATGAAAAACAAAAAAGGAACTTGTGGAGACAATGCCACCGCGCCCGTCTCTTTCCTCCCACTCTACCCCTCTACCCCCCCACCCCACGGCCCCTGAGCAGTGTGGGAAAGCACCTCCCTCTCCTCTGTCCATCGGAGGATGGAGAGGCTCCCTCTCTCTCTGTTGTGATATGTGCACAATAACATCCTGATGCGTGTCCTGCAATGTTCCCACCGATGAGGAAACGGTACACAAATAAAGCCTTGAAGTTCTCTGGCTAAGCACGGGATGGGACTGGAGCCAGGGGTGTGTCCACCATTCGGGCTACGGCGACGAGATCACCACTGGTGGGAGGATGGGTCAGTGGGAAATGGACGGCAAGTTTTTATTCCTAATCCTGCAGCAGTAGGTAGTCCTGTATAGAAGTTCAAGAACATTGCTACGAGGGGGTGCACGGCTAAAGCATGCGTCGTACATGTAAAAGCAGGCCAACTGGACAGCTAAGGACTGCCAAGAGGGTGTCCAACTGTGTCGTGGTGGTAAACAGGAGCGCCACTTTAACGACGGATGCCACGGTTTAACCATGTTTTATAAAGGTTGTGGGGGGGGGGTTATCATGGAGGGAGCTGGTGGTGGACGGTGTTCCCAGCGCCTAGTGTTGACCTAAGACCACATGGAACCTTGGCGATCGGTCGCAGGCTTACACACATTCACACAGAGCAGCTTCAATGGGGATTGGAGAGACACACTACATGACATACCGTGCCGAGGTTGAGGTCTTGTGTCCAGTTTCAAATGGCGAGCTCTGGTCAACATGCAGGAGACACTGGTCTGTTTACCAAGGCCTAGCAGGTCAGAATAGAGTCTGACACATCACTCGTCTGGGGTCCTACATGATGGACGACATCCTTAGTTCTCACCTTAGTTCTCTGTTGTCAACTCCTAGGCTCAGGTCAGGGTGGTAAAAATGTGTATGGTGTCACCCATCTTGGACTGGGTTATTTTGAATGTTTTAGTGATGCTACTGCATTTGCAATAGCACTGGATATGCCTAATAACTATGATACTGAGAGCTACAACCAGGTAGTGGACTACAATAAGTTCCATGATAAGTCTCACTCTCAACCCTATGAAATAGGCTAGCTTTCTTTGAGGAATAATAGGCTAACTTGACTTCTCAAAATGTCTCCTGTTTTTCCCTCTCTAAAATAGGAAACTTTAAAAAAGTTTTTGACTGAATGGCTATAGCTACTGATATGATTGGCGAGCCAGCTAGCTAGCAATGCACAGCACACATTTGCCAAAAATCTGGGAAGGACTACTGCTAAATATAAGTATTCTTAACGTCCACTCAGAGCTAGCTTGCTAGTAAACTTGTTAGCAGTCACACTGACAAACCTTGATAGCACTCACCTCAAAGAATAATGGAGGTGTTGTCCAGTTGAATCAGAGACCCCTTACACAGAGTTGTTAATTGCCAAACATTTTCGTGTTTGTGTTATAAACTATTATTTATTTTAGCCTATATTCATTGCTAGCCATTAAGCTTACTGGTATACTTGCTTGCATGGGCTTGTGCACACCTTGACAAAAAAGGTGCCCTTTTGACACACGGAAACAACCATATGCTCAACAGTGCTAAAACCCTCTCTGCGGGGAACCAAATTAGAGGCCTACTCCTTCCCATTCCATCGTCATACTGTAACATACTGTATTTCAAAACAACACATTAAACATTGTTTTTGGATGGAGGTTAATTTAAATTTATAAAACTATTTTAAGGGGGCAGGCTATGACATCACAGTACACAAGTCTTAAATAAGAAAGGCGAAGATGGCAACAGCGTTTTAAGTGTTGGTTCTTTCTTTCAAACCCTGATTGAAAGGAGGGGGCGAAAAAAAGTGACCTCATTAGAATTAAGTATGCCTTAAATGTTTGCACATGTTGACGTTTGATACTATTTGCAGTCGCCGAGTTCCGTAGCTGGCCAGGGCCTTCAGGGGCATTCTTTTTTCTCTCTCGCTCTCTGACAGTCTTCCATATGCATTTACAGAGAAAAACAACATTGCGTCCTCTATAGATTATTCTGGAGACTTGCGGAGCACGGTACAGCTCTGTGAACCTGTCTAGCCCCAACGCGTATATATTTCAGTCTTGACAGATAAGGGAAAAACATACTCCCGAGAAAAGACAGGATCTGGCTGCTGCCTTCGTTCCCTCTTTAAGATACACACACATACGATAGAGATGTTTTAAATCGAGAACATGCGTACACTCAAACACAAACTGAAACGCTCACACACCCTCAGGACATGCCCTGGCCCATGTATGGATTACCGTGTTGCAGCAGGATGGGACAGGGACAAGTAGCATGAGGTCGATCAGCAGCACCCAGCCCCCCCACCAATGCTCCTAAAGGACGGATGCAACACAGGGAAGTGCTGGGCTACAACACTAAACTACTGTTGAAAGGTTCTATAGAAATACTATATGGATGCTATGTATATGCTATAAATGTACAGGCTGTGTGAGATGCCACTGTAACATGGTTTAATCTCTCAAAACCACGTCTCTGTAAAATACAGTGGAAATGAACACGCACACACACGGAAAAATACTTACTATCCAGGCCATGCTTCTGGTAGTTTCCATATGATGTATTGGCATTTATACAGATGTTAATCTCTTTTCTCATGTTTTCTTTTTAAAAGCAAAGAGTCGTGTCGATCATATTAGAAACAATACAAAAATAGAACTTAAAATGTACATCATACACTTGATATATATATTGTAGCTTTTTTGTTTTACAGAGGTAAAAATGCGTATTGTAAAATAACAGACAAAACAAAACAATCGATTGAACTGTTTTTCTAAACAAACAAAAAATACTAAGTATATATGAGGAGATAGATGAAGAGGATGCTTCAGGCACTTTCCTTTA
Organism: Coregonus lavaretus; assembly: GCF_964263955.1. NCBI lineage: Eukaryota > Metazoa > Chordata > Actinopteri > Salmoniformes > Salmonidae > Coregonus > Coregonus lavaretus. The sequence goes on from NC_140027.1 coordinate 8,563,523, forward strand.
ATAGTTAAATGTGTGCAGGAATTAGACACTGCACCAAACAGACAAACTGCTTTTGGTTAACTTTTCTTTTACCACAGATAGAAAAATAAAACTTGGATCTTCTCTACAATGAATGGCAACAGTATTGCAAAGCTGACAAACAAGAACAAGGTAGAAAACAGGAAGGAAGAAAGGCAGAGAGAGAGAGTAAAGAGAAAGACATGGACACAACGAGAGCTTTTGTACAGAACCCGCAACGCCATGGTACCGTCACCCATTTAACCCCAGACATTGCTTGGTACTTGAATGGTTATGACGATTAGTTAATGTATGACTGGGATAGACAGCATTAGATGTATTTTCTACCACGTTGACGCGACCCGAGATCGGACACTTCACAGCAATTTGCGCATATTGTTCATGAGGTTTTTCTGATTAGTGTTGTGCTTTATACAGAGAAAGATCAAACCTTAATGTTCCTTCCACGAGGTGAGGTTACTGGGTGGTTTCAATTTGAGGCTAGTTTTTGTTTCAAGACATACACACATACATGTTCAAGTATATGCATGCTGTAGCGTCCATTTTATTTTTGTATACATTTTGACACCACCTGCCTGACTGATGTGATTGGCTGACAGACATCAGCCTCCTCCCTTGCCATTGGCTGTAATGTAATACTGAGTAAAAGACCAGGAAGTGGGAGTTATTGGACTACAGAAGAACATATTTTCTTCACTCGTCTCCAACTCTGGTCTTGGTGAGCTACTGGGTGTGCAGCCTTTCGTTCCAGCCTTGCAGTAAACACACCCGTATCAGCTAATAATGATACAGACTGAAGACCAAGATTAGGTGATTAGTTGAATCAGGTGTGCTTGCAGGTCCCTTCGTTGGAGAACCCACAATCTTATACCTTTGAAGGGAGTGGGGATAGATGAGCAACCAGATCAAAACTGTGTCTTTCTCTCGAGCTAAAGTTGAGCAAAACTCTACAGATCGTGATTCCCTGACAGTTAGCCTCGTTGAGTATCCTTTTGAAAGACAAAAGAAAAGACACGCAAAAAGAAAGCACCATTGACACTGTAGAGTGGACAACGACATCATCCATCTCAAAAGGTAACAAAAACCCCTCCTCTTGGCTGTGTTTAGTTTACTATGGGACCGTTCCCTTCCTCTTAACCCCCCAGTCCCTTAGGCTGGTGTCTAAATTTAGCAAGGCAAATAAATAAAAACTATATCAAAAGATTATCATCAAACATCAGCATCAACTGAATAAAAAAATTCACCTAAGGCTTGAGTTCTCCTCTTCCACTGTAATAAACGGTTGATTGAGGGTATAATTGTTTCTTTTTTTTTATGACTAATTTATATACTCTATATAAATGCTGCAGCTTATTTTGTCATTTTGGCTTTTAGTTGAAGTCACAACAATAGCAATCAGGGATACATTGTTGCCCATTCCATTTTCCAGACCTTTGCACATAGGAAGTCTCTCTCACACACACACACACACACACACAACCCTACAGATTAAGTGTCTAAAGCAGTGTTTCCCCATCCAATCCTCAAGTACCCCTGACCCATTTTATCGTTTGTTCTGGGCCGAATCCACAATACATTCAGTCTAACTTGACTGAGCAGTAGAATGGTACTTTCATGTTTTTTTCCAGGTGTGTCTCCACTGACATTAATTGAGATTAGGTTGAATTTGGTTTAAAAAATCTTTATAGTCAGGGGTAGCCTGGCCCCAGGTCTAATTGGGCTGTATAGCCAACTCCTATAGCCATTAACAACCATAGGAGTTGACAAGACAGCACATATCTGGGACCAGGCTAGGTCAGGAGTAGTCAAGGAGCAGAATGAGGACACTGGTTAAACGTTTACCTTTTCTTTTGTTTCATTGGCTGTGGAGGGGCAGATGTGATCACAGTTGGGCTGCATCCCACATGGCACTATTACCTATATATTGCACTACATTTGACTAGGGCCCATTGGCCTCTGGTCAAAAGTAGTGCACTTTATAAGGAATAAGGGGCCATTTAGGACACATCCTTGATTTAAGTGCCTCTGCTTTACAGGCGGGAACCAGCTTGATCTGTGATTGGTGGTGAGCCATGGCGAGGGGAACGCAAAGTGAGAACCCCCCTCAGAAAACAAAGCTCACACTGACCTCACAAAACACTGAGAAAAAGAAAAATATTCAAGCCTTTACAACACGAGTGTAAAAATATAAAGTACCTGTTTATATATATTTATATATAAATGAATATTCATTGTTTTAGTCTTTGTAATGCAAGACGTTGAAGCCATAGGCAGGGTACCCCTATAAAAAAAACAACTAAAAAAAACAATAGGAAACTATTTTTTTTCCTTTCTTTCCACCGAGAGAAACTTCCATTTTGAAAAGAATCAGGACAAGCCAATTGTTTTCCCATCTGGAATTTGGCCGAGAGACACAACAACAACGAAAACAAAAAACACAAAACAAAAGAATAGCGGGCCACCCTCTTCCGGTCCCTTCCATGAGTCTCTGTTCTACTCTCCACTCTGCCCTCTCTCTTTCTCTCCGCTGGCACCTCCGGGCCCTCAGCCCACGGCTTTGTGCTTGCCCCCGCAGCAGTGGCAGGCCACCCCGCAGCGGTAGCAGGCGCGCAGGGGGGCGTAGCAGCACATGCAGGGGGCCAGCAGCGACAGCCCAACCAGGGCAAGCCAGCGCAGGCAGAAGCGCTCGTCGCTGGTGTCACACGAGCACGGGTCCGAGTAGTCGCCCTCCGGGTCCGACATGCAGTGGTAGAGAAGGCTGTCCGCGCACCACATGAAGCTGACCCGGTGGATGCACGTCTGGATGGGGTCCGGCGCCTCCTGGCAGCGCCCACGCCTGTTCTCCTCGTGGTTGAACATGTCCCGGCAGTAGACGCAGCGCGAGCGCTCGCCGTCTTCCTTCCGCCGCTTGCCCTTGAGCTGGAGGGTGCGGGGCTGGGCTGTGACCACCGCCCTGTGTCCGCAGCTAAGGCCGCCCCCACCTAGTCGTTCCATGCAGCCTATCTTGGGGTCCCTTGCGTGCTGGTGGGGATCAAGGCCCAGGGGGTAAGGGTAGGTGTAGTCGTGCTTGGGCGGCTCGCTCTTGGCGAAGTGCACGTATGCGTCGGTGTCCTCGGGATGCTGGATGAGCTTGTCGCGCGTTGCGGTGGCGTGCCGGTAGTCCTCGTACCCAGTCAGCCATGTCCGCTCGCGAGGGTTGATTCGCACGATCTCCTCCTCCTCCACCTGGAAGCTGACGTGGCGTGGGAACATGGGAACCGACTGCAGAGGTAAAGGAGAGCAAAAACGATGAGAACTACACAGACCAGTCTACAAACTACAAAACTAACATGGGGCATCTAAACGTCTTCCAACAAGCAGTCAACTTCCAGGCCTATCTAGATATTCTCAACTTGAAATACATTATCACACTAGCACCATAGTTTATGCTTCAAGAACACTTACGCTCATTACCTCTGTCCCCCTCACCTTCCCATTGTAGTAAAGAATGTAGCCACAACCCTCTAGCTCCAATACATTATTTTTTTTTTAAAGATCAACGTTTTGGTGACCCACCTTCGCCACCGTCGTCCCCCAGCCACCCACCTGATCCAGGAAGTAGTGGTCCGAGGGTCGGTGCTGGTCGTAGAAGTGGCCCAGGATGCAGTGGTGCAGGCGCGGCTCGCAGAAGCTGGGCGGAGCCAGGGTCTGCAGCTGCAGGGGCGCGGGCTCCTTCTTCTGGGAGTGGGAGGAGTTGGACGAGCTGTCGGTGGCATTCTGAGAGAAAAGACCAAACCAAACACGAGTCAGGACAGGGTCCTGTTCATTAGGGCACGCAACGGACAACGTTTTGCAACTGAAAATGTGCATTTCTTATTGGACAGCTTCAGATAGCCCCTCCCTGTTTTGGTCCGTTTTCTTCCACTTGGTGCATAATGAACACGACCCACGACTACACTGCATGGGAGGAATATCCGGCCAAGCTTTACATTAGAAAACATCACCACTTTCTGGCACATTGTGTTTGGCTACGCTAACACAACACACAGTACTTAGCGGACCAAAGATGTTCCACAAAACAACACGCTCTTCTAACCAAAATAAACTTTTCAAGGTTTTTGAGAAGTTTTAAGCAATGTAATGAATGATACCACTACTTTTGGAGTGGTATAATGTACACAGAGACCAACAAACCAACCTGCACATGGCACGCGCTCAATGGGCCATTGCTAAGGTAGAAGCGTGTCATGGCTCAGAGTCAAAATCTCCCTACTTCTGTATGCAATTAACCAACAACCCCCCACGCCTCCAAAAAATAATGCCTTCAAGAACAAAAGTGATAAAAACTGTTCTGAAGTCTCCCTTTATTTATATTGAGGGTAGGTTAAATTAATTCCAGCTAGGAGACTTACGACTTACAGCCCCCTTTAGCGTCGAGCAAGACCAGAAGTGTGGTCGATTGCGTCACCAGTTGAGGCCCGGCGAGGGGCACCTCTTTCATGTTGGGGCACGCTTTTGAGCTAACTCTGTTCCCCTGTTCGCCTCACCACAACACTGCGCTGCCAAGGTGTGTGCCAGAGCACTGCTAGGCTGCGGTTATCAAACGAGAGGGAATCCGGCCTCGGCATATGATATCAAAATGAGAGCACCACCTCTTTCGTCCACTCTCATTCACTTTGGACGGTTTCTTAGTCCCAAGTTTATTGGACCGACAGCCTCTCTTGCTATAAAGAGGCTTCTGCGAGCCCGGGCAAAGCTAAAAGTAGCATCCCTTCCTCGGGCGATGCCAAGAGCTTGGTTAGGGTTGAGAAATGTTCTTTAGGAGGCGAACCGGGGCCCCTGTCTGATGGAGATGATTACAAACACAGACCCTGTTCAGATATTTACTCCAACAGCGGGGCTTTCTTGTGGGGGAAAAACATAAAAAGAGAGGGAGAAAGAAATGCTCCCGAGCACTAATAGCGCAAGGCCTATGGAATGTAAAAGGACTAAATTACCCATGTTCATCACAAAAGCCACGGACGTCTACCAGGCGTGTTGATTAGGGGAGATGTGAGATGTGTGTGGCGCAGCCTCGGATTTCAAAGGCATACCTCTGCCTTGTTTGGAGATTTTCATCATTTCTTGGTTTGGGCATGAATGGAGGCGAATTAAGACTGGAGATTAAGGCAAGGGGCTGCTTCTGGTGGGGGGCAGGAGCCCTTTGAGGTAATTACAGAGTAACACACACAAACACACAAGCACACACACACAAGCCAGCTACTAGCCACTGTGCCCTAGAGCACAGGAAAAGCCAAATAGTAGGAGCTGTGTGTGTATGTGTTGTGCTAAGTGTGATTACTGTGGGGCCGGTTGGGGGATGTGTGCGCCACAGTCTAATTGTGAGTGTGTTTGTGTGCATATGTAAGATATATTTGTAAGTGTGTGTGCATGTGTGTTCCTGTGCTCGGTATGATTTCTGTGGTTGGGGAGGGGGGAGGGGTGTATTTGTGGCTGAGCTAATTATCAATTTAGCCTCCAGACCAGACACAGGAATGGAACTCGCGGCAGCTGGCGATTCTAAAACTACCCTCGGCCTCATCGACATTAGAGTAGACAGTATCCTCACCAGCAGCCCGTTCAAAAAGAACCTGATGTCCAAAAGACTGATACTATACACACAGTGTGAGGTGTTTGAGCCTCCCGCACCCTTGTTAAACGTCCCCCCCGCAAGCCCCAAAAAGAGACATTCCAACAGTCTGTCCAAATCTCACCAGTCACACCGGACCTTCCAAAAAGAGGAGGAAGTATTGCATCATCCCAGGGAGTGTCTTATTTACTCTTGACTAATATTGTTCTAGCGCCTTTGGGGTGGTGGGGGGGGGTTGGGGTTGAGAGACGGGGGTAAAGGTCATTTATCATTGTCCTCTCTCCTCCATCTGTGCCGGGACTTCAGTTCCCTCAGGCTTTTAGAAAAAGACAGATCCTATCTAATACAATGTGACCTTCCCCCTCCTTCAGGCTAGCTCTCTGGGCCACGGGGGAATGTGGCTAGATTCAAAAATAATTTTACAAAACAGGGGGGGGGAGGGGGGGGGGGATCTGCAACCGAGGCGAATTGAAGCGTTCCCTTGAGCGGACCTTCTTTTTCTAAGTAGGGCCAGCTATGTAAACAGGGAGGCAGTGACGGATTACTGACGGGCCCTCTTCCCCCTGACTAGACATCCTGTGGAACGACACGCTAGGCCCTTTTCCTCTTTGATGCCATCGGAAGGGAGACGGAGAAACAAAAAGAAGAGAAAGAGGGGAAGCAAGGACCTGGACTTCCCATCACTATCAGATTTAGGATAAAGGCTAGGTACGCCAGACAAGAGGAAAGCAAATTAGTTCCAATGGACGGATTCACTAGCTTAGTATCATCAGAGGTAGCTATTATTAATGTTGAGAGTGGATAAAATTGTGTTGCAGTGAAGGCCCATCTCAGTTTCTTTTAGTAGTGGTGTAGTACTTTACCATTTCCTAGTCGTGTTCTTTAGTAGTGTATTTTCTCTTGAGCTTGGTAGTCTTGTCAGCATCACGTTTTAGCGTGTCTTGTTATGTGTTAGCATGTCTGCTAGCTTAAAGGGACACTGAGATTCCTAGATTTTGGTCGTTTTTCTACTTAGCCAGAGTCAGACGAAGTCATTGAAAACCATTTTTATGTCTCTGCGTGCAGTTTGGAGATGATTAAAGTTAGTATATCGTTAGCTTAACACAATTTCTGGAAGCCTCCGGGTACAGTAGGCAGCACCTCTCAAAAGCAGGGAAATGGACATTCCAACTACTCAAAAGCTTAGTGTCTTACAAAGCTATACATTGTAAATGTGTTAATTTGACTGATTTTCTATCCACGTCATTCTCTTTCCCGTTGTCACAGATTTAGAGATCGCAACGTTTTATCTGTCTCAAAGGCGCTCACAGACACCATAATGGTAAAGATACAATGTTCTGATCTCTATACATCTCTATACAACAACGGGACAGAGAATGAGGAAGTGGATAGAATCTTGTTTCTTATGATTTTCAGTAAAATTAACGAATTTATACAACATCGTTTACTATGTATAGCTTTTTGTAAGACTAAATGACCAACCACCCAGCATTTGGTTTAGTTATAATTTAGTCTATTTCCATGCTTTTGAGAGGAGCTGGCTACTGTACTGGGAGACTTCCAGGAATGGCGAAGGTGTATATAGATCCATGCACTTACCACAAATGCCTTGTTCACCAAGTTCGCTCTCTGTTAGGCCTACTCTTTTTTTGTATCATCATCATAAGCACAGGATACAGATCCCAATTTAAGCTCCAAGACGCTGGCAATATGTCAAACAGAAAAAGTTGACAATGCTGATTTATTGGCACATTGAACCATGTTGTGCACCGTAGTTTAAAAGCTCCATGGATAGTGTTAAAACCAACCTAAATCTCGCAGTGTCCCTATAAGAGTTAGCGTGTCTGCTAGATAAATAAGTAACATATTAGCATGTCCGCTAGGCTAGCTAACAGTGTGTAGGCAGAGTACAGTGGTAGTAAAGGGTTAGCATGTCCTCTAGGATCGCTAACTGTGTGTAGGCTGGGGTACAGTACAGTGGGTCAGGCAGCAGCAGCAGTTGGGATGGAGGCTGCCAGGCAGAGGCCTCCACTGCAAATGCACCACTATGACTCATATACATCTCTCTCGCGCTCTCTTCCCTGGAAATTAGGCCTATTCAAAACCCTGTGATATAACAGCAACACACACTGCAGTTATAGCTGTGCATGAGCGTATGTATGCCTTACTGGACCGATGCTTTTGATGCCTTGTTGTATGAGGTTTCCGTGTTATCCATGCCAGGAACGGAACTGGCATTCAGGGAAATGATCTGGTGAACTGCCGAAGGTGGCCACATTCTAGTTAGCTCTGGGTAGGGATGGGTATTTGAAATGTTTTGACTGTTCGAGTACTCGCATGATTTCTTTTCGAGTACTCGTGTAGAAATAAACATCTCTTTCTGGAACACAAGGCCTGCACTGGGGGGAAAAAAATTGTGCATTTATCTACAGTGCATTCGGAAAGGATTCAGACCCCTTCACCTTTTCCACATTTTGTTACGTTACAGCCTTATTCTAAAATTGATTCAATTACTTTTTTCCCTCATCAATCTACACACTTCTTCCATTTAAGAATGATGGAGGCCACTGTGTTCTTGTGGACCTTCAATGCTGCAGACATTTTTTGGTACCCTTCCCCAGATCTGTGCCACGACACAATCCTGTCTCGGAGCTCTACAGACAATTCCTTTGACCTCATGGCTTGGTTTTTGCTTTGTCAACTGTGGGACCTTATATAGACAGGTGTGTGCCTTTTACAAATCATGTCCAATCAATTGAATTTGCCACAGGTGGACTCCAATCAAGTTATAGAAACTTCTCAAGGATGATCAATGGAAACAGGATGCACCTGAGCTCAATTTTGAGTCTCATAGCAAAGGATCTGAATACTTCTGTAAATAAGGTGTTTCTGTTTTTTTATTTGTAATAAATTAGCAAACATTTCTAAAAACCTGTTTTTACTTTGTCATTATGGGGTATTGTGTGTAGATTGATGAGGAAAAATATAAATGTAATCAATTTTAGAATAAGGCTGTTACGTAACAGTGGAAAATGGGAAGGGGTCTGAATACTTTCCGAATGCACTCAGTCATACCAATTCTCTACTCGCAGTTATAGTTTTTCGCGATGGCACCTTGTACTCTGGCTCCACAAATGCCATTAGGCGAAGGAAGCCTTCTCCCTCCACAAAGCTGAGAGGTAACATATCTTGCGTTATCATTGACGTGATGAGCTGTGTTCCCTGCTCGCTTTGCAGTGGCAAAATATGTGAGATTGCTGCTGCTTGTCCCCCTCAGAGAACGTTTCTTTGTGCTTGACAAGCATAACCCCACTCTCTCAATATAACACGTTTTTAATTTTGACAAGTAAACTAAATAGTTTTACAGTATTTGCGGGGGGGGGGGAAATATCTCGTTAAAGATGCCCATCCCTAGCTCTGGGGGGTTATATTTGTCTCTTGGTGGGTTTATAAAACTATTTCAGGTTAAGGGTTTCCTGTGCCAAGACCTTAACAGGGAAGGAAATAGGCAATTGACCACTAGTTCCAATTTCTTCTGTTTGTGTAAGCCTGTTTAGTGTCTAGCCATATGTGTTTGCACCTTGTGTATGTATGTGTTTGTGATTGCAAGTATGGTGGTGTGAGTGTGCCAAATGGACATACAGGCTTTTCTCCAGGCAAGAGATGGAAGTCACAACATTAGCTCTCTGAGATACATTGGTATCGAACATGTTAAGAAACCTAGGAGGGGAGGAGATACTGATAATCTATTATTGAGAAGAGAATTGTATTGGATTCACCGTTTGTGCACCATTTCTCCTAAAGGTCTGAACCAAGAGTTTGATATCAGACCATTACTTACATGAATGTCACTTTGATTTGTCTTACTTGTCCTACTTGGTCATTTTTACATACAGTGCATTTGGAAAGTTCAGACCCCTTCCCTTTTTCCATATTTTGTTACGTTACAGCCTTATTCTAAAATTGATTAAATAAAAAATCTACGCACAATACCTCAATGATGAAGCGAAAACAGGATACTTTTTTGGGGGCCAATTTAAAAATCAAAAATATACAGAATACCTTATTTACATAAGTATTCAGACCCTTTGCTATGAGACTTGAAATTGAGCTCCGGTGCATCCTGTTTCCATTGATCATCCTTGAGATGCAACTTGATTGGAGTCCACCTGTTGTAAATTCAATTGATTGGACATGATTTGGAAAGGCACACAGGTCCCACAGTTGACAGTGCATGTCAGAGCAAAAACCAAGCCATGAGGTCGAAGGAATTGTCCGTAGAGCGCCAAGACAGGATTGTGTCGAGGCACAGATCTGGGGAAGGTTCCCAAAAAATGTCCGCAGCATTGAAGGTCCAAGAACACAGTGGCCTCCATCATTCCTAAATGGAAGAAGTTTGGAACCACCAAGACACTTCCTAGAGCTGGCCGCCCGGCCAAACTGAGCAATCGGGGAGAAGGGCCTTGGTCAGGGAGGTGACCTTGAACCCGATGGTCACTGACAGAGCTCCAGAGTTTCTCTGTGGAGATGGAAGAACCTTCCAGAAGGACAACCATCTCTGCAGCACGCCACCAATCAGGCCTTTATGGTAGAGTGGCCAGAAGGAAGCCACTCCTCAGTAAAAGGCACATGACAGCCTGCTTTAGTTTGCCAAAAGGCACCTAAAGACTCTCAGACCATGAGAAACAAGATTCTCTGGTCTGATGAAACCATGATTGAACTCTTTGGCCGGAATGCCAAGCATCACGTCTGGAGGAAACCTGGCACCATCCCTACAGTGAAGCATGGTGGTGGCAGCATCATGCTGTGGGGATGTTTTTCAGCGGCAGGGGATGGGAGACTAGTCAGGGTCGAGGGAAAGATGAACGGAGCAAAGTACAGAGAGATCCTTGATGAAAACCTGCTCCAGAGCGCTCAGGACCTCAGACTGGGGCAAAAGTTCACCTTCCAACAGGACAATGACCCTAAGCACACAGCCAAGACAATGCAGGAGTTGCTTTGGGACAAGTCTCAATGTCCTTGAGTGGCCCAGCCGGAGCCCGGACTTGAACCCGATCAAACATCTCTGGAGAGCCCTGAAAATAGCTGTGCAGAGACGCTTCCCATCCAACTTGACAGAGCTTGAAAGGATCTGCAGAGAAGATTGGGAGAAACTCCCCAAATACAGGTGTGCCAAGCATGTAGCGTCATACCCAAGAAGACTTGAGGCTGTAATTGCTGCAAAAGGTGCTTCAACAAAGTACTGAGTAAAGGGTCTGAATACTTCTGTAAATGTGATATCAGTTTTTGTTATAAATTAGCATAATTTTCTAAAAACCTGTTTTTGCTTTGTCATTATGGGGTATTGTGTGTAGATTGATAAGGGGGAAAAAAACGATTTAATCAATTTTAGAATAAGGCTGTAACGTAACAAAATGTGGAAAAACTCAAGGGGTCTGAATACTTTCTGAATGCACTCTATACATTAGATTCTGTAACTACTTAATGTGCCCATCTCATTGATATCAAATTATTAGAGATACACAAGTTGTTTTTGAAATAGGTCACTGGAATTATATCTACGGCCACCACGCCTCTTGCGCGTAATGGTCATATGGGCAGGTATTCCAAAAATATTTTTTTTTTACAGTTGCCTAGGTTTTAACTTGAACTCATTTGTATGTATATAATCCTTTATGACCATATATACATATACGTCATTTAGCAGACGCTCTTATCCAGAGCGACTTACAGGAGCAATTAGGGTTAAGTGCCTTGCTTAAGGGCACATCGACAGATTTTTCACCTAGTCGGCTCGGGGATTAGAACCAGCAACCTTCCAGTTACTGGCACAAGACTCTTACCCACTAAACTACCTACCATATGTATCTCTGTGATTAATTATGATTGATTGTGCACAAAAGTTAATTTAATTGTTTCCACACCCACCATGCATCATGTGCGTAATGGTCATGTGACGAGAAATGTGTATATTTGAGCACTCAGTTTGTTTGTTCTGACGAAGATCCGTTTCAGATCAAAACATTGTCAATAAAGTGGTGAATTGGGAGCTTAAAGAGTGTGCGGGCCTTGTTCTTTAAGACATGGAAGTGGCCCATCTTCTCTAATGTGTCAAAGCAGGTAGCTTGTGAAACTCAACTATGCTAGCCACATGCCCTTTCACAGCTTCTGCACTCAAGTAAATTAGCATGTTTAATCATCTCGAGCATTATCAATGAAGGTATTTAAACGTTTGCTTCGAAAACGTGCTCTTTGAACATCCACAATTGCTGGCTAACAAAAACATCCATCTGCAGAAATCCACAATGGAGGCAAGTCAAAACCCAGCTGAAGGAAGCATCAGTGTGCACACGCACAGCAACTCCCTCTTCCAAGAGGGCCGGCCCAAAAACCCCCAGCTCTCTCCAGACTGTTCAACATGAGGAAAGAGAGAGAGGCAACACAAGGCGTTCCCTTCTCTCAGTCCTCCCCTCCTTCCCCCCTCCCTTCCCATGGTGTTAAATCACAGAGGCAGTTTGCTAGGAAGCAGCTGCTAATGATAGTTTTAGAGGAGTGGGTGGGGGGTGCAGGAAGAGACCTCGCGACCCCCGCCTGCTGCTCCTCATCTCCTGTGACGGCGACAAACCAAATGCCAAACGGCGGAGGAGTCTGGTCAAAACACTACAGGATACCTACCCCTCCTCTCTCTTCCTCCTCCTTCCCTCCCTCATCCCCCCCACCAGCCGCCTGTTACTATCACACCAGCCATCTCCTGCTCAAAAACAAAGGGTCATCTCTTCCCGAAATGGGCAAAACAAAAATAACTTCCTTCCCCGCTTTTGTTGGAAACCTTCACACACACTTGAAAAAAGAAAAAGGACTATAAGTGAAGTCGAGAGACAAGCCCGACCAAGCACAGACTAGAGGTGATCTTGCAGACGGAAACAATATGGAGTCCAACATGCAAGTGGACAGCCATGACCATAGATGGGAAACATAGCGTCTCTATTGACATGAAGCCCAGAGTTTTGGGTGGGACTATAAACCTGACCCTAACCAAAACAGACTAACTTGGATTCTCTCAAATGTTTATAAGGTCCCTGAACTTGCTGGTGTTTGAAACTACAATAGAGGAACAAGGGGAGGGACTCACGGTGAAAACATCGTCGTCACCCAACTCTGCCTCGTTCTGGATGGTCGAAGAAGAGGTGGTAGATCCTGGAAAACAAAGATAGCCAATAGTGAGTAACCTGCAGCGCAGGAGGCTGAACCACTTCAGCTGGACTTCCACATCCCCATAGCATCAAACATCTTCCTTTTCTTACTATGATGATCTGAACGCATTTGATAAGTTAAACTAACATGGTTACCTATCCACCTCTTTCACCTAACAGTGGCAATAAAGGAAAGGGATGTATACCATTCAAGAGCATTGCGATACAGCCCTCATAGTCTTCGCCTTCCCCTCCCGTACCTTCCGTCAGGTCCTCCATGGCTTTCCTGACCCCACGGTCGAAGGCGCGTGCATCGGCAGGGCTCTGGAACGTCAAGCCACACTTCTTGTTGTCCACTTTCCAGTGGTGAAATGTGGGCGTGGCCTTGGTGTACTCCAGATCCTTCTTCAGGAAGCATTCCAGAATCACCTGGGAGGAGGCACACGTTTGAATGGACTATAAACTAAACCATGCTCCAAACAAAGTAGGCTAAAAGTGCAATCCTCTTTACGCAAGCCCACACTGATTCTACTACCTGAATAATCTACAAAGGAACAGAAAGAGCAACAGAAGAAAAAAAGCTGAGGACCGATATCTGACAAACACATATGTGTGACATGAACATTCCCGAAAAACGTTCATTGATGACAATTAAGGATTTGTGAATACATTCAAAATATGTGTGATAGAATCGACCCTCGTCTGCCCTGGACGGGATTTGATCCCGCGTTACCAACGACACTTCTTACTTTGGAAGCTAGTGAGATAATTGTTACTGTAACAAGTCAGGATTTGGGTCTGAGCACTAGCAAAGGCTTTACCTGTTTGTCTTTGAGACGCTCGCCGTGGATGAGGAAGCTGCTTCGGCCCAGCAGCTCGGCCGACAGCACCTTGCACACGCCCACACGGCTGAGGCATCCACCGTCCTGGGCCAGCCAGCCGCCACTTGAGTCGTCCCGGGTCATGACCACCGCTTTGACGCGCACAATGTAGCTGTCACTGTATTGTAGAGAGAGGGAGAAAGTTGGGGTCAGTCAGTTAGCATGAGAAAGAGGGGACAGTGAGGTTGCAGAGCAGGTGCTTTTTTATATATATATAAACACAACATGTAAAGTGTTGGCCGCAGGTTTCATGAGCTGAAATAAAAGATCCCAGAAATGTTCCATATGCACAAACAGCTTTTTTCTCTGAAATGTTGTACACAAATCTGTTTACATCCCTGTTAGTGAGCATTTCTCCTTTGCCAAGATAATCCATCCACCTGACAAGTGTGAAATATCAAGAAGCTGATTTAAACAGCATGATCATTACACAGGTGCACCTTGTGCTGGGGACAATAAAAGGCCACTAAAATGTGCAGTTTTGTCACACAACACAATGCCACAGATGTCTCAAGTTTTGAGAGAGCGTGCAATTGGCATGCTGACTGCAGGAATATTCATTTATCTACCATAAGCCGCCTCCAATGTCGTTTTAGAGAATTTGGCAGTACGTCCAACCGGCCTCACAACCGCAGATCACGTGTAACCACACCAGCCGAGGACCTCCACATCAGTCTTCTTCACCTGCGGGATCGTCTGAGTCCAGCCACCAGGACAGCTGATGAAACTGAGGAGTATTTCTGTCTGCAATAAAGCCCTTTTGTGGGGAAAAACTATTTCTGACTAGCCTGGCGCACAAGTGGGTGGGCCTATGCCCTCCCAGGCCCACCCATGGCTGCGCCCCTGCCCATTAATGTGAATACCATAGATTAGGGCCTAATGAATTTATTTCAATTGACTGATATCCTTATATGAACTGTAACTCACTAAAATCGTTTAAATTGTTGCATTTATATTTTTGAACAAAAATATAAATGCAACAATTTCAAAAGGTTTTACTGAGTTGCAGTTCATATAAGGAAATCAGTCAATTTAAATAAATTAGGCTCTAATCTATGGATTTCACATGACTGGGAATACAGATATGCGTCTGTTGGTCACAGATACTGTACCTTTTTTAAAAAAGGTAGGTGTGTGGATCAGAAAACCAGTTAGTATCTGGTGTGACCAACATTTGCCTCATGCAGCGCGACACATCTTCGCATAGAATTGATAAGGCTGTTGTGGCCTGTGGAATGTCGTCCCGCTCCTCTTCAATGGCTGTGCGAAGTTGCTGGATATTGGCGGGAACTGGAACACGCTGCCGTACATGTCCATCCAGAGCTTCCCAAACATGCTCAGTAGGTGACATGTCTGGTGAGTATGCAGGCCATGGAATAACTGGGACATTTTCAGCTTCCAGGAATTGTGTACAGATCCTTGCAACATGGGGTCGTGCATTATCATGCTGAAACATGAGGTGACATGAGGTCACAATCGTGGACCTGCTTAGCATTGCAAACGCAACAAATAAAAATGGCTGATACAAATGAAACCTACATATTTGCATACAGCCACAGGACGAAACCACTTTTTCGTGAACAAAGAAAACCCTTAAAATTATGAGTCATGTACATCTGCGCTGTGAAAATGGACCACGAACACACTCTGCATCACCCCCTCACCTTCTGCCATATTTGAATGACAACAAACTAGCACCAATTAACACAGCTTTAAGAACTCCCCCCATTAGCAGTGGTATGGCTTTGCATGACATAGTATTTAAAATTATATCGTCAAGCTGCTGAAAAAGGTACCAAATATCAGTTATTCAAGCGGCTGCCTGAAACCAGATCAGAACACAGAAAGATGCAGCTTTACAAAAAGTAATGGCCGCCTAATAACCTAATAACCTAAATTGTTTTTCAACCTGTCACTTTCCTAATCTCACCCTTACACTACTCCTCATGCACATCCAGGACACCTGTTAATAAAGATGTCCAATTAATTACATTTGTCTTTCTAGTCATCAGGGCCTCTCAAAGGGATACTGAGGCAAGTCTAGTCCTGTAAGATTCAGTGTTGCTATACCATGAGTACAGCACAATTGTATGCATTACACTACCTCAGATTGAACTATTTGACAATATATTAGGTAGGAATATTCCATCCATAGCTGTTGAAAGATGTCTATGTGCCCACGGCTTTTAACATGGTAAACTAACTGTCCATCTGGCATTTGAAGAGAGCATGAGTGACGGTACACCTCCACTAACACTCCCACACCTCCACCCTCAGACAAGCTAGGCCTAACTCACAGACATGTACAAACCATGCCAAGAAGCATGAGAAATGCCACCAGAGAAATAAGAACACCTGGCTAGAGCGAAAATGCAAAAGGGTTACAAATTAAGTCATCAGCAGCAATCCTTTACATATAAAATCCCAGACAAATACACCAGTACGTATGAATTGGGTGTATGTGTCACTAGACATGGTAAATGCTTTGTCAAATCCTGACGGACAGGCAGTGTTTGATATCATATGAGGGATGATGACTCCACAGCCCACCCACCCCCAGAGTGAGATAAGCTCGGGTTTTGTTGACACCCCTGGAATGCAGCGGCCATGATAGTACATACTAAAGAGGGGGAGTAATTCCTCTCCCTCTGCAGAGGTCACCCCTTTCTCCCTCTCCCACATATTCTCTCTGTCACTCACACAAACACACACGCCATGATATGATTATCCCAGATACCCTGGCTGCACTTCCAAACACAATGAATATTCATTTGGAGTTTTGACCAATAAACCGGGTAAAGGAAGGAAGAAAATGTCTGAATAAAGCCCGTCTTTGCAAACAAGGCCGACGATCCATCTCCCTGAGATCCATGAACATGGAGCCCACATGGATGATTCATAACAATCTCGCAGAGTGCCAGCGAATGTACTCACCTATGATTACACATTAAGCCCTGAGTGCACAAGCCAGAGAGAGCCCCGGCGTTACAGAAACACCAAATCTCCTCTGTAAAAGGTGGCAGCATCGCTCATCTAACCTATTCCACCACAGCCAAAACAAAACCTTATCCTAACCAAGCAGTAGTCACAAGCAGCAGCCCCTGCAGCAACAGCCCCCCAGAATATGTGCGAGGAGGAGGACATTGCAGAGTAGACACAGAAAGACATGGCAAGCAGAAACCAGGGAAGCAGCAGAAACACAGAAACCGGACGGCTTGCCTTTTATAATCGGACATCTCTCCTACATCACGCGGCCACGGTCACAAATTCCTCATGGTCTCCGTCGGCAGACCGTCACGGTGTGCGAGACGACGCAACATCCCCAATCATCAGCCTGACCATGGTGGAAGCAGCGGCGGCCGTGCCTGATTTTCCTAGGCTGTTTGCTCAAAAGTGCTTCCCCACGTACCGTATGATTCAGTCTCCTTGACAAGCAGATGCCACTTGTGTGTGTGCGAGAGAGAGAGAGAGAGAGGGAGCGAGAGAGTGTGTATGTGTGTTGAACATGAGTCATCGCCCGGCAGCCATTCCGCATTCGCCGGCAGCCTGCAGTGGCACACAGCACACTCCATCCTCATCCGTCAAGCAGGAGGGGTAAGGGGAAAAACGGGGGAACCGGGAACATGGCCTAAGAAGCCCACCACTACCCAAACACATTCCCGAAAAGAATTTGAAGCAACTGGAACAACCAGCCTATCAGTAAAGGTTTGTGCACATTGTATAAAGGTACATTCATGGCTCTCGCTAGCATGCAGGTCAGAAGAATATGTGGTTGGAATATTACTCAGCTCTGATTGGACTTCTTATCAGGAGTGTGTGCCCGGTCCTAACTTTGTCAGGCTCATAAAAGGAGGTCAAAGGTTTACAATGTACAAACCCAACCCACAGGTAGGTGTGAAAGACCTGGGGTGATGTCATCCACGGCTCAGAATAGAGGAACGTCGGTGATCGATAGTCCTTTTTCTTTGCTCTCCCTCTCCCTTTTCCTCTCTGGCAGCTCCCATCCAGGACAGCTCATCAGTTTCCCCTCCGAGCTCTTGTTTCTCTATCACAGGCCATCAGAAATGGCCCAAGCATATCTAGTGATGCAGATTTTATACAAGGAGCTGGCCGGTAACAAAGTTAACGTCATGGGATACTTTCCTTGAGTTTGAGGTGTGGAGAAGGCTGTTTTGTTACTTGATGAACCAGACAAAGCAAAGCAGCAATGGGTCCATCAAGGCTCAGAAGTTCATAGACAACTGTACATTAAATAGGTTGATTTTTGATAGGGACAAATGATTCTAACAAACAATTAGGGTTAAGGTCTAGATATTCATAGCCCAAAATAGGCCAGTCCTACCAGAACTGAAACCAATGGAGTTATTGTGTGCTAATGGTGGCATCTTCTCTTTACTACCTATCCCATAGGCGTAATTTCCATATGGGGTTGGGGGGGGACATGTTCAGAACAGGTCGATTCATCCCCCACAATAATATTTTATTTTGGGTTGGGGTTCCCCTGGAGGTCGGGGGCCCCCCAGATTGCTTAATGTGTAGAATAACATAACACGACAAGAAAAGGTCTGCCCCATGGCAAAATGTGTTGAAATGCATGAAGTTAGCCACCCTCCCAAAAGAAATATCCTAAAAAAGTATTATTATTATTATTATTTTTGGCTTAGTGTAGGTGCCCCAAATGCATTAGTCTGGCCCTATTCGGATGCACAGCGTCTCCTCCGCTTAGCCGTGCTGTCAATTCACGCCCCTGCCCCATTAATTTCAGTCAGGGGCGGTACGAGGAGGGGGGCACCAGCCCCACCTGAAATACATCTCATTCCAAAATCATGGGCGTTAATATGGAGTTGATCCCCCCCTTGGCTGCTATAACAGCCTCCACCCTTCTGGGAAGGCTTTCCACTAGATGTTGGAACATTGCTGCGGGGACTTGCTTCCATTCAGCCACAAGAGCATTAGTGAGGTCGGGCACTGATGTTGGGCGATTGGGCCTGGCTCGCAGTTGGCGTTCCAATTCATCCCAAAGGTGTTCGATGGAGTTGAGGTCAGGGCTCTGTGCAGGCCAGTCAAGTTCTTCCACACCGACCTTGACAAACCATTTCTGTATGGACCTCGCTTTGTGCACAGGGGCATTGTCATGCTGAAACAGGAAAGGGCCTTCCCCAAACTGTTGCCACAAAGTTTGAAGCACAGAATCATCTAGAATGTCATTGTATGCTGTAGTGTTACGTTTTCCCTTCTCTGGAACAAAGGGTCCTAGCCCGAACCATGAAAAACATCCCCAGACCATTATTCCTCCTCCACCAAACTTTACAGTTGGCACTATGCATTGGGGCAGGTGGTGTTCTCCTGGCATCCACCAAACCCAGATTTGTCTGTCGGACTGCCAGATGGTGAAGCGTGATTCATCACTTCAGAGAACGCATTTCCACTGCTCCAGAGTCCAATGGCAGCAAGCTTTACACCACTCCAGCCAACGCTTGGCATTGCGCATGGTGATCTTAGGCTTGTGCATGGCTGCTCGGCCATGGAAACCCATTTCATGATGAACAGTTCTTCTGCTGACGTTGCTTCCAGAGGAAGTTTCGAACTCGGTAGTGAGTGTTGCAACTGAGGACAGACGATTTTTAAGTGCTTCACCACTCGGCAATCCCGTTCTGTGAGCTTGTGTGGCTTACGACTTCGCGGCTGAGCCGTTGTTGCTCCTAGACGTTTCCACTTCACAATAACAGCAATTACAGTTGGCCGGCGCAGCTCTAGCAGGGCAGAAATTTAAAGAACTGACTTGTGGCATCCTATGACAGTGCCATGTTGAAAGTCAGTCAGCTCTTCAGTACGGCCATTCTACTGC
Source organism: Coregonus lavaretus (assembly GCF_964263955.1). Lineage (NCBI taxonomy): Eukaryota > Metazoa > Chordata > Actinopteri > Salmoniformes > Salmonidae > Coregonus > Coregonus lavaretus. Next base: position 8,583,071 of record NC_140027.1, read on the forward strand.
CAAATGTTGTTACGTTACAGCCTTATTCTAAAATTGATTAAATACATTTTTCCCCCATCAATCTACACACACAATACCCCATAATGACAAAGTGAAAACCTGAAATTTTGGCAAACGTCTTCAATATAAAAAATGGAAATAAGGTTATTTACGTAAGTATTTAGACCCTTTTCTATGAGACTCGAAATTGAGCTCAGGTGCATCCTGTTTCCATTGATCATCCTTGAGATGTTTCTACAACTTGATTGGAGTCCACCTGTGGTAAATTAAATTGATTGGACATGATTTGGAAAGGCACATATGTCTATATAAGGTCCCACAGTTGACAGTGCATGTCAGAGCAAAAACCAAGCCATGAGGTCGAAGGAATTGTCCGTAGAGCGCCAAGACAGGATTGTGTCGAGGCACAGATCTGGGGAAGGGTACCACAAAATGTCTGCAGCAGTGAAGGTCCCCAACAACACAGTGGCCTCCATCATTCTTAAATGGAAGAAGTTTAGAACCACCAAGACTCTTCCTAGAGCTGGCCGTCCGGCCAAACTGAGCAATCGGGGGAGAAGGGCCTTGGTCAGGGAGGTGACCAAGAACCCGATGGTCACAGAGTTCCTCTGTGGAGCTGGGAGAACCTTCCAGAAGGACAACTATCTCTGCAGCACTCCACCAATCAGGCCTTTATGGTAGTGGCCAGACGGAAGCCACTCCTCAGTAAAAGGCACGTGACAGCCCGCTTGGAGTTTGCCAAAAGGCACCTAAAGGACTCTCAGACCATGAGAAACAAGATTATCTTTGGCTGGAATGCCAAGCTTCACATCTGGAGGAAACCTGGCACCATCCCTACGGTGAAGCATGGTGGTGGTGGCAGCATCATGCTGTGGGGATGTTTTTCAGCGGCAGGGACTGGGAGACTAGTCAGGCTTGAGGGAAAGATGAACGGAGCAAAGTACAGAGAGATCCTTGATGAAAACCTGCTCCAGGGCGCTCAAGACCTCAGACTGGGGGCGAAGGTTCACCTTCCAACAGGACAATGACCTTAAGCACACAGCCAAGACAACGCAGGAGTGGCTTCAGGACAAGTCTCTGAATGCCCTTGAGTGGCCCAGCAAGAGCCAGAGCCCGAACCCGATCGAACATCTCTGGAGAGACCTGAAAATAGCTGTGCAGCAACGCTCCCCATCCAACCTGACAGAGCGTGAGAGGATCTGCAGAGAAGAATGGGAGAAACTCCCAAAATATACATTACCGTTCAAACTTTTGGGGTCACTTAGAAATGTCCTTGTTTTAAAAGAAAAGCAAATTTTTTGTCCATCAAAATTACTTCATTAAATAGTACCCGCAAAACACCAGTCTCAACGTCTACAGTGAAGAGGCGACTCTGGGATGCTTGCAAAGAAAAAGCCATATCTCAGACTGGCCAATAAAAAGAAAAGATTAAGATGGGCAAAAGAACAGACACTGGATTTTTTCTATGCAACTCTGCCTAGAAGGTCAGCATCCCGGAGTCGCCTCTTTACTGTTGATGTTGAGAATGGTTTTTTGCGGGTACTATTTAATGAAGCTGCCAGTTGAGGACCTGTGAGCATCTGTTTCTCAAACTAGACACTAATGTATTTTTCCTCTTCCTCAGTTGTGCACTGAGGCCTCCTACTCCTCTTTCTATTCTGGTGAGAGCCAGTTGCGCTGTTCTGTGAAGGGAGTACTACACAGCGTTGTACGAGATCTTCAGTTTCTTGGCAATTTCTCGCATGGACTAGCCTTCATTTCTCAGAGCAAGAATAGACTGACGAGTTTCAGAAGGTTATTTGTTTCTGGCCATTTTGAGCCTGTAATTGAACCCACAATTGCTGATGCTCCAGATACTCAACTAGTCTCAAGAAGGCCAGTTTTATTGCTTCTTTAAATCAGCACAACAGTTTTCAGCTGTGCTAACATAATTGCAAAAGGGTTTTCTAATGATCAGTTAGCCTTTTTTAAATGATAAACTTGGATTAGCAAACACAACATGCCATTGGAACACAGGACTGATGGTTGCTGATAATGGGCCTCTGTAGATATTCCATTAAAAATCAGCCGTTTCCAGCTACAATAGCCACATTAACAATGTCTACACTGTATTTCTGATCAATTTGATGTTATTTTAATGGACAAAAAAATTGATTTTCTTTCGAAAACAAGGACACATCACAGTTTGACCCCAAACTTTTGAACGGTAGTGTATATAAATAAAATGTGGATTAGGCACAAGGAAGGCGAACTATAACTATACTAAAACTCAGTGTTCATCTTTTGTCTTCTTCATATAAATACATATGCATCATAATAACTCAGTCTTCATCTTATGTGTATTCTTTGCCTTGATTCGTTACTGATAGTGACGACGTATCCTTCCTTCCACTTATACTGCGTTTTCAAAATACCCCTCCATATACCCCTCAAGAGAGGCATAATTAGTCATGTCAAACTGTGTAGAATTGCAGGAAATGTTTTAAAATGTGAAATAAATTGTGGAGGGAGGACCCACAGACCCCACGTCTACTGTTCGCCCCCTCCAATATCTAACCCACAATTTCACCCCTTTTCTATCCAACATTCCTCTCCCTACACATCTCTGATAGTATGCTCTAGTATTTACGGGGATCTTTATATGGAAGGTATACTAAATTCAGAATGAAGATGTCACAGTATGACTGGCAGCTGAAATTGGATAGAAAATGAGAGGCATGTAATCTGTGGCTACAGACCACATGCCTAGTGGTTGCAATGCAGACGGCGTGAGGCAACACACTTTATTAATATTCTCCAGACACACACCATCACCACTACTACTATAGGACAGGAGAAGCTTCCAGGAGAAACTTCTTTGGACTACCAAAACCAGTATTCAATTCAAAAGTTGTTACTGGAGGATTTGAGAAAACATTAGTTCATTAGGGTAGACTAGAGGAACAATTTGTACCTGGTGACATAGTTCAACAGCATTTGTACTTTTGCATCCCGAAAGATAGTTACATTTCTGTACGGAAATGTTACGTAAACAGCTGTTCCATAACCACATTGCCAAACCTACTGCCAAAATAAATAAAATAAAATAAAACTGCCACACAGGGATAAAACAAAAAGTAAGCTCAAATTGCTCCAACCTCTGCACCCTTTTGCTGATAAGAATAGGATGTGATAAGGCTTCCCTAATCTTACCTCGCCTGCCTATAACCCCCAAAACACACACAACACGCACACAATCACATAAAATCCAATCATCTAAGAAACCTGTTGATAGTTTTGATTGGTCCTCAATGGGGCATCAAGACTGACTTTGTTAGTGACAATTTTCTACTGGATAAATTCTTGTCTTGAAGTTGTAGACTACACTTAGAATCTTTTGAGTTTTTTGTGTGTGTGATTTTTTGGGACAGTCTTTTCAAACCTCAATTAGGGCAAATGTACTGTACATAGTCATGATGTCAAACCGTTAAACAGCAACGGGTGGGGCCTTGCCATTGACACTGCTAAAGCGAACTTCGTGCCAAAGGCCCACCGTCTGGACGCACAGGTTCAGCCATTCGAGCACACTGTTCCCTCAGGTGGTCCACTGACACCTGGGAAAACGCATGCAAACTCCACATATGTTTATGACATCGTCCCCATACAAAATGGTCAGATCTCAGTTCCTCTATCAGCGGAGAGATGGAGCAGATGGTGCTTCACTTGGTCACTGCCAAACATAGAGAATGAGTTCCCTCGCCGTCACAAAGAGAGTGACTATGCTCTTTAACCAAGTCAACCAAACCGGGGAAAAAGGGAACAGGGCACTCTGTGACCTTGTGCGGTGCTTTCACATGCGCTCCCCTGTCGACAGATATCCGAAACGTGAGCAGGTCTGTGTGGCCAAGTTGATAGAGGCAGAATGTGGACCCATGCAATGCCACTATTGAACTGAAGTAAAGGAAATCCATCTTCCATTAGTCATGTCACAATCCCATTTGGGCTACAGGCCAACGCCATCTCTGCCCTGTGACTTACCAATCACTTGGGAAAAAGCCCCAATGGTTTATGTATTGTACAGGTTGGTCGCCTTTGAGTCCCTCAAAGTTTGGGGCAGTTCAAGTCAGGATCGAGGCCTTAGAACGAAAGAGACTGTCTATAAGTGCAGTATTATTCATGTAATGACAAGCTTCATGTCACTGGTGATAGACAATAAGCCAATGCAATGAGGTATCTCTTTGTTGACGTTCAAACAACCTTTCGGTAGAGGGGAAAATGACCTAACTAACAGCAACTATTTGGCTCCAATAGTCATCTCGTCTCTGCTTCATTTTGCCGTAGTTGAGCTGAACCCTGCCGGCTCGTGGAAGGGGAGGGTTGATATGAAATCGATCCAGGGCAGTAATGGGGCTGGGAAGCCGGGGACAGTTGTGTTGACCTTTCCTCAATGTCATTTTCCATTTTCTCCCCTCGGTGGCATTATTGACAGCTCAGAGTTTGCTGGTTCTGGGGCGTCATTACTGTGATCAATACAACTAGCCAACCCAACCTCTGGAAACGGGGGAGGGGGGATGTGCACATGCACAATTGGGGGAATGCTAGGCAAGGCAACACCTCACAAACTTGCTGTCTAGAACAGTACAGCTGAGTTTTATTGCACTGCCAAACATAAAACTGTGCCTGCTATAAAAAATATATATACATAAAACTGGACCACTATTAGCCATATGGATACATATAATAAAACAGTCTTTAACAGTTGTGTCCTGTACTGTATGTAGCTGGAATTTGCAGGAACACTGTTGTGTAACTACTCTGGCCTGTTGCTCGAGGGTACTAAAACTTGTGATATCATTTGAGAACTTGAGCATCCCACGTATCCTTTTGTGCACACATGAAAAGTTGCCAAGACGACTTTGTCCCAACGTTCCCACCTTTCAATCATGTTCAATTGCTTAAGAAATGTCAACGCCAACAGTTATGGTTTGAAGTAACCTGCTTCTTTTAGCACTTTCAGTTTGGATAAACATTTCACAAGCTCAAACTATTAGATTTCCTTTTATATTACCATCTGAGTCATGTGTTTACCTATAGGGGTGTGAGCGTACCATAAATCATTGTAAGAAAAGATAGCCTACTCCTTCAGGTCATGGGTTATTACCAAATCTCTACACGAAGGATAAAGAACATTAAGCTATGAGCAACAGAACCTTTATTGCCAAATCTCCAAGGTGTACTCACCAAAGAACATATGCCTATAGAACGTGTAGGCCAGTGCCATTTTAATATTAGGGACAAGTATTTTTTTCCAGGATTTCAGAAATGTAGCATTTGTTGGGCTAATATGTTGGATAGACATCGAAAGAGGTTACAGAAGACAGAAATGCTAAAAGTGTCCCATTTTTTCTGAATTCTCCCTACAGCATGTATGACTGTCATTCATATTCCATTCGCCCAGCTCAGTGTAACATCAATAGGTTCCGGGTACTACATGATAATCGAATTTGCCCTATACCCATCATGAAAGTTTATATCGTCAGTTTATACCGTAGGTGCACAGGTCGAGAGACAAATTGGAGTAATCAAAGTGACACATTCAATACCGCCTTGCACAATCTTGCCTGCAACTAGCTGATCTGTTCACCCACACAGTTCACTTTCATAGCAGCCACATACAGAATCATCACTTAACTTAATTCCTTCTCATATCTACGCTCCTCCTCGCACATTTTCCCTTCGCTTGTGGATTTCAGTGCACAACACAACAGATATCTGTGACCAGGCACAAAAAAACCTCCCCAAGCCAAACCTTCCTAACATAACCGCTAAACAGCCTACATCGTTGTCACCACATTAACGTATTAGTCAACAAACTAGAACTAACACGTTAGTAAACCCAAAATGTAATCCATGTGTACAATCACGCAGTAGTGTACAGCAAGCAGTTGGCGGGCCCCGGTGGCAATAAATTAATAAAACCAAAAGCTTATCTTGATTTGGAAGAGTTCCAGTGTTGGAAAGCCTTAGCTAGCTAGTTAACATAAATAGCATTCCTCTCTATTTGAGTCAGGTTATTGAGTAGGCTAAATTAGCTGCATTAGCTAAGTAAGTGAAAGGTAAACGAAGAAGAAAACATACAACAAAATATAGCTAGCTCTCTCTCTGCTTCTTCTCCTTAATTTTTTAAGACATTATTTGTTCAAAACTGTTCAACTATTGTTTTCCTCTCTTTTTGAGTCAACTACTCACCACACTTTATGCACTGCAGCGTAGCGAATGCTTTCAGTACAAGATTCATTCTCTGATTATTTGATTGGATGACCAACATGTCAGTTTGTACTGCAAGAGCTCTGATAGGTTAGAGGCCTCTGGAAGTCGTCATAATTACTGTATAAGTCTATGGAAGAGTGTGAGAACCATGAGCCTCCTAGGTGTTGTATTGAAGTCAATGTACCCAGAGGAGGACGGAAAATAGCTGTCCTCCGGCTACACCATGGTGCTACCCTAGAGGGTGCTGTTGAGGCTACTGTAGACCATTGCAAACAGTGTGTTTTAATCAGTTATTTGGTAGGGATGGACATGAGTACTCGAACGGACATGGCGCTTCCTAGAGCATGGCACTTGCATTGCTAGGGTTATCGGTTCAATTCCCACAGGGGACCAGTCTGAAAAATGTTGTAGGTCTGCGAAATTACTAAAATGTAAACTGTATGTATAAAACAGTTCTTCTCCCTAAATTCCCTTTCCCACCGTGTCTCACTCATTCAGTTGCGTTCCAACCGCTCCCTCAATTATCAAACGGAATCATTAAGCCTAGACCAACTAAATCGAATGTATGTATATCGAAAAGTCCGATTTTGGTTTGTAACCCTGAAAAAATTATTTCAACTCACCAAATTGAGCCACATAAAAAATAAAATAATAATCACTCTTTGAGAATAACTGTTCCAGAAACGAGATCTGCATCACTTCGCACTATTCTGTTCTATTTTATTCTATTACATCATGCTTTTTAAAAACTATAAAATAGGTGTGTCTTGACTGTGATAAGGCCTTGGGAAATAAAAGCGTCTTGGCTGCTAAATTAACAAAACAAGGCTATGCCATTGCACAGCCATAGGATTCTACAAGCAAACACTACTGCTGAGGTTACTACCTTTTTGAAGATTGTGTTCCACGATATAATATAACCAGTTGATATTACAGTTTCAATAAATTAATCTTAAAATGGCACTTAAAAAATTTTTTTACTGGGGCATTTTAGCAATTAGAATTTGTTACCTGCAATGGTTATGATAAATGATGCATCGTACATTTATCTATATGCCCATCCCTATTATTTGGTGAAATGTGAAAATATTTAGTACCTATAGTGTTTTCAAAAGATTATAACTTGTTTTATGTTTCACTATAAAAAATAATAATAATGAAATTCACTGAATAGGATGGTCCTCCACTTCCTTCTCTGTGGAGGTTACATTTAGGCTACAATAGGATACCTATTTTGAAAACAAAAAATGTGTAGGCCTATAAGACGGAATGGACTTTACATGAGAAAATGGCTTGTGTGAAAATGGCTTTACCTGTAGAAATACGTTGGAGGGAGAAGAAAATAAAACAACCTGTGTATTAAAACATATAATTTCCAGTGAAGGCCTATGTATTATTATTGCAGCAGAATCCATGAATAACCTATTAATAGCCTAACGTAATGTACAAGGTCCTTATAATAAAATAAATATTTAAATGTAGATCGGGATTTTTTCTAAGGACGGAAATGTTAACTATCATTCGGTGACTGCAGTAAAATGCGACGTATCATTAGAGACTGAATAAACGGCATTAACTTTCCAACTAGGATATTTTATCCTACTTAGAAAATAATTAAATATTCGCATAAACTCTGCCAACGCCGCGCGCACCCCGTCCGCCTTTGCGGTTGGTATTTTTATGAATGAAGGACAGTATGCAAATTAGAGCTATTCACGAAAAGAAATGGCGGATATGGCATATCAGTCCTCCACAAAGAAAGACTTTATAGCCAACAGCGTCAGAATGCAAACGAAAGCTACTTTTCCGTGACCGTGCACCCACATAATTTACATTGTGGTCAACATACAAAGTTATTATACTTCTACAGTGTTATTTGCACGGCAAATGGTGATATGAAGTGCATTTGTTAAAACTATTCACTGTAAACTCTTTACAAAATGTTTCCGATCCAACCCCTCCCCCTCGGCCCCTTTCTCCCTCTCTCAAGACTGGACTCGTTCAGGAGGGCGAGGGGGCCTAAACATCCCGCTCCTCTGTCCACTAACGTTACATTGTAACAAAGCATTTTCAATTTGGGGGAAAAACTTTAGGTCCACTCTCCTCATCCATCTCAGTATCCCATCAACAGACATGCATGACATGGGTATAATTAGAGAAAACGTATCACATGCAAAATAAGAATTAAGGCTACTTTTCTTGAAGTAGCTATATGCTACTCACTCGTCTGGGTGTGTTTCCTCGGTCATTTTTTCGTTTCACCTACAATAATATCCCACCGAGGGTACATAGTGCGGTGTCTTCATTTTTGTCTTGCCCTCTTCGTCCAACACCTCGATCACACACGGTAGCTGCCTAGTTTTCTGACTGTTTTTTCTGTTTGTTTGCGTTCTTTCTCGCTTCTCTTTTTCGTCTCTCAGCGCTTCACTACAATTATTCGAGCACATATACGAGAGTGTAAATCCCTTTGGAATACCTCCACCGATTTAATCCCGTCGCGCCCCATGCTGAAATGCGGTAATTGAAATCGTGCGTTGATGTCGGTGAGGATGGCCCCGTACGAGCCCCATCTCTGGTTACTCCATGTTGGATTCTGTAGGCAGAAGCCAACGCCGCCGACACTGGAAGTGTGGGGGGGGCTTGCGGAAGCGATGACGTCAGACCCGAAGGCCGGCAGTCAGTATAGGATTTTTAGGGATGTCCGGGGGGGGGGGGGCTGCTGCTTTGTATTTTATGAAGATGTGGATACAGGGTTAATGATACCTAATGTAGCCTATTTATGAACTAGTGAGTAACCTGAATACCTCAATCATGATTATCATGCATTCATAACAGCTGAAGTTACTGGAATACAACATATCTTTGATAGCACCATCATCAATTATTTGCCAAACACATCTGTCATTCACTGACACAATAGTTGATAAGAAAAAATATATTTGAGGGGTCTTGAGTGAAGAGCAGCTGTATTAGATAGTTTTCAATTAAGGTCATTGTATCTCATTACTGCTGTTTCAGCCTTAGTGACAATGAAAATATATGTTCAATTTCTCACACAGAGAAGGCTCAATGAACCATGGTCCAAACTACAATAGTTGTCTTCTACCACCAACTAGTGGTCACCATATGCTTTACATTCATTTGCCGTTCACGTCTGTCCAGATTACATTTTAGCAGTGGTGGAAAAAGTACAAATATAATAATATAATAAAAGTAGCCAATAGTCATACTTGAGTAAAAGTAAATGTAATTGCTATACATCAAATTCCTTATACTAAGCAAACCAGACAGCACGTTTTCCTTTTTATTTACGGACAGACAGGGGCACACTCCAACACTCCAACACTTAGACATAATTTACAAACGCAGTATTGATGTTTAGTGAGTCCGCTAGATCAGAGGCAGTAGGGATGACAACGTGTTAAATTAATAGGTGCGTGAATTGGACCATTATTCTGTCCTGCCTGAGCATTCGATATGTACTTTTTGGTGTCAGGGAAAATGTATGGGAGTAAAAAGTACATATTTCCTGTAGGAATGTAGTGGAGTAAAAGTAAAAGTTGTCATATATAAATAGTAAAGTAAAGTACAGATACCCCCAAAAAACGACTTAAGTAAGTACTTTAATGTATTTTTACTTAAGTACTTTACACCACTGCAATTTAGATGATCTGATATATAACATTTTGGTGTAAAATGACCTAGCACGACCTGACATGACATTGCATGGTATGCTACTCTTGCATTGTACTGTAACATTATTGCATTGTGTCACCTCATGTTATTAGTAATACATTTAGTTTGACATCAATGTAGCTAGAAAATGTTTTTTATACTACACTTTGCTTTATATATTTCTGTAAATTATATTATTTGTTTTTTTAAACAGATAACAAAAACAAAGTGAGGGCTATAAAAATGATTACAATACCACAGCAATTGCATGTTATAGCCAAATTCAGTAGAGGGAGCCAAAGTCTGTTGGATGCTCCAATCAATGGTTAGTCCTGGCTACATTCAGATTTTCTACCCTTCTCCCGAAGTGTGCACTTGAACACTATCCGTTCAGACCTCAATCCTTCCTACGTAAAGGTTATGAAAAATTTGCTCTTTGAGTATTTTGTCCAGTAGTTTTCCCCAAGGAGAAAGCCCCCACTGCTATGTCAAAGATAATAAAACAAAAACACTATAGTAAATACTACAGTAATGTCCGCAAAAACACTACAGTAAATACTACAGTATACTACGTCCCGCAAAAACACTACAGTAAATACTATAGTCTGCAAAAACACTACAGTAATTACTATATATATATATATATATATATATATATATATATATATATATATATGCTGCTAAAAAAAATAAAGGGAACACTTAAACAACACAATGTAACTCCAAGTCAATCACACTTCTGTGAAATCAAACTGTCCACTTAGGAAGCAACACTGATTGACAATACATTTCACATGCTGTTGTGCAAATGGAATAGACAACAGGTGGAAATTATAGGCAATTAGCAAGACACCCCCAATAAAGGACTGGTTTTGCAGGTGGTGACCACAGACCACTTCTCAGTTCCTATGCTTCCTGGCTGATGTTTTGGTCACTTTTGAATGCTGGCGGTGCTTTCACTCTAGTGGTAGCATGAGACGGAGTCTACAACCCACACAAGTGGCTCAGGTAGTGCAGCTCATCCAGGATGGCACATCAAAGCGAGCTGTGGCAAGAAGGTTTGCTGTGTCTGTCAGCGTAGTGTCCAGAGCATGGAGGCGCTACCAGGAGACAGGCCAGTACATCAGGAGATGTGGAGGAGGCCGTAGGAGGGCAACAACCCAGCAGCAGGACTGCTACCTCCGCCTTTGTGCAATGAGGAGCAGGAGGAGCACTGCCAGAGCCCTGCAAAATGACCTCCAGCAGGCCACAAATGTGCATGTGTCTGCTCAAACGGTCAGAAACAGACTCCATGAGGGTGGTATGAGGGCCCGACGTCCACAGGTGGGGATTGTGCTTACAGCCCAACACCGTGCAGGACGTTTGGCATTTACCAGAGAACACCAAGATTGGCAAATTCGCCACTGGCGCCCTGTGCTCTTCACAGATGAAAGCAGGTTCACACTGAGCACGTGACAGACGTGACAGAGTCTGGAGATGTCGTGGAGAACGTTCTGCTGCCTGCAACATCCTCCAGCATGACCGGTTTGGCGGTGGGTCAGTCATGGTGTGGGGTGGCATTTCTTTGGGGGGGCGCACAGCCCTCCATGTGCTCACCAGAGGTAGCCTGACTGCCATTAGGTACCGAGATGAGATCCTCAGACCCCTTGTGAGACCATATGCTGGTGCGGTTGGCCCTGGGTTCCTCCTAATGCAAGACAATGCTAGACCTCATGTGGCTGGAGTGTGTCAGCAGTTCCTGCAAGAGGAAGGCATTGATGCTATGGACTGGCCCGCCCGTTCCCCAGACCTGAATCCAATTGAGCACATCTGGGACATCATGTCTCGCTCCATCCACCAACGCCACGTTGCACCACAGACTGTCCAGGAGTTGGCGGATGCTTTAGTCCAGGTCTGGGAGGAGATCCCTCAGGAGACCATCCGCCACCTCATCAGGAGCATGCCCAGGCGTTGTAGGGAGGTCATACAGGCACGTGGAGGCCACACACACTACTGAGCCTCATTTTGACTTGTTTTAAGGACATTACATCAAAGTTGGATCAGCCTGTAGTGTGGTTTTCCACTTTAATGTTGAGGGTGACTCCAAATCCAGACCTCCATGGGTTGATAAATTTGATTTCCATTGATAATTTTTTTGTGATTTTGTTGTCAGCACATTCAACTATGTAAAGAAAAAAGTATTTAATAAGATTATTTCATTCATTCAGATCTAGGATGTGTTATTTTAGTGTTCCCTTTATTTTTTTGAGCAGTGTATATATATATATATATATATAAACACACTACAGTTTTTTTTACTACAGTATTTATTTTTTATTATAAACCAGGTCGTTCGAGCCCTGAATGCTGTTTGGCTGAAAGCCGTGGTATATCAGACCGTATAAAAAGCATAAATCCAGAAAATCACATTGTATGATTTTTAAGTAATTAATTTGCATTTTATTGCATGACATAAGTATTTGATCACCTACCAACCAGTAAGAATTCCAGCTCTCACAGACCTGTTAGTTTTTCTTTAAGAAGCCCTCCTGTTTTCCACTCATTACCTGTATTAACTGCACCTGTTTGAACTCGTTACCTGTATAAAAGACACCTGTCCACACACTCAATCAAACAGACTCCAACCTCTCCACAATGGCCAAGACCAGAGAGCTGTGTAAGGACATCAGGGATACAATTGTAGACTTGCACAAGGCTGGGATGGGCTACAGGACAATAGGCAAACAGCTTGGTGAGAAGGCAACAACTGTTGGCGCAATTATTAGAAAATTATTTTAAAAGTTCAAGATGACGGTCAATCACCCTCGGTCTGGGGCTCCATGCAAGATCTCACCTCGTGGGGCATCAATGATCATGAGGAAGGTGAGGGATCAGCCCAGAACTACACGGCAGGACCTGGTCAATGACCTGAAGAGTGCTGGGACCACAGTCTCAAAGAAAACCATTAGTAACACACTACGCCGTCATGGATTAAAATCCTGCAGCGCACGCAAGGTCCCCCTGCTCAAGCCAGCACATGTCCCGTCTGAAGTTTGCCAATGACCATCTGGATGATCCAGAGGAGGAATGGGAGAAGGTCATGTGGTCTGATGAGACAAAAATATAGCTTTTTGGTCTAAACTCCACTTGCCGTGTTTGGAGGAAGAAGAAGGATGAGTACAACCCCAAGAACACCATCCCAACCGTGAAGCATGGAGGTGGAAAAATAATTATTTGGGGATGCTTTTCTGCAAAGGGGACAGGACGACTGCACCGTATTGAGGGGAGGATGGATGGGGCCATGTATCGCGAGATCTTGGCCAACAACCTCCTTCCCTCAGGAAGAGCATTGAAGATGGGTCGTGGCATCTCAAGGTCCTGGAGTGGCCTAGCCAGTCTCCAGACCTGAACCCAATAGAAAATCTTTGGAGGGAGCTGAAAGTCCGTATTGCCCAGCGACATCCCCGAAACCTGAAGGATCTGGAGAAGGTCTGTATGGAGGAGTGGGCCAAAATCCCTGCTGCAGTGTGTGCAAACCTGGTCAAGACCTACAGGAAACGTATGATCTCTGTAATTGTAAACAAAGGTTTCTGTACTAAATATTAAGTTCTGCTTTTCTGATGTATCAAATACTTATGTCATGCAATAAAATGCAAATTAATTACTTTAAAATCATACAATGTGATTTTCTGGATTTTTTATACAAATTACAGACCTCTACATGCTTTGTAAGTAGGAAAACCTGCAAAATTGGCAGTGTATCAAATACTTGTTCTCCCCACTGTATATATATATATTTTTTGTTTTACTTTTTACTGGTCTAATTACGTTGGTAACCAGTTTATAATAGCAATAAGGCCTCTCGGGGGTTTGGGGTATATGGCAAATATACCACAGCTAAGGGCTGTATCCAGGCACTCTGCGTTGTGTCGCGCATAAGAACAGCCCTTAGCCGTGGTATATTGGCCATATACCACACCTCCTCGGGCCTTATTGCATAAGTCAACTGTAAATACTACAGTATACTACAATCATGTCCGCAACACTACAGTCAAAACTACATTAAAGTTAGCAAAAACACTACAGTGAAAACTATAGTATTTATACCATAGTATACTATAGTAGTTTTTCATGTGGGCACTCTCATAGATTTAAAAATAATGGACTGGTGTGAGGAATTTGTTGGAAACACTACCTAGTCACGCTTGCACCAATCCAATGCTTTTAAATGTATGAGGGGGAGTGAACCAGTGCACGGGTAGAGAATCGGCAAGTAGCCATACTCTTCTGAATCCTAAAACAACCCCTGGCCCCTACACCCTAGGCACTCAAGGAAGTAAGTCTGAGAGGATTGGATAGACTTTTGCATTATGGTAATACATTTTGCCTTCTGATTGGCTGGGGAAATGTTGCCATATTGCTTCCATTTATCTAGTCCTCTGAGATCAACAACAGTGACAAGGTAGTAGGGCACTGGGGTCAATTATTCAGATGGTTTGATTTGGTTTAACATACCTTGGAAAATGAAGTGTGTGTGTGTATGCATGTGTCACGTCTGTCTGTCTGTCTGTCTGTCTGTCTGTCTGTCTGTCTGTCTGTCTGTCTGTCTGTCTGTCTGTCTGTCTGTCTGTCTGTCTGTCTGTCTGTCTGTCTGTCTGTCTGTCTGTCTGTCTGTCTGTCTGTCTGTCTGTCTGTCTGTCTGTCTGTCTGTCTGTCTGTCTGTCTGTCTGTCTGTCTGTCTGTCTGTCTGTCTGTCTGTCTGTCTGTCTGTCTGTCTGTCTGTCTGTCTGTCTGTCTGTCTGTCTGTCTGTCTGTCTGTCTGTCTGTCTGTCTGTCTGTCTGTCTGTCTGTCTGTCTGTCTGTCTGTCTGTCTGTCTGTCTGTCTGTCTGTCTGTCTGTCTGTCTGTCTGTCTGTCTGTCTGTCTGTCTGTCTGTCTGTCTGTCTGTCTGTCTGTCTGTCTGTCTGTCTGTCTGTCTGTCTGTCTGTCTGTCTGTCTGTCTGTCTGTCTGTCTGTCTGTCTGTCTGTCTGTCTGTCTGTCTGTCTGTCTGTCTGTCTGTCTGTCTGTCTGTCTGTCTGTGTGTGTGTGTGTGTGTGTGTGTGTGTGTGTGTGTGTGTGTGTGTGTGTGTGTGTGTGTGTGCCTTCAGAAAGTATTCACACCCCTTGACCCGGCTTTACGTATTTTACTGGATTGTGACTCACTGACACTGCCCCCGGTTAGAGGGGAAGAAAGCAGCCCAAGAGTTAACACATACAGGAACTTTATTTAAACACACTGAGGAAGATGAACATGGGGATGAAAAATGGGAGAGGTAGTGGAATAATAGTGGTTCTGTAGAAGCAATTGAAAGGCAATGAATATATTGTACATACGATCTCACAAGAGCAGTAATAACAGTAATAAAGGACTGTATAAATGACATGTAATCCCTGAACATGTTTACAGGTTACAAGATATACAGAGGCAGCATACATAATGCAACAACAACAACAACTAACTATGAAGAACAATATATACATGTTAAACAACTCACCATCCCACCGGTCCACAGATACAGTATGCCTGAGTCCAGTTGTGGATGGGCAGAGACAGAGATGTTGCTCTCTGCCACTGCTTGAGGGAGACTAACAATATTGTGTGCCCTGTATAGCCAAGAGGATGGGCAGATGTCCAGCCCCCTAGTAACTTCCCTAGCAACCTATTAGGGCACAGGTCACACAGGTCAGGGAGAGTTTGAGAGACAGGTTTATGGTACCCCCAAGACTCTCAGGCTCGGGTCATGAGGGATGGGGAGTGGAGTGTGCAGCTCAGGGTTGTGGGGTGCTGATAACAGTCACTGGCAGGGAATTCGTAACAGTGTTACAGCCTGAATTTAAAATGGATTTACAGTTCTGTCGGAAAGTATTCAGACCCCTTGACTTTTTCCACATTTTGTTACGTTACAGCCTTATTTTAAAATATATATTTTTTAATCCTCAACAATCTACACACAATACCCCATAATGACATAGCAAAAACAGGTTTTTTGAAATGTTTGCACATTTATTACAAATAAAAAACGGAACTGCCTTATTTACATATGTATGCAGACCCTTCGCTATGAGACTCGAAATTGAGCTCAGGTGCATCCTGTTTCCACTGTTCATCCTTGAGATGTTTCTACAACTTGATTGGAGTCCACCTGTGGTCAATTCAATTGATTGGACATGATTTGGAAAGGCACACACCTGTCTATATAAGGTCCCACAGTTGACAGTGCATGTCAGAGCAAAAACCAAGCCATGAGGTCGAAGGAATTGTCCGTAGAGGTCCGAGACAGGATAGTGTCGAGGCACAGATCTGGGGAAGTGTACCAAAACATTTCTGCAGCATTGAAGTTCCCCAAGAACACAGTGGCCTCCATCATTCTTAAATGTAAGAAATTTGGAACCACCAAGAGTCTTCCTAGAGCTGGTCGCCCGGCCAAACTGAGCAATCGTGGGAGAAGGGCCTTGGTTTAGGGAGGTGACCAAGAACCCGATGGTCACTCTAACAGAGCTCCAGAGTTTCTCTGTGGAGATGGGAGAACCTTCCAGAAGGACAACCATCTCTGCAGCACTCCACCAATCAGTTCTTTATGGTAGAGTGGCCAGACGGAAGCCACTCCTCAGTAAAAGGCACATGACAGCCTACTTGGAGTTTGCCAAAAGGCATCTAAAGGACTCTCAGACCATGAGAAACAAGATTCTCTGGTCTGATGAAACCAAGATTGAACTCTTTGGCCTGAATGCCAAGCGTCACGTCTGGAGGAAACCTGGCACCATGGTGGTGCATGGTGGTGGCAGCATTATGCTGTGGGGATATTTTTCACTGGCAGGGACTGGGAGACTAGTCAGGATCGAGGGAAAGATGAACGGAGCAAAGTACAGAGAGATCCTTGATGAAAACCTGCTCCAGAGTGCTCAGGACCTAAGACTGGGGCGAAGGTTCACTTTCCAACAGGACAACGACCCTAAGCACACAGCCAAGACAACGCAGGAGTGGCTTTGGGCCTAGTCTCTGAATGTCCTTGATTGGCCCAGCCAGAGCCCGTACTTGAACCTGATCGAACATCTCTGGAGAGACCTGAAAATAGCTTTGCAGCGATGCTCCCCATCCAACCTGACAGAGCTTGAGAGGATCTGCAGAGAAGAATGGGAGAAACTCCCCAAATACAGGTGTGTCAAGCTTGTAGCGTCATACCCAAGAAGACTTGAGGCTGTAATCGCTGCCAAAGGTGCTTCAAGAAGTTTCTGAATACTTATGTAAATGTAATATTTCCGTTTTTTATTTAAATACATTTGCACACATTTCTAAAAACCTGTTTTTGCTTTGTCATTATGGGGTATTTTGTGTAGATTGATGAGGGGAGGAAAACAATTTAATCAATTTTAGAATAAGGCTGTAACGTTACTAAATGTGAAAAAAGTCAAGGGGTCTGAATACTTTCCGAAAGCACTGTAAATCTGCTTGAAAATCTATGACAAGACCTGAAAATGGTTGTCTAGCAATGATCAACAACCAATTTGACAGAGCTTGAAGAATTTTCAAAAGAATAATAGGCAAACGTTGCACAATCCAGGTGTGGAAAGCTCTTAGACTTACCCAGAAAGACTCACAGCTGTAATCGCTGCCAAAGATGATTCTAACCTGTATTGACTCAGGGGGCTGAAAATGTATCTAATCAAGATACACACTGAGTGTACAAAACATTAGGAACACCTTCCTAATATTTAGTTGCCCCACCTTTTGCCCGCAGAACAGCCTCAATTCATCGGGCATGGACTCTACAAAGAGTCGAAAGCGTGTCACAGGGATGCTGGCCCATGTTGACTCCAATGCTTCCCACAGTTGTGCCAAGTTGGCTGGGTGTCCTTTGGGTGCTGGACCATTCCTGATACACACGGGAAACTGTTGAGCATTAAAAACCCAGCAGCGTTGCAGTTCTTGATACACTCAAACCAGTGCGCCTGACACCTACTACCATACCCTGTTCAAAGGCACTTAAATATTTTGTCTTGTCCATTCACCTTCCGAATGGCACACATACATAATCCGTGTCTCAATTGTCTCAATGCTTAAATTCCTTCTTTAACCTGTCTCCTCCCCTTCATCTACACTAATTGAAGTGGATTTAACAGGTGACATCAATAAGGGATCATAGCTTTCACCTGGATTCACCTGGTCAGTCTATGTCACGGAATGAGCAGGTGTTCCTAATGTTTTGTGCACTCAGTGTATTGGTGTTATTTTTTCATGTTTTTTATTTTTCAAATGTCCAAATGTTCTTCCACTTTGACATTAGAATATTTTGTGTAGATCGTTGGCCAAAAAAAGATAATTCAATCCATTTGAATCCCACTTTGCAACACAACAAAATGTGGAAATAGTCATGGGGTGTGAAAACTTTCTGAAGGCACTGTATGTACAGTTGAAGTCGGAAGTTTACATACACCTTAGCCAAATACATTTAAACTCAGTTTTTCACAATTCCTGACATTTCATCCTAGTAAAAATTCCCTGTCTTAGGTCAGTTAGGATCACCACTTTATTTTAAGAATGTGAAATGTCAGAATAATAGTAGAGAGAATGATTTATTTCAGCTTTTATTTATTTCATCACATTCCCAGTGGGTCAGAAGTTTACATACACTCAATTAGTATCTGGTAGCATTGCCTTTACATTTTTTTACTTGGGTCAAACATTTTGGGTAGACTTCCAGAAGCTTCCCACAATAAATTGGGTGAATTTTGGCCCATTCCTCCTGACAGAGCTGGTGTAACTGAGTCAGGTTTGTATTCCTCCTTGCTCGCACACGCTTTTTCAGTTCTGCCCACAAATTTTCAATAGGATTGAGGTCAGGGCTTTGTGATGGCCACTCCAATACCTTGACTTTGTTGTCCTTAAGCCATTTTGCCACAACTTTGGAAGTATGCTTGGGGTCATTGTCCATTTGGAAGACCCATTTGTGACCAAGCTTTAACTTCCTGACTGATGTCTTGAGATGTTGCTTCAATATACAGTGAGGGAAAAAAGTATTTGATCCCCTGCTGATTTTGTATGTTTGCCCACTGACAAAGAAATGATCAGTCTATAATTTTAAGGGTAGGTTTATTTGAGCTGAAGGTTCGAGTTGCCAAACATCAGCCTCGAAACCTTAATGACTTGGAGAAGATCTGCAAAGAGGAGTGGGACAATATCCCTCCTGATATGTGTGCAAACCTGATGGCCAACTACAAGAAACGTCTGACCTCTGTGATTGCCAACAAGGGTTTTGCCACCAAGTACTAAGTCATGTTTTGCAGAGGGGTCAAATACTTATTTCCCTCATTAAAATGCAAATCAATTTATAACACTTTTGACATGCGTTTTTCTGGATTTTTTTGTTGTTATTCTGTCTCTCACTGTTCAAATAAACCTACCATTAAAATTATAGACTGATCATGTCTTTGTCAGTGGGCAAACGAACAAAATCAGCAGGGGATCAAATACTTTTTTCCCTCACTGTAAATGTTAACAAGAAATTTGTGGAATGGTTGAAAAACGAATGTTAATGACTCCAACCTAAGTGTATGTAAACTTCCGATTTCAACTGTATGTGTGTGTTTGTCTGTGTGTGCACACTATGTTTCCTAATAAATCATGCACAAATTGGCCCCATTCAGGTTCATCCTCAGCAGAAGCCTTTTCTGGGTAGCCTATTAGTATCTTTCCACATTTTTACAATTCTTTAAAAGTACGAGAATAGCTACCAAGTGGGCCCATGGGGGTTAAGAAACATTGGCCATTTGGCTCCCAAAACAGCAACAGCAAGCGGCAACAGGAAGAATACCAGGCCTACTCAGCTGTCTCTGTCAGGCCGAGGCCAGAGATAATTGCAGCCATGACCTTTTTCTGTGGCCCTTAACTTGCTCTTTTCACATTCCAGGGCAATCTGAATTGTACAATCTAAATTGTCCCACGGTTTGCATCCAAAATGGCACCCTATTCCCTATGTAGTGCACTACTTTTGACCATAGGGATCTGGTAAAAAAAAGTTGTGCACTACATAGAGAATAGGGTGCCATTTGGAACGCATCCCCACCTTGTAATAAGAATAACAACAGGAGTGACATTGCAAACTTCCCCCCTTGTCCCCAGAATATCCCTACCGTCATTATCCACCCCTTGGGGCTCATTTTTGGGTGGTGGTGAGGGGTCGAGGATGTAAAGTCAACCACATTAATAATTCTGTATGAGTACAAGGCAAATTGTATCTGTCTGTGGATTGTGACTTATGTACGTTTGAGGATTGTGTATTCTGATCATGTACATAATATTGGCACTTATATGTCTCCATAAATTAATAATAGTGTGACATATTGCAGAATGAAACATATATGCTGTGTTGTTGCTTGATGTCCCCTGTATTTAGCTCTGATGATGCAGTTTTGTTCCCTATAGTGTAACAACTTTGATCAGAGAACAGTCAATGTGAAAACTATTCAGTTTAGGTCTTGACTATGTATGATGACTATGAATCTATTTGAAATCATATTTTTCTTTCAAATGTTCAGAGACCAACCATTAGTTTAAATTATTATTTTGGACCAGAGATAGGATATGCTGTGGTAAAATGGAATTAATGCATGTATAAAATGCATAGCTCATAAAACGGACAGAGACATTTCTACTTTAGTCGCAAACATTAGGAAGGAGGAAAGTTTAACAGTTTTGATGGGTCCTCGAAAACACTTTACAAGTTGCTCTTATGCCATGTAAAATCTTAGGTAGTTACACAGCAGCTGTACATGGTGACAGCAGAAATATAAAAAATAATGTAATTGTTTTGAAAGGGAACTTCAAATTATGTTTCAAATGATTAAATAGTTTAGTTACTGTGTAGTTCCATACCATCACATCAAGATATTTCAATTCCACAGTGGTGTAAAGTACTTAAGGAAAAGTACTTTAAAGTACTACTTAAGTAGTTTTTTTGGGTATCTGTACTTTACTATTTCTATTTTTGATTACTTTTACTTTTATTTCACTACGTTCCTAAAGAAAATGATGTACTTTTTACTTCATACATTTTCCCCTGACACCCAAAAGTACTCGTTACATTTTGAATGCTTAGCAGGACAGAAATGGACCAATTCACACGCATCCCTGGTAATCTCTACTGCCTCTGATCTGGCGACTCACTAAACACAAATGCTTTGTTTCTGAATGATGTCTGAGTGTTGGAGTGTGCCCCTGGCTATCCATACATTTAAAAAACACAAACAATTGTGCCATCTGGTTTGCTTAATATACGGAATTTGAAATTATTTATTATTTTACTTTTGATACATAAGAACAATTTTTTTTTTTTTTACCTTTATTTAACTAGTCAAGTCAGTTAAGAACAAATTCTGATTTACAATGACGGCCTACACCGGCCAAACCCGGACGACGCTGGGCCAATTGTTCGCGGCCCTATGGGACTCTCAATCACGGCCGGTTGTGATACAGCCTGGAATCGAACCAGGGGGTCTGTATTGACGCCTCAAGCACTGAGATACAGTGCCTTAGACGGCTGCGCCACACGGGAGCAATTACATTTACTTTTGATACTTAAGTATATTTAAAACCAAATACTTTTAGACTTTTACACAAGTAGTATGTTACTGGGTGTCTTTCACTTTTACTTGAGTCATTTCCTATGAAGGTATCTTTACTTTTACTCAAGTATGACAATTGGGTACTTTTTCCACCAATGCAATTCCATGTAGGCCTAACTATCTGTGGAACTCAGGTGTAACAGGTGTCTTTTGCTATACGTTTTGTCTGCATAAAATACGTTTATATAAAGTGAAATGTTTATTTTCTGTCGCAGTGGCTACAACAACTCTATAATAGACCTATTACAATAAATACCACCAATCAAACACATCTTAATTGAACTTGCGCTTGCCTAAAACTAGATGGCGCAAATGGTCCAGTAAACGACCAAACAAACTGCATACCCAAACAGCGTCAGTGAAAAACAGTGAGAACTTGTTAACCCACATCTTGGTCGCAGAAGATATTTCATGGTAGGCTATGCATGCCTAAATCAGCTAGACCTGTGATGTAACAGATTGCTTCATTTGATTACAGTAATGTTGAAAACAGATTACTATCAGTGTCATGAGATATACAAATTACACATTTTCTATCACATTATTAAGAATGGACTCATGTAAAAGGGGACAATACCTGTTCCTGTTAAATATGTCTTTACGTGTTACTTTCAGCTGTGAAAGGCTTTTCCATAAATTACGTTTGCGTTTTCTGTGAAATGTAAGATAATTTTGGCCTATGTGTAAAAACATTTGCATGGTTTTCAAAAGACAATCTGGTCACTCAATAGAACATTTTAGTTTGTTCAGCAAACATTTGATGAGCTATTCAGAGAGAGGGAGCTTTTTAAACAAATTGTCAAATGTGGGCTACTGTAAAGGATGTTAACTTACACTGTATCTACAGCTGTGTGTTTTCTTGACCACAATACAAATGTGGTTCTTCCAAATTAGCCAATTCACGTTTTGGTTAGCCTAGACATTAATAACCATGTGGATTGTGGTCTGAGTAAAGTTCAAAACATGTTAGGAGTGTTAATAAAGTCTGTAAAAGTAGCCCATAGACACAAATATTCGTTCATTCACGTTACAAATTGAATAATTAATTTTCATTCCAAATAATAATAATTATTGATTTGACGATTTCAAATATATGTCATTATAAGGACCTCATTGGATAGCTTCTTCATACAACTAATTACAGAATAAATCAAAAGTTTGGTTTCAAAGTGATTTTTCCTGCCTGCACGTCCTGCAACTATGCTTCGTTTAAACAAATGTATGTTAGAATATGAAAGCAGCTTTAATAGCCTACCACCGAGGTTCACACTATTTGAAATGTCAACAATTATTGAGGTTAAATTATTTAGATAATTCCTTAACCTCAATCCAATGAAAACAACGTCACATATTCCAAGTATTTAAGAGGTTGGTAAGATTTAATCTACTCATAGGTATATCCTCGAGAGAGATAAGGCCACATTTATTTATATGGACAAGGTAGCCACTCTCTCTGGGTAAAGCTAACGTATTTTGAAGGCAACCACGACCAGCCTCCCAGTTTGAAGCTTGGCAAGGCTATGCGTCTTTGGATAACACTTTGGACAAACTCTAAACGACTTTCATGCCATATTTAAACCACTGCTCCTCCAATCTTCATTTAAAGTTGACCTGATAACATTAATACTTTGTTGGATACGGACTCAAAAGTTAAAGGGTTTACACACTAAACAACAACGTAATTACAGTGATTAAAGAAATTCGTAATTGTATGCATGGTTGGTGAGGGAGCTTTAATCCCCAATAGCTAGATAGGCTATAGTTCAGTGACTTTCTTTTTACACATACAAGTACAGTTAGTCATCTATTTGCAAGCTCTCATTACACAATGCTGGCAATGCACCAAACCATCAATTTTTGTATTAGAGAACAGAGGCCCGTGGCTTGATATCCGCTTAATTGCGCCCATTCTCTTCCCACTTCTACTGTCATATTGGACAAAAGGTCTGTCAATCAATTCTGCGAAGGAGTGTCAAATTCTTACACTTAACCTCCAATAAAATACATGTTTTAGAGTGCTATTATAAACCTGAAAAAAAAGTTAATAGCTTATTTGTTAGACTACTTTTATTTTGAGGAAAAATGGACAGCTGTTTCTATTCATGGTTAGTTATTTGCTTATTTATAGCCAATCTTTTGTTAATATTTATATGTATTCTTTAAATAAACTTAAGGCATGCTCGTCATTGCCACAACAAATCTTACAGCTGAGCACCAGATAATGCAACCCTATATGCGATTGAATATGCTCTTTTTACAGTTCTCAAACGCCCCCACCGGGTTCTCCACTTGATGTGGCCTATGCCAATACGTGACCAGTTATGGCCACCACTACTTCCGGGTTTGCACAAATTGGTCAAAGCTACCCTCTCTGCGTTATGCGCCTTGCAACAACAACACACACACACGCGCGCGCATTTGGAGACCCAAGCACGGCATTCACACTGCACATCGGGATCCACCAAAACGCGGACAGACGACGGCTCCTTTAAGAAAAACTAAGTCAGAAAATATCACCCCTCCTTCTTCAGATCTCCACTTGGATGGTATTGCATCAAATAAAACCTTTACTGGAGTTGCAAGTGATCGAGGCGACGATAGGGACTGTTTTTGAACATCTCTCCATGAATATCTGAAGCATTCCAAGTGAGGGAAGAGCGCGACGAGTCATCATTAATTAAGCAACTTGACAACCTCGATATTGATTGACAGCTTGCTTGTTGAGCGAGACTAGAGTCTCACTGTTTTTTTTTTCTGTAAGGGGCATTTTACACCAGTCGCAAGCGTGAAGTCGTAGCCTAGTGTCGCTTGTTTATGAACGGTCTCCAGGAGAAAGCGAAGGAGCTCTATACTGGATTGTGGTGTTTTTGTCAATTGCTGGATTTATGCTGACGATCTGGCAACCATCCTCTCTGGAGAGACGAGTACAGTATTCTTAATCTTGCATTTGGAGTTAGGTGTTTATTTTCCCTCAGCCCTGGCCTCGTAGAAGACGTTTAGAGTCCGATTGGAATCGGCTAGAGTGACAGGCCGATGGCGCAACGGGTGCGTATTGACAGAACTTTTAGCAATGGCAATAAAGCTACAATTGAGACGTGGCTGATTACTGTGCGCAATTTTCCATTTGTATGGCACAACAAGCAGGCAGCTAGGCAATAAGATAGTGTTTCAGCCCTTTGGTAGAGCTATAAGTTGTTATATATACCCCTGCTACATGCTAGCCTACTATTCAGCATTTGAACGTGTGTGAGTACAATAAACAATTGCATTTTCATATTGTCTAAAGAACTATAGACTGCAGACTGCAAACTTCATCACATAATTCATTTTACCCAACTATTATGACATGTGTTTTGATATTCTGCATTTCGTAAACGCCGCATCCATCTTTGGGGGTCCAGTGTTTAATGTAGGCTATAACCAAGTTGTTACACATCAACTTAAAAGATTTACATAAAAAACATGATGTAAGTTTGGTAACAATAACATGGACGACATTTCACAAATGTTTTGTGTGTATGCAATATCAGTCTTTACATATATGAAAATTATGTAGAGAATGTTCGCTTTGGGTTTAGTTTGTTGATATCTGTCCTTTTCAACATTTCATAATATTTTACATTCTTATTTGATATATGACATACAAATAAATCAATTCAACATTTAGTGTAAAAAATATGTGATTACTTAAAAACGTTCTCAACATATACTCGAAATAGTTTAGATAGGCCATGTAGCCATGCATGAACAATTAGCCTATCTAAAATGCATCTGTCATTTTTTAAAGTTTCTTTAAGCTATTAGTTTTGTCAAGATAAACAAAACAATATTTTATTTCTTTGAAATATCAGCAAGAATACAGACTGAAAAGTGTAGACATTTGTGATATTGTTTTGTCTAAGCTAGACCCTGTTGTTCTAATCGGCTGAAAGAATTAAGCCTACCAAAAACGTTTGAAAGTTTTAGACACATAAAGGTTAACTGCCTTTTCACAACGTTTTAAAATGTTAATGATCCAACGAATCCACAAACAATGAACATTTGCCATTGATATTCAATTAGATGATCAACATAGGCTTTTATTGCCACTAATATTATTCCTACCACTAAACATACCATAGGCTACTATTAGCACCATATACCTAACACATTAGCACTTATTTTATATACTAATTTAGTAGGCCTAGATGTATTTGATATTATTAGTATAGACTGCCAACAACATCATTCTAGCTATTTTACTATTGTTATTAATACATTTTTCTTGTTATTAGTCTTTATAATTCGTTTTTATTGTCAGTATCATTACATTATAACTTTTAGTATAGCTATTATCAACACAGGCCTTCATTCAAAATTAGGAGAGGTAGCACAACAGTGTCATTGGTTATTATTTTAGAACATTCTCTATATTTCACTTTTGACAGTATGAAGACCTTCCCCATTATGGAATGGACGGAGTAGGGCTGCCCTCGACTATGTACGGGGACCCTCATGCAGCGCGCTCCATGCAGGCGGTTCACCTGAACCACGGGCCCCAGTTCCACTCGCACCAGTACCCGCACTCAACACACGCCAGTGCCATACCGCCCAGTATGGGCTCCGTCAACGACGCTATAAAAAGAGACAAAGATGCCATTTATGGGTACGTTTATTTTACTGCCAACGTAAAGTGTATAGCCATTGGGGATATTAACCACCACAAATGTGAGCGATGAAAGTTTAAGAGAGAGGGAGGCTTTGGGAAATTCTCGCTAATTAGAACCTCTTCTGTGTTCGGTCATTACGCATGGTGCTATATAGGCTTGTTTAAACATTGTATATCTGTTTTGAAATGTTAAATTATGACATTGTCCCCTGAGATTTCGAAAAGATGCATAGGCTACGTTTGCATTTGGCTTTCAGTCTAAATATGATGTTATTTTGCATTGACAAAATTCATGATTTGGATGTAGCCTATTGTTTAACAGGGGACAGTGGTTGAGTTAGATAACCTAACTCCCAAAATGTTTGTAAATCCAACTCTCAGAATTAAACAATTCTACATCAAACACATTCTCAAACTGCCCTGCCTACTTCACAATAATGTATAGGCAGCGATGTTTATATTTGTGTGCCATACTATAAGCCTATTTTCAGGGCAAATGTAATAGTCTAATACTCTA
This sequence comes from Coregonus lavaretus, assembly GCF_964263955.1. Taxonomy (NCBI): domain Eukaryota; kingdom Metazoa; phylum Chordata; class Actinopteri; order Salmoniformes; family Salmonidae; genus Coregonus; species Coregonus lavaretus. The sequence goes on from NC_140027.1 coordinate 8,609,800, forward strand.
TTGTAAAGCTCATAATGTAATCCCACTGAAGAATATGGTGTTATTTCGTTGTCCTAAAATGTTGAATCGTGTTCTAAATAAGGCACTCGAGGGCTGAGGTTGCCATACGACCAGTTATGCCTATATGACCAACTATTTTCATGCAGTAGGACTAGGCCTACTTTTATATAATTATTGTGCTGTTACATTTCTGAATGTTTTATTAGTGCAGTATTTATTCAACTTGCAACTGAAAACAGAAGGCAATGTGATTGATAGTCGATGTAACCTACTTTCTTAGTTTAGTTATTATTATGTTATTATTATGTTATTAGTTATACCGACTCGCAAACTTTCCAAGGCGGCGTATAGTGTTAATGTCCTCTCTCTTCCTTTTAGGCACCCCCTTTTCCCACTTCTAGCACTGATTTTTGAAAAATGTGAATTAGCAACTTGCACACCAAGAGAAACTGGGGTCGCTGGAGGCGACGTGTGTTCCTCCGAGTCTTTCAATGAGGATATAGCAGTATTTTCAAAACAGGTTAGACATATCTGTTTACTTGTTTTGGTGAAGTTCAAATTCGTTCAAATTCTAATATTTTAGGGTAAATAACTGTTGTGCATATTTACATGTTGTGTAATTCTGAATTGTGAAAACGTTGTAAGCAAAGCAGTCCCATGCATGTGAACACCATGGTTAGCAATGATGTACGACGCTCAGTAAAGAGTGAACTTGTAACACTTTTGTTTCAGATTCGATCAGAGAAGCCTATATTTTCATCAAATCCGGAAATTGATAATTTGGTAAGAACTCACTTGCTTTAGGTTATTCACAAGAACAGTATCGAACAGTTGGCCTATGAATACATGCATTCATTGTCTACAGTAGCCGACACTTTAGTGTGAATTTGACTTTATCACAGTCCTTGTTATTAATGATGTCATAACAGATACACGTTTGTGTAATCGTTTTCTGTCAAAACGATTTTCTTGTCATAAAGTTTGTTTGCTTTCATGCTAATTATTTTCATAATGTTGATCCTGATCCATTTTGCCCACACGTTATTAATGGACGTGCGCGTGCAAACACACGCACACGCACGCACACACACACGCACACACACACACAATATTAATAATAATGTAATGCTCGAAAATGTGAATAAAAATGTTTTAATGCTAACCCTTTCCTCCTAGATGATACAAGCAATTCAAGTATTACGGTTTCATCTGCTCGAGCTGGAGAAGGTAGATATACTCATAACCATCTCATGCACTGTGTGACTGATAGGCCTGGTGCTGTAAAAATCTTTGATATTTTATCGCAATCGATTGCGATGATGAATAGCATTAGGCTATAACTTCGTAGTAGAGGTGTAATAGTGGTGGTAGTATAGTTGGTTGCCCAAATAACATTTTTATGTTATGGAGTTGATAATGTTGCCATTGACGAATGCGCTTGAAAAATATTAGGCGAGAGCGTTTATATAATAGTCGCCATATTGCTCATGTTAGGCCTATATTGCAACTTTCATTAGTTCAATTATATAAAAAAAAGTAAGAAAAAAAAGTAATCATTCGTTTTTCTACAATTAATGTCAAATGTATGTAATGTAATGTAGTTCTGCTATTTTTGAAGCCAATTTGCTTGAATCGTAACTTAGGCCTGTCACAAGGGCAAGGGATAGGCAATTCTTTATAATATCACTCATTACCACCATCTACATTTTATTTTTTAGGGCTTTCCCATAGGGTATAGTGTTCACTCCGTTTTGATACATGTTTGCAGGTACACGAGCTATGCGATAATTTCTGTAATCGATACATCAGCTGCTTGAAAGGAAAAATGCCCATTGATTTGGTCATAGACGACAGGGACGGTGGAAATAAATCTGACAGTGAAGATTTTACAAGATCGTCTGGGCCTCTTGATCAGGTAAGCTCTTGCCTATCACATGCGTATTAATACAATTGTCGTCTATTAAGTGCATTTGAATTGTAGGCCTATACAGAGAACACGTCGCACGCGTTTTATGCTGTCTAGATAGTTTTATCAAAATAGATAGGCCTATGGAAAAAATATAATTTAGGAAATTGTTGGCCTCCTCTTAGTGATATAGATTGATAAGTGACTTTAAAATAAATCAAATATCAAATGTAGGCCTACCATTTGACAAAATGACAATGAGAACAAAGTGTATATTCCATTTAATTTCCAAGCATAATAAATGGTTTCTACTTTTTTCTGACATGACCATTAACATGTTTTGGAAAAAACTTGTTTGAAGCAAGGATCCCGGTAAACAATTGCTTGGCTTTTATTATATTACTTCATGATTAAATGCTTCGAGGGACTATGGGAAACATTTTAATTGTTATTATGCAATTTTATGGTGTTTTATGTGTAAATTATGTTCATTGTGCTGCATGTGCTCGAAAAAGATACCGTTGACCAAAAAAGGGGCAAGAGGTGAAGAGTCAAGTCTTCTCCTTTTTCGTGTGAATGCAATCAAGCCAGTTTTGAAGTCATGTTGCACCACCCTTTAAGCAAGGCTTTAGGAATATGGAATCCCTTCCTCCAAGTGCCATGTCAGCCACACAGCGACTTGTTAACCATTTAACCCTTTATTTACCAAAGCAACGAGCATCAATTCAGGCAGCTTAGTGGAGTGTCAAATGGCGCACAACTCATATGTCTCGGTGTTTAGTTTCAAACACCCTCCCTAACCTATATCATCCTGTTGTTGAGATGTTCTGAGTGTCCCATTCACTTTACTTCAGGGTTCCAAGCTCTGTATTATAAAATAGTCCTATATCCAAGCTGTATTCTAGTGTGAATCAATCTACTATATATCACAAATTAATATATAGCCCATTCAGCCCTCTCACTTCCATCCAGTAGTACTTCGATCACATCTGCTGATTTGCACTTTGATAGCCTTCGTTGATTGTGCTGTCACCTGCCAGAGTATTTTTATTATTATCGATCAATCATCATGATCAATGATAAGCGCGGGTCCCCTGGGTCTTATAAGCACTGTTTATTTATACTATTGATTAAACAAGTTGTGTGGCTCAGTTGGTAAGAGCGTGGTGCTAGCAACACCTGTCGTAGGCTCGATTCCCACTGGGGTTGCATATACTCAAATGTAAGTCGCTTTGGATAAAAGGGTCTGCTAAATGGGATACATTATGAAGTAGCACATTAAAGTGTAGCCCCTTGATGTGGAGGTCAACCCAATAACCTGTCCCACCAGCCTTCACTCTCCCACCCATATGTCCATGCATGGTACAGCACCCGCCCGACATACACCCTACCTTGCAGGCACTTTGTCCCCACACCTCTAGCCCAATAGTGTAACATTTTCACACTTAATTCCACACTTAATTTCTCTTCTCAAGTGGGGCTGTATAGGGAGTACCTAACACTGGTTATGGGTGAATAGTGGGAGGTGGTGACGGTGTTGTGTGTGTGTGTGTGTGTGAATGTGTACATGTTCGAGTGCATGTGTGTGTGTGTGTCTCGGTACTTGAAACCCTCCGTCTCTCGGGAGTGGTTCCATTCTGATTGAACAAATCTCTTCAGTCCTATACTCACTCCCCCTCTTCCATCCCCCTTGCTAGTTTCGTTGGGAACTCCTCTTGTTGGAGTTGGCCATCGCAGCTTTAACCATTTGTGTTCTGAGCATATGTTCTAGATTACCACAGCCTGACGGCATTCTCTTGGTATGCAGCGTAATACATTATATATTTTGTTCCTTTTTTTCCTTCCCAAAGAGGACTTATTATTAGTCATTTGCTGGTCAAAAACGATTAGGAATAAATGGGTATGCATTCTGACCTGGAGTTAGCAATGAGTTAGCCACGATGCACCGCCAACTGAGGGGAGTAGCTAGTCAGTGTGGACAGGGCTGTTTGGCTGTGTGTTTGGAATGACTACAGGCTATTTCTCCTTTTCCCCACATGATATGTACTGCGTATGATATGGATATGATATGTAAGGAAACTAAGAATGTGGCTTTCGTGCCGACATACCTTTGGGTCTCCATCCATAACTCTTTTAATCAGTCGGCCGTGGATTATTCTCTATGACTAACTTCACTTAAAGCCCTTGGTTTCTATATGACACATAGACCATTGACACGTTCTCTGTGGTAAATTGTAGCTTCTTGGCTGACTGTCGGTGTCATGTCATCCAATCAGATCTCGTGGAGCAGAGACCACGATGACACAGCGTCAGTTCGCTCGGCGGGGACGCCCGGGCCCTCCAGTGGGGGACACACGTCACACAGTGGGGACAACAACAGTGAAGAAGGTAAGGATTCACTGAAAGGTAAGATAACTGGATAGGTGTCCATCATTATTGCTTTTGTCTTTCAAGTATACTTTCATATCAGTAGGAGGAACGAGGAAGCTATTTTTGAGTTTTGGGACAGATCAGATTCACTTACAGGTAAAAATACTAGAAAGGTGTCCACCATTATCGCGTTCGCCTATCAGGTACTTTCAGATTAGTGGGACAGTGTTGGCACTGATTCGATGTCAAGCCAATGAGTGAGTGTCACGTGTTGGCGAGTTTGGATTGGATGTGATGTTGAATAGAAAGAGAGACAGCAGAGAGAAAGAGAGAGTGAATGATGAGGGTTGACAGAAAAATGTGAATGCGGAGCTCAGACTGGGACTGGATCTGGAAGAAAGGGCGCATTATGTTCTAGTCGACTGAGCGACGATTTATATACCAGCCTCTGCGCCTCTTTTATTTGGACATGGGGAAAGAGTAATAACAGAGAGCAGTACACACACACACACACACACACACACACACACACACACACACACACACACACACACACACACACACACACACACACACACACACACACACACACACACACACACACACACACACACACACACACACACACACACACACACACACACACACACACACACACACACACACACACACACACACACACACACACACACACCCCACACACATTCGATGCTAGGCTATCTCCTAATGGTTGGGGTAGAAGAAGACCAAAAGGGACTCTCTCTCCTCTCCCATTGGCCGTCTTTATGAGCAGGGATCTGGGTTCGTGGACTCCCGCCACACTGTCCAAATAGTTTCAATCAGATGTGTATCACCTATTACCAGGGCCATTTGCAAAGTGCCGTTTGTGTGCCAAGTGCAACAAGTGCTCAGGGGTTTTGTTATCTCCCGCATACATTTGCAGTTTAGCACCGCCACGGGTGGACTGCTTTGGGGATATCTGTGTGTTTTAACTCCCAAACACAAATACAGTCACACTGCCAGAACACTAGGCCCAGAACACAAACACCCCTAATGCCCTTTTTATTCCCCATTTGGATGGTTGGGGAATTGTGGCTCCTTCAAGGGAAGTATTTGACAGAAACATATTGGTTGAGCTTCTGTTGGATAGTGGATTCTTGGTTGATCCATATTGGGGGATGTAGTCCAGTGATACCTTTACACTGGTTCCTTGCATCTCCTAGATAGGCCAGAGAAGCTACCATTGGATAGTCATGGTTTTCAGACTTTTCAGGAAAAACCTGATGCATACCTGAGGAGGGATTTGTTATCTCCCACTTTAACTGTAGGGAGGGGAGGTGTAAGTGCCGGGAAAAAGAGGGAGGAAGAAAGAAACCAGAGGGAAAGCTGGTAAATAATGTCCCAAAGAAGGCAAACCGTTTCAATGACTTAGTTCATCGCTATGGTGATGTCTGCAGTTTGGTCAGACATTTAACTTCTGTTCATTTGAACTTGCTGGTAGCCAATAGAGAATGTCCATCCAAGACAAGTAGTCAATTCATCTCAATCTTTCCTTTGTGTATTGTCTGTGTTTTGTTGTCCATGGTTGCTTGAAGTTATCACAGACCTGAGCAAAGGGCCATTCTTCACAGACCCTTGGATTGGCCGGCAATGGTCACATGGCTGCCTCGCTCCTATAGGGAAGTGTGTCTTGCAAGAAATGACCAATGGTGGAAGCGTGGTGCAAAATAAAAGGTCCTCTCTCCTCCCAGGCCCCTTTCACCAGACCATGGCCAATAACATTTTCTGCAAACACTTCTGAAAAGTTCAGCAATTGAGCAGGCCAGCAGCTGCTGCGAGCGCCGAGCTTTGACAGCGTGACTTATAATGTTTGCGTGAAAAGTGCACGTTTTTGTGCCTCTTAATCTTGATGCTGGAAGAGAAAGGAGCAAGCAGCGATATTGAACGGTAAAAGAGAAAAGGGTGAGAATGGAATGAGGGCAACGGGAATAAAAGAAAGAGGAGGGAGAGAGAGTGAAAGAGGGTGAGCAATGAACCCTTTGGTTTGGTGTGGGCACGGTCAAGGCTGCATAACTACAGCTGAGCTGACTTCATGTTCAGAGTTTTTTTCGGGGCACCGAATTCCTTTGTATGGCCTCACTCCTTCACTGGAAGCCAGACAGGAAAGCCGAGAGTAGCAGCAACTTCCCATGCCACTACCACTTTCTCCGGACCTCCCTAAGTCACTGAATCGCTTTGCTCCTTCCTTCGTCTTTTCACACAAGCCCCCTTCACAGTCACACATAGCTGGATGTAGAGGACGAGGAGTTGACATGTGCAGCTCTAGTCACTGTAGGGCATTTCACAAGAGACCTATCCTCCCCCTGTCTCCACCCAGTACACAGGTTGTCGCTGTGAAGCTCGGAGCTGTCACAAACCATTAGCAGGTTGGGCCCAAAGTCACCCCGGCGGTGGAGTATCTCTCCTCGTGGCGTTGGACTAGAGAACACTGTCGCAACGCGGTGCAGTGCTAATGATGCCGAGAGCTTGTTTATGGACTTTTATGATTATTTTCACCTTCTCAGACTCTTGTCGGTCCCCGTAGAATCTCACCTCTGTTTTGGCAGCAGAGGTAATGGCAGGAGAAGCCTAAGCGAAGTCAACCGCCAAGCTAGTGAAATCACCACTGGTATTATACTAATGTGGTCGGTAGCTGCCATATGCCTGCTCTGCTCGGCTTTAACTGACTGTCTCTAACCTTGCCCGTTGCTGTTAAAAGGGGGGGGGGGAAATAAATGAAAATGAACCTCATTACAGGGCAGAAGAGGTGCAATAAAAGGACTGGCTCAGACGTTTCTCTGGCACTTGACGAAAATACTGCATACGGCATGATTGGTAATTGCATTTTGTGGAGGAGAGGTTAGCAGTTAGTGAGGGCTTTGCTAAAGATGAAGTTGACGTAATGTTGGATCGAAGGAAGTCTTGTCCCAGATCTGTTGTGCTGTCTTGCCAACTCCTATGATAGAGTTGGCAAGACAGTGCAGAGAGGTCTAGGGCCAGGCTACCTTCAATCCAGCATTTCTTCCAGTTCATCTTTAGCAAAGCCCCCGCTGTGCCCCAGACAATGACCATAGGAGTTGGCAAGGCAGCACAAACAGATCGGAGACCAGGCTAGATCGAAGGAGCATTCACATCCAATGAGACATCTTGGATTACGAACCCAGGGCCAGCAGTGTAGCGCTCCCGGCCAGATGGGAGCTGATTAAACATAGAAGACAAACTTTAGCGGAAAAAACAGCGAGAGGAACAAACTGGGTATTAAATCATTGGCTGGTTTTGGACTACATCTGCATCCCAAATGGCACCCTATTCCTTACATAGTGCAGCACTAGGGACCCTGGTCAAAAGTAGTGCACTATGTAGAGAATAGGATGCCATTTGGGATGCACACTAGGTCTGTGATATCTTGGAGATGTACTGTATGGATTTTGGGGGTGGATAGATGGTGCTCTGGGTAGGTCATATCAAATCCACAGTACAGTGAGTCAGAGAGTCTTTACAAAATAAAATAAAATGTTCTGGGGAGGGTTGGTGCATCGCGTGTACAGTAGATTCGTTCAACGCTCTCTTCTGATAAATATGTGAAGGTTTCTTGGATGACGATGTTAATGAGTCAATCGTCAGAAATGTAGAGAGAAATATATTTTTCACCAGATCCATCCATATTTCAGCGTTTAGAGCTTTCTCCTCGCATTCTGAAAGACTGTAGCAGTAACTCTAATGCGGCATCCTACAGTTTGATCAATATATTCAGAGCAGTGATAAAACTGTGTAAAAAGGGTAGAATTCCTGAAGAAAAAATGATCCGTTGCTGTCTTTTGCCCAGGATGCTGTAGCAGAATTCTCTCCTTTTGGTTGAAAACATTTCTGTTTTAATGCACCAACAAAACACATTCAGCTAAACAAGGCCAGGAAAGCACGATCGCTGGCTAATCATGTACAATTTTAAAATATTCCTTCCACAACCCAGAGGAGCTATGTTGAAAGGTTAGAATTCCTGAAGCAAAATGAGCAGTTGTTGACTGTTGTCCAAGGGAAGATAGCAGGTTACCATGTTGTAGCAGAATGGTCCGTCGTTATCCCTCCATAACCCGGCGAAATTGTGTCAAGAAATTACGTTTCTGAAGTTAAACGAGCAGTTGCTGTCTGTTTGTCCAAGAGGAGATAGTCGGTTGCCAGATTGGAGCCGAAATGTCCCAAACCCCCCTCCTTAGCTCCCCATGGAACCAGCCACCCACACTAACTGTTGCCTTTGTTTGGACAGGTGACTGCATGGACAACGGGGTGGCCTCTCCCAGCACTGGGGACGACGACGACCCTGACAAGGAAAAGAGGGATCGTCACAACAAGAAGCGAGGGATCTTCCCTAAAGTGGCCACCAATATCATGAGGGCATGGCTCTTCCAGCACTTGACGGTGAGTAGAGTGGTGGATCACCGGTGGATCACCATTACACTTCTTAGAAGCCAAGCAGTGAGACCTCGATACCGGCGGCCATTTTGAGCTCCATGTTATGCCCTTTAGCCTCAGTTACGCCCCAGGTATGTCATGTCACCTCAAGACTCTTTATGGGTGTTTAGGGTTGTTGTGACAAGTCTGAAATGTAGCGATGAGGGAGGGGCTTTTCCACTGCTGCCTAGCAGGTTTATGAGGATTTGGCTGTTGAAATGACTTTTGAAATGACCACCGAAGTTGCCAAACTGAACCACGCATGCGGGTGTGTACGTGTGTGTTTGTTTGACTAGGCATGTCAAAGCTATAGTGAGAATTATTTTGTAGATAACTTCTCCCTAACTCTCCTGTCAGTCGCTACGAGTGAAGTGAGTTGTGAGAAAAGACTTTGGTTAACATTCACACCATCCAATAGAGCTAGAACGAGGTAGCAGTAAAAAGGGAGGCCATATTCTCTGTGTCCATAGTCTCACGGATACAGACTGTTAAAGGGAGACATATCTGACAGACACGGACAGATCTGATTTACAGCTTTGGCCAAAGCTAGCAAGCTAGTCAATTGGCCAGCAGGCCTCTGAGAGAGACACACTGAGAGGATTTTGCTATGCAGGCATTTTCCCCCCTTTTCCTGTCCGGGCTCCATACAAGGAGAGGCTAAATCAGGATGTCTCGATGGGGGTCAAGGTGGCTGCCAGGACCTACCACTGAACCTGGGGGTAGATGCAGCCTGCAGCAGATGGGATGTGGGAGAGAGGGAGGAGAGATAACCCAGGTAGAGAGAGAGAGGGAGGAGAGATAACCCAGGCAGAGAGAGAGAGGGAGGAAGAGAGGGAGAGAGAGTTGACCATAGACATTCCCAGGTTCTCTGGAGAGTAAAATGTTGGTGTGTGTGTGCATTGTCAGTTAAGTGGTATTTAGAACTACACTGCTCAAAAAAATAAAGGGAACACTAAAATAACACATCCTAGATCTGAATGAATGAAATAATCTTATTAAATACTTTTTTCTTTACATAGTTGAATGTGCTGACAACAAAATCACACAAAAATTATCAATGGAAATCAAATTTATCAACCCATGGAGGTCTGGATTTGGAGTCACCCTCAAAATTAAAGTGGAACACCACACTACAGGCTGATCCAACTTTGATGTAATGTCCTTAAAACAAGTCAAAATGAGGCTCAGTAGTGTGTGTGGCCTCCACGTGCATGTATGACCTCCCTACAACGCCTGGGCATGCTCCTGATGAGGTGGCGGATGGTCTCCTGAGGGATCTCCTCCCAGACCTGGACTAAAGCATCCGCCAACTCCTGGACAGTCTATGGTGCAACGTGGCGTTGGTGGATGGAGCGAGACATGATGTCCCAGATGTCCCAGTGCTCAATTGGATTCAGGTCTGGGGAACGGGCAGGCCAGTCCATAGCATCAATGCCTTCCTCTTGCAGGAACTGCTGACACACTCCAGCCACATGAGGTCTAGCATTGTCTTGCATTAGGAGGAACCCAGGGCCAACCACACCAGCATATGGTCTCACAAGGGGTCTGAGGATCTCATCTCGGTACCTAATGGCAGTCAGGCTACCTCTGGCGAGCACATGGAGGGCTGTGCGGCCCCCCAAAGAAAAGCCACCCCACACCATGACTGACCCACCGCCAAACCGGTCATGCTGGAGGATGTTGCAGGCAGCAGAACGTTCTCCACGGCATCTCCAGACTCTGTCACGTCTGTCACGTGCTCAGTGTGAACCTGCTTTCATCTGTGAAGAGCACAGGGCGCCAGTGGCGAATTTGCCAATCTTGGTGTTCTCTGGCAAATGCCAAACGTCCTGCACGGTGTTGGGCTGTAAGCACAACCCCCACCTGTGGACGTCGGGCCCTCATACCACCCTCATGGAGTCTGTTTCTGACCATTTGAGCAGACACATGCACATTTGTGGCCTGCTGGAGGTCATTTTGCAGGGCTCTGGCAGTGCTCCTCCTGCACCTCCTTACACAAAGGCGGAGGTAGCAGTCTTGCTGCTGGGTTGTTGCCCTCCTACGGCCTCCTCCACGTCTCCTGATGTACTGGCCTGTCTCCTGGTAGCGCCTCTATGCTCTGGACACTACGCTGACAGACACAGCAAACCTTCTTGCCACAGCTCGCATTGATGTGCCATCCTGGATGAGCTGCACTACCTGAGCCACTTGTGTAGGTTGTAGACTCCGTCTCATGATACCACTAGAGTGAAAGCACCGCCAGCATTCAAAAGTGACCAAAACATCAGCCAGGAAGCATAGGAACTGAGAAGTGGTCTGTGGTCACCATCTGCAAAACCAGTCCTTTATTGGGGGTGTCTTGCTAATTGCCTATAATTTCCACCTGTTGTCTATTCCATTTGCACAACAGCATGTGACATTTATTGTCAATCAGTGTTGCTTCCTAAGTGGACAGTTTGATTTCACAGAAGTGTGATTGACTTGGAGTTACATTGTGTTGTTTAAGTGTTCCCTTTATTTTTTTGAGCAGTGTATGAGCACAGTATCTTCCATTTCCACCGTATCGATTCTCAACGACTAAGTAAATGTTTATGCATGTGGTCTAGCAAGCTGGCTGCGTGTGTGTGTGTGTGTACCACGAATCCTGGTGAGAAATGGGGCGGCACTGTCGCCCCTCCAGCAGGGAACCACAGGTCTTTTCTTTCTCTCTTCACTCACTCACACAAATGGTATTTTCCTTTTTAATTTATCAAGAAATGAGTGGTAAACGAAAGCCATTGCCCAGAAAAGCCCAAAGGAGACCCTGACTGCATCCCAAATGAAACCCCATTCCCTATACAGTGCACTACCTATAACCAGGGCCCATAGGGCTCTGATCAAAAGTAGTGCACTATGTAGGGAATAGGGTGCCATTTAGGAAACAACCCCTCTGCTTGTTTTCTGCACACGGGGCTCCCCAATGAAAAGGTCATTATGTGATAGGGTAATGGGACGAAACCCAGGCCTGCAGATTGTTGCCATGCCCACTGCATTGTGGGAGGTTCCACTGGGATTGGCGGGTCGTTACCACGGTGAGGGGGGTAGGAGGCAGGGTGAGGAGCGACGGAGGGGGAAGGGGTTAGCAAGCTCCCGCCCTCATTTTTTATTTATTAATTATATTTATGTCTCCCTCTTAGTTGTGCACAGAATATTAAAGCCTGCGAGTGAGAGGGGAGCCACAGCTTGTAAAAGAGAAACCACAACAGAACGTGCTGTTTTCTTCACATGTTTTCGCTTCTCTTTTTACAAAGTGTTTCATGTAAAAAACAAAAATCAACTGGAAGCCATAATCCCTGTTAATGCAATTAGAGGCTAATTTGCCACCCTCTTGCTCACAGATGTGCTGTAATAATAACGTGTGCTCCAGCCCTGCATGCACATTCTACCCAAACCTGAGCAGAAACGGGTGGGAAAGAAGTTGTACTGGGTCGCTAAGTGTACTGTAACTTTGTTTATTGAAGTTGGGTTTGAATAAATGACAAGTTACCTGTAATTAGAAAACACCCACATCTGTGAGTTACGGAATGCTTTGGTTACACAGAGGTGAAGAGAACTTCTGAACTGGCAAACTGCTCAGTTAGACAAGTAGGGTGGAGATGGCCTAATTCCCGAACCTTAGAGTGCCCATAACCCAGAGTACCTTAGAGTACCCATAACCCAGAGTACCTTAGATAACCCAGAGTACCTTAGAGTGCACATAACCCATGCAATGTAGAAACATTTCTATCCTGCTTTCCTGTCCTCTGGAAAAAGGAATGCCTTCCTAAGCAGAAAAAAGAGGAGTCTGGCTAGCGTTTCACAGGAAGCCCCTGGAATGACCTCATCCCCTCTCGCCCCAGGATCATCAAAGGTCAAAGTTTGACAGGTCATTTGAACCCATTCGTCATTGGTTGTTTATTGCCAGAGCCCCCTTGGATGTTGACGCACCAGTCACCCATGGCAAACTGTGGTGTGCCACACAGCAGCCTATACCCTGGCAGGAATCCCTGTCCCATGCCAACGGCCGCCAGCCAACCCCATCCCCCTCCCTGTTCCCCCTCCCCCATCTACCCAGAGGCACATTTATAATGCAGTCTTGCCCTGATGTCATTAGATCTGGGACATGAAATGATACAAATAAAATTTTTACTATGGCCTGACTGGTCTCTCCTGCCCCCCCCCCAAAAGTCCCAGACTTCTCAAGCTTGTCCCCATACACACTGTGTATTTACTGTCCTCCCCCCCACCCCTAACCCCCCCCCCCCCCCCCCCATGTACGTGTGACGAATCCATCCATCCATATTCATATTTGTAAATTAAATTTAGTCCCGGGACCTACGGTTCCTGATTATTCCTTAATTCTATCCAAGCAAGCACTCAGAATCTTTGGCGCCACCCAATTAAAGAATAAAGAACATTACACATGGTGTATAATCGCGTCTCGGCCTCTTGGACTAAAAATATGACCCTCCCTTTTTAGCTGAATGCGCCCCTTTGTTGGGGCAGCAATATCTGAAGTTCTTCTTGCCACTGTTTTTAAACCTTTCTTTTAGTTCCTCTTTGTTCTCGATGCCCATTTGAGTTATTTGAGTTCCAGGGAAACATTTGGAAGTAATGAGAAGACGAGTATTGGAGTCAGTGGCAATCCAATTACGTACATAGTGCACTACTAGCCCATAGGGCTTTGGTCAAAAGTAATGCATTATGTAGGGAATAGGGTGCCATTTGAGACTGATACAAAGAAGGGAGGGGCAGAAAGAAGGGGCAGCCAAACAGGGTCTTTTTAGGAGACCTGTGGGGCATCTGTTCATTTATCCAATGCTGGCGCCCCATTGTGTCAGGGGACGGTCTTCGTTCTTTCTCTGGGTCCCTCACCCTGCAGTGAAAACATCATCCATTACCTTTTTGACAGGCCCCCAGGGTACCCCAGGGGCTTGGGACTCAGTGCCCAGCGGGGGTCGCTTTTATTGACCTCCCAGAAATCCAGCATGTGGTCACATACATCACTGGCTCTGGCCTTTTTCTCTGACAAGGTAAATGGGCAGTGTTTAGATCCGAAAAGATAATGAAGTGAGGAGAAGAGGGCCGATGGACGGAGGAGACTGGCAGATGGCAGTACACAGTGAATGGGGGAAAGTGGACACAGGTTCAAGTTTTAGCCAAGTTTGATTGGGGGTGCGCTGGAGATGAGTTCAGCAGTTATACCTGACTCGTTGGTGCTGCATGGTGTTGCTCTGCAATTCATGTTTGGGAGCAGCGATACTTTGAGCTGGAATTTGTTTGTTTCTTATTTTGTCTTGATTGCTTTTCCCTATAGCAGCTGGACACACGTAGGATGTGTGTGGCCTGTTGCATTTTTTTTGGAGTGTCCCTCTCCTTACCCTTGCCAAAATGCCACAAACGGCTAACAAATCTGAGTTTGTTAAGAGCACTGGATATTGAAGGCTTTGTGAAGTTTAGCATTTAGCCTTACACTGTAGTTCAATTGCATCCCATCTAAAGCTAGGGATCTCTCCAGGGATGTAGTGTTAAATAAAGGTGGGTGAACTCTGCAGATCGTGATGACAAAAATAAAGTTTAAAAAGCGTAATTTACCGGAATAGATACTTAAGTTTGGTTCAGATTCAGTACATTTACCCTCCACTACGTCCCCGGTCCTCTCACCTCTTGCCTGTCCTCCTCAGCTGTATCAGGTTGTGGGCACGGCGGACCGACCGCCCTCGGAGTGGCTCTTCACTCCAAATGAGGAGTAATTACAACCTCCTAACAGGTTTACTGGTCCAGTAAACAACATAATCACCCTCCCAAAACTTCTCCTGATTTGGCCCGGGCTGATCACTCAGTCGTGAACTCAAAGAGCTCACAGCTCAAACCCCCATTTGCTCACAGCAACCCTTCCCTCCAACCAGCAGGTGTGGAACAGAGTGGCAAGCCCCCCTGCCTCCCCTCTTACCCCATAGCCGTGAAATGCCACGTATTCTGTTACTGCCGTTTACTAATGAGATTGGTCAGTAGTAGGAACTCCCACTCATTAGAGGCCCTTGTTTGGGGGGGGGGGGTGGTTGACGCGCTACATCGCTGGGGCTATCAGCAGAGGAATCTAACCTGGGGCTTTGGGCCCTGTTTAAGGCCTTCGCCTGCCTGCCTGCCTGCCTGGCTGGATGGCTGGCTGCTAGGTGGGAGGCTGGTGGTAGACTGGTTCAGCTGGCCTGTCACCACCTAGGCTGCCTCACAACCCACAGCCCAGCGGCAGCCACTTAGTGGTCGACACCAGGCCAGGCAGGGCCCACTATGTGAGTTGTAGTGTAGTGTGTTGTAGGAGGGTGGAAGAGTGTATGATGTGTGTGTGTGTGTGTACAGTATGTCCATGTGTGTATGTATGAGTGCGTACATGCATCCGTGCATACTCACACATGTGCATGTGTGTTTACACCCCTCCAACCAACACCCCTCCAACACTCACTCTCTCGCTAGTTTGAGAGAAAAGCACCCTTTCCATTTGATGTGTTCAGACCTGCCTGCTAGGATCGGCCTGGTTGATGACGCTTCCCTCTGTTGCTGTTAATGTGGTGCTGAAAGAGATGGCGACGGGGTGTTCCCCTCGGAGTGGTCAGGCCGGCTGGAAGTGGAGAGGGAGAGGGAGGGAAACTGTTGACTGTTGATAGTCTCAGTATCTGATGCTAACAGTTGAAAACAAGTGACATTCATTTTCAGGTAGAGTCAATTGTGTTAAAAGGTAAAACAAGTTATATTCATTTTCAGGTAGAGTCAGTTGTTTGGAATTCTAAGCCAAGTTAGGCTCATTTTCAGGTTAGTTGTTTGGAATCTAAGCCAAGTTACATACATTTTCAGGTTAGTTGTTTGACAGCTAAGCCTTAGCGCAGCTCTGTTGCCACCAGGTATTTGTGTTGATCTGCACTACTTTGTTGCTGTTGGTGTCCTCTGTCTCCTTGGAGATTTGGCGTCAGTTAGCCATTCACCTGGAGGGCATGGTTTCATTCTGTCCCAGCATGCTAGAGCGCAGTCCTTGCTTGAGCATGGAGTGGCTGCTAGCTGGCGGCAGATCTGTGTTGCCACTCATGTCAGAGTGCTCTGAGTATAATTTTCCTATAGGCACAGATCTAGGATCAGCTTTAAATGCTATAATCCTAACGTAAACCTTTATAGTGAAAAATCACAAACTGACCTTGGATCAGCGTTGAGAGGCAACTTTATCTTTCTCGTGTCAGAGCCAAGGGTCATGTCCAGTAGGGAGAAAACTTTTGAAACAGATCAAAAAGGGGAGGTACTGAACTGAACTTGTCCAATAGGAACACATATTTTAAGGTTTTGGTTGCAAAGCGTTTCGTGTACCCTACTGAACAGGACGAAGGCCTCAGTGCTGATTACAGGGTTGGAGATGGCCCGGCATTAACTCTGGGGCGGTTAGCTCTGGATCGGTTAGAGCCGCAAGTCCTTGCTAACAGGATTATAATTCATAATGAGCGGGTGGGTCGGGATTAGGTCCCAGAGTGGAATCTCTGAAATTAGGCCTGAGGTTACCAGCCTTTCCTATGTGTGTGTGTGTGTGTGTGTGTGTGTGTGTGTGTGTGTGTGTGTGTGTGTGTGTGTGTGTGTGTGTGTGTGCGCGTGTGCGCGTGAGTATGTGTGCACGTTTGTGCATGTGTGTGTGCATGTGTGTGACTGTGCTGTCACTTTTGTGTTCTGGGAAAATGTTATGGTATCTTAACTTGTTTTCCCTTATGAATGTCATTGTAGAGATTGGTTCAAGGCGAGTTAAATTCACTGGTATGTTGGTTGTTTGATGGTCTGTCATGATGGTGTCAGCATTTTGACTTTGATGTAAACAGTTCTGTTATGATTCCTACAAGGGGTCATAAAAATTCTAGTTCGCTCCAGGACAATGTGAACATCAAAGAGTTTGTGTCCCTGGGTTTTTTCAAACTTTCTCATAAATGTTTTGCTGCTATTTATCCTTCTCTTAGTTGATAGAATTATCCACGTTATTCAGGAACAAAGGGCACTGGGAGGAACATGGAACGTAGCCGGCAGACAGCGAGGGACAATTTGATGAGGCGACACTGAGATAATAACTTTCTGTGGCGAATTAGACTCAGTTTAGGCCAATTACCTACAATCAAATCACATGGAAAAAAGAGGGCGAGGCAGCCATTACCAATTGATTCATCGGTGGGAAAAAAAACTCAATAACATCAAAGACCCTCTCCCTGTCGCCACAGAAAACGGATGTGGTAGATAAATATTCTCCAGGTGAAAGCGTGTCATTTCTAGCTTTGTGACTGTGTGGAATTGGCCTGCGGGTGTTTGGCGTCTCAGATGGTTTGAACTGGTCACAGTGGAGGTCTGATTTCTAATGTTAAATAGCATTAGATGTTATGAACCGTTGGGACAGTAGAAATCTGCTCTGAATCCAAAGTTTGACCTCCTTTCCTATATCCTAGCTCCCTTATTCTCACTGACTTGAGAGGTCTGGGGATGGTTGAAAGCCATAAGCTTGGTTTAGTTACTGACATAGTGCTCGCCGATCCATTTCTTTTAGTTCAGGGAGTAGGAGGGGAAAGTAAATAGAAACGGGAGCGCTGTTAAATGCATTGGGATTCTTCCCGTGTGACTTACACTCCCATCTCTACACACACACGCGCACTCACGCACACACGCCTGTATCTATATCCCACCACTACAAAGAGAACCAGCTCAACCTACTCGAGGGCATATCAGGAGCTTTTGTGTGTGTATGTGCAAAGCACCAGTAGCACCCCTAATTAATGTAGCTGTTTCTCCACTCGGCTAAACTCTTTAATTGGCTCACACACACACTCACATTCACACTCATATATACACACACACACACCATTAATTATGCTCCATTTCATATTGCCCTAATGAGTCTTTGGAGCCACACCTCCGTTTGTGTTTGTTCACGCTAATTAGCCGGCGCTGCTTTTAAGCTAGCACAGCCACAACAACACAAACAACACAAAAGCCGTTTTCTGTTTTTGTTTTCTTTCAGTTACTATTTCCTTTATATTCATGTGTTCTTTCTTTCTCTTTTTCTCGTTGAAACAGCATCCTTACCCTTCGGAAGAGCAGAAGAAACAACTGGCCCAGGACACAGGGTTAACGATCCTACAAGTCAACAATTGGTGAGTTGTATTGGGGTTGTTTGGTGTCTGCATGTGTTTACATGGAAGTAATACTTGAATGCATTCAGTTGTACAACTGACTAGGTATACCCCGTTCCCTTATTTCCCTTATAATACTTAGGCTGCGTCCCAAATGGCACCCTATTCCCCATAGGGCTCTAGTCAAAAGTAGTGCACTATATAGGGAATAGGGTGCTGTTTGGGATGCAGCCTTAGTTAGTTTACCCTACCCCAGGCAACCTAGGTCTAATGATTTGAATGATTAATTCCTCTGGGAACACCTAACTGAAAATATCCCCCTTACAGTCGGTTGGCTTCAGTTAATTGGAATGAGAGGAAACCTGTAGAATAGTTCCAGTGGTGCGGGGTGCATTTACTACATTATTTACTAATCTGAATGAAACTAGGACATTTCACTGTACTTTGATCTATTTTATGAATAAATATCAACAGTTATTAACGAAGAATGAGGTAATAGCCTGCAAGGTGTTTTATTCTGGCTGGTTATGGAGGCAAAACATAGACAAGAATGATGATTCAATCACTCTATGAGAAATCTCAATCTTCACATGTACTGATGTACAGACATCCTAGCCAACTGAACCCTAGCCTAGGCAAATATATGCAGCAATATACATTAGCAAATACAGAATACAGAAAATGCAATCAATGGTTTATGGTATAACTCTACACCATTCCAACTACTGTTTAGCCTTTGCTATATGCATGCACTATGCACAGTATTTCCCTATATGCATCTGTCAAAAGGAATACTCACAGAACAATGCCTCTGTCAATCCTATAGCTATTGTATTCAGTAATAATTTGCCTATGAACCGGAGTTATACTGTTAGCACTGTGGCGGTTTGCCCGAGTTGGAAGTCCACTGTGTGCAGCTCACCCTGCACTATCAGCTCAAACATAAATATCACTGTCATGTCTACCTCTGATAAGCCTCCCAGTAAAGCAATAAAAACAATCACGAATCCCAGAAAAGTGCTTTAAATAGCCCACATTAACATATGTAGCCTACTCCAACGGCATTCATCACTGTTGCAGTTTTTCATGTATATTAATACTTTTTTTATTACAATATGTATTGTTTTTATTTCAGTCAATGGTCATGCTGGTCCCCCTATGGTCATTCCACCCCACCACACCCCTCAACAGCCTTTACTCTGCCTCCACCCCAATGGACATGTATTTATTCATCACTGCTACAGTTGTTATTATGTATATAGGGCTATTTCTATTTCTATTGTTGTTTTTTTATTACCATTTTCATTATTTTATTTCACTTAGTCCTGCGTGTTGGAGCTCGAAGCCTAAGATTTCCACTGTACCCTCCAATCACACCTGCAACCCTGTATATGTGACTGTTAAACACTCTGAATCTGAATCTGAAACAAGGTTCATGAAATCAATAACTTGCTAGTAACAGATAACATTCATAAACTGACTATCTCTGAAACTCACTTAGATAATACATTTGATTATACAGTGGTAGCAATACATGGTTTCAACATCTTCAGAAGAGACAGGAATGCCAATGGTGGAGGTGTTGCCATTTATGTTCAGAGTCATATTCCTGTAAAGCTTAGAGAGGATCTCATGTCAAATGCTGTTGAAGTAATATGGCAACAGGCTCACCTGCCTCACCTAAAGCCCATTCTTGTGGGAAGCTGCTATAGACCACCAAGTGCTAACAGTCAGTATCTAGATAATATGTGAGAAATGCTTGATAATGTATGTGATCTCAACAGAGATCAATTTTTTGGGTGACTGGCTTTCATCAAGCTGTCCATTCAAGAAAAATATTCAAACTGTAGCCAGTGCCTGGATCCTGGTTCAGGTTATCAGTCAACCTACCAGGGTATTTACAAACATCACAGGAATGAAATCATCCATATGTATTAATCACATCTTTACTAATGCTGCAGAAATCTGCTCTGAAGCAGTATCCAAATCCATCAGATGTAGTGATCATAATATAGTAGCCATATCTAGGAAAACCAAAGTTCCAAAGGCTGGGCCTAATATAGTGTACAAGAGATCATACAATATGTTTTGTAGTGATTCCTATGTTAAAGATGTAAAGAATATTTGCTGTGTAATGAGGAGTAACCAGACACTGCACTTGACACATTTAAGAAATAGCTTATTCCAGTTACTAATAAGCATGCACCCATTAAGAAAATGACTGTAAAAACTGTTAAATCCCTGTGGATTGATGAGGAATTGAAAAATAGTATGGTTGACAGGGATGAGGCTAAAGGAATGACAAATAAGTCTGGCTGCACAGCCGATTGGCAAACGTACTGTAAATGGAGAAATCATGTGACTAAACTGAACAAAAAGAAGAAGAAACTGTACTATGAAACAAAGATAAATGATATAAAGAATGATAGTAAAAAGCTTTGGAGCACCTTCAATGAAATTTTGGGCGAAAATGCGAACTTGGCTCCATCATTCATTGAATCAGATGGCTCATTCATCACAAAACCCACTGATATCGCCAACTACTTTAATGATTTTTTCATTGGCAAGATTAGTAAATTTAGGCATGACATGCCAACTACAAATTCTGAACCTACACACCCATGCATAACTGACCAAATTATGAAAGACAACTATTGTCTTTTTTTATTCCATTAAGTGAGTGTGGAAGAGGTGAAAAAAGTATTGTTGTCTAGCAACAATGACAAACCACCTGGGTCTGACAACTTGGATGGAAAATTACTGAGGATGATAGTGGACTATATTGCCACTCCTATTTGCCATCTCTTCAATCTAAGCCTACAGCAAAGTGTGTGCCCTCAGGCCTTGAGGGAAGAAAAAATCATTCCACTAACAAGAATAACAAAGCACCCTTTTTCTGGCTCAAACAGCCGACCAATCAGTCTGTTACCAACCCTTAGTAAACTTTTGGAAGAAATGGTGTTTGACCAGATACAATGCTATTTCCCAGTAAAATGAACAACAGAAGGGCATTCGACATGTACAGCACTTACACAAATGACTGATGATTGGCTGAGAGAAATGTATAATATAAAGATTGTGGGAGCTGTTTTGTAAGACTTCAGTGCAGCTTTTTACATTATCAATCATAATCTGCTGCTGGAAAAACGTATGTGTTATGGATTTACATCCCCTGCTATATTGTGGATCGAGAGTTACCTGTCTAACAAAACACAGATGGTGTTCTTTAATGGAAGCCTCTCCCAACACAATCCAAGTAGAGTCAGGCATTCCCCGGGGCAGCTGTCTAGGCCCATTACTTTTTAAAATCTTTACTAATGACCTGCCACTGTCTCTGAGTAAAGCCTGTGTGTCTAAGTATGCTGATGACTCAAAACTATACACATCAGCTACCACAGCAAGTGAAATCATTGCAACACTTAACAAAGAGCTACAGTCAGTTTCAGAATGGGTGGCAAGAAATAAGTTAGTCCTACATATTTCAAACACTAAAAGCATTGTATTTGGGACAAATCATTCACTAAACCCTAAACCTCAACTAAATATTGTAATGAATAATGTGGAAATTGAGGAAGTTGAGGAGACTAAACTGCTTGGAGTAACCCTGGATTGTAAACTGTCATGGTCAAAACATAAGATGGGGAGAGGTCTGTCCATAATAAAGTATTATTCTGCCTTTTTAACAATGCTATCAACAAGGCAGGTCCTACAAGCCCTAGTTTTGTCGCACCTGGACTACTGTCCAGTCATGTGGTCAGGTACCACAAAGAGGGACTTACAATTGGCCCAGAACAGGGCAGCACGGCTGGCCCTTAAATGTACACGGAGAGCTAACATTAATAATATGCATGTCAATTTCTCCTGGCTCAAAGTAGAGGAGAGATTGACTTCATCACTACGTGTATTTGTGAGAAGTATTGACATGTTGAATGCACTGAGCTGTCTGTTTAAACTACTAGCACACAGCTCAGACACCCATGCATACCCCACAAGACATGCCACCAGAGGTCTATTCACAGTCCCCAAGTCCAGGACAGACTATTGGAGGCGCACAGCACTAAATAGAGCCATGACTACATGGAACTCTATTCCACATCAAGTAACTCATGTAAGCAGTAGAATCTGCTTAAAAAACAGATAAAAATCCACCTTATGGAACAGCGGGGACTGTGAAGAGAGACACACACACAGGCACAGACACACGCATACACACACACACACGATAACATACGCACTATACACACACGTACACATGGATTTTGTGTTGTAGATATGTGGTAGTAGAGTAGTGGCCTGAGGGCACACACTTGTGAAATCTGTAGTGAAATATAATGTAATGTTTTTAATTGTATATAACTGCCTTAATTTTGCTGGAACCCAGGAAGAGTAGCTGCTGCCTTGGCAACAGCTAATGGGGATCCATAATAAATACAAATACAAATACATGTGCCACAAAGATCAGGTCTGAAATATCAAAATTGCTTTTCCCTGAATAGTGGGGTAATGACTAGCAAAAACGAGTGAAGATGGCCCGCGGTGTGCCAACCTGCCATGGTTATTGGGCGGAAGCTAATGGCTCACACAGAGAGAACAGGTGCTGTAGCCAGGTAGAGAGGAGAACCCAGCGTGTTCCTGCACACTCAGCTGCAATCAGCACTTATGCCTGCCTGGGTCCTGTTCAGTCGGGCACACAGTAGAAAAATGTCTTACAACGGAAAACGAAAATCTGCATTGTTATTGGACAGTTCACGGTAGTACCTTCCCGTTTCACTCTGTTTCAAAACTCATACAGAAAGGACATGTGCTGTAGCCAGGTAGAGAGGAGAGCCCAGCGTGTTGCTAGTGCACACTCAGCTACACACTTTTCCTCTTTCAAAGACGGTGAGGTCGTGAAAAATTGTGTGTGTTCCACATGGCACCCTATTTCCTATATAGTGAACTACTTTTGACCAGTGCCCCAAACACTACTTTTGACCAGTGCTCCATAGGCCCTGGTCAAAAGTAGTGCACTATATAGGGAATAGGGTGTCATTAGGGACGCAGGCAGGATAGGCTCTCAAGGGATTTCGTTAGCTGCTCAACCTAGCATGCAGGTAGTGGTACCACACGGGCCCCATGGGAATCAGGGGTGTGAGAGAGGTGGGGTGGGGAATGGAGGGAGAGGAAGAATATGGCGAGGGGCAGATAGGATGCTTGCACATTCTGGATGGGGGGTGAGGGGTGGTGTATGGGAAATATTGTTTCATTTGATGGAGATTGATGACTTCTGCTGCTATTAGTGTAGCAGCAATGCTAATATTGTGTCAACTATTATTCGTCTGTTACCGTGGTAACTTGGCTAACGAGCTGATTTTCAGAGGGATTCCAGGGTTTTCTCTTGTATAATGCTGAGAAATACAAGTGAATTCGCAAGTTTAGCCAACTTTGCTTTCAGAAAACGGCAAATGAGGCCTTCTTGTTGGTGTCTCTCCCATATATGCTTTTAAATGGACTTGTGCGCGCATGTGTGTGTGTCTGTCTTTGTGTGTGTGTGTGTGTGTGTGTGTGTGTGTGTGTGTGTGTACGTATATGTCTGTATTTCTATGTTCTACCAGAATGTGTGTGTGTCTGTCTGTGTGTGGAGAGGTGGCGGGTTCACAGTTTAGTTGTAATGGAAACACTCCTCTGAGTTTGGCGAGAGGTGCCCACCGAGGGGTGTAAGGGGGGTAATGGGGAGGGGGGTTTAGTAATGAGGTAATGGCCGCCCACTGTTCAACAACAGAGCCTAATGTTGCCATGGGGAGTTGTGGGCGACCCCCGCGTATGTCCTCTTCGTTAAAAGCACCAACCTTTGAATCAGACACATAAACGTGCACAAAAACACACACACAGACACATGCATGTATGCACGTATGCACGTATGTATGTGTACAAGCACGCTGGCACACATGCGCACGCACACACACACAAGTACTCTTGGAATTTCCGGCTGCGGTGGAACGTTACAGATATTCCAGCAGTGTGTGTAGGAATTCAGAGCCGTTTGGCCTCTCAACTCAGCGGCTGGCACTGATGTTTTTTCTATGTCCTCTCTGGATCTTATTAATCTAAATCAGTGGTGGAAAAAGTACTCAATTGTCATACTTGAGTTAAAGTCAAGATACCTTAATAGAAAATGACTGAAGTGAAAGTGGAAGTCACCCAGTTAAATACTACTTGAGTAAAAGTCTAAAAGTATTTGGTTAAAAATATACTGAAGTATCAAAAGTAAAAGTATAAATCATTTCAAATTCTATATAATGTATTAAGCAAACCAGGCGGCACCATTTTCTTGTTTTTTATTATTATGGATATCTAGGGGTACACTCCAACACTCCAACATAATTTACAAACAAAGCATGTGTGTTTAGTGAGTCCACCAGATCAGCGGCAGACCCCCTGGTTCGATTCCAGGCTGTATCACAACCGGCTGTGATTGGCAGTCCCATAGGGTGGCGCACAATTGGCCCAGCATCGTCCGGGTTTGGCCGGTGTAGGCCGTCATTGTAAATAAGAATTTGTTCTTAACTGACTTGCCTAGTTAAATAAAGGTAAAATAAAAAATAATTTCAAAATGTAACGAGTACTTTTGGGTATCAGGGAAAATAATGTATGGAGTAAAAAGTACATTATTTTCTTTAGGAATGTAGTGAAGTAAAAGTAAATAGAAAAGTATAGTACTGATATCACAAAATCTACTTAAGTAGTACTTTAAAGTACTTTTATTTAAGTACTTTACACCACTGATCTAAATGGAGCAGCAGTACAGTCCATTTCCTTGACATACACATGCATTGTTCAATTCACATTGCTGTTAGTGCTTTGAACATACTGTACATGCATGGGCTCGTTTGTCAGTCACATACTAAGTGCAGTAGGATAGGTTGCGGAGAGGTTGTGGAGAGGGTGCCGAAGCATTTAAGTTCCCCCCCCCCCCCACCTCATAACAGGGCCATGTGCTGATTGGAACAGGTGAGGGGGGGGGGGGGGGGGGATGTCAATAGCATTTTCACGGCAAACAGCTGGACTGGTTTATTTAAACACACCCAGGGGCGGGCATGCAATGGGGGAGTTGGGGGGGACCAAGGGGGAGGGGGGAAGCTGACCTGAGAATGACACCCGGGGAGGCGGGTTTAGGGGCCATTTTACGACCAGGGGAGCCCAGACTGGAGGGGAGCGCTCGTTTATTTTAATCCTCACAGGAGAGGCGTGTCACCGTGCTGAGGCTCCAGCTCTGCAGCCTGCAGTGGACGAGAACAGATGCCACCGCACCAAATTAGCTAAAGGAGGATATTTCAGTTGTTGGGGTTGTTCCTTTAAACAAAAAATGCTTTTCGGGCTGTGTTTTTATGTGTAAATTTGATGGTGCATGGTGGTGAGGTAGTATTTGTAAAGTTGTGTATCAGGGTTGGGGTCAATTCCATTTCAATTCAGGAAGTTAAAGTAAAGTGAAGGCTTTTCAATGCAATACTTCCTGAGATGATTTAATTGAAATGGAATTGACCCCAACCCTATTGTGGATACCCTGACTGTATCTAGAAGTGACTACTATAGGTGCTTACTTCACTACCCACTAAGCATACAAGTTCATATCATACAAAGCCGTCGTAAAATAATGTTTTTCTTGTGGAGGGTTTTTACGACACGTCTAGCTGTAGTCAGAAGAATAGGCCTCTATTGTGGGAGTGGGACCCAGAGAGGGGTGGATAGTCGCACTTATTGTGCGGTGGGAAGCGGAGGGCTGAAGCAGGGCCATAAACACAGTCCCATGGTGTGAAGAGTTCGTGCAGGGGTGAAACTTTTAACTCCCTAACAGAGGACGCAGCCTTGGCCGCGCCGCATGGCACTCTGTTCCCCCTTTCATTGGCTGCTTAAAAGGCGGAGCTAGTGGGTGTGTGGTGCCGCCTGGGCTCCCAGAACAACAGAGCACCCCACAGCCTCTCCACCCCTCTCTCTCCCTCTATCTCACTCTCCTTTGAGACCCCTAACACTACATACACCCCCTGTGCTCCCCACCATGATTCGTCACAGTATCATCAAGGATATGTACTTCTTGTGGTTTTTGCTGGAAGCACTCTGGCCTAAGGGACTTTGCGCCTCATTTGTCAAAGCTTTGTTGATATGAAAGTAATTGGTTCCCCTTTATTTTTGTGGTTCTATAATCCAAAACAGCACCTAATAGCCACATTTTATTGTCTGATAGAGAGATACAGTATGTTATTACACTGAAAAGGCATGCGGCTCAAGACAGGCTTCATCATATACCTCTGTTTTGCTAGTTCAGTTTGTCCTCTGCCTCTTCTCCTCACTTCTCTCTTAGTATCGTCTTCTCCCCCTCATCTTCACCCCCCCTCCACTCCTCCTCCCACTCCTCCGCTCCCCTCCCGCCCCCTGCTTCTGCCTTTTTTTGGGCCCTGCTGAAAGGAGTGGTGTGGCTTTTGTTTTCCTGAAAAGGAAACCCGTTCCTCCCCTTTTCTCTTTTCTCTTTTTTTTTTGAAGAAAAAGATGAAATGGAACCATCCCACCAGGGGTAAAAAGGCAGGGGGACATAAATCAAGTTGGAACCACTGAGCTTTCACTCCCCGGGTCGGCAGGGGTCGCGGGGCGGGTTCACAAGGCTTTAGGCTGAGCAAGACCAGAGTGCTCCTCTGCCGAGGGTGCCGGGTCACGGGGCCGCCAGGGTCAAAGGTCAGGGGTCATGCATACCAAGATGATGGCTTTCAAGAGCACAATTATTCTTAGAGGGGACGTGTATGAATGTAGGACAACTCTCTGCAAACATAGCTATTCCGTAATGCACCTAAGCTATCCCACTGCAGAGAGATTTAGTTGTATGAGCTTTGTTTGGATGTGTGCTAAGGGATGGTACACTAAAAAAACTATACTAGTACTTTAGGACATTACTTTATCAGTGCATGGTGTATTTTATGTATTTTATGTAATGAACAGCTAAATAGCATTTAGCTGTGACATGAAATGTTTTGGACTTAAAGGACCAACATTTTTAGAGACAGTATATCAAGTGTCTACTGTACTGGTAGAGATCAAAGAAGTGTATGCTTGCACCAGCAGCGTCCGTTTGCTATGAACTCATAGATATTCCAGGTGTTTGGTTTGGTAAGAATCACAGTTACTGTCCAAGAAGCCATTTTTTTCTTTGAAAGCCACAGTTTGAGAGGACGTTGAGGTTTCCATGTTCTTTTAGTGAAGTGTAGACCAGACGCCTGGAGAACGTCAGGCAACCATCGCTGACAGCGAGTATTTTTTTTCTTCTCATAACACCAAAGTGAATGAATGCTTTTCCTCTGTGGTCCCAAAACAGTACATTGAAATCATATGCTGCTCGCCAGGCCTCATTTATAACGTGTTGCTGTCTTCTCTCTCCTCCACCGCCCTCCCCCCATTCCCTCCCTCTCTCATTCCCTCTCTTTCAGGTTCATCAACGCGAGACGAAGAATAGTACAGCCCATGATCGACCAGTCCAATAGAGCAGGCAAGTCTGCCGTCAAATTTGAATGGTTTCAATGAATGTGGTAAAGTTGTTTCAATTCAAGTCAACGCAGGAATATGAACTCGTCAAGAAAACATTTGTCAAGAAAACAGATCAACATACATTTACAAAAATCTTGAATTTAATAAAATAAAATAAAAACTTCTCAAAATTAAAACATAAATTAAAACATAAATTAATCAGTTTTTGACAAAACAAACAAAACAGCTCAAGGCCTAAAACTGTGTACTTCTCCTGCTACTATCGCCAGCCTTGCTCCTTCTGGTCTTCAACGTGTTTAACTGAATGGACGGACTTAACTACGGGAGTGAATGGCCACTAAAACCCACTGGATTAGCCCAGACAAAGACACTAATCACTTTGACTGGCCAGTCCATTGAAAGTTTAACCTTGGATTAAAAACAAACAAGGAGCAAGTGAAACTGAAGCTAAAATATGACCAGTCGTTTGCCCTTGCTTTTTTACAAATTGACATTTAATTTCAGAATTACAACTTTTTTATAAAAACACATATTGACTGTAAAAAGTTGTTGAGTAGGACTTTGGTTTACTTCGTTAGTCTCTCTCTCTCCCCCCTCTCTCTCTCGCTTCTTCTCTCTCCCTCTCTGCTAAAGACAGAGCAGTCCCCTGGCACATGCCTTGTTTTGGAGCTGCTGTAAAATGTATGACCTGTGATGAGGGTTAGGGGTTAGGGTTGCATTAGGGGGACTCTGTAAAGTTCAAAGACAAACCGAGGAGCATGAACTGTTGCTCCGGCTCATGTAACCAGAACCAGCTTCTCTACCTGAGGCTGCCTACACTTTTATGATATGATATGAATCACAGCCTGTTCTGTCCTATCCTTCCAAAGCCACTAATTGTTCCATAAGCGATAGTGGATGATTTAAATAGTAACCTGGTGGAAAAGTAGTTCTTTAATTACGTACTGTAATCATGGTTAAGCGGTTTGCTTAAACGCGTGTTTAATGAGTCAAAGTGTTGTTATAAGTTACTTATCTCCCATTTACAGTGCTGCTGTGTAATTCGAGGGAATTACGTTCTAGTTGCCAGAACAGTAAGCTATTTGCTGATATCAACTTGCTCTTACACAGCAGAAGCCTTAAGGACAATTTGATATTAACTCTTACCAATACATACTAAGTCATTTGCTAGTAATTAAGCCTGTTGATGAATAAAATGACCTCCCAAATTATCTTGTAATTAGAGGATAATAGAGAGAGAATAACAGGACAGACCAAACCGAGAAAGGGAGGGGGGACGTTTTATGGGGGTGCACCGGTAATTAAAACGTATGTACGATTCTAATTAGCATTTCTTTCTGTCTTGGCCTGTGTTTTTTCGCCAGTGACTGGAGGAGGGCCCTACACCCCAGATGGTCAACCAATGGGAGGGTTCGTCATGGACGGCCAGACACACATGGGAATCAGACCACCTGGTAAAGACTCCTATCTCTTAACCCCTACGTCTCAGGCATACACATACACACACGCCACACATGCATGCATGCACGCACACACATGCAGGCACGCACACATGCACACACCACACACACACACACACACACACACAAACTTTTGAGTCCCTCTAACACACACCATGGACCTGACTGGTTCCCATGCACCCCTCCCCTGTCACAGTATAATTTGCTCACCCTATCTCTCCTGCATTCCCTCTCCCCCCACCTTGCCGAGACACAGTCTTGACCAGGTGTGATTGGTCACTGTAATATTTGCATTGCCTCACCTCACTGACCCAAATAATAAGTATTTGACCTCTTTATCTCTTACCCCATCCTCACTCACACCTCTCTAATTAAAAAAATATATATATATATATATATGTATTCACTAACTGTAAGTCGCTCTGGATAAGAGCGTCTGCTAAATGACGTAAATGTAAATGTAAATGTCCCTCTTCTCTCCCCGTAGGGCCCATGGGTGGGATGGGCATGGGTATGGGCGTGGAGGGACAGTGGCACTACATGTGACCCCTCGCTAACGGACCCAGCACAGAGCCCAAGGGGACGCACTGTAAGTATCAAGCATCCACCTTAATGTAGAAGTGTTTAGAAACATATTCTATTCTTATTTACAATAAAAGTGTCTCCAAAATGATACAAAACATTATTTGCAATTCATTTCTATTGGGAACAAAATAATCTTAAACACAATCAAAACAAACAGCAAATGTATCCAACAAGTTTGTAGAGCCACATGACCAAGACCAAATGCTAAACTTTTGACTACTTTACTACACATGTAAGTGAATTTGTCCCAATACTTTTGGTCCCCTAAAATGGGGGGACTATGTACAAAAAGTGCTGTAATTTCTAAACGGTTCACCTTCAAATTAAAGCTGACAGTCTGCACTTTAACCTCATAGTCATTGTATAATTTCAAATCCAAAGTGCTGGAGTAAAGAGCCAAAACAACAAAAAATGTGTCACTGTCCCAAGCTCAATGTATCATGAAGAATGTATAAGGCATGCACACTAAGTGATATGCTAGCACGGACACACGAAGCAAAAGTCTACTGTATATAAATGCAGCATAAGCTACTGCCACATTGCAGTAGGATGAAAAGGCTGGCAAAAGCTAATTGACTTTGTCTAAATTAAATATGTATACGCCAGTGGTGTGACCAATTGATTTATTTGACTGGTCTTGTGGACAGAAATAATGACCTTTCATTGCTCCCGCTTCTCACACGCACTGTGGGAAAGAACCTGTTATGGCTGTCCACTTTCAAAGGGTCTACCATCGGAAAAAAGAAAGCATAGTTCTGCTTCTCAGATGTGCATATTTGATGTTTGTTTAGAAACAACCAAAGTGGATGCTCAATGAAAAACCATAGTGCTAACGAATTTCTCATGTCCCGTGTAGCTCAGTTGGTAGAGCATGGCGCTTGCAACGCCAGGGTTGTGGGTTCGATTCCCACGGGGGACCAGTGTGAAAATGTATGCACTCACTAACTGTAAATCGCTCTGGATAAGAGCGTCTGCTAAATGACTAAAATGTAAATGTAAAAATTGTTAATGGGGTAGGAAGTGGCATCTGAAATCCTATGGGAGCAGAAGTAAGACAGACAGACTGAGAGTCAGTCTTCCTCTGCCGTCTACTGAGTGTTGGTGGCATCCAGCTCCCTCACAGTTACATTTCGGCCTTATAGAGTGGCTAATTAAGCTAAAGTTCTCAAAGATTGCAGGGTCAATTAATCATAAGAGATGAGCAATATTATTTTACGTCCCATTGAATGAATTGATCATTAACGAGGGACATAAAACGGTTTCCCCCTCTTATTTGATTAAGGGCTCCAGTTCCTTCATAAGCTATTTTCATTACGCTCGGCGAATGGGGAAGATTAAGCGAGCCGTTTACGGCCGAGACTTGAGAGAGACTCGGGACTCGGACGGTTTTTCTAATACGGTCACTCTGCAACATTACTCCGAACCAAAGTCAATTAAAGACTTCTCAGAAGGAGCATTACGCTTTCTTCCCCTTGCGATTATCGAGCTTATGGGTCCTTGGGAAACAATGCACCTGTCAGTTCGGATCCGAAGCAAGCCATGCAGAAGCCCCCGGACCCCTCCGTCCCTGGTCGTTTGGCCCCCTTTCTTTCTGTCTTTTCTTCTTCTTCCGCAAAATTAGCCAAGGCTGGGCAACATCGTCCTTTTCCCTTCCCAGACAATAGGCGATTACGGGCCCACAAATTAATAACGAGCGTACAGGATTATTTCCCCCCGTAAAAATGTTTCTCTCTACCCAGAAACCCCCTCAGGCATCCTTTGGTGAACTTCCTCACTGACCCCTGTGCGTCGCTCTAACACCGCTGGAGGCCATTGTTTAAAGGAGCCCTCCGCCAATTATTTGGCCGAGGTTTGCTAACATCGTTCCGAGGGGTCAGGGTTGCCATCTTTTGAGGGGAGGATCGGTAAAGGGACTAACGGGAGAAAGAAAGAAAACGAAAGAGAAGAAAGAGAAAATAAGGCTTCAGGGGCGTTTAGCCTCTGCTCTCCATCGGGAAGTAGCGCCTGTTGATCGGGTCCCCCGGTGTCAGTGAAACAGAATGGGTCAACCGCGCTGCTCTCTTGCTCAGCCGCAGACTACTGCACTCTAGCCGGCTCTAAATGCCTGACCAATGGCCTCTTTTTCCTCCCTCCTCCTCTCCTTTCCTTCATGAACACTGATCTAAGAGTTAGCGGGATAGGTGAAATCCATTTGTCACGACATGTCACCCAATTGTAGTGCTGCTTAACTGCACACAACACAACGGCTTCACTTTACCTATTTTTGATGTATAGTACATGTCTCTGTGGGAGTTAAAGTAACAGTGCACAGTGCTGTAGTTTTAAACTAACACTACACAGTGTTATAGTGTTAAAGTAACACTACACAGTTTTATTGTTAAAGTATCTTGTTCACACTGGTGTTGTTTTCAGTTTTACTCATTGTTTGTTTTTTCTTTGTTTTCCCAGCAGAACTGCCAGGTATTCCCGAGGATGGCGTGTCCCATGGCTGTCCAATCAGCACGGATATGGGCATCGCTCTGACCTCCACTGGTGTCCCTACCATCACCTCTACCCTCCCACCAACCAGCCCCGCCGCTGGGGCATGATCTCTCGCTGCTGCCCCTCCCTCCGTGACTCTTCCGTGACCCAGCGATATCGATTGCGCGGGTGCCCAGCCTGAACTCACCACCATCGCCTGACTGTTTGTCAGTGGAGCTGGTGCCCCCCCCTTCTCCAACTCCCCCCATTTCTTCAAGTGGTTTAGTCTGAGTAGCCACTGTTGCTGAACCACCACCCTGACTATGCGAGGCCTTGGAAACCCCATCATGCCTTGTAAGGACTTCTGACGTTGTGAGGACTTCCCTTCTGGGGACTACAATTACTGGAGCTCTCCAGTGGATACTTCGATACTCTGTTAATTCAACCAATACAAACAAACAATTCGTCCTTAACTTTCCCCCCCTCTGCTGCATGGCATGGACAGTTATAGAGGGTGGAGACACTCTTGTCTTGGCAGTGGACTTATACCAAGAGAAGAAGCCGATGTCTGTATTTCTTGGGGGGTCGTTTTTAAAACAACGGACACCCTGGAAACCATTTTTTTTTTTTTATAATGAAATTGTTGTAATTCTGGAAAATGACAATAAGGTGAGGCAATAGTGTGCTGTTTACTGTTTTACCACAAACTCTACGGACGAGTAACGATAACTATTGCAAGTGCTCTGGTATTGCTTTGCCGTACTATGCTGTTTTTCAAAAAGGACTTGACTTGTTTAATTCACACTATGTGTGTGTCTTTTTTCATAGACTTTTATCTCCTATCTCCACGAATCTGCGTTTGAAAATAAAAATAAATAACAGGACCCGTTTCTCTCAGTTTGCTGTATGAACAAACCAGAAAGGAACCGTTTCCATGCTTTGAGGTCCTGTCAAACAATTTATATTATGTGGTAAAGAGCTTTGTAACACTTAAGTAACTAGAGTGTAATTACAGCGTTACAACACAGGTAGCCTATAATAATAGTAATTACAGGGCTACTACACAGGTATAAGTGCAACTCAATGTAAAGTGCTACCATAACCCCAGTTAGTAACCCAGACAGTTAGGAGGGTACAGCTTGGTACACTACAGTGGTGGGAAAAATGACACAGTAGATTTCCATGCCTACCGGCTGCCCCCTTCCCTGCCTCGCATGGGTAGCTCTGTATTTACTGACTAATTAATTGTCTGATTCACCGACTGTGGTGGAAAGGGCTTATGCAGACACAGGTTGCGTCCCAAATGGCATCCTATCCCTTATATGGTGCACTTGTTTTGACTAGGCCCCATAGGGCTCTGGTCAAAAGTTCCATATATTATAGGCAATGTGGTGCCATTTGGGATGCATCCACAGTGTTGGTGGTGGGGGTAAGAACAGAGCAGGGCCGCTATCTCTCGCTCTTTGGTTTCTCAGCTGCTGTATGAGGTGTGGCTGAAGGAAGCAGGCTGTTGAGGCCAAAAGGTTATTCTGCCAAACGGACGTTGTTGTCAAGTCCGAACCCCGACGAGAACAGACCAGGTGGGCTTTGAAGGTCCACTAAATGAACAAGCACATTGCTCTATCTTCTTGTTCTTGTCTTTAATGGGTCAATATTAGTATCTTGGAATAATACATTATAAACTTGCCTAAGACCTATAGTCTCTCAGGTTTGAATGACAATGTGAGAAAAAAAGGTTTAACCAAAATCAATTTAACTGGAAGCTTTGTTTTGGCAAATAGAATGTTTGCGAATACTTCAGTATTTTTCTTTATTTAGGAAGAATATAATATAAATTGAGGTTATATAGGGAAGCATAATGTGGTATAGATCTGGAACTCCCGCATCACTACCAATAAAATATCTGCTGAAATGCACATCACTGAAATCCAGCCCCCGCAAACTGTGGCTACTTTTGCTGCAACTGGGACAAAAAAATATGCTGACACTAAAACATGGTGTTATACAGTATATAGACAGAGGCCTACTATTTATATAACATATTGTTATTGTGGCATCCTCCAGCATTAGGAAAAAGGCATACACTTCACTATCCACTACCAAGATGCTTAATAGTGAGAAGGCCTTGATACAAATTAGTCTTCCTTGGAATTTGAGGGACTGAAAATATGCTGACACTTACTAAAACATGATTTTCTACTATAGACATAGGCCTACTATTTATATGATATCCTTTTGTGAGACTCTCCAGAGACAAATTATATACACTATCCACTACCAAGATACTCAATAGTGAGAAAGGCCTAGCTAGATACAAATGAGAGTCTTCCCTGGAATTTGAGGGGGAAAAAAGAGATTTGCGTAAATCTGCCCCAAACACTTAAATGGAGAGATTAGTTCCTGCTCACGCTCTACTTCTCCCTCTCAATAGATGTGCTCTCCCAATCCTCTGGGAGTTCCCTAGATACACCTCATTTCAAAGCTGATGGCCACAAAAGGAATCATTTATCTTCCTCTTAAAATCAATTACTAATTTGGTGTGAGGACAGAAGGATATTGTGGAATTTTCGGTTGGTTATCAACTTTTAGTCGAGATTATGGGTGAATGTGGCTGCTTACAAATCTTTTTTTGCCACAAATGTAATTTAAAAATAAAATAGCACCATAATGTTTAAGAAAATGTAACTCTTTCCTGTCATGTTTTCCCCTTATCTCTCTGCTCCTCATGATTCCACTGCAAGTCTCACATTCCTGAGGGACATGGTTGTCTGCTCCGATAAAGCCAGTGTGAACTAAGTCCCATGTTTGACTGCCATCTTTAGGGGATTTTGGAAACTGCCTTCATCTGACTGTTTTTCCCATCTAAGATTACATTCCAAATGGCACCCTATTCCCTACATAGTACACTACTTTTTACCAGGGCCCATAGGGCTCTGGTCAAAACTAGTGCCCAATATAAAGAATAGGGTGCCATTTGGGACGCAAACCTAAATGTGTGATTAGACATCAGTAGCAGATTTCCTCCAGCTGAGGATTCATCATGTCACTTCATTAAATATGCTAAAAGTGCAGTGTAAACAACAAATATAAAATACATCAAGTTTGTGTGGGGCCACTTTAGGGATTACGGTGTGTGGCAATTTCAGTGTTGATTTATTACTCTGTAATAAATTCAGAACTAAGCTAAAATCAATCAACAAAGTAGTGATATACAGTGCCTTCAGAAAGTATTCATACCCCTTGACTTTTTCTACATGTTGTTGTGTTACAGCCTGAATTTTAAATTGATTAAATTGAGATTTTGTGTCACTGGCCTACACACAATACACCATCATGTCTAAGTGGAATTATGTTTTTAGAAGTTTTTACTAATTAATTAAAAATGTGTCAATAAGTATTCAACCCCTTTGTTATGGTAAGCCTAAATAAGTTTAGGAGTAGAAATTAGCTTTACAAGTCACATAATAAGTTGCATGGATTCATTCTGTGTTCAATAATAGTGTTTATCATTATTTTTGAATGACTACCTCATCTCTGTACCCCACACATGCAATTATCTGTAAGGTCCCTCAGTCAAGCAGTGAATTTCAAACACAGATTCAACCACAAAGACCAGGGAGGTTTTCCAATGCCTCGCAAAGAAGGCAACCTATTGGTAGAAAAAAAAGCAGACATTGAATATCCCTTTGAGCATGGTGAAGTTATGAATTACACTTTAGATGGTGTATCAATACACCCAGTCACTACAAAGATACAGGTGTCCTCCTAACTCAGTTGCCGGAGAGGAAGGAAACTGCTCAGGGATTTCACCATGAGGCCAATGGTGACTTTAAAACAGTTACAGAGTTTAATGGCTGTGATAGGAGAAAACTGAGGATCGATCAACAACGTAGTTACTCCACAATACTAACCTAATTGACAGAGTGAAAAGAAGGAAGCCTGTAGAGAATACTCATATTCTGTTTGCAATAAGGCACTAAAATAAAACTGCCAAAAATGTGGCAAAGAAATGAACGTTATGTTTGGGGAAAATCCAACACAACACATCACTGAGTACCACTCTTCATATTTTCAAGCACGGTGGTGGCTGCATCATGTTATGGGTATGCTTGTCATTGGCAAGGACTAGAAAGACTCAAAGCTGGAATCGCTGCCAAAGGTAATTCTAACATGTATTGAATACTTATGGAAATTAGATATTTCTGTATTTTATTTTCAATACATTTGCAAACATTTCTAAAAACATGTTTTCACTTTGTTATTATGAAACGTGTGTGTAGATGGGTGAGAATTTTTTTATATAATCAATTCTGAATTCAGGCTGTAACACAACAAAATGTGGAATAAATCGAGGGGTATAAATCCTTTTTGAAAGCACTGTATCTAGTCCATCTAATCTATCACAATGAATTATATTAAGTTTCATTTTAATTTAGAGCTTTTAACAAAGTAATTTGTCACAAAACGTCAAACAAAGAAACCCATACTTAAAGATGCACACAAGTAATGCTAATGGCAATCAAGATGAGGACTGGAGACATCTCAGAGCCAGTGTGTAAATAGCCTTTGTATTTGAGGCAACTAGGAGAAGCAGTCACCCTGAAACAATGGATGGAATCAGCAGGCCACGACCCCTGGGGTCCTGGGGGCCCGACATGCAGTGACGGATGACTTGGTCTCCTGAGGTGGGTCACTGCTCTGGGTCTCTATGTGTCAAGGTGCTGCAGGGGCCAAGGCATGGCCACTACCTCACCTCAGCCTGGACCTACCAGAGGAGAGAGGAAGAGGATGAAGACGAAGATTTCCACTGACCATGGAAATACTTTATCTGGGGAATATTTCATTTAGTTCACTTCAGATCAGATAACTTACATTTTATGAAATGAATTTCTGTTCATTTCAATTTCAATTAAATTAAATTCCATTAGATTCCATTCAAATCCATATAACAATTTCAGAGCAACTGCAAAACAACGAATGCTACATTACTAGTTTTGCCTTCTGAATTCTCCATATAGTTACATACAACAATTTCACAAGTCTTGACTAGTAAGGTCAATATCTCGTTACCAATGTTGTGAAGTTCAGAAGTGAACATTCCGTTAAAGGTATAGAAGATTTTGACATAAAAATTCCTTGCAGACTGACATGCAACTATGGCATGCTGGTACAAGCAGCAGAAACTTCCAAAACATTGAAAGATGGTTAGGTTAAAGTTGTTATCGGGTTCCGAGTGACAGAGTGAGTCAGACTGACAATGTTATCTCTGTGAGGACAGATAGCGTGGCTAATATCTGTGCTGGTTGGCCACCTAAGGCAACTACTACCTTTATCCCCTCAAGAAAAATAATTTGGTCGCTATTTCAAACCTGCACAAAAACAATCAATCACTCTTGTCTGTGTTTCGGGTACAGGGCCGTTTTTCAAATTAAATGTAAGGAAGGCTTAAAGAAAAATGCAAAATGTCAGAAAAATTGTGGAAGAGGTATTTATGATGAATGTGGTGCTACTGTGAAAAAGGTCCTGTACAGTCAGATCACTGTTCTATGTTTATCTAAAAAAATAAAAGATATCAAATAAACCATTGTCATTAATGATGGACTCTCAAATGTTTGTATAATTTCAGACAGTAGTTTTGAAAGTGGTGCTCACGAGCCAAAACAGACTCTGTTTTTTTGTGTACTACACCATCCAATTTTGTACTAAGTCATTCATTTCGTTTGATATGTTAAAGCTACAATATGTAACTTTTTGGGCGACCCGACCAAATTCACATAAAACATTTCTAGATCTGTCATTCTCATTAAAAGCCATTCTAAAGTATGCTTCCCGTTCTTAAGTTTTGTTTTTGCGTCTTTTACTTTGGGTTTTGTGCACCAGCTTCAAACAGCTGAAAATACAATATTTTTGGTTATGGAAAATATATGCCACAGCGATTTAGATGGTACAATGATTCTCTACACAATGACTGCTTGTTTTGTAACATAAACTGAAATTTGGCAAACTATTAGAATTTTAGCAACCAGGAAATGGCGGAGCGATTTCTGCATAGTGCAACTTTAACAATTTTGCAATTTGTATGATATCTTACAAATGTTGCAATTCAAGTGAAACAGTATGTTACGAATCCAATTTGTGCAATATGTTACGAATTTGTTGTGCTTAAGATTCCGGACTTCATCTTTAACATGTATAAACTTATAGATACAAGATGTAATATTCTTGGATTTCCAACCCCCCGACCTGAATAAACAAGGATGACAAGTTGAGATTAATGAAAGGCTGTCTGTGACAGGGCCATTTATTTGTCAAGAGTTCTGCTGGCTGAACTTTGCCAGTGTATTTACACAGTGGCTGCTATGGGCCCGGGCCCCTCAACCTACCTAATTGATAATGACCAATAAGTGATTATTGAAACCAAAACACATAGCCTTTTCTGTCTCTCTTGTCTGCTACTTCCTATATGGTGCTATTCAGCCCCTTTTTTGTACTTCTTTTGATCAGAGCCCTATATAGTGCACTACATTTGACCAGGGCCCATAGGGCTCGGGTGAAAAGTAGTGCACTAGATAATTGCGTGCCATTTCGTACACACCTTAGTGACTCTAGAATAGTGTCCATGGAATAGCTTCAATGTAACGTCATGTCTTCCAATGACTTGAATTAACCATACTCATGCTACACTTACTTTAGCATACTTTTTTCAGTTGGTTTTCTAATCCTCTGCTAATGCCGTGGTATGGAGGCGTGTCGATACAGGCAGTCAAAACATCATGCAGTGTGCCTCCCAAATGGCACCCTTTTCCCTACATAGTGCACTACTTTTGACCAGGGCCCATAGGGCACTATATAGCGAATAGGGTGCCATTTGGCCCACAGCCCACAGTGTGTACATTGTAAACATATAGTCCTCTCCAACAGATAATTAGTCTCTGAGAGTTGATGGGGTGTATGATGGGATTTTGTCACCCTTTCGCAAGAGCGCAATCGGTAATGCACACGTAATCACTGGCCCATGAGGTATGGAGATATTTTACTAGTCTCGAAGTTGGAAAAAAAGTCTCACGGGGTGGATAATGAATAGGTTTGCAGTGTTTTCTTTTTTGGCGGATTTTCCGGTTACGCTAAAGGCTTGTGCATTCCAGACTTCTCTCCGTAAGGCACTTTCCCTCCACAAGTACCCCAGCGGCCTCTTGTCTGACAGGTCCGTCGTACTCAACAGGCTTTGGGGTGGAGGGAGGGAGAGAGGTGTGTGTATGTGTGTATGTGCACGTGTGTATGTGTGTTCATATGTGCACATGTCAGTATGTGTGTGCGTAATGTGTGTGTGTGTGTATGTGTGTGGTGAACTTTGATTTGAAGCAACGCTCTGAGGCCCTTCTCCCCGCATTGTGCGTTCGCTCAATAGGAAAGAATGCGAGAGATACAGACGGAGATATATATGCCTTCGAAATGATGGGAGTAGTGAGTGCCCATGGAATGACCCCTCTCTGGCTATAGGCGAAAAGCCCAGAGAGAGGTAAGGGGTTTATATAAACAAAGCAGCTCCTAATTTGGACTCACATAACCAACATTAGTCTGAACAGAACCAAATTCCAGCAAGGCATCAATCTAAAAAGCAAGGTTTTCCCCTTCCATTCCTCCAGGTCTTGGTCTGGGTGCGTGACCTAGCCCATCAATAGTCTGCTTTAGAATAACACTCGCCATGAGCTCATTCCCACTCTTGAAAAGCGTCCAACATCTTTGTCTCCGAAAGTCTAGGACGTTTCCCGGCCGCCTGTAGAATCCAAGTGCGTTCAAATAGAAATGTGATAATTTATTACTCTTAATTACATTCTTGATTTAAGATGGGATTAAATGCTGTACCTCCTTGCGCCAGTGGAGGGGGAAGGTATTGGGTGACGGACAGAGGATCAAGGAATCCAGGGAGGCGTGGATCATCGTTACCCCCGGGAGAGGAAGGCGGGAGGTCGGGTAACGCAGACGGGAGACATTGACCCAGTGGGCAGGAAGTTGCTGCATTTAAAGGAACAATTACCATGATTTACCCACCAAAGGCAAACATATCAAAGATGACTGCCATTCCTGTATGTCATTCAGAGGGTAGCGGTACAGGGTCCTTGCAGTGGCAGAGTGTGGTTTGAAATGAAGAAGTTATAAAGCTTATAGACAGGTTGGTTGTTTAGCAACAAAACCAACACCTGTGCAACTATGGGGCAAAACAGACAGGGTTGGATTAGATTGTTGACAACATGTAAACTAGATTTAGTCTCAGGATATTTATTGAAAACTAAAATAAATTTGCACAATGAGCACTTGTTGTCTCTCAAATACATCATTACAATTGTAGCCATATTAGCATAGACATGACATGTCAAAACAAGACATGGTATCAAGAACAAGGTAAAACTATCTGATATGAGCCACCTCGTTTCAGCTAGTGGCAGCTTTTTGTCATTGGCAGCTTCTTATCATTGTTGCTAGCTATCTGACCGTTCAGAATCATAACACCACACGGCTTCCGGCCCTTTCGATATGTGCACATCATTTTCCTGACATTGTCAGCCAACCCGTCTATATGAAGAATTTGTTAAGTCCTCACACATGTAATATATAATAGTCTTGTTTTGACATGTCATGTCTATGCTAATATGGCTAAAATTGTAATGATGTATTTGAGAGACAACAAGTGCTCATTGTGGTCCTCTGTAGCTCAATTGGTAGAGCATGGCACTTGTAACGCCAGGGTAGTGGGTTCGATCCCCGGGACCACCCATACATAAAAATGTATGCACACATGACTGTAAGTCGCTTTGGATAAAAACGTCTGCTAAATGGCATAATAGTTTCAGAAACCATTCACAAGCTACCATTATACTTTTTAAAGAGTGTTATGGCACATGATGTTGATGTTATTCTTATCTAGTGTGTGTTTTAGTGTTTATGCCTATGAAAAAAGGCATTACAAGTTTAAAGAGCTCACAAGAAAGGTGCAGTTCAAAATGGCCGCCATTCATTAGCACCTCTAAATCACCATCCCTTCCAGTTAATGATTCCTCCTTTGTTTGCACTCCCAGTCTGTCTAGACTCCATTCATTTTTCTTGTTTACCAATACACCTAATGACACCAAATGACAAATAATCAATAGCAAAGAGGAAAACTGGCACGCGGGGAAACTCAAATTAATCTTCCTAATGACACTGAGTGCCTTGGCCCAACGCTTGTCCATTTACCTTTAGAGATGGCTCAATTAGGTAAGCTAGTTAGCTGAAAAGCAAGTCGCTTTGTCAATAGAAACCAAATACCCCTGAAGAGTATTCTTTTTTTTTGTCGTCTGCAGTGTAACGTGAGTTAGGAGATGTTTGATATCATATATGCGGAGAATATACTACACTTGTTTGATGGTCCTCATTTAAAGTAGGTGGGACTGGGAGTAGTAGGCTGACATGCCGCCAGTGAGTTGAAATAGCAACTCAACACGGGTGAATGAGTGGAGGCAAATAGAAGGCGGCAATGGTGGGGGGTGACTGTAACACAAGCGTAATGAAGTGTATATAATAAAGCGCTGCATATATAAATAATCATCCGAATCAAGGTAATTAAGGTAAAAGCTCATAGAGTGCACACACACATATGGTCTCGCAAGTACCACTGATCAAAGGCACATCAACCCCCCCCCCTCCCCCCCATACTCCTCTGGACACCACAACAAAGAGACATATCGGGGCTCAACTAACAAACGACCTTGGGGCTGATGACATCACGTGCCGCCGAGCGGAGTAGAGAGAGAAATTAAGCCATTAGCCCGGTGGCAGCCAGCCTTGCTGTAAATCAAGCCTTTTTCCAATAAGGCTGCCTCGGTTGGTCATCCATCACGGGAGTGGGCGCAGGCGAAGCATGGCGACACAGGAGCCGGGCCGGCCCCAGGATGGAAGAGACATAAACAGTCATAATGATCCCTGTCGGAGTGGGTCACCACCAGCCGCCGCCGCACCCCCTGCAGGAAATAGAAGCACCGTGGTGGGTTCTGCAATTCTGATTGTGATATAGAGGTGATATTGAAAGAAGGAAAGCTTGTGGAGCCTTTGAATGTATCAAACAGTTTGAGCAAAAGTTCTATGCATATCAAGGTAGATCTTAGCAGCTTTTGATGCACTCTCCATATTAAGTTTATTGTATTGCTTTTAATCGTTTTTTGTGTGCAATTTTTTCTTCTTCTATTGTATCGATATGGCATCACATGTAACCTTGTGCCAAGGCTAATTGCTACTGCAGATAGAGATCCGGCTGGTGGATGAGTCGGCACCACATGTACCATTAGAAACCTAAACCTGTTGCAATAGCATTGTGCTGCAAAATGTTCGTAGGCTATAGCAGGACAACGCCCCTGTTCTAAAAGTCCTCTTCAACTCCTTTCTGTAAAGGAAGTTAATTTCCATTAACTTTTTACATCTCTCTGATGGTAGCACACTTTACGTTCATCTCTCAGGGGCGCAAGCAAGTGGAGAAATAGTGTCCATAAAAGTTGCACAGATGGATGAAACAGTCTTATGAAGACCAATATGACATGTGTGGGAAATGTAATATCTCAAATATGTACAGTCAAAATAAAAGCAACTATTGCCAAAGACGGGATAATCTCAGTTTTTCATTGCAGTGCGGTGATTGCAGGCTGGTTCCCGATAGTCCAGTAAAGCTTCTCCATAAATTGAAACAGCCCTTGTCCTGGAACAGCCAAGCAGGCTTCACTTTGCCTCCAGGGAACCAGATATGAAATTAGTCTGGGAAACAAGTTATGCTGCTGTACACACACAGTGCTCAGTTGAACCCTCTCATAGTAGATCTGGGTCTGTATTCATAAAGCAACTCAGAGTAGGAGTGCTGTTCTACACTCAGGTCCCCCCTGTAATCTCATACAATATGATCTAAAAGGCAAAAGGTCCTAGATTAGCACTCCTTTTCTGAAATGCTTTATGAATACAGGTAGGTGTAAGAACATCACATGACAGGTGGTCTGGAGGTTGAATAATAATGGTGCTTCATGAACATGCTTTAGTGCAGACCCTTGATATTACAGTGTTTGTTGTTTTTAATGAAGCCCTAACAAGATCAATTGATTGAAATGGGTTCTGCTGCTGTACTGTAATGTATCCTAACAAAGCCTAAAATAACCCCATTCTCAATTATCCATCACATGTAGGACATATGTGCTCTGTTAAGAGTCAAGTTTTGACAGTTCATGCTTTCGGTGGAGGAGTACTGTTTTAGCCACTTCCTGCTTGCAGTGGAGGAGGACTGTTTTAGCCTAACTCAAACAAAATGAGGCAATCAATGTGCATGCAATGTTAGTTGCTTTAAGCATAGTTTAAGGATGGTTGGAGATCTCATTGGCACCTCTTGACATAACTGGCAAATGCTGCCCTTTTCCCTCAGGACACACAACTTATTGAGTTGTGCTCTGTGTCTCCCATTCATATTTCTCACAATACTAGGAACTGAGAGCCATATGACATGCATTACATTACAATGGCTCAGACCAGTCAGTGGCAATAAATGCTGTATTAAACTCAACCTAAACACATGCATATTTTACATTGAAGCGAATAAGTGGGCACTTTAGGGGTAACTTTTTGGAGCGCTTTCAGTTGGATCTGACTGAGCCACTTATCATATAATTTATGGTCCGGTAATGAAACTGTAACTGAGAGTAATTTTCACACATTAAAGTGTGTGTTGAAGTGGAAATCTAAAGGGGGCTCTCGAAATATTATATTTCAAGTGCAGCGTGTGTAAACGGTATGCCAACGCTCTGGGAGACTTAACAAATGTGTTTATCGATAAAGTTCTGTTTCAAGAGTGGCCAAGGGTTTAGCTGCACATCTCCCAATATT
Source organism: Coregonus lavaretus (assembly GCF_964263955.1). Classification (NCBI taxonomy): domain Eukaryota; kingdom Metazoa; phylum Chordata; class Actinopteri; order Salmoniformes; family Salmonidae; genus Coregonus; species Coregonus lavaretus. Next base: position 8,653,611 of record NC_140027.1, read on the forward strand.
AAAAGTGATTCTGATAGTCAAAGGAAGGCATTCAATGCAGTTGTGACATCGTGTCTGCTCGGTTGTCTTTTTTGCTTCATCTAGCCTCTTCTCTGAGTCAAGGGCCAACACCCATGTTTCATTGAGTTAAGTGTTTTTCAATGAAAAAGTGCTTCATGCTTTTCTCAGGCGACATTCTCTCCAGAAATATCCTTGTCTTTCAGTAGTTAAGCAATGACTCCACTGTTTTGAATTAGGACATCTTTATTCCTGATCACTTTGAAGTGATTTTTTCTTTCTTTCTGGATGACACCATTTTGGGCCAAATGTTTCCACGGAAGCAGCCATTTTCCAGTTTTGGGGGAATTCTGAGATTTCAACAAAGCACCCTATTTCTCATTACTGTTAAATTGCCTAATTTCTTTTATTTTATTCTTCAAATAAATGTGTCTGAAACACAATGACAGTTTCTTGGAGGCCTGTTAAAAATACCAGGAAAAACTAAAATAAATACTTTATGAGACAATAGTTGCGTCCCCACAAGCTATAAATATATATTTTGGGAGGGGAAGGGGGTTGGAGTCCCCACGGAGGTCAGGCCCCCCAGATAGCATATGAACACGTCATAAGCCATGAAAGAAATGTTTAGAATGACAGGAAATTAGCTTTAAAACTGCCTCATGTCAAAATGTGTAGAATCGCAGGAAATTAGCTCAGAGATTCTTGAAAGTCAGGACAATCATAGTCTGGTAGGGAAACTTAAATTTTACAGTTGAACAAATTTGATTTTGTAGCATTATTTGAGCTTAAAATTTACATTTAGGAGAATGTTATAAGGGTTTTGTTTGGGAGTTTTCTAAATAATTTCAATATTATTCACTTCCATGTCAGCTCTATGCCTGGAAATGCCCTTGTCCCGACCAAAGGATCCCAGTTTTTTAAATAATCTTATATCGTTTCTTGCAATAGCCCTCTGTGACATTAAAAACAATTTCTCTCAAAACTGTGATTCCTAAAAGATGTGTCCGGATATTTGATCAACTCCGTCAGATTTGTCTAAAATCCTGAATTATACTTAACAAAAATATAAACGCAACATGTAAAGTGTTGGTCCCATGTTTCATGAGCTGAAATAAAAGATCCCAGAAATGTTCCATATGCACAAAAAGCTTATTTCTCTCAAATGTAGTGCACATATTTGTTTACATCCCTGTTAGTGAGCATTTCTACTTTGCCAAGATAATCCATCACCTGACAGGTGTGTCATATCAAGAAGCTGATTAAACAGCATGATCATTACACAGGTGCACCTTGTGCAGGGGACAATAAAAGGCCACTCTAAAATGTGCAGTTTTGTCACACAACACCATGCCACAGATGTCTCAAGTTTTGAGGGAGCGTGCAATTGGCATGCTGACTGCATGAATGTCCACCTGAGCTGTTGCCAGATAATGAAATGTTAATTTCTCTACCATAAGCCTCCTCCAACACCGTTTTAGAGAATTTGGCAGTATGTTCAACCAGCCTCACAACTATAGTCCATGTGTAACCACCCCAGCCCAGGACCTCCATGGCCGGCTTCTTCACCTGCGGGATAGTCTGAGACCAGTCCCCGGACAGCTGATGAAAATGAGGAGTATTTCTGTCTGTAATAAAGCCCTTTTTTGGGGAAAAACTCATTCTGATTGGCTGGGCCTGGCTCCCCAGTGGGTGGCTGTGCCACTGCCCTGTCATGTGAAATCCATAGGCATGTTGTGTAAATCAAATGATACAAACCCCCAAAAAATCCATTTTAATTCCAGGTTGTAAGGCAACAAAATAGGAAAAATGCCAAGGGGGATGAATACTTTCGCAAGCCACTGTATGGTTCTATATAGAACCCTTCTTGCCTTCCAAAGAATCATCAAAGAACCCTTCCTTGCAAAAACAGTCCTTAGGATGTTAAAGGTTCTACATTTTACATTTTAGTAGACACTCTTATCCAGAGCGACTTACAGTTAGTGAGTACATACATTATTTTTTTCATACTGGCCCCCCGTGGGAATCAAACCCACAACCCTGGCGTTGCAAACGCCATGCTCTACCAACTGAGCTACATCCCTGCCGGCCATTCCCTCCCCTACCCTGGGCCAATTGTGCGCCACCCCATGGGTCTCCCGGTTGCGGCCGGCTACGACAGAGCCTGGATTCGAACCAGGATCTCTAGTGGCACAGCTAGCACTGCGATGCAGAGCCTTAGACCACTCGGGAGGTTCTAGGTAGAACCCTTTGCCATACAAAGAACCCTTGTTCCAAAAAGGGTTCTTCTGATAATAACGGTAATTGGTAGAACCCTATCCCTCCGCAAAGAACCCTTTTGGAACCTTTTTTCCTAAGAGTGTAGGCCTAAGTAAACAATGATTGAGGAGAGATTACAGAACATAATCTCAGACGGCTCTAAAGAGATCTGCTAACCTAAAAGCTCTGTGCTCTTTTATTAGAGCCTAGGCCATTGTCACGGCTCACATTTTAAATGTTTTTTGGGAAAAGTTATTCAGCCCCATAGAAGCCTACCCACTCCTAATGCAAAAAACAGGTAGGTACCTTTTTCCCTCTGACAGCACGGCGATGGATTATTTTTCAGTGCATAGAAACACAACGTTTTCTTTAGCACAGCAGGGTATTCTATTCCAAGGCACCCTCCATGAAATATTGTGCATATCTGTCTTTGGCCGTGAGCCAGTTGCAGTGGTACGGCATTTCAAAGTGAAGGGATGTTGATGAATGCTAGGATTTTCGTCACAGTCCGGAATCACCAAGGGATACATAACTAACTTTACCCTCATTGGAAGCTCAACAGTGTGTAAACACACAACATTAGCCTAGAGGAGCCAGGAAATATTTGGCATATTCTATGTGTACAGAATATCACCCATTGTAGCCTGCAAGGAATTACATGTATCTGTATGCTTATATCTTGCCCTTCAAATGTAAGGCCCACTGGTTTCTGATGAACCCCCACACTGCCAGTGGCAAAGCACTCAGGCACAAGAGGAGCAGACGGTGCTGGGGTTCTCTCTGAAATTCCACCAAACTACCACAGCTGTTACTGTGATCTGCAATAGGCTCCATTTACACCAATGACATTCCCCTAATGAACTCACCAATTAGGTGCTTCACCATTAGGTTCCATATAACCACCTATGGCTAGATAAACAAATGAAGTAAGGCCAATGTGTTGAGGTGTGGGGCTCTGTACAGTCATGGTATTCCCTCCAAGGCGAATGACATTTTGGTTTTGAATTTTCCAACAAAAGAGGCCACCAAGGCATCTCCTGGCTGAGGGTTTGACGCTTCATACCTAAATTGGAAGTGACGGGCCTATGGCCCCTGCTCTTTCATCTCAGTATCATTTGGGCGGAGTGTTCACATTTGGTGTGACAGAGGGTGTTACAGTGACTTTTCACCGTGCTGCAGCAGCAGACATTGCCTCCAGTCTTTTCCGAGAAAGAGCCTGATGAGGCCCATATGAAATATATTATAGGTGCCAGGACAAAAATGGATATACAATTTATACAATACCTCATACGTTATTTTGATTTTTAAGAACAAAAAGCAAAAAAGTGAAATGTCCATTCAGATAGTCATTGCTTTCCCCCCTTGGGTGAAATGTAAAAAAAATAGACATTATCCATTTACATTACATTTTATGAATGTATAATTACATTCAAGTGACATTAGAAATCTATCATAATAACAGTAGGCCTAGTTAGTTAAGGGACCAGGTGGGATGATGGGCATGATGATAACTGGCCACTGTGGTTTCAGAGCAAGATGTGCCATATAAAGATCTAGACCTCATAATAAACATGGACTACGCCATTGAATATATAGATAAATAATAATAATAATAATAATAATAATGAAGAAATAATAATTTAATGTATCCTTTATTTAACCAAATTCAACAAAATAATTCATAACAAAGCTAACATTTCCAATTCGGAACAGTAACTATTTTAGTTGTATGTTGTCGTTGTATCCCTATGCATGCTTGTACAGTCGTGGTCAAAAGTTTTGAGAATGACACAAATACTAATTTTCACAAAGTCTGCTGCCTCAGTTTTTATGATGGCAATTTGCAATGTCATGAAGAGTGATCAGATGAATTGCAAAGTCCCTCTTTGCCATGAAAATTAACTTAATCCCAAAAAAACATGTCCACTGCATTTCAGCCCTGCCACAAAAGGACCAGCTGCCATCATGTCAGTGATTATCTCGTTAACACAGGTGAGAGTGTTGACGAGGACAAGGCTGGAGATCACTCTGTTATGCTGATTGAGTTAGAATAACAGACTGGAAGCTTTAAAAGGAAGGTGGTGCTTGAAATCATTGTTCTTCCTCTGTTAACCATGGTTACCTGTAAGGAAACACGTGCTGTCATCATTGCTTTGCACAAAAAGGGCTTCACAGGCAAGGATATTGCTGCTAGTAAGATTGCACCTTAATCAACCATTTATCGGATCATCAAGAACTTCAAGGAGAGAGGTTCAATTGTTGTGAAGAAGGCGTCAGGGCACCCAAGAAAGTCTAGCAAGCACCAGGACCGTCTCCTAAAGTTGATTAAGCTGCGGGATCGGGCACCACCAGTGCAGAGCTTGCTCAGGAATGGCAGCAGGCAGGTGTGAGTGCATCTGCACGCACAGTGAGGCAAATACTTTTGGAGGATGGCCTGGTGTCAAGAAGGGCAGCAAAGAAGCCACTTCTCTCCAGGAAAAACATCAGGGACAGACTGATATTCTGCAAAAGGTACAGGGATTGGACTGCTGAGGACTGGGGTAAAGTCATTTTCTCTGATGAATCCCCTTTCCGATTGTTTGGGGCATCCGGAAAACATCTTGTCCGGAGAAGACTCCAAGCATTGATTATGCAAGAATGGGCTGCCATCAGTCAGGATGTGGCCCAGAAGTTAATTGACAGCATGCCAGTGCGGATTGCAGAGGTCTTGAAAAAGAAGGGTCAACACTGCAAATATTGACTCTTTGCATATACTTAATGTAATTGTCAATAAAAGCCTTTGACACTTATGGAATGCTTGTAATTATACTTCAGTATACCATAGTAACATCTGACAAATATCTCATAACACTGAAGCAGCGAACTTTGTGAAGACAAATACTTGTGTCATTCTCAAAACTTTTGAACACGACTGTATGTGATGCGCAGCAACAACGCAAATTGGATGACCTCGAAAACAAATCTTTCTTGAACAGAAGTCGAACTGAATCATGGTTCAGTTCGACTTCTGAATCATGGGAACAACATGGCGGAATGTTTGAGTGTCTGGTGGTCTAAAACAACTTGTCTACATTACACGATGTATTTAAAGATATTCTGGTACCTACATATGTTTATATGAAGTTTGATTATAAATGCCAGGTACTATCCCTGCGAACAATATGACAGAATGGCGAAAATATTGTGAAACGTCCGCGTCGGGAATGACAGATGGTTTAGACGAGAGCAAGCAAGGTGGTGGGAAGCCGAAAACAAACAGACTGAGAAGAAGCCTCAGACAAACGCAGGCAACTCCATCTCTCATTGATTCTCCAAAAACCTGTCAAGGTCGGTAGCTTGCAAGCCATGATGTGTTGAATTGACTTGTCACCGATTCAGCTAGCTAAATAGCTCTTCCTGTAGCCAGTAAGTTATGAAAACAGCTTATTAGCTCCTATGTACCGTAACTAGCTAATTTATGTGCAGTGTTGGTCTATTAACGTTCCTTGTGCTAACGTTAGTTAGTTATATAACGTTAGCTATTTTCTAGCTAGATGGTGCCCAACGCAAACTAGTTAGTAGCAGACTGAACTCCACTCCATGTTGAAGGAAGTTTAGTTCGCAAACTAGCTAGGAGCTAATGTCATGTAGCTAACTACTTTTTTTGTTTAGTTTAGATAGCTAACTGTTACCACGTGAGCCAATTACATAATCATTCACATCTCTACCATCAGATTTCAAGACGCCAACTCGTGTGACAAGATCGAGATACAACAATGTATTCAACAAAGGAGAGTCGCCAATTAATGAATCAGAACTTCAACAGGATATAATTTGGGATGCAACCTCCCCTTCACCCCTTAGGACAGGCAATTATATTTACATGTCAATATAACTACACATGTAGTAGGCTAAGCAGTGATGATCAATTTAAAGTTTACCTTATTTGTCTTAACTTTTTTCATGTTCTTTCTTAGGTAGCAAAAGAGGCAAGAAGTACTCAGCAAATGTTGGAATTGTGGACATTTCCGAAATCGTCAACAGGATAGCTCCCAAGGTTAGTAACACTGGCTAACTAGCCACACGTGTGCCATCAAATAAATGTATAAAACATTTCAAGCTATAACAATATTCATTACTAGACCCAGTGATGTGATTTTCTCATACTTCATCATATATCCAACCTTTTTCATTGGGCTCTTACTTAGTATAGTGCTGCTCAATACTCACAGATACTATGTTATGTTATTCTGAAATATTTACTGTAGTAATATTTAGTATAATTTATCTTATTTAAGCATGGGAGACCTGTAGTTCCAGAGTCATCCTTGCTCCAGTGGATTGGAGACAGTGCTATTCCCTGCACCCCAGAGATGCAGCAGCCCAAGGCCAAGAAGAAATCCCCAAGGCAATATAACATGCTCCTCCTCTCTTCTACATTGTACAGTTATTAGAATAGAGCTTGTCACTTGCAAATAGCTACATTATTTTTTTCTTCCCTACAGGCCAAATGGAGTGGACGACCTTTTAAAGTTGGCGAAACAGTTTGATTTCAACATGTTTCGGCAAGATGAAGAACGAGTCAATGATATGCACGAGCAGAGTTTGCAGCTTCTGTCAGACTCGGAGGACATATTGGATTTAGATGGCAACGAGAACCAGCCTCCGCCCTTACTGAGTAATGTCACACCTGAAAGCCCACAGTCCGCCCTTAAAACAAACAGCATGAGAAACTCCAAAGACCAGATACCTCCTGACCATGAGATGGAAGATGATTTAGATTTTTTATTTGATGGACCAACTCAACACATAAGTGGTAATTTAAGTCAGAATTCATTGCCTCAGTCCTTGGAGGTGAAGACTGCTCTCACTGTGTCCTCCAAAGCCATTCCTGGAAAATATCCTGATTCCATACATGGCCACACTTCGACCGTCTCCTCATCACATCCTGTCAAAAGAAGCTCCGCAAATAATAACTTTGACGACGACTGGGAAAATGACAATTTGCTGGATGACTCGCTGGTTTTTGAGATGACCCAAAACCCAGACCTCTTTGCCACTCCTAATCATTGTTCGACCCAAAGAGGGTCGAATGAAACAAAACATGAAAACAACAACCCCTCAGCCATTTCCAAAAATGCTCTTCAAGGAAGTAGAGAGACAACACCAGCTGTGTCTAAAGGACAGAGTGAAACTGTGAAAAACAGAAAAACTTTCACGCTTGAAGCAAATCCTAATGTACAAGCGAAAAGTATCCTCTCAGAGGCATTACCAAAAGCAGGGCATGTCTCCGACACTGTCAAACCAGCACCACATAGGAACGTACAGCAAAACCAACCAAGTCTCTTTCCAATCAACAAAGCTCAGTCTATGGAGTCCAGTTACCAACGTAGCCAGCAAACGCAGCACCAGTCTAATGGAATAAAGACTTGGCCGCAGGTGCCTCTTTTTCAAAGTACATCGATCTCAACCAGCTCAAGCACATCAACCTCCACCAACTCTTATTCAACGTGGCCCCTTCAGGCTGAGAATAGCTCTTACCAAAAGCCCACAGAGAACCACAATATGAAGGGAACCGGTATCAAGGCCCCAGCTAGCCACAGCGTCGTCCCAGAGGACGACTTGGACTCTCTCTTCGCTTCTGACTCCATCTGGGATGACAAAGACGATGACCTATTGTGCCAAGCATGTGATAACCTGGAAAGCCAGGTACAGAGCATGGAGGACCCTGTTATCACACACTCCCATTCCCTGCCCAGTAATCAGACAGAAAGCCAGAAGTTTGTCTCTGCACCTTTGAATAGCAGCAGATACAATGTAAATCAAACGACCGAGACCACACAATTCAAATATCCCAACATTTCAGTTTATTCACAATCGGCCCCTGGGAACGGTAACACTTTCACCCACTCTCTCCATAACAACAAAGTACCTGTTACTGTGGTCTCTGGTTCTAACAGACCGAGTTACAATGCCTCAGCTGGAAATGCTACCGCTAACTCCACGTATAGGCTACAGAACCCTGCAGTAGGAGAAGGGCCATACAAAAGTACTCGGGTCAAAAGCACTTGTGTAGCTGGGAGCACAGCTAATCAACAAGGCACTGGGAGTGGAGCGCGGCCGTCGTCATTCCCGTCACCTGTAAATGTGACTGAAACCTCCACTCAGTTCACCTTTAAGAGACAGTCTGGCTGCGCGTCCAACCCTGTCATCCCTGTGACCAACAAAGGTAAGCTACCTTGAATTGTCTGAGACAGCAAAGAAATGTGTTATGCGGCTGTGAAAAAGGGTTGAATCTCAACTTGAAACGTGTAAATGTATTGACGTCAATGCATATTTTATGAGGTCAATGCGTTATTTTATGTGGACCTTCGATTAAAGCATTTGGGCCCAGAATATTGGACCCTTCTATTGCTGTGATAAAATAGTAAGTCATATTTATTAGACTTGTACTTCACTGAGAGTCAATGATGGCGTAACCCTTCTCTGACTCATCTGCCTATCCTCATTTTTTTCAGCATTCGCTTCGACCGAAGCATCTGGGAAATGTTCTGTGGTGGAGATTGAACTGAAGAAACAGCAGGCCATGGAGAGGAGACGGCAACGGATGCAGACTGCCCACAAGCTATGGGCTCCAACCTGAGGCTGGGACAGTGCACATATACAAGAAGATTCCCAATTATAGTTGGACAGTGTTGGCCAACTCTAAACGCTGACTTGTGCTAGACTGACCATACAGAGGTCTTGAAAGTAAACCTACTAGAGTTGTTGTAGCCTCGTACTACCATCCTGATTTCGTAGCGAAACAGAATGTAAGCTCGCTAAACTGGGATGGTTGGACGAGGCTAGTGCTGCCTTTCTCTGTGTTCCAACTCATCATTTACATCACTCAATCCATTCCTGAATGATTTTAATAATATTAATATAAATGTTCTTATTTACGTTAAACGGTTGGAAAGATTTTAATAAATTAACTTTTTTTCAGGGAGTATGTTATCAGTTGTGTTTGCAGAATAGGCTAAGCCTGTCCTGTCACCTTTTCATTATATTGTATATCAGTTGTGTAAATTACATAGCATTACAACATGAGCAGTTTTCCGATATAAAACACGAGTCGCCTTGTGCTCTGTCAGGAAAAACTTATGTTTACCTTGTCTTTTTTTTGGACAATGTTTGTCATTTGCACAATAATGAAACTGCCTCAAAACATGGCACACAGATATTAAAGTTGCAAAAAGATTTCCCCCCCTTTTTCCAGACAATACTATCTTGTGTACAGCAGTGACATCTAGTGTCCTTTTGTTTCTGTATCATGTAGGTTCACTCTTCCTTTAGCATACCATAATTAATTATTGTGGAATACAACAATTGAGTGTAAGTGAACTACTGTCACTAAGCACAAAATAACCAGTCCGATGCAACAGCCAACACAGGACGATGAGCTCCTTTAGGACCGGCACACATAGTAATGAGTAGTGCTTTCAACAGAGATGGGCGATGTCCCAAATGGCACCCTATTCCCTGTATAGTGCACTACTTTTAACCAGGGCCATAAGGAACTAAATAGAGAGTAGGGTGCCATTTAGGATGCACACATGGTTTAAGCCTTGTTTATACCTGGTGCTAACATCTGTCCTTTCTCCTGATCCTATCCACAATCTGATTGTGCCCACATTGTAGCCGTTGCATCTACACATGGTTGTAAAATGTCTCTCTTGTCTGTCCACATTGTGACCAGATATCCTGGTCCCTCCCTGTATGCAAATTTTTTGACAGATATTCTTTCAAAATAATATTAATGTATTAATTCTAAGCAATTAATTGATGCCATAAGCCAATGGTGATACCTGTCAATTAATTTAGAGACCTGTATAATGATGATTTCAATAGTTTGATCATTCAGAACTGTTTACACTTGATTGATATCCAGATACAATGGGTCCCCGGCTACCTCCGGAGTTGGTCAGGAAGATCTGATCACAATTAGATCACAATGCATCTTTTAATCGTCTACACCTGTCTAAAAATGTGGGCACAATCAGAATGTGGACAAGATCAGAACAAATTATGCCTCTTAGAACCAGGTATAAACAGGGCTTTAGAAAGGTTTGAAAGTGGCTTTGCCTTCGTCTACACCACACATGCAGTCTGGTAGAGCGTGTGAGTAGAGACCTGAACCCTTTCAGGGTCCTGTAACTTGGGATCTTATGAATCCTTCAGCCATAGTCGAATATCAGTTTGCACCGTGGGAGCCTCAGGATCTGGCCCTGACTGAACAGTCCACTCGGTTGGATTTGGCCCCACTTCAATCACATCCACACCATGTATCACTTTATTACATAGATCCTTTCCACTCGGTTATTCGAGGAGCTGTATTGGTCTGTCTGCAAGCTCCGCTCACCGTCTTGATGGGACAAAGCATAGACAATAAAGGAATCTTACTGTAATGTCTATGGTGAACCCTTCAATCCAGCGCACACACACACCACTCAAAACCTTGAGGGAATCTTACTGTTAAAGTGATGCTCCAGGACTTTTGTATAAATTCAGACAGTCGTTTTGAAAGTAGTGCTCACGAGCAAAAATGGGTCCCCGAAAATTGTGCACAATTTTGTACTACGTCACCTGCAATTACATTTTTTATTTATTTTTGCAATTCGTATGATATGTTACGAATTTGTAAGTGCTTAAGATTCTGAACTGCATCTTTAAGTCTATGAAGATTGGCAAATCATTCAACCCAGCACACACACCACTCAGTGCGTTTCAGTTTCATCCGAGGAGTGCTCCGAGGCACCTTGCTCAGCAGCCCAGCCTATGCAGTCAACCCATCCGGACGGACTTGTCAGGTCCCTTCATTAGTAGGCTGGCAGCTGTCTGATGGAGAGATAGGCTTGCTACCTACCCCGGCTGGGGCACATGTAAGGAGAGTCGCGTTATCATCAGACAGGTGTGTAACTGTACCGGTAGTATTGTTGCTGCAAATCAGTGGCACCAAGATGCCAATCTCCTACCTACCGGACTTAATCACAAAGCTATTGTCTCACAACGTTGTTTCGTTATAAAAAATTATCCGTTTGTAAAAGGGATTTGACTAGACCCTCTCTTGCCAAATGTAAATAACACTATTTCACAGTTCACTATTGCAAATGTTTTAAAGAGAACTGGGAGGAGTTTTGTATTGATATCACCTCCTACACGACACACCTAAGGGGAACAGTTTGTGGTTTTATGGCCCACCTGACACCTAGAACAAGATGGCCGAAAGTGTTAACTGCAGATAATGTTTCCCTGTTGCAGCCACCTAACAATCGCTTCAGGTGAAATTACGTTATCTGAGAATTGCATTGAACTCCCAATGACCCCTTCTTTGCCCCAATTCACGGCGTTCCATTAATTAGTCTAGTCCCAATCAGTGAGGACACTGATATTTCTAGGCTTCCTTTGTCCCAAATGGCACCCTATTCCCTATATAGTGCACTGCTTTGACCAGGGACCATCCTCGTATAATAACTGTCTTTGTTGCTTAGCCTGAATCAACTGATCAGTCAGTTCACCTATCTCAGGGAAACCTGAAAGCTTGCAGGTCATTTGAGCAATATCGAATCTCATTGACATGGGAAGCTGACAAACTGTGTTATTATCTCACTGGATTAATATTAGCATGGATGCCGAGACCAAGTTTATTCTTGATAGATGGTAATTAATGTATTTGGTTGCTTTAACGCAGCATAGACAAGGAACTACAGACTTTTGGTACAAAATTAGCTGACTAAACTCAACTCCATGGTGTAGGGTTTCTGATTAACTCCTCCAATGGAGTTGAGCAGAAACCAGGCTTTGTGGAATTCAGCTCAGAATATTTCGATTCACCGAAGGTGAATACAAAAATTTTTAATTATGAAATGCTTACCTTGTACCTATGTTTGAAAAAACTGTAATCAAATACAAGCACAGATTTGGCTCATTTCTGTTTCTCGAAGATGGCAACTTTCCACCATCTGTAGATTGTGTGATTTTATGAGTATTTGGAGACAGACTACACAGTTGCCATCTTCGAGGAATAGAAAGGAACAAACAGTCGGTGGTTGTATTTGATTAACGTTTATTGAAAAAGTATGGATTTCAGCAAACAAATAAAGGCATGCAACTACAGAGGACAAACATAGGTACAAGGTAAGCATTTCATAATTTACATTTTTTAAAGTATTGACCTTGGGCAAATTGATATAGTCTGAGCTGAATTCCACAAAACCTGGTCTCTGCTCAACTCCGGTGGTTGAGTATATCAGAAACTTTCTTCACCATGGAGTTGAGTTAATCCAAAATAAGCATTTTGGATATTAACGATGGTTGCCATGCGAGCTGAATAATCTTTAAGGCTCAATCAGTAATTCTTATTACCCGATTTACTGATTTTAATGTACAGCAAACAAATATACAGGTAATTTGATGAAAATGGCTTTTGAAATAACACCCATAGGGCACAGGCAACTTACGAGCGAACCTCATTAAAAGAGCTGGAAAACCGACATAATCATTTAAAAACTATTGGGCTGCACGAAATTTTGTGGAACTAAGTAGCCCAGAGTAATCAGAACCACATGTAGCTCAGCTGGGAGATCGGTCAGAGTGTGGTTTCCATTAACAGTGAATCTATCACCAAGGGAGTTGGGTTTTTGGAAAGCTATACATTCTTCTCTTTTTGGGGGGAATTTCATCACACGATTCAAGAATGACAGACATTGATAGGCCAATATTTTTTCCAAAATTCAATGTCAAAGCCTGAGAGATGTGTAGTTCCATAACGATCAACAATTTGTACTTCACCACATTTAAATTATAATTGACCCCAACCCTGTCAAGCAACTCTCACCAATTCTATATTCTCACTTCAAAGCCAACCTACAGTACTTTCTCTATTGCTCGACAGTTTGCTTCAGGTTGAGCTATGGGTTCTGGTCTAGAAGTTCTGGTTTAACCGTTCACACCTCTGAGAAATTGATTATGACATCTGTACAAATGAGGCAGATTTTCCCCCCGTGCTAGTGTAACTGTAGGATGTCTGGAGTTCATTCCAACTTATGCTGTCCCTTTTCAGGGGCATTTTCAGTAACCTGAACTACTAAGCCTCCCAGAGGTTTTCCTTACAGTATAAAGGTCCTCAAGATCAACCAGAGGTTCAAATCGAGTACGGTTTCATTTCATGAGAATAAAGGTGCAACAGTTGGCGCTTCTTCCATAGGTTATCTATCCATGGCCATCAGTACTGCTGGGATTTACTAAGAACAACTATGGTCTTTGTCTAATGTTCAATGAAAGCTTTCAGATGCAAAATGTTAAAAGTTCAACAAACTGTGTGATACCATAAATGCAGTTTTCTATGCATTATTCATACTCTCAGGTACATTTCCTTTGTATCCTCCATCTAAAGAACCATGCAATGGAATCGACCTCACACTTGTCCAAACACTTGTTGAAATCAAGGGAAATTCTCCCCTTCTAAAACGTGTCTGAAATTACACAGTGGTCGTAATTGTATTTGTGTAGGGTTCAGCTATTATGTAAGATTATTTTGAGGGGCCAAAATGGCATTTTTGAAGTTGGCTCTTGGGGTCTTTCATGTTGGGCTGTGTAAAAATAAATCTGGAGACTCGCTGAAAGTCCAAATCACAAACAGATGAGCAGGTTCCATGAGAATGGCAGTCTTTCGGAGGTCCATGTGTGGCTCGGCTGAGGAATACAAATGGGACTTTTAATTGGCAGTGACAGGCACAACTGGCCACATTCTGCATGAGCTCAATTAGGACCGTTCAGGAAACAGTGACACATTATCTGAGGGTAGGTGAATCTAGTTCACTGGTGAAGTATGATGTATGTGTGAGCGCACGCATCCATGGGTAATTTTTTTGTGTGTCTTACTGTAAAATAAGGGTATCTGATTACAATTGATGGTTTTCCAGTGGCCTTGAGCTTGAAATCAAACCCAGCTTCCGAGACATTTCCTGCCTCTTCTTTTCCGTAAAAAAAAAAAACCACAGTAGGGTGCAGTACTTGCATGCAACATAAGGCAATGTGAACGGAAGATGCAGCACTCAAGATGACACTGCTTTAATCTCTCATCAGTAAAAGTAATCAAGATATTAAGTGCAGGGCAAGCTCGTGATAGCCGTTAGGTAACTAATAACAAACACTACTCTGAAGACACACGTCCTTTCGCCTCCTAAAAACAAGGCCAGAGGGAAGGAACCGTTTTGAGGAGACAAGGAGAGGACACAAGGAAAATACTTTTGAGATTCACCCAGACACTAAATAGCAACTTTTTTAGTTCTTATGTTGCCATCTAGCGGTCAGTTTATAGTATAACAATAACATACCCATGAGTGCATTCTGCTCCTGCTTGGTTGAGTGCATTTTTCAGTACAATAGAATTGTCTTGTCCTATTATGAAAACATTGTTGTACATGTGGGGATACTAATCATCAATACAAACCCATTTCCCCCACTTTCATAGAACAAATATCCCTTTGCTGCTGGTCTTTAACAAATCGGCTGGCATTCTATCAAAGCGCATTCACACTTATTCTGCGGTGTGCTATCACAACTGCATTCATTTGAATTTAAGCACCATCTTGCAACGATCAGAACGCATGGATACATAATGCACACAGTACATGTATTGTCACACAATTCCCAGCCTCCGTAACAACTTTCAAATCGTTTATTTCTCTTTTTCATGTATGAAGTTTCAATGGTTCCCACAGCAGATGGTTCCCACAGCAGACGCAGCATGCAGAGATGGATAAGAAGAAAAGTAAAACCTAAGACTGAAACCGTTTTTGCCTCCACCCTATACACCCCATAATAAACACACACACCTATACAGATCCCATTCATCCAATAGTGGACCTATTTAGCACAGACCAACAACAACAAAAACTAAGGAGGGAGCACTAATACTACCATGTTAATAACAGATATCTGTAAAAAAATAAAAATAAAATGTTGAATGCTTTCCCCTGGCATAAGTGAAGCTTTGCGGGAATAGAAATGACACACGTATCCAAAAGATTATAGTTGTTTAGAATAACAGTTACATGTAGTGGAGTTACTTTTAGTCATTTCCATATTTATTCAACATTTACCAATTCTTTTTTTGGCAACATCCATGTATATGTCATTTTCATTCATGTTATAATATATTAACATTAAGATTCATATGTAAACATAGAGCTTTTCAAAAAATTGATCTACATGCACAAAGAAAAAGAAAAGAAAAAAATAGAACACTCCATGTCATGCAAGCACACCACAAGACTTCGGGGCCTTTTAGGATCAGATCAGAGCCATCGTCGTGCAGCACGCCATTGAAGAAAACAGTGGCGCGAGGCGGGCGGGCGCATGCGGCACAGGATCACGCACTTCAACACCCGCACCGTTGGTGCATCCAGTTGAGCAAAAAAGCAGAGCCACAAACTGAAATACGTTTAATTCCATAAAATTTACAGATAAAAAGAAAACCGGTTCTGTCTTGTCCCCTATCTCTCTCTGTGTAAAAAACATTGGTAGCGTTGTAATAAAATGCCTTTGTTGGTTGCATCTTCTCAACAAAAAAACAAAAAAGAGAATGGTCAGAGGTAGGGAGGAAGAGGGACAGCACACCTGTGACTTTGCACTATTACGCCAACTCACGGCAAGAGTCCATACAATGTTTGAGAAACCGAATTAAAGATGTTCATGAAATATAACCAAATTACGTTGTCAAGAAGACAAAATGTGTACGTTGAAATCAACGCCTCTCATAAGCCTAACCAACTTAACATCTCTCAATGTCCCAACTATAGCCTACTTACTGTAAGTTACCTCAGCTCTGCCTGCAGTTAAGTTGGTAAATACAACCCCAAAAAAGCTAGATTTACCGTATCACAAACATTTAAACCAAAAGCACTCATCTCTACTTCTATATGATAGTCTGTAACCAATCCATATCTGTAACTTAACATGGCTGACGTTAAAGCAATAAATACAAAACACATTAACGAGAATATTCTAATGGCCTGTGATGTCATAACTTCCAGAATAAAGACGTGCTTTTTGTTGGAATAAGAGACTAAGGTGAAAAGTATTTGCATAACCAACCAGTGACTCAAAAAATACGAAGTAAACCGTAAGCTTGTATGTGCAGAAATGTAAATATTATTTTCTCTACTCCACTCCATCTTCAAAAGCAAGATGATAGATGTCCCTGACAATATAAACATATATAGTGTACAATCCCCCTTATTAAAAAAGCTGTCTTACATGATCTTAAACTTAGCTGTTCAAAATATTGAGTGAAAGTAGAAGAAGGAAAAGCATTAGCCCTGAAAATGTAATCGGATTGTTTGAATCGTGCAGTATGCACGTTGAAATAAGCAATTATACCGAATTTTGATAGAAGATATATACCATTATATTCAACCGGTTTATTATATGTTCTGATTGGCACTTCATGCTCTATTTTTGTGTTGTGTTGAAGTCAAGTTACATCACAGCTAGCTATACACATCCCTCCCAAAAAAGCCAAGACCAAAATAAATATAAAAAAATCCCAACTGCCTCAAAAAGAAAGAAAAAGAAACACACTAACCTTCCTCCACCAAACTGAAATACTCGCTCAACGATAAAAAGCTGTCCTTCAGGCTTTTAAAGTGCTACACCGGGTTATTGAGAGAATTCATGTTCAATAACACTTAAAAATGGTTGGCTTCAGAAGGCTCAGGTTGGAAAAAGGTGGCTTCACAGAGAAAAATACTTCCATTGAAAAATACACAGAGAGCGTTGCTGGATGACGCCTTGAGCAGATCCTCAGAAATGGAGAAGAAAGCGAAAAGGGGTTTTGAGGGGGCCCGTGAGGTCAGTCACACGTCCACAACCATCTTTTTGTGTATGTCTAATCCTCCCACCACCTAATGGAAGACAGAGGAGGGGCAAGAAACTGTCACGGATGCAACAGACACCTTTGGATTTTAACAGAAGTGATGCACCGCGATCATGGGAATATGATTGCAACATTTCAGAAAGTTCTGAGTTTTTAGAATAAATCCTTGGAGGATTTCTTCCCTGATTATTCCCTACTGGTTCCGGAAATCCTCCAAATAGGATTTCTCAAAAACTTAAAAACATTTTATGGAAAGTTTCAGGAAATGTGCAACCCTACAACAGAGTAAAACATTGTTTCTTCGACTCACCGCACAAAACTCCTCAAAGGATATTCTCCCATCGCCGTCTTTGTCTGCATTGATGATGGTTTTGTCGACAATCTGCTGAAGCTGGGTGTCCTTTAAGTTGTTTCCCACCATCATCTTGAGGACCTGGAAGAGTTCTCCATTGGATATGTAACCATCCTTGTCCATGTCATAGATCCTGAACGCAACTATAGGATAAGGAAAGACAAAAGATTGTGTCAGACCTCTATTTGAAGAGGTTTTCATTGCAGCTTCATTGGAATGATCTGCCAATATGCATATTTTGAGGATTTTGAAGGAAGAACTTCTGAACATCCGAGAAGGTGGATAATTTTAACAGGAAATCAAATCAAACATTTGCTTTATTAGCTCAGCATTGGTGTATCAACAAAGGTGGGTAATCAGAGGAAACTTTACAGTGAAAGCAGTTGAGATTAGTTGGCATTATACTTACAGCGCAATTTCATCTCTTTATCACCTTTGACACTGAACTGGGAGACACCCTCGATGAATTCTGTAAAAGAACGTGAAGCCATTTTGAGTCAACCAACAATTAAGGACAGTAACAAGGACATGAATACACATCGGATCATTATTCCATTCACTCAGTTGTATAAGAGCCAGCGGGTGCTTTCGAGGAAAATGCCCAACGGCACAACAAACTCTTTCACAACTGTTAAGGCATTTTCTGATTTAAGTAGGTCAGCATAATATCATATTGCAGGCTAACACTTCCTGGAAAAAACCTTATACATTTAAGAATTTGGTTGGTGATTTAATTTCAAGGTGAAACAGCACCTGTCTTTATCCACAAGGAGAGCCTACACAAAAGAGACCAGACAACAAAGGCTCTTTTGAAGTTATAATTTTAAAAAGGTGAATAACCCCATATCAGTCTTACCTTTGAAGTCGACTTCCCCATTGCCATCTGTGTCAAATATATCGATAACTCGCTGTACAAGGGGATTCTGTTGGAGTTCTGGTAAGGACATAAACTCTTCCACACTCAAGGAGCCAGAGTTATCTAGGTCGAGTTTCTTAAATCGCTTTCCTAGCCTCTTAATCTCATCAGCATCAACTGAAATAGAAAAGGAGAGAGAGACAGAGAGAGCGACAGAGAAAGAGAGAGCGACAGAGAGAGACAGAAAGAGAGAGCGACAGAGAGAGAGAGCGAGAGAAGGGTGGTGTTAAAACTGACCTATTCACATATAGGGGAACAAAACTTCCACAGCAGACTCCATTTGCTAGGGTAGCTACTACCACCACCACACTGGGTTTCGGAAGCACACTTTCGCCACATGGGAAAAAGAAAACAACGGTTCAGGTCGGCCCGGTCACTTACATCTGGTGTTATGGTCCTTCGCTGCCTTTAGAATCGATTTACCCGTCCCCGATGGATTCTTACCCGATTTCTTGTGAGCGCTGGCCATATCATAGCTGTCCCAAGCTACCTAGTGTCGTTTGATACTGGTGGCCAACCTTCAGCTCCAGTAGCAGCGTACCTTTCGGTTCCCCCACTCTAAGCGCTTTCACTGGGTCACGTGACGCCTCCTTTACACACTAATCACTGGACTGATATCCATTAATCGTAACGTGGACACAACAGCATGAGGTGGACTTAAGTGAGACTAAGTGTGAGCTGTGAGGGGGCGGGACTTCAAAGAATGAACCTTTCCCCTGCTGCTGCTCTGTGCAGCACAATGCTTGATCCAGTTCTCTGTTTAGCGTTTAAACACCATATCATTTTTAAGGCCTCCAACCAAGGACTATCAAAGGGGGCTCATACAATACATATAATTCTACATATATGATAAATAATATTCCAGCAGTTTGTTAATATGATCAACCTTGCACTAGTATTAATCACTTACAGAGTCTCACTGTAAATAACAAGCTATTTTTTATCAGTCTTAGAGGCACAATTCATATCTACAGACTCAAGGTCTTTTGCATCAGCTTTATTTGACAGTTACAGGCAATCCTGAGTTTCTCTCTGACCCGATATGGTTTGGGTTTGCTGAGCCGCTCCTCTGGGCACCTCGACATGGCAGTTGTGTCTTAGTCAGCAGTGTTGTACCATGATGACAGGCTTAACAAGTAGGAACCAACTGCTGCCATAACCGAGACCCACCACTAGATGTACCACAACACAAGTGAGTGGGGTGTCACAAGAACTCCAATAACCCTTTGGTGGCTATGTGTGCAGTGCCAATACAGCGTTACACTGAAAACTGATGCCCTTTTACATCTATATGTGAGCATTCCCTTGGGCTTAGCATGGCTAAGTGGCCGGCCTATATGAATGAACTGACTTTTACGACATGGGACAGCTTAGTTTGCGGCCATTAGATAGATTTCCCAGTCACCCCGACTTCCTGTTGTAGGGTGTTATCGACAATGTTGGCAGCACCTTTCGACGTGGGCAGGGCATCGCTCAATAAAGATAACGGAAATTCCCCAGATCCCTCACTGCCAGGGGGCGCTGCAGTTCCAAACGCTGATAACAAAGCCAATACAAGGTCAGCACTAATTCTAAAATAATACAGATATAAACTAAATGCTTCAATTCAACTCCAGCTAAAGAGAAGTAGAACATTATTTTAAACGATAAGTAATGTCAAATTTTGCTTGGTTCATGGTTAATATTCATGCTTGCTTCCAGCTAGATGGATACAAAAGCATTTTTCTTTTACAACGCTAGAACCTGTCAAATTTACACCACACTTGTTACCTGGCAAATAGCCTCATCGAGAACTAGGCTTGCCTATACGGAAAGCTTGGTGAAATCAAATGGTAGAAAGTAGCAAAAAATTGTTGGAAACACAGTGACGTCTCACAACACGTCAAACCAATCAAATTCCTTGCTTGGGCGGAGCTCCAAAAAGGTTCCCACTTATAACTTCGCCCTTTTTTTGTAGAGTGTTCAAGCAGAGAAGTTGTAATGCCTTCATCGACTCGATTTTGTGTATAGAGCACACCTCTGGCAAAACAGAATTCAGTTTTTACTCTAGGTTTTCTTCCATTTTATGCAATGTTGCAAACTAGCATACAACTCTGCAAAATGTGTCCTACCTAAATCAGAAAACAAACACGCAGCGCCTTTCTACAGGCGTGTGGGGGGAGGGTTCTTGAAATCTAACATCCAATCAAAATGTAGCCGCTGGAATCAAGCAGCCCATTCTAGATGTTGTTGTTAATACAACATTTTGGATGGCTACGTGAAACTACCAGGAAACAGGTGCTTATACATTGGTAATTTCATATCTCTACACTAAGAACCTTATTCATTAAATTGAGAATGAATTGAAGACAAATCAATATAAGCCGGAAAGTGATGCCTAATGCGCTCTTTTCCAGCCCCCAAAAGCCCTTCAGTAGTAGTCCAACATTGAGACAAGGAAGGATGCCATTGAAAATAATTTGGATATAGCCAGCCCATTGATGATCATTTTATTTAAACTGATTTCACTTATAAACTGAATAATTTCAGCGTTAATGATGGACTGACTCTTGTATATACGTTTCTAGACTAACTGAGAAAAGATTAAAAAATACCTCAATAGCTCCTCCCCTGACACAACCTCTTTAGCGGGGACACAAAAATACAGCTGCAGAGGCACAGGCCCCAACAGCACTGCATTAATTCAATTACACTGGCACAACAGCATATGCCAGAGAGTGCTGTGTACTATTCTGTCCACGAGTGTAGCTCAAATAGATAGAGGAAAAAAGTATTTATAGCCACAAGGCAGTAAGAAACACCCCTCACACACACACACAGCTAAATGGCTGGTGCTGCCCTCCCCTCGGGAAACCCCTAGCAACAAGGAAGCCCTGCTAGCTAACACACAGAAGGGGAGGGAGGGTATTTTGAGGGCTGCAGTCAGACAGCCAGCTGGAGAGGCTTTCAACACAAACTGAGCTGCAGGAGGAGACGACGTGTTACATTCACATAGGTTTCATAATTCGGCTCACTGGGCCTTATCTCCCTCACAACCAATGACCACACATACACAACAGCAAGTAGGCTAATGCTGAAGCCAGTGCAGTCAATTGTGCGCTTGAGCGTTCTGAGACGGTCTTCGAGTCCTCTTGAATCAAGACCCGGTTATGATATTTTAGGAACAGGGTTACCACCACAAATGGATTATCAACCATTTGTTATGTTAGTGTTACTAGCATTCAGGCAGGTGTCAAGATGTAGCCCCATAAGAGTCTAAATAGTAATTTTATAGTCATTCTAGACACTGGTTTGCTCTAGAGACCTGTAAACAAATCATGTCCCCCCCCCATAGTGAGATATAACGGCTACGCAAGCTAGCCAACATCACACCTATAAACCAAACACGCATCTGACAAGAGGCAGATAATGAGGCAGCAGCGGTGACTACGCCGCCATTTACGTGAAGGGGCTACGATGAGTGCCATCTCAAATGGGCTGCCATCTCTCTTAATTTCACTGCCGCAGAAACACAACCCCTCCTACATGTGTGCCAGTCACGCTGCTGATCTTACTGAAAAAGCAGCAATCACTGAGGCGCATCAAAGCACTGCAGCTCTCCCAAACAGCCGAATAAATCCTCTCAGCTCTGTCTCTCTACAATATATGAGAAGTTCGTTTTTCTTGAAGTGCTGGTTTGTAGCTCGTTAAGCTGCATCACCATGCTTGACTGGTGCTCCTTACGACACGCCCAAAGCTCTCAGCAGATGCTAAGACTTTGGGGGGGGGGTGAATAAAGACTGACTAGATTCTGTCTTTTTACTCTCTTGATGCATCTCAAATCATTTCGATACAATTTACTTCAGAGGGCTAATTGAGCAGCAGGTCATAGTTTTTGAACAGTTAGTGGGTACTACTACAGAAAAGCGGAAGTCTGCAACTCAATTGAAGGTGTTATGCAGGGAGTCACCATGTTGTTTTCTTGAAGCAAAAAACAGTCTTTGTAGGACCAGTAGAGTGTTTTCTGTTTAGCCCCAGCTTCAGCCGTGCACAGGGAGTCACCCAACCCTCCGAGTAGAAGTTTCCCCTCTGCTAGGATCAGCTTCCCCTTCCCCATATCCAACTTTTACCATTTGGGGTAAAAACACTGAACTGACCAGCATTCTAGGGGTCTACTAATGAACGCCCTGACTAGTGGACCAAGACAGGGATCGGGGTGAGCTACCAGTGTTCAGACGCTGCCAGCTCAGAGCGCACAGCTGATTTAAGGCTGTGCGACTTCTTGACACGGTGAACAGCTGCCCCACGCCCTGCTCCCAGGAGGGTGGGGGTGGTAGACTCCCAAAAATATCCCAATGTGGGGAAGTCCATCGGCTGGATGAGATTTGAGACACCTGTTGAAGTCTTTTGGTTTTTATTGTCCTGCAGGTGCACAACCCAGACAGGACTCTGAAACACAGGTGTGTTTTGATGGTAGGGGTTGTGTCAGCTGGTCCATAAGCCCAAGCTGTTTGAGAAAATGTAAAACTGAGGCCAGCATCAAAGTGGCAAGTCTTTATGAAGTGGGACCTCTAAATCAACTCCAGAAAGTTGAACCGTCTACTTGCACCCTTGCCAAAGTCCTACGTTATAGTCCGGTCTCTCTCAAAATGATTGAAAACTGAGCGTTTGGCATTTGCTTTTCCAACCAAACACATTCTGTACAAGACTGGGCACTGGGTGGGGAGAAACAGAGACAGGGAGATTGTTCAGGGTTTCAAGGCAAGTAAAGTAACAAGTGCCGTCGTAACAGCTCGTTAGGGAGGTGCAGAGGTGGGCGCCCTGCGCTGTTTTCCCACCCCACCAGAACACACTCGACACCGGCCAACATTGACGTCCGAGCTCCGGCTCTGCACGCCACAATCCTCCACAGGAGGGAGTTCCCGAAAAAGTAGTGCCAGAAAGTTCAGTCCTGAAACTCTAATTAGCCCCCTTTTCTCTTGAGGGGTGGGGGGATTGATGAGGGTGGGGGGATGGCACAGCAGGGCGACAAACCAATTAAAAATTGAATATTACTCAGACTAAAAATAAACAAGGCTCTCCCACAAGCCCTGAAACTGACCTTTATGAGGGGGGAGGCATTTTTAGCCGTGGCAGCAAAGTGCTCACGCCACCCAGCAGCGTCTGAGACTGGGTCACACTGTGAAGGACGGAGGCCTGAAGAATGCAGTATAGCGTGCGGCGGTGTATATATTGGTCTGCTCAACGTTGGCTGTCATATTGATTCCCCCGGCCGGACCAGTTGTTTACCGCTTAAGTGTCCCAGACTTTTGTGAACTGCAACACCCATGGTAGATTCTGGCCTTTGAGTTGACTCTTTAAACCAGAGACAATGCAATCCCAAAGCCTAAACTTTTGACATCAAAATAGTTCTCGGTCAATCAAATGAACAAACACGTTTTTTTCTCTCACATGCAGAAATTAAGATTAAACTCCAGTCATATCTGGATATTACATACAGGGCATATTGTTTGATATTGTTTGAATCACAGACAGCAGTGTTGGAGAAGTTGCCAGCCATAATCTCAAATACTTACAGTGTGTGCACATCTCCAAGGGATAACTTGCTTCGTTTCCCTAGAACGAAAGAGGAAAAATTGTGAGAATGACGATCCGATTTAATGTCTATTCAGAAATAAAGACAGGAAACCATAGCATATAACATTCACCATTCAAATCTGTATTTTCTTCAAATATAGGAATGATGTTGCTATAATAAGATGGCATTGGCACCAAGGGTCTGAAATATTGCCATTTACCATTGATTATTACATTGCAACAAGTCTCCCTGGACAGACCAAAATAGCGTCCTCCAGTGTCTTAGCTTCCTAATCAGATTTAGTGACGATCAAGGTAGTTGTGGGGTGGGGTGGGGGGGGGGGGGTGTTGAGTGGTGACAATCTAATTTAAAGACCTGATTGTGTGCACCACATAAAACAAACACCATCCCGATCCTTACATCCGGGGTATACTACCATCTCAACATTGACACATGAAAGTGACGACGTGCTAATACGTTGATGTGAGCTTGGTACGTTAATAGGGAAACAAAATGAACCCTACAGAGTGGTACAATATCCTGCCACCTGCCTCTAAAACAGCAGGTAGATTTCAAACCCATGCTCAGTCCATCTCACTCAAGGCATTCTGTTTATCCCTAAGAAGTGGCATTCTCCATTATGCATGAGAACAACAGAATGAACTGGATTCTGCCAGAGCTGGAAATGAGGGCAATCCACTGCCTTTGCCTTACCGGATCTCTGTGGGACATAAAGGAATTGAAAAAGGCTGTGGCTTCCTCATTAAATAAAGACTTGGGCCTTGACTGAATATTTAGCCAAAAGGAGGCACGGACTATCCTAAATGCCTCTAAATAACTATCAATTTAAATCCCAGTGAAAACATTTGAGCGCATCATCTCCTGAATATCATAGAGCACTTCTGTGGCTCAGTTGGTAAGAGGCATTAGCAACACCAGGGTCGTGGGTTCAGTTCCTGCTCGGGTCACATACATACAAAAAAATCTAAGCACTGTTGCTTTGGATAGAAATGTCTGCCAAACGTTAGAATGGCTAGCGAGGCTACACTGTGTAAATCCACACATCAACCAGAACGTACTTATGATGACTCTGTGGCAGATCTGAAATCGGGATAGCAAGCTGAAATTCCTTTTCTCTGTGATGAATGCAAAACAGCGAAAGTAGGAGACCTGTTTCGACTTGCTGCCGACCACAAAGCCTATTATAACCCAATACTGATAATTGACAACCAGAAAGACATGGCCATAAATCTTTCTAGAGTATTTCCATCTAGCTAAGCTTTAGATACAATAACAAAAAAAATATGGCTCCATATCCCATCATTTTAAGTCATAAAAGAGCAAAGGAAAAGTCAAGAAAAGCATCATTCGATTTGTTTCAAGGACAGGGACAAGGACATGGCCCTAGGACTTTAGGATTAGGCTTGAACATCCAGCACATGGAGACCTTTGTCACTATGATTGGTCTATGTTACTTTTGGTTTGGCGAATATCAAATGTACTTTCACACTTTCTTAATTTGATATAGGCTAACCTCAACTCCAAGAAGCCCATAGATGTCCATGGTCAAAGTGTTTTCAAATCATTGGCACAATAGTGTTGATGCTGCAACAGTACTGTGCCTCTGACTTCATGTCACACAGATAGAGCATTAAATTAAAGTGGATTGAGGGGTTTAGGATTACACCATTTACTTGGTGTAAGGTCACGTCTGTGTGGTAACCAAACAGTGGGAGTTCTAGAAGTCAAGCTAGTTTTGTAGTTATAACGTTGCAAAATGGTGGGAGGGCAGATGGGTTGGATTTAGGCCTAACTCAGCTGCGTAATTTGTACCACAATTGCCAACTCAAACATATAAAAATAAGAATGTACTTGTTACTGTCAACATCCTTTCCTTCAGGCAACTAATTTGTCACTAATGACTCATTAAAAAAAATATGCCTAGGCCTATTCAACATTGTTACCAGTTAGTTCTCACATTACTACAACTGTGTTCGGAAAGTGAGGAGTATTTTCTTCCAAAAAATTCTCTTCCATACCCTTTGTTTTATCGAAAACGTCTGTATTAAGGGTTAAGAAGAGGCAAACCAGTCTCCTGACACGCATTGTATTGAAAAACTGTTACAGTATGTGCCAAGGTTGGTAGCTACACATTGTGCTTGTGAGCAACATGACAGCATTATCTGTCAAGCGCTGCAAACTTAACACATTGTATGAAAATGTGATATATTAGCCTAATACACTTGACTTCAGCAGTTCTCACTGAGGGCCTGCTTACAATTGGAATGTAGTTTCAAAGAGACAGCTTGAGTGTACAATCCATCTACCGAAAGAATCCATTAAAACCAAATCAGCATCATCCCGAGTCCTGGCTGCCTGCAGTGACAGCCTATAGGAGTATATAGTACACTGAACAAAAATATAAAACGCAACAATTTCAAAGATTTTACTGAGTTACATCGAAATATAACGAAATCAGTCAATTTAAATAAATGCATTAGTTCCTAATCTATGGATTTCACATATCTGGGAATACAGATATGTATATGTTGGTCACAGATACCTTAAAAAAAAGGTAGGGACGTGGATCAGAAAACCAGTCAGTATCTGGTGTGACCACCATTTGCCTCATGGAGCGTGACACCTACTTCCCATATAGTTGACCAGGCTGTTGATTGTGGCCTGTGGAATGTTGTCCCACTCCTCTTCAATGGCTGTGCGAAGTTGCTGGATATTGGCAAGAACTGGAACACGCTGTCGTACATGTCGATCCAGAGCATCCCAAACATGCTCAGTAGGTGACATGTCTGGTGAGTATGCAGGACATTTTCAGCTTCCAGGAATTGTGTACAGATCCTTGCGACATGGGGCTGTGCATTATCACGCTGAAACATGAGGTGATGGCGGCGGATGAATGGCACGACAATGGGCCTCAGGATCTCGTCACGGTATCTCTGTGCATCCAAATTGCAATCGATAAAATGCAATTGTGTTTGTTGTCCGTAGCTTATGCCTGCCCATATCATAACCCCACCGCCAACACGGGGCACTCTGTTCACAACGTTTACATCAGCAAACCGTTCACCCACACAACGCCATACACGTGGTCTGCCATCTACCCGGTACAGTTAAAACCGGGATTCATCCGTGAAGAGTACACTTCTCCAGCATGCCAGTGCCCATTGAAGGTGAGCATTTGTCCACTGAAGTCGGTTACGACGCCGAGCTGCAGTCAGGTCAAGACCCTGGTGAGGACAACGAGCACGCACATGAGCTTCCCCGAGACGGTTTCTGACAGTTTGTGCAGAAATTCTTTGGTTGTGCAAACCCACAGTTTCATCAGCTGTCCGGGTGCCTGGTCTCAGACGATCCCGCAGGTGAAGAATCCGGATGTGAAGGTCCTGGGCTGGCATGGTTACACGTGGTCTGTGGTTGTGAGGTCAGTTGGAAGTACTGTTCTCTAAAATGACGTTGGAGGTGTCTTATGGTAGAGAAATGAACATTCAATTCTCTGGCAAGAGCTCTGGTGGACATTCCTGCAGTCAGCATGCCAATTGCACGACCCTTCAAAATTTGAGACATCTGTGGCATCGTATTGAGTGACAAAACTGCACATTTTAGTGGCCTTTTATTGTCCCCAGCAGAAGGTGCACTTGTGTAATGATCATGCTGTTTAATCAGCTTCTTGATATGCCACACCTGTCAGGTGGATGAATTATCTTGGCAAAGGAGAAAGGCTCATTAAAAGGGATGTAAACACATTTGTGCACAAAATTTTAGAGAAATAAGCTTTTTTAGTTTGAAGCAATTATTCAGATCTTATAGGGTATTTGTGGTTGATGCATTTGTGTTCTTTTTCCTGAAACCACTATGCACACTTGGTCTGAGCTAAATGCAGGCTCTTCAGAAATGAATACAGGTCCGGTATGTATGCTTAATAATCAAGTGGCCTACTAACCCCCCCAAACATGGGCTATGCAAGGGGAAATGAATGTAGGCCTATGACTGTTGGAAATTGGGAGGAACAGGAAATGGTAATAGAGCAGTGAACTACAAGATATCAATATTTTTTTTAATGGAACTCCGATGCAAAGCCATTTCTTCAGATCCCTGTACTAGGACTGGTAAAAATAAAAAAAATAATGTAACGAGAGGTAATATAAAGAAAAGGTGGCTCTTTGGGAAGAAATTGCTTCTTCCTGGAAATGTAGTTTAACATTTATAAATGTGACTGACTAACTAACAGTCCTGTTCTTTTTAAAACATTTCCACGAGTAGTTAGTTAGCTGTATTGATTGGGAACCACGTTAACATACGGATCAGCTCTCATAAGTGACAACCAGGAAAAGTGTCCATTTGTTGAGGCTATGTTGTAACTTGTGCTAGTCCAGCCTTGTTGGACCTGCGTTATAAAGCGGAATATTGCCGATACAAGTTGACAAGCACATCTAATTTATGCGCAAACTAAGGCGTGACAGCCTATCGATATTGTTAGTGTTGCCTGCTTGCAGGTTCAGAAACGATACGATGTTTCACTTTTCCCCCACAAGCTCGCGCCATTATTCATGTGCCTATAGCTTAGCTAACTGGCTAGGTGGTTGGTTTAGCTACTTGTCACACATTTGAGAAGTCTTAATCTATCTTTTCAGAACACACCAGAATGCGATAAATCACCAAAACACAACGTTGGCCATATTGTCATATCTGTAAACATGAAATTGTGCGTGCAAAAATGTAACGCGACAAAACGCTTTCAAGCTCATTTGGTCGGAAGAGTAGAACCTAGTGCCATCGAGATTTAGGATAGCCTTGAGTGCTATGCATGAGTATGGTGTAAGATTTTGTACACATTTGGTTCAACACTAGAATAGCTAGCTATAGTTTTCCTTACCATTCTGTCGGTTGGGTTTCTTCACCTACTGCGCAAGGGAAACAATTTGAAAGGACAACGTTGCACAGTCAATTAAGACTATGTTTCAGGGATATATTTCTGGTTGTAATAAATATAGACCAGCTTGACTTGCGCTCGCCTTTTCTCTTTACGGATGACGGATTCACTGCAGTAGCTACGGTGGATCCGCAGAGGAGGTTGTGTTGGTGTAGAGAGCGAGCGAGGTTGAAAGGGGAATAGGGGGAGGTGCGACTATACAGTGCATCCGGGTACTCTGTCTCTTTCTTTTAATGTATGAATGCCAACCATGTATTGTTACATTTACATAAAATTGTAGCCTATCCATCAATAAAAAATGTAAGGGATGAGTTTAATGCTTTTCGACGTAGGCCTATTTCCTCATCCATTTTCTAAATGTAGACCTATGCACTAATGTTTAAATATGTGGAAAAATCGACCAGTAAAAATGAATGCCACACCTACAGGCTTGCCCATAAAGATGTATGGTTGTGAGATTGACTATTGCAGCTTTCTCTTTCACAGGCATGAATAGCCATACTGTCCTAGATTTAAAAGATGAGGCCTATTTTTTCTAACTGATTGGAATAGGATGTGCAAGTGGGCATGTAAATTAGGGGGCTTACACTGCTAATGAGGACAAGGAAATTAGAAATGGATCATAAACACTTTGTGAAATTAGTGTCTTCAATAGAACAATTTAAACAACAGCAACAACAAACTACTTATTCCAATTATTGCACAATTCTGTTAATCAAGTAGGCTAATAACTGGTATGGGTTTATTTACATCCACACTTTTCAATTACATCTATAACAAAAGGAACATTTTAGGCAATCTGATATCATTTTGCATCTGAAGAACAAAACCTTTAGGCATAGGTTTATTCAGCCATACATTTACAGACAAAACTGAGACAAAACAATGATAGCGACCCACAACATAACAAGAATAGAAGCACTTAATAGATTCTAGAATATGGATATCTCCATAAAATAATATAGAAGTTAACAAAAAAACTGTCTCACCCCTTTATAGACTAATCACAATTGTGCTGTTCAGAAGTAGACAGCTGAACTGTTCAAATGATTAAACAACACTAGAACTAACACATATGTCAATTTATTCATACAACTCACATCACAGGTAATAAGTCAGATTAGATACATTTCCACCCGCAGCTGTCTTCAATCCTGGTCCAGGAGGGCCACAGCTTCAGCTCGTGTGGCCAGAGCTGAAAGTCAACAGAGCAGATGTTGTATAGCTGTGATTCCCAATGATATTGCTGATAATAACCTGACTATGTGTCTCGATTAAAACCAATCAAGAACAACCCCCGAGATCAGCATGGTAGATAACTGCCCCCCTCTCTCTAAAACAGACAATGATGGTGCTCAGTGACTTGAAACGCATGCCTACAGTAAGGCTTTTTCCCCTTAAGTTGATGGTAAAAGAGTTATTGTGTGCAACTCATCTCCTCTGCTTGTTTTTCTTCCGTTACTGGGTATTGGAAGGATGAGTTGATTGGTGCTCCTCAATTGAACACCTCTTTGTTGATCCACATCAGGCTGCGCGTCTCATTGGGCTTGCATTCGTACTCGATATTGGTGAATTTGTTTCCAAACTGGCATTGGTCTCGCTTGTAGTAGTTGTAGTACTTTACCTGCCATATTGTCTCGAATTGGCCCGCCTTTCCAAACTGACACAAAAACACACAGAGAAAAGAAAGACATTCATTGAAGGGACTCAATCAGATTATGCTGTAGAATAGCACATTTCTTACAACAAATGCATTTAAAAATGCCTGATAAGAGTTTTGATGAGTTATTGGTGATGATATCACTCTTTTGAGTTAGGTCTAAATATGAGAAAATTTACATTTATATTGCCAGAAGACACCACTTAATTATCAATAACTCAGTTAGTTACCGCTTAATTATACAATTAGGATGAAATATTCTACTGGATTACCTCTATGCTGACTTGGACAGGTTGCCTGTCCCCACTCTTGGTGTGAGGCACTCCCTCTGTGTCATACTGTCCATGGTAAACGACTGACTCCTCATCTTTGGACTGCTGCTCCAGAGGGAGGG
This sequence comes from Coregonus lavaretus, assembly GCF_964263955.1. Classification (NCBI taxonomy): domain Eukaryota; kingdom Metazoa; phylum Chordata; class Actinopteri; order Salmoniformes; family Salmonidae; genus Coregonus; species Coregonus lavaretus. The sequence continues at coordinate 8,684,593 of NC_140027.1, forward strand.
TGATACCTCCGATGTTCATGGTGCTGGGAATCGTGAAACAGACCCTTTAGTTAGTGGGCATCATTCCCAACCTCACCCAATGGGCCTGTAGCCTACCTGATTATATGCTAATGGCAGACCAATTTTAACTTTATTCTAGCTTGTTTGTTTGATTTTCCATCGGCAGCTTTCTGTCATCACCGTCCTTGATTTGATTAAAAATGCATTCACACACCACGTCAACACATTATTTATTAACGCAGAATATCGGGTAGGCCCCCAGATGGCTACTGTAGCCTATGCTATTGCATCCAGGCTGTAGCTTATGCATTGTAAAATAGCCTGTAAGATATAAGGGGTATACAGATATACATTTGCAGTCAACCCATTTGGAGATACAGTACCATGCAGATACATAGGCCTATACGTCAGAAAAAAAACATTTGATCAAACACTCTGGGAAGGCAGGATATAGCGCCTGCATCAGGCTGCATCCACAGACGCCTGGGCTATAATAAGACTGACTGGTGAATTTAATTTGAGTGTATTGTAAACGAATTCAATACTACTAATGCAAATTTCCAGTGGTTTTCTTGATTTAGAGTGTTTTCTACTTACGTGGCATCAGCATTGCCCGGCTTCATAACCACCTCAACCTTATACTTCGATCCTGTAAGCAATTTTACTGTCCTGCTCTGGCCGAATCTGGTCCCATCCACCTTGAAAAACACCGGTCCATCATTCGGTTGAATTTTTAGCGCGATAGCAATATTTATAATCGGTGGAACATCGTCGACCATGATTGAAATGTAGCCTATTATGGTCTCGGGGGCCCCCTATAATTATTAAAGAGAAAGCGGAATGATGCAGCGATGGTGTATTTCCAACCGCACCAGAGAGAGGATGCTGTGACGTGTATAGCTGGCGAAAACTGTAAAATCACTAATAATGATGGCTGCATCCCTCCTACACAGTTCCTCACTGAGGATAATCACCATACGGATTAAAATTATCCATAGCCTTCTGCCATAGACAGTCCTACAAATAAAGATCTGATCTGAATGCACGTAATTATACACTGAATTTACAAACCATTAGGAACACCTTCCTAATATTGAGTTGCACCCTCTTTTGCCCTCATAACAGCCTCAATTCGTCGGGGCATTGACTACAAGGTTTCGAAAGCGTTCCACAGGGATGCTCAAACCGGTGCGCATGGCACCTACGTCCATACCCGGTTCAAAGGCACTTACAGTGCCTTCAGAAAGTATTCACACCCCTTGAATTTTTCAAAAATGTGTTGTGTTACAGCCTGAATTTAAAATGGATTACATTGAGATTTTGTGTCACTGGCCTACACACAATACCCCATAATGTCAAAGTGGAATAATGTTTTTACACATTTTACAAATGAAAAGCTGAAATGTCTTTAGCCAATAAGTATTCAACCCCTTTGTTAGAGCAAGCCCAAATAATTTCAGGAGTAAAAATGTCACATAAGTTGCATGGACTCACTCTGTGTGCAATAATATTGTTAAACATGATTTTCGAATGACTACCTCATCTCTGTACCCCACACATACTATTATCTGTAAGGTCCCTCAGTCGAGCAGTGAATTTCAAACACAGATTCAACCACAAAGACCAGAGAGGTTTTCCAATGCCTCGCAAAGAAGGGCACCTATTGGTAGATGGGTAAAAAATATCCCTTTGAGCATGGTGAAGTTTTAATTACACACTGGATGGTGTATCAATACACCCAGTCACTACAAAGATACAGGTGTCCTTTCTAACTCAGTTGCCGGAGAGGAAGGAAACCGCTCAGGGATTTCACCATGAGGCCAATGATGACTTTAAAACAATTAGAGCTTAATGGCTGTGATAGGAGACAACTGAGGATGGGTCAACAACATTGTAGTTACTCCTCAATATTAACTTAAATGACAGAGTGAAAAGAAGGAACAGAATACAAATATTCCACTAACCTACAGTGCATTTGGAAAGTATTCAGACCCGTTGACTTTTTCCACATTTTGTTACATTACAGCCTTATTCTAAAATTGATTAAATTGTTTTTTCCCCTCTTCAATCTACACACAATACCCCATAATGACAAAGCAAAAACAGGGTTTTAGAAATGTTCGCAAATGTATTAAAAACAACTAAATTAAATATTACATTTACATAAGTATTAAGACCCTTTACTCAGTACTTTGTTGAAGCACCTTTGGCAGCGATTACAGCCTCAAGTCTTCTTGGGTATGACGCTACAAGCTTGGCACACCTGTATTTGTGCCAAGCATGATGCTGCCACCACCATACTTCCCCGTAGGGATAGTGCCAGGTTTCCTCCAGGCGTGACGCTTGGCATTCAGGTCAAAAAGTTCAGTCTTAGTTTCTCAGATCAGAGAATCTTGTTTCTCATGGTCTGAGAGTCCTTTAGGTGCCTTTTGGCAAACTCCAAGCGGGCTGTCATGTACCTTTTACTGAGGATTGGCTTCCGTCTGGCCAATCTACCATAAAGGCCTGATTTGTGGAGTGCTGCAGAGATGGTTGTCCTTCTGGAAGGTTCTCATATCTCCACAGAGGAACTCTGGAGCTCTGTCATCGGGTTCTTGGTCACCTCCATGACCAAGGCCCTTCTCCCCCGATTGCTCAGTTTAGCTGGGTGGCCAGCTCTAGGAAGAGTCTTGGTTGTTCCAAACTTCTTCCATTTAAGAATGATGGTGGCCACTGTGTTCTTGGGGACCTTCAATGCAGCAGAAATGTTTTGGTATCCTTCCCCAGATCTGTGACTTGACACAATCCTGTCTCGGAGCTCTACGGACAATTCCTTCGACCTCATGGCTTAGTTTTTGCTCTGACATGCATTGTCAACCATGGGACCTTATATAGACAGGTGTGTCTTTCCAAATCATGTTCAATTAATTTAATTTACCACAGGTGGATTCCAATCAAGTTGTAGAAACATCTCAAGGATGTTTGCGAGATGGCGTAGTAGTGCAGTCCTGTTTTTGTCGTGTGTCTGTAAATAGCCTGTAAATACCCTGTTTTTTTTAATTTTTCGTACATATTTCCCTATCAGACATTTCATCCTTCTACAAAATATACTTTCCTGCAACCCACCTCACTCAATGTGGAATGGATTCTATTATTGACTTACCTTTTATCTAGAATCTCCAGTTGAAACTAGCTAGCCAGCTAACTAGCTACTTGCTATTAGCCACAGTTAGCGGTATTTCACCCAGAACATTGGATTTTTCTGCCGGAATAATTTAATCACTGGACATTAATCACCGGATCGCAACTAGCTAGCCGCAACCGAATGGATGTTGCTGTTTGGCTAATCACCACTGCCCCCGATGCAAGCACCAGTTAGCCTCGAGCTAGCCTAGAGCCAGGCCCATATCGCGGCTATCTACCTCTCGGTCTACCGGACGGGAGTAGCCAGCTAACTAGCTACTTGCTATCAGCTACCGTTAGCGGTTTTTCACCATTGTCCGTGGCCTGCACCACCTACCAGCCAGCTCTAGCCTGGACTATTATTCGGCCAGTCTGCACTGTCTGCACAGCGCGTTATCGACCCAGAACGTATCAGTTTTTCTGCCGGAATCACTGGACCTTTAACTCCGGATTCATCGCTACCAGCTAGCTGCAACAAAATGGACGTTGTGGTTTGGCTAATCATCCTGAGCTAGGCCCATCTCCTGGCTATCTACCTCTCTGTCAACCGGACGGGACCACCTAGTGTTGACACAGAGCCCCGCCGATCCTACACGACTGGTCTGCCGACGAAATCGTCTGATGTGGTTACAACAGGCTTCCCGTTACGACGTCGACCACGAAGATTCCATCTGCTAGCCCCGGCCCGCTAGCACACGCTAGCCATGGCCTCTTGCTCGCTAGTGCTTTAGCAGCCCCCGAACTACCTCCGAACTATCCTATTGCTGTTCACCGGACCTTATGATAACTCAGCTATACAGCTGATGCCTGCTGGACTGTTCCTTTTTACGGTACCACATCCTGTTTATGTTTAGCCTCAGCCCAAACTGTGTCGTCATTACCAGCTGTTGTCTTAGCTCTCTGAAATTACACCTGTGATTGCTTTATGCCTCTCTCCCATGTCAATATGTTTAGCTTATTGTTGTTTCGGTTATTTCTAATTGTACTATTTCACTGTAGATCCCCCAGCCCAGCTAAACCTGCCTTAGATAGCTCCTTTGTCCCACCCCCCATACACGCGGAGACCGACTCAATTGGTGCCTCCAGTGATGCTATCTCTTTCATTGTTACCCAACGCTTAGGTTTACCTCCACTTTACTCATATCCTTCCATATCCTTGTCTGTACATAATGCCCTGAATCTTTTCTACAACGCCCGGAAATCTGCCCCCTTTATTCTATGTACCCAACGCACTAGAAGACCAGTTCTTAAAGCCTTTAGCCGTATCCTTGTTCTAGTCCTCCTCTGTTCCTCTGGTGATGTAGAGGTTAACCCAGGCCCTACAGCCCCCAGTATCACTCCTACTCCCCAGGCGCTATCATTTGTTGACTTCTGTAATCGCAAAAGCCTTGGTTTCTTGGATGTTAATATCAGAAGTCTACTTCCTAAGTTTGAGTTATTCACTGCGTTAGCACAGTCCGCCAACCCTGATGTTCTAGCAGTGTCTGAATCCTGGCTTAGGAATTCTGAAATTTCCATCCCCAACTATAACATTTTCCGTCTAGATAGAAATGCCAAAGGGGGTGGAGTTGCAATCTACTGTAGAGAGAGCCTGCAGAGCTCTATCATACTATCCAGGTCTGTGCCCAAACAGTTTGAGCTTCTACTTCTAAAAATCCACCTTTCCAGAAATAAGTCTCTCACTGTTGCCGCTTGCTACAGACCCCCCTCAGCCCCCAGCTGTGCCCTGGACACCATATGTGAATTGATTGCCCCCCATTTATCCTCAGAGTTCGTACTGCTTGGTGACCTAAATTGGGATATGCTTAACACCCCGGCCATCCTACAATCCAAACTAGATGCCCTCAATCTCACACAAATTATCAACGAACCTACCAGGTACAACCCTAAATCCGTAAACATCGGTACCCTCATAGATATCATCCTGACTAACTTACCCTCTAAATACACCTCCGCTGTCTTCAACCAGGATCTCAGCGATCACTGCCTTATTGCCTGCGTCCGTAGCGGGTCCGCGGTCAAACGACCACCCCTCATCACTGTCAAACGCTCCCTAAAACACTTTAGCGAGCAGGCCTTCCTAATTGACCTGGCCCAGGTATCCTGGATGGATATAGATCTCATTCCGTCAGTAGAGGATGCCTGGTTGTTCTTTAAAAGTAATTTCCTCTCAATCTTAAATAAACATGCCCCATTCAAAAAATACAGAACTAAGAACAGATATAGCCCCTGGTTCTCCTCAGACTTGACTGCCCTTGACCAGCACAAAAACATCCTGTGGCGTACTGCATTAGCATCAAACAGCCCCCGCGATATGCAACTTTTCAGGGAAGTTAGGAACCAATATACACAAGCAGTCAGGAAAGCAAAGGCTAACTTTTTCAAACAGAAATGTGCATCCTGTAGCACTAACTCCAAAAAGTTTTGGGACACTGTAAAGTCCATGGAGAATAAGAGCACTTCCTCCCAGCTGCCCACTGCACTGAGGCTAGGAAACACTATCACCACCGATAAATCTACAATAATCGAGAATTTCAACAAGCATTTTGCTACGGCTGGCCATGCTTTCCACCTGGCCACCACTACCCCGGCCACCAACTCTGCACCCTCCGCTGCAACTTGCCCATGCCCCCCCGCCGCTTCTCCTTCACACAAATTCAGACAGCTGATGTTCTGCAAAATCTGGACCCCTACAAATCAGCTGGGCTAGACAATCTGGACCCTTTCTTTCTAAAACTAGCCGCCGAAATTGTCGCAACCCCTATTACTAGCCTGTTCAACCTCTCTTTCGTAACGTCTGAGATCCCCAGAGATTGGAAAGCTGCCGCAGTCATCCCCCTCTTCAAAGGGGGTGACACTCTAGATCCAAACTGTTACAGACCTATATCCATCCTGCCCTGCCTTTCGAAAGTATTTGAAAGCCAAGTTAACAAACAGATCACCGACCATTTCGAATCCCACCGTACCTTCTCCGCTATGCAATCCGGTTTCCGAGCTGGTCATGGGTGCACTTCAGCCACACTCAAGGTCCTAAACGATATTATAACCGCGATCGATAATAGACAGTACTGTGCAGCCATCTTCATCGACCTGGCCAAGGCTTTCGACTCTGTCAACCACCGCATTCTTATTGGCAGACTAAATAGCCTTGGTTTCTCAAATGACGGCCTCGCCTGGTTCACCAACTACTTCTCAGATAGAGTTCAATGTGTCAAATCGGAGGGCCTGTTGTCTGGACCTATGGCAGTCTCTATGGGGGTGCCACAGGGTTCAATTCTTGGGCCGACTCTTTTCTCCGTGTATATCAATGATGTCGCTCTTGCTGCTGGTGACTCTCAGATCCACCTCTACGCAGACGACACCATTTTGTATACATTTGGCCCTTCATTGGACACTGTGTTAACAAACCTCCAAACGAGCTTCAATGCCATACAACACTCCTTCAGTAGCCTCCAACTGCTCTTAAACACTAGTAAAACTAAATGCATGCTCTTCAATCGAACGCTGCTGGCACCCGCCCACCCGACTAGAATCACTACTCTCGACAGGTCTGACCTAGAGTATGTGGACAACTACAAATACCTAGGTGTCTGGTTAGACTGTAAACTCTCCTTCCAGACTCACATTAAGAATCTCCAATCCAAAGTTAAATCTAGAATCGGCTTCCTATTTCACAACAAAGCCTCCTTCACTCATGCTGCCAAACATGCCCTCGTAAAACTGACTATCCTACCGATCCTTGACTTCGGCGATGTCATTTACAAAATAGCCTCCAACACTCTACTCAGCAAATTGGATGTTGTCTATCACAGTGCCATCCGTTTTGTCTCCAAAGCCCCATACACTACCCACCACTGTGACCTGTACGTTCTTGTTGGCTGGTCCTCACTACGGGTTCGTCGTCAAAACCACTGGCTCCAGGCAATCTATAAATCACTGCTAGGCAAATCCCCGCCTTATCTTAGCTCATTGGTCACCATAGCAGCACCCACCCGTAGTCTGCGCTCCAGCAGGTATATCTCACTGGTCATCCCCAAAACCAACACCTCCTTTGGCCGCCATTCCTTCCAGTTCTCTGCTGCCAATGACTGGAACAAATTGCAAAAATCTCTGAAGCTGGAGACTCTTATCTCCCTCACTAACTTTAAGCATCAGTTGTCAGAGCACCTTACCGATCACTGCACCTGTACACAGCCCATCTGTAATTAGCCCACCCAACTACCTCATCCCTATATTGTTATTTATTTTGCTCTTTTGCACCCCAGTATCTCTATTTGCACATCATCTCTTGCACATCTATCATTCCAGTGTCAATACTAATTGTAATTATTTTGCACTATAGCCTATTTATTGCCTTACCTCCATAACTTTTTATTTATTTTTATTTATAACTTGCTACATTTGCACACACCGTATATATATTTTCTGTTGTATTTTTTTGACTTTATGTTTTTTTACCCCATATGTAACTCTGTGTTGTTGTTTTTATCGCACTGCTTTGCTTTACCTTGGCCAGGTCGCAGTTGTAAATGAGAACTTGTTCTCGACTGGCTTACCTGGTTAAATAAAGGTTAAATAAAAAATAAAATAAAGAAATGATCAATGGAAACAGGATGCACCGGAGCTCAATTGAGTTTCATAGCAAAGGGTCTGAATACTTATCTAAATAAGGTATCTGTTGTTGTTTAAAAAAATATATATATGGGGTATTGTGTGTAGATTGATGAGGAAAACAATTAACTTAATCCATTTTAGAATAAGGCTATAATGTAACAAAATGTGGAAAAGTCAAGGGGTCTGAATACTTTCCGAATGCACCGTAAATGAAAGAGTGAAAAGAAGGAAGCCTGTACAGAATAAACATATTCCAAAACATGCATTGTGTTTGCAATAAGGCACTAAAGTAAAACAGAAAAACATGTGGCAAATAAATGAACTTTATGTCCTGAATACAAAGCGTTATGTTTGGGGCAAATCCAACACAACACATCACTGAGTACCACTCTTCATATTTTCAAGCATGGTGGTGGCTGCATCATGTTATGGGTATGCTTGTCATCGGCAAGAACTAAGGAGTATTTTAGGATGAAAATAAGCACAGGCAAAATCGTAGAGGAAAACCTGGTTTAGTCTGCTTTCCAACAGACACTCAGAGTCAAATATACCCTGGAGTTACAAAGATGACATTGAATGTTCCTGAGTGGCCTAGTTACAGTTTTGACTTAAATTGGCTTGAAAATCTATGGCAAGACTTGAAATTGGCTATCTAGCAATGCTCAAAAAACAACTTGACAGAGCTTGAAGAATTACAAAAAATATTAAAGGTGCAAATATTGTACGATCCAGGTGTGCAAAGCTCCTATGACTTACCCAGAAAGACTCACAGCTGTAATCGCTGCCAAAGGTGATTATAACATGTATTGGGGTGTGAATACTTATGTAAATTAGATATATCTGTATTTAAAAAAAGTTTAAATAAAATAAATACTAATACATTTCTAAAAACATGTTTTCACTTTGTCATTATGGGGTATTGTGTGTAGATGGGTAAGAATAAAAAAATTGAATCAATTTTGAATTCAGGCTGTAACACAACAAAATGTGGAACAAGTCAAGGGGTATGAATACTTTCTGAAGGCACTGCAAATCTTTGTCTTGCCCATTCACCCTCTGAATGGCACACATACACAATCCATGTCTCTTAAAAATAATATTTTAACCTGTCTCCTCACCTTCATCCACACTGATTGAAGTGGATTTAACAGGTGACATCAATAAGAGATCATAGCTTTCACCTGGATTCACCTGGTCATTCCTTGTCATGGAAAGAGCTTTGTACACTCAGTGTATTTTGTTTTTAGGTTTTTCGATGGTGTTTCTGGTTGCTATATGCTTTGCATGGACATACCGGCAGGATGTAGGCCAACACACTGTATTAAACTATAAAACAACAATTAACAATGGAGGGTGAACTATCCTAATGCGCGATGTCTGAATCCATTCATTTGAATATTGTTAGCTATCCCTGTACGAAGTGCTGACATTGTATATTGTTCGAAACCTTAGAAAGTCTGTCAATTGATTCGAATTGACCCTGTCCAGGCTGCTGAAATAGTGGAACTTTGTTAAAGAACCTTCAAAAGTGTAGCCCGAAGTTTCATTGCTGTTTAATTTGGGGATGTGGCTTTTGATACAGTGGCAGAGAGTTTAAATATGGCAATTTACTTTGTCTTTATAATTATGGTACTAACTACAATAATTGAATTAGACTATTGGAGATATTATGCACCACACCAGATTTGTTTGTGCATCAAAATCATGATGTCTCTCAATGAATGTATGTGATCCGTGGTGATATAGCCTACAGTGAGTGAGTAATACATGTACATGCATGGATGTACATAAAGTGAACACATGAACAGTCATGTAAAAATGTATTCAAATAGCAAATATAGGGCTCCAGCCCCATATATCTGATACAGTGCATTATGAGTATTATTGTATACAGTATAACTCCAATTAGAAGTCAACCAAAGGTGTTTAAATAGCTAATAAATACTGACAAATAGCAAAAGTGCTTCACTTTAGTGCTATACTATAAACAAAGATGTAAGCGCAAATGAACATCTTAATGACCCCACTTTATTCAGTGTAATGAAAGAACAATTGTATCACTGATTTAGGAATTCTTTAAAGGGTATCCATATTTGTAGCCTACCATATATTAATGTATAACAAAAAATATATACAAGTTTGTGATTATTAACCATAATCACATTTAAAAACAGAATAAAGGTATAAAACAAATCAATAAGTGCTTAAGACATAATTATAAAAGAAAATCTAAAGAGTTCACTCATATCTCTTTACAGCATTGCATCTATCTCTCCAGCTCTGCTTCCAGAATCTCACCCCAAGTCTCGACATCCAATGAGCACATGTTCCTGTCCAGTAGTTCATCAGCAGAACGAATGTTGCTGTATCGTCCCCTTAACCATTCGCTCTTCAGAAAGCCTCTCCTGTAGTTCCGCACCAGGGTGACCTAATAAGAAAGAATTAAGTCATGACAAAGGCCTGTGTTATTGAGATAAATGACACTCATCCAAATAGCATTATTGTGTTAATGTTTTGTAAGGGGGATGTGATGTCTATGATACGTCTATGATATTTGCGATCTGGCAATGATGTTGTAGGCAGGCATTCCAGTAGTCTAGCATAATTGAGGTGAAGATATTTTAAAACCAACAGTCCCACCTTCCATGACAGTCCATTCTGTATGTCCCCATCAATCTCCTGTTGACAGAAAGCTTGCACAGTCAGGCAGTGATTCCTCCAGAGGTGGTCGCTGTCTTCAATGATGTGGTGCCACAGTTTGCAGGTCAACAATGCACTACATAAGCTGTCAATGTCCAGTTCGCTGAAAATCTTCAAGCTCATTTCCGTGGGCAGCATTTCGGCAAAGTTGTGTGGGCATGTCTCTGTGGCAGAGGTCAAAGTAGGCCTTCTTTCAGAGACAAAATAGGCATTGGAGTTCCTTTTGGAGACATACATGCTGCATAGTTCTGTGTCCCACACTTTGATTTAACAGTGGCCCTGTGAAAGAGTTTTATAATGAGCAAGTGGTGTTGCTGAGAGGGAAAGGTGCAGCAAAAACAATGATTATAAAGGCTATACCTAGCTACCTGTTCAATTAATTCAGGTCTAAGTGCCTAGTGCTCAGGGTTGTTTCTGTACAGGGCCATATATGGGTCTGGGTCAATGCAATAGACTAGCTCTGGGGCTTGCTTGCCATGGTTTTGTTAGCCATTTAACGTTAGCTAGCTAGGACACGTCGACTTCATGGCTTACAACTAGAAGCACTTGCCACTCTTATTCTTGGTTAGAATGCAAAGTAGCAAGTAAGCTATCTAGCTAGCAACATTAACGATTTGTGTAAATTAACTGACCACCAACATTTGCATTAAGCATGCTGCCAGCTAATACCACACCAGGTGCGTGAAACGAGCGCAGCTAGCAAGCTACTTATACTTGAGATAGCTAGCCAGGCCCGATTCGATTGCACTCGGCGTGGTGTAAAGTTTGCCTGATATTTTGTCAATTTCGTTGTGTCAAATACATTGTAAAGCTTTATTAGACGAGATATGAACATTGCATTCCCATATGTTACGTTTGATACCTGAGCTCCGAGGCATGCATAAAAATCTCTAAGCAGTGTACTTCAAAGCAGTATGCCGATGCATCAATCGCTTTATCAGAAGTACGTGATCAATGATGTTTATTTAGTCTAACAACCACCTGATTGGTTTCGGTTTTATTATAGCTCAGTCAAAGACGGTACAGTATGGTAGGCAGAAACAGCTTCTCCAATAGAAATCCCAGATCACACTTTTTTTTTTTTTTCACACTTGTAGGCGATGTCATGGCGACGTTGGCTAGCTAAGGGAATGTGCAGAAATGCGTCATCGGGGCTAAAGGTCGTCTCGCTGTCAACTCAAAGCAGTGTTGCCATGTTCGTAGATTTCCTGCCAAATTGGGCTACTTTGAAAACGATGTCGGTGTGAAAATGTATTGGTCGCGGGTGGCGGGTTTTTGGGCTCCTTCTTGGAATTTCTCTTAAAAAATATATATTTCACTGTGACCTGCTGCGAGTGAGTGGTGGAAAGCAGGAGGGGTGTGTGCGTTGAGAGCACTGGTTGAGAGAGTGCTGCAGCCCTATCGCAAATGTATCATTCTCCACATTTAATTCAGTTTCATTGTGGACTGTTCCCTGAAATGAGACGTTGGCCTATCAGAGCCTATAGGCTACCTGCATCTAGCTCAGCAAACCATGGCAAAGTTATAAACCCTGATTTTAGTCAGTAGCCAATTCAAATCTCGCAAATAGGCCATTTATAATGGTTTGTAGTCTTAACATCTGGCACATAATAACGGCACAATTGCCCGAAAATAGCCCAACATTCATTTTTTGAAGTTCGTCCAAGTGTTTCTTGCACAGAGATTTCGAGATCCTCTGTCCAACTTTTATCACTCAAACTCTCCTGTCGGATGTACAAACTGGATTTATTTACGATTATAAACTAGGTGGTTTGAGCCCTGAATGCTGATTGGTATATCAGACGTGTACCATGGAAATGACAAAAACATACTTTTTACTGTTCTAATTATGTTGGTAACCAGTTTATAAGGTACAGGGGTTTGCGGTATATACCACGGTTAAGGGCTGGTCTTTGTGGTATATGGCTAATATACCACGGCTAAGGGCTGTTCTTTGTGGTATATGGCCAATATACCACGGCTAAGGGCTATGTCCCAACGAACAGCCCTTAGCCGTGGTATATTGGCCATATACCACACCTTCTCGGGCCTTATTGCTTAATCATAGCAGTCAAAACAAGTTACATCGAAATCCATTGATGGAAAATGTCTTGGGCTAGACATTTTTGCTAAACCTGGCAACCCTGACTCAAAGACAGTCCTTCGATATAAAGTTGTGTTTGACGAAAATTAAAACGTGTCAGTTTGTCCCTTTCACGAGGTTGAAGTACTAACATGTTCAACTACATAAAACATTGGCTCAAATCTAGGTTGTGCCTTTCCTTTACATTTCGAGAAAATTAACAACTAAGGAATAATTTTTCACTTCTCTCATTGACTAGTGAAACGTTACACAGTGTTGATCAAAGCCTCGCGTAACGAACCTACACAACTGTCAGGAAAGCCTCAATGCTTCACATGAAGCTTCGTTTCCCCATCACTATGCATTCCTGATTGTATTATCTGTTCAGATAAAAGAGTATGAAAGAACCAATCATTTACCTACCACAAATAATGTGTCGACCTCCTTCACAGCTCACGGTTTAAATATCACTTCTTTCAGTTAAAAATCTTGTTTACTTCTTCTTCTTCAGTGGGGTTTATCGGCGGTTGGCATCCAACGTTATGGTGCATTACCGCCACCTACTGTACTGGAGTGTGGGCCAGAGACAGGGAGAAACTAAATCCTACCTGCTAGCCCCGTTGCTCTTAAAAAAGATAACTAAATATTTGAGAGTATATATAATGACGTTCTACTCAATATACTCTTTAAACTAATTTCCTGTATCTCCTTCTCCCTCATACTAGATCTCATCCTCTCTCTTTCCCTCTGATACTGGCTACACTGTAGCAATGCATGCTCCACAGTCTCTGTTTCCTGACAATAATCACACTTTCCTGTTGGATGCTTTCCTATCACATTTAATGTCTCATTCAACTGGCTGTGTCCCACCCTTAATCTTGTAAAAATAGCCTCCTCTCTTCTGTCCCTTCCTGCCGTCCTCCCCTTTCCTCTGTACTTGAAATATACAGTGCCTTGCAAAAGTATTCATCCCCCTTGGCGTTTTCCCTATTTTGTTGCATTACAACCTGTAATTTAAATTGATTTTTATTTGGATATCATGTAATGGACATACACAAAATAGTCCAAATTGGTGAAGTGAAATGAAAAAAATAACTTGTTAAAAAAAATTCTAGAAAAATAAATAATGGAAAAGTGGTGCGTGCATATGTATTCACCCCCTTTGCTATGAAGCCCCTAAATAAGATCTGGTGCAACCAATTACTGTGGAGCTTTGCAGCTCCTTCAGGGTTATCTTTGGTCTCTTTGTTGGCTCTCTGATTAATGCCCTCCTTGCCCGGTCCGTGAGTTTTGGTGGGTGGCCCTCTCTTGGCAGGTTTGTTGTGGTGCCATATTCTTTCCATTTTTTAATAATGGATTTAATAGAGCTCCGTGGGATGTTCAAAGTGTCTGATATTTTTTTATAACCCACCCTGATCTGTACTTCTCCACAACTTTGTCCATGACCTGTTTGGAGAGCTACTTGGTCTTCATGGTGCCACTTGCTTGGTGGTGCCCCTTGCTTAGTGGTGTTGCAGACTCTGGGGCCTTTCAGAACAGGTGTATATATACTGAGATCATGTGACAGATCATGTGACACTTAGATTACACACAGGTGGACTTTATTTAACTAATTATGTGACTTCTGAAGGTAATTGGTTGCACCAGATCTTATTTAGGGGCTTCATAGCAAAGGGGGTGAATATATATGCACGCACCACTTTTCCATTATTTATTTATCTAGAATTTTTTTTAACAAGTTATTTTTTTAATTTCACTTCACCAATTTTGACTATTTTGTGTATGTCCATTACATGAAAATCAATTTAAATTACAGGTTGTAATACAACAAATTAGGAAAAACGCCAAGGGGGATGTATACTTTTGCAAGGCACTGTAGTATTTGAAATAAATATTTGAAAATACTTTCAAATACAATTTGGAAGACTATTTGGTTTTTACAAATAACCATTAAAATACTAAAATAAAAATACTTGTTTTGGGCTGTGTATTTGAAAATAATAAAATACACAGAAAAAAGTAATTTAAATAACAAATACTCAAATACACAGGTATTTGAACCCAGGTATGGAGGGCACTAACAAACTGCTTTGACCCCAAAGCCATCAAAGCCTCTCCAACTTCATTACACATGCTAGAGCCAATTCAAAACACATTTAAAATCAGGTTTATTTGTCATATGCACAGGATACAGTGTAAACGGTGCAATGAAATGCTTACTTGTGAGCTTCCTCAACATTGCAGTAAATAATAAAATGAGCAGTAAAACTAGAGCAGTCACAAATACAAATACTATGTCAGTAATACAAAAAGTATTGAAAAAAGTAGAGAATAAAGTAATGTTTTTTAAAATCAAAACAAGAAGTATATATTGTAAAATGTACAGAATATACTGTGAATATACAATGTCAGTGTACAAGTAGTAAAGCGAATAGTGACTAATTAGGAACAAGGTATGGTGGTAAATAATAATAATAAATAGAGGCAGCAGTGGTGTGTGAGTGTGTGTGTGTGTGTGTGTGTGTGTGTGTGTGTGTGTGTGTGTGTGTGTGTGTGAGAAGTGGGAATGCAGAGAATCAGTGAAAATAGTCAGTGGTGTAAAGTACTTAAGTAAACATACTTTAAAGTACTACTTAAGTAGTTTTTTGGGGTATCTGTACTTCACTTTACCATTTATATTTTTGACTACTTTTACTTTTACTCCACTACATTCCTAAAGAAAATAATGTACTTTTTACTTCAGACATTTTCCCTGACACCGAAAAGTACTTGTTACATTTCGAATGCTTAGCAGGACAGGAAAATTGTCCAATTTACACACTTATCAAGAGAACATCCCTGGTCATCCCTACTGCCTGTGATCTGGCAGACTCACTAAACACAAATGCTTTGTTTGTAAATTATGTCTGAGTGTTGGAGTGTAAATTAAAATAACAAGAAAACCGTGCCATCTGGTTTCCTTAATATAAGGAATGTGAAATTATTTATACTTTTACTTTTGATACTTAAGGATATTTAAAACCAAATACTTTTAGACTTTTACTCAAGTAGTATTAACTTCTACTTGAGTCATTTTCTATTAAGGTATCTTTACTTTTACTCAGGTATGACAATTGGGTACTTTTTCTACCACTGACAGTCTGTGCAAGTAGTCTAAAGGTGCAGGTAGATGACAGTTACAGTATGTGCAGATAGACAGCCAGGGGTTAGCTGTTCAACAGTATTATGGCCTGGAGGTAGAAACCCTCTGTTTAAGAGTCTATTGATGCATAATTTTAAAAAATCCCCATAAAAATCCATCAGTTTAAGCTAGAGATATCCGTTTTTTTGCATGGTCTGCATCTCAATCCACCGCATCCGCCTATGGCGGTCTTCCGGTGGAAGGTGGCTGAGCTACAGCTGTGTTTGTAAGACCATGAAACAGCCCGAAAATTGGTCTTCTCACAAAAACGTCTGTAGTGTTCAAAAGGTTTGGCCTACAAACTATTGTGACCACTCTAGGACAAGTGTCACGGGACTCGTCTGAAGGTAACCCATACAAATGAATGGAAGTATGGAGGTAGTTTTGTGCCAACAAAAATAAGGGGTTAAATATGTGTCCAAAAAACAAAAATATTTAATTAGCTTTCTTATATCTCCTAGATATAGGACAGACACTTCAAAACCTTGTTCCTTATGATAGATTTTTTTACTGTCTTTTTTGCCATTTATGAATGTGTTATTCAATGTGTTTCTATGGGCTATAGTAGTAAAGGCCAAATTCAATATTTTATAAAAAAAATAAGCATACCTAAAGGGGTCCTAAAATTCAAAATCAAATAGCTAAATGATCCGATTCTACTCATTTTGCCATGGGTCAGAGAGAGAAAAATGTCAGTTTTACAGCTAAATTCCTGCAATTCTACACATTTTGCCATGGGATGGAGATGACTTTTTTCCGTTTTAAAGCAAATTTCCTGCAATTCTACACATTTTGCCATGACCTATGCCATGTTAACGTCATCTGAGTGAGAGTGACTAATACAATCAATGGGGGCCCCCTGGAGGTCAGGGCCCCTGGGCATGTGCCCTGCTTGACCGGTCGGTATTCCGCATGATTTCTACAAGTTTAGATAGCTGGCTAGACTAATTTACCAATCTAAAAATTGTTAGCTGACATTGGTAATTGAGTGACTGTCAGTGACTGACATAACAAGATAAAAATTGCCAATACACAACCAAATGTGATACTTGAACCTTATTCTAACTCTCAAAAGTAAGTTGAGACCCTGATCGAATACCTTTCATGCACACGCACACACAAACACCAAGTTTCCCCCTGGCAATTTCAGACTATAGGCATACACTCTTCTAACGGCCATTGTGAGTTATGAGCACAAACCAAAAAACTTTATTGGCACTGTCACTGGATGCGAAGAGAACTGGGGTTGAGTCCCTGTCAGTCTGCCCTTCAAGGCGAACACCTTGCAAAAAATATGTGCATAATGGCAACTATTAACGACCTTATCCATGGTCCTTTACTAACAGTAGTATTTCCCCCTTATGGCAACTATCCCTTTAGAGACTGTAGGCTAGTAGGCTACGTGAGCAAACCCAATGAAACAAATTATCTTGGGATCCTGGAGACCGGGGGCTATGCATGTGTATGTCCCATGTCAAGCTGCACTCTAAATTCGCCACAACACCACTATTTTGCAGCCCTATAAACCTATAGCAGCCCACTAGATTGAGTACTCTAACCTGCTGTTCACGCTGCTCGTTCCGTGAGGAAGCGAATGCTCCTACCACTGTCTCTCCCAAGCATCTTCGACCAGTGTTTTGGCTTACTGCCCCGCATACGGCTTGTATCCACAGCACTAACTTGCGAGTTGGTGATGTCCCACTCGCTTAGTAAAGTGCAGCCAGGATCCATACAGTGAGTAAGTCCTCCGCCTTTTCTCTGTTTATCATACTGGTGCATGTGTGATCAAGTCTGTGTCACTTATTTGCCAACAAGTTTGTAGCATGGCTAATACTAGGCAGAAAAACACTGCAAAGCTCAATGCGGAAGAGGAATAAGTATCAAGCACTACACTCCATGACCTAATCGTTCAACAAAAATAGTTCTATAAAGATCTAATAGATCTGCAGGAAAATAACTTAAGTCCTTCCTGCAACTCTTTATGGAACCACCAAGACTGACAACAGGGAAAGCTCCGGTCCTTCCCAGCTCAAAGGTGTGCTTACTGCACTCTGTGTTGCATGGCAGCCCCAATTGAGAGCGTATTCTTCTCAACACTGCTCTCTGAAGTTCTGGGATGACGGTGTAGTCCTTTGCAGTTTTCAATGCGTTGACACTTCACCTTTGACACTTGTTATTGTAGAGTCTCCTTTAGCTAAAAGAGAATAATATTAGGTGAGCATTTTGTCTAGGCTATAGAATTTCATTACTATCAGTGCAGAACTGTAGTGTTGACATCTGTTGAAAATATAACAGCGATAACATGTATTATATTCTAATGAGTTCTAATAAATTGAAATTATTTAGTTTTACATCATACAAATCGTTTTCACAACCGAGAGGACAACTAACACTAAGGCTATATATTGTTACCCTACGTATTCTCCAAGGCTGGACAACGGTTACAAAGGTTGTAGTCAGGTGAACCTTTGCCCCAGTCTGAGGTCCTGAGTGCTCTGGAGCAGTGGCTTCGGGACAAGGATCTCTCTGTACTTTGCTCCGTTCATTTTTGCCTCGATCCTGACTAGTCTCCCAGTCCCTGCTGCTGAAAAACACCCCCACAGCATGATGCTGCCACCACCATGCTTCACCGTAGGGATGGTGCCAGGTTTCCTCCAGACGTGACACTTGGCATTCAGGCCAAAGAGTTCAATCTTGGTTTCATCAGACCAGAGAATCTTGTTTCTCATAGTCAGAGTCTTTAGGTGCCTTTTGGCAAACTCCAAGTGGGCTGTCATGTGCCTTTTACTGAGGAGTGGCTTCTGTCTGGCCACTCTACCATAAAGGCCTGATTGGTGGAGTGCTGCAGAGATGGTTGTCATTCTGGAAGGTTCTCCCATCTCCACAGAGGAACTCTAGAACGCTGTCAGAGTGACCATTGGGTTCTTGGTCACCTCCCTGACCAAAGGCCCTTATCCCCCAATTGTTCAGTTTGGCCGGACGGCCAGCTCTAGGAAGAGACTTGGTGGTTCCAAACTGGAGGCCACTGTGTTCTTGGGGACCTTCAATGCTGCAGAAATGTTTTGGTACCCTTCCCCAGATCTGTGCCGCGACACAATCCTCAAACAATTCCTTTGACCTCATGGCTTGGTTTCTGCTCTGACATGCACTGTCAACTGTGGGACCTTAAATAGACAGGTGTATGCCTTTCCGAATCATGTCCAATCAATTGAATTTACCACAGGTGGACTCCAATCAAGTTGTAGAAACATCTCAAGGATGATCAATAGAAACAGGATGCACCGGAGCGCAATTTCGAGTCTCATAGCAAAGGGTCTGTATACTTATGTAAATAAGGTATTTCTGTTTTCGCTTTGTCATTATGGGGTATTTTAAAACATTTAATCAATTTTAGAATAAGGCTGTAAAGTAACAAAACTGGGAAAAAGTGAAGGGGTCTGAATACTTTCCAAAGGCACTGTACAAATACATTATACACAATAATATATAATTATAACAACTTCTTCGTAATAAAAACACTATCATCAACTGTCGTCTTACATATGAGGAACCACAGATAACTCATGTGTACAGGTTTGGATAGTGTAACGTAGATGCAGGGAGTCAGGAAGCAGGTGCAGTTAGTGAGTTTAATAACACTGAATGATACAAAACAAGAGAAGCGTCTGACATGGAAACATAAACAATACTACCTGATGACTGATAACAAAAGAGTGCTATACAAAGGGTAGGTAATCAAGGGAGTAATGAAGTCCAGGTGTGACTGATGAGAAAAGATGGTGAGATCTGGTAGTCAGTGGGGAGTTGTAATCTGTAAGTTACCTCGTTGACCCTCCGGAGGACCCTGAACGGCCCCACAAACCCGGGACTCAGCTTCTTACAGGGCAGGCGGAGTGGGAGGTTCCTGGTGGAGAGCCAGATGCGACATTGTGCTGAAGGCGGTCTTCCATTCATCCCCCTCTCGGATGTGGATCAAATTGTAGGCACTCTGCAGGTCCAACTTAGTGAAAAACCGGGCCCCGTGGAGTTCTTCAATCACGGCCGGCACCAACAGGAGAGGGTAGCGGTACTTCGTGGTGATGGAATTCAGATTTCTTTAATCGATGCATGGACACAATCCTCTGTCCTTCTTGGCCACGAAGAAGGTGCCTGCCGACGCAGGGGAGGTGGACGTGCGAATGACACCCTGCTGGAGAGCCTCCTGGATGTACACCTCCATAGCCTTGGTTTCGGCCACCGACAAAGGGTAGAGTCAGCCACGCAGAGCCAGCAAGCAGGTCGATGGCATAGTCTCAGGGGCGATGAGGAGGGAAAAAGGTGGCGCGGGTCTTGGAAAAAAGATCTTGATATACCTCCAGGATGTTGGGCTGAAGGGCAACTACAGGACTCTCAACTGACGTGGAACCACAGGGAAAGGGTAAGCAGGTCTTCAGTCTTTCGGGTGCCCAGTCTGTGATTTTCATCTTCGGCCATGAGATGGTGGGGTTATGACATTGAAGCCATGGGAGGCCGAGGATGATCTTGTGTACGGGTGCACTGATGAGAAAGGAAATGCTTTCTTGATGTATGGATTCCATGGTGAAGGTGAGTGGTGCTGACTATCCAGCACTTGAACCGGACAAGGAGAGGAGAGCAGGTATGAGGTGATGTTAAGGGAGGAGGCGAGGGCCTGGTCAATAAAATTCCCTGCGGCACCGGAGTCCACTAGAGCTGTAGAAACAAAACATGAAGGACAGCCAGCCTGTGAAATTGATACTAGGAAAGGTTTGGCGGAAAGTGATGATGGAATACTCACGCCAAACCCAGTAGACGGATGATGACGTGGCTGTCCCTCTGCTTTCGCGGACCCCTGGTTAGAACATACCGGACACCGTTGAAGCTGGTGCCCCTCCTGTCCGCAATAAGGACAGAGCCCCAGCTGTTTATGACGGAGTCGCTCAGCCGCGGAGAGGTGTGTGGCCCTCACCTCCATGGGTTCAGGTTCTGACTCCGAACGATCAACGGAGGAGGGAGAGAGGCGATGGGGGTACCGATGCTCCCGAAGCAGGTTATCCAGACGGATGGCCATCGCGATGAGGGCGTCCAAGGATAGGTTGTCGTCTCGGCATGCCACCTCCGTCTGGACCTCTTCGTGCAATCGTCTTCTGAATAGGGTATGGATCACCGGCTCATTCCATCTGCTGGATGCTGCCACTGTCCGAAAGGTGAGAGCGTACTCCGTCGCGGTCGGGTCATCCTGCCGTAGTTGGAGTAGGTACTCACCCCCCTCTCTACCCTCCGGTGGGTGGTTGAAGCCATGAACCACTCATAGGAACCCAGCTCCTCCTCTCCTCTTTCCCAGACGGGAGTGGCCCACTCCAACGCCCGTCCGGTCAGCAGAGAAATATCCGTGCCAACCTTGGACCTTTCGGTGGTGGAGGCTCCCATCTGATGAGCGAAATAGAGGGAGCACTGGAGTAGGAAGCCACAGCATTTCGATGGAGTCCCGTCATATTTGTCCGGGAGGGACAATTGGGCATTGCTGACCAGGACGGACTGCTGGATGGGCTGGGGTACTGGCTCACTGGGTTGACTTGTGGTAGAGAATCCTCCGCTGTTTGGAGATGATGCCCCTTGAGTAATGTCGACTCGTTGAAGAATGCGGAGGACCTCATCCATAGCCGTTCCAAAATTAGCCAGCTGGTCATGGTGTTGACGAAGTAGGTGTCCCTGTTCACCAAGATGTCTTGATTAACTGCTGCTTCCATTTGTAGAGGTAGTATTCTGTAACGTAGACGCAGTTAGTGAGTTTAATAACAACGAACATGGAACAATACAAAACAAGAGCAGCATTTGACATGGAAACATAAACAATACTACCTGATGACTGATAACAAAAGAGTGCTATATAAAGGGTAGGTAATCAAAGGAGTAATGAAGTCCAGGTGTGACTGATGATGATGAGACGCAGGTGTGTGTAAAGATGGGTTGACAGGACCGGTGGTTAATAGACCAGTGTCGTCGAGCGCCGGAGCGGGAGTGGACGTGACAGATAGATTTGATGACAGCATTCGCACAAAACTGAAAGCGCGAACCAACGCATTTAACCATGGCAAGGTGACTGGGATTATGGTTGAATCCAAACAGTTTAGTTATTCCCTCCGTAAGGCAATCAAACAGGCAAAACGTCAGTACAGAGTTGCAATTCAACGGCTCAGACACAAGACATATGTGGCAGGGTCTACAGACAATCACGGATTACAAAGGGAAAACCAGCCACGTCGCGGACAACGACGTCTTGCTCCCGGACAAGCTAAACACTTTCTTCGCCCGCTTTGAGGATAACAAAGTGCCACTGACGCGGCCCGCTCCCAAGGACTGTGAGCTCTCGTTCTCCGTGACTGACGTGAGTAAGACATTTAAGCGTGTTAACCCTTGCAAGGCTGCCGTCCCAGACGACATCCCTAACCGCGTCCTCAGAGCATGCGCAGACCAGCTGCTGTCCCCACTTGCTTCAAGATGTCCACCATTGTTCCTGTGCCCAAGAAAGAAAAGGTAACTGAACTAAATGACTATCTCCCCGTAGCACTCACTTCTGTCATCATGAAGTGCTTTGAGAGGCTAGTTAAGGATCATATCACCTCTACCTTACCTGACACCCTAGACCCACTTCAATTGGGTCCGCCCAAATAGATCCACAGATGATGCAATCGCCATCGCACTGCACACTGCCCTATCCCATCTGGACAAGAGGAATACCTATGTAAGAATCCTGTACATTGACTATAACTCAGCCTTCAACACCATAGTTCCCTCCAAGCTCATTATTAAGCTCGGGGCCCTGGGTCTGAACCCCGCCCTGTGCAACTGGGTCCTGGACGTCCCTGACGGGCCACACACAGGTGGTGAAGTTAGGACACAACACCTCCACTTCGCTGGTCCTCAACACAGGGGCCCCATAAGGGTGCGTGCTCAGCCCCCTTCTGTACTCCCTGTTCACCCATGACTGCGTGGCCACACACGCCTCCAACTCAATCATCAAGTTTGCAGACAACACAACAGTAGTAGGCCTGATTACCAACAATGACCAGACAGCCTACAGGGAGGAGAACCTTCTAGGCAGAGTTGCAAAGAAAATGCAATTTCTCAGACTGGCCAATAAAAAGAAAAGATTAAGATGGGCAGTCTGAGATATGGCTTTTTCTTTGCAACTCTGCCTAGAAGGTCAGCATCCCGGAGTCGCCTCTTCACTGTTGACGTTGAGGATGGTGTTTTGCTGGTACTATTTAATGAAGCTGCCAGTTGAGGACCTGTGAGGCGTCTGTTTCTCAAACTAGACACTAATGTATTTGTCCTCTTGCTCAGTTGTGCACCGAGGCCTCCCACTCCTCTTTCTATTCTGGTTAGAGCCAGTTTGCGCTGTTCTGTGAAGGGAGTAGTACACAGCGTTGTACGAGATCTTCAGTTTCTTGGCAATTTCTCGCTTGGAATAGCCTTCATTTCCCAGAACAATAATAGATTGACGAGTTTCAGAAGAAAGTTATTTGTTTCTGGCCATTTTGAGCCTTTAAATCGAACCCACAATTGCTGATGCTCCAGATACTCAACTGGTCTCAAGAAGGACAGTTTTATTGCTTCTTTAATCAGCAGAACAGTTTTCAGCTGTGCTAACATAATTGCAAAAGGGTTTTCTAATGATCAATTAGCCTTTTAAAATGATAAACTTGGATTAGCAAACACAACGTGCCATTGGAACACAGGACTGATGGTTGCTGATAATGGGCCTCTGTACGCATATGTAGATATTCCATTAATAATCTGCCGTTTCCAGCTACAATAGCCATTTACAACATGAACAATGTCTACACTGTTCTACTCTGATCAATTTGATATAATTTTATTTCAAAAACAAGGACATTTCTAAGTGACCCCAAACTTTTGAACGGTAGTGTACATACTGCTTAAAGCTGTCCAGACTGAATAAATTATGTTTGTGAATGATGTGACAGTGGTGGTAAAAATCTTAAGTAAATGTTTGTAGAGTGATTCAATTTGTTTCAGAATAGTAGCTCCTGCTTGTTACCAGCATGTGAGGCAATATCTCAGATGTGAGAAGATCATAGCATGCGTACAGTTGAAGTCGGAAGTTTACATACACTTAGGTTGGAGTCATTAAAACTTGTTTTTCAACCACTCCACATGGGAAAATCAAAAGAAATCAGCAAAGACCTCAGAATTTTTTTTATAGACCTCCACAAGTCTGGTCATCATTGGGAGCAATTTCCAAACGCCTGAAGGTACCATGTTCATCTGTACAAACAATAGTACGCAACTATAAACACCATGGGACCACGCAGCCGTCATACCGCTCAGGAAGGAGACGCGTTATGTCTCCTAGAGATGAACGTACTTTGATGCGAAAAGTGCAAATCAATCCCAGAACAACAGCAAAGGACCTTGTGAAGATGCTGGAGGAAACAGGTACAAAAGTATCTATATCCACAGTAAAACGAGTCCTATATCGACATAACCTGAAAGGCCGCTCAGCAAGGAAGAAGCCACTGCTCCAAAGCCGGCATTAAAAAGCCAGACTACGGTTTGCAACTGCACATGGGGACAAAGATCGTACTTTTTGGAGAAATGTCCTCTGGTCTGATGAAACAAAAATAGAACTGTTTGGCCATAATGACCATCGTTAGTTTGGAGGAAAAAGGGGGTGCTTGCAAGCCGAAGAACATCATCCCAACCGTGAAGCACGTGGTGGCAGCATCATGCTGTGGGGGTGCTTTGCTGCAGGAGGGACTGGTGCACTTTACAAAATAGATGGAATCATGAGGAAGGAAAAGTATGTGGATATATTGACGCAGAATAGAAGGGGGCCTAATGTTGACACTTGTGGGACCCCAATGTTATAGTAAAAAGAGTCTGACTGAGTGTCCCCCAGACAAACCCTTTGCCAGATGGAATACATCCAACTAATGGCTTCAGTGGACACAATAAGGGAGGATAGTTTGGATAAGAGGACCTCATGATTCACAGTATCAAAGGCCTTTTTAAGATCCAAAAAGACTGCGCCGACTTCACCACCTATGTCCAGTTTTGATTTAATGCACTCCAGAAAATAGCAATTGGCTGTTTCGGTAGAATGGTTATTTCTTAATCAAAATTGCATTTGATGTATGGAGTTGCCCTGATTGAGGTGATCAGTCAGATGATCAGCCACCCATCTTTCAGCTACTTTTGATAGCACTGGAAGAATGCTTATAGGTCGGTATTTTTCCACCAGTGTTGGGTCACCAGATTGTAAAACAGGTATCACTGCAGCAGACTTCCAAGCATTGGGGAAGAACCCATATTTGATGGACAGATTAACTAGATGTACAATAGGGGCAATCAGATAATATTTGTGTGTCTTCAGGAATACAGTGTCTAGACCAAATACATATTTTGTTCTAGAGCTCCTGAAGAAGCTGATAATACTGTCCACTGCTGGCTGAGATTTCAGGAATTCTGAATATTGGTTTATTATTAACAATGGGAGTGAGAACTGTGGTCTTGGTTGAACATCTTTGAGACAGTTCCCTGACAGAGTCAACAGAAAAAGTGTTAAAGGTGGTGGATATGAAATTGGAGTCTTGAATTAGAAACCCATTCACTTTTAATTCAGGATTATTTTTGGACTTTTCAGCTCCTCTCCCTGTTAGTTTGTGATTTTCAGTTTTTTATTTTTAATAAATGTTCAAAAAATTCTAAAAACCTGTTTTCGCTTTGTCATTATTGGGTATTGTGTGTAGATTGATGAGGAGAAAAACAATTTAATCAATTTTAGAATAAGGCTGTAATGTAACAAAATGTGGAAAAGGTGAAGGGGTCTGAATACTTTCTTAATGCACTGTATCAAGAGTTTGCATTAAAATGAGATGATCTGCAGATTGCTCATTCTCTTGAAAAGCCATGTCAGTGACAGAGGTTATACTCACATACACAAAATGTCCTTCTCTGAACCAGGTAATATAGGCTACTCAAATCTAGATGATTTCAATCATTCATGTTCCACCATTCATCAATGCTTTCGGTCTGGATGGCTAATTAGGGGGACTTTTCTCCACTTCTCCCAGAATTACATCCTCCATTTCAGCCATCTTTTCTGCAGGTGTCTTAACTCCAGAATCTGATGGGGAGCTTGGTACCCTGGGCCGCTTAGGTGTTTGTTGATTCTGGATTGTTTGAATGAAGGCTAGCATTGATATTTGGCTGCCTTCTTTTGTATTCCCCAGAGAGTTGCACAGTCTTTGGGGCGCCTTATTATCCTCAGAGTTTTCTATTGGGTAATGATGGTCACTGGTCTCAGTAGCCACTTTCCCAGCTTCATTTTTAGCATTTTTCCTATTTTTCTTCTTATTTTACTTGGAATGAGAGGTCATTGTTGTAGACTCTGGCTCACCAGGTACCAACTCCAATGTTTCATTCACTCTGCCTTTGTCCTTGGGAGCCGAGAAATTAACCTCTTCAACCTCAGTCTCACTTTCTGTTTTTTCAGCTGTGATATGTGATACAGTGGCTTGCGAAAGTATTCACCCTCCTTGGCATTTTTCCAATTTTTCTCCCTTACAACCTGGAATTAAAATTGATTTTGGGGGGTTTGTATCATTTGATTTACACAACATGCCTACCACTTTGAAGATGCAAAATATTTTTCCTTGTGATACAAGAAAGTCAATACTTTGTAGAGCCACCTTTTGCAGCAATTACAGCTGCAAGTCTCTTGGGGTATGTCTCTATAAGCTTGGCACATCTAGCCACTGGGATTTTTGCCCATTCTTCAATGCAAAACTGCTCCAGCTCCTTCAAGTTGGATGGGTTCCGCTGGTGTACAGCAATCTTTAAGTCATACTACAGATTCTGAAATGGATTGAGGTCTGGGCTTTGACTAGGCCATTCCAAGACATTTAAATGTTTCCCCTTAAACCACTCGAGTGTTACTTTAGCAGTATGCTAAGGGTCATTGTCCTGCTGGAAGGTGAACCTCCGTCCCAGTCTCAAATCTCTGGAAGACTGAAACAGGTTTCCTTCAAGATTTTCCCTGTATTTAGCACCATCCATCATTCCTTCAATTCTGACCAGTTTCCCAGTCCCTGCCGATGAAAAACAGCATGATGCTGCCACCACGTTTCACTGTGGGGATGGTGTTCTCGGGGTGATGAGAGGTGATGAGAGGTGTTGGGTTTGCGCCAGACATAGCATTTTCCTTGATGGCCAAAAAGCTCAATTTTAGTCTCATTTGACCAGAGTACCTTCTTCCATATGTTTGGGGAGTCTCCCACATGCCTTTTGGCGAACACCAAACGTGTTTGCTTATATTTTTCTTAAAGCAATGGCTTTTTTCTGGCCACTCTTCCGTAAAGCCCAGCTCTGTGAAGTGTACGGTTTAAAGTGGTCCTATGGACAGATATTCTAATCTCCAGTGTGGAGCTTTGCAGCTCCTTCAGGGTTATCTTTGGTCTCTTTGTTGCCTCTCTGATTAATGCCCTCCTTGCCTGGTCCGTGAGTTTTGGTGGGCGGCCCTCTCTTGGCAGGTTTGTTGTGGTGCCATATTCTTTCCATTTGTTAATAATGGATTTAATGGTGCTCCGTGGGATGTTCAAAGTTTCGGATATTTCTTTATAACCCAAACCTGATCTGTACATCTCCACAACTTTGTCCCTGACCTGAGAATGCCAAGAGTGTGCAAAGCTGTCATCAAGGCAAAGTGTGGCTACTTTGAAGAATCACAAATACAAAATATATTTTGATTTGTTTAACACTTTTTTGGTTACTACATGATTCCATATGTGTTATTTCATAGTTTTGATGTCTTCACGATTATTCTACTATGTAGAAAATAGTAAAACCCTTCAATGAGTAGGTGTGTCCAAACTTTTGACTGGTACTGTATGAGTTATTGCTTTTCAACCTCTGCCATATTATGGATTCAGAGCCATCTATCTAATAGAACTCAAAGGGTTTTCGTTAATGGAAGCTTCTCTAATGTCAAACATGTAAAGTGTGGTGTACCGCAGTGCATCTCTTTTCTATTTTTACCAATGACCTGCCACTGGCATTAAACAAAGCATGTGTGTCCATGTATGCTGATGATTCAACCATATACGCATCAGCAACCACAGCTAATGAAGTCACTGAAACCCTTAACATAGAGTTGCAGTCTGTTTTGGAATAGGTTGCCAGTAATAAACTGGTCCTGAACATCTCTAAAACTAAGAGCATTGTATTTGGTACAAATCATTCCCTTAGTTCTAGACCTCAGCTGAATCTGGCAATGAATGTTGTGGCTGTTGAACAAGTTAAGGAGACTAAATTACTTGGTGTTACCTTAGATTGTAAACTGTCATGGTCAAAACATATAGATTCAATGGTTGCAAAGATGGGGAGAGGTCTGTCCGTAATAAAGAGATGCTCTGCTTTTTCAAAAAGCAAGTCCTGCAGGCTCTAGTTTTGTCTTATCTTGATCATTGTCCAGTCGTGTGGTCGAGTGCTGCCAGGAAAGACCTATTTAAGCTGCAGCTGGCCCAGAACAAATCAAATCAAATCAAATTTTATTGGCCACATGCGCCGAATACAACAGGTGCAGACATTACAGTGAAATGCTTACTTACAGCCCTTAACCAACAGTGCATTTACTTTTAATAAAAAAGTAAAATAACAACAAAAAAGTGTTGAGAAAAAAAGAGCCGAAGTAAAATAAAATAACAGTAGGGAGGCTATATATACAGGGGGGTACCGGTGCAGAGTCAATGTGCGGGGGCACCGGCTAGTTGAGGTAGTTGAAGTAATATGTACATGTGGGTAGAGTTAAAGTGACTATGCATAAATAATTAACAGAGTAGCAGCAGCGTAAAAAGATGGGGTGGGGGGGCAGTGCAAATAGTCCGGGTAGCCATGATTAGCTGTTCAGGAGTCTTATGGCTTGGGGGTAGAAGCTGTTGAGAAGTCTTTTGGACCTAGACTTGGCACTCCGGTACCGCTTGCCGTGCGGTAGCAGAGAGAACAGTCTATGACTAGGGTGGCTGGAGTCTTTGACAATTTTGAGGGCCTTCTTCTGACACCGCCTGGTATAGAGGTCCTGGATGGCAGGAAGCTTGGCCCCAGTGATGTACTGGGCCGTACGCACTACCCTCTGTAGTGCCTTGCGGTCGGAGGCCAAGCAGTTGCCATACCAGGCGGTGATGCAACCAGTCAGGATGCTCTCGATGGTGCAGCTGTAGAATTTTTTTAGGATCTGAGGACCCATGCCGAATCTTTTCAGTCTCCTGAGGGGGAATAGGCTTTGTCGTGCCCTCTTCACGACTGTCTTGGTGTGTTTGGACCATGATAGTTCGTTGGTGATGTGGACACCAAGGAACTTGAAGCTCTCAACCTGTTCCACTACAGCCCCGTCGATGAGAATGGGGGCGTGCTCAGTCCTCTTTTTTTTCCTGTAGTCCACAATCATCTCCTTTGTCTTGGTCACGTTGAGGGAGAGGTTGTTATCCTGGCACCACACAGCCAGGTCTCTGACCTCCTCCCTATAGGCTGTCTCATCGTTGTCGGTGATCAGGCCTACCACTGTTGTGCGTCGGCAAACTTAATGATGGTGTTGGAGTCGTGCCTGGCCATGCAGTCATGGGTGAAAAGGGAGTACAGGAGGGGACTGAGCACGCACCCCTGAGGGCCCCCTGTGTTGAGGATCAGTGTGGCAGATGTGTTGTTACCTACCCTTACCACCTGGGGGCGGCCCGTCCAGGATCCAGTTGCAGAGGGAGGTGTTTAGTCCCAGGATCCTTAGCTTAGTGATGAGCTTTGAGGGCACTATGGTGTTGAATGCTGAGCTGTAGTCAATGAATAGCATTCTCACGTAGGTGTTCCTCTTGTCCAGGTGGGAAAGGGCAGTGTGGAGTGCAATAGAGATTGCATCATCTGTGGATCTGTTGGGGCGGTATGCAAATTGGAGTGGGTCTAGGGTTTCTGGGATAATGGTGTTGATGTGAGCCATGACCAGCCTTTCAAAGCACTTCATGGCTACAGACGTCAGTGCTACGGGTCGGTAGTCATTTAGGCAGGTTATCTTAGTGTCCTTGGGCACGGGGACTATGGTGGTCTGCTTGAAACATGTTGGTATTACAGACTCAGTCAGGGACATGTTGAAAATGTCAGTGAAGACACTTGCCAGTTGGTCAGCACATGCTCGGAGTACACGTCCTGGTAATCCGTCTGGCCCTGCGGCCTTGTGAATGTTGACCTGCTTAAAAGTCTTACTCACATCGGCTACGGAGAGTGTGATCACATAGTCATCCGGAACAGCTGGTGCTCTCATGCATGCTTCAGTGTTGCTTGCCTCGAAGCGAGCATAGAAGTGGTTTAGCTCATCTGGTAGGCTTGTGTCACTGGGAAGCTTGCGGCTGTGCTTCCCTTTGTAGTCTGTAATAGTTTTCAAGCCCTGCCACATCCAACGAGCGTCAGAGCCGGTGTAGTACGATTCAATCTTAGTCCTGTATTGACTCTTTGCCTGTTTGATGGTTCGTCGGAGGGCATAGCGGGATTTCTTATAAGCGCCCGGGTTAGAGTCCCGCTCCTTGAAAGCGGCAGCTCTAACCTTTAGCTCAGTGCGGATGTTTCCTGTAATCCATGGCTTCTGGTTGGGGTATGTACGTACGGTCACTGTGGGGATGACATCATCGATGCACTTATTGATGAAGCCAGTGACTGATGTGGTGTACTCCTTAATGCTATCTGAAGAATCCCGGAACACGTTCCAATCTGTGCTAGCAAAACAGTCCTGTAGCTTAGCATCTGCGTCATCTGACCACTTTTTTATTAACCAAGTCACTGGTGCTTCCTGCTTTAGTTTTTGCTTATAAGCAGGAATCAGGAGGATAGAGTTATGGTCAGATTTGCCAAATGGAGGGCGAGGGAGAGCTTTGTATGCGTCTCTGTGTGTGGAGTAAAGGTGGTCTAGAGTTTTTTTTCCTCTGGTTGCACATTTAACATGCTGGTAGAAATTAGGTAGAACGGATTTAAGTTTCCCTGCATTAAAGTCCCCGGCCACTAGGAGCGCTGCCTCTGGATGAGCGTTTTCCTGTTGACTTATGGCCTTATACAGCTCATTCAGTGCAATCTTAATGCCAGCATTGGTTTGTGGTGGTAAATAGACAGCCAGGGACGGCCTGTTCAATAGGGCGATATGGGCGACGCACTGCCAAACGGGAAAAGGAAGGGATTTTTTTTCTAATCAATTATATCACGGCAACAGTAGTTATCAGTGTTGTAATCTATACGTCTGATCTGCCACAGTGCCACACTGCCACTAAATGTCGAATCAGGCTAAAGTCGTGCTTCAAATGGCTCCACCCCCTTTTGGGGCGATTTCAGTCAGATTGAAAATCGCCCAGAACTTCTGTCATAGACTCCCATGTAAAATCTATTTTTTTCAAATTTCAGAGCCTTCAATACAATCTCAATGGGTGTCTGTGGGCTTGCACTTACGCGCTTTCGTCATACGTTACGTAACCATGAACGTAACTGAGAAAAGAGTGGATTGTTTGAAAGAAGTTCCTTTTTGTCGGCGAACAAATGAAGATAAATTGGCAACGAAACAATTAGGACCTCCCAGACCAAATTTAATAATTCAACAGGTTTCTACTAAAGGCGGAAAGTCCTACACCCGAGGATTTTCCAAAAATTGGTACGAACGAAAAAAGACTGCCACTCACTCAACTGGATGACGAGGGATACAGGCTAGCTGTCCGCCGCCACAACGATGAGGTTAGTGTTGATAATCACAAGTTTACTGGATGTGGATATGGTGTAATAAAGGCAGTTTATTCAGAGGTAAATATATCTGGAATCACGTTCACGGACCCGTTCGTCAAACTCTTAGGGAGCTATAAATTAAGCCCCATTACTTACCATATCATATAAGAGAAATTGCTGCAGCTACATATATTTTACATCCTGGCCCTACATAGTTCACTATTTGCATCACTTACCAAAATATTACATGTGGTCATATATGCTTGGAAAGTGGAGATGCCATAGAACGTCAAAAAAGTAAACATTGCTGGAGACACATTGCCGTTTTGGAGAAGACATCGCGTTTGCTAGCGAAGAGATTTGTTGTGGCAAATTAACTTGGGCTGGGAATTGCCAGGAACCTCACGATAAGATATATGCATCAGCATTGCGAGTCTCATGATTCTATACGTATTGCGATTCGATACTGTGATTTTATTGCGCACCATATGTCTGTTGCAGAGGGATCAGAAAGCCATGAGAACGAGTTTTGATCAGTCATGGAAATAAAAGTGCTGAAAACAAATTGGCTCCCAATGTGAAAAGATTGAGAACAAGCTATGAAGGAACAATAATGGTGTTTTGGTGCAGGTACAGCCAACTAGCGCTAAAATATTGCGATATTGTCAATACAGTATATCGTAAAGTATCACTATGTAACTCGATTTCTTTCACCCCAATCCCTCAAATTAACGGTAAATAACTGAATTGTTTGCCCCACATTTAGCTAAGATGATTAGCTAGCCAGCTAAAATGTTTTATTTAGTTAGCAGTCGCATCTACAATAGTTTACTGTCAATAACATGTCTCCAAAAATGACGTGGTGTCTCCAATTGTGTTGACATTTTACAATTGCGATGCGCATCCATGAGTATCCACTTTCTGTAGCTCAGCTGGTAGAGCACTGCGCTTGTAACGCCAAGGTAGTGGGTTCGATCCCCGGGACCACCCATACACAAAAATGTATGCACGCATGACTGTAAGTCGCTTTGGATAAAAGCGTCTGCTAAATGGCATATTATTATTATTATTATTATTATTATTATTATCTGAAGAGAGCCCCGAAACATTGTGTGCAGACATTTTATGCAATAAATGAAGTAGGTTGAATCTAGTAGTTCTGATCTTCTGATTGGTCCTGATGAGTTGGGCGAGGTCCCCTCCAGGCTAGTGTCACTGTTGCATTGGCTCTGAGTCGGGTTCTCTGTCTTCAAATGTTCAGCCTAAGAGAGGGGATTTTTGTGTGTGTGTGTGTGTGTGTGTGTTTAACAGTGATGATGTGTGTGTGTGTGTGTGTGTGTGTGTGTGTGTGTGTGTGTGTGTTTAACAGTGATGATGTGTGTGTGTGTGTGTTTGTGTGTGTGTGTGTGTGTGTCCTCAGAGCAAGAACTCGTGAGTTGGAAGAACTGAGAGGCCTATGGCGTGGGTGTTGTCCTTGGCCACCTGCTGACAAGGCTGACAAGATAGGACCCTTTTGTCCATTGTTATTGGATAGGAACAGAACTTATAACCAGCTCCTGACCTAAATAGATCTTAGCACAACATTTTACTCAACATATCATATTCCATATTCACTATAACAAATATATTTACTACGACATTAGCAAGAACCGCCACATCCTCAGCCGGCTAATCCAGTGTGTGAAGTTTTGCGGAGTGTTTGAGTTAGCTTTGCGAGGCAAAGATGAAACTGAGGGCTCCACCAACCCTGGTAAGCCAACACTTTTGAGATCAGTCAATAAATGCTTCTGGTATTGACTTATATGCTGCCCCTGTCTTCATGTTGTTGCTGGACATATCTTTTTTTAAATGTGTGTAGGTCACCTAAATCATCAGAAAAATTGCCCCCCCTGAGAATTTTTTCAGGAGCCGCCACTGGCCGTGAATATGCATAGACATCTCCGATATAAAGTGTTTTTTCTCAAAGTTGCAATGATGCCACGTGTCCTTCTTATATCAGTACACTCCTAACAACTTAAGCATTACAAACTTTTATTAGAGAAAATAAACCTCACGTAGCAAATAAGTCATACTTTTTTTGTTGGGCAAATTCGACACTCAATTGACCTCCATTCAAAAACTACTTGCTTGGTGGGCGAAACAACGAAAAAACGCCACCTGCTGGAGGGAGACAGATTTCTCTCTTCCTCTCTGGTTATACTGGATTCGGTTAGGGACGATCGTCGACGAGGAGTGACGCAATCTGACGTAAGACAATGCACGCTCTCTACATAACAGCCCGGAAGTTTCTGAAGAAATCACTTACATTTTCACGTTTTTCTCAGCACCAAGCTACCGAGAACAGGTAAAAAATAATATATATAAATAATTTAGCACAAAGCAGTATACTCTGGTTGGTCAGTTAGATGGCTAATTATCTGAGGACTAACTGCTATTCAGTAGAAACAAGCTCTTAGGTGGAAGTCCAGCAGAGAGGAAGAGGCGAAGCGAGAGGGTTACTCCGCTCAAAATCTGCCCACAAAGATAAGACCACGAAGTGAGGAATTTTTGAATGGCGGTCAATGAGGCTGATTTGCTACGTGAGGCGTATTTGATCGAATATAAGTTTCGTAATGGTTAAGTTGTTACGAATGCACTGATATACGTGTACACCTGTTGTTCACACGCGTATCTGCCCTCATTGGCTAGAATGGTCTCACATGATCTCGCCTCCCGTCTGACTTCCATCTTTGAGGACATGTATTTCTATTGTTAGAGCGGTCACTCTACTATCTTGTCAATATAATAGATCATCTTTGAGTCTAGAGTCTGTCATACGCTTGTCAGTTTAATGAATTAGCTATCTAACTAGCATTATGCTAGAAGAGAACAGTTTGGAAAAACAAGTAGTTCAGCCAGTTAACTAAACATACACACTCATTACAGCTGCCTTGTTTACATGACAACATTTATTTTCAACTAGCTAACAAAACTAGCCTGTTTGTGCGGAGAAGTCCACATTCATTCATAGCTACCAATATATGGTTTCCTACCACAGATGAGAGGGGATAGTTATCATAGTCTTTGCTTATACCATGTTATTCTGACTGCAACCACCAGTCGCAGATGGCGGGGTTCGATCTCGTGCCTGTAGATGGTGGCAGTCCAATGCACCTGCCCGAGGGGGAGACACTGCTGGGAAGGGGTCCATTCCTTGGCGTAAGTAGCTAGCTTTAGTTGGAAAGTCTAGACTAGTAGTATGGAAAGCCGTTTTAACATAAATTAATTGATTTTTTAAAATATCAATAATTGTATTTTTTTATATCAATAATTGCATTTTTTTTATACAGTTCGAATTATCGATATATATATATTTTTAAATGATATCAGTAATTGCATTTTTTATATCAATAATTCCCCATAGCATTTCATGGAGAACAACGTTTGATATCAACAATTCAAATGCATATCCATAATTAATAAAACAATTATTTCAATAATTCAAATTTTGGATATAGAAAATTGTTTTCGATATCAAATTCTAATGATTGATATCATACATCAACATTTTTTATATCAATAATTGCCCAATTATCATAACTAAACTAACACTGAAAACCAGTCCGCTTCGACTTACCACTTTTTCCCTAAAATAATGTAACTTGCAGGTGGCAGAAGCCACTGACTCGCTGCATTAGTATTATTTTTGGTGAGTGTGAGTTCGATTCCCCCTGCAGACCAACTTGTTTCCCCAGAAGAAGAAAAAAGAATCCATTGCTGCTCTTTGAGTCGAATAACACACGTGACGATCATTATGACAATGCAGCTAAAGTTGTATTCTCTTGTGAGAAATCAATAATGACATTTGTTTATCTAATAACATTTCTAATCACTTTTCCCCCTACTTAACATCACTTGTAGGTGGTGGAAGTTGCTAATGTGTAAGGGTTATAATATTTTAGATGCAGTGAGTTTGTGAGTTCGATGCCCCCCTGCAGACAAACTTTTTTCCTCCCCGAAAATACTATCCATGGCTGCTCCTCAACAGCTGCAGAAGAGCCATGCTTAGGCCTACATAATGTGCATATTAGTGTAGCAATAGGGTCAGGGTCACAGCGTCCTGCACATCTTTGCTGCAATGCTCCTTCTAACTTGGAGAAGTACACGGCTGCGGTGTCTTCCTGTTTGGAGCAGAGAACCTATGTAGGAGAATGCAAATGTGATCCCGCCACTATGAAGGACATTATCATATACCTTTTAAAAATGTAATTATCGATATCAAAAATTCTAATGATTGATATAAAAATGTCAATTATGGATATTAAAAATATATAATTATGGATATAAAAAAAATGAATGAACTGAGTATACCAAACATTAGGAATACCTTCCTAATATTGAGTTGCACCCCCCCCCTTTTGCCCCCAGAACAGCCTCAATTCGTCGGGGCATGGACTCTACAAGGTGTCGAAAGCATTCCACAGGGATGCTGGCCCATGTTGACTTCAATGCTTCCCACAGTTGTGTCAAGTTGGCTGGATGTCCTTTGGTTAGTGGACCATTCTTGATACACACGGGAAACTGTTGAGTGTGAAAAACCTGCAGCGTTGCAGTTCTTGATACAAACCGGTGTGCCTGGCACCTACTACCATACCCTGTTCAAAGGCATTTAAATATTATGTCTTGCCCATTCACCCTCTGAATGGCACACATACACAATCCACGTCTCAATTGTCTCAAGGCTTAAAAATCAGTCTTTAACCTGTCTCCTCCCCTTCATCTACACTGATTTGAAGTGGATCTAACAAGTGACATCAATAAGGGATCATAGCTTTCACCTGGATTTATCTGGTCAGTCAGTCATGGAAAGAGCAGGTGTCCTTAATGTTGTGTACACTCAGTATATGTTAAAACTGCATTCCATGCTAGTAGAGTTTGCTACGTCTGTGTTCCCCAACCCTGGACATGGAGCGCTACTAGCTATATACTAGATATAACCAAAGATATTTGGTGTCTATTACTGGTCGTTACAGGGAAGCCCAATACAAACCTCTGCCATAGATTTTTCAACTAACCTGTTCTTAGCGATACTTTCTTTGTTCTCGTTTTGGTGAAAAAAGTAGCTTAGAAATGACAGTTTCCAGAAAATAACAACATCTTTGGTTATATCACATTATCTGGCATACAATCTGTAACTAGAGAGCTATCAGGGTGGTTCGTATGAAGCTAAAAGCATGCATCCCCTGGCCTGTACCTCTCCAGTACTAGGGTTGGTGACAATTGCTCTAGCTAATGCTGCATTGGTTTAATCTGCAATAAATTAATTATGACCTTTCCATTTTATGCAGGTAGACTTCCATGCAATTAATTGTTACCAAATATCCTAACTAGAAACTTGGAGAAAAAAGTATATACTGAACTGTACCTTGTTATATCTCCTCTGTCTCTTATGGAAAGAAAATGATGTCAAAAGGACGTTTAAAATCCTTACCATACAACATTACAGTGGGGGAAAAAAGTATTTAGTCAGCCACCAATTGTGCAAGTTCTCCCACTTAAAAAGATGAGAGAGGCCTGCAATTTTCATCATAGGTACACGTCAACTATGACAGACAAAATGAGAAAAAAAAAATCCCAGAAAATCACATTGTAGGATTTGTAATGAATTTATTTGCAAATTATGGTGGAAAATAAGTATTTGGTCAATAACAAAAGTTTCTCAATACTTTGTTATATACCCTTTGTTGGCAATGACACAGGTCAAACGTTTTCTGTAAGTCTTCACAAGGTTTTCACACACTGTTGCTGGTATTTTGGCCCATTCCTCCATGCAGATCTCCTCTATAGCAGTGATGTTTTGGGGCTGTCGCTGGGCAACACAGACTTTCAACTCCCTCCAAAGATTGTATATGGGGTTGAGATCTGGAGACTGGCTAGGCCACTCCAGGACCTTGAAATGCTTCTTACGAAGCCACTCCTTCGTTGCCCGGGCGGTGTGTTTGGGATCATTGTCATGCTGAAAGACCCAGCCACGTTTCATCTTCAATGCCCTTGCTGATGGAAGGAGGTTTTCACTCAAAATCTCACGATACATGGCCCCATTCATTCTTTCATTTACACGGATCAGTCGTCCTGGTCCCTTTGCAGAAAAACAGCCCCAAAGCATGATGTTTCCACCCCCATGCTTCACAGTAGGTATGGTGTTCTTTGGATGCAACTCAGCATTCTTTGTCCTCCAAACACGACGAGTTGAGTTTTTACCAAAAAGTTATATTTTGGTTTCATCTGACCATATGACATTCTCCCAATCCTCTTCTGGATCATCCAAATGCACTCTAGCAAACTTCAGACGGGCCTGGACATGTACTGGCTTAAGCAGGGGGACACGTCTGGCACTGCAGGATTTGAGTCCCTGGCGGCGTAGTGTGTTACTGATGGTAGGCTTTGTTACTTTGGTCCCAGCTCTCTGCAGGTCATTCACTAGGTCCCCCCGTGTGGTTCTGGAATTTTTGCTCACCGTTCTTGTGATCATTTTGACCCCACGGGGTGAGATCTTGCGTGGAGCCCCAGATCGAGGGAGATTATCAGTGGTCTTGTATGTCTTCCATTTCCTAATAATTGCTCCCACAGTTGATTTCTTCAAACCAAGCTGCTTACCTATTGCAGATTCAGTCTTCCCAGCCTGGTGCAGGTCTACAATTTTGTTTCTGGTGTCCTTTGACAGCTCTTTGGTCTTGGCCATAGTGGAGTTTGGAGTGTGACTGTTTGAGGTTGTGGACAGGTGTCTTTTTATACTGATAACAAGTTCAAACAGGTGCCATTAATACAGGTAACGAGTGGAGGACAGAGGAGCCTCTTAAAGAAGAAGTTACAGGTCTGTGAGAGCCAGAAATCTTGCTCGTTTGTAGGTGACCGAATACTTATTTTCCACCATAATTTGCAAATAAATAAATTAAAAATCCTATAATGTGATTTTCTGGATTTTTTTTCTTCTCAATTTGTCTGTCATAGTTGGCGTGTACCTATGATGAAAATTACAGGCCTCTCTCATCTTTTTAAGTGGGAGAACTTGCACAATTGGTGGCTGACTAAATACTTTTTTTCCCCACTGTATGTTCATGCATAATATACCTACAGTACAAACAATTCTCTTTGCCCAGTCTGTACACAATTGACTAAAACTTTTTATGCTCAGGATTCAGGACCCTTTACTATGGAATTGCCCTTCTTCATTTACTATGGAATTGCCCTTCTTCATTTTGTATTGATTTGTACTGTCCTGACCTCCTACCTGCTGAATGCCTATTGTCTCTCAGATCTGGGGCATCTCAGAGCAGGAGTGCTGATCTAGGATCTGTCCATATAATCTTATTAATTATGATCTAAAAGGCTAAACTGGTCCTTTTCACCACTCCTACTCTGAGACGCTTTAGATATTTTGAATACAGGCCCTGTTATGTGAGTTTATTCTCTCTGTGTGTTTCAGGTCAGCGACAAAAGAGTCTCCAGACACCACGGCCTCCTTGAGAACCTGAATGGGCAGCTGCGCATCAAACCTGTAGGCTTAAGTAGAATGTATTCTTTATTCAGAGTAGACTATTCTCTCTCATCTAGGGCTCAAGTGCACGCTGACCCTATTAAGACAGCTAAGTGCCGAGGCGGGTTTTGTGCCAAAAACAACAATCCTTTGAAATCAGACATCAATAGGATGTTCAAGAAGGCCCCTCGGTAATCACCATGTTTTCTTTTTATGTTTTGGAAGGGTTCTTGAACCATTTGAGGACCTGTTGATTTGTACCCCAGGGAGACTGTCGTGTGTGGTCTTACCACACCTTACCTTTATTAGAAATGCTTTTATTTAATAGTTTACAGAGTAAGGGAGAAGGGCACAACACTTATGCATTCAATTGTTTATTTTAGTTGTTAAGCAACGGTTTGGTCCAAAGAGCCTCCTCAGGCTGCCTGTAAAAGGACAGAGATTCTCTCCATTTTGTCAAAGGTCACAGCCTGAGGATGTAGTAAGGCCTTTGGATCGTAACATTGCTGCAGATGAATTAGGTTAAGAAAAAACACAAGGAACATTTGAATTCAAGTAGTTGCAACCTTCTCTTTCATCTAGTCAGCTTACTGAGAGTTTGGGAATTACCACTCAAGGGCAGCACTTAGACCTCATTAAAGGGTTAGTGACATTTTGGCAAGTAAGCCCTCTTTTATACTTACCCAGAGTCAGATGAACTTACCCCGAGTCAGTTTCTGGAGCAATTGCTAACTAGCGTTAGCATGCTAGCCCTTTAAAATGAAGAGTGGTCCGAGACACTTTCTTTAAAATACCACTAATTGTTTACAGCCAGCTGTTGTTTGGAAATAACAAGTATATCCAACTGCACCTCATGGCCACCAACACCATAGTCATAACTGAAAGAATGCCGTTCTTATTCTTTCCAATCCCAGACTCATGTGAACCCCTGCTTTTGTCAGTCGTCACTGGATGACCCCCCACAACCCCTAGACAGGAACCAGTGGCATAAACTTGGACAGGGACACATCATCTCCCTTCTTCCTGGGAAGTACATCTACAAGGTGGTGGCCGTGGGTGGAGAAGATGGAACACCCAGGTAACAACCCCTTTAGTTTCCCCTCAAGGTCTAAATATAGAATTGACTAAAACTTGAAACCAATAAACAATTACATCAGAAAAATTACGACTGGTTCGCGCGCGTACACAGAAGTAGCTTTTTATATTTTTTTATATTGCTATACATACTTGCTTTTTTTTGTACTGCAAGAAGCACAATTTCTACAGGGCTAACAACCTCTAACGAATGCCTCTGTCTAATAATTATTGTTTGCAGTTTTGCATTT
The DNA here is from genome assembly GCF_964263955.1 of Coregonus lavaretus. NCBI lineage: Eukaryota > Metazoa > Chordata > Actinopteri > Salmoniformes > Salmonidae > Coregonus > Coregonus lavaretus. The sequence goes on from NC_140027.1 coordinate 8,724,939, forward strand.
TACCTTTGTTGTATGCTATAGTTAGCCAGTTGTCCGGGTAACCTTGAGCATTAAAGCACATTAAATGATCCTCAGTCTCCATTTCATGCTTTTTCACACTCCTGGTTACCCTAAGAAATGGCTGACTACAGCATGCAACAAAGTTCTACAGATGTAGGATCTTAATTTGATCACCCTTTGGCAGGAGAACTTTCCTGCAATTCATTTTAACTTGTAGTGTATTTGAGGTTTAAAAAGGCTTCTGAAGTTTCCAATTTCTACTTTGAAATGTCAGACTTGATTTTCCCTCACGAAAAATGTATCAACCTTTACAAAAATGTCCATTAACCTCAACCCCTACAAAAATGTCCATTAATTATAATCCACATAATTCACATTTCCTGTTGCTGCAGGATTATTTTCCTGCTGTAGCAAACTGGCTCAAATTAAGATCCTACATCTGTAATGCTAAAAATAATTATTAGACAATTCTCAGAAAAACAGTTTTCTCTGTGAATTACGTACTCACCTTATACGATGGTAGTCGTGATATCAAATCTATAGTCAACAAATATTGGCATATAATATCTGATGCCTTTTTAAATTCTGCTTTTCAACACCACCCTCTTTTTTTTACCTATAAAGGTCTCATAATGTAGCTAACATCTTTGAAATCAAGTCATGTATTAGCTGTACTACTAACAACTTTTTTTTCGGGTCCTTATTTATGAACTCCTGCTTACACCTCAGGTTTAAACCTTCTGGAACAAAAATGCTAGGTGTTAGCTTTTCCCATTGGGAAAACATGTCACAATTAGTCGCTATGGTGGCATGACATTACGTCTCCAGTAGCAAAACATTTTGTGGAGAATAATTAGTCGCTTAACATTGCTATAGAAAATGTCATACTCGCAGAGGGAGGTGTCTCCTTAATGAAGAGTTTGATATCTTCCCGTTTCTATAATGTTTCCTTTGTATACACGCAAACATCATTATCTATTCGCCGGTCAATATGCACATTGTGATTTATGAATGGCTCACATCCCCACTGTGCATCCTGACCATCCTTAGACAAATTTGGAAAGATAAGGATTGTTCTCTGGCACTGTCATCAGATGAGATAGCTTAACTAATTGATTAGCAAATGAATACATTAATTTGTATTCATCTAAATGTTGTGCCTTTCATCTCCCAAAAACAGGCTAGACTAAGTGGACTGAATAGGGACAAATACAAGTGTATTGTATCTCTTTCTATGTAAAACCAACACCCAACACATTAATTTATGTAATATTTTTTAAATGGTGGTCTTCTGTCTCTGAAATGTTAACCCATTTTTGTTTGAAGCTTAGATCAAAAGGATCCAAAACAGACACTCAAGTCAATTTAGCTACTGTCTACTGGCTACACTAAAGAAGGCACATGCATGACTCATGTAACCGGTGTAGAGAAGTAGCTCGAGTTTGCAACACGTTGTCTCTCCCTTGCCAGAAACAGTCAAGCTCTTCAAGATGAAGACGAGGCTGTTATTAAGTCTCCTCCTGCCTCTCCTAAACCAAGCGACGAATCCGCTTACCACACTCGACAGGGCAAGGGGTGGACACCACGCTCCCATGAACAAGAATCTAGACTGGGAGGTAGTGTGGACCAGAAGGAGCCAGATGAACAGCTACCCAACCCACCTACCTCAAACCAGGTCAGGAAATCTGTAGTGTTCACAAAAGTTTTATCTTGAGATGTATCCTACTTTTGGCAATTTTCCTGGGAATCCCACTGCTGACACCAATTACGCTTCGTATTTCACTTCTGACACCATTACCCTTGTAATCCCTCGCCTGGCACCATTTACCAATTCGCTTTGTGATACCACTTCGGACACCATTTTCCCAGGGAATCCCACTCGTGACTCTAATTAATATGTACACTACCAGTCAAAAGTTTGGACACACCTACTCATTCAAGGGTTTTTCTTTATTTTTACTATTTTCTACATTGTAGAATAATAGTGAAGACATCAAAACTGTGACTTTGAGATTCTTCAAAGTAGCCACCCTTTGCCTTGATGACAGCTTTGCACACTCTTGGCATTCTCTCAACCAGCTTCATGAGGTAGTCACCTGGAATGCATTTCAATTAACAGGTGTGCCTTCTTAAAAGTTAATTTGTGGAATTTATTTCCTTCTTAATGCGTTTGAGCCAATCAGTTGTGTTGTGACAAGGTAGGGGGGGTATACAGAAGATAGCCCTATTTGGTAAAAGACCAAGTCCATATTATGTCAAGAACAGCTCAAATAAGCAAAGAGAAACAACAGTCCATCATTACATTTTTACATTTACATTTTTAGTCATTTAGCAGACGCTCTTATCCAGAGCGACTAAGTGCATACATTTTTCATACTGGCCCCCTGTGGGAAATGAACCCACAACCCTGGCGTTGCAAGCGCCATGCTCTACCAACTGAGCTACAGGGGACCTACATCATTACTTTAAGAAATGAAGGTCAGTCAATACGGAACATTTCAAGAACTTTGAAAGTTTCTTCAAGTGCAGTCGCAAAAGCCATCAAGCGCTATGATGGAATGGAAGACCCAGAGTTACCTCTGCTGTAGAGGATAAGTTCATTAGAGTTACCAGCCTGAGAAATTGCAGCCCAAATAAATTCTTCACAGAGTTCAAGTAATAGTCACATCTCAACATCAACTGTTCAGAGGGGACTGTGTGAATCAGGCCTTCATGGTCGAATTACTGCAAAGAAACCACTACTAAAGGACACCAATAAGAAGAAGAGACCTGATTGGACCAAGAGACACGAGCAATGGACATTAGACTGGTGGAAATGTGTCCTTTGGTCTGATGAGTCCAAATTTGAGATTTTTTGGTTCAAACCGCTGTGTCTTTGTGAGACGCGGTGTGGGTGAACGGATGAGCTCCGCATGTGTATTTCCCACCGTAAAGCATGGAGGAGGAGGTGTTATGGTGTGGGGGTGCTTTGCTGGTGACACTGTCTGTGATTTATTTAGAATTCAAGGCATACTTAACCAGCATGGCTACCACAGCATTCTGCAGCGATACGCCATCCCATCTGGTTTGGGCTTAGTGGGACTATAATTTGTTTTTCAACAGGACAATGACCCAACACACCTCCAGGCTGTGTAAGGGCTATTTTACCAAGAAGGAGAGTGATGTAGTGCTGCATCAGATGACCTGGCCTCCACAATCCCCCAACCTCAACCCAATTGAGATGGTTTGGGATGAGTCGGACGGCGGAGTGAAGGAAAAGCAGCCAACAAGTGCTCAGAATATGTGGGAACTCCTTCAATACTGTTGTAAAAGCATTCCAGGTGAAGCTGGTTGAGAGAATGCCAAGAGTGTGCTTAGCTGTCATCAAGGCAAAGGGTGGCTATTTTGAAGAATCTCAAATATAAAATATATTTTGATTTGTTTAACAATTTTTTGGTTACTACATGATTCCATGTGTTATTTCAAAGTTTTGATGTCTTCACTATTATTCTACAATGTAGAAAATAGTACAAATAAAGAAAAACCCTTGCATGAGTAGATGTGTCCAAACTTTTGACTGGTACTGTATATTCATAAATGTTTTCTGTGAATGTGGTGGTACCAATAAACCCGGTTTGCGTTGTGGTTGTGTAAACACAGACGGAGGCTGGGGTAGCTGAAGCAGAAAAGGACAAGAACGAGCCAAAACTCGAACCAAAGAAAAGAGTGTTACCTGCTTGGATGATGGTACCCATTGCAGCTCCAAAGAGCCCCACCACCACCAAAGGTATCACTCCTATTTAGGCCTGTGACATAATGGCATTTTGGGTAACAATTCATTGTCATGCATATGACGGCAATTAACGTTATGATTGTTATTATTACAAATTAAGAAAATATTCCTCATCAAATGAATGATGCCAGGTCGGAGTGGATTGGCACATTTTACTATTGACATGAGAGAGATGGAGTAACCTAGTTGTCAACTGCTGCTGTTATTTCTGAATAGGTCTAACTAGTCAGAGACATCCACCATTTTTTTATAGAAGATTGATATGTTTATTCTCCCTCTCGATTCACGCACTGAATGAACTGCGCTTTAAGCAGTAAGCTGTGCGCCACACTATCACATGTCGTATGTGAAAGCAAAGCTGGAAAAGCACGAGAAATAGCGGATCTGTGCTCAAATCATTTCAAAACAATATGTTTGCTTGCAAAAAAAGAAAATCCAATGTATTAAGTGACGAATAGTGTTGATATTTAACTTGCTAGCTTCATAAGGCTCCATGTTAGGATTCCTCTCAGAGCCAGTACTTGAAAATCTAATCCTACTTAAATGAATAATAATATAAGGGGCTTACAACCCGTTGTCTCAACAGGATTCACTGCATTGGTTTTAAACTCTTACTTATATTCAATGAAACTTAAGGCCAATTGCGTGTTACTATACATATACCCACCCTTTAACTACATGGAGTTAGGAGGTGTGTGTGTGTGTGAGAGAGGACATGTACGAAAGGATGTTTACAAGGTCTTACAAGGTCTTGTACAACAACAGCAGAGGCTAAGCCATAGCCTATTCTCTTGGCAATCACTACTCACTAGTTGATAAATGGACATCTTGGGAATTTCTAATCTTGAGTCGGGAAGGGATCTTGAGAGCTAGGCCTACATTACCTCTACAGTCGCTGTCATGTGTAATTTTGTACATCGACGAGTGGAATACTTGGAAACAACCTATTACTCATGAAGTCCATAACCGCTTCAGGAAAACGGATTTCAGTCGCGGCGTGCTGCCAAACCTTACTCTTTCGGATCAAGCCATTGTTATTTCCTCATCGTTGCCCTAGTTTACTTAAAGTTCCAACTTCCTCATGCTGACTCGCTCTGGAGTCAAGTGACCCGTTAACCATGTTGCATCCCAAATGGCACCCTATTCCCTATAGAGTGCACTACTTTTGACCAGGGCCAATGGGGCTCTGGTTAAAAGTAGTGCACTCTGTAGGAAATAGGATGCCATTTGGGACGCAGACATTGTTTCCTAATGCTAATTTAGGCTACGTAGTGCTGACGTTGTAGTCAACAATGTCAAAAAGGTTATCCATTAGGCTTTAGATTTGTAAATGGTACAGACAGTGGCTTGCTCTGATTATTGATTGCCAATGCCTCTGAGCAAGCCTTTTGACAGGGACCCTCAATCTATATTTTAGGTTACATCAATCAGCGGTCGACAGCACATACCCTTTTTCAGATTCCTAATTTCCTATCTTGAACTTGATCTAGGATCAGTTTTCCCTTTTCAATCATAATGAAAAGGATTACATGGACAGGGGAGACCTGATCCTAGATCAGCACTCCTACTCTGAGACGCTTTGCAAATACAGGCCCAGGTCTGGGCAATGAATGACATTAAGTGAATAATTAAACTCCAGGGAGAAAGTGAAACCAGCGCACTGGGCCCAGTTTAAAAAAAGTTATCTATCCGGATTTCGCCTATCGGATAGTATTAAATGCATAAAAATAGAATGCATAGAACGGGAGTCCCCATTCAAGTCAATGATTTGTCCATTCTATTTCTATGCATTTAATCCTATCCAATAGGCGAAATCCAGACAGACAACCTTTGAAAAACTGGGCCCTGAGGATCAGTGTTTCCCATCTCTGCTGTTGTCATTGTGATTTGCACCTTGCATCCCTTTATCAAGGATGGGCAACTCCAGTCCTCAGCGGCCTGAATGGTGTCACATGTTTTCACCAGCCCAAACTAAGACACCTCAATAAGCTAAATGTGTTCTAAACTGGAGACCATGATTATTGGAATCAGCTAGGAGAACTTGGGCATAAGTGTCACCAATCAGCCCCACTAGGACTGGAGTTGCCCATCCCTGCTTTACATGACCAGAGAGGTAGAGGTGAAATGAGAGGATTTACTCAGCCAAAAATCTGTCTGCGTGAGATGAGCCCGTTTTTGTATTGGAGGTCTATGAGAGAGTGTCAAATTACGTGAGGCTTATTTGATCTAATAGAAGTTTCGTAATGTTTAGGCTGTTACAAATGTACTGCTATAAGTGGATGCATTCTGGCAACTTTGAGAAAAACAACTTAGTATCTGCCCTCTCATTGGCTAGAATGTTCCCACCTGATCACGCCTCCTCTCGCATGCCTTCCATCTTTGAGAACAGATATTTCCATTGTAATAGCAGTCACTCGACTATCTTGTCAATATAATAGATCATCTTTGACATGACACAGTCGACCCGTTCACCTAGAATCGTCCTCATTTTAGTTTTAGGAGCTGGAAATCGAGGCAGAGGAACCGCAACCCGAACGACAAGCACCAAGCAGGGCGTTGCCAAACGGGCCAGGGACACAGCGCCCTTGTCAGGGGAGGAGGAGTCTGAACACAGCGAGGCGGAGCCAACGCCCAGGAAGAGAGAGAGGAGGAAGAAGAGTGACGAGGATGAGGACGACGATGAGGAGGAGGTCCAGTCTAAAACAGTTGAGTGTATACTAACTATTGTGTGTGTGTATGTATGTATGTATGTTATGTATGTTATGTATGTGTACAGTGAGGGAAAAAAGTATTTCATCCCCTGATCAAATACTTTTGGTGTTTTTCAGAGTCAGTAGAAAGGCCTCTTTAGTGTCCTAAGTTTTCATAACTGTGACCTTAATTACTTACTTACATACATACATACATACATACATACATACAGTTGAAGTCGGAAGTTTACATACACTTAGGTTGGAGTCATTAAAACTCGTTTTTCAATCACTCCACAAATTTCTTGTTAACAAACTATAGTTTTGGCAAGTCGGTTAGGACATCTACTTAATTTTTCCAACAATTGTTTTACAGACAGATTATTTCACTTATAATTCACTGTATCACAATTCCAGTGGGTCAGAAGTTTACATACACTAAGTTGACTGTGCCTTTAAACTGCTTGGAATTGTGATAGGCTTCTGATAGGCTAATTGACATAGTTTGAGTCAATTGGAGGTGTACCTGTGGATGTATTTCAAGGCCTACCTTCAAACTGAGTGCCTCTTTGCTTGACATCATGGGAAAATCAAAAGAAATCAGCCAAGACCTCAGAGAAAAAATGGTAGACCTCCACAAGTCTGGTTCATCCTTGGGAGCAATTTCCAAACGCCTTAAGGTACCACGTTCATCTGTACAAACAATAGTACGCAAGTATAAACACCATGGGACCACGCAGCCGTCATACCGCTCAGGAAGGAGACGCGTTCTGTCTCCTAGAGATGAACGTACTTTGATGCGAAAAGTGCAAATCAATCCCAGAACAACAGCAAAGGACCTTGTGAAGATGCCGGAGGAAACAGGTACAAAAGTATCTATATCCACAGTAAAATGAGTCCTAAATCGACATAACCTGAAAGGCCACTCAGCAAGGAAGAAGCCACTGCTCCAAAACCACCATAAAAAAGCCAGACTACGGTTTGCAACTGCACATGGGGACAAAGATCGTACTTTTTGTAGAAATGTCCTCTGGTCTGATGAAACAAAAATAGAACTGTTTGGCCATAATGACCATCGTAATGTTTGGAGGAAAAAGGGGGCCTTGCAAGCCGAAGAACACCATCCCAACCGTGAAGCACGGGGGTGGCAGCATCATGCTGTGGGTGTGCATTGCTGCAGGAGGGACTGGTGCACTTCACAAAATAGATGGCATCATGAGGAAGGAAAATGATGTGGATATATTGAAGCAACATCTCAAGACATCAGTCAGGAAGTTAAAGCTTGGTCGCAAATGGGTCTTCCAAATGGACAATGACCCCAAGCATACTTCCAAAGTTGTGGCAAAATGGCTTAAGGACAACAAAGTCAAGGTATTGGAGTGGCCATCACAAAGCCCTGACCTCAATCCTATAGAAAATGTGTGGGCAGAACTGAAAAAGCATGTGCGAGCAAGGAGGCCTACTAACCTGACTCAGTTATACAAGCTCTGTCAGGAGGAATGGGCCAAAATTCACCCAATTTATTGTGGGAAGCTTGTGGAAGGCTACCTGAACCGTTTGACCCAAGTTAAACAATTTAAAGGCAATGCTACCAAATACTAATTGACTTCTGACCCACTGGGAATGTGATGAAAGAAATAAAAGCTGAAAGAAATAATTATCTCTACTAGTATTCTGACATTTCACATTCTTAAAATAAAGTGGTGATCCTAACTGACCTAAGACAGGGACTTTTTACTAGGATTAAATGTCAGGAATTGTGAAAAATTGAGTTTAAATGTATTTGGCTAAGGTGTATGTGAACATCCGACTTCAAGTGTGTATATGTATATGTATATGTATGTGTATGTATATGTATATGTATATATGTGTGTGTATATATACATACATACATACATACATACATACATACATACATACATACATACATACATACATACATACAGTGGGGAAAAAAAGTATTTAGTCAGCCACCAATTGTGCAAGTTCTCCCACTTAAAAAGATGAGAGAGGCCTGTAATTTTCATCATAGGTACATGTCAACTATGACAGACAAAATGAGAAAAACAATTCCAGAAAATCACATTGTAGGATTTTTTATGAGTTTATTTGCAAATTATGGTGGAAAATAAGTATTTGGTCAATAACAAAAGTTTCTCAATACTTTGTTATATACCCCTTGTTGGCAATGACACAGGTCAAACGTTTTCTGTAAGTCTTCACAAGGTTTTCACAAACTGTTGCTGGTATTTTGGCCCATTCCTCCATGCAGATCTCCTCTAGAGCAGTGATGTTTTGGGGCTGTCGTTGGGCAACACGGACTTTCAACTCCCTCCAAAGATTTTCTATGGGGTTGAGATCTGGAGACTGGCTAGGCCACTCCAGGACCTTGAAATGCTTCTTACGAAGCCACTCCTTCGTTGCCCGGGAGGTGTGTTTGGGATCATTGTCATGCTAAAAGACCCAGCCACGTTTCATCTTCAATGCCCTTGCTGATGGAAGGAGGTTTTCACTCAAAATCTCATGATACATGGCCCCATTCATTCTTTCCTTTACACGGATCAGTCGTCCTGGTCCCTTTGCAGAAAAACAGCCCCAAAGCATGAAGTTTCCACCCCCATGCTTCACAGTAGGTATGGTGTTCTTTGGATGCAACTCAGCATTCTTTGTCCTCCAAACACGATGAGTTGAGTTTTTACCAAAACGTTATATTTTGGTTTCATCTGACCATATGACATTCTCCCAATCCTCTTCTGGATCATCCAAATGCACTCTAGCAAACTTCAGACGGGCCTGGACATGTACTGGCTTAAGCAGGGGGACACGTCTGGCAATGCAGGATTTGAGTCCCTGGCGGAGTAGTGTGTTACTGATGGTAGGCTTTGTTACTTTGGTCCCAGCTCTCTGCAGGTCATTCACTAGGTCCCCCTGTGTGGTTCTGGGATTTTTGCTCACCGTTCTTGTGATCATTTTGACCCCACGGGGTGAGATCTTGCGTGGAGCCCCAGATCGAGGGAGATTATCAGTGGTCTTGTATGTCTTCCATTTCCTAATAATTGCTCCCACAGTTGATTTCTTCAAACCAAGCTGCTTACCTATTGCAGATTCCGTCTTCCCAGCCTGGTGCAGGTCTACAATTTTGTTTCTGGTGTCCTTTGACAGCTCTTTGGTCTTGGCCATAGTGGAGTTTGGAGTGTGACTGTTTGAGGTTGTGGACAGGTGTCTTTTATACTGATAACAAGTTCAAACAGGTGCCATTAATACAGGTAACGAGTGGAGGACAGAGGAGCCTCTTAAAGAAGAAGTTACAGGTCTGTGAGAGCCAGAAATCTTGCTTGTTTGTAGGTGACCAAATACTTATTTTCCACCATAATTTGCAAATAAATTCATTAAAAATCCTACAATGTGATTTTCTGGATTTTTTTTCCTCAATTTGTCTGTCATAGTTGACGTGTACCTATGATGAAAATGACCGACCTCTCTCATCTTTTTAAGTGGGAGAACTTGCACAATTGGTGGCTGACTAAATACTTATTTTCCCCACTGTATATATATATATACACTGCTCAAAAAAAACTGGGAACACTTAAATAACACATCCTAGATCTGAATGAATGAAATAATCTTATTAAATACTTTCTTCTTTAAATAGTTGAATGTGCTGACAACAAAATCACGCAAATGCCAAACGTCCTGCACGGTGTTGGGCTGTAAGCACAACCCCCACCTGTGGATGTCGGGCCCTCATACCACCCTCATGGAGTCTGTTTCTGACCGTTTGAGCAGACACATGCACATTTGTGTTCTGCTGGAGGTCATTTTGCAGGGCTCTGGCAGTGCTCCTCCTGCTCCTCCTTGCACAAAGGCGGAGGTAGCGGTCCTGCTGCTGGGTTGTTGCCCTCCTACGGCCTCCTCCACGTCTCCTGATGTACTGGCCTGTCTCCTGGTAGCGCCTCCATGCTCTGGACACTACGCTGACAGACACAGCAAACCTTCTTGCCACAGCTCGCATTGATGTGCCATCCTGGATGAGCTGCACTACCTGAGCCACTTGTGTGGGTTGTAGACTCCGTCTCATGCTACCACTAGAGTGAAAGCACCGCCAGCATTCAAAAGTGACCAAAACATCAGCCAGGAAGCATAGGAACTGAGAAGTGGTCTGTGGTCACCATCTGCAGAACCACTTCTTTATTGGGGGTGTCTTGCTAATTGCCTATAATTTCCACCTGTTGTCTATTCCATTTGCACAACAGCATGTGAAATTTATTGTCAATCAGTGTTGCTTCCTAAGTGGACAGTTTGATTTCACAGAAGTGTGATTGACTTGGAGTTACATTGTGTTGTTTAAGTGTTCCCTTTATTTTTTTGAGCAGTGTGTGTATATATATATATATATACACACACACACACAACCAGTCAAAAGTTTGGACACACCTACTCATTCAAGGGTTTTTCTTTATTTTTTACATTGTAGAGTAATAGTGAAGACATCAAAACTATGAAATAACACATATGGAATCATGTAGTAAACAAAAAAGTGTTAAATAAATCAAAATATATTTGAGATTCTTCAAATAGCCACCCTTTGCCTTGATGACAGTTTTGCACCGCTAGATCACAGGCTCTTATCCTCTCATGGCTCACATTGACTTGTATGTATTTACTTACAATCCATCAATCAACCAATCAATCTTTATGGTCCGAGAGGAAAATGTAGTTTGTAAAAAGAGTAGCCATAGGGCAATTTGGCGGGAATAAATGGTCCTGTGTGTTAGAAATGCACAGGGGAGTAATCTTTTTGGAGAAATTATTGCTTTGGATTAGAAAACGACTCCAGGCTACACTTGAATGTCTAAAACATTATAAAAAAGAATGGAACAAATTGTAATGGACATGTAAGCAGGATTTTGAAATAACTAAAATTTTTCCAACCCTCAAATTGATTTTGATGAACAAATCGGTACAAAAAAACACCTGTGCGGGCCTCTGTTGAATTTCAAAATTCCTCAAGAATACATCACTGAATCATCTTAGTGCATTTCCAGATGCTGGCGCATGATAAAACGAGATGAGGTACTATGAGAGTATTTCCTGTACCTTGTCAGATCTTCTACTCCATGATCCCCTCCCCAGTTGCCCCATCATAAAGACTTATTGTTCTGTGATGACCTGATAACACAACAAAGCACGTTGGCAGCTATTCTGCTAAAACAACTATTAATAGGTGTACTAGTAGTTTGGTTAGATAAGGGTCTTTAAAAGGCTTATGGGGACTGGGTAGTCATTAACTGAGCATTTTCCTCAGTAATATACTTGTGCCATGTAGCCCTGAAATGTCAAGGTTACTCAAGAATGGAATGGTAGATATTTTTGCGTGAAGTACCGGAGGGGCTGGTAGCTTTTTTCATGCGTCATCAACACCGAGGCATTGTGACCTTGCAATTTATCATCCATTCATTTGTAGAGTATGTGGCAGTGGCAATCGGTGCCGTTTAAGATCAGGGAGGACGATAAAATGTTTTATGAGTATGGCCTTATTTCTATTAGAGCATATTGGATGACTGTCATTCAAATTCCATTCACCCAGCTCAATGTAACATCGATAGGTTTAGGCTACGACATGATACTAGAATTTTCCCTATACCCATCATGAGGTTGCTACAACCTATGAATGAAAGTTTACAATGTAGGTGCACAGGTTGAGAGAGATTTGAGTAATCAAGGTGACAGACAATGACACATTCAATGCCGCCTTGCACAATCTTGCCTGCATCTAGCTGATCTAGGGTGTAATCATTAGTCCAACAGTTGCAAATGACAGTTTCTGTTGGACAAATTCAGGTATGTTAATCCCAGTTTCGTTCCATTTGATTCCGTTTAAGAAAAGTTTTTCAATAGGATCGGCGTAATGAATACACACCTGATCACACTCAAACACAGTTCACTTTAATAGCAGCCACATACAAACAGCATGATCCCTTTGATCGTTGGATAATTCCTTCTCGCATCTACACACTCTCCTCCTCTCACCTTTTCCCTTCGCTTGTGGACTTCAGTGCACAAGACATCAGCTGGCTGTGACCAGGCGAAAAAACCTTTCCAAGCCAAATCTTCATATCTTCATAACCGCTAAACGCTACACACAGCCTACATCGTTGTCACCATATTAGCTAACGTCAAGTCAACATAGCTACTAGACTAACGTGTTAGTTAACCCGCTACAATCATACAGTAAAGTCTACAGTTAGCAAGCAGTTTAGCAGTTACACCGGCGGGCCCTGGTGGCAATAAATGAATAAAACCAAAAGCATACCTTGACTTGTAAGAGTTCTAGTGTTGGATAGCCTCTCTCTATGAGTCAACAGCATTTTATGCACTGCAGCGCTAGCTAGCTGTAGCTTATGCTTTCAGTACTAGATTAGTTATCTGATCCTTTGATTGAGTGGCCAACATGTCAGTTCATGTTGAAAGAGCTCTGATAGGTTGGAGGACGTCATCCGGAAGTTGTCATAATTACTGTGTAAGTCTATGGAAGGGGGTGAGAACCACTAGCCTCTTAGGTTTATGTATTGCAGTCACTGTAACCAGAGGAGGACGGAAACTAACTGTCCTCCAGCTACACTATGGTGCTACCCTACAGAGTGCTGTTGAGGCTACTGTAGACCTTCATTGCAAAACAGTGTGTTGTAATCAATTATTTGGTGACGTGAATATAGCTAGTATAGTTTTGTCTAAAAATGACTATTTTTAAATTCACTGAGGATGGTCCTCCCTTTTGTTTGTTGTGTGTTGTTGGTTAATGTACAGTTACAGTATATGGTGTATCACTCCTCAGGCATTTAACGCCAGGCAGCAGGTGAAGCCTAGTAAAGTAGAGGAGAGCGAGGAGTCTGACCATTTTGACGTGGAGGAGGAGGACGATGGAGAGATGCGAAAAGGAGGAGGAGGAGAAGCTTCCACAGCGAAAGGCAGCAGCACTTCTACGTGCAGAGCGGAGGCCAGCGAGTCCGAGGACAGGGGGAGACAGCCTCCGAACGGTCAGAAGGTCAGCAAGGGGCCTCAGGAGTCAGGTGACGTTTCAGGCCCCGCCCAGTCCAAAGCTCGGCTCAGGACGACCTGCCCCTATGGAAAGGACTGTTACAGGTACATCCCCACATAACATTGTCTGAACAACAACTGTTAGAAATGTTTAAACTAGTACTTGAGAAGAACTGCACTTCTGAGAACATGAATTTAGGCCGGCAAATGTTCCAAGAAGTATTTGAATTCAAAGACATGCCATATTTGATGGATATTTTTATTTTATGTTGCTCTGGGTACTAAAGATGAGATAAGTGCACTTTAGCTATTATGCATGTTACAAAACAAATGTATTCTATCAAATTGGTTCCATGGCAGCTCTTCCTGATATCAAAGAACTGAACATGTGCAGTATGTTTTCCCCCCCAGATAGTTTGTCTCTTATCTAAGGTTTTGTTTATTTTCAAACCACTGATAGTTAACGTACCAGTCAAAAGTTTGGACGCACCTACTCATTCAAGGGTTTTTCTTTATTTTTACTATTTTCTACATTGTAGAATAAAAGTGAAGACATCAAAACTATGAAATAACACATGGAATCACGTAGTAACCAAAAAAGTGTTAAACAAATCAAAATATATGTTATATTTGAGATTCTTCAAATAGCCACCCTTTGCCTTGATGACAGCTTTGCACACTCTTGGCATTCTATCAACCAGCTTCACCTGGAATGCTTTTACAACAGTCTTGAAGGAGATCCCACATATGCTTAGCACTTGTTGGCTGTTTTTCCTTCACTCTGCCTTCTGACTCATCCCAAACTATCTCAATTGGGTTGAGGTTGGGGGATTGTGGAGGCCAGGTCATCTGATGCAGCATTCCATCACTCTCCTTCTTGGTAAAATAGCCCTTACACAGCCTGGAGGTGTGTTGGGTCATTGTCCTGTTGAAAAACAAATGATAGTCCCACTAAGCCCAAACCAGATGGGATGGCGTATCACTGCAGAATGCTGTGGTAGCCATGCTGGTTAAGTGTGCCTTTTTTAATTCTAAATAAATCACAGAAGGTGTCACCAGCAAAGCACCATCACACCTCCTCCTCCATGCTTTACGGTGGGAACCACACATGCAGAGATCATCCGTTCACCCACCGCGTCTCACACGGCGGTTGGAACCAAAAATCTCCAATTTGGACTCCAGACCAAAGGACAAATTTCCACCGGTCTAATGTCCATTGCTCGTGTTTCTTGTCCCAAGCAGGTCTCTTCTTATTATTGGTGTCCTTTAGTAGAGGTTTCTTTGCAGCTATATTTCACACTGTCCCCTCTGAACAGTTGTTGTTGAGATGTGTCTGTGACTTGAACTCTGAAGCATTTATTTGGGCTGCAATTTCTGAGGCTGGTAACTCTAATGAACTTATCCTCTGCAGCAGAGGTAACTCTGGGTCTTCCATTCCTGTGGTGGTCCTCATGAGAGCCAGTTTCATCATAGCGCTTGATGGTCTTTGCAACTGCACTTGAAGAAACTTTCAAAATTCTTGAAATGTTCTGTATTGACTGACCTTCATGTCTTAAAGTAATGATGGACTGTCGTTTCCTTTTGCTTATTTGAACTGTTCTTGCCATAATATGGACTTGGTCTTTTACCAAATAGGGATATCTTCTGTATACCCCCCTACCTTGTCACAGCACAACTGATTGGCTCAAATGGATTAAGGTGGAAAGAAATTCCACAAATTAACTTTTAAGAAGGCACACTTGTTAATTGAAATAAATTCCAGGTGACTACCTCATGAAGCTGGTTGAGAGAATGCTAAGAGTGTGCAAAGCTGTCAAGGCAAAGGGTGGCTACTTTGAAGAATCTCAAATATAAAATATATTTTGATTTGTTTAACACTTTTTTTGGTTACTACATGATTCCATATGTGTTATTTCATAGTTTTGATGTCTTCACTATTATTCTACAATTTAAGATAGTAAATTGGTAGTGTACGTGAAGCATGGGATAGCTACAGTATTCTCCAAGACGAGAGTTGCGTCCCAAATGGCACCCTATTCCTTTTATAGTGCACTACTTTTGACCAGGGCCGATTATGTGAATAGGGTGCTATTTGGGACGTACACAAGGATTAGCCTAGATGGGGCCTCAGCTCTTCAAAGAATACCAATAAAAACGGGATCGACCATAACTTTCAGTGAGTTTTAATAGCGAGCTTTCAATGATTTTCTTCTCAAAATTGTTATTTCTATCAAAGGAAAAACCCAGTCCACTTCCAAGAATGCAGTCACCCCGGCGACAGCGACTACGAGGAGGATTCCGCCAAAGACGAAGAGGAGGAAGAGGAGGACGCGGACCGACCTGAGTGTCCGTACGGCACAGACTGCTACAGGTAGGACGCACACCACAATGTAGTCACCATTACAGGATAAAAGAGACTGGTAATCGTGTCTCAATACCATTATTGTCAGTAATGGCAGACATCAGGGAAAAAAGTAGCCGAATAGCTCCTACAATTTCAACAGGGAAAGAGTAAATAACCTATTATTATAGCCAGATCTTCCCTGTAAAAGTGGTGTTTTGACCTAAATGGAACTTTCTGGATACAGAAAGGTTAAATAATAGAATAAGCCAGCAATCATAGGACTCGGATGACAGGAGAGTGTCTGAGAGGACTCAATGTGTTGGCCTCAAGTGTTTGAGCAACAGGAGAGTCTGACATTTTTAGCCTCATTGGCATTGCACAAAGCTAGTACCTTGGCCTTGGTAGTAAATCAAATGTAATTTTCCATGTTTTCTTTCCAGGAAAAACCCTCTTCACTGGAAGGAATACAAACACACCAAGAAGACACGAGGTATGTTAATTTATACCTGCGTGAGAAAGACATGCTAATCTCTCACCATCCCCCAAGTGTGTTTTTGGTTCCATTTTTGGGTCCTCTTCAATGCAGAAAATAATCAGCCGTAAATCAAATGAATCCCAACTGGTATGCAGAGCAGAGAGAAAGCAGAAACATAATAGAAACCTTTAATATGAAGCAGATGCCCAACAATCTTATCTGGGCTATTGGATTGTTCGTTTTTACCTTGCAAGATTTAGTCAGACAGCGATGTGTATGCATATCCATCCACTGTAGCACTAGTGAATACACTGTACAAACCCATAATCCACATTCCCCTCCAGAGTTTAAAGAAGCAAAAACGATTAAACCAATTGCCCTCCGTTTCTCTGACGTGACATCAGCAGGATCTACAAACTAATTGGGAAACATTGACTTTCTGTAAGGGAGGTGTGTAACTCAATTTGTATTGCCTCTCAGCTTACAGACTCATAGTTATGGTATTGAACATAGCTGCCATGACCAGAAACCTGGAGTAGGGTGAAGTTGCGCCTAGACACTGATCTTGGGTCAGTTTAGCATTTTCCCCACTAATGGATAAGGTAAGGATTGGGGAAGGGGTTGCTAATCCTAGATCAGGGGTGGGCAAACTTTTTGGCTCGAGGGCCACATTGGGATTTCGAAATTCATTGGAGGGCTGCGCAGATTTTTTTAAAACCAATTTGTTTGTCAAAATCCATTTCCATTATCATTTATATTTATAATTAAAGTAATCAAAGAAGTCATTATCTAGTTTTTCAAAAGTATATGTAATCCGATTACAATACTTTTGCTGAGAACAGTTTTTTTGTAATCACATTACATGTAATCAGTTCCTCCCCAACCCTGGTAGGTCATCAGGTGAACAGTCTCCCCAAGTCTGTCTACACTGTAGGCAGTTCAGTATTACCACACCAACACTAGAATACAAATTTTTCCCTCTTCAGAGTGGTAGGGAACATTTGATCCCCCTCAAGTACTGGTGGGGGATCCCATTTGAAATACAAGTCAAACTACTCAGCCGTGACCCTGTAGATTGGAACAACTGCAGTGATGAAAAGATAATTGCCATCTTATATTATTGCAAGTGCTGTATCTGTACAATAGGAGTACCGAATGTCCCCCACACACTTATATATTCATGAACATGATATGCAATCGTCTTGCTGCCTTGCATACATATTTACACAGATGGCATATGCAGGGATAACTTAATAGCTATTTAATGTGTGATACCTATTTGAATCCTGTTATGAGTGAATGCAATAAAATACCGTTAGCCGTGCTGTTTTTGTGGAACGTACCATATCATATTGATAAAGACACAACCGATGTCTTGTGCTAGCATCAATGGATTATACAGCACGTTAATAATACTAGAAATGGTCGTTAATAATGCTATACAATCCCTTCTGCAGCAAAAAAGCCAGTATCATACAACAACGATGATGATGATGATGATGAGTTTGGGGACGACGACAGCTTCATCAATGATGATAGCGAGGACATTGGTGAAGACTCTGACTATGAGCCACCTGACTCAGACGACAGTGGCAAGGAGGACCTCAAAAGACTCAAGAAAGAAGCCAAGGCATTCACAAAGCCGAAATGAACTATTGGCTTAAACTGGACGAATCTCCCCTTACCTGCATGCTATTTAAGTGGGGCTGAAGCGCGTTTGGGTATACCTTTTTTCCTCTATTCAAACACACTTGGAATCCAGCAGGTCTAGAATCTCGAATAATATTAGTCCCTGTGCTGGGAAAATACAGTCAGCAATTTACCCCATCAGTTGGGAAGAATCAATAATGGGATTCTTGACTGATTTAGATTGTTTGTCTATGATGATGTCATATTGCTGACTTTACCTTTTTAAAAGTGATTGAATTTATGTGTGATACACAATGATACTTTCTTGGATAGTAATTCATCACTAGCATTTTTGAGGTGTAGGAAATCTTGGTTATTTTTTTAATTATTTTTTTAAACTTCCTTTAAAAATCATTGATCAGTGCCTTCAGAAAATATTCACACCCCTTGACTTTTTTCACATTTTGTTGTTACAAAGTGGGATTAAAATAGATTAAATTGTCATTTTTTGGTCAACGATCTACACAAAATGTTCTGTAATTGAAAAGAAAAATTGTAGATTTTTTTTTTTATTAATGAAAAGAATCAGTACATGTTAAACACCTTTTGGGTGTGAATTGTTTTGGGTAAGTCTCAAGAGCTTTGCACACCAGGATTGTGTAATATTTGTTCATTATTCTTTTAAAAAATGATTCAAGCTCTGTCAAGCCATTTTCAAGTATTGCCATAGATCTTCAAGCAGATTTAAGACAAAAATGTAATTAGGCCACTCAGGAACGTTCAATGTCTTCTTGGTAAGCAACTCCAGTGTAGATTTGGCCTTATGTTTTAGGTTATTGTCCTGCTGAAAGGTGAATTCATCTCCCCGTGTCTGTTGGAAAGCAGACTGAACCAGGTTTTCCTCTAGGATTTTGCCTTTGCTTAGCTCTATTCTCTTTCTTTTTATCCTGAAAAACTCCCTAGTCCTTGCTGATGATAAGCATATCCATAACATGATGCAGCCACCACCATGCTTGAAAATACGAAGAGTGGTACTCAGTGACGTGTTGAATTTTCCCCAAACATAACACTTTGTATTCAGGACAAAAGTTAGTGTCTTTGCCACATTTTTCACAGTATTACTTTAGTGTCTTGTTGCAAACAGGATGCATGTTTTGGAATAATTGTATTCTGTACAGGCATCCTCCTTTTCACTCTGTTTTAATGGCCTCATGGTGAAATCCCTGAGTAGTTTCCTTCCTCTCCAGCAACTGAGTTTGCAATGACACCTGGATCTTTGTAGTGACTGGGTGTATTGATACACCATCCAAAACCTAATTAATAACTTCACCATGCTCAAAAGGATATTCTGCTTTATTTTATTTTCTTACCCATTTACCAATCGGTGACATTTGTGAGGAATTGAGAAACCTCCCCGGTCTTTGGGATTGAATCTGTGCTTTAAATTCACAACTCAACTGAGGGATGTTACAGATGATTGTATACGTGGGGTACAGAGACGGGCTAGTCATTCAAAAATTATGTTAACCACTATTATTACAGACGGTGAGTCCATGCAACTTATGTGATTTGGTAAGCAAATGTTTACTCCTGAACTTATTTAGGCTTGTCATCGCAAAGGGGTTGAATACTTATTGACTCAAGCCATTTCAGCTTTTTATTTTTAATTAATTTGTGAAACATTATGGGGTATTGTGTGTAGATCAGTGACATAAAATGTAGTTATTTAATCCATTTTAAATTCAGGCTGTAACACAACAAAATGTGGAAGAAGTCCAAGGGATGTGAATACTTTCTGAAGGCATTATAAATAATGTATTATAGCAGTAGTTATGTGTTTAATTGACAGTTTGTCATGATTTTTATGCTCAATGCCAGAGTCATGTTTTTCTACAGTAAATATGCTTTTGTAAAACAATATTCATTGTCTGTCTCAATGTAGAAAAATACACAAGATGGGAATGCAGTTCTACATTAGTTTGAATATGTTTGTTGTATGCTGAATATTAGTTTCAGTTTTCACTTGGTCACTGTAAAGCATTCTGAACCTGACACATTCACTTCCTTATTCATGGTTCCAATTACATTATCACCTCTGGGATCATGAGAACCCAGAGTGTAATACAGTGTTTAATTATACATGTTTTTTTTTGTGAGCAAATTTTGATGTATTTTGTCTTTTTTTTTTCATTGGGCAGGTTTACAGGTACAATCTTCACTCATATATTTTCATATATTCAGTTCATTTCACATTTTCATTTATAATTTTCCATATCTTTTTCTGTTGTACCTTTTGAGCTGCCACTCCAAGTATACATGTTAAAAATGCTTCAGTTACTGGACATGAGGGAGTTGATTGAGTTGTAAAATAATTCATAAGGACATATTCTATGCGACCGATTTCTCATTCGCACGCTTTAAGCTTTTCCCTGTGTGAAGTAAATGTCTTCTGTGGAGTGACATTTCTGGGAATTACCTTTTCACAAGGGATGAGAAGGGTGTATTTTTTTATTTTTTGCCAACATCCAGTTCGACCGCTCAGTTTGTGATCCAATCCGCATGTATTCATTAATTAACAAAAACACAGCAAGACTGCCTCATGTTTATCACCAGGCAGTGGTTTTAATAACGCCTCCCTCACAATTCACCCTCTTTTGACAACATTACAAAAACAGGTAAACACAGCTCCATACATTCTACAAATCTATTCATAAATGTTCATAAGAAACTGGAAAATAGATAAAAAGTTGAAAATACTGAAATTATCCTAATTGGCATGTTCTCCTTTTCACATTTTCTGAAACCTGCTGGAAAAACATACATAATGGCAGGTTGTTCGATTCTTATTACTAATTTGAGCCTAGATGTGGTAAGGGTTCTGACTTGAATTACTGCAAATGCCAAGTGCATGTCTCATAACAAGTACAAGCTAACTGCAGAAGACCCTCCTGTCTCGTAGCATAACAAGCAAGGCAACAAAAAAAAATATTATGCTATTACAAATGTTAGTGCCCCTATGTATGGCGCTACCATATGAAAATGTTTACAGCAATTCTGTAAACAAGAAAGAAAAATTGGTAGGCAACAACAGTGACGCTTTCTATAATTGATTTACTCATAAAATATGCTTTTGATTCAACCTAATGGTTTATAGTTATCGTCATCCTTGAGATCCCAAAAGGTAGGAGAGAGAACTCAAAGTAGCCTGAGGAATTTCAACCCCAAAATGAATCTGGTGGTTTCAAGACTTCAAATCACATTTTTATTTCACCCTCTACTTGTATCATTAGTGAATTTCTTTCAGCCATTTATTTGAGATTACAGATGAAAACTGAACTTAATTGATAGCGAGAGAGAAGGAGCGACGACGTCACCAAAAATATCCTCCCATGCTTTTGAAGCTGATCTGGGACCAGCACCAACTAGCAGTGGTTATTTCCTCCCAATCTCACTCCTCCTGTCACATGCCAGCCTGTACAGTGTGACCCCTCTGATAGCCATTGTCAAATAAAATACAATTGTATTTGTCACGTGCCGAATCCAACGGGTTTAGACCTTACCGTGAAATGCTTATTGGTATTGTGCCAATTTGGTAGCTGGCTTGGTAGACTGATACTTTAATTATGGGGTTACGTTCTTTGTTAATGGTGCACCACCACTGTATTCTCCACTTGGTCTCATGATTACCTGCCCTAAGAGCACTGTCGTGTATGTGCTGGTGGGGAATGGCATGTTAGAAAATGTCAAAGTAAAGTAATGTCTGGATTTGTGAATGGAATGTTATTCAATCATGTGTTTTGAGAGTATGTATGGTAAAAAAGTGTCTGAAACAAGAAGGCATGTCTTAGATTAATTAATTAACTTTCCTAACTCTTAATTGTCTACCTAGCCTCACGCCACAATAGATGTATTTTAGATTCTTCGATTGGATAAATCTGCTAGTTTCTCTTGGATGTTTTATTTTTTTTTAATTAGAATCGAGAGCACTCTTATTATTATTTCAAAACTATGTTGGACATTTCATATACAAACGTGTATTATAAAGCACTATAAACTGATCAATTATTTATTGTAAGACAGAGAGACTTGAAATAACCACCTTAAATAACCTGTTTGTTTAGTAACCATGATTTCATGTAATCAAAACTCTTGAATAAATACAGGCAAAATAATTTCAAAGTCTAATGCCCTCCTCGTGAGTGATTCCACATTGTGAAAAATTCTAATTCCATTAAACTTTCACGTTTGTCAAAATGGCCTCCATGGTAGCAGTGACAATGTAAGGCGTTGTGCCATTATGAACTAAGTTATCAACGTGGCAGGACATTGTCACTCTGTGTTAAGGCTGCACAATTAATCAAATTCGCATCAAAATCGCAATATTGACGTGCAATATCCGTATCGCAGAAGCATGCAATATTTTCAAAGGCCACTCAGCTGCGTGTAATGTACGTTTTTATAGTTTACTCCATTTGACATCTCTCTCTTGTGACTACTTCCGACATACAAAGCCCCTCCCCCTGTCACTCGAGCAGCGCAGTTCTTCCTCCTCGCAGGTTGCATGCTGTTAGGTCAAATGCAGTCAACACATTGTTCCAAACAACGATGCTGCTTTTCACTTTTCTTCTTAATATAAATCATTTTATTTCTACAGTTCACCCAAGTGTTTTGATCTACACTACCGGTCAAAAGTTTGGACACATCTACTCATTCAAAAGTTTTTATTTATATTTACAATGTTTTACATTGTAGAAAAATTGTGAAGACATCAAACCTATGAAATAACACATATGGAATCATGTAGTAACCAAAACCGTTTTAAATAAATCCAAATATATTTAACATTTCAGATTCTTCAAATAGCCACCCTTTGCCTTGATGACAGCTTTGCACACGCTTGGCATTCTCTCAACCAGCTTCATGAGGTAGTCACCTGGAATGCATTTCAATTAACAGGTGTGCCTTCTTAAAAGTTAATTTGTGGAATTTCTTTCCTTAATGGGTTTGAGCCAATCGGTTGTGTTGTGACAAGGTATACAGAAGATAGCCCTATTTGGTAAAAGACCAAGTCCATATTATGGCAAGAACAGCTCAAATAAGCAAACGACAGTCCATCATTACTTTAAGACGTGAAGGTCAGTCAATACGGAAAATGTCAAGAACTTTGAAAGTTTCTTCAAATGCAGTCGCAAAAGCCATCAAGCGCTATGATGGAATGGAAGACCCAGAGTTACCTCTGCTGCAGAGGATAAATTCATTAGAGTTACCAGCCTCAGAAATTGCAGCCCAAATAAATGCTTCACAGAGTTCAAGTAACAGACACATCTCAACATCAACTGTTTAGAGGGGACTGTGTGAATCAGGCCTTCATGGTCGAATTGCTGCAAAGAAACCACTACTAAAGGACACCAATAAGAAGAAGAGACCTGCTTGGGCGAAGAAACACGAGCAATGGACATTAGACCGGTGGAGATTTTTGGTTCAAACCGCCGTGTCTTTGTGAGACGCGGTGTGCGTGAACGGATGATCTCCACATGTGTAGTTCCCACCGTAAAGCATAGAGGAGAAGGTGTTATGGTGTGGGGGTGCTTTGCTGGTGACACTGTATGTGATTTATTTAGAATTCAAGGCACACTTAACCTGCATGGCTACCACAGCATTCTGCAGCGATACACCATCGCATCTGGTTTGGGCTAAGTGGGACTATCATTTGTTTTTCAACAGGACAATGACCAAACACACCTCCAGGCTGTGTAAGGGCTATTTGACCTAGAAGGAGAGTGATGGAGTGCTGCATCAGATGACCTGGCCTCCACAATCCCCCGACCTCAACCCAATTGAGATGGTTTGGGATGAGTCGGACCGCAGAGTGAAGGAAAAGCAGCCAACAAGTGCTCAGCATATGTGGGAACTCCTTCAAGACTGTTGGAAAAGCATTCCAGGTGAAACTGGTTGAGAGAATGCCAAGAGTGTGCAAAGCTGTCATCAAGGCAAAGGGTGGCATTTTGAAGAATCTCAAATATAAAATATATTTTGATTTGTTTAACACTTTTTTGGTTACTACATGATTCCATATGTGTTATTTCATAGTCTTCACTATTATTCTACAATATAAAAAATAATAAAAATTAAGAAAAATGCTTGAATGAGTAGGTGTGTCCAAACTTGACTGGTACTGCTTCACAGAGTTCAGGTAGCAGAGTTCAGGTAGCTTAGTGGGTAAGAGCGTTGTGCTAGTAACCGAAAGGTCACTGGTTCTAATCCCCGAAGCCGACTAGGTGAAAAATCTGTCGATGTGCCCTTAAGCAAGGCGCTTAACCCTAATTGATCATGTAAGTCGCTCTGGATAAGAGTGTCTGCTAAATGACTAAAATGTAAATGTACTGTATGTCAAATTGCAATCGCAATATTTGGTTAAGAAATCTCTATTTGATTTTTTGCCTTTATCGTGCAGCCCTACTCTGTGTCAACAGTCTGGACCTCTTGTCCAATGCCAAACCGTTCCCTTGACTCAATCTCATATCTCACCCTTTTGGATCTTAAAGAACGGTAAAAGTGTGCAACATGCCTGAATCCACTTGGTCTACTACTGATTCTATCCAAGCCTTTCCACAGAGACGGTCATCTCAGGATCAGGCCTCTATCTCAGGCGTGTGCACTCTACATCCTCTGTCACGCGTAAAGACGAGGTGTGCTCATCCGCCGTCTTTCCTGCTGCACATTTGATAGACTTCCAGCGCAGCCTGGTCACCGTCCGCATGCACTTGGCGTTGTTGCGGACGTTCACGAAACACAGCGTGTTGATGACCCCGTTGCTCATGGCGATGCACTCGATAATGTAGAAGGCCACCAGGGAGTTCCTGTCCCTGGAGATCAGGGTGGGGTGGAAGTCCCGCACCAGTGTGAAGCCGTAGTACGGCGCCCAGCAGAGCACGTAGGCAGTCAGCACCAGAATCAGCACCACCACCGTCCTCCGCCGCCTGTGCAGCCGCTTCCGGATCTGCTCTGTCTGGAAGCCAGGCACGCTCTTGAACCACAGCTCCCGCAAGATCCTGGCGTAGCACAGGGCCATGACAGCCACGGGCCCGGCGAACTCCAGGGCGAAGATGAAGAGGAAGTAGGAGCGGTAGTAGAGCTGGTGGTCCACAGGCCAGATCTGGGCGCAGAAGGTCTTGTGGCTCTGACTGGAGATGTGCGGGTATGTGGTCTCGGAGGCAAAGTAGGCAGAGGGGATGGAGATGACTAAGGGTACAATCCACACGCCCAGAATCAGGCTGTAGGCTGTCTGGTAATTCATGCGAGGCTTCATAGGGTGGACGATGGCCATGTACCTGGGAACACAAGGAAAAGACAGACAAACAATGGAAAGAAACCAGTTGGAAGGTTTGAGTTATGAGTGTCAAGGTGTTTTATGTCAAGCTTTAAATGCCAGGGAGTTGGAAGACAAAGTGATCTCTCTGAGGTTATTGGATGATCTTGGACAATCTTGGAAAATCTGTCACAATGTAGAACTTGATTGATGGGACTGTTAACAAGGGAAAATTATTAATATCCAGAACCTGAAATTATATTATGGAACTTACGGTCTCTTGGCTTCCTACCAAACCCTGCACAGAGCAATAATAGGGAATTTGGAAATGCTTTAGCATTTTGAGATGACGGGAGATTATCTATCTTCATAAATAGATAGATGTGGTCCTCTGTAGCTCAATTGGTAGAGCATGGCGCTTGTAACGCCAGGGTAGTGGGTTCGATCCCCGGGACCACCCATACGTATAAATGTATGCACACATGACTGTAAGTCGCTTTGGATAAAAGCGTCTGCTAAATGGCATATTATTATAAATATAACTAAAAGCAGGTGATGGATCTTCGGTGGGGAACCCATTGGTGTTGCTCAATTGCTCTTTCTTCACTGGGAATGTTATGTTACCACAGGACATGGCTATCTGTCATTGTTATAAAACAAATACTTTGCTATGTCATATCTTAGTTACACCTGATAAAGATGTATATTCCTATTCATGCATTAAATTTGCTTTCTGTGATGACAGTAAGGTGATTTTCTTATCTAGGTTAAGTATTGTTGCTTTCCACCTTTTTTTGGTCATTATTCATTTTCCTACCTATCCTACAGCATGCAGCTAGCAATGCTATCTGACTTCACCATTTTGGAGGGAACTTAACAGCATGATGCAACTTGCAAAACTTTGTTTCGACTGGCTTTTGATCTAATTTGGAGTGAAATTAAAATAAGTAAATTGATGTGATGATAGCAGATTAACTGTTACACTCATGTTCAAAGGTTTCCAGTCTATGTTTGCTGGCATGTATCGTGAGTGGTAACAGGACCCTGCACAGCTTCTTCCCCAAGCCATAAGACTGCTAAATAGTTAGTTAAATAGTTAACCAACTAGCTACCCGGACTATCTGCATTGACCCTTTTTGCACTAACCTTTTTGACTCATCACATACGCTGCTGCTACCGTTTATTATCTGTCACTTTATTTCTAGTTATATGTACATACAGTGCAAGTATTCAGACCTTTCCCTTTTTCCACATTTTGCTATTCTAAAATGGATTAAATCATTTTTTCCCCCTCATCAATCTACACACAATACCCCATAATGACAAAGTAAAAACAGCTTTTTATAACTTTTTGCTAATTTATTAAAAATAATCAACAGAAATACCCTATTTACATAAGTATTCAGACCCTTTGCTATGAGACTCGAAATTGAGCTCAGGTGCATCCTGTTTCCATTGATCATCCTTGAGATGTTTCTACAACTTGATTGGAGTCCACCTGTGATAAATTCAATTGATTGGACATGATTTGGAAAGGCACAAACCTGTCTATATACAGTAAGGTCCCACAGTTGACAGTGTATGTCAGAGCAAAAACCAAGCCATGAGGTCGAAGGAGTTGTCCGTAGAGCTCCGAGACAAGATTGTGTCGAGGCACAGATCTGGGGAAGGGTACCAAAAAATGTCTGCAGCATTGAAGGTCCCCAAGAACACAGTGGCCTCCATCATTCTTAAATGGAAGACGTTTGGAACCACCAATGGTACCCATGTAGCCAAGTTATCTTTACTCATTGTGTATTTATTATTACTTTTATTATTACATATTTTACTTTTCTATTATTTCTCTATTTTCCTTCTCTCTGTATTGTTGGGAAGGGCCCCTAAGTAAGCATTTCACTGTTTGTCTACACCTGTTGTTTACTAAGCATGTGACGAATAAGATTTGATTTGATGTTGCATGCATGTATTTTTACATAAACTGTTTACAACCACCTAAAAATAGGACGCTCATTGCCATGAACACATCACGCATACACACATAGAGGCTTATGAGGGAGCACAAACATGACAAATATCATCCTGTCACACCAACGGTTGAAGATGAGCACTGATGAACACACATCAGTGTTGGCCTGAGGATATGAGAGCACTGAACATGTGTGTGGGTTGACATGTTTACTTTGTAACTATTCAGGGTTACAAATAAGATATGTTCTTATTAATAATAATAATAATAATAATAATAATAATAATAATTGATTGCATTTATATATTTCCAGATGCTCAAAGTGCAAATATACTGTATTATATGTTGCTAGGAAAGTAGGTCAAATATGTGTGTCACCTGAGGTTCATGACAGCAAATTTCAATTGACCAAAAACATGTTTTTGTCTTTTGAGCTTCTAGTCATGAAATCTATGCAGCCTACTTAATCACTTTTTATAGCTACTGTTTACAGGCCTCCTGGGCCATATACATCATTCCTCACTGAGTTCCCTGAATTCCTATCGGACATTGTAGTCATGGTAGATAATATTCTAATTTTTGGCAATATTCACATGGAAAAGTCCACAGACCCACTCCAAATGGCTTTCGGAGCCATCATCGACTCAGTGGGTTTTGTCAAACATGTCTCCGGACCTACTCATTGCCACAGTCATACCCTGCATCTAGTTTTGTCCCGTGAAATAAATATTATGGATCTAAATGTTTTTCCTCATAATCCTGGACTATCGGACCACCATTTTATTACGTTTGCAATCGCAACAAATAATCTGCTCAGACCCCAACCAAGGATCATCAAAATCTGTGCTATAAATTCTCGAACAACCCAAAGATTCCTAGATGCCCTTCCAGACTCCCTCCACCTACCCAAGGACGTCGGAGTACAACAATCTGTTTACCACCTAACTGAGGATCTTAATTTAATCTTGCGTAATACCCTAGATGCAATCGCACCCCTAAAAACAAAAAAACATTTGTCACAAGAAATCTGCTCCCTAGTACACAGAAAATACCAGAGCCCTGAAGCAAGCTTCCAGAAAATTGGAACGGAAATACAGGAAAAGTGGTGCGTGCATATGTATTCACCCCCTTTGCTATGAAGCCCCTAAATAAGATCTGGTGCAACCAATTACCTTCAGAAGTCACATAATTAGTTATTTAAAGTCCACCTGTGTGCAATCTAAGTATCACATGATCTATCACATGATCTCAGTATATATACACCAGTTCTGAAAGGCCCCAGAGTCTGCAACACCCCTAAGCAAGGGGCACCACCAAGCAAGCGGCACCATGAAGACCAAGGAGCTCTCCAAACAGGTCAGGGACAAAGTTGTGGAGAAGTACAGATCAGGATTGGGTTATAAAAAAATATCAGAAACTTTGAACATCCCACGGAGCACCATTAAATCCATTATAAAAAAAATGGAAAGAATATGGCACCACAACAAACCTGCCGAGAGGGCCGCCCACCAAAACTCACGGACCAGGCAAGGAGGGCATTAATCAGAGAGGCAACAAAGAGACCAAAGATAACCCTGAAGGAGCTGCAAAGCTCCACAGCGGAGATTGGGGTATCTGTCCATAGGACCATTTTAAGCCGTACACTCCACAGAGCTGGGCTTTACGGAAGAGTGGCCAGAAAAAAGCCATTGCTTAAAGAAAAAAATAAGCAAACACATTTGGTGTTCGCCAAAAGCAATGAAGGAGACTCCTCAAACATATGGAAGAAGGTACTCTGGTCAGATGAGACTAAAATTGAGCTTTTTGGCCATCAAGGAAAACGCTATGCTGGCGCAAACCCAACACCTCTTATCACCCTGAGAACACCATCTCCACAGTGAAGCATGGTGGTGGCAGTATCATGCTGTGGGGATGTTTTTCATCGGCAGGGACTGGGAAACTGGTCAGAATTGAAGGATTGATGGATGGCGCAAAATACAGGGAAATTCTTGAGGGAAACCTGTTTCAGTCTTCCAGAGATTTAAGACTGGGATGGAGGTTCACCTTCCAGCAGGACAACGACCCTAAGCGTACTGCTAAAGCAACACTTGAGTGGTTTAAGGGGAAACATTTAAATGTCTTGGAATGGCCTAGTCAATGCCCAGACCTCAATCCATTTCAGAATCTGTAGTATGACTTAAAGATTGCTGTACACCAGCGGAACCCATCCAACTTGAACGAGCTGGAGCAGTTTTGCCTTGAAGAATGGCCAAAAATCCCAGTGGCTAGATGTGCCAAGCTTATAGAGACATACCCCAAGAGACTTGCAGCTGTAATTGCTGCAAAAGGTGGCTCTACAAAGTATTGACTTTGGGGGGGTGAATAGTTATGCACGTTTAAGTTTTCAGTTTTTTTGTCTTACTTCTTGTTTGTTTCACAATAACAAATATTTTGCATCTTCAAAGTGGTAGGCATGTTGTGTAAATCAAATGATACAAACCCCACCAAAAAACATTTTAGTTCCAGGTTGTAAGGCAACAAAATAGGAAAAATGCCAAGGGGGGTGAATACTTTCGTAAGCCACTGTATTTTTACAACCGAATTGAGGAGAATAAGAACAATCCAAAATTTCATTTTGATACTGTTGCAAAGCTAACTAAAAAGCAGCATTCAACAAGAGAGGATAGCTTTCACTTCAGCAGTGATAAATTCATTAACTTCTTTGATGAAAAGATCATGATCATTAGAAAGCAAATTACGGACTCCACTTTGAATCTGCATATTTCTCCAAAGCTCAGTTGTCCTGAGTCTGCACAGAACTGCCAGGACCTAGGATCAAAGGAGACACTCAAGTTTTTTTTATTCTGTATCTCTTGACACATTCAGAAAAATAGTAATGGCCTCTAAACCGTCAAGCTGCATACTGGACCCTATTCCAACTGAACTACTGAAAGAGTTACTTCCTGTGCTTGCCCCTCCTATTGTGAACATAATAAATGTCTCCCTATCCACTGGATGTGTACCAAACTCACTAAAAGTGGCAGTAATAAAGCCTCTCTTGAAAAAGGCAACCCGTGATCCGAAAAATTTAAAAACGTCCGTTTTAGGACCACTATTGTTTGCACTATATATTCTACCTCTTGGTGATGTCATTCGGAAACACAATGTCAACTTTCACTGCTATGTGGATGACACACAGCTGTACATTTCGATGAAACGTGGTGAAGCCCCAACATTGCCTACCCTGGAAGCCTGTGTTTCAGACATAAGGAAATGGATGGCAGCAAATGTTTTACTTTTAAACTCAAACAAAACAGAGATGCTAGTTCTAGGTCCCAAGAAACAAAGAGATCTGCTGTTGGATCTGACAATTAATCTTGATGGTTGTACAGTTGTCTCAAATAAAACTGTGTAGGACTTCGGCGTTACTCTGGACCCTGATCTCTCTTTTGACGAACATATCAAGAATATTTCAAGGACAGCTTTTTTTCATCTTCGTAACATGGCAAAATTCAGAAACGTTTTGTCCAAAAATGATGCAGAAAAACGAATCCATGCTTTTGTCACTTCTAGATTAGACTACGGCAATGCTCTACTCTCCGGCTACCCGGATAAAACACTAAATCAACTTCAGTTTGTGCTAAATACGGCTGCTAGAATCTTGACTAGAACCCCAAAATGTTATCATATTACTCCAGTGCTAGCCTCTCTACATTGGCTTCCTGTTAAGGCTAGGGCTGATTTCAAGGTTTTACTGCTAACCTACAAAGCATTACATGGGCTTGCTCCTACCTATCTCGCCGATTTGGTCCTGCTGTACATACCTACACGTACGCTACGGTCACAAGACGCAGGCCTCCTTATTGTCCCTAGAATTTCTAAGCAAAGAGCTGAAGGCAGGGCTTTCTCCTATAGAGCTCAATTTTTATGTAATGGTCTGCCTATCCATGTGAGAGACGCAGACTCAGTCTCAACCTTTACGTTTTTCCTGAAGACTCATCTCTTCAGTTGGTCCTATGATTGAGTGTAGTCTAGCCCAGGGGTGTGAAGCTGAACAGCAAGGCACTGGAGTGCCAAACCACCCTTGCTGTCTCTGCCTGGCCGGCTCCCCTCTCTCCACTGGGATTCTCTGCCTCTGACCCTATTACGGGGGCTGAGTCACTGGCTTACTTGTGCTCTTCCATGCCGTCCCTAGGAGGGGTTCGTCACTTAAGTGAGTTGAGTCACAGACGTGATCTTCCTGTCCGGTTTTGTGCCCCCTCAGGCTTGTGCGGTGGAGGAGATCTTTGTGGGCTGTACTCAGGTCTGTTGATATCCCTCTAGTGGTGTTGGGGCTGTGCTTTGGCAAAGTGGGTGGGGTTATATCCTGCCTGGTTGGCCCTGTTCGGGGGTATCGTCCCCCGACCCACCCGTCTCAGTCTCCAGTATCTATGCTGCAATAGTCTATGTGCCGGGGGGCTAGGGTCAGTCTGTTATATCTGATGTAATTCTCCTGTCTTTACTGGTGTCCTGTGTGAATTTAAGGATGCTCCCTCTAATTCTCTCTCTCTCCCTCTCTCCCTCCCCTCCAGGAGGACATGAGCCCTAGGATCATGCCTCAGGACTACCTGGCCTGATGACTCCTGGCTGTCCCCAGTCCACCTGGTCGTGCTGCTGCTCCAGTTTCAACTGTTCTGCCTGTGGCTAGGGAACCCTGACCTGTTCACCAGACGTGCTACCTTGTCCCGGACCTGCTGTTTTCGACTCTCTCTCTACCGCATCTGCTGTCTCGACCTCTGAATGTTTGGCTATGAAAAGCCAACTGACATTTATTCCTGAGGTACTGACCTGTTGCACCCTCTACAACCACTGTGATTATTATTTGACCCTGCTGGTCATCTATGAACGTTTGAACACCTTGAAGAACAATCTGGCCTTAAATGGCCATGTACTCTTATAATCTCCACCCAGCACAGCCAGAAGAGGACTGGCCGCCACTCAGAGCCTGGTTCCTCTCTAGGTTTCTTCCAAGGTTCCTGCCTTTCTAGGGAGTTTTTCCTAGTCACCATGCTTCTACATCTGCATTGCTTGCTGTTTGGGGTTTTAGGCTGGGTTTCTGTATAGCACTTTGTGACATCTGCTGATGTAAAAAGGGCTTTATAAATACATTTGATTGATTGATTGATAGATAGATAGTTGACAGAATGGTAATAGTGGGATTAATTTTCTGTTGTGTGAATATGGAAAAACTGTTTGCTATGTTCTGTGACCGAGAGGGATGCACCTGCAAACGCGTCACCCACCTGTCCCCTGCGATTGCCAGCAGCGCGTTGGTGGACACATACAGGGACACCGTGCGTAAATAGTTGATTGAGGCGCACAGCACAAGCCCGTGGTCCCATGACAGCTGCTTGACCACATAGTAATCCAACAGAAACGGACAGCACACGACAGCCACCAGAATATCCGACAGGGCCAAGTTAGCAATGAGGAGATTGGTGAGGTTACGGAGTTTTTTGTAGCGTGCCAGAGAGGCAATGAACAGACAGTTGCCAATGCCACAAACTAATATGATACAGACCAGGACCATGGCTATGACAATGGTGGCCACAAAAAACGCACGGCCCTGCGTTGTGTCGGGTATCTCCTCCAGTGGAACTCCATAGTCCAGTTCGTAGCTGGCATTGAAAGAGTCAGGACAGTTCTCTGGCAGGTCTTGCATCATGGCGAAACTGCTGTTATTGTGACATTCACCCATGTTGGATTAACATATTCAACCGAGGTTAACTGCAAGGCAAATCACAACAATGTTATTTTGGTTGAATTAAAAGGGGAAAATGCCTGTAAAATTACAACAATTCAATCATAAACACCAACTAAACCTTTAGGGTAATTTATGTTTCCCAGGAGATATGCCCTATATGCTAAAATGATAACTACATCCATAATTTACACATTATGACTCTTCTAACTTTGCAGTAAAAAGTAGGACCGAAATTATGCCATGGTTTGGATTTTAATACCGTTTCCATTCACTGTCCCCCTTTGAATGTGTGTAGAAGGTTTAGCATAGAGATCTTACAATGACATAGTGGCACAACATTTTACGTGGCACAGTATTTTAACATCAGTGATATAATACATCCGTTGGGAGGGAGAACATGAGGACGTGCAACATAACATTTCCCAGATGTTGAGGAAACCAAATTTGGATGGACTGACATTTTAAAGACCACATAATCGTTTGTTCCTTAATTTCCTTGAGTTTTAAAGCATGAGGTAGGCCTATGCTGTGTTCCTTGTGTCAGACGGAATCAAAATGTTTTAGAGTGATCCCAAATGCAAGGTATCTAAATTAGGCTACCAGTTGCTTTTTAATATTTATTTCACCATAATCGATCTGAATACGGAAGAAAAAAATTTGCAAACTAAATTAATTGATAAACGTTTTGTCATTTACATAAAGTAGCCTATTTGATCCGTTCAATTGATATGTTCAAACTTTGAGAGTCAACAAAACTGTGAAAATGCTAAAATAGTTGAGACCAGATAAATATTCTATCACACTTACCAAAACTCCAGCCAGAAGTGACTTTTCTTTTCATATTAAAGCACCGCGTATTCTATAGAAAAATAACATTGAAGCAGCTCCGATGCGCTCTTTCCATTCCTGCAAGGTGAATGGGCTGAAAAACGGAATCAGCGGTTGGGTATCATCTCCGTTGTTGTAATTAGATTGTAACCCTCCTTTCCCCCTCTAGTGGCAATGACTCGCTATTCAGTCAGTGCGCGCGCCAATGTCAACTCCACACCACCCATCAGCACTGATTGTACAAAACAGTAGGAGCCCGTCCTATTATTGAGTTGCACCCCCTTTTGCCCTCAGAGTAGCCTCAGTTCATCCGTACATGGACTCTAAAAGCTGTCGAAAGCGTTCCTCAGAGATGCTGGCCCATGTTGACTCCAACGCTTCCCACAGTTGTGTTAAGTTGGCTGGATGTCTTTTGGGTGGTGGACAATTTCTTGATACACACAGGAAACTGTTGAGCGTAAAAACCGCAGCTGCGTTGCAGTTCTTGACACACTCAAACCAGTGCGCCTGGCATCTACTACCATACCCCGTTCAAAAGCACTTAAATATTTTGTCTTGCCCATTCACCCTCTGAATGACACACATACACAATCCATGTCTCAATTGTCTTAAGGATAAGAAATCCTTCTTTAACCTGTCACCTCCCCTTCATCTTCACTGACTGAAGTCGATTTAAGAAGTGACATCAATAAGGGATCGTAGCTTTCAACTGGAAAGAGCAGGTGTTCCTAATGTTTTGTACACTTAGTGTATTTAGCCTATTTACTGAGGAGCAGTCCGTGACATCTGTATTAGGTTGATTTTACAAATACGGGCACTTTTGGATGTTAAATTTGTTTGAAAATGAAACTTCTTGAAACTGCTTTTAATCTATCTGAATATTTTCTTCACTCGTCTGGAAACAAGATATACTAGTGGCCGAGACCATACTATTTAAGAATATAAAGATCTGTATCGGTTTCCCCAAATACCCTAGGGAAAATGTCATTACCACCACGTCATACAATTTTCTATTTTAGTTTAAAAGGAAAATTGAAAACAGAAATTGTGCCTACGGTATTTTATACAACATTTCACATATTGTATTTTTTATGTATTTTTTTAAATTATTTGGAAGTTTTCT
Source organism: Coregonus lavaretus (assembly GCF_964263955.1). Taxonomy (NCBI): domain Eukaryota; kingdom Metazoa; phylum Chordata; class Actinopteri; order Salmoniformes; family Salmonidae; genus Coregonus; species Coregonus lavaretus. The sequence goes on from NC_140027.1 coordinate 8,759,835, forward strand.
TCATTGTATGTATTCATCATTGTCATGTCTAAATGTCCATATACTGTATGCCTTGATGATACTCAGAAACATGTATTTACCACATCAAAATCTTAATATTTTACATTACTTTAGAAATTATCTTAAGAATAAGCATATAAGGTTCACATATTGGAAAAATCATCAAAATCGATTGTAATTTAATACACCTTTGCCTTAAAAATATGTACCATGATGGTAATGACTTAGCGTTGTGGTAATGACAGAGTGTGGTGGAAATGACATTTCATATAAAACAACTGTTGAAAATTACTATTAAACATTTTAATGTCACAGTTGTACATGTTTAATTTTATTGAAGATATAGCACAGAACATTCGTTCCAATTCATCCCAAAGGTGTTCAATGGGGTTGAGGTCAGGGCTCTGTGCAGGCCAGACACGTTCTTCCACACCGATCTCAAACCATTTCTGTATGGACCTCGCTTTGTGTGCGGGGGCATTGTCATGCTGAAACAGTAAAGGGCCTTCCCCAAAACTGTTGCCACAAAGTTGGAAGCACAGAATCATCTAGAATGTCATTGTATGCTGTACCGTTAAGATTTCCCTTCACTGGAACTAAAGGGCCTAGCCCAAATCATGAAAAACAGCCCCAGACCATTATTCCTCCAAACTTTACAGTTGGCACTGTAAACCCACAGGAAACCCATTTCAAGAAGCTCCTGACGAACAGTTATTTTGCTGACGTTGCTTCCAGAGGCAGTTTGGAACTCGGTAGTGAGTGTTACAACGTAGGACAGACGATTTTTATGCGCTACGCGCTTCAGCACTCGCCTGTTCCGTTCTGTGAGCTTGTGTAGCCTACCACTTTGCGGATGAGCCGTTGTTGCTCCTAGACATTTCCACTTCACAATAACAACACTTATAGTTGACCGGGGCAGCTCTAGCAGGGCAGAGATTTTACAAACTGACTTGTTGGAAAGGTGGCATCCTATGATGGTGCCACGTTGAAAGTCACTGAGCTCTTCAGTATGGACCATTCTACTGCCAATATTTATCTATAGAGATTGCATGGCTGTGTGCTCGATTTTATACATCTTTCAGCAACGGGTGTGGCTGAAATAGCCGAATCCAATAATTTGATCCACTCATTTGAAGGAGTGTCCACATACTTTTGTATATACAGTATCTCACAAAAGTGAGTACACCCCTCACATTTTTGTAAATATTTTAGTATATCTTTTCATGTGACAACACTGAAGAAATGACACTTTGATACAATGTAAAGTAGTGAGTGTACAGCTTGTATAACAGTGTAAATTTGCTGTCCCCTCAAAATAACACAACACACAGCCATTAATGTCTAAACTGCTGGCAACAAAAGTGAGTGCACCCCTAAGTGAAAATGTCCAAATTGGGCCCAAAATGTCAATATTTTGTGTGGCCACCATCATTTTCCAGCACTGCCTTAACCCTCTTGGGCATGGAGTTCACCATAGCTTCACAGGTTGCCACTGGAGTCCTCTTCCACTCCTCCATGACGACATCACGGAGCTGGTGGATATTAGACACCTTGCACTCCTCCACCTTCCGTTTGAGGATGCCCCACAGATGCTCAATAGGGTTTAGGTCTGGAGACATGCTTGGCCAGTCCATCACCTTTACCCTCAGCTTCTTTAGCAAGGCAGTGGTCGTCTTGGAGGTGTGTTTGGGGTCGTTATCATGTTGGAATACTGCCCTGCGGCCCAGTCTCCGAAGGGAGGGGATCATGCTCTGCTTCAGTATGTCACAGTACATGTTGGCATTCATGGTTCCCTCAATGAACTGTAGCTCCCCAGTGTCGGCAGCACTCATGCAGCCCCAGACCATGACACTCCCACCACCATGCTTGACTGTAGGCAAGACACACTTGTCTTTGTACTCCTCACCTGGTTGCCGCCACACACGCTTGACACCATCTGAACCAAATACGTTTATCTTGGTCTCATCAGACCACAGGACATGGTTCCAGTAATCCATGTCCTTAGTCTGCTTGTCTTCAGCAAACTGTTTGCGGGCTTTCTTGTGCATCATCTTTAGAAGAGGCTTCCTTCTGGGACGACAGCCATGCAGACCAATTTGATGTAGTGTGCGGCGTATGGTCTGAGCACTGACAGGCTGACCCCCCACCCCTTCAACCTCTGCAGCAATGCTGGCAGCACTCATACGTCTATTTCCTAAAGACAACCTCTGGATATGACGCTGAGCACGTGCACTCAACTTCTTTGGTCGACCATGGCGAGGCCTGTTCTGAGTGGAACCTGTCCTGTTAAACCGCTGTATGGTCTTGGCCACCATGCTGCAGCTCAGTTTCAGGGTCTTGGCAATCTTCTTATAGCCCAGGCCATCTTTATGTAGAGCAACAATTCTTTTTTTCAGATCCTCAGATAGTTCTTTGCCATGAGGTGCCATGTTGAACTTCCAGTGACCAGTATGAGGGAGTGTGAGAGCGATGACACCAAATTTAACACACCTGCTCTCCATTCACACCTGAGACCTTGTAACACTAACGAGTCACATGACACCGGGGAGGGAAAATGGCTAATTGGACATTTTCACTTAGGGGTGTACTCACTTTTGTTGCCAGCGGTTTAGACATTAATGGCTGTGTGTTGAGTTATTTTGAGGGGACAGCAAATGTACACTGTCATACAAGCTGTACACTCACTACTTTACATTGTAGCAAAGTGTCATTTCTTCAGTGTTGTCACATGAAAAGATATACTCAAATATTTACAAAAATGTGAGGGGTGTACTCACTTTTGTGAGATACTGTATAGTGTATGTCCTTCTCCTTGGTTGATTTAGGGGGTATCTTGTAGAACATTTCAAAATAATTAAAGTCAGTAATAACCATAGTAAGTCACATAAATAGACATCAAAATCACTTAATCATCCTAACATAATACAACATGTAATGGTCTTAGCAAATAAGGGTTCAATTTCAATTTAACCATGATCGTATATGTAATTTGTGTGTCTTTTCAGGTCTTAAGGTAAGTAAAAATGTATGAACTAATAGATTTTGTCATTACCACTACATTATGTTCCTTACCATCACAGTTCATATGTGGTGGTAATGACGTGTGGTGGGAATGACATTTTTAAAGTATTTGGTCATAAATAGCAGGGATTCTAGCATGCTAACTCCAGTTGAACAGCTAGCTAAATTATAGCCTATTTGGTAATGACGTACAATAACAAGATTATGTTTTCAAGTCATATTTACCTTTCTTTTTCTATAACTTCCTGGCATCAAGATTGGAATTCCCCTCCATGACATCCATGTGCTCCACAGCCACTATTCATATCCATGGTAACCAAGTACACAAACTTTTGAAAAAAGGTTATTATCATGTAATTTGCTTGTCTTGGTGGTAATGACACAATACTTAGAGAAGACTGTATTTTGTGTAAAAAATAAGTATCAAATGGCTTATGCACATCTAATATGTATATAGTTTCCATTTATTTGACTCTTTTTTTAAACAGGTGCATTCAATATTTTGTAATTATCAAGACTTTTGTAAGTGTAATACATAGAATAATGTCAAAAGTCTGGGTGTGAGACAGGACAAAAACAGTGCAAAACAGTGAAATCCAAACATGAAATGCTTTAGAAAATAAAATAAAATAAACATTTTGAAAGCTGAAAAAAAGTTGTAGGTTATTTTAGTCTCTACTTAATGGATGTAAAATAAAAAAATCTAAATTAACATTTTATCTTAAAAATCTAACCCTGAGACACAAAAAGGCCCGTATTTGCAAAATCACCCATTCTATAATTGTATTAAATGGCATTTACTAATCTAGAAAGCGCTTTCAAATAACTACAAAATACTAGGTTTTTTTGTGTGTATTATGACCTTGGAAATATCATATGGTAATAGAGCAGGCTACAGTTTATTTAACAGGAACTGCCTTCAACTCTGTTTTATCAACCTTGATGTGTTCACACAAGTGCCACTTCTACCAGTGAGTGAACACAGCAAGAAGATGAGTGGTTCTCCTGGTATTTGAATTACGCTTGTGGCAGTAGAACAGTCTATACAAACAACCAAATGGACGGAATGTTCTACATGGAAATAAATCACATCCTTCATGTACACTGAACAAAAATATAAACGCAACAAGCAACAATTTCAAAGATTTTACTGTGAATACAGATATGCATCTATTGCTCACAGATACCTTTAAAAAAAAAGTAGGGGCGTTGATCCAGTCAGTATCTGTTGTGACCACTATTTGCCTCATGCAGCGCGACACATCTCCTTCGCATAGAGTTGATCAGGCTGTTGATTGTGGCCTGTGGAATGTTGTCTCACTCCTCTTCAATGTGTGTGCAAAGTTGCTGGATATTGGCGGGAACTGGAACACACTGTCGTACACGTCGATCCAGAGCATCCGAAACATGCTCAATGGGTGACGTCTGGTGAGTATGCAGGCCATGGAAGAATTGGGACATTTTCAGCTTCCATGAATTGTGTACAGATCCTTGCGACATGGGGCCGTGCATTATCATGCTGAAACAGGAGGTGATGGCGGCGGATGAATGTAAAGACAATGGGCCTCAGGATCTCGTCACGGTATCTCTGTGCATTCAAATTGCAATCGATAAAATGCAATTGTGTTCATTGTCCGTAGCTTATGCCTGCCCATACCATAACTCCACCGCCACCATGGGGCACTCTGTTCACAACGTTGACTTCAGCAAACCGCTCGACCACATGATGCCATACATGTTGTCTGACATCTTCCCTGTACAGTTGAAACCGGGATTCATCCCTGAAGAGCACACTTCTACAGCGTGCCAGTGGCCATCGAAGGTGAACATTTGCCCACTGAAGTCGGTTACGACGCCAAACTGCAGTCAGGTCAAGACCCTGGTGACGACGACGAGCACGCAGATGAGCTTCCCTGAGACGGTTTCTGACAGTTGTGCAGAAATTCTTAAGTTGTGCAAACCCAGTTTCATCAGCTGTCCGGGTGGCTGGTCTAAAACCATCCCGCAGGTGAAAAAGCCAGATGTGGAGATCCTGGGCTGACGTGGTTACACGTGGTCTGCGTTTATGAGGCCGGTTGGACATACTGCAAAATTCTCTAAAACGACGTTGGAGGCGGCTTATGGTAGAGAAATGAATATTCAATTACCTGGCAACAGCTCTGGTGGACATTCCTGCAGTCAGCATGCCAATTGCACACTCCCTCAAAACTTTAGTAAATCTTCTCTTTTTCTCTCTGCTAGGTCAGAGAAGGATAAAGAAGGAGGGTGGTGGTGAAAATAAGATTTACTGCTCTTTTTCTCTCTCCCTCTCCTCTGTTTCTCTTTCTATCGCTCTCTCTCTCCCCCTTCTCTCTCTCTCTCTCAATGTAGAAGTGTTTAGAAACATATTTTATTCTTATTTACAATAAAAGTGTCTCCAAAACAACACAATACATACAAATAATCTGAAACACAACCAAAACAAACTGCAAATGCATCCAACAAGTTTGTAGAGTCACATGCTTGATGTAACCATTGGGTGCTAGGAATATGGGCCCAAATACTAAACTTTTGATTACTTTAACACACATACAGTATAAGTGAATTTGTCCCAATACTTTTGGTCCCCTAAAATGGGGGGACTATGTACAAAAAGTGCTGTAATTTCTAAATGGTTCACCCGATATGGATGAAAATACCCTCAGATTAAAGCTGACAGTTGGCACTCATAGTCGTTGTATCATTTCAAATCCAAAGAGCTGGAGTACAGAGCCAAACAAACAAAACATTTGTCACTGTCCCAATACTTTTGGAGCCCACTGTATATACCCCTCAAACTCAATTCTGGACCTCGAAGCCAGTTCCACTGCATTTTTTCATTGTTACCTTCAAACTGGGGACTGATTTTAGATCTGGAACACCAGGTTGGTGCAATTATCAGGTAGAACAGAAAACCAGCAGGCTCCGTACCTCGTAGAGCTGAACACACACACATTTACATTTAGCAGACACTCTTATCCAGAGCAACTTACAGTTAGTGAGTGCATACATTTTTCTTACTGGCCCCCCGTGGGAATCGAACCCACAACCCTGGCGTTGCAAACGCCATGCTTTACCAACTGAGCTACACACACACACACAGCTCAGGCTCTGTGGTGGTGAAAAGTAACAACAGACATACTCTTCTTAATGCAGTTGGCCTGTGGGTACCTTGATACAAAAATACATTTCTGCACAAACAACAATTATCCGAGGCATACTGCAGAGAGAAGGTAAGAGTGTAGTAGTACATTAAAGGCCCACTGATATTTACAGCCGTTTTCGATCATTAAAATCAGTGTTTTTTTAATCCTGGTACTGTGGACCAGAAGGGACGCACATTTGAGTTTTTGCCCTAGCTCTACACAGCTGATTCAAATGATCAACTCTTCATCAAGCTTTGATGATTTGAATCAGCTTTAATATTGCAGATAGATTCTATCAATTAAATTTTTTGTATAATTTCTAACCCCCCTTATATCAATTGCCCCATTTGACGTAGACTTCAAACTTTGTATGTAGTGTATCTTTCCTCATGCTGAACAAATTTGCCTCAAGGACCCATAAGTTCCGTCAGAATAGATTTGACATTTTGGAAAACCTTTGAAAAACTTCTCATGAACCATAAGTCCAAATAACTTGTAGGCCCATGGTACATCTTAACTTAAAAAAAGGGACTGGTTAAGAGATGGCTGAGTTATTGATAAATCAGGAAATCAGATTTTAATTGTCAATTTAAATCCACTCCACAATGGCCTCTCAACTTGAAACATTTTAGGGTCATCAAAAACATTACCACGAACCATGTAAAGTTTTTGCATTGACATCTTAAAAATAAGGAAACTATTAACAATTCACGCTAATGCTTAAATAATCATAAAATCTTCTTCTCATGGACTGAAAGTCAGATTCACTCCAAACTTGGTATTTGGACTCATCACAATAGTCCCTAAAGAGTTTGAGAAAATAACGTTGATGCATTCAAAGATTGCCACACTATACCAGTAGATGCATATTAGCACATACGCTAATATGCTAAAACTGTCACGATCGTTGAGAGACGGGTCAGACCAAGGTGCAGCGTGGTATACGAACATGTTTATTACACTGAATACACACTGACAAAACAACAAAAGTCAACGAAACGTGACGTCGGAAGGCTATACACAAACAAGCCAAACTCACCGAAACACAAACAAGATCCCACAACCCAGGCAGGAAAACTGGCTGCCTAAGTATGATCCCCAATCAGAGACAACGAGCGACAGCTGCCTCTGATTGGGAATCACACCCGGCCAAACATAGAAATATAAATACTAGACTCTAAACATAGAATCTAAACAGAAAACTCACACCCTGACCCAACCAACAAGAGTTCTCTCGATCTGGGCGTGACAAAAACATGCAAAGAAAATACTTACAAAATCTACTTCTCATGAACCATAGGACCAATTGACACCAAATGTGCCCATTGTACATGTCTTAACTTAGAAGAGCTAAGGGATTGGTCAATGTTGCTGTGTGGCCTCTCAACTGTGGCCTATCAACTTAAAACTTGCCATCGCTATCATGGATGTCCCAAAGAGGAACCAGACTGAACATGGTATTGATATCTCAAAAAACAAGGAAACTATTAACAACTCATTCTTAGCATGCATAACGCTGATGCTCAAAAACATCTGCAATCATCTTCTCCTCATGAACTAAATGTCGGATTCACTCCAGATTTTGTATTTAGACTCATTGCATACGTCTTTAATAGTTCTGAGAAAGTAGTTGCTGCATTAAAATATTGCCGCACTGTACCTATAGATGCACATATGCTAATGCAAAAAATACTTTTTAAATGATCTTGTCATGAACCATATGTCAGATTGACTCCAGATTTGGTACATAGACTCAATGAATAGCCTCTAATGAATTTGAGAATGATTAGTTGCTGCAATCAAAGTCGGCCACGCTACACCATTAGATTGCACCATATTACACCAGGGCTATGAGAACTGAACCGATGGACATGAAATTTGGTGTGTAAACCCTATGTCCTTTAGAAGCTGTGTGTATATAAAGACACTGCAACCTTAGATGGCTGCACCAGACCAGTTGGTGGCACTATAGGTGTCATTGGCACCAGTGGCACCACAGGATACTAGAGCAATAACTTTTGATCAAGTGGACTTTGTCGCATGCAAATTCATGTTAGATTTAAATTATGCAGACGACCAATGTGAAATATCGTGATTAGTATATCTGTATAATCACATATTGTTGCCTTATTATGTGGTCTGAACGTAGTGAAAAGTGGATATTTTATTCAGGAAAATTAGAAACCGGAAATCCTAAAGCTTGCACAGTCATAGTGTTACAGCTGTGAAAGTATTTTGGAATGCTAATGTGTAGTGTACCAACTGAGATTAAATCATTTACACCAACAGATTATGACAAAATAAAGTCCCAGAATTCAAAGAGTTCCGCAATATACCAATACACTAACGCTGAAAATATTTCACAAATCTTAACATAAACCATTAGTCAAATTGATCCAGAAATGGTATATATACTCAAAGATTTTAACCCTTTACGCTTGTGGGAATTGGCCTATATCGATAGGGCTAAATTGAAACGTTTTATTACAGAAGAAATATGAAATGCAAATGCATAACCATGGTAGCAATTGAAAGGGAACTGTTTGGCGATAATGGGGAAATTATTAGACCAAAGGTGAGTACACAACAGTTCGCTTGACACAAGACTGAATCCAAACATTACATTGTTGACTTTTTGTGCATTTTACATTTACTGTACTTTTCACCACATTTGTTGATAACGAAATCTGAAAATACTCTGGATAAATTCAGTAACATGATAAGACTATTCCTGGAAAATGTGGGGTAGGTGCAACATAAGACAAAAAAGTTACAAAGGTTTAACTGAGAGCACTAACTGGTGTCTCCAAGTCGCCACACACCTCTCTAAAGTGTGCACAAGCAATTTCAATGCACTTTTATGACTCAAAGAAGAGTCTTCAACTATAAGGTACCCCCGGCGAACTCTTTGAGTTCACGACTGAGTGATCAGCCCGGGCCAATTCAGGAGAGGTTTTGGGAGGGTGATTATGTTGTTTACTGGACCAGTAAACCTGTTAGGAGGTTGTAATTACTCCTCATTTGGAGTGAAGAGCCACTCCGAGGGTGGTCGGTCCGCCGTGCCCACAACCTGATACAGCTGAGGAGGACAGGCAAGAGGTGAGAGGACCGGGGACGTAGTGGAGGGTAAATGTACTGAATCTGAACCAAACTTAAGTATCTATTCCGGTAAATTACCTATTATAAAAATGTGTACTTTCGTCATCTCGTTCTGCACTCAGTTTACCACTACATCCATGGAGAGATCGCTAGCTTTAGATGGGATGGGATTGAACTACAGTAAAGCTAAACGCTAAACTGCACAACGCATTCAATATCCAGCGCTCTCAACAAACTCAGACTTGTTTGCATTTTGACGTTTGAGACAATTCCAAGCGTTTAATGCTTTTTGTCAAGAGTAAGGAAAGAGACACTCCGGACACACTGCCCATTTACCTTGTCAGAGAAAAAAGGCCCCGGCCAGTGATGTATGTGACCACATGCTGGATTTCTGGGGAAGTAAATAAAGGCGACCTCCGCTGGGCGCTAAGTCCCAGGCCCCTGGGGGTCCCTGGGGGATTGTCAAAAAGGTAATGGATGAAAAGACCCTGTTTGCAGCCGCTTCTTTCTGCCCCTTCATTCTTTGTATGTATCCCAAATGACACACTATGCCCTACATCAGGGTTCTTCAATTCCGGTCCTGGAGGGCCGAAACACCTCTGTTTTTCATCCTCTCCTTCTAATCAGGGGCTAATTCAGACCTGGGACACCAGGTGAGTGCAATTAACTACCAGGTAGAAATAAAAAACAGAAGTGTTTCGGCCCTCCAGGACCGGAATTGAAGAACCCTGCCCTACATAGTGCACTACTTTTGACCAAAGCCCTATGGGCTAGTATGCACTATATAGGGAATTGGATGCCATTTAGAATGCACCCTCCGCCACTGACTCCAATAATCGTCTTCTCATTACTTCCAAATGTTTCCCTGGAATTCAAATAACTCAAATGGGCATTGAGAACAAAGAGGAACTAAAAGAAAGGTTTAAAAACAGTGACAAGAAGAACTTCAGATATTGCTGCCCCAACAAAGGGGTGCATTCAGCTAAAAAGGGAGGGTCATATTTTTAGTCCGAGAGACCGAGACGCAATTATACACTATGTTATGTTCTTTATTCTTTAATTGGGTGGCGCCAACGATTCTAAGTGATTGCTTGGATAGAATTAAGGAATAATCAACAACCCGGGACTAAATTGATTTACAAATATTAATATACAGTGAGGGAAAAAAGTATTTGATCCCCTGCTGATTTTGTACGTTTGCCCACTGACAAAGACATGATCAGTCTGTAATTTTAATGGCAGGTTTATTTGAACAGTGAGAGACAGAATAACAACAACAAAATCCAGAAAAACGCATGTCAAAAATGTTATAAATTGATTTGCATTTTAATGAGGGAAATAACTATTTGACCCCTCTGCAAAACATGACTTAGTACTTGGTGGCAAAACCCTTGTTGGCAATCACAGAGGTCAGACGTTTCTTGTAATTGGCCACCAGGTTTGCACACATCTCAGGAGGGATTTTGTTCCACTCCTCTTTGCAGATCTTCTCCAAGTAAATAATAATAATATAATAGGCCATTTAGCAGACACTTATTCAAAGCAACTTACAGTCATGCGTGCATGATTTTTTTTGTGTATGGGTGGTGCCGGGGACCGAACCCACTACCTTGGCGTTACAAGCGCCATGCTCTACCAGCTGAGCTACAGAGGACCACAAGTCATTAAGGTTTCGAGCCTGACGTTTGGCAACTCGAACCTTCAGCTCTCTCCACAGATCTTCTATGGGATTAAGGTCTGGAGACTGGCTAGGCCACTCCAGGACCTTAATGTGCTTCTTCTTGAGCCACTCCTTTGTTGCCTTGGCCGTGTGTTTTGGGTCATTGTCATGCTGGAATACCCATCCACGACCCATTTTCAATGCCCTGGCTGAGGGAAGGAGGTTCTCACCCAAGATTTGATGGTACATGGCCCCGTCCATCGTCCCTTTGATGCAGTGAAGTTGTCCTGTCCCCTTAGCAGAAAAACACCCCCAAAGCATAATGTTTCCACCTCCATGTTTGACGGTGGGGATGGTGTTCTTGGGGTCATAGGCAGCATTCCTCATCCTTCAAACACAGCGAGTTGAGTTGATGCCAAAGAGCTTGATTTTGGTCTCATCTGACCACAACACTTTCACCCAGTTCTCCTCTGATTCATTCAGATGTTCATTGGCAAACTTCAGACGGCCCTGTATATGTGCTTTCTTGAGCAGGGGGACCTTGCGGGCGCTGCAGGATTTCAGTCCTTCAAGGCGTAGTGTGTTACCAATTGTTTTCTTGGTGACTATGGTCCCAGCTGCCTTGAGATCATTGACAAGATCCTCCCGTGTAGTTCTGGGCTGATTCCTCACCATTCTCATGATCATTGCAACTCCACGAGGTGAGATCTTGCATGGAGCTCCAGGCCGAGGGAGATTGACAGTTATTTTGTGTTTCTTCCATTTGCGAATAATCGTACCAACTGTTGTCACCTTCTCACCAAGCTGCTTGGCGATGGTCTTGTAGCCCATTCCAGCCTTGTGTAGGTCTACAATCTTGTTCCTGACATCCTTCGAGAGCTCTTTGGTCTTGGCCATGGTGGAGAGTTTGGAATCTGATTGATTGATTGCTTCTGTGGACAGGTGTCTTTTATACAGGTAACAAACTGAGATTAGGAGCACTCCCTTTAAGAGTGTGCTCCTAATCTAAGCTCGTTACCTGTATAAAAGACACCTGGGAGCCAGAAATCTTTCTGATTGAGAGGGGGTCAAATACTTATTTCCCTCATTAAAATGCAAATCAATTTATAACATTTTTGACATGCATTTTTCTGGATTTTTGTTGTTGTTATTCTGTCTCTCACTGTTCAAATAAACCTACCATTAAAATTATAGACTGATCATTTCTTTGTCAGTGGGCAAACGTACAAAATCAGCAGGGGATCAAATACTTTTTTCCCTCACTGTACATACATATAAATATATGTAAAAATGTATGCACACATGACTGTAAGTCGCTTTGGATAAAAGCGTCTGAAAAAAAAATAATATATATATATATATATATATATATATATATATATATATATATATATATATATATACACTGCTCAAATAAATTAAGGGAACACTTAAACAACACAATGTAACTCCAAGTCAATCACACTTCTGTGAAATCAAACTGTCCACTTAGGAAGCAACACTGATTGACAATAAATGTCACATGCTGTTGTGCAAATGGAATAGACAACAGGTGGAAATTATAGGCAATTAGCAAGACATCCCCAATAAAGGACTGGTTTTGCAGGTGGTGACCACAGACCACTTCTCAGTTCCTATGCTTCCTGGCTGATGTTTTGGTCACTTTTGAATGCTGGCGGTGCTTTCACTCTAGTGGTAGCATGAGACGGAGTCTACAACCCACACAAGTGGCTCAGGTAGTGCAGCTCATCCAGGATGGCACATCAATGAGAGCTGTGGCAGGAAGGTTTGCTGTGTCTGTCAGCGTAGTGTCCAGAGCATGGAGGCGCTACCAGGAGACAGGCCAGTACATCAGGAGACGTGGAGGAGGCCGTAGGAGGGCAACAACCCAGCAGCAGGACTGCTACCTCCGCCTTTGTGCAAGGAGGAGCAGGAGGAGCACTGCCAGAGCCCTGCAAAATGACCTCCAGCAGGCCACAATATGAGGGCCCAACGTCCACAGGTGGGGGTTGTGCTTAAAGCCCAACACAGTGCAGAACGTTTGGCATTTGCCAGAGAACACCAAGATTGGCAAATTCGCCACTGGCGCCCTGTGCTCTTCACAGATGAAAGCAGGTTCACACTGAGCATGTGACAGACGTGACAGAGTCTGGAGACGCCGTGGAGAACGTTCTGCTGCCTGCAACATCCTCCAGCATGACCGGTTTGGCGGTGGGTCAGTCATGGTGTGGGGTGGCATTTCTTAGGGGGGCCGCACAGCCCTCCATGTGCTCGCCAGAGGTAGCCTGACTGCCATTAGGTACCGAGATGAGATCCTCAGACCCCTTGTGAGACCATATGCTGGTGCGGTTGGCCCTGGGTTCCTCCTAATGCAAGACAATGCTAGACCTCATGTGGCTGGAGTGTGTCAGCAGTTCCTGCAAGAGGAAGGCATTGATGCTATGGACTGGCCCGCCCGTTCCCCAGACCTGAATCCAATTGAGCACATCTGGGACATCATGTCTCGCTCCATCCACCAACGCCACGTTGCACCACAGACTGTCCAGGAGTTGGCGGATGCTTTAGTCCAGGTCTGGGAGGAGATCCCTCAGGAGACCATCCGCCACCTCATCAGGAGCATGCCCAGGTGTAGGGAGGTCATACAGGCACGTGGAGGCCACACACACTACTGAGCCTCATTTTGACTTGTTTTAAGGACATTACATCAAAGTTGGATCAGCCTGTAGTGTGGTTTTCCACTTTAATTTTGAGGGTGACTCCAAATCCAGACCTCCATGGGTTGATAAATTTGATTTCCATTGATAATTTTTGTGTGATTTTGTTGTCAGCACATTCAACTATGTAAAGAAAAAAGTATTTAATAAGATTATTTCATTCATTCAGATCTAGGATGTGTTATTTTAGTGTTCCCTTAATTTTTTTGAGCAGTGTATATATACACATACAGTGGGGAGAACAAGTATTTGATACACTGCCGATTTTGCAGGTTTTCCTACTTACAAAGCATGTAGAGGTCTGTAATTTTTTATCATAGGTACACTTCAACTGTGAGAGACGGAATCTAAAACAAAAATCCAGAAAATCACATTGTATGATTTTTAAGTAATTAATTTGCTTTTTATATCATGACATAAGTATTTGATACATCAGAAAAGCAGAACTTAATATTTGGTACAGAAACCTTTGTTTACAATTACAGAGATCACACGTTTCCTGTAGGTCTTGACCAGGTTTGCACACACTGCAGAAGGGATTTTGGCCCACTCCTCCATACAGACCTTCTCCAGATCCTTCAGGTTTCGGGGCTGTCGCTGGGCAATACGGACTTTCAGCTCCCTCCAAATATTTTCTATTGGGTTCAGGTCTGGAGACTGGCTAGGCCACTCCAGGACCTTGAGATGCTTCTTACGGAGCCACTCCTTAGTTGCCCTGGCTGTGTGTTTCGGGTCGTTGTCATGCTGGAAGACCCAGGCACGACCCATCTTCAATGCTCTTGCTGAGGGAAGGAGGTTGTTGGCCAAGATCTCGCCATACATGGCCCCTTCCATCCTCCCCTCAATACGGTGCAGTCGTCCTGTCCCCTTTGCAGAAAAGCATCCCCAAAGAATGATTTTTCCACCTCCATGCTTCACGGTTGGGATGGTGTTCTTGGGGTTGTACTCATCCTTCTTCTTCCTCCAAACACGGCGAGTGGAGTTTAGACCAAAAAGCTATATTTTTGTCTTATCAGACCACATGACCTTCTCCCATTCCTCCTCTGGATCATCCAGATGGTCATTGGCAAACTTCAGACGGGCCTGGACATGCGCTGGCTTGAGCAGGGGGACCTTGCGTGCGCTGCAGGATTTTAATCCATGACGGCGTAGTGTGTTACTAATGGTTTTCTTTGAAACTGTGGTCCCAGCTCTCTTCAGGTCATTGACCAGGTCCTGCCGTGTAGTTCTGGGCTGATCCCTCACCTTCCTCATGATCATTGATGCCCCACGAGGTGAGATCTTGCATGGAGCCCCAGACCGAGAGTGATTGACCGTCATCTTGAACTTCTTCCATTTTCTAATAATTGCGCCAACAGTTGTTGCCTTCTCACCAAGCTGCTTGCCTATTGTCCTGTAGCCCATCACAGCCTTGTGCAGGTCTTCAATTTTAACCCTGATGTCCTTACACAGCGCTCTGGTCTTGGCCATTGTGGAGAGGTTGGAGTCTGTTTGATTGAGTGTGTGGACAGGTGTCTTTTATACAGGTAACGAGTTCAAACAGGTGCAGTTAATACAGGTAATGAGTGGAGAACAGGAGGGCTTCTTAAAGAAAAACGAACAGGTCTGTGAGAGCCGGAATTCTTACTGGTTGGTAGGTGATCAAATACTTATGTCATGCAATAAAATGCACATTAATTACTTAAAAATCATACAATGTGATTTTCTGGATTTTTGTTTTAGATTCCGTCTCTCACAGTTGAAGTGTACCTATGATAAAAATGACAGACCTCTACATGCTTTGTAAGTAGGAAAACCTGCAAAATCGGCAGTGTATCAAACACTTGTTTTCCCCACTGTACGTACAATAATATACATATCCTTTTAAAAAATATATTTCCCTTTATTACTTTCCAAACCCACCACCCCTTCCCTAATTGGAGTAAACTACTGAACAACAACGCTAAATGTATCACTAGACTACAGTACATCCCAGATGTTCGGGATGTCTCATGGTCTAAAACCACTGTAGCTCAGCCACCTTCCACCTCAGATGCGGAAGGCCACCATTGGTGGATGCGGTGGATTGAGACGCAGCCCATGCAAAAAAACGGGTATCTCTAGCTTAAACAGACAGATTTTGATGGGGATCTTTTCATTATGCTAATTAGATTTCCGCGGGGCGCGGACATCGACTCTTAAAACACACAGATATCCCGACGCAGTCCACCCGTGGCGGTGCTAAACTGCAAATGCATGCAGGAGATAACAAAACCCTGAGCCCTTGTTGCACTTGGCACACAAACAGCACTTTGCAAATGGCCCTGGTAATAGGTGATACACATCTGATTGAAACTATTTGGACAGTGTGGCGGGAGTCCACGAACCCAGATCCCTGCTCATAAAGACGGCCAATGGGAGAGGAGAGAGAGTCCCTTTTGGTCTTCTTCTACCCCAACCATTAGGCCCATTGCAGCACAATGAACATAATGAACTCGCAAAAACACCATAAAATAGCATAATAACAATTAAAATGTTTCCATAGTCCCTCAGAGTAATATAATAAAAGCCAACCAATTGTTTATCGGGATTCTTACTTCAAACAAGTTTTCTCCATAACATCTTGATGGTCATGCCCGAAATAAGTACAAACCATTTCCACTTGAAAATGAAATGGAATAGAAAGCCTATGTAGGCATATAATAAATCATTAGGAATGCTTCTGTATGCGGATAAAACATATCGAATTAGAGTTCATTTTGTTCTCATTATCATTTTGTCAATGTTAGGCCTACATCTGTTAATTGATTTACTTTCAAGTCAATTATTAACAGGGGCGTTTCTAGAATTTGAAGACATTGGGGGCTTAGCCCAAAGCCAGTAGAGAGGTCCGGGGGCATCCTCCCCCAACAAAAAAAGATGGAATTTCAACAGTTATATGCATGAATTTGGTGAGCTTTGAGGTGAACATTAAGAGATTAGAATATTGAGAGATTAGATATTTTTCAGGTAACTTGCAACTTCCCACCTGCCACTACTCAATTACAGTAGCTACTGCGGGTCTCTCTACTCTGGAACACTCTCTACTCGCTACTCTGGAACACATACCGGTAACTGCCAAAATAAAAGAAACACTTGATTAAATGAGGGATACAAAGTATATTGAAAGCAGGCGCTTCCACACAGGTGTGGAATTAACATTGCATCATAAAAATGCTGGGCAGGCCCAGTTGCCCATTATTTTGGCTACCATGGTTAGAAGAAGAGATCTCAGTGAATTTGAAAAGAGGGGTGATTGTTGGGGCACGTTTGGCAGGAGGTTCAGTGACAAAGACTGCTCAGCTTGCCGTCTCAGTCACCAGATCTTAACCTAATTAAACACCAAATTATGGCATTTTTCGTGGAATAATGGTGTCACATTCCTCCAATTTTGTTCCAGACACTTGTAGAATCCATGCCAAGGCACATTGAAGCTGTTCTGGCTGTTTTTGTTTCCTTTATTTTGGCAGTTACCTGTACATCTACAGTGTATTGCCAAAAACCTCCATACCACTCAAAAACTTCAAACATGGATTCTGACTTGTCCAACTTTAAAGTTTGAATGGCGTTTCTATCTTAAACGGTGTAAGAGGAGTAGCGTGCAGAAGAAGAAGAAGAAGTATGAAGAAGATATAAAGTTGGGACTCTTGCTTCCCAAGTCCCACCTAATAAGAAGAAGAAGTACAGTGGGGAAAAAAAGTATTTAGTCAGCCACCAATTGTGCAAGTTCTCCCACTTAAAAAGATGAGAGAGGCCTGTAATTTTCATCATAGGTACACATCAACTATGACAGACAAAATGAGAATTTCGTTTCCAGAAAATCACATTGTAGGATTTTTAATGAATTTATTTGCAAATTATGGTGGAAAATAAGTATTTGGTCAATAACAAAAGTTTCTCAATACTTTGTTATATACCCTTTCTTGGCAATGACACAGGTCAAACGTTTTCACACACTGTTGCTGGTATTTTGGCTCATTCCTCCATGCAGATCTCTTCTAGAGCAGTGATGTTTTGGGGCTGTCGCTGGGAAACACGGACTTTCAACTCCCTCCAAAGATTTTCTATGGGGTTGAGATCTGGAGACTGGCTAGGCCACTCCAGGACCTCCACTCCTTCGTTGCCCGGGCGGTGTGTTTGGGATCATTATCATGCTGAAAGACCCAGCCACGTTTCATCTTCAATGCCCTTGCTGATGGAAGGAGGTTTTCACTCAAAATCTCACGATACATGGCCCCATTCATTCTTTCCTTTACACGGATCAGTCGTCCTGGTCCCTTTGCAGAAAAACAGCCCCAAAGCATGATGTTTCCACCCCCATGCTTCACAGTAGGTATGGTGTTCTTTGGATGCAACTCAGCATTCTTTGTCCTCCAAACACGACGAGTTGAGTTTTGACCAAAAAGTTCTATTTTGGTTTCATCTGACCATATGACATTCTCCCAATCCTCTTCTGGATCATCCAAATGCACTCTAGCAAACTTCAGACGGGCCTGGACATGTACTGGCTTAAGTAGGGGGACACGTCTGACACTGCAGGATTTGAGTCCCTGGCAGCGTAGTGTGTTACTGATGGTAGGCTTTGTTACTTTGGTCCCAGCTCTCTGCAGGTAATTCCCTAGGTTCCCCTGTGTGGTTCTGGGATTTTTGCTCACCGTTCTTGTGATAATTTTGACCCCACGGGGTGAGATCTTGCGTGGAGCCCCAGATCGAGGGAGATTATCAGTGGTCTTGTATGTCTTCCATTTCCTAATAATTGCTCCCACAGTTGATTTCTTCAAACCAAGCTGCTTACCTATTGCAGATTCAGTCTTCCCAGCCTGGTGCAGGTCTACAATTTTGTTTCTGGTGTCCTTTGACAGCTCTTTGGTCTTGGCCATAGTGGAGTTTGGAGTGTGACTGTTTGAGGTTGTGGACAGGTGTCTTTTATACTGACAACAAGTTCAAACAGGTGTCATTAATACAGGTAACGAGTGGAGGACAGAGGAGCCTCTTAAAAAAGAAGTTACAGGTCTGTGAGAGCCAGAAATCTTGCTTGTTTGTAGGTGACCAAATACTTATTTTCCACCATAATTTGCAAATAAATTCATTAAAAATCCCACAATGTGATTTTCTGGAAAAAGAAATCTCATTTTGTCTGTCATAGTTGACGTGTACCTATGATGAAAATTACAGGCCTCTCTCATCTTTTTAAGTGGGAGAACTTGCACAATTGGTGGCTGACTAAATATTTTTTTCCCCACTGTATGGCAAAGATTTAAAGTCAGATTTTGCTTCGCAAGTCCCATCTAATAAAAAGTCAGAAGTATTACTAAAACCTAACTACTTAATAAGACATTGGTTCGAAACTAGGTTGTGCCTTTAGATTTCGAGAAAATTAAGAACTAAAGAAGATTTGTTCAGTTTTCTCATTGACTTCTCAAACCCCAAACCCCGGTCTGCTTGGTCTACTTTGCAAGCGCTCCCGGAAGTCTCGCAATGCTGCACCTCTGGGTTTAGAAACTCTGGGACTACAAGCTGGCGGGTTAGTTGTTTAGCAACAAAACCGACACATGCACAACTATGGGGCAAAACAGACTGGGTTGGCTTAGATTGTTGACAACATGTAAACTACACAATGAGCACTTGTTGTCTCTCAAATACATCGTTACAAGTGTTGGTTAGCTAGCTAGCAAATTTTTGCCATTTTAGCATAGATGTGACAAGAGTCAAAACACCTCAAACTAGACATGGTATGAAGAACAAGATAAAACTAGCTGAAACGAGCCACTTACGATTCCCTACATGGCAGTTTATTGTTATTGTTGCTAGCTATCTGGCCATATAGAATCACCACAACACACAGCCTTCTGTCCCATTAAAGCGCACGCATAGTTTTCGTGACGTTCTCAGCTAACCCGTTTATTGAAAAACATTTAGTTTCCTTGTCAGTAAGGCAGAAACAGTGGTTATGTGATACAATGACCTTAATTGAAAACTATCAAATTATCTCGATCTCTCTCCATGAACTCAAAAGGGCATTGGATAACATGAATAAAGACAAATCATCCGGTTGGGACGGTATTTTTCCTGAGATGTAAAAACATGTTACTTGAAATTATTAACACAGCCATTCACAAAGGTTCATTTGGAAAGGATTTAAATACAGCATTAATTTCGCTTTATTAAAAAAAGGTAAGGACGCCACCCAGTGTTCTCACTATCATCCCCTATTGTTGATAAACACAGATATTAAACTATTTTCAAAAATTCTGTCATGCCGCCTCGAAATGTATTTACCCAAATTAGTACATTCTGATCAAAGCGGGTTTGCTAAAAAACGATTATCCTCAGATAACCTCCGTCGTCTATTACATATCTTACATTCTTCATTAGAAACCAAAGGTCATTTGGCAGTTCTATCTCTCGACGCAGAAAAAGCTTTTGATAGACTAGAATGGTCGTATCTGTGGTCGGTTTTGGAACATATGGGACTTGGCTCCAATTTCATTCATATTATTAAAATACTATATGGCAATCCCTCAGCCATAGTAATAACAGGCAATACCTGCTCTGTTCCATTCAGAATAACTAGAAGTAGCCAGGCAAGGTGATCCCATCTCACCTCTGCTATTTTTATTGTCTATGGAGCCCCTGGTCCAGGCAATTCGACAATTGAAATAAATTACACCAATATCTCTCAATTCTACGGATCACGTCATCTCATTATACGCCGACCATGTCTTACTTTATCCCTCCAAACGCTTTGAAGATCAGAGACAACTTATAAAATACATCTAACCAAATCTGCCCAACTGCCTCTTAAAACCCAGATGGAGGACTCCATCTCTACTTATGGAATCTCAATAATGTCCCATTTTATATATGGGAATATGTATATTTTCTTCCTTAGATAAAACCATTGCTAGAAGCTTTAACAGAACGCTCAGATTAATTCAATACGACCTCAGTAGATGGACTAACATCCCAGTTGCTTTAACCAGCAGAATATCTACTGTCAAAATGAACATATTGCCATGCTGAATTTCTGTACTTCAATGCTTCCCTTGTCTCCCCCTTCTGGCTATTGGAATAAAATCTATAGTGCGTTTTTGAAATGTAAATGGCACTAGCATTTCCTCCCATCCTAATTTGGTTTAGACATCATTCTTCTGCCCCCTGGCTGAGTATAGAGATAAATATGGTGTCTCCTGTTGCCCTGGAAGAGGTAGTCGTCACTGATACAGTGCCTTCAGAAAGTATTCAGACCCCTTGACCTTTTCCACATTTTGTTACGTTACAGCCTTATTCTAAAATTGATTAAATTGTTTTTTTCCCTCATCAATCTACACAATACCCCATAATGACACATTTATTACAAATAGAAAACATAAATACCTTATTTACATAAGTATTCAGACCCTTTGCTATGAGACTCGAAATTGAGCTCAGGTGCATCGTGTTTCCATTGATCATCCTTGAGATGTTTCTACAACTTGATTGGAGTCCACCTGTGGTAAATTCAATTGATTGGACATGATTTGGAAAGGGACACACCTGTCTATTTAAGGTCCCACAGTTGACAGTGCATGCCAAAGCAAAAACCAAGCCATGAGGTCGAAGGAATTGTCCATAGAGCTCCGAGACAGGATTGTGTCGAGGCACAGATCTGAGGAAGGGTACCAAAAAATGTCTGCAGCATTGAAGGTCCCCAAGAACACAGTGGCCTCCATCATTCTTAAATGGAAGAAGTTTGGAACCACCAAGACTCTTCCTAGAGCTGGCTGCCCTGCCAAACTGAGCAATTAGGGGAGAAGGGCCTTGGTCAGGGAGTTGACCAAGAACCCGATGGTCACTCTGACAGAGCTCCAGAGTTCCTCTGTGAAGATGGGAGAACCTTCCAGAAGGACAACCATCTCTGCAGCACTCCACCAATCAGGCTTTTATGGTAGAGTGGCCAGACGGAAGCCATTCCTCAGTAAAAGGCACATGAAAGCCCACTTGGAGTTTGCTAAAAAGCACCTAAAGACTCTCAGACCATGAGAAATAAGATTATCTGGTCTAATGAAACCAAGATTGAACTCTTTGGCATGAATGCCAAGCGTCTGGAGGAAACCTGGCACTATGCCTACGGTGAAGCATGGGGGTGGCAGCATCAGGCTGTGGGGATGTTTTTCAGCGGCAGGGACTGGGAGACTAGTCAGGATCGAGGGAAAGATGAACGGAGGAAAGTACAGCGAGATCCTTGATGAAAACCTGCTCCAGAGCGCTCAGGATCTCAGACTGGGGTGAAGGTTAACCTTCCAACAGGACAATGACCCTAAGCACACAGCCAAGAAAATGCAGGAGTGGTTTCAGAACAAGTCTCTGAATGTCCTTGAGTGGCCCAGCCAGAGCCCAGACTTGAACCCAATCAAACATCTCTGGAGAGACCTGAAAATAGCTATGCAGCGATGCTCCCCATCCAACCTGACAGAGCTTGAGAGGATCTGCAGAGAAGAATGGGAGAAACTCCTCAGATACAGGTGTGCCAAACTCCTCAGATACAGGAGGTGGGGGGTTGAATGGATGGATGGAGACATTTTGGATGGTTGGGGGAATGGGGTGGGAGGTTACTTTTTGGCTCTGTGGTATGATCATGGTGATCAATGCTTTGTATTTGCGTACTTTTTTTTCTTTAAATAGCTTTCACACAGAAAGGGCATTATAATCATTATCACAATTTCACAGTTTTATTTCAACCACATAGTGTGGAAATATTATTTAAAATATATTGTTTTTAACTGCATTGCCCCTTTAATGATTTTTGGAAAGTGTTTACATTAAGTAGAAACAATAAATAAAATGAACAACTTACTTCTTGGAAAAATTGAAATACATTGGATTGGATATTAAATGATTGATTAATTGAATGAATGAATCATGTTATGCCTATGAACATGTTTTCCTCAAGGATCAGTGTTAGGGTCAATTGCACTTTTCTTGAATTGGACATCTCCCCATTAAGAGTCTAATTCAATTCCTGAAACCCCAACCTGAAAGGGATACTCAAATTAAAACAGATGTGATATATTGGCCATATACCACAAACCACAGAGGAGCCTTATTGCTATTATAAACTGGTTACCAACGTAATTAGAACAGTAACAATTATTTTTTTGTCATACCCGTGGTCATACCCACGGCATTCAGCCAATCAGCACTTAGGGCTCGAACCACACGGTTTATAATACAGTATATTCTATCAGAGGGCATTTTTGCCACACATCGCTGACTGAAATAATGCATTTTACCCTCACATTATGTCCCGTTTGATACCAAAACCCAATAGAATTTGATGCATTGGGTAATAAAATAGCTTAATGAACATTCATACGTATGCTTATGCATGCAGCTTATATCTGATGACAGGTGGCACAAGATTTACTTGGTGTGCTGACGGAGGAGTAGTGTGAGCATTCTAACTGGGTATATAGACTGATTGGAAAAACACCCTTTTCACACTATCAAGTCAAATAAACCCATACTGTTTCTTTCACATTTTTATTTGAAACACGGTTCCAGAAACTGGTGAATTGGGTATCCAGGCCAGCACAGTAGCCTAAAACTTGGGTTGGGTTAGCATGGCCTGGCTCAGCAGTGTGAAAAGGGTACTAGACATTTTAGCCAGATGTTGTAGTTTGTTATTAATTGAATAAGTAAGATAAATTAGGTATTTCTTGGATGGTAACAGTGTCTCTTTAACCCTTGGCTCGACTTCGATGTTTCTCTATTAGGCTACAGTGCTTTGCGCTGTCACTGGCAGCCATGCAGGTTCATTGTTCCAAGCCCTTTCAAAGAATGCGTCCTAAATGGAAACCTACAGTGGGGAGAACAAGTATTTGATACACTGCCAATTTTGCAGGTTTTCCTACTTACAAAGCATGTAGAGGTCTGTAATTTTTATCATAGGTACACTTCAACTGTGAGAGACGTAATCTAAAACACAAATCCAGAAAATCACATTGTATGATTTTTAAGTAATTAATATGCATTTTATTGCATGACATAAGTATTTGATCACCTACCAACCAGTAAGAATTCCGGCTCTCACAGACCTGTTCGTTTTTCTTTAAGAAGCCCTCCTGTTCTCCACTCATTACCTGTATTAACTGCACCTTTTTGAACTCGTTACCTGTATAAAAGACACCTGTCCACACACTCAATCAAACAGACTCCAACCTCTACACAATGACCAAGACCAGAGAGCTGTGTAAGGGCATCAGGGATACAATTGTAGACCTGCACAAGGCTGGGATGGGCTACAGGACAATAGGCAAGCAGCTTGGTGAGAAGGCAACAACAGTTGGCGCAATTATTAGAAAATGGAAGAAGTTCAAGATGACGGTCAATCACCCTCGGTCTGGGGCTCCATGCAAGATCTCACCTCGTGGGGCATCAATGATCATGAGGAAGGTGAGGGATCAGCCCAGAACTACACGGCAGGACCTGGTCAATGACCTGAAGAGAGCTGGGACCACAGTCTCAAAGAAAACCATTAGTAACACACTACGCCGTCATGGATTAAAATCCTGCAGCGCACGCAAGGTCCCCCTGCTCAAGCCAGCGCATGTCCAGGCCCGTCTGAAGTTTGCCAATGACCATCTGGATGATCCAGAGGAGGAATGGGAGAAGGTCATGTGGTCTGATGAGACAAAAATAGAGCTTTTTGGTCTAAACTCCACTCGCCGTGTTTGGAGGAAGAAGAAGGATGAGGACAACCCCAAGAACACCATCCCAACCGTGAAGCATGGAGATGGAAACATCATTCTTTGGGGATGCTTTTCTGCAAAGGGGACAGGACGACTGCACCGTATTGAGGGGAGGATGGATGGGGCCATGTATCGCGAGATCTTGGCCAACAACCTTCCCTCAGTAAGAGCATTGAAGATGGGTCGTGGCTGGGTCTTCCAGCATGACAACGACCCGAAACACACAGCCAGGGCAACTAAGGAGTGGCTCCGTAAGAAGCATCTCAAGGTCCTGGAGTGGCCTAGCCAGTCTCCAGACCTGAACCCAATAGAACATCTTTGGAGGGAGCTGAAAGTCCGTATTGCCCAGCGACAGCCCCGAAACCTGAAGGATCTGGAGAAGGTCTGTATGGAGGAGTGGGCCAAAATCCCTGCTGCAGTGTGTGCAAACCTGGTCAAGACCTACAGGAAACGTATGATCTCTGTAATTGCAAACAAAGGTTTCTGTACCAAATATTAAGTTCTGCTTTTCTGATGTATCAAATACTTATGTCATGCAATAAAATGCTAATGAATTACTTAAAAATCATACAATGTGATTTTCTGTTTTAGATTCCATCTCTCACAGTTGAAGTGTACCTATGATAAAAATTACAGACCTCTACATGCTTTGTAAGTAGAAAAACCTGCAAAATCGGCAGTGTATCAAATACTTGTTCTCCCCACTGTATATAGTACACTATAATGGGAATAATGTGCTATTTGGGACACAATACACTATAATGGGAATAAGGTGCTATTTGGGACACACGAGTTGTCAGGCACAGGTATCATAGTGGTCTGACTTATGGTCAGACTCGCACAAGTGGAACAAACTTAAACTTGTGCCTTTTTTCAATGCTGAATTGAATGTCATTGAGAAAACAGAAAGGTGTCACAATGTAATTCTTTCTGAATTTAAAATTAATCCAAGAAACTGCAATCTGATTACAATATTTTTGCTGGTAACGTAACTGGTTAGTTTTTTTGTAATCAGATTACATGTAATCAGTTACTCCCCAACCCTGTGTGTGTCATTAGGTTGCAGCGTCTGGAGCGGAGGGCTGGGGCAGTGTGACAGACGTAGCGGTAATGTTGGTTACAGTGGCCATCCACACACACACACTCACCCACCCACACATACACACCTAAGGCTCAGTCGTCACTGGTGTTGGTGTTGTTGAGGTGTTCTGTCGGTTGTTGAGGTATTCTGTCAGCATGACAACAGTCCCCTTGACAGACCCCGGATCCACAACTTCCTTTATCAGAATATATAGATGTTATAGGTATAGAGGGTTAGATAATATACACTGAGTTTACAAACCATTAGGAACACTCTTTTCATGACATAGACTGTCCAGGTGAAAGCTTTGATCCCTTATTGATGTCAATCCACTTCAATCAGTGTAGAGGAAGGGTAGGAGAGGTTAAAGAAGGATTTTTAAGCCTTGAGACAGATGAGACATGAATTGTGTATTTGTGCCATTCAGAGGGTGAATGGGAAAGACAAACTACTTTAGTGCCTTTGAACGGGGTATGGTAGTACACCGGCACACCAGTTTGAGTGTGTCGAGAACTGCAACACTGCTGGGTTTTTCACGCTCACCAGTTTCCGGTGTGTATCAAGAATGGTCATCCAGCCAACTGTGGGAAGCATTGGAGTCAACATGGGTCAGCATCCCTGTGCAACGCTTTCGACACCTTGTAGAGTCCATGCCCCGACTAATTGAGGCTTTTCTGAGGGCAAAAAGGGGGTGCAACTCAATATTAGGAAGGTGTTCCTCATATTTGTACACTCAGTGTAGGTATGTGTGGGTGGAAATCCAGAGTCCCTGGGGGAGTGTGTGGGACCCAAACCATCCGTCACTGTGACTGCACCCCATCCTGACCTGCACTTTGAGCTAACAACTGAGTGTGTATGTTTGTGTGGTACCTGCCTGGTAAAATAACGTTTAAATTACCCTGACAGTTAAACCACCATTGGGACACGTGATGGGGACTAGCTTTGGGGAAATGGCTCTCTTTGAGAGCAGAATATATAACTACAGCTCAAGCAGACCAGTTAGAAGTGGAGCAGATCAATATCCAGGTATGTGTCCTAAATGGCACACTATTACCTAAAAAGTGTGCTACTTTTGACTGGAGCCCCTTGGGCCCTAGTCAAAAGACGGGCACTAAATACAAGAACAGGGTGCCATTTGGGACCCACTCATACAGTATGATCTTTATTCATATTATCTTAAACCAGTTGGACCATTTATCAGAGATTCCCCATCATTGAAAATATATCCCATCTTCCCAAGGCACTTATTTATCATAGCATGCGATAATCAAAAGCAGTGAACATCTGGACTCATGTCATGATGCATCACGTTTTATACATCTCTTTCTCATCTTACCCTGCTCTCTCCATAGCTCCAGGGAACATATAAAACTTGATGACATCAAAGGTATAGTTATTCATTTGGAAATTGCTGAACCCATTGTCCGCACTAGCTTTCATCAGACATATGATCAATATGTGTTGTGTTATGACCATATATTTGTAAACAATATTATTGATGTGCCTGTCAGTTGAGATGTTTAAGTATTACGGAAGCAGGCAGACAGTGCTAGATCTGAATAGACTGAAAGAATGGTGGTGTATTTACGGTTGTTGATCCAAGAGCTTTCTTTTACCCCCTTTTTTCTCCCCAATTTCACGATATTACGATCTTGACTCATCGCTGCAACTCCCCAACGGGCTCGGGAGTCATGCGTCCTCCGAAACAAGACCCGCCAAACCGCGCTTCTTAACACCCGCTCACTTAACCCGGAAGCCAGCCGCATCAATGTGTCGGACGAAACACCGTTCAATTGACGACCGAAGTCAGCCTGCAGGCACCCGGCCTGCCACAAGGAGTCGCTAGAGCCAAGTAAAGCCCCCCCCCGGCCAAACCCTCCCCTAACCCAGATGACGCTGGGCCAATTGTGCGCTGCCCTATGGGACTCACGGTCCCGGCTGGTTGACACTGCCTGGGATCAAACCCCAGGCTGTTGTGACGCCGCAACACTGCGATGCAGTGCCTTAGACCGCTGCGCCACTTGGGAGGCCCCGATCCAAGAGCTTTCCATTAACCTCCAATTCAAACTTAGGAAGCCAATCCAGCCACTTTCAAGTATTGTTTTGGGCTAATGACTGCAGGAGAGCCCAAATGCCTCCCCCAACAACATAGAACTGGCTAGAGGGGTTTCTGAAGTTTCAATTGAGCTGTAATAACTTTATTCGGGCTGTTAACATGTGACTAGGATGGGAACTATGACAATTAGCCCACTTGATCACTGGACTAATGATTAGCATCCCCAATTATGTGAATTTGCAAAGAAAACTATTTCACGTTTATATATTTTCTATGTTTTCAGAGAGTAAGGATGTCATGACACTACAATTTTACATGTTATTGGGCTTGAATCTACAATCATCAGCTGTCCTTTTGGGGCCTTCAGGACCAGGATAGAAACTTGGAACATCTCAGAGGAAGCAGCTGAGGCACCACAATTACACAAAAGTCCTTTATTACTGTGCCAAACAAAATAGAGAGAGAGAGACGAGGGTCAGAGGATTCTCTTCACTCTACCTCACAGCGACCGCACAGAAATCAGTCAAAAAACAACGAAAACTCCTAAGAGATCCCACAGCCGATACAAAAAACTAAGAAAATAAAAATCAGGGGGTCCAACCCATCTCTAACTCAGAGTCCAATATGTGTCCCCTGTCCAGTGACGTCATTGTGGGGACTACTTCTTGGCATAAGTGATCTTCATGGCGCATTGGGCCGTAATCCGGAAGCCTTGCAGCGCGTCTTTGGCCACTCCCGCCTGGCCCTCGCTCTCAAACTCCACAAAGGAGATGTCGTGTTTTCCAGGGACGAGTCGCACCTCTTTGAAACCAGGGAATCTATGAGGAAAAAGAGAAATCACAGGTGTATTGAGAGAGGTGAAATGTTCAGAAATCAGAAATGTAATGAATAGAGCTGACATGATCTACACAATGCTTTCTATCTGAACGTTCTGAACCCTCTTGAACAGAGCCCCAGTTGCCATGCTGCAAAATATCATATATCAAAGGCTTCACCACCTGCAATGGTGAAGTCTGAAATATGAAGGATATAAAGCAGGTTCTTAAACTTTTTCAGCTAGAGACCCAAATTGACCATCCCCCTGTGACCAAAATCTTCCTCCAAACGACCCAAATTAAAATTAAATCATGTGTGATTATACATGTATTCTCATAACTCGCAACCCACCTCTCTCACATGCCCAGGGCCCCTACCCATAGTTTAAGAAACCCTGATATAAAGCTAGTATATTTCACAAGTTCATCAGCCAGACTCAATAACGATTGTTGCCGATGTTGAATGAACGCAATCAGGCATCTAGGCTAGTTTACTCATTTTGACAACAAGATCATTCAATACTCACTGATTGAACAGCATGGAGAGCATCATTTCATTAGTTTCCTCTGGAAGGTTATTAAGGAATAAAATGTAGTTGGGTGGATTGTCTGGAACCTAAAAAGACAAAGAAATCAGTCTGTAATTGTTGCATAACCTTCCCATGGAATTTTTTTACAGCTTAGTCAATAAGCAGACCAAACTATCTGTAGCACTCCAACAGTTAATCCAAAAAGGGTGCATCAAACAGTAAAACGGTCCTAAAGCAGTGAGAGTAGTAGAGATTTTGCAAGAATACAAGAGAAGGCATTGCAACATTGACTTATTAAGAGAGTCCATCATCACTAGTGATTTAGTCACACACAAGGGACATTTGCTGAGTAAACAACTCCTTATACAGTGGGGGAAAAAAGTATTTAGTCAGCCACCAATTGTGCAAGTTCTCCCACTTAAAAAGATGAGAGAGGCCTGTAATTTTCATCATAGGTACACGTCAACTATGACAGACAAAATGAGAAAATTATTTCCAGAAAATCACATTGTGGGATTTTAAATGATTTTACTTGCAAATTATGGTGGAAAATAAGTATTTGGTCACCTACAAACAAGCAAGATTTCTGGCTCTCACAGACCTGTAACTTCTTCTTTAAGAGGCTCCTTTGTCCTCCACTCGTTACCTGTATTAATGGCACCTGTTTGAACTTGTAATCAGTATAAAAGACACCTGTCCACAACCTCAAACAGTCACACTCCAAACTCCACTATGGCCAAGACCAAAGAGCTGTCAAAGGACACCAGAAACAGAATTGTAGACCTGCACCAGGCTGGGAAGACTGAATCTGCAATAGGTAAGCAGCTTGGTTTGAAGAAATCAACTGTGGGAGCAATTATTAGGAAATGGAACACATACAAGACCACTGATAATCTCCCTCGATCTGGGGCTCCACGCAAGATCTCACCCCGTGGGGTCAAAATGATCACAAGAACGGTGAGCAAAAATCCCAGAACCACACGGGGGGACCTAGTGAATGACCTGCAGAGAGCTGGGACCAAAGTAACAAAGCCTACCGTCAGTAACACACTACGCCGCCAGGGACTCAAATCCTGCAGTGCCAGACGTGTCCCCCTGCTTAAGCCAGAACATGTCCAGGCCCGTCTGAAGTTTGCTAGAGTGCATTTGGATGATCCAGAAGAGGATTGGGAGAATGTCATATGGTCAGATGAAACCAAAATATAACTTTTTGGTAAAAACTCAACTCGTCGTGTTTGGAGGACAAAGAATGCTGAGTTGCATTCAAAGAACACCATACCTACTGTGAAGCATGGGGGTGGAAACATCATGCTTTGGGGCTGTTTTTCTGCAAAGGGACCAGGACGACTGATCCGTGTAAAGGAAAGAATGAATGGGGCCATGTATCGTGAGATTTTGAGTGAAAACCTCCTTCCATCAGCAAGGGCATTGAAGATGAAACGTGGCTGGGTCTTTCAGCATGACAATGATCCCAAACACACCGCCTGGGCAACAAAGGATTGGCTTCGTAAGAAGCATTTCAAGGTCCTGGAGTGGCCTAGCCAGTCTCCAGATCTCAACCCCATAGAAAATCTTTGGAGGGAGTTGAAAGTCCGTGTTGCCCAGCGACAGCCCCAAAACATCACTGCTCTAGAGGAGATCTGCATGGAGGAATGGGCCAAAATACCAGCAACAGTGTGTGAAAACCTTGTGAAGACTTACAGAAAACGTTTGACCTGTGTCATTGCCAACAAAGGGTATATAACAAAGTATTGAGAAACTTTTGTACGTGACCAAATACTTATTTTCCACCATAATTTGCAAATAAATTAATAAAAAATCATACAATGTGATTTTCTGGATTTGTTTTTCTCATTTTGTCTGTCATAGTTGACATGTACCTATGATTAAAATTACAGGCCTCTCATCTTTTTAAGTGGGATAACTTGCACAATTGGTGGCTGACTAAATACTTTTTTCCCCCCACTGTACATCTCAATGGAGTTGAGTTGCGATGAGTGTTGGCGGATTGTACCCCCTATTACAGTCGGTATCAGTCCATACTTGAAAAAATTTACATTCTTTAATGCGTACCTTGTACCTATGGTTCTCCTGTGTACCTACATTATTTTCTTTGGATGCTGCAATCCGTAGTTTTGGGAAAAACAACAGCATTTATGCGACCTCCGCCAAGGGAGCCGTTGTTTGTTAACGGAGAAGGAGCAGCTCCGCCATTGCACGGCAGATTCTTTTTTGGGGGCAGGGGATGCATATAATGCAATTTCTTATCAAAAACTATAGATTCCAACTCCCACTGACAACTCTATAACAACCAGGACAAGCACAGCTACACAGTTAGCATTAAATTATTTATATTTATAGAAGTATCGCGTGGTAGTGCATGTTTGAAGTCACTAACTTCATATTCTATTGGAAAACAGTGGATTACATATTTACATATTTTAGTCATTTAGTAGACACTCTTATCCAGAGCGACTTACAGTTAGTGAGTTCATACTTTTTTTATACTGGCCCCCCGTGGGAAACGAACCCACAACCCTGGCGTTGCAAGCGCCATGCTCTACCAACTGAGCTACACGGGGCCCTACACAGAGCAATTTGACAGACGTCACATAAAATGGTATTTTAACCAAAAACGATGGATGGCAGCACCCAAAGAAAATAACACAGTTACACAGGACAAACATAGGTACAAGGTACAAGTATTGACTGATATCGACTTGATGTAGTCGGAGGTACACTCCGCCGACACTCATCGCAACTCAACTCCATTGAGATGTATATGGTGTTGAGTTTGCTCTAGTTTACATTCTAGGTTATTATTCTTGATAGGGCTAGAAAGGTTTACCTGCATGGTTGTTGGAGCATTGTTTGTGTTGGCTGACCCCTGTTAATAGAAAAGATAAACAAGTTATGAAAATAGCGTTGGAGTAAAATGACTGACTACATTCAAAAGCATACAGGATGGCTATGTGCATTATGTTGACATATACTCATGCCCTATGGCAGGGGTAGGCAACTAGATTCAGCCTCGGGACTAATTTTGTCGGAGTGGATGGCCGGAGCATAATTACAATAATTTGTACACGGCAACGGACTGAGTTGACCCTTGTATTTTATTTTTGCACTGTCTCTATGCACACTCCAACACACTGACACTCCAACACACACACTTCATTTGTTCACACACACACAGGACTCTACACACTCACACATAACATGTACACACATCTATACTGACTCTACACACACGCAGTCACATACAATCATCATATACGCTGCTGCTACTCTATTTATCATATATCCTGATGCCTAGTTTCCTTACCCCTATACATACAGTGGGGAAAAAAAGTATTTAGTCAGCTACCAATTGTGCAAGTTCTCCCACTTAAAAAGATGAGAGAGGCCTGTAATTTTCATCATAGGTACACGTCAACTATGACAGACAAAATGAGGAAAAAAATTCCAGAAAATCACATTGTAGGATTTTTTATGAATTTATTTGCAAATTATGGTGGAAAATAAATATTTGGTCACCTACAAACAAGCAAGATTTCTGGCTCTCACAGACCTGTAACTTCTTCTTTAAGAGGCTCCTCTGTCCTCCACTCGTTACCTGTATTAATGGCACCTGTTTGAACTTGTTATCAGTATAAAAGACACCTGTCCACAACCTCAAACAGTCACACTCCAAACTCCACTATGGCCAAGACTAAAGAGCTGTCAAAGGACACCAGAAACAAAATTGTAGACCTGCACCAGGCTGGGAAGACTGAATCTGCAATAGGTAAACAGCTTGGTTTGAAGAAATCAACTGTGGGAGCAATTATTAGGAAATGGAAGACATACAAGACCACTGATAATCTCCCTCGATCTGGGGCTCCACGCAAGATCTCACCCCGTGGGGTCAAAATGATCACAAGAACGGTGAGCAAAAATCCCAGAACCACACGGGGGGACCTAGTGAATGACCTGCAGAGAGCTGGGACCAAAGTAACAAAGCCTTCCATCAGTAACACACTACGCCGCCAGGGACTCAAATCCTGCAGTGCGAGACGTGTCCCCCTGCTTAAGCCAGTACATGTCCAGGCCCGTCTGAAGTTTGCTAGAGTGCATTTGGATGATCCAGAAGAGGATTGGGAGAATGTCATATGGTCAGATGAAACCAAAATAGAACTTTTTGGTAAAAACTCAACTCGTCGTGTTTGGAGGACAAAGAATGCTGAGTTGCATCCAAAGAACACCATACCTACTGTGAAGCATGGGGGTGGAAACATCATGCTTTGGAGCTGTTTTTCTGCAAAGGGACCAGGACGACTGATCCGTGTAAAGGAAAGAATGAATAGGGCCATGTATCGTGAGATTTTGAGTGAAAACCTCCTTCCATCAGCAAGGGCATTGAAGATGAAACGTGGCTGGGTCTTTCAGCATGACAATGATCCCAAACACACCGCCCGGGCAACGAAGGAGTGGCTTCGTAAGAAGCATTTCAAGGTCCTGGAGTGGCCTAGCCAGTCTCCAGATCTCAACCCCATAGAAAATCTTTGGAGGGAGTTGAAAGTCCGTGTTGCCCAGCGACAGCCCCAAAACATCACTGCTCTAGAGGAGATCTGCATGGAGGAATGGGCCAAAATACCAGCAACAGTGTGTGAAAACCTTGTGAAGACTTACAGAAAACGTTTGACCTGTGTCATTGCCAACAAAGGGTATATAACAAAGTATTGAGAAACTTTTGTTATTGACCAAATACTTATTTTCCACCATAATTTGCAAATAAATTCATAAAAAATCCTACAATGTGATTTTCTGGAATTTTTTTCCTCATTTTGTCTGTCATAGTTGGCGTGTACCTATGATGAAAATTACAGGCCTCTCTCATCTTTTTAAGTGGGAGAACTTGCACAATTGGTGGCTGACTAAATACTTTTTTTCCCCACTGTATCTACCTCTATTGCTCCAGTATGCCAGCACATTGTAAATATGGTATTGGAACTGACCCTGTATATAGCTTACTTACTTTCTCGTGTTCTTCTTATTTCTGTTTTTGTTCTACCTAATGTTATTTTTAGTACTACATTGATATTGATTATTGCATTGTTGGGTTTAGAGCTGGCAAGAAAGGCTGTACTTGTGCACGTGACATTAAAACTTGAAACATTTCATACATTGAATTACATTGAGACACGAATGACATGTCTCTTGGGAACATATTTCCTAAATTAAACTAATTTTAGCTGAATTCCTGGTGATTTTACAATCCTTTTTTATTACCATTTAAAATAAATAACAATAATCACCCACAGTTGAGCAGGTTGCCAACCCCTGCCCTATAGGCTCTGGTCAAAAAGAGTCACTATATAGGGAATAGGATGCCATTTGGGACCCAGTCATATAGCCTATGTGCATATACAATACTAGTCTCACCAGTGCTGGTTTCTTGGCCACGTTGGCCACTTGATCTTGAGCCTTCTTCTTCCTATCCTTCTTCTTGTCCTTGTCCCCAAATGTGCCTCTGATTTTGGAGATCACCTCAGAGTCTGTCTTTGCATACTGAATGCGCTGAAAATAAAAGAGACAATTACAATATGATTTTTACCAAGCACAGGCCTGGGTCGTATTCACTAGAAACCAAATGGTAGAAAACAGACCGAAAAGCGGAGGAACTGCCTGAAGTTGTCCACAAAGAAACTCACATTTTCATTGCAAAATGTTTTGCTGCTACGGTGCAAAACGTTTTGCTTGTATACCGTAATGAATACCACCCTGTACTACTTCCACTTGTGAAAATGACATGCATGACTACTAAGTAATAACTTACCATGGGCTTATTGTAGAAAGGAAAACCTTGAAGTTGACGCAGTGCGTTCGTAGAAGAGGCAAGCTCTTTGAACACTACAAACGCCTGCCCTCTCATCTTCATGGTTTTCATGGCAACAATGTCCATGACTTGCCCAAACTGAGAGAACAGGGCATAGAGTGACCGCTTCAGTTCTAGAAGGAAACACCAAAGGTTATTTAAAGGTTGTTACTTATACACCATTGACACAGACAAAGAAATCTATGTAAACTTACTACAGCTCCATCTCTGAAGGAACGCTGTACATGATCTTGGAACAATGATGTACTGTGATTCTTACCATCCTTCTTGATCTTATCATTTACATTATTGATGTAAATGGTGTGGTTTGGTCGAATATCCATGATTAACAACTTTCACCTGGCGCTCTTTCACCTGGAACAACAACAAAACATCGCCACATTAGCTGGGTACTTTAGCTTGCTAGCTAACTTTACCATCTACTGGCTAGCTAGTGCAATGAATGAAGCGGTGAGGCACGCTAGCTAATACACATTTATAGTAAGCTTCATCACCTCGAACTGGTAGCTGGTGCTGCTGAACAGACAAATGTACAGATTAAACAGATGAATATTTATATGTATTATATTATATTTATATGCAAACAGAACATCTCCTGATTCCAGATAAACTGACTTGAAACTGTGAGAACACTCACCTCTCTCTACACACTTTCCAGAAAACACAGGAAGTGAATGTGCGCTCGCTGGCTTCTGGGTCGTCTTCGGTTAATAAAAAGGTAGTTCTCTACCGCCACCGGCTGTACAGGAGTGAAACTATTTTCCCCACGAGTGCATTTTGTCCTCTCCGAGTACCCGTATCAGCTTTGTGATTTACTAGCTGATGACACTTCGTGAGTTTGATCATTTTTCTGTGACGCTAATGGTAGTAATCTAATATAAGGTGCACGCTCAAGTCTCAGAGGGGTGCACGGTGTGAGGAAAAAGCTACACGAAGTAGCTAGCGATCTTCTTTTGAAAGTAACCTTGTCTCTGTGCAACCGGTCGGGTGGTACAGAGGAAATTGGAAACAGACTCAAGATACTGAAACGCGTTTAGCCTGCTGGTTTGCGCTAGCCACATTTATTTGTACATAAAACGATTGGGTTGTTCCTTTCAAGGATAACTGGATCTAGTAACAGGTGACGCTGACACAACAGGGATGTGCAATGGCATCGGTGCGGGTGGCTGTCCGGCTCAGGCCTATGAACCGACGGTAAGTAAAGCAAAACACATGCTAAAAAAAACTACAACGGACAAATGATGGTATTGTTGTTGCTAATGATTATATTGTTTACTTTGAAGAGAGGCGCCCGACTGAACACTGGCTCATTGTGATACATTGTAGCCATTTCGAACTTTATTGTAACAGTTTAATACACTAATTTGACTGGCATCATATGACTGGCCATGTGTTGCAAGAACACTGCTTAATATATTTGTCATAACAAGCACTGACGTTGCCACAACTGTCTCTTCCAAAATTGAAATGGAGACAGCATTTGGGATTAAAATGCCAACCCCACTCAAAGGAGCACGAGCCCACCACACATCCCCTTGCTAATCCACCAATAAGAACGCCTGGAGGTTGGCACACAAACATTATTTTAGGTAACAGACAGCTGGCAAGGTGCCGGTGGACAAGTTAACCAACAAAACAAACATGAAGAATAGGAACTGCTGTGTCTGGCATTGGGAGTTAGTATTGGCAGCCACCCAGGGATTATGGGAGGGATGCCTTAATACTTTTCTGACATCTGTCAATAATTGCATGGCATTAGTTCACAAACTATTTCCAACAGTAAATAGGATGCATACATAGCTACATGACAGAAGACAACCACCCTTTCATTTACTCTGCACATCTATGTTAAATGTGGGTGTGTGAAATATGATGTACAGATTCCAAATAAGTAAGATGCACTTGTAGAAAAACAAGGAAGGATTCTGAAGGAAGTAACCTTTCACACATTTCTAGACCGATCCGCTCAGAGTATAACCTGATCCAGTTGGCATTGTGTTGATGGTAATCTGTTAGGCACCAGAAAGTACGGTTTTATTTTATTACAGTATGTCATACTGGAAAGGCCACTAATAATAAAAGCTTGAACTGACTTCTTCCACAGAGAGACTTGGAAGAGACATACCAAGAGACATTTCCTCCAGACAACTTTTAGTGATCAAATAAGCTACTAAGAACTTAGAGGATTCAGTTGGGGGCATTCTCCCTATCTTAGAGAGAATGTAGTCTTCTGCAAAGATAACAATGCCTAATATTATAGATTTATAGATGAATTAATCACAGTACATTTGTGTTTACTATGTTGTCTTTTGTTGCTAATGTAACGGGTACCTTTCTTGTTGGTCCAATTTGTGAATCACAAAGTACTGCAATTTGGTACAACTTGAAAGTAATACTTGTCTTACTCTGATGCTTCTTCATTGGTTCACTGTCTCAGTCGCATCCTGGTTTGGCTCAAAGAAAGGGGAGCTTAATTATTTGGAAGTAGTAACCTGTTTTGATTTTTACAGGGAGAAGGACTTGACTGCCAAAAACATAATTGAAATAAAAGGGGACAAGACCACCATTGCAAACTTGAAGGTAATTGTACGTTTTAAACAGGCTTTCTACTGCAATAATAATCAATGTACCCATAGCTAGGACTGCATTTCTTTCAACTTGGCAGATGTTTAGCATAAAATGTTTTTTAATATGACTATTGAATACTTTTTAATACTAGTGCTATTTCATCAGTTAATTTAGATTAATTTAATACATAATTTAATTATTTGGTCATAATATATGATCAGTGAACATCCATCATCTTGAGATTGCACTCAGCTTTGTGCTTACAGTATATTTAATCCTATTGTGTTGTATTTCATTAGATGGCAGATGGCATTACTGGGGATTCCATGAGGGAGAGGAAGAAGACCTTCACCTATGACTTCTCCTATGACTCCTCTGACAGTAAAAGCAACACCTTTGTTTCTCAGGAAAAGGTAAGTGTTTTTTCTCAAATCTTTTTGTTGTTGTTGTCCAAATCCGATTATAGTCAAAGCAGCTTACATTTGCCTCTGTTCAGGGGTCATTTGTATGTTTTACTTGTAGGACATTTTGTCATGGATGGAAGTTCATTGAGTCAAAACAGTTTGCTAATGTGCTGATACTCTAGTCTCCACTCCCTGACGAAGGCCATGTAGCCGAAACGCGTCAGATTTTATTTATTTTATTTATTTTTTAAATCTTGTTTCTATTGAACATGCCATACTAATAAAGGCATTTTAATTAATTATATGAAGAGTGCCTTGGTCCTCCTTTCATTTTGATGACCAATTCACCCCTTTGACCAAAGAGCACCTTCTGTCTACCAACATTTACTATTGTGTACCTTAGTAGCGCTTCCCTTCCTCTTCTTTCTACTCTAGTCTACATGTTGACTCACAAGCTTCTGACGTAAGTTATGACTTACTGTTGTGCAACCTTTTTTAAAATTCATAATATTGCATCATACAGGGGTCAAAGTAGATTTCATTTCTTACTGGTACGGTACCTTCTCACTTGCACACATGTTTGGGAGGCCTAAACAGAATTACTTATAGAATCCCTGTTAAGATCTCTGTGGGCCTAAAAGATGTGTTGTTTAATTAGAATGTATTACCTTTTAATGTGGCATTCACATAACCAGTCATGATGTTTTCATCTGACTATCAAACAATCAGATGAAAACGCTCCTGTAAGCCTGCTTCGTCCACTCTAAAAGAATTCCTGCATCCATACAGTGCGCTGTGCCCCCGCCATTTTGATGAATGGAAAGAGACATCTGTAACAAAACACCAAGAAGTGTAATGAATGACATTCGGGGATTGTCATTTTATTAGTCTTACACTTGTAACCTGAGTTGATGCGTCCACTGTCCACGTGCGTCTTGTTCACAGCCACTCATCTCTGTCTTTGCAAAATGTGTTATCGCCGAACCACATCGCATTATGGAGTGTATTCCACACGTTTTCAAGTCCATTTGCTCATTTTTCATGTGGGTGAAATGTGGTAATGATCAATAATAGTGTAATGGCCTACAGTTTTCTTGGAATCTTTGCTTTAATTATTGTTATAGGCTCATGTTCTACCGGGACGGCGTACCCCCACTATCTATTTTGCCGGTTCTCTGTCCTGGACCATACCGGCTTACTTTCACCCCTGGTATCATGTCAGTGTAATATCAATAGTATCACAGCCTATGAGTTAACTGTTTTAAATGTGTTAAAATGATGCATGCATAAATTCCATATTTTTGACATTGTATTGGCTAGTTTCTTTCTTTCACTGACTGCTTACTGTGAGATCTGTTTTAGCTAGTTAGATCTGGGGCCTGTTCAGGCGGTCACAACTTCACAGAACATTCAGATCTAAATGTACTGTGTGGAACAAATGAGTCCCTGTCATTGTGAATCATATCAGCTACATTACATTCCAATTTGCCAAAGCTCTGAACATTTCACCTTATTGAACAAGCCCATGTTTGCGCTCTTTCTTTGCAGGTGTTCAAAGACCTGGGCTCAGATGTCCTCAAGGCTGCGTTCCAAGGCTACAACGCCTGCATCTTCGCCTACGGCCAGACCGGCTCGGGGAAGTCCTACACCATGATGGGAAATCCAGTGAGACAAACATTCCCTTTGTAGGAGTGCTGATCTAGGATCAGGTCCCCCTTGTCTATATAATCTTATTAAATATCTAAAAAGCAAAACTGATCCGAGATCAGCACTCCTACTCTGAGACGCTTTATGAATACAGGCCCTGGATTCCAAAATCACAGACTGGGCTGTGTTCAGCAGGGCACAACGTTGTGGAATGTTCAGATATAAATATATAATGTAGAACAATCATGCCTCTCTGACATGGAGATAAGGAATCAGGTCTACTCCGTTCATGACATTTCTGGAAGTTTCCACAACATTTGCCTACTCAACTGGGCTGTTGTTTTTGTTATCAGACTATTGGGACTTCAATCAGTCGTGGAGACCCTAAGCAAATATCAGAGTAACGAACGAGGGCTCCGACAGTCCTGTTTTGCTTTCACAAGTCTGAGTGATTAGGGGAAAGTACAAGTCAAAGTTCATAGTGTCAGTTTTCTCTGTGGACTCTTATGTATTGGACTGTTTTGGAGAAAGACTAAAGCCAAACATGAGATATTTAGTCTTCCCTGTAATGGATTATTTTAAGATCTGTTCTGTAACATATCAACAGGTTTCCTCAGTCCTCCACTGAACAGTTTCAATTGTCAGCCTTATCGTCAACTTATCGTCTGCTTTTGATTAAGGGTTTGCTCTATGGATTTATTTTTCATCAGGGAGATGTTGGTCTCATTCCACGGATATGTGAGGGTCTGTTCAGCCGGATTGCTGGGATGACTCGTTGGGATGAGGCCTCCTTCCGCACCGAGGTCAGGTAAGAAAACTGTGTCCGTTGCAATTCTAAGTCCATTGTCATTCCTTGAATTGTTTTTACCTCTTTGGAAAAATTAAGAAGCTTAAGAAGATATTTTTGTATTTGTTTCATTAGTCCACTGTTGATACAATCCCAAAATGTTGTGCATGTCAGCAATCAAGTTTTCAAGATATAGAACTTTCTAAACACAAATTGTCACAGTCAGTGTGATGCGGTTTGCATCATATGATGCAAAACTCGTTATACAGGCTGCATTTCTGCCTGCTTGAACGGCAATAGCTCAGATACACATGAAAACATTAAATGACCCTGGGAATTGATAAAACATCACTCAGAGATGCAAAAAAAAACAATATAACATTCAAAATGGGTGAATCTTTCCTTTTTAATGGTGGCTCAATGAACACTTTTAAAATGTAATAAAAGTGATTGCACATAATCAGTAGACGTTCTAGCAATTCGTACCTCATCCATCAGGGACGACATCACCTGAGACGACAAAAGGGTCCCTTAATAATAATTGGTAGATGTCATCAGGCTAAACATGACCTCTGAATGACCTCTTTATCCTCTCAATGTCATCAGCTACCTGGAGATCTACAATGAACGTGTCAGGGACCTGCTCAGGAGGAAGTCCACCCAAACCTACAACCTGAGGGTGAGGGAGCACCCAAAAGATGGACCCTACGTGGAAGGTAAGACATTACACTTTTTATATCATAATCAATACTATTATACAGACATAAGGGACATGATTTGGTCTTGCATACTGTATTTTCTCTTCATTCTGAGACTGATCCCAGTCCTGTCTGTAAGGCAGAACGATGGCTCCTAAGCTCATTATAACAGTGGATGTCTGTCTGTAGATGAACTCCCTGTGTTAATCCAATCTGAACCCAGACCTGTCTCAGCCAGAATGATGGCTCCCAAGCTCATTATAACAGTGGATGTCTGTCTCTCTGTATTATTAACTCTTGTGTTAATCCAATCTGACCCCAGACCTGTCCAAGCACCTTGTGCAGAACTACCACGACGTGGAGGAGCTGATGGAGGCTGGCAACATCAACCGCACCACGGCCGCCACGGGCATGAACGACACCAGCAGCCGCTCGCACGCCATCTTCACCATCAACTTCACCCAGGTGGGCCTAGCTAATGCTATAGCCAATACTACAGCTACCGCTAGGCTAGCTACCGCTACTCCAGGAATGCACAACTCCAGTCCACAAGGGCCGCAGTGTAGTAGTCCTTGTTTGTTAGTTAGGGATTTAGTTACCAAGTGAG
The DNA here is from genome assembly GCF_964263955.1 of Coregonus lavaretus. Classification (NCBI taxonomy): domain Eukaryota; kingdom Metazoa; phylum Chordata; class Actinopteri; order Salmoniformes; family Salmonidae; genus Coregonus; species Coregonus lavaretus. The sequence continues at coordinate 8,801,312 of NC_140027.1, forward strand.
TGGACTCCTAGCCAATCAATTAACTTGATTGAGAGAAATAAAAAGTAGCAGGACTGTGGCTTTGGAGGACCGGATGCTGCATTATATGCTGCATGTTAACCCTTAAAGGGGTTGCCACTAATAGCATCTGTATTAGGAAAAATTTATACATTCACACTGTAGAATGCACCCACAGTTTAAGTGCAAAGTTTCGACTCAAAGGTCTTCGTCAGACTTAACAATATTAGCCTTTCAGCTTCTTTGAAATCCTTCAGAGTTTTTCCATGTTGTCTCCCTCCTCTCCAGGCTAAGTTTGACGCGGAGATGCCCTGCGAGACGATCAGTAAAATCCACCTGGTGGACTTGGCGGGCAGCGAGAGGGCGGACACCACCGGTGCCACGGGAGTCCGGCTCAAGGAGGGCGGCAACATCAACAAGTCACTGGTCACCCTGGGCAACGTCATCTCCGCTCTAGGTGGGTAACTGTTATACCAACTGTTATATCAATGTTATCAGAGACAGCAGATATGAGGACATATTCATTAAAGTCGCATAATAAAAAATGTTGTATGGAATAAAACCCCTTATCTGGCAATGTCTTTTAGCTTGAATATGCAGGCCATAATAATACGTTTTCCCATTACAATATTTGAACCACAGCAATGTTCCAATGACTTATTTCTACTGAGTATGCAGAGTTTTGAGTTTCTCTGTTGATTTGCCTATTGATCTGGATTCAAATACTACTTTAAATCTTTCAAATGCTTTGAGTGTTTGCTCTAGCCTGTCTGAAGTGCCTGACGGGGTGTGCAACCTATTAAGCCAGCAAGCTCAATCAAGCACAGAAAGTATTAGATTTTCTTATTGTTTGATTGATCTGAAATCGTTTCCCTGTCTTGGTACAGCGGACCTGAGCCCGGATGGAGTGAACGCCAACCTGAAGAAGAAACAGGTGTTTGTGCCTTACAGAGACTCTGTGCTAACGTGGCTCCTCAAGGACAGCCTGGGAGGCAACTCCAAGACCATCATGATCGCTAGTGAGTCCTTAATAATGCGAAATGTCTTGCATTTAATCAAATGTTTCCAATCCTTCCCTTTAAAAGCCCCAAATACACCCGACTAGGAACCCTGGGTTTTACCTGTCTGCTTCAGTGTATAAGGGGAACCCTGGATTCTCATTAATATATCTATAGATCAGATCCTGAGCCCAGCCACGCTTCTTACTGGGATAAAACAACGGAGTGGCTGCGGCTCCAACTTTTCTGGACCCGTCTTCCCGACAGATAAAGGTCCCGCCGCTTCTGCGCATGTGCGGGATTTTGTACTTTACGCATAGTCTCAGCTCTACTCATAGAGAACAGGCTATTTATTAAATGAATGGTGCTCGTTTAATAAAGTTGGATCAAAGCTTAATCAATGTCTGCAATAAATATCATCTAATTGCATAGTATAACGTTACTATAAGACAAAAAAACACTTTCTTATGAGATTTTAGGATGATTGTGCGAAAGGTCAAATGTTTCATGTGGCCAAAACTCAACAACACGTGCCACTAGGCAAAATATGTGGTTTGATTTGAACTAAACACAGGTAGACTATGCTAAAGTTTAACACCATCTGCTCCAAAATTTGCTCATTGTACATAATTCAAAATAACAGTGATGCTGACACTCCGATTTTTCATTTTAAAATGTATGTCAAACCAAATCCAATGATTGCAAAGTTAAACAAACCGTACAACTCTATGCAGAAGGACTACTTTGAACAATTTCCACATAAAATTGAACAAAAACAAATTTTCTTGAACAGTGCAGATGCAAAGTTTGGTAACGGAATGACAGTCTGTCTCAGCATCATTCTGTTACTGTGGAATTGCCATATCCCCATGAAACTGATTGAGATCAAATGGTTGAAGAATTAACTATTTTGAAGAATTAACATTCAAGCTAGACTGTGAGAAATGTGAAGGGAGGGCGACTACATAAAATGTGTGTGTAAAGTAAAGAAACGTGCTAGGGCTGTCAAACGATAGAGAAATGTATTAGTTATTCATTGCAAATTCCAAATTTGAGCTGTAATTTTTAAGATTCTTCATACAAAAAAACATTTACAAGAATATAGAAGTCTTGATTTTGTGTAAAGTAACACTTAGCAAAATTAGGTAGACAGAGAAAGCACACTTTTTATTTAACCTCACTAACCACGTTTCCATCCACAGTTTTTATGCGTGTAAAGTCATACCGTAGAAGGAAAAATAATCGACATCTGATGGAAATAGGAAGTTTCGGTACAATTTTATAAATGCAGACAGAATTGTTCGTTTTCTTTGTGTCTAAAATGTATTATGCGAGAAATGGCGGCGGAAATGCCTTTTATTGTCAAATATTGATCTACAGTAATTACTATCATATCGAAGTAAACTTGGAGTCACGCGATGACATGGTGTGTGGTCCTCCCACTACAACTCAGGAAACCATGCAGTTTATTAGGCTATAGATGAAATAAGTTATGATGAACTTCACAGGGTGGTGAAAGTGCACGGTATGAGCTTGATGCTCCTTTCCAATAAATGTGGAGGGTCTGATTCTGGTGACATGACACTCGACTGCTGCTTGACAAATAAAAAATATTCTCGCTCTTATCCATAATAATCACATCCTGTTGTTGGCTAGAAGGCACGTGCCAAGACCAGAGTAGGCACATTTGCTATTTAACTCCACAGTTTTTGTGACAACTATCCGTAGAGTTGAAAATGCGATGGGAACGCATTGAACTTTAGATTTTTCTTTGGTACATGACAACTTAAGCGAAAAAGTGAATTTTGTGTGCATAACACACTGATTTTGATCTGCAACAGGTCCGTTTGGTGGAAACACACCACTGCCAGGAAAATGCGCACATTTTCTTTGAGTATTTTAGAATATTCACTTAAATCTGTCCCAAATTGGATGGAAACTGTTTTTACATGGCATTGTAGATTTTAGCTGTATAGATTAGGTATTTAGGATGTTTTCAGTGTATTTTCAACGCACTAAAATTACAGTGCACTAAAATCACAAAGTTAATTTTAGCTCTGATAGCCCTAATATGCGCAGGATGTGATTTGGATCTTTAGCTCAGGGGAAAAGGAATCCAGGGGGGTGGGACGGGGCGGTTACCTACAGATCCATATTCTGCCATTAAACAATAGGGACGCCAATAGGGACATTCCTGGGTTCCTAGTCCAGTGTATTTGGTGCTAGAATTTGAGAACATGGCTTTCTAAACCCTTGTTAAGGCTGACTTTATGTATAAGAGGCTTAAGTGTGGCCAATGGCCATAAGCTAAATATCTGTGGTATGTTTGCAGTCAAAGATACAGCATTAGAACATGGCAAATGCAAAAGTGTTTTGTAGTACGACAAATGTTTCAAAGATGTTTTGTTCTCGTTTGCGGCAGCCATTTCACCTGCTGACGTCAACTACGGCGAGACTCTGAGCACGCTGCGCTATGCCAACCGCGCTAAGAACATCATCAACAAGCCCACGATCAATGAGGACTGCAACGTCAAGCTCATCCGAGAGCTCAGGGCCGAAATCGCCCGGCTGAAGGCCCTTCTGGTCCAGGGAAACCAGGTGTGGATTTGTCACACTGATCTGAATTGTTTTGTGTGTGTTGATGGTTTAGGGCATTGGAACTCAACTATCCTGTCCACTAAAACATTTTCTCGGGCCCTTGAAGTTTATTTATTTCATTTAAAAAAACGCTCTACAATACACAAGTTATGTAAAAAACTGTGAAAGTGTTAATGATATTGTTAATTTATGGGCACATTTTATAATGCATAGCTAGTACATTATGTTTTATTGAGATTTAACAGTCCATTCATGTCCACCTTTCCAGCTACTGGCCTATGACCTTGTTGTTGTGTTTTAAATGTCCCATCTAATCTAACTAGGTCTCACTGACTTAGGGAGTATTGATGTGTGATTCAATAATGTATTGATTGTTGGTTTGTTTTCATCCTTCTCAGATTGCACTTCTGGATTCACCCACCGCTCTGAGCATGGAGGAGAAACTACACCAGAACGAAGCCAGAGTAAGGCCATGTGGATGGTTCCTTTTTAGAGTAAAAATAAACACAATTACACAAAAGAAGCTATCGATACTTTGCAAGTTTAGTGTTCTATTCTTTGAATCCATAAACAAGCCAAGCATTAAAGCAAGGTAGTGATGTGACCTCACAACATGCACCCCCTTTTTTTTTTTCTCCAAAAGATCTTTGATATTCAAGAAAAATATTTGTGCTATTTCTGCCATAGGTGTTGGAGCTAACCAAGGAGTGGACTAACAAGTGGAATGAAACTCAGAACATTCTCAAGGTGAGTGGGCATATATTTCTATAAAATGTCGAATTCACTTTAGCTCACACAAGCACTCTGGTTATGTGCCTTTTTAGATTATAGTCAGCTGTGAAATTTAATTGACTTTTAAGTCAGAAACATCAATCAATTTCTAATTATTGACAATATCTGTCTTCCATTGATCTTTACAGGAAGAAACCCTTGCCCTGAGGAAAGAGGGAATTGGCGTCGTCCTCGATTCAGAGTTGCCTCATCTAATTGGTATCGACGACGACCTCCTAAGTACTGGCATCATCCTCTACCATCTAAAGGTCAGTCACAGTTGATTTTATTATTTTTTGTAGTTTTTACAACAACAAAAAATCTCAGAATGCTTCACATACAGTGCATTCAGAAAGTATTCAGACCCCTGGACTTTTTCCATGTTTTGTTACGTTACAGCCGTATTCTAAAATGGATAAAAATTAATAATAATTCCTCATCAATCTACACACAATACCTCATAATGACAAAGCAAAAACGGGTAAAAAAATAAAATATATATATATATATATGATGATAATAATAATAATAATAAATAACTGATATAACATTAACCTAAGTATTCAGTACTTTGTTGAATAACTTTTGGCAGCAATTACAGCCTCGAGTCTTCTTGGGTATGACGCTACAAGCTTTGCACACCTGTATTTGGGGAGTTTCTCCCATTCTTCTCTGCAGATCCTCTCAAGCTCTGTCAGGTTGGATGGGGAGCATCGCTGCACAGCTATTTTCAGGTCTCTCCAGAGATGTTAGATTGGGTTCAAGTCCGTGCTCTGGCTGGGCCACTCAAGGACATTCAAAGACTTGTCCCGAAGCCACTCCTGCGTTGTCTTGGCAGTGTGCTTAGGGTCGTTGTCCTGTTGGAAGGTGAACCTTCACCCCAGTCTGATGTCCTGAGCGCTCTGGAGCAGGTTTACATCAAGGATCTCTCTGTACTTTGCTCCATTAATCTTTCCCTCGATCCTGACTAGTCTCCCAGTCCCTGCCGCTGAAAAAGATCCCCACAGCATGATGCTGCCACCACCATGTTTCCCCGTAGGGATGGTGCCAGGTTTCCTCCAGATGTGGCGCTTGGCATTCAGGCCAAAGAGTTCAATCTTGGTTTCATCAGACCAGACAATCTTGTTTCTCATAGTCAGTCTTTAGGTGCCTTTTGGCAAACTCCAAGCTGGCTGTCATGTGCCTTTTACTGAGGAGTGGCTTCCATCTGGCCGCTCTACCATAAAGGCTTGATTTGGTGGAGTGCTGCAAAGATGGTTGTCGTTCTGGAAGGTTCTCCCATCTCCACAGAGGAACTCTGGAGCTCTGTCAGAGTGACCATTGGGTTCTTGGTCACCTCCCTGACCTTCTCCCCCAATTGCTCAGTTTGGCTGGGCGGCCAGCTCTAGGAAGAGTCTTGGTTGTTCCAAACTTCTTCCATTTAAGAATGATGGAGGCCACTGTGTTCTTAGGGACCTTCAATGCTGCAGACATTTTTGGGTACCCTTCCCCAGATCTGTCCCTCGACACAATCCTGTCTCGGAGCGCTACGGACAATTCCGTCGACCTCATGGCTTGGTTTTTGCTCTGACATGCACTGTCAACTGTGGGACCTTATATAGACAGGTGTGTGCCTTTTCAAATCATGTCCAATCAATTGAATTTACCACAGGTGGACTCCAATCAAGTTGTAGAAACATCTCAAGGATGATCAATGGAAACCGGATGTACCTGAGCTCAATTTAGAGTCTCATAGCAAAGGGTCTGAATACTTATGTAAATAAGGTATTTCTGTTTTTTTTTTAAACAATTTCTGAAAACCTGTTTTCGCTTTGTCATTATGTGGTATTGTGTGTAGATTGATAAAGATAAAAATTTTTTAGAACAAGGCTGCAATGTAACAATGTGGAAAAAGGGAAGGGGTCTGAATACTTTCCGAATGCACTGTAAGTTCATTTGACTCCCTATTAAACTGAAATAGAAGTTACATGGACTTTACATATCGATTTCATTTTTGTTCCAGGAGGGCAGGACGTATGTTGGTCGAGACGATGCGTCGACTGTTCAGGACATTGGTGAGTGGCCTCTGTTACATACTCTATCCGCTGTCAGACTTTGCTATAAATCAGGATAAAGAAACTATTGATAATGCAAATGCACACACACAGTGTGTTTCCCTCTCATTCTCCCTCTCTCCTCTCTGTAGTTCTCCATGGGCTGGACCTTGAGAGTGAACATTGCATGTTTGCGAACCAGACCGGCACTGTCACCCTGGTTCCACTCAATGGGGCCCAGTGCTCCGTGAATGGAGTGCAAGTGACAGAAGCCTCCCCACTAAACCAAGGTATATGCTTCTGATCGCACTTTATTTGGATAGTCATAGGCTACTATCACCTGTTGATAAGCAACTGCTTGCTAAGGTTAGGTTTAGAATAAGGGTTAGGGTTAGTAAATAGTTAGTTGAAATGTTACTGATGGTTTGTGTACAAAACATTAGGAACACCTTCCTAATATTGAGTCCCCCTTTTGCCCACAGAACAGCCTCAATTCGTCGGGGTATGGACTCTACAAGGTGTCGAAAGCGTTCCACAGGGATGCTGGCCCATGTTGACTCCAATGCGTCCCACAGTTGTGTCAAGTTGGCTGGATGTTCTTTGGTTGGTGGACCATTGTTGATACACACGGGAAACTGTTGAGCGTTAACCCAGCAGTGTTGCAATTCTTGACACACTCAAACCGGTGTGCCTGGCACCTACTACCATACCCTGTTCAAAGGCACTTAAATATTTTGTCTTGCCCATTCACCCTCTGAATGGCACACACACAATCCATGTCTCAATTGTCTCAAGGCTTAAAAATCCTTCTTTAACCTGTCTCCTCCCCTTCATCTACACCGATTGCAGTGGATTTAACAGGTGAAATCAATAAGGGATCATAGCTTTCACCTGGATTCACCTGGTCAGTCTATGTGGTCCTCTGTAGCTCAGCTGGTAGAGCACGGCGCTTGTAACGCCAAGGTAGTGGGTTCGATCCCCGGGACCACCCATACACACAAAAAAACTATTTATGCACGCATGACTGTAAGTCGCTTTGGATAAAAGCGTCTGCTAAATGGCATATTATTATATTATTATTATTATATATCATGGAAAGAACAGGTTTTCCTAATGTTTTATACAATCTGTGTATAGTCCATAGAGCATCTACAGATGGACTCTCCAAATAGTGTTAGCACGCTTTTAGCCAGCCAACACAATGATTGTTCTGTGAATGCACAATCCCACATTTACTGATCTGTAGTCATTTTAGCAGTAGTAAAACCCACCCATGTGCATTTCCCTCCCTATGTAGTTTTATTCCTTATTATCTTATTCAATGTTTCTAGTTCTATTGTGTTTGATAGGTGCTGTCATCCTGCTGGGGAGAACCAACATGTTCCGTTTCAACCACCCTAAAGAGGCAGCTAAACTAAGGGAGAAGAGGAAGGTAATACCAAAGGCTTTTTAAAGAAGCTTATTAGTTGCGATATTAGTAATAAATTATTAGATTATTATTATTATTATTAGATATGTGGTTGACCTATGCTCCCTAAGGGTTTAAATCAAGTAAGTCATGACTGGTATAGCTTATTACTCATGTAGCCAAGCATTTCGCTGCACCTGCGAAAACATCTGCAGATCTGTGTACGCGAACAATAAACTTTGATTTGATATAACCATCTAGTGGAAGGGCACATTTACTGTAAGCCTTGTAGGATGTAGGCGACTTACCAATGAGTCATCATGAGGTCAATGGTCATGTTGACCTTTGTTGTGTGTTGGTAATCTTTCCCAGAGTGGACTGCTCTCCTCCTTCAGTCTGTCCATGACCGATCTCAACAAATCATGTGAGAACCTCTCCACAGTAATGCTCTACAACCCAGGGTGAGTGTATGTGGGTGTATGTATCACCTAATCCCAAATCAGCCCCTAGCCCCTACTGTCTATGCACTTGTGGAGATCTGAGAGGAATGGATGGGTGTAAGCAATATGGCGAAAAGTCCACCTAGTCTATCAGAGGGCAAGGTGAAGCTGTTCCCATATTTCTTATAGTAATCTATTCCTCTCAGATCTTCAGAAGTGCATGGGGAGTAGGCAGTAGGGGCTGGTTTGGGATTAGTCAGATGTATGCTCCAGCGCATGAACGATTCACCCCAGCTCCCTCTGCATAGTTCCCCCTGCCTTCTCAGCAGTTCGGAAGCACTCCTTTTCCTCCATTCGCTTAGGTCCGTTACTGCTCACCCGCGTGACCACTGACTGAAGCAGTGGATTAGTTGTAAAAAAAAAAAGAAAAAAAAAAAAAAGAAAGTGCACTTTTTTCTTTGCTGAATTACAATGTTACAGTGCCCAGTCAAAGACATCAGTGTACTGGTAGTTTATGATGGTCTAGGCAGTTGGCACAGGTGTAGCTCGAAATGGTGGGGGGGGGGGGGGTGTGTAACATTGCAACTGCTGTGACTCAAGCCGAAATCATGTGAGCTGGTAACGCTGCTCGTCACAAATGCCACATCACTCAAACTGTATGGCCTTCATTGATTCTATTACTAACTCTCCAAAAATCTGTTGAGCCAGAGATTCATTTTGCTTGTACAGAGCCGCTAGAGAATGCATTCGTTTTGTTGTTATACAGCACCCCTTGTGGAGGAAGTACATAGTCTTCCATTTCAGTTTTGTACAATACAACAAGTAATGCAATAGCTCTTACTACGATTTTGACCTAAACTGGATATTTTAAAACCTAGAACGACCTACTAGGTAGGTATGCATACATGGACAACAAAAAAAACTATATTAGTAGGTCCAGAGTAACCATGGATATTCTGAGGAATACACAGCCAGTATTTAGTGAACGTTGGTAACGGTTATTGCTGTGTTTTAACTCATTTGTGTGACTATTGCTCTTCATTGAGTATAATTTTTAAAGTACAGTAACTCATGTATCTCTGAACCCTCCCTCGGCAGTCTCTTCACTGAAAAGGGGCCCATCTATCTCAGGTAGACCCAACCAGTGTTCAATGTTCACTGCTTTGTTTTAACAATGCTAGTGAAACATGACACATCTTTTTCACTTTGTCCAGCCACCACCACCGTTGTTTGAACATAAGCCATCATCGTCTTGTTTTTATAATGATTTTGCACGTCGCCCCGCTTGCTTCAATCACTGTTTTGGCGCATAATGATGACATCAAGCTTTGACATCCATTGCCTTGTATGAAGCTCTTCAGTCATTCCATGTGCCAATTGCAGCCTTCATTTCTGTGATCATGCCGTCTCGTTGAGTAATACTGTTATGTGCTGTGTGTGTGAGTCCAGTCTCGCTGTCATTGTTATTAAGCCAGCTAAATGCTATTGGTGTACTTGCCTAGGTTGGAATTTGAGAGACAGCAACGGGAAGAGCTGGAGAAGCTGGAACACAAAAGGTGCGAGGGGAGACACACACACACAAACATTTTGACTATAAAAAAAAAGTCCAACAATGTTTACTCACTAGTCACCTGTAATGCACCACATTGTAGGAACGGTGTGCTTTAAAAGCAAATATGCTGAGATCACATTATTTATTGGAGACTCTTGTTATTGTTAATAGCAATCGTACAAAAAAATGCCTTGTTTGCTATGTATGTTTTTTGGCGAATTGCATAGTGTTTCATGATTTGTCTGTATTTGGTTGGGGGTGCAGGAGGCTGATTAAGGAGATGGAAGAGAGGCAGAAGTGCGAGAAGGCGGAGCTGGAGCGCCTGCAACAGGAGGTAGAGTCCCAGCGCAAGGAGTCGGAGCAGGTGCAGCAGCGCATCCGCCGCCAGGAGGAGACCCTCCGTTGCCGCAGCCAGGACATCGAGAGTCGCCTGCGCGACCTCCTGGCTGAGAAGCAGCGCTTTGAGGAGGAGCGCCACCGCGAGACCCTGGAGCCGGAGCTACAGAGGCGCCAGCGGCGGAAGCAGCAGCAGGAGGAGCGCGAGGATGAGAAGACACAGGACGAGGAGGCGCGCCGCCATAGTGAGGCGGCAGAGCGTGCCGAGCAGGCGGAGATCTTCCGCGAGCTGGAGCGGCTGAAGCGGGAGCATGTGGAGCAGGGGGTGCGGCTGGAGGCAGAGAGGCGGAGGCTGGAGGAGCGCGAGATGGAGCAGCTAGGCCTGGTGGGGCGCCTGGAAGAGCAGCTGAGGGAGCGCCATGAGGCGGCGGCCGCCCTGCTGACCCGCGAGGACACCCGGCGCCTGGACGAGGAGCGCCGTGCCCTGGCAGAGATCCGCGAGGCGCTGCTCCGCGCCAAGGAGACCAGCGGGCGCTCCGACTGCAACGGAATGGGCGAGGTGGCCGGGCGCGCCGCCCAGGTCCGTTACACGGACTTCAAGGCAGCGCAGGTGGAGGAGCTGGGTCAGTTGGAGGAGGGGCTCCGGCAGCAGAAGGAGTGCCTGGAGAAGGAGGTGGCGTCAGAGCGCGCTGCCCTGGCCCTCCTGGTCCACACCCACAAGGAGCGTCAGCGACAGCTGCGAGAGACCCAGGAGAAGGGGGCGCAGGACGCCTCGGAACTCTCCCAGGAGGAGCAGCGGATGCACCAGGCCGAGCAGCGCCTCCTCTTCAAGGAGCGCCGGCTAGCCAGCTTAACAGACAGCCTCCTGCCGGCGGTGGCCGAGGAAAGGCAGAGGGCGGAGGAGCTGCTGAAACTCGGATGCTTCTCTGGTGCTGGCAGCATTTCCAACATCTCCCTGGGACTAGACAACACCCTGTACCAGGTGGAGAAGGAACTTGAGGAGAAGGAGGAGCGCCTTACCTCACACCGCGCCAGTGCCGAGCAGCTTCAGCAGCTGCAGGAGACATACGAGTTCACGGCCAACGTGGCACGCCAGGAGGAGAAAGTGCGGCGCAAGGAGAAGGAGATCCTGGAGTCGCGGGAGAAGCAGCAGCATGAGGCCCTGGAGCAGGCGGTGGCACGCCTGGAGAGAAGGCAGTCAGCGCTGAAGCGCAGTGTCTCGCTGGACCCTGAGAGTGAGGAATCCAGGCGCAAGGCCTCCATTCTGGGGCCCGCGCGGGAACTCGACCAGGAGAGGTGATCACTCTTGTTATTTACTGTCACTACAGATACATCTGTAGAATCAATGAATAGTAAAACATTTGTCCTCTAGTGGAAGGTGTGTGGTAGACCCATTGCTGTCCACATAATTATGGGAAATGTAGATAAGCTGATGTCAAAGTTTCAAGAGATGATAGATGATGAGATGGTAAATGAGTGTCGTCGATGAGTGATGACGGTATTGTCACATTGGTCAATCCCTCCTGTCTAAAAGGGTGTTTCTCAATTGGTATTATGATTATGGACATACAGTGGGGAGAACAAGTATTTGATACACTGCCGATTTTGCAGGTTTTCCTACTTACTAAGCATGTAGAGGTCTTTTTTTATCATAGGTACACATCAACTGTGAGAGACGGACTCTAAAACAAAAATCCAGAAAGTCACATTGTATGATTTTTAAGTAATTAATTTGCATTTTATTGCATGACATAAGTATTTGATACATCAGAAAAGCAGAACTTAATATTTGGTACAGAAACCTTTGTTTGCAATTACAGAGATCATACGTTTCTTGTAGGTCTTGACCAGGTTTGCACACACTGCAGCAGGGATTTTGGGCCACTCCTCCATACAGACCTTCTCCAGATCCTTCAGGTTTCGGGGCTGTCGCTGGGCAATACGGACTTTCAGCTCCCTCCAAAGATTTTCTATTGGGTTCAGGTCTGGAGACTGGCTAGGCCACTCCAGGACCTTGAGATGCTTCTTACGGAGCCACTCCTTAGTTGCCCTGGCTGTGTGTTTCGGGTCGTTGTCATGCTGGAAGACCCAGCCACGACCCATCTTCAATGCTCTTACTGAGGGAAGGAGGTTGTTGGCCAAGATCTCGCGATACATGGCCCCATCCATCCTCCCCTCAATACGGTGCAGTCGTCCTGTCCCCTTTGCAGAAAAGCAACACCAAAGAATGATGTTTCCACCTCCATGCTTCACAGTTGGGATGGTGTTCTTGGGGTTGTACTCATCCTTCTTCTTCCTCCAAACACGGCGAGTGGAGTTTAGACCAAAAAGCTCTATTTTTGTCTCATCAGACCACATGACCTTCTCCCATTCCTCCTCTGGATCATCCAGATGGTCATTGGCAAACTTCAGACGGGCCTGGACATGCGCTGGCTTGAGCAGGGGGACCTTGCGTGCGCTGCAGGATTTTAATCCATGACGGCGTAGTGTGTTACTAATGGTTTTCTTTGAGACTGTGGTCCCAGCTCTCTTCAGGTCATTGACCAGGTCCTGCCGTGTAGTTCTGGGCTGATCCCTCACCTTCCTCATGATCATTGATGCCCCACGAGGTGAGATCTTGCATGGAGCCCTAGACAGAGAGTGATTGACCGTCATCTTGAACTTCTTCCATTTTCTAATAATTGCGCCAACAGTTGTTGCCTTCTCACCAAGCTGCTTGTCTATTGTCCTGTAGCCCATCCCAGCCTTGTGCAGGTCTACAATTGTATCCCTGATGTCCTTACACAGCTCTCTGGTCTTGGCCATTGTGGAGAGGTTGGAGTCTGTTTGATTGAGTGTGTGGACAGGTGTCTTTTATACAGGTAACGAGTTCAAACAGGTGCAGTTAATACAGGTAATGAGTGGAGAACAGGAGGGCTTCTTAAAGAAAAACAAACAGGTCTGTGAGAGACGGAATTCTTGCTGGTTGGTAGGTGATCAAATACTTATGTCATGCAATAAAATGCAAATTAATTACTTAAAAATCATACAATGTGATTTTCTGGATTTTTGTTTTAGATTCCGTCTCTCACAGTTGAAGTGTACCTATGATAAAAATTACAGACCTTTACATGCTTTGTAAGTAGGAAAACCTGCAAAATCGGCAGTGTATGAAATACTTATTCTCCCCACTGTAAGTACCTCTGCCTTTTTATAATGATATTGTACTAATAGTTTTTGTGGAATGAGTGTATTTATCATGACTCTTTGGGCCGATAGACACATGACAACTCTCCATCTTCTCTCCATATCCTCAGGGTGGAGCGAGAGATCCAAAAGCTGAAGCAGAGGATCAGTAAGACTGAGGGAAGTGGAAGGAATCACACTGGGAGCGGCGATGAAAAGACCGGCCTCAGCCCCCCCCCTGTCAGCCCAATCCAGAACCTACCCCCAGTGCTGCCTATCGCAGATGACAGGTACAGTGCCTTCAGAAAGTATTCACACCCCTTGACTTTTTCCACATTTTGTTGTTTCGGCCTGAATTTAAAATGGATTAAATAGAGATTTTTTTTTTTGTCACTGGCCTACACACAATACCACATGGAATTATGTTTTTCAAAATTATGGCAAGCCTAAATGAGTTCAGGACTAAAAATTTGCTTAACAAGTCACATAATAAGTTGCATGTACTCACTCTGTGAGCAATAATATTTAAAAGTTTTTTTTTTATGACTACCTCATCTCTGTACCCATACATACATTTATCTGTATGGTCCCTCAGTCGAGCAGTGAATTTCAAACACAGATTCAACCACAAAGACCAGGGAAGTTTTCCAATGCCTCGCAAAGAAGGGCACCTATTGGTAGATAAAAAATACATGAAAGAAAAGCAGACATTGAATATCCCTTTGAGCATGGTGAAGTTATTAATTATACTTTGGATGGTGGATCAATACACCCAGTCACTACAAAGTTACAGCCGTCCTTCCTAACTCAGTTGCCGGAAAGGAAGGAAACCGCTCAGGGATTTCACCATGAGGCCAGTGGTGACGTTAAAATGGTTACAGAGTTTAATGGCTGTGATAGGAGAAAATAGAATGGATTAACAACGTTGTAGTTACTCCACAACTAACCTAATTGACAGTGAAAAGAAGGAAGCCTGTACAGAATAAAAAAATATTCCAAAACAGGCAGTAAAGTAATACTACAAAAAATGCGGCAAAGCAATTAACCTTTTGTCCAGAATACAAAGTGTTATGTTTGGGGCAAGTCCAATACAACACATTACTGAGTATCACTCTCCATATTTTCAAGCATAGTGGTGGCTGCATCATGTTATGGGTGTGCTTGTAATAGTTAAGGACTGAGGAGTTTTTCCAGGATAAAAAATAAATGGAATGGAGCTAAGCACAGGCAAAATCCTAGAAGAAAACCTGGTTGTCGGCTTTCCACCAAACACTGGGAGATGAATTCACCTTTCAGCAGGACAATAATCTAAAACACAAGGCCAAATCTACACTGGAGTTGCTTACAGTACCAGGAAGACAGTGAATGTTCCTGAGTGGCAGAGTTAGTTTTGACTTAAATCTGATTGAAAATATATGGTAAGACCTGAAAATGAGTGTCTAGCAATGATCAACAACCAATTTGACAGAGCTTGAAGACTTTTGAAAAGAATAATGGGCAAATGTTGCACAATCCAGGTGTGGAAAGCTCTTAGACTTATCCAGAAAGACTCACAGCTGTAATTGTGATTATAACATTTATTGGCTCAGGGGGTTGAATACTTATCTAATCAAGAGATATGTTTACTTTTATTAATTTTAATTTTTTACAACTGTTAGAATTTTTCTTCCACTTTGACATTTTGTGTAGATCATTGACAAAAAAAATACAAATCCATTTTAATCCCACTTTGTAACACAAAATGTGGAGAATGTAAATGGGTGTGAATACTTTCTGAAGGCACTGTATGTGTCAAATCCTTTTGCAATATTCACAATGATAGCCAGAAACAGCACAGGCAAATCTGTTGTAGGCAAATCTGTTGTAGGTGGAGAATGATTAAATGTAGATGTCAAAGTTACTACCAGATGATCATGATAAAGATGCATTATTTTTGGACCCTAGGGTTGATCTGGCCATTGTAGATTTTGAGTATCTAATAAATGTCCTTATCCGTTGACAGGATAAATGCATACATTGAGGAGGAGGTTAAGAGAAGGTTACAGAAGCTGAACCTCCTTAATGGTGAACAAAACATTGAGCTCGCACTTTCATCTGAATCTCCGCAGGTAAGCATCAGTGACACATTGTTTTGTTTGCATTCTCCGTACAGAGCATATGCAATATTAAGATAGTGATATTTCTCAATCTCAAGAATAGATTCTTGATGTTCAAACTCATAAAGACATAGTTACTGTAGCCTCCCATACAATCGGAGCATAATAAAGGAACCCCAATTTGGAAATTGTGCCTTCGAAAAATAGCAATTATATGAAGTTCTTCATCCTACAGGAGGACAAAGAAGTTAATGAATGTTAGATTAACAGATGAGGTAAACACAGGTCCTCGACACAGGGTATACAGAATGGACTATAATCGGCATGCATTTCTGATTATTCTCTATAGAGGTTACATGGACCAATCAAGTGGGGTGTTTTTCCAACCTTTCTCTAATTTGTTTGTATGTGGATGATGTTTTGCCTGGTTTGCTTTTCTTTTCCCCAATATGAGAGGAACTCTGCTTGCCTGATGGCAAAGTTGTCCATTTGTCACAGCATATGCAATTTTAGTTTGAGATGAATTTGACATTACATTGTATCTTTTTAGGAATTGTTTGTCATTGCTTAGAAGTGTGGTCTTATTCATTACAGGATGATGACAAGCTGCAAAACCGTGTCAACCCTAGGAAATTGAAATATGAGGTAAGGCTTGAGTTTTACATTTTTTGGTTGGAGATGAAGAAACTAACCGGACATTTTTAAACATTAATTTAACTTGAGTGGCAATCATGCTGAATCTTCACTAACCACCACACCAACTATGAAAAGAGGCATGCCGTTTGTAAAAGGTGCTTTAGGGAACATCCTATTTTACAGGAATCCCAAATTTGTATCTGATAAACATAGAAGATTCCTAAACCAAGAACCTTTGAGGTCTTTATAAAGAAATGGCAAAAACATAAGAATATAGCTGTTTATGGGGATATTGACTAGAAGAATCCACACAATCACAAAGAAGCAGGAAATTGAATAAGATACTGAATTGGCTAAAGGAAACCAGTCGCTGACAGAGTAGGCCAACCTAAGTGTAAAACAGGATAAGAAGAAATGTCCAGCCAAACAGGGTTGATATCTGGTTTTGTAAGCAAAAAGGGAAGGTCAAGGTTGCATGGAAGCCTGGGGTGTGTACTTTTGTATTCATGCTCCATAACAAGCATCAATCTCTTTAATTCCCTTTTCAATTGTAATCTTGCTCATCTGGATTTTATTTCAATCACATCTGGATTTTTACACTTGGTGGAGGAAGACCTTAATTTACTGGGGTGAGAATGAATACTTGAAAGACTATAATTCAGAGCTTTGATCTCTGGTTTGAAGTTATAGTCATGGAATCCCCCCTTGTCCACACAGAAAGACTCCATGCCCTTGCTGTGGCGTAGCTTCCTGTACGTCCCAGGACTTGAGACAAGCACTCACCTGGAAGGGCATACAACAAGTTCAGAAGAAGGCAGCGTCAAAGACCACTCTGAGTTAGATCAAATCGGCAACCCAGAAAGGGAAACCAAAGTCTTGGCAGAAAAGGACAGAGTGCCTTATAAAGAGGGTGAAAAAGCTAAATTGTGGCAGGTGGGAGTGAAGGGGAAGGTTGACCAAGCAGAGAGCGAGAACAATGGCTGTGAATTTAAAACCAAGGACTGGAGATTTAGGTCTACAAACACCATAGCCAGTGAAGATGGAAATAACAGCCATTGTAGGCCAGATGAGGAAGAAACCAATTTGAGTTGCTACATTGTTGATGACAAGACCAAAAGTCTATCATATTCTCAGTCCAGAGAAACCAGAACAGAGAACCCACTGTTGCACACTCTCTCACAGTTTGACTCTGTGGAAGGAACCAAAGACCAAGTTCAGAACACAAGCAAGACAAGTAACGACACTGCAACTGTGATAAATTCTGAAGTCCCCATACTGAGACTAAGCTCAAAGAGACAAATCACCATCAAGGGCTACTTTGGTCTCAACAAGATCCCTAAAGAGTCTGTAAACGGGCAGGTGCAGAGTAATCTGGTAACTTCAGAACCGGATCTACTAACCAACGAACTGGGAGCCAAACAGAGTTACGTCCTTGGATACTTGGCAGGCAAGCTGTCTGGAGTTTACAACGACGCTGGACGATATCTGCAGAGTACACGTGATATCATTCGGCAGGTTCGAGCAGGAGAAACTTCAGCATTGAATAGTACATTCTCTCAGTACATGACCATAGTAACAAAAGATATTCCACTTGTTCAGAAAAAGCAGCTTGAACCTTCAATGAAACCCGACTTAAGGCAGAATAAAGTTCATTTTGCCAATTTGACAGGCAATTGCCTTTTCAATGTACCCGAGAAAGGTAATGAGTCTGCAATTCCTGACATTTCATTATGGCCTAAAGGCTCTGTGACTACATACAAAGACGGGAAGCCTGTAGTTTATTGTCAGACGCTCGTGGAGTTTCCCATATGCCTTTCGGAATTACAGTCTCTTCCTCTTCAGAAGATGATGCATCGTTTGTACTGTGTGACGCCTAAAATCGCTGCCTCTTCCCACCACCTTTTGGGTATCTACTGGCTAAGCATTGCCAATTGCAAACAGCCTACACCACAACCAAGTTGCTTACTGTTATCTGAAACCGACCTCTATGCAGTCTCCGCTGGTACTGGTTTGGGTAACAACCAGCCTTTGGCAGTTTTTCACCACTTCAGTCTCTTGCACATCAAGGAGATCCAAGTGAGCTTTGCTGGGCAGCATGTACGACTCCTGGGTTCCACTGAAGACACCATCTTGGTCATCTTCACCCACAGCAAAGCGCTTACCCAGGAGCTATGCTGTACCCTGCTGAAGATCCTTGCCCCGTCAGAGGTTCGGGAAGGCCCAGGAGCCTACCCCTTGCTTCGTGGAGACCTCTTGCGCCTCTCTCTGGACTGGAGGTCCCACGTTCCAGACCTCCTGCTGGATAGTGGCCTCTGTGTTACCTCGCGCTTTAAGAGGGTCATGGCTGACCTGCTCTACATCCTGCACGGCAACATGGAAGGACCTAACAGGCCCTCCTTGGCTAACATACACCTTCTTCTCTACACTTCCATCAAGGTGGAAAACTATTCCACCTCGCGCCAAGTCGTCCTTTGCCAGCTCTTTCTCACCGACAACCACATAGGCCTGGTGCAAGAGGATGCCGTGTTCCACCCGGTACCTCGAGGCTCAACTCTGGTTCCCATCCAACCCCAGTTTCAGGGAGTAGAGCTGCGCAGACGCTCAGACATCCGATGTGTGCTTGTGAGACACAGCGACAGATGTATGGTGCTTGACATCTTATTCTCCATGACTCACAAAGGGCAGATTGAGACCAAAAGAAAGACCAGGAAAGGCTTAGCCATTGTCCCTCTACCTTCTGATTGCAGGCCCCCAGCTGATTCCTGGAAATTAACTTTCAGCTCTACCTCGGATGCAGCAATCCTAATCAATCATCTGTCAACCTGATTTAAGGATGTGCTTCCAGGTCATCAAATGATGTAATGCTAATAGGTAATAAAAGGAAAGGAGCTTAACTGCCACTGCAGCCCGGAAGTGAAATGACTGTGCCATCCTGCTGAACTCTTCTTGTTTTCAGTCAGCATTGCACTTGAGCAAGAAAGCCATGGTGAGTTGGCTAGCCAGCTACATTCAGTATTGTCAGCCAACTGCAGTTCTGAGTATAATAATCAGCTAGCTAGACTGATAGTGTTAGGGTTTGCATACTACAAGAGTTTAGCAACATTATAGTGAAGATTTCACTTGTAAATCTTATTTTGTTTGAGCATGACGGCACCGTCCTACCACTTCCGATGTGTATTTAAGACTGTTTAAATTATTTGTTTGATTAGTTGAAAATCATATCCAAAAAAAACATTATTCTTGTAACATGGGAACCATGCCTTTTGTAATTGTTAGTGTATGTCCACAATGTCAATGTAAAATTTTATTGAAACTTATCTAAAGGATCCTCATGAACATTGTGTTATAAGAAAATACATTTCAATATTATGAATACAGATCAAATACAAAATGTTAAAGGTCTAACTCCAATGGCTGCTATTGATTTTAAAGTATTTTATAGTATATTTTAATGCTTCTCTTCTTAACATACTGCCACTGTGGTGGTACACCTTAATCAAATCATAGTCAAGCCTTCATTGTCACTTTAAGAACAGTTTTACTCACAAACCTAATTGTTTTGTATTGGTGTAGTTAATTGGATATTTCATAGATTTTCTTTCCCACTACAGGGAATATGGTGTCCTTTCGTTTAGTCAGCTTAGCTCTCCCTCTCTGTTCTTACATGAATGCTCACATCAATCACTTATGGCTGGTGAAATTGTTTTCTTCAATATGTTCTTCAATACGTTTACGCATATTCATCATATGGCGAATTGTAATGTGCAATATGATTTTTAGGAATATGTGTGAAGCGTAATATGAAGAATGTCTGACGTACAATATGACTTGTGACTATGATCACTGCAATAATGTTAATAAAAGATGGTTAATTGTTTTAACAAAAAATAAAGATTGTGTTCTGTATAAGCCTTTGTGTTGCCTGGTTGTATCTAGCTGTTCTGTTTCGTACCTGTTCACTGCTGTCATATAAATAAGACTACACCTTCCTGTCCATGTTTCTCTCTCTCTCCCATTTTCCTTTCTTTCCACCCATGTTTTTCCCAGCAGCGATTTGTCTCTGTCCCTCTTGGGAACAACTCTGACTGCCTAAAGGACCCTGTTAAAATTAGCATTCCTCGCTACGTTCTCCGAGGGCAAGGGAAAGATGAGCACTTTGAGTTTGAAATTAAGGTAAGCATCTCTTGTTAAGTATCTCTCAAGATCCAGGATCATCGCTTTGCGGTCTCTGGTCTTGCATACATGTCTGACCGGTCCATATCATACTACTTACTTAGTTCTCCATTTTTAATTCTGGCATTATTCAACGAGTTAGTTGTATCAGCCTTGTACTCAGTATTATTTTCCTCTCTCTTTAGATCACTGTAATGGAAGAAACATGGACCGTCTTCAGGAGGTACAGCCGCTTTCGGGAAATGCACAAAACTCTCAAGATGAAATACCCCGAGGTAAAATAATTTGATGAACTAGGAATTACCATATACTACATGTCCTCGCCTGTTGTAGATAATAGTAATATAATTGGCATGATCTTAATGACCTCCTTCCATACCAGCTTGCAGCTTTAGAATTCCCTCCCAAAAAACTCTTTGGAAACCGAGATGAGAGAATGGTTGCTGAACGGCAGAGGCACTTGGAGGTGGGTGCAGCCATTGACACATACTATTGCGTTTCTTAACAGTAGTATAATTAAGTTGTAATGACTGACAGGGTTATGGAAATCTGTCAATCAGTGACAAAGGTCTGAAGGTGTGTCATTCTCATCCATCACTTCAGAGACCTAATTGTTCCTTGACATACATTTAAAGCAGTAGTCACCAACCTGTCGATCGCAAGGCATTCCTAGTCGATCACCAAACATTTCTGTAGAAAAGCCAATGATAAAGCCTTGCGCTCCAATTTGTTTTGGTATTAGTGTTGTGCTGTTGGCGGTAGGTGCACTTGATTCAGAAGCCCTGCGCGTCGGGTAGACAAAGTGTTCCCATTTTGAACCATTTAATTTGTCTGACGGGACAAACTCTGCCTACCCTGCGGACCAAGAGAGATGGCCAATTGGATAGCTGAAATCACAGTGCCTACAGTTTCCACGACCCCACAGCAAAGTTTGATACTAGCCTACGTGAGATTTCATAACTTTTAAAAACCATGACCAAAGAGAGACTGTCAAATAATACAGCAAGTAGCTGCTGTGTTTATGAGTGAGTTCATGTTGAAGGTTTTATTCAGCACTGTCAACACTGTTTTCATTCAACACGCTTCTCCCTAATTCTATTCGCGCTACAACCAGCACTGCAGTTGCAATGAATGAGTAGCCAAGTGTATCGATAGGCCTTTTTTTATTGTATTTTTTTTAACAATTTCTCTGGTCATAAGAAGAATAATAATAAAATAATATGCCATTTAGCAGACGCTTTTATCCAAAGCGACTTAGTCATGTGTGCATACATTTTTATGTATGGGAACATCACGAACATCACGAATTTGTGCATGAGGCAGAAATAATGTAGCATGACTCGAGTTTCGCCATTAGGTGGAAGACTGTGTCCCCGCTCTCTGGTCAGTCTCACCAGAGGAAAGGAGAGGGCAGGGAACATGAGGCAGACCCTCTGCTGCTCTCTCCCTCTGCTGAGACTGACCATCAGATGCAGGTACCATCAGTCCAGTGAAATACAAAAGATAATTATTTGCAAATTATTTCAATTCATTCTCAGCTGTGCCTTGCAAGTGATACCACAACTCTATTTTGTTATCAAAGCTCGAGTTTTGAAATATATTATTAGGAATGAGAAGAACAATATTGGCAGGCCAAGCATATAGCCAATATGCTGTGATAATGTATTAGGCCTACTGCACAAACCTCATTCCTACAGAACTGTTTTTATTAGGTTAATGTTGCATAGCCTTACATTTTTAAGTCATGTTAAAAATAAAAATAAATCTGAGCGGTAGATCTCTGCTTGCTTTTTGACTCCGAAATTTATCTTGACTCCGAAAAGGTTGGTGACCACTGATTTTTAAAGTGTGTTTGAACAGTAGATGGCACTGTAGGAATTATTATTACATTGATTGATTGATATCCGTTGTATGGTGTCACACCCTGGCCTTGAGAGCCCGGTTGTCTTTAGTTGGTCAGGGCGTGAATTTCTATGTGTATATCTAGTTTTGTATTTCTATGTTGGCCGGGTGTGGTTCCCAATCAGAGACAGCTGTCTATCGTTGTCTCTGATTGGGGATCATACTTAGGCAGCCATGTTGCCTACCTTAGTTGTGGGATCTTGTTTGTGTTCCTGGTAGGCTTCTTGTGTGTATAGTCCATAGGACTTCACGTTTTCGTTGTTTTGTTATTTTGTCAAGTGTTTATTTGTCTTAATAAACATGTACGCATACCACGCTGCACCTTGGTCTGACCCGTCTCTCAACGACCGTGACATATGGCTAAGAATAAATATTGTTCTCTGGTTGGATGACTAAGCAGTAGATAAATGCTCCCCTTGCTCCATAAAAAATATATATATGTATGTGTGTGTATGTATACAGTGAGGGGAAAAAAGTAATCCCCTGCTGATTTTGTACGTTTGCCCACTGACAAAGACATGATCAGTCTATAATTTTAAATGGTAGGTTTATTTGAACAGTGAGAGACAGAATAACAACAACAAAATCCAGAAAAACGCATGTCAAAAATGTTATAAATTGATTTGCACTTTAATGAGGGAAATAAGTATGTGACCCCTCTGCAAAACATGACTTAGTACTTGGTGGCAAAACCCTTGTTGGAAATCACAGAGGTCAGATGTTTCTTGTAGTTGGCCACCAGGTTTGCACACATCTCAGGAGGGATTTTGTCCCACTCCTCTTTGCAGATCTTCTCCAAGTCATTAAGGTTTCGAGGCTGACGTTTGGCAACTCGAACCTTCAGCTCCCTCCACTGATTTGCTATGGAATTATGGTCTGTAGACTAGCTAGGCCACTCCAGGACCTTCATGTGCTTCTTCTTGAGCCACTCCTTTGTTGCCTTGGCCGTGTGTTTTGGGTCATTGTCATGCTGGAATATCCATCCACGACCAATTTTCAATGCCCTGGCTGAGGGAAGGAGGTTCTCACCCAAGATGTGATGGTACATGGCCCCGTCCATCGTCCCTTTGATTCTGTGAAGTTGTCCTGTCCCCAAATCATAATGTTTCCATCTCCATGTTTGACGGTGGGGATGGTGCTCTTGGGGTCATAGGCAGCATTCCTCCTCCTCCAAACACGGCGAGTTGAGTTGATGCCAAAGAGCTCGATTTTGGTCTCATCTGACCACAACACTTTCACCCAGTTCTCCTCTGAATCATTCGATGTTCATTGGCAAACTTCAGACGGGCCTGTATATGTGCTTACTTGAGCAGGGGGACCTTGCGGGTGCTGCAGGATTTCAGTCCTTCACGGCGTAGTGTGTTACCAATTGTTTTCTTGGTGACTATGGTCCCAGCTGCCTTGAGATCATTGACAAGATCCTCCCGTGTAGTTCTGGGCTGATTCCTCACCGTTCTCATGATCATTGCAACTCCACGAGGTGAGATCTTGCACGGCGCCCCAGGCCGAGGGAGATTGACAGTTCTTTTGTGTTTCTTCCATTTGCGAATAATCGCACCAACTGTTGTTTCCTTCTCACCAAGCTGCTTGGTGATGGTCTTGTAGCCCATTCCAGCCTTGTGTAGGTCTACAATTTTGTCCCTGACATCCTTGGAGAGCTATGGTGAGTATGGAATCTGATTGATTGATTGCTTCTGTGGACAGGTGTCTTTTATACAGGTAACGAGCTGAGATTAGGAGCACTCCCTTTAAGAGTGTGCTCCTAATGTCAGCTCGTTACCTGTATAAAGGACACCTGGAAGCCAGAAATCTTTCTGATTGAGAGGGGGTCAAATACTTATTTCCCTCATTAAAATGCAAATGATTTTATAACATATTTGACATGCGTTTTTCTGGATTTTTTTGTTGTTATTCTGTCTCTCACTGTTCAAATAAACCTACCATTAAAATTATATACTGATCATTTCTTTGTCAGCGGGCAAACGTACAAAATCAGCAGGGGATCAAAAACTTTTTTCCCTCACTGTATGTGTATATATATATATATATATATATATATAGGGGGTCCATGTTACTGTCATTGCTAATTCACACACTACTACTCTATAGTATTCTCTATTACTTGTAGTCATACCTCCCTCTTCTCCGTTTGCTCTAGAAATATCTGAAAAACTTCTTCAGGGTGATGATGTCGCCCTCCTCGGGCTCTCCACTCCGCACTGATTTGGACTCTGAGGGTGGTCTGCAGCTGTCCAAGCACGCCATCTGTGACTTCTCCCTGTTCTTCAAGAAGGGTGTCTTCGACTACAGCAGCCATGGAACTGGTTGAAGACATTTTGGATGAGGAAGGGTTGGAGCTAGCCTGGCCCCAGACCTTTTTGTGCTGTTTTGCCATTTCCTATGGTCATTGCCATGCATTGGAGCTGACATGACCGTGCAAACAGATCTGTGACCAGGCTACGATGGAGCAGCTTTAATCCCAAAACCAAAGTGTGTAGTGCCTTCCCAGGTCGCATTCTAGGGATTGACCTCAGTACAACCAAGTTATCCTTTCTTCCTTTCTTGTTAGGCCAGTACATTTGGAAATGGTACTTCTTCTTGAGGACCAAACACATGAGAAAATAGTATTCTCTTATAAATCAAGTAAGTAATGTAATGACAACAGGTGTAGAATATTTGCTATTACATGTGAATTGACACAAAATGGTTCTAAAGCGGGCCTTGTCGCAAGGTAATGCAACCGCTGCCAATCTAGAAGCCATTACATAGTCCTGGCAGCAGTGACTTGCTAAGTCATCTACTCTGCTCTCCTGTTCACCACAGTTTACTCAGAAATCAAGTTCTGAAGGGGAGGCTTTACAAAAAAACTATTTTTATGCAGCTATAATGTCGATGGCAACTCTAGTTTCTACCATTTCTGGTTATATGCAATTGAGTCTGACATGCTGTAACTATGGGAACTGACCATGAGGCAATACTCTTCACTTCCTGTAGGGTTGATAAGGGTGGCCTGTTTCTGTACTGTATTGGTCATGGCCTCTACAACTTGCTTAAAGGGGATGTTCAGTATTTTGTCACTTTAATGTTAGATGGTTCCTCATCCTAAAAGTAGATTAACCGAACCATGGGTTACATTTAGACTATTTGCCCATAGACTACTTTCAAGGTTAGAAACCAAAAATGGAACTTCCCCTTTTTAATGTTGATACCAATTTCTCACTATTGCATAATGTATCAACTGCAAATAGTCTGAGGAGAGGTACTTTTGAGTGCAATAACAATGACTCATGATCACTCCCAATTTAGGAGAAACGTTAACTTTAGTCATTTTGGTGAGCTATCAAAGTAATAATAGTCTGACTTCACCTTTTAATGGTGGCTACTACAGAAAAAAAAATGTCAAGCTGATGTCACATGTCATTTGTGCGGGTTGAATCATAATATTCACGATTGTGAGAATAATGCTTGAACTAATGGTGGCATAGTATAGTCTTTCGAGACTTCACTCTGCAACATGTGTGTATTTCTGGACCTAGGCAGTTGATGTGCCTTCTGCTCCTGAAAGCTGTTGCTAACAGTGTTGCTCTCCATGTTTCTAACTGGCTAATAGAATTACGCTTCTGTTGACCGCATGTCTTCCAAGTTTCACACTTAATACAATCACTGCTGCTGATTGAACACTTGACAAAAACACTTTCATAACTGTACATACTGTAGGTGCTAATACTTGAGTTGTGGATGTCAAACACAGTTCACTTGGGGTTAGATTTACTATGTCTTTGTAAATCTGAAACAAAGTATAATTATTTCTTAAATAAGGAATAAGGTGGTACAAATATAATACAGTTTCACATTTCAATTTAGCATAGTGCAAAAACATCAAGTAAATCTAGCCCTGAATGACTACTTAAGTTGCATTTTAGGGACTTTTTGGCATTGCCTGAACAGCCAATAACACTAATCACTCCCTTTTGTAAAGCATATCGATACATAGAATGTATATTTCAATGTTTTATGTGCATAGTTTTCTACATGAAGTGCTTGTACACACGCAATGTAAACTATTGACACTGAATGTCATAGAAGGGATTGTACATTATAACTGCTATTGTTGATTTCAGTTGGAGATTATTTAGCTTTTAAAGGCTTTGATATCTTAATGATATAAGAGGAGGACCACTTTGCTTTACTGGTGTCCATTTTGAGACTCCTCCAAGTTGAGGGATTGAAGTCAGTACTGTAGTATAAACTATTTTTTTATATAATTGTTTAGAACTGGAATATAATTAGGATTATATTGATTTTCATAACTGACAGCTCATTTGAGTGTTTGTATTTATGTCCTGTAAAAACATTGTCACGATCGTTTACGGACGAGACGGACCAAGGCGCAGCGTGATAAGCGTACATGTTTATTAAACTGTGCAACACTACAAAACAACAAACAAACGATACGTGAAGTTTTAAGGTCACACAAACAACATACCTTAATGGAACAAGATCCCACAACCCACTAGTGCCAACAGGCTACCTAAGTATGGTTCCCAATCAGAGACAACGAGCTACAGCTGCCTCTGATTGGGAACCACCCTGGCCAACATAGATCTACACGATCTAGAACACCAAACATAGAAATACAACATAGAAACAACACACCCTGGCTAAACATTTAAGAGTCCCCAGAGCCAGGGCGTGACAGTACCCCCCCCCCAAAGGTGCGGACTTCGACCGCGCAACCTAAACATAACAGGGTAGGGGCCGGGTGGGCATTCCGCCTCGGAGGCGGATCCGGCTCCGGGCGTGACCACCACCTATTATCCACCTCCCTGTTGCGCGTCTGGTCTGGTCTGGACCTCGGCGCGCTGCTTCACCTCTCCTTCCTCCCACGAAGTACCAAGCCCTGTCTGGATCCTGGTGTGGGAGACCCCGAACCTGGAGAGGGGCTGACGTCTGGGTCTGGGCTGGAACCGCTGACTGGAGCTGGACCCGACGACGGTGGATCGGACTTATCTAGCTCCGGAGTGGAGCAGCTGACCGGTGCCGGACCAGGCACGGGCCGTGCCGGACTGGACATACGCACCACTGCCTTGGTGCGGGGAGCAGGAACAGGCCGGACCGGGCTGGAGACGCGCACCACTGGCTTGGTGCGAGGGACAGGAACAGGCCGGACCGGGCTGGCGACGCACACCACTGGCTTGGTGCGAGGGACAGGAACAGGCCGGACCGGGCTGGCGACGCGCACCACTGGCTTGGTGCAAGGGACAGGAACAGGCCGGACCGGGCTGGAGACGCGCACCACTGGCTTGGTGCGAGGGCCAGGAACAGGCCGGACCGGGCTGGCGACGCGCACCACTGGCTTGGTGCGGGGAGCAGGAACGGGCCGGGCCGGACTGGGAACACTCACCACTGGCTTGGTGCGGAGAACAGGAACGGGTCGGGCCGGACTGGGAACACGCACCACTGGCTTGGTGCGGGGAGCAGGAACGGGCCGGGCCGGACTGGGAACACGCACCACTGGCTTGGTGCGGGGAGCAGGAACGGGCCGGGCCGGACTGGGAACACGCACCACTGGCTTGGTGCGGAGAACAGGAACGGGTCGGGCCAGACTGGGAACACGCACCACTGGCTTGGTGCGGGGAGCAGGAACGGGCCGGGCCGGACTGGGAACACGCACCACTGGCTTGGTGCGGGGAGCAGGAACGGGCCGGGCCGGACTGGGAACACGCACCACTGGCTTGGTGCGGGGAGCAGGAACGGGCCGGGCCGGACTGGGAACACGCACCACTGGCTTGGTGCGGGGAGCAGGAACGGGCCGGGCCGGACTGGGAACACGCACCACTGGCTTGGTGCGGGGAGCAGGAACGGACCGGGCCGGACTGGGAACACGCACCACTGGCTTGGTGCGGAGAACAGGAACGGGTCGGGCCGGACTGGGAACACGCACCACTGGCTTGGTGCGGGGAGCAGGAACGGGACGGGACGGATTGGGAACACGCACCACTGGCTTGGTGCGGGGAGCAGGAACGGGACGGGCCGGACTGGGAACACGCACCACTGGCTTGGTGCGGGGAGCAGGAACGGGCCGTACCGGACTGTGGAGGCGGACTGGAGGTCTGGAGCGGAGAGCTGGCACAACCCGTCCTGGCTGGATGCCTACTTCCACACAGTATGTGTGAGGCATTAGCACAGGACGTACAGGGCTGTGCACTCGTACTGGCGAAACAGTACGTAGCACCGGCGCAGGATATAAGGGACCGAGGAGGCGTACTGGAGACCACGAGCGTTGAGCCGGCACACCCCGTCCTGGCTGAATGCCCATCTTCGCACGACACCTGCGTGGTGCTAGCACAGGACGTACAGGACTGTGCCGGAACACTCGCGGCACAGTACGTAGCTCCGCATAACACTGAGCCTGCCCAGTCACACGCTTCCTAGCATGAGTACGGGGAGTTGGCTCTGCTCTAACACTAGGCTCCTCCAACCACCCTCTTAGCCCCCCCAAAAAATTTTTATTGGGGCTGTCTCTCGGGCTTCCTCCTCGGCCGGCACCTCCTGCGTTGCCGCTGCTCCTCTCTATAGCGCGCCTCCACTGTCTCCTCCCACGGACGGCGATCCATTCCGGCCTGAATTTCCTCCCAAGTCCAGGATCCCTTCCCGTCCAGGATCTCCTCCCAGGTCCAGGCTGTCTGCTCCTGGACACGCTGCTTGGTTCTTAGTTGGTGGGATCTTCTGTCACGATCGTTTACGGACGAGACGGACCAAGGCGCAGCGTGATAAGCGTACATGTTTATTAAACTGTGCAACACTACAAAACAACAAACAAACGATACGTGAAGTCCTAAGGTCACACAAACAACATACCTTAACGGAACAAGATCCCACAACCCACTAGTGCCAACAGGCTACCTAAGTATGTTCCCCAATCAGAGACAACGAGCTACAGTTGCCTCTGATTGGGAACCACCCTGGCCAACATAGATCTACACAATCTAGAACACCAAACATAGAAATACAACATAGAAACAACACACCCTGGCTAAACATTTAAGAGTCCCCAGAGCCAGGGCGTGACAAACATTTAGCTATCTGCAAAATAATGTACAGCAAGAAACTGATCAATTGTACCATTTTTATTGAAGTTGTAACTGACACATTTACAAAATCAATACATTTGATAAAACTCCTGCAATATATTTTGCTGTCGCATTGTTTATAACATGGATGAAACTCATCTTTAAAAAATGGCCAGTTTATGACCTCTTGAATATCTTACTCGTTGGTGTAATACTCAGCAAGCATATCAAAAAATGTATTGTGTAACTCATGTTCAAATGGGTGTAATCTTTAAATACTTTGAATTATGAATTATTTTGGCAGTGTGATTTGCGTATACAATTTGTACAATAATTATGCGTATACTATTCCTGCAGTAAAAGCTAAGCAATTCACTGACCGTTCCAGTTAGGTTCCATTTTCATGATCTATGTACATATACAGATGTGTCACACCCTGGCTCTGGGGACTCTATATGTTGAGCCAGGGTGTGTAGATTCTATGTGTTTGTGTTCTGTGTTGTAGATTCTAGTTGTGGAATTTCTATGTTGGCCAGAGTGGTTCTCAATCAGAGGCAACGAGTGTCAGCTGTTGCTGGTTGTCTCTGATTGGGAACCACATTTAGACAGGCTGTTTTCCCACAGTAGTTGTGGGATCTTGTTCCGTGTCGGTTGTGTTAGACCTAGGACGTCACGTTATCGTTTGTTGTTTTGTTTTTGTGTGCACTTAATAAAATAAGTATGTACGAATATCACGCTGCGCCTTGGTCCTCCTCCTTCGACGATCGTGACAAGATGTATAAAGCCAAACACTTATTCTGCAAGAGTCTTTTGAATAGTCTTTTAAATGTACTAACACACAACACTGTCTCAACACCACACTGTCATTCCTTTGTCCCAATTGACATTTTCCCTCAGTACTCCGAGGCAGACTAAGCAAAACATTAACAGGTTCACACACATCAAGGCTACAGGATGGAAAAATAAACCAATATCCAACAGCTTTGTAAGAAAACAGAAGTGATGTCTTAATGATTCAGAGTGACTTGCAAAGACTCGTCATTATCATTTCCTGTAGATTTATTGCAAAGGAATTTATGCCCTCACTGTTGTGACTTCAGCTTGCGGAATATGGAGCATGACATAAGGGGATTCACTTTGTTTAGGAGTACCTTCACCCTTCATTCCTGGAAAACCAGCCTGGTGATATATAGACTCACTCTGACCCGGAGTGCTGTGTTCTGCTCTCGGTCCGGCCCCATCGTCCTTTATGACAGCATAGATGGCGTCATCTGCCATGTTGTTGCCTTCCACTTCAGCCCTTACTGCCCTTCTTTTTGAGCAATATCTCCAGATGAAGATAATTGTTAACAGAAGCACCCCAAAACCAGAAACTACACCAACCAAAACGTGCTTAGTATTATTGTGTCCTGTGTTTGGTCTTCTTTCTCTAAAACAGTTGTTTTTTGGGAAATCCATGCCATTGTCTGATTTCACTATCAGATATACTGTTGGTTGGCTATTGCAGAAGTAGATCCCAGAGTCTGAGTCTTTCAATCTCACTATAACCAATGATTTTTCTATTGTTGAACCATAATGGTTACCTGGATCAGGAATGTGTTTGTCTTCGACTCCGTCTTTTAAAGTGACAATGTCTACTTTCTTACAATCTATTTCTTTGCTCCATGTTACGTAACTTCCCACAGGGGGATTACATTTCAAGGTTACTATTTCTTTCTCACGCATTGTCTCTTGGAGTATCCCTGTCATAAGAAACATAAATTAAGGGTTAGGATCCACACCTCAAGATGCTACATTTTGTACCCTGGATCTAACCCTATAGTAGTCTATTCTTTCTTTAAGATACTTGAGTAGGAAAATATTAATGTTGCTGCCTATGATAGACAATGAAATCATAAGCAAAACTGAGCTTTGATCAGACTAGACTGAGGTTAAAAATAGAATGTGAATAGTTGTGTACAGTTTTTCCAATTAGCCAACAGAGCTCATGATACTACCACAGGTGCACACCTTGTCCAGATCTTCAAACAACCAAAACAATGATTTGGATACATTTTAAAATGTACTTACCAGCGCAGTAATTGCAGATATACCCAAAGATTAGAAAGTTAAGATAAATGAACATCTTTGCTCTGTAAATTGTCTGGCTGACTGGGAACTAAGGTCAGACCTCAGTCACAATTTCATTCAAATGAGGAACTTATGAATAATACTGAAGCGTGTGCATGTGTTTGTACATACACACAACATTTAGTCTTACAAACTTCATACATACTGTATATACAGTGCCTTGCAAAGGTATTCATCCCCCTTGGCGTTTTTCCTATTTTGTTGCATTACAACCTGTAATTAAATTGATTTTTATTTGGATTTCATGTAATGGACATACTCAAAATAGTCCAAATTGGTGAAGTGAAATGAAAAAAATAACTTGTTTCACAAATATAAAAAAAAAAAAATACGGAAAAGTGGTGCGTGCATATGTATTCACCCCCTTTGCTATGAAGCCCCTAAAGATCGGGTGCAACCAATTACCTTAGTCACATAATTAGTTAGATTGCACACAGGTGGACTTTATTTAAGTGTCACATGATCTGTCACATGATCTTAGTATATATACACCTGTTCTGAAAGGCCCTAGAGTCTGCAACACCACTAAGCAAGGGGCACCACCAAGCAAGCGGCACCAAGGAGCTCTCCAAGCCGGTCAGGGACAAAGTTGTGGAGAAGTACAGATCAGGGTTGGGTTATAAAAACATATCAGAAACTTTGAACATCCCACGGAGCACCATTAAATCAATTTTTTTTAAATGGAAAGAATATGGCACCACAACAAACCTGCCAACAGAGGGCCGCCCACCAAAACTCATGGACCAGGCAAGGAGGGCATTAATCAGAGAGGCAACAAAGAGACCAAAGAGAACCCTGAAGGAGCTGCAAAGCTCCACAGCAGAGATTGGAGTATCTGTCCATAGGACCACTTTAAGCCGTACACTCCACAGAGCTTGGCTTTACGGAAGAGTGGCCAGAAAAAAGACATTGCTTAACGAAAGAAATAAGCAAACACATTTGGTGTTCGCTAAAAGGCATGTGAGAGCTTTTTGGCCATCAAGGAGAACGCTATGTCTGGCGCAAACCCAACACCTCTCATCACCCCGAGAACACCATCTCCACAGTGAAGCATGGTGGTGGCAGCATCATGCTGTGGGGATGTTTTTCATCGGCAGGGACTGGGAAACTGGTCAGAATTGAAGGAATGATGGATGGCGCTAAATTCAACTTCTTGAAGGAAACCTGTTTCAGTCTTCCAGAGATTTTAGACTGGGATGAAGGTTCACTTTCCTGCAGGACAATGACCCTAAGCATACTGCTAAAGCAACACTTGAGTGGTTTAAGGGGAAACATTTATAATTCTTGGAATGGCCTACTCAAAGCCCAGACCTCAATCCAATTGAGAATCTGTGGTATGACTTAAAGATTGCTGTACACCAGCGGAACCCATCCAACTTGAAGGAGCTGGAGCAGTTTTGCCTTGAAGAATGGGCAAAAATCCCAGTGGCTAGATGTGCCAAGCTTATAGAGACATACCCCAAGAGACTTGCAGCTGTAATTGCTGAAAAAGGTGGCTCTACAAAGTATTGACTTTGGGAGGGTGAATAGTTATGCACGCTCAAGTTAAACCGTTTTTTTGTCTTATTTCTTGTTTGTTTCACAATAAAAAATATTTTGCATCTTCAAAGAGGTAGGCATGTTGTGTAAATCAAATTATACAAAACCCCAAAAAATCCATTTTAATTCCAGGTTGTAAGGCAGCAAAATAGGAAAAATGCCAAGGGGGGTGAATACTTTTGCAAGCCGCTGTAATACGGTCCATCATCCGACATACTGTAATAGAGATAAAGTCATTGTATTTTAAACCAACTGTTTTAATGGATGTTTTTCAAGATTGAGCACTGCATATTTTTCATGGTAAGTACATATGTTACATTATTTAATTTTTATTTACACAAGAAAAAGACAAAACAAAATTATGATAATTAAAAGAAAAAAGAAATGTACATGTGCAGGAGACATAAAAAAAACCAAGGGGCTTGTAAAGAGTCCATTGTCCAAAATAACATGTATATGATATATTATTGCAATGCAGTTATACAAGAAGAAAAAACGAAATCAAGGCATATGTACAAATGATAATGTACAATTTGTGCTTGAATAGGAACCTCTATAATTACAGTGCATTCGGAAAGTATTCAGACCCTTTGACTTTTTCCACATTTTGTTACGTTACAGCCTTATTCTAAAATGGATTAAATCATTCCCCCCCCCCCCCCTCATCAATCTACAGACAATACCCCATAATGGCAAAGCTAAAACAGGTTTTTAGACATTTTTGCAAATTTATTAAAAATAAAAACTGAAATATTACATTTACATAAGTATTCAGACCCTTTAGTCAGTACTTTGTTGAAGCACCTTTGGCAGCAATTACAGCCTCGAGTCTTCTTAGGTATGACGCTACACGCTTGGCACATCTGTATTTGGTGAGTTTCTCCCATTCTTCTCTGCAGATCCTCTCAAGCTCTGTCAGGTCGGATGGGGAGCGTCGCTGCACCGCTATTTTCAGGTCTCTCCAGAGATGTTCGATCGGGTTCAAGTCCGGGCTCTGGCTGGGCCACTCAAGGACATTCAGAGACTTGTCCCGAAGCTACTCCTGCGTTGTCTTGGCTGTGTAGTTCGGGTCGTTGTCCTGTTGGAAGGTGAACCTTCACCCCAGTCTGAGGTCCTGAGCGCTCTGGAGCAGGTTTTCATCAAGGATCTCTTTGTATTTTGCTCCGTTCATCTTTCACTCAATCCTGACTAGTCTCCTAGTCCCTGAAAAACATCCCCACAGCATGATGCTGCCACCACCATGCTTCACCGTAGGGATGGGGCCAGGTTTCCTCCAGACGTGACGCTTGGCATTCATTTACATTTTAGTCATTTAGCAGACGCTCTTATCCAGAGCGACTTACAGTTAGTGAGTGCATACATTATCATTATTATATATACAGTGAGGGAAAAAAGTATTTGATCCCCTGCTGATTTTGTACGTTTGCCCACTGACAAAGACATGATCAGTCTATAATTTTAATGGTAGGTTTATTTGAACAGTGAGAGACTCCTGAAAAACGCATGTCAAAAATGTTATAAATTGATTTGCGTTTTAATGAGGGAAATAAGTATTTGACCCCTCTGCAAAACATGACTTAGTACTTGGTGGCAAAACCCTTGTTGGCAATCACAGAGGTCAGACGTTTCTTGTAGTTTGCCACCAGGTTTGCACACATCTCAGGAGGGATTTTGTCCCACTCCTCTTTGCAGATCTTCTCCAAGTCATTAAGGTTTCGAGCCTGACGTTTGGCAACTCGAACCTTCAGCTCCCTCCACAGATTTTCTATGGGATTAAGGTCTGGAGACTGGCCAGGCCACTCCAGGACCTTCATGTGCTTCTTCTTGAGCCACTCCTTTGTTGCCTTGGCCGTGTGTTTTGGGTCATTGTCATGCTGGAATACCCATCCACGACCCATTTTCAATGCCCTGGCTGAGGGAAGGTTCTCACCCAAGATTTGACAGTACATGGCGCCGTCCATCGTCCCTTTGATGCGATGAAGTTGTCCTGTCCCCTTAGCAGAAAAACACCCCCAAAGCATAATGTTTCCACCTCCATGTTTGACGGTGGGGATAGTGTTCTTGGGGTAATAGGCAGCATTCCTCCTCCTCCAAACACGGCGAGTTGAGTTGATGCCAAAGAGCTCGATTTTGGTCTCATCTGACCACAACACTTTCACCCAGTTCTCCTCTGAATCATTCAGATGTTCATTGGCAAACTTCAGACGGGCCTGTATATGTGCTTTCTTGAGCAGGGGGACCTTGCGGGCGCTGCAGGATTTCAGTCCTTCACGGCATACTGTGGGGGAAAAAAGTATTTAGTCAGCCACCAATTGTGCAAGTTCTCCCACTTAAAAAGATGAGAGAGGCCTGTAATTTTCATCATAGCTACCCGTCAACTATGACAGACAAATTGAGGAACAATCTAAGCCAACCCAGTCTGTTTTGCCCCATAGTTGTGCATGTGTCGGTTTTGTTGCTAAACAACTAACCCGCCAGCTTGTAGTCCCAGAGTTTCTAAACCCAGAGGTGCAGCATTGCGAGACTTCCGGGAGTGCTTGCAAAGTAGACCAAGCAGACCAGGGTTTGGGGTTTGAGAAGTCAATGAGAAAACTGAACAAATCTTCTTTAGTTCTTAATTTTCTCGAAATCTAAAGGCACAACCTAGATTCGAACCAATGTCTTATTAAGTAGTTAGGTTTTAGTAATACTTCTGACTTTTTATTAGATGGGACTTGCGAAGCAAAATCTGACTAAATCTTTGCCATACAGTGGGGAAAAAAAGTATTTAGTCAGCCACCAATTGTGCAAGTTCTCCCACTTAAAAAGATGAGAGAGGCTTGTAATTTTCATCATAGGTACACGTCAACTATGACAGACAAATTTAGATTTTTTTTCTTCAGAAAATCACATTGTAGGATTTTTTATGAATTTATTTGCAAATTATGGTGGAAAATAAGTATTTGGTCACCTACAAACAAGCAAGATTTCTGGCTCTCACAGACCTGTAACTTCTTCTTTAAGAGGCTCCTTTGTCCTCCACTCGTTACCTGTATTAATGGCACCTGTTTGAACTTGTTATCAGTATAAAAGACACCTGTCCACAATCTCAAACAGTCACACTCCAAACTCCACTATGGCCAAGACCAAAGAGCTGTCAAAGGACACCAGAAACAAAATTGTAGACCTGCACCAGGCTGGGAAGACTGAATCTGCAATAGGTAAGCAGCTTGGTTTGAAGAAATCAACTGTGGGAGCAATTATTAGGAAATGGAAGACATACAAGACCACTGATAATCTCCCTCGATCTGGGGCTCCACGCAAGATCTCACCCCGTGGGGTCAAAATGATCACAAGAACGGTGAGCAAAAATCCCAGAACCACACGGGGGGACCTAGTGAATGACCTGCAGAGAGCTGGGACCAAAGTAACAAAGCCTACCATCAGTAACACACTACGCCGCCAGGGACTCAAATCCTGCAGTGCCAGACGTGTCCCCCTGCTTAAGCCAGTACATGTCCAGGCCCGTCTGAAGTTTGCTAGAGTGCATTTGGATGATCCAGAAGAGGATTGGGAGAATGTCATATGGTCAGATGAAACCAAAATAGAACTTTTTGGTCAAAACTCAACTCGTCGTGTTTGGAGGACAAAGAATGCTGAGTTGCATCCAAAGAACACCATACCTACTGTGAAGCATGGGGGTGGAAACATGCTTTGGGGCTGTTTTTCTGCAAAGGGACCAGGACGACTGATCCGTGTAAAGGAAAGAATGAATGGGGCCATGTATCGTGAGATTTTGAGTGAAAACCTCCTTCCATCAGCAAGGGTATTGAAGATGAAACGTGGCTGGGTCTTTCAGCATGACAATGATCCCAAACACACCGCCCGGGCAACGAAGGAGTGGCTTCGTAAGAAGCATTTCAAGGTCCTGGAGTGGCCTAGCCAGTCTCCAGATCTCAACCCCATAGAAAATCTTTGGAGGGAGTTGAAAGTCTGTGTTGCCCAGCGACAGCCCCAAAACATCACTGCTCTAGAGGAGATCTGCATGGAGGAATGGGCCAAAATACCAGCAACAGTGTGTGAAAACCTTGTGAAGACTTACAGAAAACGTTTGACCTGTGTCATTGCCAACAAAGGGTATATAACAAAGTATTGAGAAACTTTTGTTATTGACCAAATACTTATTTTTCACCATAATTTGCAGATAAATTCATAAATCCTACAATGTGATTTTCTGGATTTTTTTTCTCATTTTGTCTGTCATAGTTGACGTGTACCTATGATGATAATTACAGGCCTCTCTCATCTTTTTAAGTGGGAGAACTTGCACAATTGGTGGCTGACTAAATACTTTTTTTCCCCACTGTACTGTGTTACCAATTGTTTTCTTGGTGACTATGGTCCCAGCTGCCTTGAGATCATTGACAAGATCCTCCCGTGTAGTTCTGGGCTGATTCCTCACCGTTCTCATGATCATTGCAACGCCACGAGGTGAGATCTTGCATGGAGCCCCAGGCCGAGGGAGATTGACAGTTCTTTTGTGTTTCTTCCATTTGCAAATAATCGCACCAACTGTTGTCACCTTCTCACCAAGCTGCTTGGCGATAGTCTTGTAGCCCATTCCAGCCTTGTGTAGGTCTACAATCTTGTCCCTGACATCCTTGGAGAGCTCTTTGGTCTTGGCCATGGTGGAGAGTTTGGAATCTGATTGATTGCTTCTGTGGATAGGTGTCTTTTATACAGGTAACAAACTGAGATTAGGAGCACTCCCTTTAAGAGTGTGCTCCTAATCTCAGCTCGTTACCTGTATAAAAGACACCTGGGAGCCAGAAATCTTTCTGATTGAGAGGGGGTCAAATACTTATTTCCCTCATTAAAATGCAAATCTATTTATAACATTTTTTACATGAGTTTTTCTGGATTGTTTTGTTGTTATTCTGTCTCTCACTGTTCAAATAAACCTACCATTAAAATTATAGACTGATCATTTCTTTGTCAGTGGGCAAACGTACAAAATCAGCAGGGGATCAAATACTTTTTTCCCTCACTGTACACTGCTCAAAAAAATAAAGGGAACACTTAAACAACACAATGTAACTCCAAGTCAATCACACTTCTGTGAAATCAAACTGTCCACTTAGGAAGCAACACTGATTGACAATACATTTCACATGCTGTTGTGCAAATGGAATAGACAACAGGTGGAAATTATAGGCAATTAGCAAGACATCCCCAATAAAGGACTGGTTTTGCAGGTGGTGACCACAGACCACTTCTCAGTTCCTATGCTTCCTGGCTGATGTTTTGGTCACTTTTGAATGCTGGCGGTGCTTTCACTCTAGTGGTAGCATGAGACGGAGTCTACAACCCACACAAGTGGCTCAGGTAGTGCAGCTCATCCAGGATGGCACATCAATGCGAGCTGTGGCAAAAAGGTTTGCTGTGTCTGTCAGCGTAATGTCCAGTGCATGGACGCGCTACCAGGAGACAGGCCAGTACATCAGGAGACGTGGAGGAGGCCGTAGGTGGGCAACAACCCAGCAGCAGGACTGCTACCTCCGCCTTTGTGCAAGGAGGAGCAGGAGGAGCACTGCCAGAGCCCTGCAAAATGACCTCCAGCAGGCCACAAATGTGCATGTGTCTGCTCAAACGGTCAGAAACAGACTCCATGAGGGTGGTATGAGGGCCCGACGTCCACAGGTGGGGGTTGTGCTTACAGCCCAACACCGTGCAGGATGTTTGGCATTTGCCAGAGAACACCAAGATTGGCAAATTCGCCACTGGCGCCCTGTGCTCTTCACAGATGAGAGCAGGTTCACACTGAGCACGTGACAGACGTGACAGAGTCTGGAGACGCCGTGGAATGTTCTGCTGCCTGCAACATCCTCCAGCATGACCGGTTTGGCGGTGGGTCCGTCATGGTGTGGGGTGGCATTTCTTTGAGGGGCCGCACAGCCCTCCATGTGCTCGCCAGAGGTAGCCTGACTGCCATTAGGTACCAAGATGAGATCCTCAGACCCCTTGTGAGACCATATGCTGGTGCGGTTGGCCCTGGGTTCCTCCTAATGCAAGACAATGCTAGACCTCATGTGGCTGGAGTGTGTCAGCAGTTCCTGCAAGAGGAAGGCATTGATGCTATGGACTGGCCCGCCCGTTCCCCAGACCTGAATCCAATTGAGCACATCTGGGAGATCATGTCTCGCTCCATCCACCAACGCCACGTTGCACCACAGACTGTCCAGGAGTTGGCGGATGCTTTAGTCCAGGTCTGGGAGGAGATCCCTCAGGAGACCATCCGCCACCTCATCAGCAGCATGCCCAGGCGTTGTAGGGAGGTCATACAGGCACGTGGAGGCCACACACACTACTGAGCCTCATTTTGACTCCAAATCCAGACCTCCATGGGTTGATAAATTTGATTTCCATTGATAATTTTTGTGTGATTTTGTTGTCAGCACATTCAAATATGTAAAGAAAAAAGTATTTAATAAGATTATCTCATGCATTCAGATCTAGGATGTGTTATTTTAGTGTTCCCTTTATTTTTTTGAGCAGTGTATATTGACACCTTTCTGTTTTCTCAATAACATTCAATTCAGCATTGAAAAAAGGTGCAAGTTTGTTTGTTCCACCTGAGCGACTCTGATTACAAGTCAGATACCACAATGATGACACACTAATGCCTCAACAATCTAAAAAAGATAGGGTTAAAAATGATTGGCACCCCTTCTCAGTACTCCAACACCCTTCAATTGCGAGGATAACGACACTGAGCCTTTTTCTAAAATGTTTCATGAGATTGGAGAAGATGTTGGGATGGATCTTAAACCATTCATGCATAAAGAATCTTCCCAGATCCTTGATATCCTTTGTCTGCACTTATGGACTGCCCTCTTCAATTCAAACCACATGTTTTCCATTGGGTTCAGAGACTGAGATGGCCATTGCAAAATGTTGATTTGTGATAAATTAACAATTTATTTGTGTCATTTGATGTGTGCTTGGGGTTATTGTCTTGCTGGAAGATTCACTTGCAGCCAAGTGTCAGCCTCCTGGCAGAGGCAACCAGGTTTTTGGCTAAAATGTCCTGGTACTTGGTAAAGTTCATGATGCTGTTGACCTTAAACAAGGTCCAGTGGAAGCAAAATAGCCCCATAACAATAAAGATGCACCACCATATTTTACTGTAAGTATGACATACTTTTCAACACCAAACCCACCATTAAAGAGCTCTATTTTCATGCCATCTGACCATAGAACTGGTTGCAATCCAAGTGCCAATGCCTTTTATCAAACTCCAGGCGGTGCTATGGTCAGATGACATGAAAATAGAGCTCTTTGGCCACACACACCAGTTGTGGGTTTGGCGTTTGAGTACAAATATATTTATATTTCCACTTCTGACATACAACATTACCTTCAGATATACACACTGTATAAACAGTACACATACAGTCCATCAGACATAAAGTGGAGATTATATATAACTGCCTTTATTTTAAGAACATGAAGCGTGGTACGACAGGAACACAAGACACTAAATGATAAATGTAAAGTAGAAATGTATGCATTTGCCATTACTTGGTGAGAAACTATAATTATCTGTCATACAGCATGTATATCAGTCACTGCTACAACACGGTGTTGTAGCCTTTCTCAATCACTGTCTGGTTTCCACTGAACCTGTGTTGATAGTATCAGTAGAAAAGTGATACACTATAAATAAATGGTGACATCTGACTGATTTCAGTCATTGAGTGGACATCTCTTGGGAACCAGTCACCTATCTACTTTAATAGTTCTCCAATACTTTCATTGGGGAACTTACCCCATACTTTCATTTCATTGCTGTTTCATTTTCTTTATGCAATGGCTGCAGATGTTTCTTCTACGACTTGTCTTTAGTTGATGGCTGGCCGATCTTCGAGAGGTCCCCAAAAGACACGTTCGCAGAGCCTCTTTTAGCTGGTTTCGCCTGCCAAGAACAAAACCGCATTAAACATTGCATCTTCACCATTGACATTATATTTCTGCAAATGTAATTTGCAAACATACGAGTGAAGATCACACACCTGTGAGTCATGAGGCTTCCAACCAATCATGTAGAGGATCTCAAATGTTGCAGGAACAGACCCATCCTTACTCCCATACATCTCTGAGGGAAATCAATCAAATACAGTATCAGCATCTAAAGCAGTGGTCAGGCTGGTTAACTGGTACTGGAGAGCTGCTGGTTGTGCATGCTTTTGTTCCATTCCTGCACTAACACCCGATTCAACTGCTCATCAACATTTGTTTAATCAGTGTTTGTGATGGGCTGGAACAAAACCCTGCACACCCAGTAGCTCTCCATGACCAGAGTTGGTGATCACTTCTCTAAAGCAACAGCTTGATATTAGAGTTACTTTTGCTTACTTTAAATAAGGGTTGAGACATTCAGTCTGAGTCTACACTTCTGACCTCAAACCAGATGATACTGTACGGTGACAAAGGAAAATACCACTCAATATAGAACTTTCAAAATACAGAAAGTTTCACATTGTGATGCGTTTTGCTGTTGCACTTTCTGTATTTTGAAAGCTTTATCTTGAAAACTTGATTTCTGACATGCAAAACATTTTGGGACTATATCAACAGTGGACTAATGAAACATATCAATAGATCGTTTTTGAGTGGTATTTTCCTTTACTGAACTTTCACATGTTTAGCTCAAATTAAACACTAAAATGAGACAGATGGGAAGTTGTTGGTGTAGGAGAGGGTTGGAAAAGTGCACAAGGGGAGATAAGAGTTTTGCAAAGTAAGGGAAAATAATGTTTTAAGATTTGAAAACATTTAAGAATATATATATATATATATATTTTAAATATAAGGATAATAATAATAGTATAAGGATATTAGATGGTTTAATTTCAAGTATGTCTTTTTCCACTATGTAGCTCACCTTGGTAGATTGCAGCTGCAGCTAAAATGGTATCTCTGTGCAACATGGACTTCCTGTTCCAAGCGCAGTTGCTCTCCCCCATACCTGGAGGGTCAAGACAAAGGGGATAACTCAGTATTCAGGCATTACATATTATTTCACTGCCTGTCCTATGAGACAATTACCTATGAGAAGATGAATAGAAACAATTAAAGTATAAACACTCAAGAGTATGAACAAAAAGCACAGATCTACAATAGTAGAACTGTGGTATACAGTAGGCTTACTGTACCTTGCAGGTCACTCATGACCTCAAGTATCCCAGGATAGTGCACTTGAATTTCATCAATGTCCTACAGAAAAAATGTTATAATCGCTTGCCTCAAACACAAATATTGCGGCATCATTCAAATTTCTAGCTAATCACTAGAATCACAGCTAGGACCACATAATTAAATAGAACACTCATATTAGCCTATATTGTATCTCTATGGCTAGGACACCCAAGGCCTCACCACTGTCAGCATACTGAAGCCTGCCTGGCCCAGCAGGTTGCCCAGGTCTGTGACGGCCGTGTAGGGGGACACGTGGGGGGAGAACCCCCCTTCCCGCTCGAGCTCAGCCAGCTGCAGGGAGCAGCGCAGCTCGTACAGGGTCTCCCCGCCCACCATGGCCCCGATGAACACCCCATCTGGCTTCAGGACCTGGTTGATCTTTGGGAAGGGAGAGGGTATGAATGACAGCACAGCGATACAGACTGAGGAACCAGGATTGTAGTAGTCCTGCATCCTGTGTAATTATGATGTTATAAGAATGTAACGTTTTTGGAAAAAACAGACAGCAAAAGGCAATAGACAATAAAGTACTGGTGTAAAAAAATAATATGAGGCTGTCAGTTACCTGTCTCAAGGCTCCAGGGAGATCATTGATCCAGTGTAGGCTAAATGGGAGAAACATACAGTACTAGATAATTGCGAGTTGCAAGCAAGCCATATAAAACC
This sequence comes from Coregonus lavaretus, assembly GCF_964263955.1. NCBI lineage: Eukaryota > Metazoa > Chordata > Actinopteri > Salmoniformes > Salmonidae > Coregonus > Coregonus lavaretus. Next base: position 8,844,062 of record NC_140027.1, read on the forward strand.
CCGGGGAATATGACTTGGAGGGCTCAAATCCAATGTTATGTCAGAAACATCTACAAGGCCAAATCACCTCAAGCTGCTGACCGCCAGATCAAATGTGTTTTCTTTAAAGGGCAGAAACTCTTCATCGGCCATGACACAGTGGGTAGGGATCTCACTTTCTCTTGTGTTTTTCTGAGGAGCGAGAAGAGCGTTAGATCATCCAGAAAAAAACAGAAGTCCCTCCATAACATGCCTCTGATTTTACAGACCATTCCATCAATCTATTGATCTATAATTAGTGGTCTCTGCTCATAAACACAATCATTCCACTTCGGCTATGGGTGTTCTAACAGAATGACATATTAGAATTCCTATTAGTAATTTAATAGGATCTAAGGAGAAGATTTAACTCACCAATGACTTTTCTGAGATGTCAGTTAAGAAGAGCTGCTCAACTACTTCCTGAAAATAAAAGCACAATTCAATATTCAGAAAGCCATACATATTGTGAGTTAATGTTTTCCCTACCTTAAAAGGGGCAATCTGCAGTTGCTACATCCATTTTTGGACTTATAAATTAACGATATGTACCCATTGATTCTTGACAAATATAACTAATAAATGCCTCATAAGCTTAGTTCAACTGTTGTTCCCCATCAGAACCAATTACTCCAATATTTGTCAACAAAGTAAATGTAAACACACACTATATAGCCTCAAAACATGGTTAAAACTATAATTTTGATATCATGGATATATTGCATCCATAGCTCTGTCTATGAATTTGAGTGGTTACATTTCTCCAGCCTCATCCCTCAACTTTTTACCGAAACTGGGGCGGGAATGGTTTACTGTTTCAAATGCTGCCTGCCTGTTTAAGAACAACCATTGACGGCTACCTTGTGCAAATGCTCAGCAATGTGACTTTTCCCACAGCCAATTTCCAATGCTAAAGGAAATGTCCTGTGAAAATAAGTCCAAAATGTCAGCACAATACACACCCTCACATGCACAAATATAAACTTTCATTTCAACAACAGTGCCATGTACATATACTATGTCTATTCATCACAACTTCTGTTGCCTTACCTTGTAATGTCATAGACCCTGTCTGCAACTCTGCTTCCAACCTACAAATGAATATGAACAGTACCAGAACACATACATTTTCTTGGATAAAAGAGAGCTAGGACAAGACAAAATCTCTCATACAAATACAGCTACAGTATACCTCATCTCTAAGATAGTCATATTTGTCACTGTCTTGTAGTGATGCAGCCCATTTCTTCTGTCTCCTCTTCATAGTCCTGTCAAATACATTCATTGTACCTCCAGCCCTGCCTGATAACTGCCTCTGAAATTCGGTCCATTGAGAACACCGAATTTTAGAAGAAGACAACTCTTTCACAGGCGGAAACCTTGAAAAAGCTGTCATGACATGCCTTTGTGAATGAGCTGCATCATGTTGTTGAGGGACCAGAAATCTAACGCTGCCTATTTTCAAGACTCTCCGGCAGACACAACTACCATTGAGAAAACGACTACCTATTGCATTGTTCATTTTTACAAATTGTTTACCGACTCACGCGCCAATTACAGTAATAAGTATCAAACCATCGCACAACAAATTAATTTTTGGAGTGTGTTCTTCCAGTCGTCCACATTGAATGACCTCGACACAGTGGACAAACAGAAAATATGGAACTGTTTCTTCCTCGTTTGATAGAAAATATGGAACTGGATTTCAGTCTGTTCACTAGTTTTACCGCCTCTTCTTGTTGTAAAGACTAATGCATATGGTGCTGATTTCATTTTAAAGCTCAAATAATACATTTATATTGGTAAATGTATGTATTGAATTTGAATACATTATGTATTGAATATGGACTGAATTGTGGTTTTGTACTGCCTGGCTTGCCTCACGTACTGAACATGGACTGAACTGTGGTTTTGTACTGCCTGGCTTGCCGTATGCGAAAAGGGGTGAGACAAGAAAAAAGGTCACGAAAGTGGTGCATGTTGGGAGAACACGTGGATATCGGTATAATTTCACTGGAGCAGTTGTTTTGGTAAGTCCCTATTCACCAAAATACTTTTGCATTCCTCTTTATCTGTGCCAAATATTTCTCAGTTTACACTTTGAATTGTGTTCTTTATGCTAACTGCAGCTCTTGGAATGGCCCTCCTCAGGTGTTGTTTACATGTCTGTCTCGTGTGTCTGACTTATGTGTCAAGTGTGTTAGCTTGCTTGCTAATCCATGCAATAAAAAACTCACTTAGTATGCACCCAGGGTATTGCACTGTGGTGCAGTGTACATACTAGGACTAATAGAGAGTAGGAATTAGTTTATGTCATTCTGAGCTTACCTAGCTAGCTTACTAACTGTAAGTCGCTCTGGATAAGAGCGTCTGCTAAATGACTAAAATGTAATGTAAATGTAACTACCTAGCTCGGGTGCCCATAGAGAATGATAGAGGCCTCTGGTGGCCAAAAGGTCATTTTTAGCATGGGAAGCGCCATTGAGGGCTTCCACCATTTTAATGTAGTCAACTGGGTGGGACTTCCAACTTCATTGGCTGATCCCGCCAGATGATCCGGTTCGAGTCATGTCCAACCGGGTCAACAGAAGGGATCAGCCAATCGTGAAGAAGAAAATTGACTACTTTAAAGGAGATGGCCTCAATGGCGCTGCCAATGCTGTCACAGATGCTATAATGTAGGGCGTTTACTTGCTGCTGTACAATGAAGAGAAAAACGGGGCAATTCAAGAGGGTGCTACGAAATTAATGTCAAAACGTGGTTTTCTTTGCCCTATGTCATTATAAATTACATAGAATTAATCATTAGATTGTTCTCTAGAATATTATAACCTTAATATGCTTGACAGTGTTGATTAAATAAGAACGTTAATTTGCTGTGACCGTTGCTGGTTGTATCTCTTCTATATTTGGTGTTGTGAGGTAGTACTATTTGGAGGTGTTTCCACTGGTTGGACAAATCAAAATCAACTTGATACCTTTGTCATTTTCTCCTCCAGATCCTTGACTTTCATTGCCTATAACCATGATCAATCTATGTTGAGGGGCCGTTTCTATGGCGATTTAAAGGGAACGACTCAGAAATACACAATGAAAACAGGAATAGATTGTCTTTGCGGAGGGTGGATATTGAAATTCAGTCTTTTAGCTTTGTAAATAAATATAAATTTAGTCCCTATTTAGTTTTGTATTCAGCGGATTTCATTTATAAAAAGCCCATGTTTTCACTCACGAACCTGCAGCCAATAGCTAGCTTGTCAGTTGACGTTCGAAGTTAGCGCCGTTTTGCCGCGGAGCAGCACCACAGAGTTCTATTGAGCAGTGACCACTTTTTGATCATGCCTGTGAGGACATTCCATTCACTCTAAACATGCTAAATTCAGAATAAATCATCAGTAACTTTTGAACCATATATGGTAGAGACATGGGGTTTGGACTATTGTTTTTCTGACAGAATGTTCTATTGAATGGACTGTGATTGAATTAATCATTTTATGGGTGAACACGCTATATAATGGCACAGATACAAAGATGAGTCCTCTATCTATCTCTATGGGGGTGTCAAACTCATTCTATGGAGGGCCTATCATTGTTAAAGTTGTAAATATGTATTTATTATTTTTATCGTTTCATTCTCTTCTCTTTTTGCAATGCACTGTTGGAGCTTAAGAATTTAACTGTACCCTGCAATTACATCTGTGACCCTGTGCATGTGACTAATAAACTCATCTAATCTAGGGTCTGATGGTTTTTGCTAATGTTCTTTACTAATCAATTACCTTAATTCATCAATCAAGTATAAGGGAGGTACGACAACCCGCAGATGCTCAGCCCTCTGTGGCTTGAGTTTAACAGTGACCTAGGGGCAATTCCATGGTAACGGAATTGGTATTCATTTTTCACTTCAAAATGTATACCAAACAAAAACTATTGATTTAAAAGTTTAACAAACCATCTAACTCTATTCGCAAGGACTACTTTTAATAAATTCCACTGAACATTTTACAAAAACAAGAACAACTGTGCAGATACAAAGTTTGCTAACAGAATAAAATGGAGGGAGATTTTACTGTAATTCTGTTACCGAATTTTGCATCTGCACAATTTTTACAGTACATTTTATTTTTTTAACTGTGTAAATTGTTCAAAGTAGTCATTGTGCACAGTTGTATACACCAAAAACAATGGTTTTTGTTTGTCATACACTTTAAAGTGAAAAATAGGAGACTCAGCATAATTCCGTGATCATGGAATTGCCCCTGACTAGTTACTTTAACATCTTTCTTGGTGGTTATCAATAGACTGGAGAAAATCTACCATCTCTTACTGTAGTTAGAGTAGCTAACTAGAGATGTTAAACTTATGCTCTTCATAAGTAAATAGCAGTAGGCTGCATTACTAGCTTCTGATCTGCAGTATTGAATACTTCTATTCAGTTCAGTTTGGACACCAATAGATGTGCATAATCAGAATTGAGTACTGAGCACAAAAATTGCTCTAATAAGATTACATGTGAGGTAGGCTGTTCTTGGTTGTTACGACAAGTATGATAGTATTAGTAAGTAAGAGAGTAGTGTGTATGTAGAAAGGATAATAACTAATCTGGTTTTCGATTAACTTCCATTGACAAACTGTCTGACCTCTTTACAGATACTCCTCCGACGACTTAGCCATCATGGCTTCCAAAAAGGGCCAAAGCGGCGATGACCGCTTCCAAAAAGTGAAAAAGGACCCACGCTTCTGGGAAATGCCAGAGAAAGAGCACAAAATCAAGATTGACAAGCGCTTCCAGTCCATGTTCCACGACGATCGCTTCAAGCTCAAGTACACGGTCGACAAACGCGGCCGACCTGTCAACCACACCACCTCCGAGGACCTGAAACGTTTCTACAATCTCTCTGACTCGGAGGAGGAAAAGGAGGATGGAAAGGACAAAGAGGAGAAGAAGAAAAAGAAGAAGACAAAAGCAAAGTTGGACTCTGGGGAGGGAGAGGAGAAGGTAGTGGATGAGCCTAAAAAGCCTCTGAAGAAAGAGAAAGCTTCACAGTCCATAAAGAGTGGACCTAAAGGAGACCAGCCTATCAGAGGAATCAGACTGTGTGAGGAGGGTAAGGAGAAGAGGGGACCTAACATGCATTACACCTCAGGGCCGCTGCTAAAGCAAATGCGTTAAAAGCAAATGTTTCAAGTTTTATTGTCACGTGCACAAGTACAGTGAAATGCGTTTCTTGAAAGCTCTTTCCCAACAATGCAGGAATCAGTATCAGTAGTCCTATAAAGTAAAGTAGAACAAAAACACACGAGAAATAGAAATTAGAAGAATACGAGAAAGTAAGTAAGCTGTATACAGGGTCAGTGCCAATACCATATTTACAATGTGCAAGGGTAGATATAGACCCCTTTCTGTGTTTACAAACATTGCAGCACGAGGGCGATGCGCGCAAGTTGGTGGCAGAACAAGGCAGAGTTCTTATAGAACGGCAGCCAAAAAAAAGCCTCTATTTACATGTTGCCTATGAGTGCATTACACACTACTTTAGGATTATAATGGGATTTTAAGGCTGGTATGAACGTCCTGCTTAATATAATGTTTGTGTCATCATCACAAATCAGCTACATTATACTTAAAAAACACTTCAACTTCAACCAGTAAAATGTATCTTTGGCTAGCTGTTGCTACAGCCTATATCAAGGAGCGTTAGCATTCTAGCTAACAACTGCGGCAACCAAAATAGTTATTTAGCAAAGATCACAACCAAAATATAATCTTAGTGACTGTTCAAGCAAGAATCAAAACATCATTGTAAGCGCATGAGAAACCAAAAAAGTGATTTTGTTTAGAAGTAATAAAAATGTAAGTCTAGGCTATATTGAATGGGCTCAGATAGTGATGGCTTTCTTACTGCCGCCAAGAGTCGCGTGCATCTCTGCGTGACGTCAGTGTGTCACGTACTGGAAAGGGTCTATGTATAGGTATAAGGTGACTAGGCATCAGGAAATATGATGGACAGAGTAGCAGCAGCGTGTATATATAATGATTGTATGTGAGTGTAGAGTCAGTATGAATGTGTGTGCGTGTTATGTGTGAGCAAATGAAGTGTGTGTGTTGGAGTGTGAGTGTGTAAAGTCCTTTGAGTGTGCATGGTCAGTACAGAAAATGCATTAAACATTGAGTTGGATTGAAGACATGCATAAAGATATAGCCCTAGAGATGATGATGGTTTTCCTTTGACCCGCTTGCTCAGTCCTAGCAAAGATGCTGCTGCGGCCAAGTGGAGATTTTAGACAGTGCATTCGGAAAGTATTCAGACCCCTTCCCCTTTTCCACATTTTGTTACGTTACAGCCTTATTCTAAAATGGATTAAATAAATAAAAATCCTCATCAAATTCCCCATAATGACAAAGCGAAAACAGGTTTTTAGAAATTGTTGCAAAAAAAGAATAACCCAGAAACACCTTATTTTTACATACAGTATATGCTCATACAATCCATGCATTGTATTGAAGTTTGTTGCTGCAATCAATACATGCTGTTTTTACAGGAGAGGAAGATGACAAGGTGCCTCACGTTGAGGGGGATGGGGACTATGTGGACCTGGCGGCCAGCATTTCAGACGGCAGTGAGGAAGATGAGGACGCAGATGTGGAGAGTGACGTGGAGAGCGGCTCAGAGGACGAGTCCGGTTCAGAGTCAGACGAGGACAGTGACGGCAGCGGGCCAGATCTGGCCAGGGGGAAAGGCAATGTGGAGAGTGACGTGGAGAGCGGCTCAGAGGACGAGTCCGGTTCAGAGTCAGACGAGGACAGTGACGGCAGCGGGCCAGATCTGGCCAGGGGGAAAGGCAATGTGGAGACCAGCTCGGACGAGGACGGCGATGATGACGTGGAGGCCGTCTTGAAACGCGAGGAGGAGGAGATCCAGCACGACTGGGGCGAGCTGTGCAAGGACGCGCCGCGGAGCGAGGAGGTGAGGAGGTCTAAGGCTGTGTGTCAATTGTCCAGAGGGACTTCCTCTACTCATTTCCTTTCGTCATCTAAAATGACATAAGAAATTGCATGTTCCAATGTTGTCGGTTTTTACTACAACAGGTAACCCAAAGGCTGGCCGTGTGTAACATGGATTGGGACCGGATGAAAGCCAAGGACCTGCTGGCTCTGTTTAACTCCTTCAAGCCTAAAGGAGGGGTTGTGCTCTCTGTGAAGGTAAGGCTCCATTAATTTGCCTTCTGGCTGTCACTCAATTACGATGGATGTGACACTGCTTCACCAGACCAAGTCACAAATATTATATATGTTTAACACTGTGTGTTTTTTTTAGATCTACCCCTCAGAGTTTGGGAAGGAGCGGATTCAGCAGGAACAGACCCAGGGTCCCCTGGAGCTGATGGCCCTGCCAGAGGATCCGGACAAAGACACAGAGGAGGAGAAGTATGATCTAGCTACCCCATTCACACATCCCTATCATCTCTGTATTATTCTACCAAAAATTAACCGGAGATGAAATGTAGTGGTCATACCAGATCAAAGATAGGCAGTGAAATAGTTTCTATGAAAAGTGAATTGTTATTAATTTATGTGTGTGTGTGTGAATTGCAGGATTTACAGAGAGAAGATGCGGGACTACCAGTTCAAGCGGCTAAAGTACTACTATGCGGTGGTGGAGTGCGACTCGCTCGACACAGCCGCTAAAATCTACCAGGAGTGTGACGGCTTTGAGTACGAGAGCAGCTGCTCCATCCTGGACCTCCGGTGAGGGAATAGACAGACACTCATTTATACTAAAGTGTACACTGGAGGAAAATTTGTTCAATTAAAGTCTAATAGAATGTACTCTATAACTTGATAACGTAAAGCATGGTAATGAAGCTGTCCTCAAAAGAGAGGTGGTGGTACACTATCTTATCAATACATAGAATAACATAATTGCTTACATAGTGATGAATCTCATCCTTGCCTAATATATTACCAGTATATCATCGTACATCGAGGTATTGCACTTGCACATGCTAACTACTTATTAGCATGATACCATTATCTGTGCTGCTGGTTCCTTCTAAACATTAGGATGGCGCTATACTCCCATGCTAACTGTTGTGGTGGTCCCTCGTCCCTTCCGTGGGAACAGGTTTGTCCCTGATGATGTGACGTTTGACGAGGAGCCAAAAGACTTGGCCACAGACGTGGACCTCTCTGCCTACACCCCCAAGCTCTTCACCTCCACAGCAGCAGCCACGTCAAAGGTTAGGCACACTCTGTCTAATAAACTCTTATGGTCGTAGCATTAACTCCTCCATGGTCGGTCCCAGGCTTACCACCTGTGGAGCGATGGTCCCTAAGTACACTGAATAAAACTATAAACACAACATGCAACAATTTCAAAGATTTTACATTTTTGTCATTTAGCAGACGCTCGTATTCAGAGCGACTTACAGTCAGTGAGTGCATACATTTTTTTTCATACTACTTTTTTTTCATTTTACAGATCATATAAGAAAATCAGTCAATTGAAATAAATAAATTAGGCCCTAATCTATGGATTTCACATGACTGGGAAGACAGATATGCATCTGTTGGTCACAGATACCTTTTTTTTTTAAAGTACGGACGTGGATCAGAAACCAGTCAGTATCTGGTGTGACCCTCATTTGCCTCATGCAGCGTCACACATCTCCTTTGCATAATCAGGCTGTTGATTGTGGCCTGTGGAATGTTGTCCCACTCCTCTTCAATGGCTGTGCGAAGTTGCTGGATATTGGCGGGAACTGGAACACACTGTCGTACACGTCGATCCAGAGCATCCCAAACATGCTCAGTAGGTGACATGTCTGGTGAGTATGCAGGCCGTGGATGAACTGGGAGATTTTCAGCTTCCAGGAATTGTGTACAGATCCTTGCGACATGGAGCCGTGCATTATCATGCTGAAACAACATGAGGTGATGGCGGCGGATGAATGGCACGACAATGGGCCTCAGGATCTCGTCACGATATCTCTGTGTATTCAAATTGCCATTGATAAAATGCAATTGCGTTTGTTGTCTGTAGCTTATGCCTGCCCATACCATAGCCCCACTGCCACCATGGGGCACTCTGTTCACAACGTTGACATCAGTAAACTGCTCGCCCACAAGCCATATACGCTGTCTGCCATCTGCCCGGTACAGTTGAAACCGGGATTCATCCGTGAACACACTTCTCCAGCGTGCCAGTGGCCATCGAAGGTGAGCATTTGCCCACTGAAGTCGGTTACAACGCTGAACTGCAGTCAGGTCAAGACCCTGGTGTGGATGACAAGAACGCAGATGAGCTTCCCTGAGACGGTTTCTGACAGTTTGTGCAGAAATTCTTCGGTTTTGCAAACCCACAGTTTCATCAGCTGTCCGGGTGGCTGTTCTCAGATGATCCTGCAGGTGAAGAAGCCGGATGTGGAGGTCCTGGGCTGGCATGGTTACACGTGGTCTGCGGTTGTGAGGCCGGTTGGACGTAGTGCCAAATTCTCAAAAACGACGATGTAGGCGGCTTATGGTAGAGAAATAAAGATTACATTCTCTGGCAACAGCTCTGGTGGACATTCCTGCAGTCAGCATGCCAATTGCACGGTCCCTCAACTTGAGACCAACCTTGTCTGACAGAATTGCACATTTTTAGAGTGGCCTTTTATTGTCCCCAGCACAAGGTGCACCTGTGTAATGATCATGCTGTTTATTCAGCATCTTGATATGTCACACCTGTCAGGTGGATGGATTATCTTGGAAAAGTAGAAATGTTCACTAACAGGGATGTAAACAAACTTGTGCGTAAAATGTTAGGGAAATAAGCTTTTTGTGCAAATGGCAAATTTCTGCTATCTTTTATTTCAGCTCATGAAACATGGGACCAACACTTTACATGTTGCGTTTATATGTTTGTTCAGAATAAATAAGTATGAATTGTTCTGATTGAAATTAGTAGATTTTTATTTTTTCGGCTGAATTTTTGCATCTCGTACATTTTTATTTCCCCCTAGTCCTATCATCTTCTTTAGTTATATTTCAGGTTGTGTTTGTTTACATTTCTGACTTATTGTGTGTTTTTCACCGAAGGTGGAGGTGACCTGGGACGAGACAGACCACGAGCGTGTCACTGCCATGAACAGGAAGTTCAACAAGGACGAGCTGCTGCAGATGGATTTCAACGCCTACCTGGCCTCCTCCAGCGATGATGAGGATGGAGTGGAGATGGAGACGGTGCAGGAGAAGGAAGAGGAGCTTCCAGAGGGTAAGAAGAAAACAACACTTGAAGTGATTTGATTTATAAAATGCCTTTCAAACCTGTATACTCAAAGGACAAAACCTTACTTTAAGGTTATTATTCTTTGTGCTGGTAGATTATTGCCACCGGGGACAAATCACTATTACTGGAGAGATGTTATTTCACTTATTTTAATGTGTATTGCATATGTTTGTTGCACTGACTTTTATTTCCCCTTTGGTCACCTAGTTAAACAGCCAGAAGAGGAGAAGAAGGCCAGGAAAGGGAAGCAGAGCAGTGGCAAGCAGATAGAGAAATACAGAGAGATGCTGAAGAGCATCCAGGAGAAAGACAAGAAGAAGGAGGACAAGGGCATGGAGATGGAGATCACATGGGTGCCAGGTAGGGCCCAAAAAATATATTTCCACTTTTTCATTGTCAATAGTGTGACTTTTCCCCATAAGTAAGATAGTGTGACTTTTTGTTGTCAGTGTGACTTTTCCCATATGTCAGATAGTGTGACTTTGACTCTTGTCAGTACAAATTGCATTTAGTTGGCACAACCAACCACTAAGCAGCCTCATAATTACACTCACATATTCATCACCTCAGGACTGAAGGAGACAACTGAACAGTTGGTGAAGAAGAAGCTAGAAGGAAAGGACAAGCTGACACCCTGGGAAGAGTTCATTGAGAAGAAGAAGGACAAGAAAAAGCAGAAGAAGACCAAAGGAAAGCAGGTGAGATCACTAGATTAAAGATTGTTGTTACATGTATCTCACACACTGTATTGGAGAGTGACTTTTATTTCCTTCAGGAATCAGATGATTCGGACCTCAGTGACGATGAGCTTCCTCCAGACGTTGACTTTGATGACCCGTTCTTTGCTGAAGAGCTTGGTTCTACGGGTGAGTCGCGTCGTGAATCATACTCAATCAGTTGGCACATTTACTTGAGTACACCGGTAAAAAGCATCACAATATGCTTTTATGCATGATTTGGCCATGACTTGTTTTTTTTCCTAATCTGCCAGATCTGAAAAAGAAAGCAAAGAGCAAGAAAAACAGAAAGGTGGAGGAGAGGACACCTGAAGAGGAGGAGGAGTTGGAAAAACAAAAGGTAGGTGTCAGTGACATGTGGGGTTGAAGCACTCGTATACACTAATGCAATGGACTTAATACAGTTACTGGTATTCTGAATGCTGCACATTACATTTTGACAAGGTTTGTGAGTAAGCCAATCAAAAGTAACCCATTTTATTTCTCCATAAAACCACAGGCTGAGATGGCCCTGCTAATGGACGACCAGGACGACGACAAGCACAAACACTTCAACTACGACAAGATCGTCGAGGAGCAGAACCTGAGCAAAAAGAAGAAGAAGAAGCTTCTGAAGAAGGACAACACGAGCCTGGAGGAGGACGACTTCCAGGTCGGAGCAGCCTTTTGGTTTCTTTTCATGGCAAAGAAATAGCTTGTACTCAACAGGCGGTATTTTGACTTGTGTTTTCAACCATCGTTTCCCATTGACATCAATGAATGATTTCTTAAACGTCTCAAATCAGAAGCTTAATGAAAACACTTATTGATAGGGGAATTTAGGTTAAATTACCTGGAATAAGGTGGAATTGGTACACATACAACTTTGCCAAAGTTCATTCACTTTAATTAAGGACCATTTTTCTGTGGCCTTACGATGCACAATTTGTTTTACTGTCAAGGCTTTTTTGTAGACTTCAATGAAATCTCAACATCCCCCTCATCCCTTCTCTCTGACTTACAGGTGGATGTGAAGGACCCTCGTTTCCAGGCCATGTTCACCTCCCACCTCTACAACTTGGACCCGTCCGACCCGGGCTACAAGAAGACCAAGGCCACCCAGAGCATCCAGGTCGAGAAGCAGCGCCGTAGGGAGGAGCGCCAGCGCGACCAGGACAAGGCGCTCAAGAGCTCACAGGCCCCGCCCACACAGGAAGTGGGAGAAAAGAAACAGGAAACGGATGCCAGTGGTCAGGCGGTGGCTGAACCCACCAAGAAAATGGACCCCGGACTGTCCATGCTCATCAAGTCTATTAAGAACAAAACAGAGCAGTTTCAAGCAAGAAAGAAACAGAAGACCATGTAGGCCTTTCTAACTGGACTATTGAGGACTACGTTTCTGGGTGAAAAGCTATGGACTGCTCTTAACCAGCAGCTATGTGCAGCGGCCTTACGCTACACTATCTCTTTGTGATGAAGATACTGTTGGTGTTTGTCAGGCCTGAGACAAAAGCCTTGCCCACTTTTGTGAACTATCACTCTAGAAAAGAGGCCTAATCAGGAACACGAAGTTGAACATAGAATATTTTGTGTATTTGAATGTGTAATATGCTAATTAACATTGAGACACTTGTATAAACCATGTTCTGGAGGACTGCCAACAGTAAATGGTGGTTTGATGGGGCTCTGAATAGTATTTTTTACTCTTGCTCTAAATTATACAAACCTGCTCTATAACCCCAGTCTGAGCCCTTTAAAATACTTCTTTATATAAAAAATGACAACACAATTTTACAGAACTGGTTAATTTTATTTTCTAATTTATATGCAACAGTACACATTCATAGGTCCATTGACACTGTCAAACTCGCAGCACGATTCTCATTGGAATCTCATTCAACACTTCATACTGATTTTCAGAGAAAACAAGGGGGGGAAAAAAATCACCCTAAATTAAAGTGTATACAAGTAAGCAAGATACAAAAAGGCTGTCCCGTTTGAAAAGAGGACCAATAGTAGTGCAAGAAAATGTTAGCTATACATACTTGGGCCTACACTGAGACGGCAACATCCTCAAGTATCTTAAACCTCAGCACAGGTTTACATTGCCATTTGATGTCTATTCTCAGTTTATTAATCTCACAGAAAACCCAAGGAGATACTTAGATTGAGAGGTAACAATATTAGCAACACAAAATGAGTTAACAATACAAAATCTTAGAAATTGCACCATCAAATGTTTAAACTATTTATCAAGTTACGAAGTACAAAAATATTTGATTATACCCTAAGTCTCCTCTACATCAATGTCGAGTTTCTTGCACAGGTTGAAATATCTTATATTCAAGTTGTAGTGTTTTACTTGAAAAAGAATAGGAATGTTTGAAGTAAAAACAAAAACCTACCTACAACATTCTAATAATCTTGTTAAATGAGAACTGTGCTTCATAAACAGTAAAACAAATTATTGAACATAGTGTTAAATGTGTTAGGACCAACCCTGAACAAATGCCTATCCTTCATTTAAAAGAAGAAAATATTTGGTCACTGCAACCCAGTTTTAAGTCAAAATACAGTCCTACGCTAGGTCCGACATACTCATAAGGCAATTGAATATTGAACTAAACCACCATTGGATATGTTTTTTTTTCTTCCAAACCAGGTACACTTTTAAACCCATAGTTAAGAGCTGATGCTTGCTCAACATCCGGAGTGGTGCATTTACTGTGGCAGTAAAGAGGAAGGGTTACGATTCCCTCACGTTCGACACCTCAAGCGTAAAAGATGAGCTCAGGTATTTGCCCCCCCTGCACACCCGTCCCGTTGGTGCTGTCCGAGGAGCACTGGAACTGGAAGGTGACCTTGCCACACTGCACCTCAGTCATGCCCTCCTGGCCAAAGTAGCTGAGCTCGTTGCCGTCCAACACTACGCTGGCCGTGTAGAATGTGTCGGGCTCGATCTGCACAGGGTATTCAAACCACACTGGGAATGTGCTGCTGGAGCCGTCCGAAAAGTACTTGATGAGGCTCTGGCCCAGCGGCACACCCTGCCTCTTGAGTTCAATCTTGGCGCTGTACTCGGCTGAGCCGCAGCTGGAGCCGTACAGGCCGAAGCCGGCGATGAACACTCGCTTGTCCACGGCGAACTGGATGCTGTCGCAGCGGCCCCGGTAGCGCCACTGGTTGCTCCGGTAGGCGCACGACTGGAAGCGGTGGCAACGCTGCGGCGCCAGGCCCTTGCGTGGCTTGCTAGCAAAAAGCAGCTCAGGCTTCTTGGCTGCCGTATACCACAGGAAGATGTCGTTGGTCTCGTTAAGCGTCAGCACGCCCGACTGTGCCGCACCGTTGGCGAAGTCATCCAGCGTCATGGTGGGGATGCGGATCAGGTAGATGGCCTTGCCCAGCGTCAGCCGTTTGTTCTCAATGGTGGGCGTCAGGTCCTGGCGCTGGCATTCGGCCTCGGCCCAGCTCAATGCTGCCTCGAACACCACCATCTCCTTGGCGTTGAGCGTCTCGCGGCGCAGGATACTCTCCAGGGTCACCGAGTCGATGTCTGTGAAGCCCTCTGAGCGCAGCGCCAGCTCGGCTTGGGCATCGATCACCTCCCAGCAGCGCTGCGTCAGGTCGGGCTCCTCAAACAGGCAGCTCTGGGAGAGCAGCACACAAGCGTTCTTGGCGCTCAGGCTCGTCTCCAGGAAGTTGACGCAGGCCCGCGCCAGGTGGGGCACGATGTACTTCTTGGCAGCGTAGAGCGTGGCCAGGACCGTGTCGGCACACAGGTCGATCTCGTCGCAGTAGATGTACCTGCCAGACCAGAGCGGGGAGAGTCAGATGAGGGCTCGACACTCACTTCAACTTCTCATTTATGATTGGAAGGCCAACCTTATCATTTCATATGCCATTACATTGCTGAATATTCAAACACATTGAATACGGCCAAGTAAAACTTTTCATCTGGAAAAAACTTGGAGGGTCCCATCATTCAATCGGAGAGGCATTCTTCCTTTGTAGCTTAGTGCAAATACCATACCACCATTATGACCTATGGCGAATTAGCCTACATTTCAAATGACTAAGGTAGTCCTCATTCTGAAATGTACAATGAACACTGGGACTGCATCTAATGAGATGTCAGGAGGCGCCGGCCACTTACTTCAGCATGGCTAGAAACGAGGGAGGCTCCACATCAGGGATACGGATCTCTTCCTTGTCCTCTGCCAGTTCACCGTAAAACATGGCATGGAACACAGAACTCCCCACAGCCAGCACATACTAAGGAACAACATGGAAGATAGGGAGTCACATGAGAAAATGAAGAGCAGCAAAGAAGAGGAGAAAGTTATGGTGGGATGATGGTAGGGTAGAGAGAATAAACATTTACACATTGTGTAATATAAATGTAGATATTTGCAAAAGGATTTAGCATAAAGAGGCTGGTGTGGAGAAATGTCAGCCAATTGCATTTTATTTTACATTTTGGTCATTTAGCAGACTCAACAGATAAATCTATCTGTACATCTGTTGTGTTTTGTTGTCTTGCTCAGTGAAGTCCTCATATACGTTGGACAGGTTTAAAGGGGATTGATTACCTTGTGCCCAGGTACTCGCTGAGTCCCTCCTGGGGGGCCAACGACAAAGTGAACATCTGCCATCAACTCATTGTTGAACATGACAGAATTCCTGTGAAAGCATGAGTCATATGATTAGTAAACAGTGTTGATGGCATCACATTCAGACTTCAGTATCTGCATGTAAGAGCTGGTAGACACAAGAAATTGGTTTTCTTTGGCCATTTTAAATCTTTGAAAATTCACATCGTCTCCCCTCAAAAGGCAGTAGAATCCCAGTTTAACTACTGCTTACTAGGGTCACCTACCTCTCTCGGATGGTAGGATAGAGCCCTTGCCAATTGCAGCTGTGAATGGTGTTGTTGTTATTCAGGTTCTGCTGATGGTATTGCTGCACAGCTGTGTTGGTTGAGGATGCTGGGGCCAGCTTCTTGGTGGGAAAGAGCTCTGCAGCCATCTTCTCCCCACTATTTCTTGTTAGGGTAATCTCATGGCAGGCTTGAGGTTACGATTGTTGGGGCAATCTTTTAAAATTGCCTTCATTTGACGATCGTGGCTGACGCTGGAAAGCCCAAAAAAGCTAACTAAATAAAGGACAAGGTGGTCTAATGAGACAAGTTGCTATTGTCGACCATGTTTGTAAGTCCACACACCTAACTAGCCAACCCAGAGTCCTCCCGGCATAAATACGGTAGTTAGGTACATTAGTCAACTAACTAATGAACACACCTTACTAAGTTAGCTAGCAAATGACAAAGGAACAACAAAACTAAGTTGTGGTAGCTAACGTTAGCTAGCTAGCCACTGCAACAATAAAGTTCTAACGTTAGATAGCGTAAAATAGTTCGCTAGCTACGCAAGGTAGTCAAACAATACATGCAAAAATACAGACGATAAACATCTAGATAGCTAGATTCTAGATAATATACGTTGTTTAAATCCTCGCTTAATTGTAGACGTATTAGCTAGATAGAAACCTGTAGCCACCTTGTTAATGCGAGCTAACTGTGCTAGACTGCGGTCAAGACTGGCCAGGCCAGATGTGATACAGGAAGTTGCTAATGAATGCTTGTTTGTTGAATTTGGCAAACCGGGAAAGGTAGCTATCCTCTTACCTGTCGCATTTGACGTCTAGGTAGTAGCTATCACCAATCGTAAAATGGGCGCCCGACGCTTGTATGAAACGTTTCCACATCCAAGGAGCTAGCTAACCAGCTTGCTACACAACTCGAGTGTACACAATACACACCTGCCAGGAACTATTGTTTAGGTGTCATACAAATTCATACCACTACGGGTGAAGGAGGGCTGTACTCCTGTTTTTTCTTTGTAGAATGCTGAACAGGAATCCTTTCAAAACTCTTGTTAATTTTTGTGACATTTTTTAAGAAGAACAACATTCAAGTAGATTGTCACTGAAATATATTTTTGGGTAGGTATTGAAGTTATTTCAAAATAAATGTAACACCGTGTATGTGAGTGTTTCTACTGCCTCTGCCCAGTGTTGTAGTACTCGGTCTCGAGACCACATATTGAGTGTCTCCGTGTCGGAAACGTTTGTACTCGGACAGTGAGGACTCGTAATTTCTTCCCGAGACCAGCGGAGTAGAAAACTCATTCAGTCAGCGCATAAAACCGCTTCGACAGGCCACATATATACACTCCTTTCTTGAAATATGAATATCTTAAGAGCCTTTATATTGTCGTAGTAAATATATAATGTTATAGCTTGGTCTGACTAAAATCTTGTGCGTGACCCATCTTGTGTTGGGCCTTTGTATTTAATACAATGCACAAAGACTTCTATCTTGTCGGCCTTATCAGCAGGTGGCTATGGACAACACCCACGCCATAGGTCTCTCAGTTCTCCCAACTCACGACTTCTTGCTCTGAGGACATACACACACACACCCCCACACATATACACATATACACACACACACACACACATCATCATTGTTAAACATACACACACATACACACACACACACACACACACACACGCACACACACACACACACATCATCATTGTTAAGCACACACACACACAAAAACCCCCTTCTCTTAGGCTGAACATCTGAAGACAGAGAACCCGACTCAGAGCCAATGCAATGGAGGTGACCTCGACCAACTCATCAGGACCAATCAGAAGATCAGAACTACTAGAATCAACCTACTTTATTTTATTGTATAAAATGTCAGCACACAATGTTTAGGGGCTCGCTCTCAGATATCTCCCTACGAGGTTGACGAACGGGTCCGTGCACGCTATTTACAGATATCTTTACCTCTGAATGAGTTTTCTACTCCGCTGGTCTCGGGAAGAAATTACGAGTCCTCACTGTCCGAGTACAAACGTTTCCGACACCGAGACACTCAATATGTGGTCTCGAGACCGAGTACTACAACACTGGGCAGAGGCAGTAGAAACACTCACATACACGGTGTTACATTTATTTTGAAATAACTTCAATACCTACCCAAAAATATATTTCAGTGACAATCTACTTGAATGTTGTTCTTCTTAAAAAATGTCACAAAAATTAACAAGAGTTTTGAAAGGATTCCTGTTCAGCATTCTACAAAGAAAAAACAGGAGTACAGCCCTCCTTCACCCGTAGTGGTATGAATTTGTATGACACCTAAACAATAGTTCCTGGCAGGTGTGTATTGTGTACACTCGAGTTGTGTAGCAAGCTGGTTAGCTAGCTCCTTGGATGTGGAAACGTTTCATACAAGCGTCGGGCGCCCATTTTACGATTGGTGATAGCTACTACCTAGACGTCAAATGCGACAGGTAAGAGGATAGCTACCTTTCCCGGTTTGCCAAATTCAACAAACAAGCATTCATTAGCAACTTCCTGTATCACATCTGGCCTGGCCAGTCTTGACCGCAGTCTAGCACAGTTAGCTCGCATTAACAAGGTGGCTACAGGTAGCTATCTAGCTAATACGTCTACAATTAAGCGAGGATTTAAACAACGTATATTATCTAGAATCTAGCTATCTAGATGTTTATCGTGTGTATTTTTGCATGTATTGTTTGACTACCTTGCGTAACTAGCGAACTATTATACAATTATCCACCTTGTCCGAAAGTCTCTACTTGGTCTCCGTTCTCCAGTAAACTTGTGATTATCAACAAAATTGGTAGCAGAGGGTGGTTTTCTAACTCTGAATTCGGTCCATAAAAGTTGATAGAGACAGGAGACAAGTAAGAGACGGATCTGAAAGGACGGGTGACCTGTCCGCAGGAGCAGCCGGGAATCCAGCTCGCCTCAGGAAACTGATCTAAACGGACGTCAATACAAAGGTAAGCAGAACCTGTTAAAACAAAATCTGCATATTGTATTGTAGGATAAACCAAATTATGATCAGTAGTACTGGGCGTGAGTATGGATTACTGTTAAATTTATAACATATCTATTATGACTCAAAAGGCATATATGTAAAGATATCTGAATTCTTTAGGTTTTTACTGTTGAAATGTGACTCTCTAGGGGAGGAGTCTAGTTACAGAGGTTGTGGTTCACGAGAGAAGGACCCTTTTATTTTTTGCTGTTGATATCTGAAATCTTAGGTTTTTACTGTTGAAATGTGACTCTAAGAGAAGAAGTCTAGTTACAGTGGTTTTATTTACTGTTGAATTGCGGCTTTCTAGTGAGGAGCCTATTACAGAGGTTTTGGTTCACAAGCGATGGACCCTTTTATTTGATCCACAAGAGAAGGATCTGGTGACTTGATAAAAAGATTCAGATAGTCGGGTTGAGTTAATTCCGTGAGAATCCAAGTCCAGAAAAGGTTCTCCCGACTAGACGCCAGTTGAATGGTTTAAACGACTGGGAGTCTCCTTGAGGAGAATCAAAAAAATAAAAATAAAAATACAAGTTCAGATAGTCGGGCAATTGGTTGACGTGGCACTCAACTATATGTACTGTGAGGAACTCAAACTGAATTCGTGTGTTGATGCTGATATGTAATGAAAAATGTAATTGTTGAAATGATAACCTGAATGTTGTGTAAGATTGGCCGTTTCATGAGACTAACTAGTTGATAACTTTTAAGAGGACCACCGAGTCCTATTTTGCCTGTTATGTAGCCGCTGCGCTAAAAGCTGACTTGAACTTTTTCCCTCTTGTGGTGTTGGTATTTTCATAATTCCTAAAATTAAATTGATAATTATTTTAGGAGCGCTCGAGTTTGCTAATATATTCTTCCAAAAGGGCGATTCTGATACCTTTTGGGAAAATATATAATAACTCGAATACCTGAAAAACAATAATAACTTTTGCAAAATAATTCCCAAAATTAAATTGGTAATTATTTTAGGAGCGCTCGAGTTTGCTAATATATTCTTCCAAAAGGGCGATTCTGATACCTTTTGGGAAAATATATAATAACTCGAATACCTGAAAAACAATAATAACTTTTGCTAAATAAATTCCTAGAATTAGATTGATAATTATTTTAGGAGCGCTTGGGTTTGTTAATGTATTCTTCCAAAAGGGCGATTCTGATACCTTTTGGGAAAGTATATAATAGCTCGAGTACCTGAAAGACAATAATAACTTTTGCAAAATAATTCCTGGGATTAAATTGATGATTGTTTTGGGAGCGCTCGGGTTTGTTAATGTATTGTTCCAAAAGGGCGGTTCTGATACCTTTTGGGAAAATATATAATAATTCGAATAATTGAAAAACAATAATACCTTTTGCAAAATAATTCCTAATAATAAAGTATTGAACATTTTTTGTGTACGAGGGTGGGACATCAGAGATAAGTTTCAGTCAGCGCCAAGAATACATTGCTGGATTCGGCCAGTGACGGGCTAAGTGCACCAAGATAGTCAAAAAAAACAAAACAAAAAAACTGTATAACCATGGCAACCACTACCGTCCCAAAACTCAAGTTTAATGAATATCTAGATCAAAAAATACAGGATAGAGCGGGAGTGGTGCCGAATGGTTTTTAATTCGATCTAAAAGTTGGTGCGAAAGGAAAAGGCAAATCATCGATCTAAAAACAGACGGAAGAGTGACCTGAAAATCCTGGAGAAATCAACTATTCGTCTTGGCTCAGGAAACCTGATCAGAGCGCGCTCTTCTAAAAAGGTATGCAGAGCCTGTTAAAACGAAATCTTGCATATTGTATTATAGACCAATACCAAATTATGATCAGTAGTACTGAGCGTGAGTATGAATACTTGTTAAATAATTTTCCATCCTAATGAATTAAGGCATACATGAGATATCTGGTACTGTGTTTTATACTAAGGAATAAGGAATAAGGAATAAAGATAAACGTATCCAGAATGAGTCGAACTACGGATTGACGCATTGGTGGATAAGATTTGACCCACAACTAGATTCCTAAAGGGACCCAGTTTGAACTGAGACCTTTTGCATAAATCCTATTAGGGGAGGTCCTACCCTATAGGTTGCGAGGAGGTAGAAGTTTAACTGTGGCAGAGTTCTAGACATTAGGTGGGGGAGAATCACCGAAAATTGACCAGAGGTATTAAATTCCCGGGGATGCCAGTTATCTCTGTGATTTCACACTTAAAACGTTCCATATAAATGGTTGTGTGAAAGGTACAATTAAGCTGAGATTAAGTCTTTCCTAGTGATTGAGTTGTCTAAAGAAAATCATTTGATAGGGATCCAGTTGCTTCTGTGACTTCACATAAGTATAAGGTTGTGTGAAGGGTGGCAGTTGAACTGAGACTATGTTTTAGGACGCTCTGGTAACCTAAATTTTTTAAGGTATTGTATTCTAATTGGCAGTTTTGTTTTGCTGTGTTTATATTTTAACGTGTCTGTGTTTTTATGTATTATAACGTGTAATGGATGATGGGAAGTTATAGTGAGACTTATGAGACCGAACACCAATCTGTGGAATTGAGTGAATTTGACCTAGGGTTTCAGGAACCGGGGACTGGGGAGACTGATATTGAAGTTGTGCATGATTCTAGAACAAGCGTGAGATAACTAAAGCGTGGTGTGTGCTGTGTGTAGAGATTACTGCATTGGTATATGTGACTGGAATTCTGATTCTTATGATAATAATTGCATTACAAATTATATAAATTAGCCTCTTTATATGCGAGGGTGTCATACATGAGATAAGTCTGTATTTGATACCGATAATACATCCAAGATAGAGAAAGCAAGATGGCAGGACCAAACATAACCATACCCAAATTCAATGAATACATAGAACAACGAATGACAGGGAGAGTAATGCCAGGTCCACCAAGGGAGGGAGGTCATATGCCCGCCCTTGATGTACAACAGATAGAAATGACTGATTATGTGAAGAAATTGACGGAATTTTCTGCAGCACTCTCTTCTCAGGCGCAGAAGGCCCAAGAGGGGGAGCTGTCGGGAAGTACGCTGACACTGAAGGTAAACGTGGGTGGCTGGGTGAGGGTTAAAGTCCACAAGAGAAAGTGGCTGGAACCCAGGTGGACTGGACCGTACGAAGTGAAGGAGGTTACTTCACACTCAGTCCAGGTCAGAGGTAAATTAGGCGCACACTGACACCATCTAACTCATTGCACACCAGCCCCCACTCCTTCTAGATCACTGACAGAAGTCAGGGCTGATTTGAGCAGCGAGAACCAATCCTGACAACACAATGAAGAAACCCTTATGGGAACAACAATCTCACTCAGGGTGAAGAATAACTTTTTCCCCCTGGGAGAGATTGGGAGTGTCTGAATGTTTGTATGTATGTTTTCTGATAGGTATTGGACTCCTGCTGGGCACTCCTTATGAGGTGTTGTTGTGTGAAGCTATTTCGAATTACTTGTTAAATTGACTTGTAATATAGAAGAGGTGGCTAAGGGATTTTTAACAGTACCAACCATGGGGGGGGGCAAATCCTCACAAGAGGTCCCAGAATTTACTGGGGACGAGAAATGCTTGATGTAATTAAAATGGAATCCAGGGATAGCTTCAAATCTCCATTATATAACCAGGTGGAGGGAGAGGTATGGTTTTGAGGGACGTCTGGACGCAGATAAACTCGAATCCATGCTTAAAACAGATACATAAGGTGTGTAAAGGAGAAATGAGCAGTGAGAGAGAAAGAGAGAGTTGCGAGGGGAGGGGCTGGAGAGAGCGAAAGTGTGGCTTTTGGAGCGAGGAAAGACTGGAGTTGGCTGGGAACACCACGGGGTGATTATTTGAGAGGTGCCTGTGGGTTTCTGACGAGGGATGAGATGGGTGAGAAAGTAGAGAATATTTACATTTGCATTTTTGGTGATTTGGCAGACGCTCTTGTCCAGAGCGACTTGCAGGAGCGATTGGGGTTGAGTGCCTTGCTCGAGGGCACATCGGCAGATTTTTCGCCTGGTCGGCTCGGGGATTGAAACCGGCGACCTCTCGGTTCTTGGCGCGGCGCTACTGATCACTAAGCTGCCTGCCGCCCCATATGAGTTTAAGGTTGTGGCGTTGTTTGATCATGTGATAAGGTTTAATTTGTAATCGGACTATAACTAAAGTGGTTGTAGAAGTAATGTATAGGTAGGGGAGAGCCAATAGGGGGCTCCATTGAACTATTATGGTTTATTTGGCATTTCAATGGCATAAGGTGAAATCTGTATGCATGAGGGGAATTCGATTATGTATTATTATAGTATTATGGACACTCCGTAATAAATAAACTGAACCAAACAAGACGTTACTACAGCAATAGAGAATAGTTAATGTTGTTACGTTAGTTCTTAAACCCGATGATAGAGGAAAATGCAGAACGCTGTTAGAGTGTGTTTTATTTAGGCTACTAGGGTGTTTGAGACGGAAGGGCTGGCTAGACGGGTGTGATGACGTGGCTGGATGTGCGACGTGAAAGTATTTACTTTGTGAGAATCGTAGATGGTGTGGAGTGACTGGCGATGTCCCTGGTTCGAACACAGGTAGGGACAGTAGACAAAGCTTTCGCAGTGGGGCTATATACCTACATTACTATGTGGATGTGAAAGGTTGAATTAGATAGCTTAAATAGAAGTATTCTAGAAAAGTCTATGAAAATATGTTATAAGGTTACCATGCGCTCTCCCCGAAGGAGCAAGGGGAGGGTGAGAGACAGTACAGTTCAGATGGTAGGAACATTATTAAATGTATGCTAATCAACGATAGCAAGTATTTGTTTTATTAATTAGGGCATAATCAGAGAGAACAGTTAAATAAATTGAATAGCGAACTGAAATGGTTTAGCGGGAAAATATAAATGTTTGGTACATGTAGCAGAGTTAGGGTAATCAATTAAATAATAATTGTATACTCGAGGAATTTTGAGTGGTTTTATAGATTAGTTATGAGGAATTAGATTGATACAAACAATTATTGATGGGTTAAGACTGGGGATAACCAGGAGAAAGAGATTAGCTCATCTCGTTGGAATGTTGCCAAGGGCTAGGGGAGCAGTAGTGAAGTTAGGCCGTATTTAGGTCATAAAAGTGAGCTACCAAATTAAGGCCTGGCTATTTGTGGTTGTTTTTCAAATTGGGTTTTCAAATAAAAAACAACACACCTAGTATGATGTTTATAAAGCCTTGTTTCAATTTTGGGGGGTTTTCAGCAGGTCAAGGGTTATAGGTCTTAAAGGTGCACACAGTGAATTTTATGGATTTTTTAGGTTTTGGCTGAGTTTGGGGTATATATGATTTCTTATGAGAATGAATGTCATGAGGACTTAATGAACACTTGGGATAACTAACATTTATGAAATATTTAGAATAATGGTAATTGTTTAGTATACTATGGGATTAAACAGTTCGTTAAATGATTTCAATGGCCTCTGAACTCTGTTTTAACATTCTGGTGTTAATTAATCATCCACACTAGTACATTCTAAAGGCATGAGAGGAATACTTTAAGATAGTTTATTTTACTAAGTTGAGGGTAATTTATAGTACTGTGAAAATTGTGAAGAAGATTATAATTTGGTAATAATATATTTGATTTGAACCATAAATAACAGAAGAGAGAGTGGAGGAATGGCAATTGGATAATGAAATACCAATATTAACTAAAGTGATTGTTTAGGTAGGTGGTAATATTGACACATGGCCAAATCATGTGTCAAAGAGGGGGATGGTTGGATTAAATATTAAATATATACGAAGGAGAGGACAAAATACTTTAAAAAAAAACATGTATGATAGTTTATTAACCACACCTGTATGTCAGAGGTTTTGTGCCCCACAGGTGAACTAAAGGAGAAGGTGACCCACTCTATCTAACCAGGAGACTGAATCAGGCCTGGCGGGAAGGGCCCTACCAAGCACTGCCTTTGCCAGCAGAATAGCTGAGAGATCCATCTGGGTCCATGTCACACACTGTACAAAACCAGCTACACCTGACGAACAAACACAGAGTTAGGAGAAAGATCCGATCACCACTATGGTTCGGGGGTTGCCTCCTTAACGAAGATTCCCTTACCCTGTCTGATCATCCCTGTGTGAGTTCGATAGAAGGTAAAGCAATGGGTTGGCCTCTGGCGTCTGACATGTTCTCAGGGCAAGGGTGGGGATTCACAGGTCTCCCGACGGTAGGTAGCTGTCTGATTGTGGGGGCCATATTCCTAACACACACGGACCCTCCTGTTTCAGCCAGAAGTGGTAGTTAACCTAACACAAGTTGAAAAGGCATAGGAGACAGCTAGACGTAGGGAAAGGGGAAATTCTAGAGTAAACCTCTCTGAGGGAGGTAGTGAGACCGGGGCTGTGGTAAAGATAGTGCAAAACTATAGACCTGGAGGAAGTAGTACAGGTGGAAACGGGGTATAGAAATCTTAACCTGTGGTTGGAATGGATTCAGTATACGGCAAAAAAACTATGTCTAAAGAGGACTGTTTTGCCTGTAGGACAGCCAAACCAGGGATAACAACTACTCCGTTCCCCTTGACAGGCTCTAACTCTCTGTCAGGTTTTTCCTCCATGAAAGCCACCTGGGAATGTGGTGAAAGAGTGTTATGGTAACTTGCACTATCTGTTTCCCCCGATAACAAAGTCATCCCGACCTGGGTTGCCTCAGTTTGAAGTCACAGGGGATTCTTATTATTGTTTTTCTAGGACTAGTAAGGATAGGATACAGGGTAGGGCATCTTAGCTCCTGCTCCCACACAGAGAATGTCACACCTAAAGAGACCATGACTAAATCTCTCCTCTTTGTTGCAGCAAGAGGATTATAGGAGCCAAAACCAGGCCCGTGCTGACATCTGATGGATGTGTGGTGATAACTGATTGTGAACTCACCTACATACGCAAACAATCAAACGTGTCAGAGACTGGTGAGTTGTCACATAGAAAGTAGGACCTCCTCCCGGGATCCTTTGATGAAAGGATATATATTGATGGGATCCACAATCAGATCGCAGCTGAGTTTGAATCAAGTATTTTCTGGTGGTCAACAATTAATAAAAATGTAGATTGGATAAATTATATTTAATATAACCAGCAAAATATTTATAAACCACACTCGTGATGCAATAAAGGGATTAGCTGAGCAGACAGCGGCAACTAGCTTAATGACATGGCAGAATAGAATAGCTTTAGATATGCTTTTGGCTGAGCAGGACGGGGTTTGTGTTCTGTTTGGATATATGTGCTGTATTTTCATCTCCAACAATATAGCACCGGACGGGCCCGTGACCAAAGCGCTTGAGTGACCATCACCACGCTGGCGAACGAACTGGTTGAGAACTCTGGTATTGATAGCTCCATAAACGGTTGGTTTGATAACATATTTGGTAAATGGAAAACTATTGTTGTGACTATTCTGGGTGAAGTTATGGCCTCTATGGGTATACTTGTTCTTTGTGGATGTTGCCTTATTTCCTGGCTGAGTGACTGGTTTGGTGAGTACTCTTCTATGGTGGTTACTGGATTTCTGACCCTAGTAATTGTGTTTTTGCTGTTAATGTGTTGTGCTGCTTGCATCGTCCCTTGTCTCAGGAGGTCAGTGGTAGGAGTGGTGCAGGCGTCAGGTATGATGCTGTTGTTACCGGCCCAGGATGATGCAGGTGACTCTGCTACTGACTCTGAGACCAAGCTGGATGATCCATGTTTTGCCTAGTAAAATACATACACGCATTTATTTTCAGTTCTTGCTCATTTATTACCTTATGTTTTTACTAACCACTGTGATTGTTTATTCTTCCTGATGTGAAGGTAAAGGATTCCTGGGTGGCTGGTAGCCAACTCAGTACATGTTAGGTGTAGGGGAGGAATAGAGGGTTAAAATTAAAATTATTATTTTTATTTTTTATTAACATTAAATGTTGTGATTTAATTTCCATATCCTGTTATTCTTAAGGGTCATTATACTCTGTTTAGAGTGACACCATAAAATTGTTGGGTTTTATTTTTTGGATCTGTATGTGATGAATAGCTTGGAAGGAATGCATTAATGAGGAGCACTGTACTGATATGGATTGTTTCACATAACAGGCTGATAAGAACACTCTCTCTTTGTTGTCTGTGAAACTGTCCTTGAACATGGGTACATGGAGTACAGTTTTTGGGGGCTCGTCCTTTTGGGTGCTGACTGTTGTACTATTAATAAAAACGTCGATAGAATTAACTACATACATGAATGTTCAAAAATTAGGCAATTGGACACAACAAGGTTTTGAGGCGGTGCATGGCCAGTTGGCTGCAACCTCTCTCATGGCTTTCCAAAATCGTATTGCTGTCGACATGCTCCTGGCTGAAAAAGGAGGAGTATGTGCTATGTTTGGTGAACAATGTTGTACTTTTATTCCTAATAATACTGCTGCAGATGGAAGTTTGACAATTGCTCTAGAAGGTTTGAGAATTCTTAATGGCAAAATGAAGAGCCACTCAGGGGTGGATACTTCAATGTGGGACTCTTGGATGGATGCGTTTGGTAAATATAAAACGCTTGTTTCTTCTATACTTGTATCCATCTCTGTTTTTGCTGCAATTCTAGTGCTTTGTGGATGCTGTTGCATTCCATGCATACGGACGCTGACAACCAGGATTATAACCACCGCTATTGATCCACATCCTGCAGATAACGGTCAGATGTTTCCTTTGCTTGCTATTGACGATGCTGACCAAGGATATCTGGATGATGAATAGCATTTAAGCTTTTTGTCACGTCTCTTGTGAGACGTGAAGAGGGGGAATGTAAAACTTTATCTTCTGATAAAGTTTTCCCTATTTTGCCAATTGCAGCATTTAAGCTTTTTGTCACGTCTCTTGTGAGACGTGAAGAGGGGGAATGTAAAACTTTATCTTCTGATAAAGTTTTCCCTATTTTGCCAATTGCACTATTAAGCTTGTGTCACGTCTCTTGTGAGACGTGAAGAGGGGGAATTAAAACTTTATCTTCTGATAAAGTTTTCCCTATTTTGCCAAATTGCAGCATTTAAGCTTTATGTCACGTCTCTTGTGAGACGTGAAGAGGGGGAATCAAAACTTTATCTTCTGATAAAGTTTTCCCTATTTTGCCAATTACACTGTTAGCTTGTGTCACGTCTTAAGTTTTCCTTCTTTACTGTTACTTGGTCACGTCTCTGGGGAGACGTGAAGAGAGGGATTTGTCGTAGTAAATATATAATGTTATAGCTTGGTCTGACTAAAATCTTGTGCATGACCCATCTTGTGTTGGGCCTTTGTATTTAATACAATGCACAAAGACTTCTATCTTGTCGGCCTTATCAGCAGGTGGCTATGGACAACACCCACGCCATAGGTCTCTCAGTTCTCCCAACTCACGACTTCTTGCTCTGAGGACATACACACACACACCCCCACACACACACACATATACACACACACACACACACACACACATCATCATTGTTAAACATACACACACATACACACACACACACACACACACACACACACACACACACACACACATCATCATTGTTAAAAATACACACACATACACACACACACACACACACACACATACACATACGCACACACACACACACACACATCATCATTGTTAAGCACACACACACACAAAAAACCCCTTCTCTTAGGCTGAACATCTGAAGACAGAGAACCCGACTCAGAGCCAATGCAATGGAGGTGACCTCGACCAACTCATCAGGACCAATCAGAAGATCAGAACTACTAGAATCAACCTACTTTATTTTATTGTATAAAATGTCAGCACACAATGTTTAGGGGCTCGCTCTCAGATATCTCCCTACGAGGTTGACGAACGGGTCCGTGCACGCTATTTACAGATATCTTTACCTCTGAATAAACTGCCTTATATTATACAATTATCCACCTTGTCCGAAAGTCTCTACTTGGTCTCCGTTCTCCAGTAAACTTGTGATTATCAACAATATCTATTACAGACATGTTTGCGCAGTGGCGAACCTATAGGCCTTCAATGTGTGACAGATTCGAGATTCTGAAAGGACAGCAACCGTAATACCAGCGCACTTATGTAGGAGAGTGCACTTTTTGTAAAACACTAAGGGCCAGTGGTGTAGTGTAGGGTATGAAGAGGTATAAACCGTGTACCCACTTTTTTTTCTGTGGGCATTGCTTATACTCACTTCTTAATCCCTACTGATGCGTATCGAAGTAGTGTAGTGGAGGTATACGATTTATCAATTATGTAGTACAATAGAGATATCATGCACAAAGTAGCCTGCTTTACAATCGTAAAGCACCTGAAATATATTCACACGCGCGCTGCACACAGCCTAGTTTCAACGGAATATCATCTGCAGGCAGCAAGCGTGTGCAGCTCTCAACTGGTTTTGACATCCGGAGCCGGTAGGGTAAGTGTGCATCCTAAAATGCTGGGTTCTTTTACTGATGACTCCGAAGCGTACTTAAAACAACCAGAACTTATTTATTTCATGTTCACCTTAACACATTCCAATCAACTACTCTCCTTTACATCATTGAATTTTTTCTGCCCTTGCATCTCGTAATCCAATCACTTCAATGCAAGAACGGAAACCCCATTGTCATTTGTTAATTAAAATAACTCAACTTCTGCATACAAATCCCATTGGCTATTTGCAACCATTTTAAATCTAAACTCATTAACACATAATACATTTCTCAATACACCACAGTAAGAAATACGTTTCAATTTATGATATCTACCAGCAAATGCTAACTAAGGCAACAATGGGTATGCAAACCAGGTATTGAAAAAATGTAATCCGAAGTGTTGGTTAGTAGGCTATTTGTGATGCGCAATTGTCATCATGCACAGTTTGTATCAGGGGCGTAGACATGGATGGGCCTGGGTAGACAGAGGCCCACCTGCTGGGGAGCCAGGCCCTGACAGGCCCACCCAATCAGATTGATGTGGTTTAAGCATTGGTGTAGACTTAGACCATCAATGTTTTTTCTATTTAAAAAAAGTTTGATTTTGGGAGTGAAAATCAAAAAAATCTATTGGAGAACTCATAAAAAAACAGGAAAACATAGGACTTTTCACACAGGGGGCCTTTCCTTCGCTTGGCAGGCTTTTGGGAACTTTTTGACAATATTAGAGTATACCCACTTCTCCAGGCACAACTACGCCACCACATAGGGCCGATGGAAAGACAGCAGTCACACACAGCATGATTTTAAAGGATTTAAAAAAATCCATATACTCGGACATAATAAGCCAGTAGGTCCCAATCATAAGATTACAAAAACACAACCATTAAGCATTTCGAAATCGAAATGTACAACTATTACTTCCCATTGCAAAAAACATTTCACGTTTAGCACACAAAGTAACCAGTGACCTAAAGTTTAATGTGGAACTGACAGCGTTTTAACTACTTTACAGATATGAAACAAACAGACAATCATAATATCAGTCAAAAATATAAAATTCCCAGTTTATGCTACAAAAACAACTTTATAAGAGGTTTTCAAAATAGGTTCTATTTGACTCAACGTTCCATGACATACACTAAGGCATTGTTGGCTGAATAGATGGATGCAGTTCAATGCATGATTAATATAATTCACCAATACATTTCTTAGTAGTCCAAAAAATATTGCTATCAGGATGTAAATCACAGCCGGCCTGGTACATTGTTTGCTGCCACCATACGGGATACACTGTTTCAGTTTCAATTACTCTATATTCTGGACAGAAATGGACGAATGTAACTGAAGCTGGGAATGTCAATAAAATCTAACTAGTAAGTTCAATGATCACAAGTCAGTCATAACGTGGCTAATAGGCTAGCGTACCTATTTATGTAGCAAGCTAAAAACACAGAGCCTAACGTTAGCTAGTGTGGTGGCCGAACACAAACCTTTGCTGATAATGCTGTGATGATAAGAAGTCCGCCGACACTGTACTTTGTTTATAAAGGTTTATTATAACAAAGAGTTTCAGCGTCAGATTTACAGATACCTGCAGATATCTGAAGAACAGCAAGAGCCAATTCTGTAATTCGCTATTCCCCCCTCTCTCTGTTCAAGACATGGTATTTATATCATATATGACATAGTATGGCGTGATTTTAATATCCAATCCCTGGCCTTTTTCACATATCTCCCCATATCCTTTTTTTCCAGGAACTTTAGTAATGCTTTCCAGATGTTTCAGCAAAGTAGAGTAAAGTTAATCTGTTACACCATTTGCAAACATCAGCAAAATCCTAGACTCTAAGACACTACACTAGCTAGCTAGTTAGCTGCTAGGAGAATGTCATGTCATGTCATTGGATGAGTTGGTGAGTGACTGACTTTTCCCCCACAAATCGCTTTTCGGTGGCTATACACAGCTAGAGATGCAGGTGTCATTTGGTTAGCTAGCAAGAACTTGAACGACTGTTACACAGTTAGCATATCTCTTGCGTTCGCAAATTCACTCTGGCTATCTACTCTGATTTAGCACAGAACAACTGATGAATTTACGAACGCGCAACACCTGCTGTATATGACCGGTGTCAGTAAACATAGGCAAAAAAAGTAATAGTTAGTCAATAAAATGTTAACAGCCTAACCAACTCTGCTACGGTGAATAAAATGGTCAGAGTGAGGTGTTCTCTCATTTGTGTCTGGAAGTAGGTAGGTAGCTAGCTAGCAAGCTAGCCAACTTTTGCCAGTTAGCTTGGGTGCTTTGTTGGGACAAGCATGCATTGGCAGGAAAGCTGCAGAAGGACGAGGAGGCTACAATTCTCCATTGTTTATCAGTGCAATTGTGACGGCCAACTAGCTGAAAAAGTTTAATATTCCTTCGTTAGATTTTAGCTCATCTTGCATTAGTTGTTGGTATTGTTGTTGATGTGCATAACTGAGGGAGAGCCTACCCTTTCATGTTTTCTTTTAACCTTTATTTAACTAGGCAAGTCAGTTAAGAACAAATTCTTATTTACAATGACGGCCTACACCGGCCAAACCCGGACGACGCTGGGCCAA
The DNA here is from genome assembly GCF_964263955.1 of Coregonus lavaretus. Lineage (NCBI taxonomy): Eukaryota > Metazoa > Chordata > Actinopteri > Salmoniformes > Salmonidae > Coregonus > Coregonus lavaretus. Next base: position 8,876,026 of record NC_140027.1, read on the forward strand.
TTGTGCACCGCCCTATGGGACTGCCAATCACGGCCGGTTGTGATACAGCCTGGAATCGAACCAGGGGGTCTGTGGTGACGCCTCAAGCACTGAGATGCAGTGCCTTAGACCGCTGCGCCACTCGGGAGCCCCTTGATCAATAGGACTGTAAAGTTCCCAAATGTAAGAGGACTACCGTGGTGTTTACATATTTGCAGAAATCCATTCAGGTGTATTTTGTGGCTTTTGGAGAATGCGTTCTAATGATCTAAAGTCGCACTGTTGCAACTGCCTGTAAACACACAGTCCAGTTCAAAGTGAAAATGGCTTGTTTGTATAAAGGTCTACTGATTGGCTATAGCGCACCATCTGTGTAGACTCCAGTCCTGGACAAGACAGATGTTTTTATTTGGTTTTATTTACTGCAGTGTCTATTAATTGTCCAAATGCACGGCCACTTTCCCACTCTATATTGCTATAGGATTTTCACAAATGCCTTATTATACTGATAAAGAAATGTGTGAGTAAGATATGACTAAAATGTCACACCCTCAGTTAAATTAATAATGTATGACTATTAGTAGACTAGAGCTTAGAGAGTTAATCAAATGTGTTTATATAAGATGCATATTTGCCCAGCAACAGAGTATTTGTGTCTTGTAATTAGGCAAGCAGAAGTGCAAAACGATTTAAACCAATAACAGGAGACTGGTTCCAAAAACACACAGGGAAGGGGAGTGAAAGGCTTGCAGGATATTGTGAGATAACTATGTATGGGAATAGACAAAAAATGCAGCCTGCCCGAGCAAGGAGTAGACTATGATAAGAATGTGTGTGTGTGTGTGTGTGTGTGTGTGTGTGTGTATGTATGTGTGACCTGATGGTCAGGAGAGCAGAGGATAATCACATGAGCTAAACCCAGGTGTGAGCTTACAAGATGTGTACAGTGGAAAAATACAGCCCGCCTAAAGCGAGGAGGGATTTTTCCTCTGACGTGTGTGTATAAAAATATTGTACGTCCATTTTGTGGCAGAGCGCTCTCTCATGAATAAGGGCTGACCATTGCAAAAAAGGGGTCTTTGTTTAATTTATTTAAACTATAGATTTACACCTCTGGGAATTATTCAAATATTTAAGAAGTGTTTGACTTCAACCATTGAGATAACAACATTCTCGTGACATATACGTAATTCCCAAACATTCTAAGAATTTATAAAAACGTGAAAATGACCATATCTAAGTGGTCGCTTGTCAGATTTCTTTTTTTTAAAGTGTCATATTCTTCCTGGGGGTGTATATGAACAGATTTTAATAAGATTTCATATTGCTAAAATGCTGTCAGTTCCACTTTAAATGCAACAATGTTTCACATAAGTTATTTTCAAAGAGATGGCTAACAACAGCAAGCGCCCTGCAATAAAAAAACACAGTTCCACTCACCAGATGATTTGGAAGTTATTCTTGAAAAGGGAGAAGCTAACAAATTAGCAACAACATCCTCTTTGATAACACCTGCTACAGCCGCTGCAAACTAGCCGGCAACAAAAGCTAGCTAGCTAGGCCTTGAGAAAACTACTGCTGGCTTTTGCCCAGTGACCTGTTGACCTTCAAGAAGGCAGAAATGTCCATAGGTTTTTGGAAAAACAGTCCCACTCATTGAGTCAAAATGTGATTGGTTGATTCCACTGTCACTCCAAAATGTTGCCCTAATACAGTTGAATGGCAGATGCCTTTATCTAGCTTATAATGGCCTAGCCAATGGCTGACTTAGCTAGCTAGATTTATCTCCCCAGAGACAGCAAAGAAAAGTTCTGATTGGATCTTTTTTTTTCAGCGCCAACCCTTTCCTTTCCAACAAAAACTGAAGAGATTAAATCAGAGCATCATTGAAAATAATAATATAATTATCATTATTATAATATTATCATAATCATTATTTTATAAATCCTTAGCTCTTCTCTGAAGGCGTAGAAGGTCCATTGTTCCCCTCTGTGCTTGGGTTAGTAATAATTTGTAGTGGCTCTATTTTCCCTCAGCATGCATTTTTTCACTATTCTGAATGTCTAAAGAATCCATATGTTGTTCTGAAATATGAACACAGAAATACTGGACATTTTGAACTCTTATTATGGTGGTGATTTGACAAAATTACTTGAATTGGACTCATATTTTTCTGGTCTCGGTCTTGACTCGGTCTCGGACCCCTTGTCCCCCTCCCGGTCTTGGTCTTGACTCGGACTCGATTTGCTTCGGTCTTGGTCTTGAATTGATCTCGCTTTAGGTGGTCTCGAACACAACACTTCCTCTACCCAGAGCTTCTGTGGCACAGTCCGTTAGGTGCGTGCCTCTGCATCGTAGGAGCCGCTGTCCGAGTTCCTGTGGCAGTCTCACTTTATCCCGCTACACTGGTGGCAGCAGTGATCCCTCCAGTGGTCTCACGTGGTATTGGGCAAGCATGATCTGTAGGTGTTTTGGGCTTGGTGTGCGAGGACACTTGGTGGAGAAGCCTGGAGTCCGAGGGTAGTAGCAACAATGTGATCAACGGGGTTTCAAACCTGTGTTTTGTGAGCTCACACCTCTGACCTCATCCGGAGTCTAATTTCTCCCCTTAAAGGGATACTTCAGGATTTTGGCAATGATGCCCTGTATCTCTTTCCCAAGAGTCAGATGAACTTGTGGATATCATTTGTATGTCTCTGTGTCCAGTATGAAGGAAGCTATAGGTAGTTTCCCGAGCCAATGCTAACTAACTAGCGTCAACGCAATGACTGGAAGTATATGGGTGTCTGAAGCTAGTTAGCAATTGAGTATGGAATTTAATATTTTTTGAATCTCTGCCTCCTTGGTTTTTCTTTTGTATGTTTTTTTGTGTTGGTTTTTCCTTTTTATGGTTTGTGTGTGATAAATACCTGCTGAACTCTATAACGTACCTACTGTATCTAGCTATATGTCTTATCTTAACTAATGTCAAAGGAACACGAGGTAATTCCAATTTCTTTCCTTTTATTATTAATATTAACAATTAATATTAACAAGGCCTCCTGTAGCTCAGTTGGTAGAGCATGGCGCTTGCAACGCCAGGGTTGTGGGGAGGAGAAGGTGGCAGAGCTTCCCAGGGTTAGAGGCAGATGCTTGGAATTTAGAGTGGTAGAAAGTGGCTTTAGCAGCAGAAACAGAGGAAGAAAATGTAGAGAGGAGGGAGTGAAAAGATGCCAGGTCCGAATGGGAGTCTAGTTTTCCTCCATTTCCGCTCGGCTGCCCGGAGCCCTGTTCCGTGAGCTCGCAATGAGTCGTCAAGCCACGGAGCAGGAGGGGAGGACCGAGTCGGCCGGGAGGATAGGGGACATAGAGAGTCAAAGGATGCAGAAAGGGAGGAGAGGAGGGTTGAGGAGGCAGAATCAGGAGATTGGAGGTAGAAGGATTGAGCAGAGGGAAGAGATGATAGGATGGAAGAGGAGAGAGTAGCGGGAGAGAGAGAGCGAAGGTTGCGATGGCGCATTACCATCTGAGTAGGGGCAGAGTGAGTAGTGTTGGAGGAGAGCGAGAGAGAAAAGGATACAAAGTAGTGGTCGGAGACATGGAGGGGAGTTGCAGTGAGATTAGTAGAAGAACAGCATCTAGTAAAGATGAGGTCAAGCGTATTGCCTGCCTTGTGAGTAGGGGGGGACGGTGAGAGGGTGAGGTCAAAAGAGGAGAGGAGTGGAAAGAAGGAGGCAGAGAGAAATGCGTCAAAGGTAGACGTAGGGAGGTTAAAGTCACCCAGAACTGTGAGGGGTGAGCCATCCTCAGGAAAGGAACTTATCAAGGCGTCAAGCTCATTGATGAACTCTCCAAGGGAACCTGGAGGGCGATAAATGATAAGGATGTTAAGCTTGAATGGGCTAGTTACTGTGACAGCATGGAATTCAAATGAGGAGATAGACAGATGGGTCAGGGGAAAAAGAGAGAATGTCCACTTGGGAGAGATGAGGATTCCTGTGCCACCACCCCGCTGACCAGATGCTCTCGGGGTATGCGAGAACACATGGTCAGACGAGGAGAGAGCAGTAGGAGTAGCAGTGTTTTCAGTGGTAATCCATGTTTCCGTCAGCGCCAAGAAGTCGAGGGACTGGAGGGTAGCATAGGCAAGGTATCAGCATCTTCCTCCTTTCACCAAACAGCCTTGCAGCCAATCAGCTTTTCCCCAAGAGGGTCTGATGCAGAGATCTCGAGATTGTCTCTTTGTCCAGCCTCCTCAAACTCAGTGCAAATCATCACTGACAATGTTTTAAAGCTTAGGGCCAAAGGAAAACCTAACTAGAGCCTAAATATGAATACATGTAAAAATAAAAGCATATGTAAACAATACATCCGCTAGGGCTTCTGAAATGACACTGCCACAAATTACAGTGTATTTTCATTAGGCTATTATAACAAGTCACGAGCACGCAGTAAAATCATTTTCATTTTTACTGTACGTCCTTCACCTGTACCTCTTTGCTCTCCGTAGCCGAGTTTTTTTTTTTAACCAATTGTCTCGGGTTGACAACTCTGTTTTATTAGATGGCTAAACTTGGTATTTTCGGCGTTGTGAATATTATTTATGACGACTACTGGTGATACTAAATATATTTTCACAAGTTACTTCTGAGGATACATTCGTACAGCTTTGGTTGGAAACTTTCATTTATCATTACGACAAGCGAATAAGCTTTTCGCCGCTGTTGTTGCTAGTGCGCACTAGCTAGCTAGCTAGTAGCACATCATTAGCTAGCCTGCCATCTACATTTCAAACCGGTTCTTTGTTTTTGTGTTTCGTGGCGCGTTGCATTTGCATCAGTGATGATAAAAAACACGATACAATCCGCAGGACTTCTGGTTTTGTTGTGGTTGGTATTTGGGGACTTTGTTCTGGGTTGGTTTCACAACAGAGTCAAAACCAAAACGTACAACAACCAATATTCTTCCAAAGAAGATGCTCCTGACAGTCAAGACCAGAGCTGTTTTTGTCACGTAAGTACATTCAACTTACAAGTTACAATATATTGCAATATCAATGTCCGTTTAGGAAGGCTAAATGAAAATTATTCTAGCATTTTCTACTGTCACGTTAATTTGACGTCATCATACCCAGATAGCTTTCTGGCGCCCTACTGTTGCATTATCCAACTTTATGGACAGCAGGGCATAACATGTATACATTAATCAAATTGTTTATTTTGCCTTTCGCATCGATACACACGGACTTATTAAAATAATTATTAAAATGGGTGGCTAAAGACACTTAGCCAGCTATTTCCTGAATTCAACATCAGTGTTTATTGTTATTGTTGTACAGTGTAATTTGACACAGACAATATCTCGTGCTTGTGCGCATCTCAACTCAAGACCCCAAGTCAAACTTGCCCTTATCATGCGAATATCCGATCTTAATTCACAAAATCTGCCACTTCCAGTCTCACAAATCCGTTTGTAGGCGTGTGTCGTGCAATGTTATATTTCTGTGTATTTTTTCTTGATGTTTCTCATTCATGCCAACTTTTGAAAGAAGTTAGCTACTGAGATGAGTGGTTGTGTATGTGATCGACGCCTGACTTGACCCAATCCGAATCAATAAGTGTCTGTTTTTTGTTCTACTATGGCACGTGCCTTTATTATTTTATTCTAACAAATTGCACTCACATTAGTAATATGAAAAGACCGAGACGTGGTGTCGTCTGATTGGCCATACTAAAGCTTCCTTCCAATGAGTTTGTGGGACATGTAGTCTTCTCTTCCGTTAGGAATACTTGCTTTAAAAGACCTTGAACCGATGTGAAGACTACAAATGTCAGGTATAGAGGCGGAACTAAGTTTGACAGCTGCTGACGTATCTTTGTTTGGAGGCGAGGCCTGGGCGGGAGAATTATGCACGAGGAAAATCAGTGGTCTGAAATGACAGCTCATCCCCAGGTTAGGTCAGAGTCGTCGCATCAACTCTGGCGAACTCTCACCTGTTTGTTGAAGTAGGCTACAGCAGTCCTTTTAGGGACATAAAACACAGAGAGATTATCATAAGGCTGGTCTTCGTTTTGTAATTTACTGCTGTTAAAGATAGCAGCTCCTCAGAGAAATAGGCAAATTAAACTGTATTTGTAATAAACAAGGAAACCACTCAATGGTTTTGAATTCACCATCATGCTCAGAGGACTTTATTACTTATGGACGGCTTCACTGCTTCCAATCACATTCTCTGGACAGCTACACTCAGAGGTCAGATATATGGTTATGTTTCCAGCTGTGGGCTATATGATGATGCTTGTGTCAATGTACAACTGTTTGCTACATTTCTGACATATTGTCACAATGACACAGAATAAACTGAAAGAGAAATGTCTTTCTGCTGTTTGTAGCCAGTTGGTGAAACTAGTTGTCAGTAACAGCTGGTCAGATAGGCTACTCCGTTTTCTCCTCATCATGACACACAGCCACTGATGTGAAAGTGACTGAATAGTCTACACAGTGCTAAGAGAATTCTTGCAACACACATACCTTTCATACGACTGTAGTGACAATATACTCCTGAAACGAGTTTAACAACTAAAACATTTTCTATAACACCATTTGCATTGATTGGGTCTAGACCTGAATACTCCATGACGAGAGCGAGTGGGAAGGCTTGGGTGTCTGCTGGACCAGACCAACGCAGTCTTTCTTTCACAAAGCAGCTGTCTATTTCATTATGCATGGGAGAATAAAGCCGGTTGTCCGCAGGTATCAGATGTATGAAAAGGGAAAGGTGGAGGGAGAATGGCAAATGTTTTGGTAACCAAATTTTGGTCAACAACCTCAACCGGCAGCTGGAACGAACGTCATCGTGTTGCTTAAGTGTTTTGTGTTGTTCGAGCGTCAGGAAGTGGTCTTTTATCTGGCTTCCAGCTCTCATATCTGAAATTGTTTGTGATTTGAATTAGTATGTTGCAGTTTAGGTATCAGGCTAAATGTATGTAAGAGGAAGTTAAGATTTGCAGGCCAGCTTTTGCCCTTGTTTCTCTCTCTCTCTCTCTCTCTCTCACTCTCTCACTCACTCACTCACTCACTCACTCACTCACTCACTCACTCACTCACTCACTCACTCACTCACTCACTCACTCACTCACTCACTCACTCACTCACTCACTCACTCACTCACTCACTCACACACTCACACACTCATCGCTTGCTCCCCAGCTGATGTATGCTCCTTCCCACTGCTGAACAGAACCGCGCTGCGCATCTGTACTCTTAATATTGATTGTGCTTATCACTGAAAAGCTTTCAATCTCTCCAAAAACTCTTGTCCAGTCCACTTAGTAGTCTGATTTTAGCCACAGAGATAATTGAGTCTCGTTTTAGTCAACTGAAATTAACAATCTTTTTCGTTTAGTTATAGTTTTTTCTGGGTCTATTTAGTCAATTGCCACTAAAACATAGGTGTTTGACAAATATTTTTGTTGACAAAATTAATGCTGGTGTACAACCATAATTCTTAAGGCATTCTCCGGTTGTTTCCCTCAGTTGACAGGCGTCTTGGACGACTGCTTCTGTGACATCGAGAGCATCGATGTCTTCAACAACTTCAAGATCTACCCCCGCATTCAGAAGCTGACCGAGAGAGACTACTTCAGGTACTACAGGGTAAGTACTGAATAGTAGGCCCCAACAGTGGAGGACGAGGAGCTTTAGAAATGTCCTTAAAATCATCAGACCGTAAGGTTTTGCGTTTGTCTTTGCAGTATAGCTTAAATGTGTCCTAAAGGTAATCCCTCAATAAACAATCCTACTACTGTGGATTTACACTAATTGACTACCTGTATTTTCAAATGGGTTTGTATTTGTTTTTAACAATACCTTTGTTTGAGCTTCTATGGCTCCTAACCCGTAGTACTAATGCTTTTAAAGGGACCCTCCCCAATTCATTTCCTTGCTAATCTAAAACAAATAGGCCAAGCAAATGTTTTCCAGCCTACCCCATATAGAGTTTGTGGTCGCTGCTCTGTTGTGTATTCACTGCAGAGAATGTCTCTGCCCGGGACTACTGTTGTAGTTGGAATAGGTCTGCTTCAGGGATGACTGTAAATTGACAGCGAATAGACAACATTCTTAAATAAATAAAAAACTCCTTCTGTTTACATTATAATGTCCAGGGTTGTATTCACTAGGAACCAAACGGAATGGGACGGGACTAACCTGAACTCGTCCCATAGGGTTGGTTGTTTAGCAACAAAACTGACACATGCGCAACTATGGCGCAAAACAGACAGGGTTAGCTTATGCACTAATGTATACACCCTGACCAGGAAAAACTTGCTTGGGCCCTAATTACAGCAAAAACTCATTGACCTTACGTTATAATTATGGTATGTGATACTTATCAGGCACACTAAGTGTGAAAATTTGATGCTCCTCATACTGGAACCTAGGTATTAGAAAGAGTGCATTAGGATGACATCAACGTGTGGATGTAACTGAATCTTGTAGGGAAATACAGTAGATCCAGTGCTGACCTTTAGTCATCCCTCTTTCCCAATCATCCTCTTTTGCATCCCTAGACAGTCTTACGAGTTGCCCATTTGTAGAACCTGATGCAAATATTATAAAATTCTCTCTGATAACAGCACTCTGTCCCCTGTTACATTTGTGTAACTGCTCAAACACTCTCCCAACACCTAGCATCCATAAAAAACATTGAGGCCCATTGAGTCACTTTAATCTTTTCACAAAGGCAGTAAAAAAAACACTTGGCGTGTGAGTCCAGCTGTTGCGTTCATACACCATTCATACACATTAAGCCAACTCATTCTAAAGGCAGTGTATTGCCCTTTTCCCACTGTGAACTTCCAATCAGGAACTCTGAAAAGGAAGAATAGACTCATAGGAACATCATTTAATATTTTCAGAATACTCATCTGGCCCCTAGTCTGATAATCCGATGAAGTTTATGTCTACCACTGCCACTGGTCAGTTAGCTGCTGCTCTCCTAGTCAACATCCCATTGGCTGAGCGACACTTTTGACCCCACAGACAGTGTGTCACCTTTATGATTATGAAGCATTCTCCTCATACGGTCGCCTTTGTATGAGGTTGATGTATCCAATGACGAGCACGACTGGAAAGATGTCACCAGCAGCGACGATGCCCCGCATTTTCGACGGTGCTCGTCTCTGAAAAGCGTCAACGGAAAGAGAATCTGAATCATTTCATGACATCATTATTTGAGACTCCTTCTGAGACACTTATAATCATGCGTATAATTCTAAATCGGGAAAAAAGTGAATTTAGCTTAGCTGTTCTGTCTTGCCTGTCTCCAATACATCACATCTCTGTGTGACGCAGTCACTTTCATAGCATATACCATGCCATCCCAACTCTTCCCTTTTCTTCTCCACAGGTCAACCTGAATAGGCCCTGTCCCTTCTGGGCTGACGATGGCCACTGCTCCATCAAGGACTGCCAAGTGGAGCCCTGCCCAGAGGTCAGTTCAACCTACCCACAATTATCTACGTTGGTCTCCAAATTGACTCCTAGTATTCATTACCCATAGACACGTAGGCTACAACAGGGTGGAGCTATTATTACTATATTGCTAATCACTGTGATTATTTTAGATGTAGGCCTACAAGAAGAGGCCCCTAACCCCTAGTGGGTTCATTTACTATTGTTAATATAGTCTTTCCCGAGTCTTCATATTCTAATCTGTGTTTTCCATTAATTATAGCTTAGCCTCTGTGACCTGCTTTCTGCGTTGTTGACAGTGATGTTCACCTGTCCCATCTGTTTTCTTTGTGTGTGTTTGTTTTACAGAGCAAGATTCCAGTGGGAATTAAGTCTGGAAACTACAATAGGGTAAGACGGTCTCTCTCCAGACAGACAGACAGACATCGTTCACTCAACAGTCATTCAACTGTAATGATTACAAACACACTCTACAAACACGTTAGAATGAAAGGAAAGAGATGTACCGTATGCACTCTTGATTTTCATGCAATATGGAAAAGAAACAGCAGTGTATTTACTATGTTGTAAAATAATTAGGGCAAAGGAGGAAGTTAAACAGATAATACTGTGTAAATTGATGGTTGGAAGGATGAATTATAGTTGGATACGTTCTATTTTATATCTGATTTAACTGAGGGTCTCTGGAGTGTCATGTACATATAGGCCAGGCTACCTCTAGAGAGCAGACAGAAAGCGTTTGTTTGCCTCGTCACAGTGTAGCCAGGTAAATAGTGTTTGTGCTTGTTCCAGCACTTTCTGACACTTCCAGGAGGACAGAGATTGATGGCCGATTTCAGCGGCCACTAAGTGCTGAATCAGCTGCCAAGACAGACAGACTGCTTCCCAAATGGCTCTCTATTCCCTATATAGTACTCTACATTTGACCAGAACCCTTTGGGCCCTAGTCAAACGAAGTGCACTATATAGGGAATAGGGTGCCATTTGGGAAGCAGTCTGTCTGTCTTGGCAGCTGATTCAGCACTTGGTGGCCGCTGAAATCGGCCATCACTCTCTGTCCTCCTGGATATCTCCTGTGGTAGTTTCCATTGATCCTGGACTGGAGGGGGTGGAGGGGTATGCGAGTGATATGTTTGTTGGCGAACGCTTGGGTCGTGTTCAGTAGGCACGAAAAGGAGTGAAACAAGTAGGTACTATCTGATTTTTGTCTATTTACAAATGCTTGTTTTTGTTCTCTTCTGCAAAGTGTTTTGATACAGTGTGCCCTAATGAACACGACCCTGGCGTAGTGCCTTCTGTTTGTCTTGTAATGACCCAATAGTGTTTGTTGGACATCTGGACTGATTGCCAGGCAAGGTCAAATCCTGCTGTATCTTTAGTTGGTAGGAAAAGTTTATGTTTGGACACATTGGTTGAGCTTTTCAATGGGCTCCTAGTTTGGTGTAATTAGTCCCATGGTTTTTCACACTTTCCACTCCAGCAGGGGCTATATACATTATAGGGGTAGTTACATGGCTATATGTACAGGGCAAGGTTTATTGTTTTTCACCTTTTAATAACTGTAGTTTATTACCACATCTGGCTTGATCTCCCGGGGTCTCTGGTTCCTTGTTGTGTGATGATTTTTGCCACATCACCCCTAGTGTTAGGTGTTAGCGCTAAGCGTCCTACTTGATACGTGTGAGTCAAAAAGCTAATTGAATTTGCAGTTAGCGCTGTGGTGGTGCTCTCCCACAGCTGAAGGGACAGAGGGGGCATGCAGGCAGTGCTGGCTAGAGACGCAATGTGGCTGGCGACGTGGCCATGCCGCATGAAAAAGCACAGCATGTGCTTGTGTGTGAGGTCATGACGAAACTTTAGCTGACTGCAAATTAGAGCTGTTTATTTAGCTTTTTATGCTTCGTGGCTTGTGGCGTTAGCTTAACCAATTTGTTTAGCCCCTCAGGTATTTTTTCTTGACTGACTTTCTATTTTAAAAGTGTAGTCCTATTGCAGACAGTGTGTGAAGAGCTCGATTTCAAGTATGCAGAGTAGGGAGCCTTAATGATGGATTTAGCCTAGCCTAATTGATAACAAAGATGGGTCGTTTCATTTGATTTCAATCACCTTTGGACTGCACCCCTTTTGATTTTAACAAAACTTTTAATACATATTTGTCCATGGTAGAAGTGGTCAGAAAGTAGCTTTTTGGTAGAGATGACCCATTTTGCATACCCCACCCTACCATGAGACATCCATGTCTTCATCACTGGAAAATATAAAAGGTTGAGTTTTATATAATTTAAAAGCTTATAAACAGGGTTGTCAAACTATTGTATAATTTCTTGACAATTACTTACTTTTTTTAACCTATATGTTGTGTCTTAGACCCGATTTTACATAATCTGAGGGGTTTGTGTTGTGCCCGCCACAGCATGCTCTTGAATACAGGTTGGGTGTCATGTTTTGGGTGATCAATTATCTAAAATGGGAAAACAATTGAAATGTCAACTTTCAAATAAATTGTAGCACAAGGATGTATGGAGGTCCACACATCAGAGACTTAAATAAGAATATCAGTTGTTTTAAATTATACTGTCAATCTTCCATAGGAAACCTATTGAAATCAAAAAATTATAGATAATAGAGTAGACATTCCCATTTAAATTGACATTTGATGGTGGGTGGACTGGTGGCCATCTTTGTGGTATTAATTGGAAGTAAACATTTACATTCAATTAACATTTAATATTAACAATTTGTACCAGCTAAATTGCAGGGATATGTCCTAGGGTTGTGCGGTATCCAGATTTCCATACCTTAACACCGTGCTTGTGCCATCCCGGGATATACGGTATTACCGGTAGTGCACACAAGCGGCACTATTATTATTGTTTTCAAACAGGAAAAAAGCCCCAAAAACGTCACTTACCAGAATGTTAACAAAATGCTAACAAGTACTAAGGAATTCTCATAGCAGATGCTAGGTAAATGGTAACGAGCACATGCACACATTTACTACTAGGACCGACAACCCAGCTCATAAAGTTATGCAAGTATCTCAAAATGCAGTTTGCAGCATGCACAAAACAAATATTAGCAGCAGGAGGGGATTGTCTCTGCTGCTGTTATCAAGAAGCTTGATCTTGCAAGCTAACGTTAGCAACATTAGCAAGTTAGCAAAACCCAGCTGGAGAAAATGTATTTGGCACATCTTAGATAGTTAATGTAATAGTTAGAGGATATATAGCTGGCAAACATTAGTAGTACATTTCATACAAGTGTAACTTCATCACCTCACTTAAGTTGCGCTGCAGGAGTGACTCACCTTACGAAGCTCCCATTTTGCTCGTTGTGCTTCTTTGTAAACAAACACACGTAACCGGCTCAAACCACTGTTTTGGGAAACTAGTACCGGTAAGCTTCATAATGAAAAATTATCTAACGGCTGAAATGATGAACACGATCTGCTTTATCTATTACCTAATTGACAAGTTGACTGCAGGTATTTATTTAAAAAGTACTAATATTCAAAGCCCAAAAAACGTCGCTTACCAGAATGCTAACAAAATGCTAACAAGTACTAAGGGATCCTCATAGAGAATGCCAACTAAATGCTAACGAGCGCATTGCGAACGTTTTGTACAGTTTCTGACCTAAACTATACAAGTAACTCAAAAACTCTACTCACAGTTTGTTGCATGCAGAGGCACCACTTTAGTTTTAGAAGTGGTGGGGGACATAACCTGGCGAATTTGTTTGGGGCATCTAAAGCTCATTTCCTGCATTTTTACACAATTTAATATGCCGTCTCTATTTAGAATGAAAAGTAAGCAAAAATGCACACAGTCATCAAGCTAGGTAAGAGAACATTATTAAAAATATGTTTAAGTGATGAATAAGACTGAACTAATTACAAAGGTAATTCAATAATAAATATTGTGTTGCACCTAACAAATGAAAAAAACAGACTTTTGATTTGTCTTTATTAAGACATCCTCTCTATCAAATTTCAGCCAGACCGACCAGCCAGCCGAGCCGCCTGCACGCCCAACCCCCACCAGTCTAGTCAATAACTCAACTCTCTCCCAACATAATTTCCTTCCCAGTTCACACCTTTCATTTTTTTTAATTCCCAGGGGAAAGTTTTGGAAACAAAAAAAACAAACAAAAAAACATACATACATACAGTGAGGGAAATAAGTATTTGATCCCTCTGCAAAACATGACTTAGTACTTGGTGGCAATCACAGAGGTCAGACGTTTCTTGTAGTTGGCCACCAGGTTTGCACACATCTCAGGAGGGATTTTGTCCCACTCCTCTTTGCAGATCTTCTCCAAGTCATTAAGGTTTCGAGGCTGACGTTTGGCAACTCGAACCTTCAGCTCCCTCCACAGATTTTCTATGGGATTAAGGTCTGGAGACTGGCTAGGCCACTCCAGGACCTTAATGTGCTTCTTCTTGAGCCACTCCTTTGTTGCCTTGGCCGTGTGTTTTGGGTCATTGTCATGCTGGAATACACATCCACGACCCATTTTCAATGCCCTGGCTGAGGGAAGGAGGTTCTCACCCAAGATTTGACGGTACATGGCCCCGTCCATCGTCCCTTTGATGCGGTGAAGTTGTCCTGTCCCCTTAGCAGAAAAACACCCCCAAAGCATAATGTTTCCACCTCCATGTTTGACGGTGGGGATGGTGTTCTTGGGGTCATAGGCAGCATTCCTCCTCCTCCAAACACGGCGAGTTGAGTTGATGCCAAAGAGCTCCGTTTTGGTCTCATCTGACCCAACACTTTCACCCAGTTCTCCTCTGAATCATTCAGATGTTCATTGGCAAACTTCAGACGGCCCTGTATATGTGCTTTCTTGAGCAGGGGGACCTTGCGGGCGCTGCAGGATTTCAGTCCTTGAGGGCGTAGTGTGTTACCAATTGTTTTCTTGGTGACTATGGTCCCAGCTGCCTTGAGCTCATTGACAAGATCCTCCCGTGTAGTTCTGGGCTGATTCCTCACCGTTCACATGATCATTGCAACTCCACAAGGTGAGATCTTGCATGGAGCCCCAGGCTGAGGTAAATTGATAGTTATTCTGTGTTTCTTCCATTTGCGAATAATCGCACCAACTGTTGTCACCTTCTCACCAAGCTGCTTGGCGATGGTCTTGTAGCCCATTCCAGCCTTGTGTAGGTCTACAATCTTGTCCCTGACATCCTTGGAGAGCTCTTTGGTCTTGGCCATGGTGGAGAGTTTGGAATCTGATTGATTGATTGCTTCTGTGGACAGGTGTCTTTTAGACAGGTAACAAACTGAGATTAGGAGCACTCCCTTTAAGAGTGTGCTCCTAATCTCAGCTCGTTACCTGTATAAAAGACACCTGGGAGCCAGAAATCTTTCTGATTGAGAGGGGGGTCAAATATTTTTTTCCCTCATTAAAATGCAAATCAATTTATAACATTTTTGACATGCATTTTTCTGGATTGTTTTGTTGTTATTCTGTCTCTCACTGTTCAAATAAACCTACCATTAAAATTATAGACAGATCATTTCTTTGTCAGTGGGCAAACGTACAAAATCAGCAGGGGATCAAATACTTTTTTCCCTCACTGTACATATATGTGGTCCTCTATAGCTCAATTGGTAGAGCATGGCGCTTGTAACGCCAGGGTAGTGGGTTCGATCCCCGGACCACCCATACGTAAAAATGTATGCGCACATTACTGTAAGTCGCTTTGGATAAAAGCGTCTGCTAAATGGCTTATTATTATTATTATTATATTATTACATGTACAGTGGGGAGAACAAGTATTTGATACACTGCCGATTTTGCAGGTTTTCCTACTTACAAAGCATGTAGAGGTCTGTAATTTTTATCATAGGTACACTTCAACTGTGAGAGACGGAATCTAAAACAAAAATCCAGAAAATCACATTGTATGATTTTTAAGTAATTCATTTGCATTTTATTGCATGACATAAGTATTTGATCACCTACCAACCAGTAAGAATTCCGGCTCTCACAGACCTGTTAGTTTTTCTTTAAGAAGCCCTCCTGTTCTCCACTCATTACCTGTATTAACTGCACCTGTTTGAACTCGTTACCTGTATAAAAGACACCTGTCCACACACTCAATCAAACAGACTCCAACCTCTCCACAATGGCCAAGACCAGAGAGCTGTGTAAGGACATCAGGGATAAAAATGTAGACCTGCACAAGGCTGGGATGGGCTACAGGACAATAGGCAAGCAGCTTGGTGAGAAGGCAACAACTGTTGGCGCAATTATTAGAAAATTGAAGAAGTTCAAGATGACGGTCAATCACCCTCAGTCTGGGGCTCCATGCAAGATCTCACCTCGTGGGGCATCAATGATCATGAGGAAGGTGAGGGATTAGCCCAGAACTACACGGCAGGACCTGGTCAATGACCTGAAGAAAGCTGGGACCACAGTCTCAAAGAAAACCATTAGTAACACACTATGCCGTCATGGATTAAAATCCTGCAGCGCACACAAGGTCCCCCTGCTCAAGCCAGCGCATGTCCAGGCCCATCTGAAGTATGCCAATGACCATCTGGATGATCCAGAGGAGGAATGGGAGAAGGTCATGTGGTCTGATGAGACAAAAATATAGCTTTTTGGTCTAAACTCCACTCGCCGTGTTCGGAGGAAGAAGAAGGATGAGTACAACCCCAAGAACACCATCCCAACCATGAAGCATGGAGGTGGAACCATCATTCTTTGGGGATGCTTTTCTGCAAAGGGGACAGGACGACTGCCCCGTATTGAGGGGAGGATGGATGGGGCCATGTATCGCGAGATCTTGGCCAACAATCTCCTTCCCTCAGTAAGAGCATTGAAGATGGGTCGTGGCTGGGTCTTCCAGCATGACAACAACCCGAAACACACAGCCAGGGCAACTAAGGAGTGGCTCCGTAAGAAGCATCTCAAGGTCCTGGAGTGGCCTAGCCAGTATCCAGACCTGAACCCAATAGAACATCTTTGGAGGGAGCTGAAAGTCCGTATTGCCCAGCGACAGCCCCGAAACCTGAAGGATCTGGAGAAGGTCTGTATGGAGGAGTGGGCCAAAATCCCTGCTGCAGTGTGTGCAAACCTGGTCAAGACCTACAGGAAACGTATGATCTCTGTAATTGCAAACAAAGGTTTCTGTACCAAATATTAAGTTCTGCTTTTCTGATGTATCAAATGCTTATGTCATGCAATAAAATGCAAATTAATTACTTAAAAATCATACAATGTGATTTTCTGGATTTTTGTTTTAGATTCCGTCTCTCACAGTTGAAGTGTACCTATGATAAAAATTACAGACCTCTACATGTTTTGTAAATAGGAAAACCTGCAAAAACAGTAGTGTATCAAATACTTGTTCTCCCCACTGTACAGTAACACACAAACAGCAAATCTTCCATATAATTAATCTCATAGGACTAACAGTACTGTAGAGACCTTTTTACTTGCACGCAATATAGCTGTGTCGCCCCGTCTTGTCCCTAGGGGTCCAACACCCTGCCGCCCCCCCAACCCAACACACCCCAATCAGCTTTAGGATCTTAGTGAAATATTCATTATTGGTTTTGGGTGTGTTAGGCCATGGCCAGAGTGACAACCCACAGGAAGGCAGACCCCCAGGGCCAGGACTGAGCAGCCCAGCAGCTAGGGATATCTCCATTGATGTGGGCATGTTTTCAATACAGACTCCTTTAGTCGTACTGTATTCCATATAAGGCATCCAGACCTTATGAAAGTTGCCCAATATACCCTTAATCCTGTGAAAAATCTAATCTACATTTTTACATTTACAGTTTGTCATTTAGCAGACGCTCTTATCCAGAGCGACTTACAGTTAGTGAGTGCATACATTTTTATTTTTCATACTGGCCCCCCGTGGGAATCGAACCCCTAACCCTGGCGTTGCAAACGCCATGCTCTACCAACTGAGTTACATCCCTGCTGGCCATTCCCTCCCCTACCCTGGACGACGCTGGGCCAATTGTGCAGCGCCCCATGGGTCTCCCGGTCGCGGCCGGCTACAACAGAGCCTGGATTCGAACCAGGACCACTGCGCCACTCGGGAGATAATCTAGTGATAATACAGTGCATTCGTAAAGTATTCAGACCCCTTGACTTTTTTCACATTTTGTTACGTTACAGCCTTATTCTAAAATTGATGAAATTCTTGTTTTTCTTCATCAATCTACGCACAATACCCCATAATGACGAACCAAAAACAGGTTTTTAGAAATGTTTGCAAATGTACTAAAAATAAAAAACTGAAATATCACATTTACATAAGTATTCTGACCCTTTACTCAGTACTTTGTTGAAGCACCTTTGGCAGCGATTACAGCCTCATGTCTTCTTGGGTATGATGCTACAAGCTTAGCACACCTGTATTTGGGGAGTTTCTTCCATTCTTCTCTGCGTATCTTCTCAAGCTCTGTCAGGTTGGATGCACAGCTATTTTCAGAGATTTTTGATCGGGTTCAAGTCTGGGCTCTGGCTGGGCCACTCATGGACATTCATGCTTCACCATAGGCATGGTGCCTGGTTTCCTCAAGACGTGACGCTTGACATTCAAGCCAAAGAGTTCAATCATGGTTTCACAGACCAGAGAATCTTGTTTCCCATGGTCTGAGAGTCCTTTAGGTGAATTTTGGCAAACTCCAAGCGAGCTGTCATGTTCCTTTTACTGAGGAGTGGCTTCCATCTCGCCACTTTACGATAAAGGCCTGATTTGGTGGAGTGCTGCAGAGATGGTTGTCCTACTGGAAGGTTCTCCCATTTCCACAGAGGAACTCTGGAGCTCTGTCAAAGTGACCATCAGGTTCTTGGTTACCTCCCTGACCAAGGCCCTTCTCCCCCTATTGCTCAGTTTGGCCGGGCGGCCAGCTCTAGGAAGAGTCTTGGTGGTTCCAAACTTCTTCCATTTAAGAATGATGGAGGCCACTGTGTTCTTGGGGACCTTCAACGCTGCAGAAACATTTTGGTACCCTTCCCCAGATCTGTGCCTCGACACAATCCTTTCTCTGAGCTCTACGGACAATTCCTTCGACCTTATGGCTTGGTTTTTGCACAGTGGGACCTTATATAGACAGGTGTGTGCCTTTTCAAATCATTTCCAAGCAATTGAATTTACCACAGGTCAACTCGAATCAAGTTGTAGAAACATCTCAGGGATGATCAATGGAAACAGGATGCAACTGACCTCAATTCAAGTCTCATAGCAAAGGGTCTGAATACTTACACTACCGTTCAAAAGTTTGGGGTCACTTAGAATTTTCCTTGTTTTCGAAAGAAAAGCAAATTTTTTGTCCATTTAAAAGAACATCAAATTGATCAGAAATACAGCGTAGACATTGTTAATGTTGTAAATGGCTATTGTAGCTGGAAACTGCTGATTTAAAAAAAATGGAATATCTACATAGGCGTACAGAGGCCCATTATCAGCAACCATCAGTTCTGTGTTCCAATGGCACGTTGTGTTTGCTAATCCAAGTTTATATTTTTAAAAGGCTAATTGATCATTAGAAAACCCTTTTGCAATTATGTTAGCACAGCTGAAAACTGTTGTGCTGATTAAAGAAGCAATAAAACTGTCCTTCTTGAGACTAGTTGAGTATCTGGAGCGTCAGCAATTGTGGGCTCAAAATGGCCAGAAACAAATAACTTTCTTCTAAAACTCGTCAGTCTATTCTTGTTCTGAGAAATGAAGGCTATTCCATGCGAGAAATTGCCAAGAAACTGAAGATTTCGTACAACGCTGTGTAGTACTCCCTTCACAGAACAGTGCAAACTGGCTCTAACCAGAATAGAAAGAGGAGTGGGAGGCCCCGGTGCACAACTGAGCAAGAGGATAAATACATTAGTGTCTACTTTGAGAAACAGACGCCTCACAGGTCCTCAACTGGCAGCTTCATTAAATAGTACCCGCAAAACACCATTCTCAACTTCAACAGTGAAGAGGCGACTCCGGGATGCTGACCTTCTAGGCAGAGTTGCAAAGAAAAAGCCATATCTCTGACTGGCCAATAAAAATAAAAGATTAAGATGGGCAAAAGAACACAGACACTGGACAGAGGAAGATTGGAAAAAAGTGTTATGGACAGACAAATTTAAATTTGAGGTGTTCGGATCACAAAGAAGAACATTTGTGAGAAGCAAACCAAATGAAAAGATGCTGGAGGGGTGCTTGAAGCCATCTGTCAAGCATGGTGGAGGCAATGTGATGGTCAGGGGGTGCTTTGGTGGTGGTAAAGTGGGAGATTTGTACAGGGTAAAAGGGATCTTGAAGAAGGAAGGCTATCACTCCATTTTGCAACGCCATGCCATACCCTGTGGATGGCGCTTGATTGGAGCCAATTTCCTCCTACATTTACATTTTTACATTTTAGTCATTTAGCAGACGCTCTTATCCAAAGTGACTTAGTTAGTGAGTGCGTACATTTTTCATACTGGCCCCCCGTGGGAATCGAACCCACAACCCTGGCGTTGCAAGCGCCATGCTCTACCAACTGAGCTACAGGAGGCCTTGTCCTACAACAGGACAATGACCCAATAACTATTTAGGGAAGAAGCAGTCAGCTGGTATTCTGTCTATAATGGAGTGGCCAGCACAGTCACCGGATCTCAACCCTATTGAGCTGTTGTGGGAGCAGCTTGACTGTATGGTACGTAAGAAGTGCCCATCAAGCCAATCCAACTTGTGGGAGGTACTACAGGAAGCATGGGGTGAAATCTCTTCAGATTACCTCAACAAATTGACAACTAGAATGCCAAAGGTCTGCAAGGCTGTAATTGCTGCAAATGGAGGATTCTTTGACGAAAGCAAAGTTTGAAGGACACAATTATTATTTCTAACCTTGTCAATGACTACATTTCCTATTCATTTTGCTATATTTCCTTTTCAAACTCATTTAATGTATGTTTTCATGGAAAACATTGACATTTCTAAGTGACCCCAAACTTTTTAACGGTAATGTATGTAAGGAAGGTATTTCTGTTATTTATTTTTAATAAATTAGTAAAAATTGTTTTCGCTTTGTCGTTATGGGGTATTGTGTGTAGATTGATGAGGGGAAAAAATAGTTTAATCCGTTTTAGAATAAGGCTGTAACATAACAAAAAATATGGAAAAAGTCAAGGGGTCTGAATACTTTCCGAATGCACTGTAACTTGCCATTGTGGGAGGATAACCAACCTTCCAATTAATTTGCAATAAATTTTTTAGCCGCTATAAATGCTTGGTTACACATTTTGTTTAGATAACAGTCTCCAGAATCAACATGCCCAAGCAAATAAAAATAGCGAGAAGGGAGAATCTGTAGACATGCTGAGATGAGAACATACTGTTTGCCAGAATTCAGCCAGCCTTCACAAGACCATAACATATGCAAAGGTCAGGTAGTGCATCTCATCCAGGATGGCACATCAATGCGAGCTGTGGCAAGAAGGTTTGCTGTGTCTGTCAGCGTAGTGTCCAGAGCATGGAGGCGCTACCAGGAGACAGGCCAGTACATCAGGAGACGTGGAGGAGGCCGTAGGAGGGCAACAACCCAGCAGCAGGACTGCTACCTCCGCCTTTGTGCAAGGAGGAGCAGGAGGAGCACTGCCAGAGCCCTGCAAAATGACCTCCAGCAGGCCACAAATGTGCATGTGTCTGCTCAAACGGTCAGAAACAGACTCCATGAGGGTGGTATGAGGGCCCGACGTCCACAGGTGGGGGTTGTGCTTACAGCCCAACACCGTGCAGGACGTTTGGCATTTGCCAGAGAACACCAAGATTGGAAAATTCGCCACTGGCGCCCTGTGCTCTTCACAGATGAAAGCAGGTTCACCCTCAGGAGACCATCCGCCACCTCATCAGGAACATGCCCAGGCGTTGTAGGGAGGTCATACAGGCACGTGGAGGACACACACACTACTGAGCCTCATTTTGACTTGTTTTAAGGACATTACATCAAAGTTGGATCAGCCTGTAGTGTGGTTTTCTACTTTAATGTTGAGGGTGACACCAAATCCAGACCTCCATGGATTGATAAATTTGATTTCCATTGATAATTTTTGTGTGATTTTGTTGTCAGCACATTCAACTATGTAAAGAAAAAAGTATTTAATGAGATTATTTCATTCATTCAGATCTATGATGTGTTATTTTAGTGTTCCCTTTATTTTTTTGAGCAGTGTATTATCCAAGAATAGAATCAATGGTTCAATAATTGAAATGACCATTATTTCCAGATCCCAGACTGTAGCTTTAAGCTTAAGCTGCTGTCCTGTAGCTTAA
Organism: Coregonus lavaretus; assembly: GCF_964263955.1. Taxonomy (NCBI): domain Eukaryota; kingdom Metazoa; phylum Chordata; class Actinopteri; order Salmoniformes; family Salmonidae; genus Coregonus; species Coregonus lavaretus. Next base: position 8,897,735 of record NC_140027.1, read on the forward strand.
GTTTAGCTACTGTAGGTCTACCCATCAATTCAAGATGGAACTTTGTATAATTCACTGACATTGTTAATATACTTTAAAATTCACCTGAGCTCCGTAGACTGTTCTTCACTGGCTGTCTGAACCCTGCTGGGACCCCTGATCCTGCTAAGACATAATGAGCATAGTGTTGTGTACTGACTGCACTAGAGGGCTGTGGGTCCCGACAGAGACCATTGCGGCTCAGTCTGCATTTTTGCGGGTCTTTGTGATGAAAATATTTTTGTTGTCCCACAGATTATTTGGAAACGGTCCACTTTCTTCTTTGTATGCGTTAACAAAGGCTACAAAACCTTTCCAAACAAACAACAGCTGTTAGATAGCGATATGAGGTGGCTATTATTACTATCTGACAGAAAACTAGAGGATAGAGCTGACCTGGCTGTGGTAGGTACTACTAGCTAGCATAGCTTATTCATTCACCTCAGTTGAGAGGGGATGAAACATTAGCTAACGTTACTGTATATGTCAGTTACAATACTAGCTCAGCACTGCGATAAACACTAGTTTCATTTTCTTCTGTTAAGTTAAACAGCAGTCAACAGCAGTCAGCTACATCAGTCAACTAAAGAGTAGCCAGTTTCTGCTCTGCTTGCTTTTGAAACTTGGTGAAAGAGTGCAACACATACACACTGAACTATGCTCAACTCTCACGTGCCTTCCAGAAGCTTTGCCTTCACACAGCCTGTCAGCCCGCTCTGTGGTGTCCGCGGGGTCCTAAATCCATCCGGCTGAACACTCCAAATAGCCTACCTGACTGCTCGGATGCTGGATTTTGGAAGAAGCAAACCAAATGCAGAACTGCAGAGCATTTAGCACATTTTAGACGGTTAACTTAATAGTTATAAGATATCTAGCTGGCAAACATTTAGTTGTGAATTCCATACTGTAATTAGATCACCTGGCGCATGCTGCATGACCGTGAATGACTCACAAGGGTCTCTCGTCGTGTGCTTGTAAACAAACACCACATGAGATGTGTCTGGGGACTACTGTAAACTACATAATAATGTGACAGGTGAAATGAAGAATGCAATGTTCTTTATCTCCTAACGTATTGCACAAGTTGACTGCAGGTATTTAGTTAAAAAGTAGCTACAAATATTCAAATGTATAAATAAAAAAACTTCAAATAAATAGTTTCAGTGGTATTGAAAAACCATCTCCTTCTTTCCTTGTGGCCAGTACTCCCAGGTGGCCAACGCCAACACAGACATAGTAGATTGTGAACAAGCCCAAGACCTGGGGGCCATTAACAGCACCCTGAGGTAAGAGCACACGCACGCTACTTCCCTAAAAGGCCTCATACATACATGGGCAAACCAACACTGCAAAACATGGTGGTTATTTCAGATGAATGAAAGCGTTGTCCGAGAGTGGTTGCAGTATTACTTTTTCTCCTCCTCTCCCCTATAGTAACTATAGTAAAGAGGCCTTTGAGGACTGGGCCCGTCACGATGATGCACAGGACCACTTCTGTGAGCTGGATGGTAAGGCCCACTCTTCTTCCACTGCAATGCTCCACCTAAGAGACTTATAGACTTTATAGACGGTGCCTACCTTTTCCATTCATATGGGATCGAGGCTGGTGTATTTCTTCTAACATAGGAGCTACACTGGTGTTGGTAAAGCAGTAGGTTTTTTACCTGCTACACTGGACGCAGAACCTTTGGCCAGTGTGCGAGAACCACTTTTATCAATTGTTCTCGGGCGTGAGCTACACAACGAATGTTGAAAATAGAACCAGAGCTTAATTATCCGCTCAGGAATCTCTGATGGACAAACACATGTAACTGTCTGAGAGTATCTGTTTAGAAAGATGGAGACTTCACTAGTCTCATTAGAATATTTTTTTACACGTCTCCCCCCAGAATATAATCGAGCATCTGACGCAATTGCGAAATATTTTAGTTTTGGGTGTCTTGAGATTATACGCTCAGCCACGCGAGCCTCTCGTGAAGCGACGCTTCTTACATCCAGGTTTCAGTGAAATTAATAGGAGCGTCTCATGCTCTGCAAATAATGTGCATTTAGTGTAGCAGGCGAGTAATGCATTTTAATCTTTTGAGGTGTGAAAATATCTGACACATTTTGGTATTGCGGTGAAATACCCCTTTAACATTGATAAGAGAGATTTTATAAGGTGTATCTCAATAGTGAAATTGATTAATCTATCCATCCATCCCAATGTTCTCTCATTCTTTCTCACACCTTTCTTCTGTCAGATGAGACGTCACCAGATGCAGACTATGTGGACCTGCTCCTCAACCCGGAGCGCTACACTGGCTACAAGGGCCCCTCAGCCTGGAGAGTGTGGAACAGCATCTACGAGGAGAACTGCTTCAAGTGAGACACACACACACACACAAAATAAACTTGTGCACATGCCCCTGAATGCAGTCTTACACACAGATTAACTCAATCTCTCACATGCCTACTCGCGCACAGTCCACTCATACACATCACATAAGTGACATGTCCCTAATCTGTAGCTAGCTGAAATATTTCAGCTTCTTCCCTCTCTTCGATGTTCTGATGGACAGTCAGGTCCATAATTATTGGCATGTGTGCATCAAAGATCCACCACCATATTTTACTGTAGGAACGTGGTACTTTTCTGCATATGCTTCTGTTTTTCAACACCAAAACCACAACTGGTGTGCGCGTCTAAAGAGCTCTATTTTCATGTCATCTGACCATAACACCGGTTCCAATCCAAATGCCAATACCGTTTATCAAATCAAATTGTATTGGTCATATACACGTGTTTAGCAGATGTTATTGCGGGTGTAGCGAAATGCTTGTGTTTCTAGCTCTGACAGTGTCCCGTGTAGCTCAGTTGGTAGAGCATGGCGCTTGCAACGCCAGGGTTGTGGGTTCGATTCCCACGGGGGGCCAGAATGGAGAGGAAAAAAAGAGCGTCTGCTAAATGACTAAATTTTTTTTTAAAAATAAGGTAATATCTAACAAGTAGTATCTAACAATTTCAGAACATTTACCCAATACACACAAATCTAAGTAAAGCAATGGAATTAAGAATATATCAATAAATGATATGGACGAGCAATGTCAGAGCGGCATAGACTAAGATACAGTAGAATAGTATAGAATACAGTATATACATATGAGATGAGTAATGCAAGATATGTAAACATTATTAAAGTGACTAGTGTTCCGTTTATTAAAGTGGCCAGTCATTTCTAATCTATGAAGACAAGGCGGTGCTATGGTCAGATGACATGAAAATAGAGCTCTTTGGCCACGCACAACAGTGGTGGGTTTGGCATAAAAAAAGGGACGTATATGCAATAAAGTACATCATACCTATGGTAAAATATGGTGGTGGATTGTTGATGTTATGGGGCTGTTTTGCTTCCACTGGTCCTGAGGCCCTTGTTAAGGTCAACGGCCTCATGAACTTTACCAAGTACCAGGACATTTTTGCAAAAAATCTGGTTGCCTCTGCCTGGCCTCAAGTGGATTTTCCAGCAAGACAATAAACCCAAGCACTAACAACATTTGAAAACCTGAGGTTTGAATTGAAGAGGGCAGTCCATAAGAGCAGGAGAATGATATGGCAAGATTCTGTATGGAGGAATTGTCTAAGATTCCTCCCAAAGTGTTGTCCAATCTCATAAAGCATTTTAGAAAAAGGTTCAGTGTCGTTATCCTCGCAAGGGGAGGGTGCTGGAGTGTTGAAAAGGGGTACCAATCATTTTGACTCCTATATTTTTAAATATTTTTTGTATTACTTTTAAAAATATATACAGTGGGGTACAATAAAATGCAAATTAATTACTTAAAAATCATACAATGTGATTTTCTGGATTTTTCCATCTCTCACAGTTGAAGTGTACCTATGATAAAAATTACAGACCTCTACATGCTTTGTAAGTCGGAAAACCTGCAAAATCGGCAGTGTATCAAATACTTGTTCTCCCCACTGTATATATTTCTCTGAGCAATTGTATTAGTATAAAATAATATAATTTCCCAATTTCTTGTTTGGAACATACAATATACAGTGGGGGAAAAAAGTATTTAGTCAGCCACCAATTGTGCAAGTTCTCCCACTTAAAAAGATGAGAGACGCCTGTAATTTTCATCATAGGTACACATCAACTATGACAGACAAATTGAGAAAATAAAATCCAGAAAATCACATTGTAGGATTTTTAATGAATTTATTTGCAAATTATGGTGGAAAATAAGTATTTGGTCACCTACAAACAAGCAAGATTTCTGGCTCTCACAGACCTGTAACTTCTTCTTTAAGAGGCTCCTTTGTCCTCCACTCGTTACCTGTATTAATGGCACCTGTTTGAACTTGTTATCAGTATAAAATACACCTGTCCACAACCTCAAACAGTCACACTCCAAACTCCACTATGGTCAAGACCAAAGAGCTGTCAAAGGACACCAGAAACAAAATTGTAGACCTGCACCAGGCTGGGAAGACTGAATCTGCAATAGGTAAGCAGCTTGGTTTGAAGAAATCAACTGTGGGAGCAATTATTAGGAAATGGAAGACATACAAGACCCCTGATAATCTCCCTCGATCTGGGGCTCCACGCAAGATCTCACCCCGTGGGGTCAAAATGATCACAAGAACGGTGAGCAAAAATCCCAGAACTACACGGGGGGACCTAGTGAATGACCTGCAGAGAGCTGGGACCAAAGTAACATAGCCTACCATCAGTAACACACTACGCCGCCAGGGACTCAAATCCTGCAGTTCCAGACGTGTCCCCCTGCTTAAGCCAGTACATGTCCAGGCCCGTCTAAAGTTTGCTAGAGTGCATTTGGATGATCCAGAAGAGGATTGGGAGAATGTCATATGGTCAGATGAAACCAAAATAGAACTTTTTGGCAAAAACTCAACTCGTCGTGTTTGGAGGACAAAGAATGCTGAGTTGCATCCAAAGAACACCATACCTACTGTGAAGCATGGGGGTGGAAACATCATGCTTTGGGGCTGTTTTTCTGCACAGGGACCAGGACGACTGATCCGTGTAAAGGAAAGAATGAATGGGGCCATGTATCGTGAGATTTTGAGTGAAAACCTCCTTCCATCAGCAAGGGCATTGAAGATGAAACATGGCTGGGTCTTTCAGCATGACAATGATCCCAAACACACCGCCCGGGCAACGAAGGAGTGGCTTTGTAAGAAGCATTTCAAGGTCCTGGAGTGGCCTAGCCAGTCTCCAGATCTCGACCCCATAGAAAATCTTTGGAGGGAGTTGAAAGTCTGTGTTGCCCAGCGACAGTCCCAAAACATCACGGCTCTAGAGGAGATCTGCATGGAGGAATGGGCCAAAATACCAGCAACAGTGTGTGAAAACCTTGTGAAGACTTACAGAAAACGTTTGACCTGTGTCATTGCCAACAAAGGGTATATAACAAAGTATTGAGAAACTTTTGTTATTGACCAAATACTTATTTTCCACCATAATTTGCAAATAAATTCATAAAAATCCTACAATGTGATTTTCTGGATTTTTTTTTCTCATTTTGTCTGTCATAGTTGACGTGTACCTATGATGAAAATTACAGGCCTCTCTCATCTTTTTAAGTGGGAGAACTTGCACAATTGGTGGCTGACTAAATACATTTTTCCCCCCACTGTAGCTCAGTATTTGTATTATTTATTTTAGTATTTTTTGCTTGTCTTTATCAAGGCTGCCAATAATTATGGACCTGACTGTATGTCATATTAATAAATCCATACAGTATAGTGTCTGATTGCGCATTGTTTGTGGTTTGCAGGCCCAGATCAGTGTACCGGCCCCTTAACCCACTGGTTCCGCCCAGAGGTAAGGGATGCTCTTCTAGCTTACAGCCTGTATTCACCATCATGGATTGTCTTCATTGTCCTTCTCAGAGTGGCCTAGATTATTATTATACACACTTAAGCCAACAGCTAGTTTTGTTTTTTTACGATTTCCCTGTGTATTCGCATGCTTTCACTTTGCTATTAGGTTATAGTAATAGTTGTTATATTGTTAATAACCAATATATTAATTATAAACGATATAAATTGCTATTTATTGCTTGTTTTCCAGAATTATTTCCAGAAATGTTGGTGTGCATATTCAGCTTTTTTGTAATAAATAATGTCCTCTCGATCAGTTTACCTGCTGGTAATAGATCTTTGATGGTAATAATGATAGCAGGGCTTTTGTTCACGTTTGCCTTGTAGTGTTACTTGAGTTATTTATAAGTAAATACTGTACAGTTTTCCCCTCCAGAAGAGAGAGAGTGTGTGTGTGTGTGTGTGTGTGTGTGTGTGTGTGTGTGTGTGTGTGTGTGTGTGTAATATTAATAGCCTACAGTGTGTAACCGGCTTTGTTCTCCTCTCTCTTCTGTATTTTTTCATTCCCATAGGAGGAGATGATGACGGTAAGTTGGAATCTATGCATGTTAATCTATGTATATTGAATTGTTCTATTTATAATATGCTTTAATGAATGCAAACTTACACAAGGCCTATTGTCTTGTATCCGTGCAGGCGAAGGCTTCTACAACTGGCTGGAAGGTAACTTTTCAAATGTATTTTTATCTCCTCAAATTATTTCTTTTTTTCTCTTCAAATCAGCATTATTTTCACTTCAAACACACTATATATTTTGGAATGAAGCAGGTTCATGACAAAATGGCACATCTTGCATCTGCGCTGTTACTCCCTATAGTCATTTCCCTGTATGGGACGCCACAGGACAAGTATAAACTTGGGATTATGATGACAGACTATTTTGACGCTCTAACCACTTTTGTTATTTAGTCAGTTTCAGAACCACACCACTCAGAACAACCACTTGCATTCAAACCAATTCAGCCGAGACACTCTCTCTCTCTCCAACTTTCTCTCTTGACAATGGGTTTTCAACATCTCTCAGATTGCGTCCCAAATGGCACCCTATTCCCTATGTAGTGCTGGACTACTTTGGGGGGCTCTGGCCAAACCTAGTGCACTATATAGGGAAAAGGGTGCCCAAAAAAAACGCCCTCTTATCTTTGTATGCCTTCATTAAGGTTTTTTGTTCAGGCAGACAGTAGTGGTGGAAACCTCTTGGGGTGGGCTACAAAGAAACCATACACAGTTCCATTCCTTGGCTCTAGTATAAAGAAGACTATGAAATAAGCCTTTGTTGTGAATGTCCCGTGACGTGCAGACACACTTACTGGACCAAGAGAGGGGACTCTAGTCACTCAAATGCGATGAGTCTACGACACACACGTACACAGTGATGGCAGACTATTTCTGAACTAGGGGTGTGTGTGTGCCTATCTCAAGCTTTCTTTTTTTTCTCCCCTCTTTCTCTCACCCTCTCCCACCCTCCCCCTCTCTCTCTCCTCCCATCACCCCTCTATCTCTCACTCTCTTTCGCCCCTTCCTCCACTCTAGGTCTGTGTTTGGAGAAGAGGGTGTTCTACCGGCTCATCTCTGGTCTCCACAGCAGCATCAACATCCACCTGTGTGCAGAGTACCTATTGGGCGGTATGAAACACAGACCACTTCCTGTTCACTTCCTCTCCTTAAATGTCAAAAGATTCACCAGCGTTATATGGTCATAGAATTATAATTCTTAGAATAGAAGAAGCCCCTCGAGTCCATGTCAATTTGGGTGACGGATTCTATCTCTGGTTATAGTAATGTGTGTGGTGTATTGGTGTTTGTGTAAAACCAATTTAGCATTTTCTGTATATTTACTCTACTTTTGTAAGTATGCTTGTATTGGAATACTTTAATATGGGTCTGTTTTATCATTGTATAACTGATTCACTCTGCGTTTACACCTTCATTACATCAATGCGTCAAGGTTTCTAAATCAGTGGTCCCAATTTTTCACCCCAACGTCATCATAACATTGTGCCAACGTCGATGTAACCCTCACTCTTCACTCCCTCTGCTCTCATCAGAGGGCTGGGGCAAGTCCCTGTGGGGCCCCAATGTGCAGGAGTTCCGCCAGCGCTTCGACCCGGCCGAGACCAAAGGCGAGGGCACACGGCGCCTCAAGAACCTCTACTTTCTCTACCTTATCGAGCTGCGCGCCCTCTCCAAGGTGGCGCCCTACTTCGATCGAGCCTTCGTCAACCTGTACACGGGAGACCTTCAAGAGGACCGAGCCACCAAAGAGTTATTGCTGCAGTTCTTCAACGAGACCAAGTGTGTTTTTTTATTTTTTATTTATAAAAGAGATACTGAGAGATGAGGGTGACAGTGAGGAAAGCTAGAGAGAGTGTGTCAAAGGGCAGTAGGCTGGATTCAAACCTATGTCGACACTGTAGACATGTGCCAAAGGCTGCAGCATTACAGCTAGGCCAACTAGGCCACAAGACCAAGTGAGTCTTAGGGATCTTTTGCGCTACTGAACTGTAGGGCTTCAATGAGACCATGTGAATTTCAGGTCAAGTGGTTGGTTTTGACTGCGGATATTGTCTTGGCTTCGAAATAACTGTCTTTTCTCGTCACCCAGAGCTTTCCCAATGCACTTTGACGAGAAGTCCATGTTTGCTGGTCAGAAGATTGAAGCAAAAACGTTGAAGGTGAGTCCACGCATTTCACTTTCATTTCTCTATATTGGTACCTCATAGCAATGCTAACTAACATGCTTATATTTGCCATAAGCCCAGTCCTAGAATAGGTTTGACCCATATGTCAATGGTTTGGTCCCTATCATAGCTTTGTACAGTGGGACTTAATTTGGACTGTGGAGAGCAGATGTGTGTATGCTGATTTTTGTGCTAGCTCACTGCACAAGCGGCTAACCAAATGAGCCAGTATTCGGTCAACAGACTGAATTTGATCCGTCCATTGACACTTCCATGATATGGCCTACATGCTGTACATTTAGGCTGACAGGAAGTCATAATAGCTAAGCTAATGACAACTGACTTGGTGCAACTGTGTGTGTGTGTGTGTATGATTCCTCAGCCTCCCTGATTATGACTAAATCTCTTTAAATTATACTGAATGAATGCAGGTGTTTGCAGGCTATTTATTCACATTGAGCCTAGCTCATACCCACACAGGAAGCAAAAGCCTGAAACATTCCCTTCTCTCTCTCCCCCTCTGTTTTCCCAGGAGGAATTCCGGCTACATTTTAAAAACATCTCCCGGATCATGGACTGTGTGGGCTGCAGTAAATGTCGACTGTGGGGGAAGCTACAGGTACGCCATTTTGTGCCTCTTGTCCTGTGTCTTCTGTGGACCCGTGGTTACTTTTAGCGGTAGTTACTCGTTATGCTTTGCAGTAGTTAGCTGTTACGCAATGAGTGGAAAGGCAGTGCTATTTGTAGATGTGATCAGACAATTTTTCATTTATTTCTCTTCATATCAGAGTTATTTAGTTACTTTGCAAATTACAGTGCAACTTGCTACAGTTTAATACATACTGTAGAAATTAGATATTACATTTTTGATGTATGAAGACTTAACTAAAAGGATACTTCTCTGATTTCAAACTGATCCCGGCACATAACACAGAGGCACCATTATAAGCAGTAACAATACCCTTAGGACAATAAACAATACCATTGAATTTTGAGTACAGTCAAGAGGAAGAAGCAATATGGAATTGTATCGTGGGACAGTGTTAGATCTGATGATGTATAGGAAAATATTACATACCAGTATCCACATCCAATGTTTCTGAGCATTTGCTGGATATCAAATATGTTCATAAGGTAAAAAGAGACTCTGAACATTGAAATCTACGCTCCCATGTGGTTTATGGGCGACAATGTTTCAACCCTTTTGTCAGTGTTTCTCAATCCTGGTCCTGGGGAGCCAGGGCACATTTTAGTTTTTGCCTTAATAATAAGACACCTGATTCTAATAATCAAAGGCTTGATGATTAGTTGAATCAAAAGTGTGCAGGACCAGGATTGAGAAACATTTAAATAACTATAAGCTCATGGAACCTTGTCACCAATAAACCACATGGGATCATGGATTGGCGTGTGTGAGATCTCAGGCTTTCTCACATGATAAACCCATTGCAGACCCAAGGGCTGGGCACAGCGTTGAAGATCCTCTTCTCTGAGAAGGAGATCAAGAACCTTCCGGAACACAGCCCCTCTAAGGGCTTCCAGCTGACACGCCAGGATATAGTGGCCTTGCTCAACGGCTTTGGGAGGTTGGTACCACTTTTTATAGATATTTTGTCTTTATGGTTGGTACTACTGCCTTGGAAACTGGGTGGTGTTCATTAGGGCACACAATGGAAAATGTTTTAAAACGGAAAACAAAAATGACCATTTAATGCCGGACAAATCCAGGTAGTCCTTCCGTTTTAGTCCGTTTTGTTCCCTTTGGTGCGTAATGAACACAGTTGGCCTCATGACGGGGGATTCAAGTAGTGTTAAAATCTCTCTCTCTCTCGCTCTTTCTCGCGCTTTCTCTGTTTTGCTATTTCAAATTACTATTAGCATGACATACATTTAGTAAATATTGCCAAATATTGCATACATTGTCGTATATAGTTTCTCAATCTTTTTCTCTCCCCATCTCCTCCCCCCTTCTCTGTTTTTCCCCCTAGGCTCTCCACAAGCATCCACCAGCTCCATCGTTTCCGCGCCTTACTGAAGGAGAAGAGGTAACAAACACCACCCCCCACCAGCACTACCACCTCCCGGCCACCAGGTGGAGCCGCCCAGAGGGAACTGCAATAGTCTTATTCCTCCCCAGAATAAGACCAAGTTCAGGGACTTCAGGATCGACACTGAACCCCCATCCCCTCCTCCTTCCTTCTTCCTCTCAAAGTTTGTTTTGACTGTTGTGGATGAAAGTGTTCACCATTTCAGGCATAGTAGTGAGCTAGACCCATCCTTGAGTGTGTGTGTGTGTGTGTGCGAGTGTGTTATTGAAGGTGTGTGTTTGTGAGAGAGTACTTGTTTGTCTTTGATCACCAGTTGCAGCTAAATGATAACGAGAACTAGGATTAATTCCGTACTTTTACGACCATAAACTTGATAAGCATAGCTGCTTTTTGCTATCCTAGAGGTGTAACCTTTTTTCTGTGTCAATGTGAGCGAGTGCATGTATTGAAATAACGTCTGTGTGCGACTGTCTGCTTTTGCTTTTGTGTGTCTGTGCATTTAACTGCGCTGTTTAGGGGTGTTTTAACATCATCTCTATTTGGCAATCCAGTCTTATTGCTCATCACAAATGTATTATATAAAGCCACATTTAAATGTGAAAAAGGAACAATTTGCGGAGTGTGTATCTGTTGACAACGATAAGCTTGCATTACTTCTCTCATACCTATTCTATATCGTGGCAGAACGGTTCATGGTGTTTTATTCGTATCCTATTATTTTATTGGTTTTATGAAAGACTAGCCAGGGTGTTTTCATGGCAATGAAAAGCCACACCAGTATTTGTTTCATAGTTCACTTAAATAAGCTGTCATGCTGTGAAACTGCCATGTTGGAGAAGAGTACTGTTAATGGAGAATGGAGCCAATGGTGTGAAAAGAAGCAACTCGAAACAAGAAGTGGGGTTTGTTCCCCCATGATGGTCAAGTTCGCTGGGGTGTCTTGGTGAGCTTGCCATGTAAATCAATTCAAAATGGATACATGTAATGGCATTTAATGTCACACAACCTTTTTATACCGTCATACCCTTCAGGGCTGGGACGATACCAGTATCGCGATACTCTTTAGTATCATGGCATGGAAACAAAACACGAAGCGGATTTAATTATTTAGGAAAACAGCCCTAACGTTCCACCCACTATACATTATTTATTTCTGTCTGAAGTAGGTATTTTACGATGTGGACCAAAGATTTTACGTTGCCTTTTTTATTTTCTATCATGTCAAAGCACATTTTAGTTTTTCCACCATATACGTTTTTAGTTTGTGCATCATCACCCCCTTGGGTAACATTGGTTAGAAAATGTTGCAAGTGAGGATCGCCTTATGTGCAAAGATCACTAACTATCGGTAGCCAGAAAATACCTGGGTAATACTTAGTAACACATTTTTGTAAAAGAAAGATATCAATCCAATCAAAGGTAGACATGGGGTCCAGTAAGTAGGACTTGAGTCAATAGTGGTAGCTAGCTGATACTTATGCTAACATAAAGAGCAATGCTAATGTCGCCGTGAATGTGAACGCTATGGAGATTTGAACGAGCTGTTCCTTCTTTGCTTAAACTGAAGAAAATAGACAAGAGAAAATATTATCTTCGAGGAAAAGCGTGTGTCTGAGTCTCGCATGCTTTCAAAACACCAGAACGTCCTGTGCAATCCACTTGTCTGCCTTAAAAGTTCCAAAAAATTGTTTTGAAAATAATATTTAAAAAAGCTTGAGTCTGCGTTCTTGGATGAAATCCACCATTTTGTCTCCAATGATCTCCACGCTCTTCTGCTTTCTGCTATCTCTGCCTTTGTAACATATTCAGATTACCCAGGAAGTTGTACTATTTGTAAAAGGAAAATTACATAACTTTTTTCAAATCTATATGAATATATATAGTTGCACCTGTATTGATGTGTATTCTTGTTTGATTATATTTATTTGAACATAGGAATAAACATTTCTGGTTGTCATTCAAAACTTTTTGTGCCTCTTTTTCAGATTTGTACCCCAATCTATTATGTACAAGCACTTTGGGAACAAGACTATTTGACCTCACCGTAACCGAAAGGTATACTTTATACCCCTCAAACTCAACTCTGGACCTCAAAGCCAGTTCCACTGCGTTTTTTTTCTTCATTGTTCCCATTTAATCAGGGGTGCAGTTAATTATCAGATAGAACAGAAAACCAGTAGGGTATAAGTTAAATACCCCTGCTCTATACGCTTAATTTAATATTTTAATGTAATTTTTTAGCAATAAACCCTGAAAAGGGTCGCGTTGTGTTATTGAGACTTGTTCTAACCTTTCCTATCATAAAATAAATTGTAGACGATGTTGGGGTCAATTCCGTTTTAACTAGTGACTAAATCAAGAACAGTAGGCTATCTTCACGTTGAGTATGTCACACCCCAAATGTCCTTTTATTCATGGTTATGTGTCAATACCGACCACGATACATCCACAGACAGAAAAGCGGACACAAAATAGAGCATCTGATTAGTGACATTTTCTCCATTACAAATTACATTTAAAAAAACCTTCCTGTTAGAAATATAGAATCCTTCTTTTTCACCATTACGTCACCAATAAATTAATATATGTTCATAGTCATATTTACTGCGATTTTGTTTCTGTATTTGTATCATTGTTATATACAGGCTTTAGGATATTGATATTGTCTAAGGTCAACTACCTTGATGTATATGTTTGTGCATGACTTAGTGCTAGCTTATAGTATGGTTTTATTTCACAGGTTTTCTAGTCGTCTTTCTAAAATGTCTATATCAGTGGTTCCCAAACTGTGGGGCGGTCTGTAGGGGGGGACGCAGAGTTTTTTTTAAGGAACTCAGTCAGGCTTTCAACTTACTCTTGAAAGTTGTAATAGTAGAATGCACAAGGCACAATTTCGAAATTGGGTAGTGCATCAGCAGTTTTCCTCTTGTCATGTCAGTCATTGCAGACGTTAGGGCTATTTATAACTTGTCAGAAATGTCCAGATCAACTAGCCCATGTCAGCTAACGGGATGTTCCCCAATGATGGAAGGGGGGCCTGAGTGAAATAGTTTTGGAACCACTGGTCTACATTATCACTAAGTTGCTAATGCAATACGGTGGCTGATGATGGACAAAGTACGGATGCTGTCGGGAAGTGTCAAAGTTGACAAAAGTGCATTGCGGTGCTGTACAGTGCAGTGTGGACTGGTTTAGAGTTGGGGTCAATTCCATTGAATTGCTTTTCGATTTGGAAAATTGGAATTGGAATTTTTGCTTCCTGATTTGAATGAATTGAAATGGAATTGACCCCGACCCTGGACTTGTTATGTCTCAGTATGGATGGAGCTCTCCCGTCACTGGTGCCAACCGTTGTTCGTCCGTCCCCGTTTGTACAGTGAAACTGCTGTTGCGGCTGCCCCAGTCGTAGCAGTCTGTAACTAGGCTTTAGAAACAAAAGATAAACAAATCCTTTAGTTACTATTATTATACTGAACAAAAATAAACGCAACATGCAACAATTTCATTGATTTTACTGAGTTACAGTTCATATAAGGAAATCAGTCAATTGAAATAAATGTATTAGGCCCTAATTTAAGGATTTCACATGACTGGGAATACAGATATGCATCGGTTGGTCACTGATACCTTTTTAAAAATGGGCCTCACAATGGGCCTCAGGATGTCATCATGGTATTTTTGTGCATTCAAATTGACATTGATAAAATTGTGTTCGTTATCCGTATTTTATGCCAGCCCATACCATAATCCCACCGCCATCATGGGGCACTCTGTTCACAACGGTGACATCAGCAAACCACTCACCCACACAACACCATACACGTGGTCTGCAGTTGTGAGGCCTGTTGGACGTACTGCCAAATGATCTACAACGACGTTGGAAGCGGCTTATGGTCGAGAAATTAACATTCAATTCTCTGGCAACAGCTCTGGTGGACATTCCTGCAGTCAGCATGCCAATTGCACGCTCCCTCAAAACATGAGACATTTGTGGCATTGTGTTGTTTGACAAAACTGCACATTTTAGAGTGGCCTTTTATTGTCCCCAGCCTGTGTAATGATAATGGTGTTTAATCAACTTCTTGATATGCCACACCTGTCAGGTGGATGGATTATTTGGCAAAGGAGAAATGTTCACTAACAGGAATGTAAACAAATGTTTGCACAACATTTGAGAGAAATAAGCATTTTGTGCATATGGAACATTTCTGGGATCTTTTATTTCAGCACATGGGACCAACACTTTACATGTTGTGTTTATATTTTTGTTCAGTGTAGTTATCTTTCAGTATATATTTTAAATCTAAAACATACTCAGAAGTAACCTATCCCCGTCTTGACACTGTACTGTACCTCGCGGAGTTGTTCTGAGGAGGGATGCTCCACGCCAGGTCATCGTCACTATCGTACCGACGGGGGTTGTCAAAGAAGTAACCTCTGGAAGAGAGCACGTGGTTCGGGATCCCTGTTCCACTCTGCAAAGACAGAGCATACCGAATAAGCTGAAAAAATCGGTAATGCTTTCTTTAAGAGCCCAGTTTAAGCTGGTACTTACCTGGTGTTTTCACTAAGAAACGACATGGTAACAATGGACACTTTCTAGTACTTACATTTACATTTTAGTCATTTAGCAGACGCTCTTATCCAGAGCGACTTACAGTTACTGAGTGCATACATTTTCATACTGGCCCCCCGTGGGAATCGAACCCACAACCCTGGCGTTGCAAGCGCCATGCTCTACCAACTGATCTACACGGGGCTACTTACCTTAGAATTAAACACAATTGGTAACTACCTGGCACCAAATGGTATTGGCTTACATAGTGACGCTAGCGTCAATGAATCTCAATGAAACCGAAGTGTAAGAGCAATGCAATTATTAGGTATTTACCGTTTAAACCACTAACTAGCTGGTAAACAGCAGACTAGTTAAATTAAAGCATTTTACAAATCAATCAAACATTTCCAAGCTTCTCTTCCCTTGTCATCTGAACACACACTCACCCTGTCCTGTGGCAGCCTGCGGACCCTGAAGAAGAAGACCACCAGGGAGGTTGGCAGCAGTTCCCAGACAAAGAGGATCACCCCGAATACGATGTAGCCAGCGTCCCCCAGAGTGGACCTCAAGTCAGCCTGCACAGAGAGAGAGTGTGCATTAGTGTGTTCATCCCTCCAGAAGGTGGATCGTTGGTGTTAGACTGTGTTTTCGAGTGTGTTTGTCTGGCGAAATGTATTTGACTTGTCCCACATATAGTGTGTTTGTGTCTGTCTGTCTCGGTGTGTGCCTGTGTTTCTCTCTCTCTCTCTCTCTCTGTAGCTCTTTTCTCTCTCTCTGTAGCTCTTTTCTCTCTCTCTCTCTCTCTCTCTCTCTCCCTCTCATTCTGTGCCTGGGATAGCGTGTCATCCTTACCTGGTCGGACACGTTGTACCAGTCGTAGTCAAAAGAGTTGACGGTCTCGATGTCGGTCAGAGCCAGCACCACCAGGTTGTAGCAGGCCCGTGATGCGTACAGTAGAACAACCAGGACGCCAATCAAAGTCACCTGACACACTGACGTTCCCTGCAACCAATGGTGAGGGAGGTCATGGTCATGCACTACCAATCAGCATTAGTATTTACGAGGGGTCACAGTTTAGTGCTACCGAGTTCACACATTTTCCCACCTCCAAAATAAATACAAGGACATTAAATAAAATAGAAAACTTTTTTTAAGTTGACCTTAACTGTTTTTATACTTTGTGTCCTACGTTCAGGAAAGCATGGAGCAGACCTAGTCAATCTTAATGGAAGTTTGGGGCTGTATGTATCAAGTGTCTCAGAGAAGGAGTGCTGATTTAGGATCGCATGGACAGACGAGACCTGATCCTGGATCAGCAATCCTACTCTGAGATGCTTGATACATACAGCCCCTGATCTACAAGTTCTGAAGGTCCTACCTTGGACTCGAGGTATATGCTGGCCAGGGACATTTTAGCCACCTTGTAAAGGCAGACGGACAGCGAGATGGCACAGAGCACGAAGAGCGTATCGTTGATGGTGACTCTGACCAGGACAATGGTCTTGACTTCGGTGGCGGTCATCTTAACCAGCAGGGCACAGGCCAGGTTGACCACCAGGAAGAGAAGACTGACTGCCAAGAAGACCAGGTAGAGAGGGAGCCTGCAGAAGGAAAGATAGGGAAAGGTGGGGTGGTCTAAAACACTGCAGTACATACGGTCTGGAGACCACATGAAATGAATAAAATCTCTGGGTCCTAGTTACAGCCTTTGAGATATGTGAGGGTCCTGTATATGGAGAGGAAGAGAGGGGGAAACAGTCTACTTACTTGTATTTAAGGAGCTCTGGGGTATACTTGGACTTTGCCTTGAAGTAAACCTGTTTTGGGTGACATCAGAAAGCAAGTTAACACTTTGAACATTTTCCCAATGGTCTTTAAGAATTTGCCCCCAAGAAAAGAACAACAAACAATCAAAAACGTGGCTGCTCAGCTGAAGAACCAGTTAATTAATTGATTCTGTCTCCAGATCAGATACATTTGAAGGGATCCTGAAGAAATTCAAACAAATTGGACCCCTTTTTCACTATGTAGACTGACCTCTTATCAGTTACTGTAATTGCACCAAAAGAAACCAGTGACGTGATGTCAACAGCAGACAAGCGAGGCCCTACTGTATTATCTTTAATAGTAATGTGTGAAGGGAGACAAATGCTGCGAATAGATGTAGCATTGCGTCTCTAACTGGCTATACAGAGCAGTGGGCATAAGAATGTCAAGCAAATGTGTGATTGCTGGCGTCTGCAGACGAGGGCTGTTCAAGTCTGTATTGTGGGCCACCCCTTTGAGCCGGGTTCCTCTTTTTAGGTTTGCTTCCTCCTAGGGAGTTTTTCCTGCCCTGTTCTTTCGCTTCTGCTTTGCTCGCTAATTGAGGTTTAAGCCGGGTAACCTTAAAGCACTTTGTGACAACTGCTGGTGTGAAAAATCTATATAAAATCAAGTATAAAACTCTAGATCCTCTATTTAAGTCTATTACAATTTAATTACGTGCCTCTGATAATGATTCTTCATCTATACTGAACAAAAATATAAACGCAACATGTAAAGTCTTGGTCACATGTTTCATGAGCTGAAATAAAATATCCCAGAAATGTTTAGCACAAAAAGCATATTTCTCTCGAATTTTGTGCATAAATTTGTTTACTTCCATGTTAGTGAGCATTTCTCCTTTGCCAAGATAATCCAGCCACCTGACAGGTGTGGCATATCAAGAAGCTAATTAAACAGCATGATCATTACACAGGTGCAACTTGTGCTGGGGACAATGAAAGGTCACTCTAAAATGTGCAGTTTTGTCACACAACACAATGCCACAGATGTCTCAAGTTTTGAGGGAGCGCGCAATTGGCATGCTGACTGCAGGAATGTCCAACAGAACTGTTGCCAGAGAATTGAATGATAATCTCTCTACCATAAGCCGCCTACAATGTCGTTTTAGAGAATTTAGCCGTACGTCCAACCGGCCTCACAACCGCAGACCATGTGTAAGCACACCAGCCCAGGACATCCACATCCAGCTTCTTCAGCTGTGGGATGGTCTCAAAAGAGCCACCCGGACAGCTGATGAAACTGTGGGTTTGCATAACCGAAGAATTTCTGCACAAACTGTCAGAAACCGTCTCAGGGAAGCTCATCTGCATGCTTGTCATCCTCACCGGGGTCTTGACCTGACTGCAGTTGTAACCGACTCCAGTGGGCAAATGCTCACCTTCGATGGACACTGGCACGTTGGAGAAGTGTGCTCTTCACAGATGAATCCCGGTTTCAACTGTACCGGGCAGATGGCAGGCATCATGTATGGCGTCTTGTGGGCGAGCGGTTTGCTGATGTCAACGTTGTGGAAAGAGTGCCCCATGGTGGCAGTGGGGTTATGGTATGGGCAGGCATAAGCTACGGACAATGAACACAATTGCATTTTATCAATGGCAATTTGAATGCACAGAGATACCGGGACGAGATCCAGGGGCCCATTGTCGTGCCATTCATCCGTCTCCATCACCTCCTGTTTCAGCATGATAATGTACAGACGGACCCATGTCGCAAGGATCTGTACACAATTCCTGGAAGCTGAAAATGTCCCAGTTCTTCCATGGCCTGCATACTCACCAGACATGTCACCCATTGAGCATGTTTGGGATGCTCTGGATCAACGTGTACGACAGCGTTTCCAGTTCCCGCCAATATCCAGCAACTTCACACAGCCATTGGAGAGGAGTGGGACAACATTCCACAATCAACAGCCTGGTCAACTCTATGCAAAGGAGATGTGTCGCGCTGCATGAGGCAAATGGTGGTCACACCAGATACTGACTGGTTTTCTGATCCACGCCCCTACCTTTTAAAAAAAAGTGTTTGTGACCAACAGATGCATATCTATACTCCCAGTCATGTGAAATCCATAGATTAGGGCCTAATGAATGTATTTCAATTGACTGATTTCCGATGAACTGTAACGCAGAAAAATCTTTGAAATTGTTGCATGTTGCGTTTATATTTTTGTTCAGTGTATCTAAAAGCAGCATGTCTTCTTGTCTGACCCGTATTGCACACACCTCACCACGACGCCTGCTATGATATATTGTAAATAACTAGCTGTATGAATATATAATTGCCAAATGCTGTGTGCACAATGAGGTGGCTGTGCTAAATTACTAAATTAGGAAAACGTTGCTAATCTTCCTTTCATACCTTTACCCTTCTGTATTTTTCTTAAACCGCCCCCTCCTCCCCACTGCCTTCACGCCCCTTCCACCACTTACTTCTTCTAGGGGAGCTTTCCCCATATGATTGTATATCCCCCCCTATTGGGGATGCCACCATTTCAACAATATCGGAAATACCAGTCCACAGCTATTCTTGTATACACAACACTCACACATCAATGTATCATCATATTAATACTCTGAACTACTACCTAGACACTGAGGCTGAAAAAAAGGACAGATTGGGTATAAAAAACAACAACATGTAGCATCCAACCGTAATCCACATTTTGGACCCCAATGGACCCTCAATGTGGCCCCTAGGAGCCCATCCTTACCTGGGCGCAGTAGAGGTTCATGAGGCTCAGCGTGAAGAACTGCAGGCAGACGGGGAAGCAGTAGAGCAGCCAGAAGGCGAAGGGCCCCAGCGCGTTGGCCGTGACGCAGTCGCGGAAGTAGAAGGAGAAGAGGAGTGCGCGCAGCGCGGCCCACAGCAGACACAGGAAGAGGAAGGCCGTCTGGTAGCTGAAGCGCTTGTGGCGGTAGCGCAGCACCAGCCACAGCTGGGCATAGATGAAGGCAAAGAGGAGAGAGTAGAAGACGGTGTAGGCCACGGTGAGGCCAAGCTTGACGTAGGGCGGGATGGCCGGAGCCATGGTGGGCGGGGGAGGCAGGGAGCCGTTACCGGCTGCTGCCGCCGTGGATGCCGGCTCTGGTGCCGCTGACGCCCCCCTGACGGTGCCTTGCTCCACCACCGGGGATGATGACTCCAGGGACATGTCCATCGCTTCTCCATTCATCCTCTGTTCCTCAACGAGGGAGAGAAAGAAGGGAATCTGTTTTTTTCCCCTCTATCTCTCTCAGGCAATGCTATATTGCGGCTGGTGGAGACGATATCTCCCCTCCATGGAGCCTTTGCTTCAGACACACAACCCTGCTGTCTGACTCAGCGAGAGAGAGAGAGAGAGAGAGAGAGGGAGACAGAGGAGGGAGGAGAGGGGGGAAAGAGACACTCCCCTCTTGAAGAGTGGTTGGAGGCTGATGTCACATGACCGTGGCTCTGAGCGTTTCATGGGCTGAGGGCTCGGCAGGAGGCTGTGATGCATTTGAAGAGGATGGAGGGAGGGTACAGATGGATCGAGAAAAAGAGAGAATGAGAGAGAGGGAGGGAGGAAGGGAGAGGTGCACTGACTGTACCTTAGACCACGTGCTGGAGGGACCTGTCATCTGCTCCCATCCCCCTCTTCCATCATAGACAGCATCATCATGCAGTCTGTGCCAATTGTCTTTATGTCGCCCCTCCCCCATTTTGTCCTCCTAATTTCTTCTTTCCGCCATCAATACTGAAGGTTGAGTAATGGATGTATCACAGTGATGGTGAGTGCTTTAAAACATGTCAGTTAACCACTTGGTTGAGTAAGAATTGTGTCCACAAATGTACCCACATTTATATTGTACACTGAGTGAACAAAACATGACATAGACTGACTAGGTGAATCCAGGTGAAAGCTATGATCCCTTATTGATGTCACTTGTTAAATCCACTTCAATCAGTGTAGATGAAGGGGATGAGACAGGTTAAAGAAGGATTGTTAAGTCTTGAGACAATTGAGACATGGATTGTGTGTGTGCCATTCAGAGGGTGAATGGGCAAGACAAAATATTTAAGTGCCTTTGAACGGGGTATGGTAGTAGGTGCCAGGTGCACTGGTTCGAGTGAGTCAAGAACTGCAATGCTGCTGGGTTTTTCACACTCAACAGTTTCCCTTGTGTATCAAGAATTGTCCACCACCCAAAGGACATCCAGCCAACTTGACACAATTGTAGGAAGCATTGGGATCAACATGGGCCAGCATCCCTGTGGAATGCTTTTGACACCTTGTAGAGTCCATGCCCCTACAAATTGAGGCTGTTCTGAGGGTAAAAGGGGGTGCAACTGAATATTTTGTAAATCCTGCCTAGTGGCGTTCACTGTTGAGTTCACGCCGCATTATGATTCTTTTTTTGACTATTCAGCTTCAGATAAGAAATGACTGAGGATGTGTTTTTGGTATAACATATTATAAGCCTACTACGCTACAGTATTTTTTGGGTCTCTGTGTCTCCAGATTCACAGACACACAAATATCACCTATGTATATTTTGACATGGCCTATTGATTAACAAGACGCCCTCTACAACCACTGTGATTATTATTTGACCCTGCTGGTCATCTATGAACGTTTGAACATCTTGAAGAACGATCTGACCTTAATGGCCATGTACTCTTATAATTTCCACCCAACACAGCCAGAAGAGGACTGGCCACCCCTCAGAGCCTGGTCTCTCTCTAGGTTTCTTCCTAGGTTCCTGCCTTTCTAGGGAGTTTTTCCTAGCCACTGTGCTTCTACATCTGCATTGCTTGCTGTTTGGGTTTTTAGGCTGGGTTTCTGTATAAGCACTTTGTGACATCTGCTGATGTAAAAAGGGCTTTATAAATACATTTGATTGATTGATTATTTATCTTTTTATTTTGTGCTATAATTTGCCATTTAACTTTAAACATATTATCATTATAATTTGTTTACATTGTTGTGTCTCAACGAGCCACTAGGCTATAAATAGGATTTACACGCAATAGTCAGGTCACTGAGGAAGACGTCAGCTTGACGTCGAAACGTCAGTCACCTGTCCACATCCTGTACAATGGATTAAAGTGAGAAATAAGAAATCAATCTCTGCTTTTTTTTTGAGTGCTCCAACTCCTTTTTACCTCGAATTAGTCCTTTTGGATGTTTTTCTTGGTAAGCCATTCTCGTGATTTTTGTCATTGTTGTTGAGCACCCCTCCTTTTCTTTGTTTAGTGAAGCGCGAAGGTCCATCTGCACTCTATGCTACAGTTTACTGTATGCTATTATATTCTGTTATGTAAAATACGAATGAATCATTATATGATTTTGCCAAACATTGATTCAGCTTCATTCGTACTTTACTAAACCAGCACCATTGTGAGAACAGACAATCTTCTGTTTGTAATAATAATAATAAGTGATGAATAGGACTATTAGGCGATTTAAGTGCCCTCAGAATCATGGTGCTGAAAGGACAGCACCGTAACCAAGTGGTCACATATTGTTCTGAGTTCCACTGTGCAAGAGGGGGTCCGTGGAGTTTTATGAACATCAAGTGGTCTTGGCCATAGTGGAGTTTGGAGTGTGACTGTTTGAGGTTGTGGACAGGTGTCTTTTATACTGATAACAAGTTCAAACAGGTGCCATTAATATAGGTAACGAGTGGAGGACAGAGGAGCCTCTTAAAGAAGAAGTTACAGGTCTGTGAGAGCCAGAAATCTTGCTTGTTTGTAGATGACCAAATACTTATTTTCCACCATAATTTGCAAATAAATTCATTAAAAATCCTACAATGTGATTTTCTGGATTTTTTTTTCTCAATTTGTCTGTCATAGTTGACGTGTACCTATGATGAAAATTACAGGCCTCTCTCATCTTTATAAGTGGGAGAACTTGCACAATTGGTGGCTGACTAAATACTTTTCCCCCCCACTATAGTAAGCATATAAACAGCAACATTCACACTTGACAGATACAAACGCTTACGTGGAATATACAAGATAAATGTAAGTCACAACAACAACAAAAATTAAAGCGCCTTGCTATACAAGATGAACAAAAGTCACACAAATACATTTTCATTAAAAAGCCTACTGATGCCGGTACAAAACTGTTAGTAGCTTTCTTCGTTTTAAGAGGTAAAGACCTGAGTCTGCGCCAAATAATCTGAATTAAAGAATAGGACTAAATTAAATAAATCTTTATTTAAAGTTTGATTTGATTTAGTCCTATTCTTTAACTTGGATTTTTGGTTGAGATGGAGACGTGAATCCAACATATCAATTATTAATTTGTAGACAAACTGTAATTAAAGCCGGACTAAGTCAGTGGCACCGATGGAATTATCCAAGCAGAAGAAACATCTCCTTCAAATGTTGATATTTGGTTGCGTTAACAACCAAACACAATCTGTTAATTGTTAATAGGACAGCGCACAATTGGCCCAGCGCTGTCCGGGTTTGGCCAGGGTATGCCATCATTGTAAATAAGAATTTGTTCTTAACTGACTTGCCTAGTTAAATAAAAAATTAAAATGTTGGATTTTAGACTTATATTCCAAGTACACAATACTTAAAACAATGTTGATTCAACCAGTGGGAAGTGAAGGCCTAATATAAAATCATAATAACTGCCATTATGAAAGTCACATCTTCCCCGCTCTGTCTTTTTTAATGTGACACTTACATTTCAATATCACAAACTAAAAAATATGTTATTAGTAATAATAATGGAACATTGAGTGGCGACTGTCTGATGGTTATGGATGGGTGAGAAAGGGATTAGCAATAGCCTCGTTTACACCTTGCGCTAACATGTGTTTTTCATTATCCAATCAAGATGATCCAATGACTATCTGATCAAGGTCTGTCATGTTTACGCATGCTATTAAAATGTGTCTTATCAGTCCACTGTGTCTGCATTGTGACCAGATTCCCTGGTCCCTCCAAGTATTACAATTATTTGAGAGATATGGCTTCAAAATCATGATTTATATTTGAAGAGTTTATTTCCAAAACGCTATATCCACAAATTTTTCACATTTGTGTTTTTTCATCAGAAATGACTGCTTACTGGTACCTTCATGTATGTGTTCTCAGATGTTTCATTTGTAGATTTTAGATGTGTATGAAAAATATTTTTTTGCAAAACGCTATATATCCATTGTTTAGCTGGAATGGAATATTCGTATCCTGTGTATTTGACTGTGATATGTGTTTGTCTCACCTAGCTATCTTAAGATGAATGCACTTACTTACTGTAAGTTTCTCTGGATAAGAGCTTCTGCTAAATGACTAAAATGTAAAATGTAAATGTTTTACGTACAGATCTCATATCACTGTATTGCCTACAGCATTTTGCAACAACAACACGATTATCTGTCTCTCTGAAATGAAACCGTCAAGTTATATATTTTAAACAAATACTGTCATTGAACAACCCCATGCCATGATTAGACAAAACACACCAATCTCTTTCATAATTTATTTAAACATTAAAAGCTAATTTACCAACATTTCTGAAAATGGATAAATAGCATTTTGGAATGAAACTCTTCATTGCATACTAAGTCAATTGTCAATCATTTTACATTACACTTATCCAGATACAATGCGTGCAGGACTACCCCCAGGAGGTGATCATAAAGATCGGATTAAAATCAGTTCACAATGTGTCTTTTGATTGTCTACACTTAAAAATGTGGGCACAATCAGAATGCAGACAAGATCACGACTCAGGACGCATGTTAGCACCAGGTATAAACGGGACTTCTATGAACAATCCATTTATAAATATCAATAGTTAACGTGAGTGAAGACGTGGGTTTGGCAATCTATTGTGGGGGCAGTATAATTATAATCTGTTAACTAAGTGGGTCTGGGAATGGTAGCCTATATAAAGTCCACTCTGGTGGGAACGAATACAGACGAGCCTGCATTACTGGAGAAGAGACGTGACCTGTAAACGGATGCCTGCATAATTTACAATGGCAAAACGGCAAAAGCGAATGGACGTTCTAAAAGCATTGGCTGTGCTTGAGATGGATGACATGGATTCAGACGCAAGGGAGAAGCTTAATGAGATGTATCAAGAGATCTACGATGCTGTGATCTATGAAAAATGGGAGAATTCTTCCGATTCTGATTCTGACTATGAGTCAACATCTGGGCGCAAGAAAACAGGGTCATACCAGCAATGCTATATTAGAATGTCAATTTGCATAGCATTTTTACTCATCTCAATAATACTGCATACATTACTTTAGATATGCTTCGATGGCTATTATAATTTAGGTAGACAAGCATACTCACAGGGCAAAAACTGGTTGAATCAACATTGATTCCCACGTAATAAAATATAAAAAAAAGAATGCGATGATGGATTAACAAAAAGTCATGAAACTACCTTTTGTGATAATAAAGGACAAAGTGATTTAAAAAAAAATACTGTTATAGTCATTCTTTTATATGCGACATTTAGTCATTAATATTCATTAATTGACCCCAAGGGGCATGAAATGTGATTTAACCAAGTTACACTATGTTGCATAATTTAGTGTGTTTTCAATCATATTTCCACCAAAATATGTATTTTAATAAAACATAATTGTACCATATTCTTGGTTAATACCAGGCTACTTTTTATTGACATATGAACTGCCTGGTTGAGCAAATTTTAACAAAAAATACCAACAGGAATGGTGCAATAGGCCATTCAACCCTCAATCATGCACCCATCTGCCTCTTGCTGGATAAATTAAATATGAATTTGTTTCTTAAAGTGCTTTTGCCTTTACTCACACCAACACCAAACGTAATCCAGCTCTTTCAATTGATAACCATTCACATTAAATTCATTCAAGCCATGTAGGAGCAGTCTCTAATGGTTATTTAGTCAGTGGACTATAGTGGGATTGAATGGATGAATGAGAATCAGCATAGTGAGCCATTGGAGTCGTTTCAACTTTCAACTGCCCTATCAACAACACTCCCCCCTTCTATCTGTCCTCTTCCTCCTCTCTTCTTCCTCTCTTCCCTAACCCTCAGCCTTACCTCCACCACAGGAACCAGAACATAAACACAAATTGTGTACAATTTTGCACTGATTTTCTTCATTTAGCCTCAAAATAAGCATTCCGTTGTCCTCTTAAAGGGGAATTTCACTCTTGGGGAATCTGGGCCTGTTTTCATCATGTCCGATGCATGACACATAATTGCCCAGGAGGAAGGCGGGTCTGGGCCTATCGCACTGAATGATATACCCTATGACGGCCGCGTCACGGTTAGCCCTTGTGGCTGGGACCGTGGATTGTCCCGGGCTTGTGACTGTCTAGATCCCTGCTGTTTTTTGTCATTTCCATCTTACCTGCAACCTGCCCTGTCTGGAACTGCGAGGAGTAACAGCGTAGCCAACGTTGCTACGTGTCACGATCGTCGTAGGGAATAGACCAAGGCGCAGCATGATGAACGAACATGTTTAATCTTTATTATCTTTAGTGATAATAGACAACAAATACAAAACAAGAAACGACTCGTGAAGTCCACGGTAACAATGACCAACACGGAACAAGAACCCACAAACACAAAGGGAAAACAGACAGTTTAAATATGGCTCCCAATCAGAGACAACCAACGACAGCTGACACTCGTTGCCTCTGATTGGGAGTCACTCTGGCCAACATAGAAATAAACACAACAGAAAGAACACACCCTGGCTCAACATATAGAGTCCCAGAGCCAGGGTGTGACAGTACCCCCCCCTAAAGGCGCGGACTGCGACCGCGCCTCAACTTGAACAAAACAGGGGAGGGCTGGGTGGGCATTCCTCCTCGGCGGCGGTTCTGGCTCCGGCCTTGCCCACCACCCTCCAATAAACCCCCCATAGCGCCCCTGGTCCAGTCTGGCCCCGCTGGCTGGAGCGGAACTGGACGCAGCAGGAACAGTTAGCTTCAGCTCCATCGTGGAGCAGTTGACCGGTACCTTACCAGGCACCGGTGACCCAGGCACGGGTTGTGCTGGACTGATGACGCGCACCCCTGGCTTGGTGCGTGGAGGAGGAACGGGCCTTACCAGGCTGACGACGCGCACCCCTGGCTTGGTGCGTGGAGGAGGGACGGGCCTTACCAGGCTGACGACTCGCACCCCTGGCTTGGTGCGTGGAGGAGGGACGGGCCTTACCAGGCTGACGACTCGCACCCCTGGCTTGGTGCGAGTGGCAGGAACAGGCCGGGCCGGGCTAGCGACGCGCACCGTAGACTTGGTGCGAGTGGCAGGAACAGGCCGGGCCGGGCTGGCGACGCGCACCGTATACTTGGTGCGAGTGGCAGGAACAGGCCGGGCCGGGCTGGCGACGCGCACCGTATACTTGGTGCGAGTGGCAGGAACAGGCCGGGCCGGGCTGGCGACGCGCACCGTATACTTGGTGCGAGTGGCAGGAACAGGCCGGGCCGGGCTGGCGACGCGCACCGTATACTTGGTGCGTGGAGCAGGGACAGGCCGGGCTGGGCTGTCGATGCACACCGTAGGCTTGGTGCGTGGAGCAGGGACAGGCCGGGCTGGCGACGCACACCGTAGGCTTGGTGCGTGGAGCAGGGACTGGCCGGACTGGGCTGGCGACGCACACCGTAGGCTTGGTGCGTGGTGCAGGGACAGGCCGGACAGGGCTGGCGACGCACACCGTAGGCTTGGTGCGTGGAGCAGGGACTGGCCGGACTGGGCTGGCGACGCACACCGTAGGCTTGGTGCGTGGAGCAGGGACAGGCCGAACCGGGCTGTGGAGACGGATAGGAGCCCTGGAGTGAAGAGCGGCCACAACCCGTCCTGGCTGAATGCCTACCCTCACACACTCTGTGTGAGGTATCCGCACAGGACGTACAGGGCGGTGTATCCGTAACCTGGTGGCCTCCAGAATCCACCCCTTTTTTGCCTCCGTCAGCCCCGTCGTCCATGCCGTGTGCCCCCCCCTAAACATTTTCTGGGGTTGCCTCTCGACCGCCTGACGACGACCCTGATCACGCCGTTGCTCCTCTCTACGGCGCGCCTCCACCGTCTCTTCTCCCGGCGCTTCCTCCCATGTCCAGCCCAAGAGCTGCCCCTGGACACGCTGCTTGGTCGTTGCATGGTGGGTTTTTCTGTCACGATCGTCATAGGGAACAGACCAAGGCGCAGCGTGATGAACGAACATACTTTAATTAGTTAAAGTGTAAGCACAATACAAAAACAAGAAACGACTCGTGAAGTCCACGGTATCAATGACCGAACACGGAACAAAAACCCACAAACACAAAGGGAAAACATACAGTTTAAATATGGCTCCCAATCAGAGACAACCAGCCAACAGCTGACACTCGTTGCCTCTGATTGGGAGTCACTCAGGCAAACATAGAAATGAACACAACAGAATTACCAACATAGAAATACACACATAAAATGAACACACCCTGGCTCAACATAATGAGTCCCAGAGCCAGGGTGTGACACTACGATGACCAAGACCAAAGCCGGTGGGAGAAAATAGAAAATAGCTTCAAGTTTTGTGTCCAAATACTGGTGGAGTAAACTAATAAAATAATAGATGATTTGACCAGAGAGGTCCAGGACATGAAGAACAGTTTGGTCTTAGAGAAACTGAAAATGGACCACAGGAAGATTGAGATGGAAGATTGGAAAAATCACCACCGGCCCAGGTGACAGTGGTCAAGTTCGTGAGGTTCAAGGACAAGGTAGCTGTTCTGGAAAGAGCCAAGAACTTGAGAGGAACGTACATCTTCCTAAACTAGGACTATCCTGAAGCTGTGCGCCAGAAGATAAAATAACTTATCCCATCCATGAAAGCTGCCAGAGCACGTCGGGACATTGCTTACATCCGCTATGACAGGCTCATTGTTCCTCCCTCCCAAAAGCCTGGAAGGGATGAGAGAGCCAAGCCTATGGGTTAGTAGCTTCAACCCCGCAGCACACACACACACCCACCAACTGATTAATGGACTGCTGAATGTTTTAGTTTATTTTTCCTCTTGCTTGGTTTGTTATTTTCCATATTATGCCTATCTCTGAGAAGCTACCCAGGAATGGGCTGGAAATAGCCCATATTAATATGTAGTGTATTCGGAAAGTATTCAGACCTCGTCACTTTTTCCAAATGTTGTTACGTTACAGCCTTTTTCTAAAATTTATTAAATTGTTTTTTTCCCTCATCAATCTACACACAACACCCTGAAATATCACATATCATATCACATTTACATAAGTATTCAGACACTTTACTCAGTACTTTGTTGAAGCACCTTTGGGAGTGATTACAGCCTTGCGTCTTCTTGGTTATGACGCTACAAGCATGGCCCACCTGTATTTGGGGAATTTCTCCCATTCTTCTCTGCAGATCCTCTCAAGCTCTGTCAGGTTGAATGGGGAGCGTCGCTGCACAGCCATTTTCAGGTCTCTCCAGTGATGTTAGATCGGGTTCAAGTCTGGGCTCTGGCAGGGCCACTCAAGGACCTTCAGAGACTTGTCCCGAAGCCACTCCTGCGTTGTTTTAGCTGTATGCTTAGGGTAGTGGTCCTGTTGAAAGGTGAACCTTTGCCCCAGTCTGAGCTCTTGAGCGCTCTGGAGCAGGTTTTCATCAAGGGTCTCTCTATACTTTGCTCTGTTCATCTTTCCCTCGATCCTGACTAGTTTCCCAGTCCCTGCCACTGAAAAACATCCCCACAGCATGATGCTGCCACCACCATGCTTCACCGTAGGGATGGTGCCTGGTTTCCTCCAGACATGACGCTTGGCATTCAGGCCAAAGAGTTCAATCTTGGTTTCATCAGACCAGAGAATCTTGTTTCTCATGGTCTGAGAGTCCTTTAGGTGACTTTTGGCAAACTCCAAGCGGGCTGTCATGTGCCTTTTATTGAGGAGTGGCTTTCATCTGGCCACTCTACCATAAAGGCCTGATTGGTGCAGTGCTGCAGAGATGGTTGTCCTTCTGGAAGGTTCTCCTATCTCCACAGAGGAACTCTGGAGCTCTGTTAGAGTGACCATCAGGTTCTTGGTCACCTCCCTGACCAAGGCCCATCTCCCCCGATTGCTCAGTTTGGCCGGGCAGGCCAGGTCTAGGAAGAGTCTTGGTGGATCCAAACTTCTTCCATTTAAGAATGATGGAGACCATCTTGTTCTTGGGTACCTTCAATGCTGCAGAATTTTTTTTGGTACCCTTCCCTAGATCTGTGCCTCGACACAATCCTGTCTCTGGGCTAAACAGACAATTCCTTCGACCTCATGGCTTGGTTTTTGCGCTGACATGCACTGTCAACTGTGGGACCTTATATAGACAGGTGTGTGCCTTTCCAAATCATGTCTAATCAATTGAATTGACCACAGGTGGACTCCAATCAAGTTGTAGAAACATCTCAAGGATAATTAATGGAAACAGGATGCACCTGAGCTCAATTGCAAAGGATCTGTATACTTATGTAAATAAGGTATTTCCATTTTTTATTTGTAATAATTTAGCAATTGTTTCTTAAAACCTGTTTTCACTTTGTCTTTATGGGGTATTGTGTGTAGATTGATGAGGGGAATAAAAAAAATATAAATGAATATTTTCAGAATGCACTGTATATATGTATATGTTTGACCATCAAAAGGTTTTGGGCTGAATAGCCCCAGTAACCCAGGCCTAATGACGCCACTGCCATCAATGCAGTCTCACACTCAATTCATGTAATAACATGCAAGAAGTTTGCAGCATATTTTTTGCCTTTTTGTTCATTTGAGGACACCTGACTGGCTTTGAAATCTGCTGCTATACTTTTTGCATGTTATTGTGCGAATTGAGTGTGAGACCATTGAAATCACAGACCCAGTTAATAGTGCAAATAGATATTTTACAGCTCTGCTGTTTATCAATGGTCCTTTTCAGGATATGTCATTGTTATAACCTAAATGCTCTGTATGAAAGAGCTGTGAACTTAACTCTGATGTCTCATGTCTACCACAACTGTTCCTTTTGTGTTTAAGCAGCACAGCACTTAATGCAGCCATTGTTGTTTGAAATGTGCGCACGTGTACAGTACATTGGGAGAGGGCGTGGCATGCAAATGGTCGGACCAAGAGGTTGAACTCAGACTGCAGTCAAACAATGGAGCTGAATGTCATTAAAGATGAAGAGGAGTAGAAGATTGGGGATTTAGTTAATCAAGCTAAGTACAGGTGTCATCCAGAGGGTTCACTATTCTCTTTTCTGATTAAAGCATAGACTACCACCTGCTGACTTTTAATATATTCAGAGTTAATACTGTACCACCCCCCCCAAAAAAAAATACATGAATAAAAACACATGACTGACTGATTGTATGCTAATTGAAGTATTTATTTCCCAAAAATATATATGATGCTGCAAACTTCAAGAGGTATGAGTGTTTGTGTGTGTGGGTGCCTGAGTGGGGGTCAATTCTAATTCCAATTCTCCTCAATGCCTCCAAATGAGAAGAAATGGACCCCAACCCATGCCCACGAGGGGAAAAGAGGCATGTGCTCACACAGATATGTCCTGTTTTAAATATATATATTTTTATTGCTGTTGTTTCTCTGTAATACTACTAGCCATCTAGACATTTTATGAAGTTAGCTTTAGCTTGCCCAGATAGGTTCCCAATAATAACTAGCTACCAAGATTCCATTTCAGACTATCAATTAAGTTAGAGTAGCTAGCTTGTCTAACACCTTGTCTAACAACATCCGATAACATTGAGGAGTTTACCACATCAGTCACTGGCTTCATTAAGTTATTTGACAATGTCGTCCCCACAGTAACCGTACATACATATTCCAACCAGAAGCCATGAATTACAGGCACTGAGCTAAAGGCTAGAGCTGCCACTTTCAAGGAGTAGGACACTAATCCGGACTCTTATAAGAAATCCCGCTACAACCTCCGACAGTCAAAACAAGGCTAGAGCTGCCACTTTCAAGGAGAAGGACACTAATCCGGACTCTTATAAGAAATCCTGCTACAACCTCCGACAGTCAAAGCGTCAATATAGGACTAAGATCGAATCCTACTACGCCGGCTCTGACGCTCGTCAGATGTGCCAGGTCTTGCAAATTATCACGGATTACAAAGGGAAACCCAGTTGTGAGCTCCACAGTGACGCGGGCTTACCAGACGAGTTAAATGCCTTCTATGCTTGCTTCGAGGCAAGCAACACTGAATCTTGCATGAGATCACCAGCTGTTCCAGACGACTGTATGATCTCGCTCTCCATAGCAGATGTGAGTAAGACCTTTAAACAGATTAACATTCACAAGGATGTGGGGCCAGCTGGATTACCAGGTGCGTACTCAAAGCATGCGGTGACCAGCTGGCAAGTGTCTTCACTGACATTTTCAACCTATCCCTGACCCAGTCTGTAATACCTACAGTGCCTTCAGAAAGTATTCCCACCCCTTGACTTTTCCACATTTTGTTGTGTTACAGCCTAAATCTAAACTGGATAAAAAATTTATTTTGTGTAACTCGACTACGCACAATACCCCATAATGTCAAAGTGGAATTATGTTTTTATAAATGTTTACAAATTAATACAAATGAAAACCTGAAATGTCTTGAGTCAGTAAGTAAGTATTCAACGTATTGTTATGGCAAGTCTAAATAAGTTCAGGAGTAAAAATTTGCTCAATAAGTCATAATAAGTTGCATGGATTTACCGTTTGTGCAATAATAGTTTAACATGATTTTGTTTTTTTCTCATCTATGTACCCCACACATACAATTATCTGTAAGGTCCCTCATTCGAGCAGTGAATTTCAAACACAGATTCAACCGCAAAGACCAGGGAGGTTTTCCAATGCCTCGCAAAGAAGGGCACCTATTAAACCTTTTTTGATATACTAAGCGGACCGTTATTAGCATGTTTTAACCACTCCTATGTAAATGGTAGATTATCTGACACTCAAGAAGAAGGTCTGATCTCATTATTATTGAAACAGGATACAAGTGGAAAATATAAAGATCCAGTCCATTTACAAAATTGGAGGCCCCTTACACTTCAGTGTTGTGATGCAAAAATCCTAGCAAAATGTATAGCGCATAGAATTAAAAAGGTATTGTCGGATATTAATCATTCTAATCAGACAGGTTTTTTACATGGAAGATACATTGGAGATAATATAAGGCAAGTATTGGAAACAATAGAACACTATGGAAAATATGGGAAACCAGGCCTGCTATTCATAGCAGACTTCGAAAAGGCATTTGATAAAGTTCGACTGGGGTTTATATATAAATGCCTGGAGCATTTCAATTTTGGAGAATCTCTTATAAAATGGGTCAAAATCATGTATAGTAACCCTAGGTGTAAAATAGTAAATAATGGCTATTTCTCAGAAAGTTTTACTGTCAAGAGGAGTGAAACAAGGATGTCCACTATCGGCATATCTATTTATTGTGGCCATCGAGATGTTAGCTATTAAAATCAGATCTAATAATAATATCAGAGGATTAGAAATACAGGGCTTAAAAAAATGGTGTCATTGTACGCTGATGATTCATGTTTTCTTTTAAATCCACAACTAGAATCCCTCCACAGCCTCATAGAGGATCTAGATACATTTTCTAACCTCTCTGGATTACAACCAAATTATGACAAATGTACTATATTACGTATTGGATCACTAAAAAATACAATTTTTACATTACCATGTAGTTTACCAATAAAATGGTCTGATGGTGATGTGGATATACTCGGAATACATATCCCAAAGGAAATAAATTATCTCACTTCAATACATTTTAATAGAAAGTTAGCAAAAATAGATAAGATCTTACTACCATGGAAAGGAAAATACCTGTCAATTTGTGGAAAAATCACCCTGATTAACTCTTTAGTATTATCCCAGTTTACCTATTTGCTTATGGTCTTGCCTACGCCTAGCGAACAGTTTTTGAAATTATATGAGAAAAAAATATTCAATTTTATTTGGAACGGCAAGCCAGACAAAATTAAAAGAGCATATTTATATAATGAATATGAATTCGGAGGACAGAAATTATTAAATATTAAAGCATTAGACCTATCACTAAAAGCTTCAGTCATACAAAAGTTATACTTAAATCCGAACTGGTTCTCAAGCAAATTAGTAAGATTGTCTCACCCAATGTTCAAGAAAGGCCTTTTTCCCTTTATTCAGATTACAACCTCTCACTTTCAGTTATTTGAAAAGGAAATAATCTCCCAAATGTCACTATTTCTAAAACAAGCCATAGAAAGTTGGTTGCAATTTCAATTTAATCCTCCAGAAACGACAGAACAAATAATGCAACAAATATTGTGGTTAAATTCAAATATACTAATTGACAAAAAACCTTAATTTTTTGACAGAATGTTTAAAAAAGGTATAATCTTCGTAAATGATATCATCGGTAGGACTGGTGGAGTTATGTCGCACATGCAGCTAACAAAAACATATGGAAATGTCTGCTCTACCCAAAATTACAACCAAATAATTGCAGCCTTACCGCAAAAGTGGAAGAGGAAAGTGGAAGGGGGAGAAAGTAAGGAACTTGTCTGTCGGCCTTGCATTAAAGAACATAATTGGTTAAGGAAAACTGTGATAAATAAAAAAGTATATCAGTTTCACTTAAGGACCAAAGGATTGACAGCCGTCCCATATAGATTGCAAAATAGTTGGGAAGAGATCTTTGACATACCGATCCCATGGCATAGTGTTTATGAACTGACACGCAAAACGACACCGGATTCAAAAATTAGAATCTTTCAATTTAAATTATTATATAAAATTCTTGCTACCAATAGAATGTTATTTATATGGGGGATACAATCTTCCCAGCTCTGCAGGTTTTGCTGTGAAGAGACAGAATCATTAGATCATTTGTTTTGGTTCTGTCCATTTGTAGCTTGTTTTTGGACACAGGTCCAGGAATGGCTAAAGGATTGCAATATTTACCTGGAACTAACCTTGCAGATAGCATTACTGGGTGATCTGAAAAGTCATAGTCAATCAATCAATAATATAATAATACTTTTAGCAAAAATGTTTATTTTTAATTCACAATCTGTAGAAGCAATGAGAATAGAAAGGTTCAGAATTTTTGTAAAACATCACAGTACGGTCGAAATATATATGGCAAATAGAAATCCTATATGGATGGTGTTAAGAGATAGATGGGAGGTATTGAATAGAGTTGAAGGATGGGACTAATAACAAATAACAACAAATAATAACAAAGATAGCTAATAATGTAAGCATACTGTGTCCATAATAAGTATATAGGTTGTATGTTGGGAGCTTTTGGGAAG
The DNA here is from genome assembly GCF_964263955.1 of Coregonus lavaretus. NCBI lineage: Eukaryota > Metazoa > Chordata > Actinopteri > Salmoniformes > Salmonidae > Coregonus > Coregonus lavaretus. The sequence goes on from NC_140027.1 coordinate 8,933,044, forward strand.
GAGCACAGTTAGAAAGATATGGCATATAGAAGCAAACCGGATGGACACCATGAAAATGATCGGAGAGGTTGAGAGTAGAAGAAGTTCAGGAGCAAACAAAACAAAAAAAACAAAATATATATATATATATATATATATATAATAGAATTATTGTAAAATTAACTCTGTCCATAAGGTGTAGATAGTAAGTATAGACCGGAAGTAGAGGCCTGGGCATTGTTGTTCACTAATTTACTCCAAGTAGGGAAAGGATGTTGGGGTTGAAAAGTAATAAAGGGGAGTATATATGTAAAAAATAAAAAAACATGGGGGATTGGAAGTGATGCAGACAATTACATTGATAGAAGATACAATCTATCTGCAATATTAAGCTGATCCATTCCCCCCCCCCCCCAAAAATTAAATAAAAATAAAAATAAAAAAAGGTTAAAATAAAGATTTAAAAAAATAAAAAATAAAAAAGAGAGACCTAAGACAACCACATAAATAATAATTGGTCATTTAGCAGACGCTCTTATCCAGAGCGACTTACAGGAGCAATTAGGGTTAAGTGCCTTGCTCAAGGGCACATCGACAGATTTTTCACCTAGTGGGCTCGGGGATTAGAACCAGCGACCTTTCGGTTACTGGCACAACGCTCTTAACCACTAAGCTACCTGCCGCCCACATAACATGGCAGCAACACATGACAACACAGCATGGTAGCAACACAACATGGCAGCAGCACAACATGGTAGCAGCACAAAACATGGTAAAAAAAAACATTATTGGGCACAGACAACAGCATAAAGGGCAAGAAGTAGATGGGTTAAAAAAAAGCAGACATTGAACATCCCTATGAGCATGGTGAAGTTATTAATTACACATTGGATGGTGTCTCAATACACCCAGTCACGACAGAGACACAGGGTATCCTTCCTAACTCTGTTGCCGGAGAGGAAGGAAACCGCTCAGGGATTTCACCATGAGGCCAATGGTTACAGAGTTCAATGGCTATAATAGGAGAAAACAAAGTTAATCCACAATACTAACCTAAATGACACAGTGAAAAGAAGGAAGCCTGTGCGGAATAATAATATTCAAAAACATGCATCCTGTTTGCAATAAGGCACTAAAGTAAAACTGCAAAAAATTGGAATCCAGTTCAGCACATCACTTAGTACCATTGTTAATATTTTCAAGCATGGTGATGGCTGCATCATGTTATGGGTATGCTTGTCATCAATAAGACTATGGAGTTTTTAGGATAAAAATAAACGTAATAGAGCTAAGCACAGGCAAAATCCTAGAGGAAAACCTGGTTCAGTCGTCTTTCCAACAGACACTGGGAGACAAATTCACCTTTCAGCAGGACAATAACCTAAAACACAAGGACAAATTTACACTGGAGTTGCTTACCAAGAAGACACTGAATGTTGCTTAGTGGCCTAGTTACAGTTTTGACTTAAATTGGCTTGAAAATCTAGGGCAATAATTGAAAATGGCTGTCTAGCAATGATCAACAACCAACGTGACAGAGCTTGAAGCATTTTTTATAAGAATAATCTGCAAATATTGTACAATCCAGGTGTGCAAAGCTCTTAGAGACTAATCCAGAAAGACGCACAGCTGTAATCACTGCCAAAGGTGTGATATTGACTCAGGAGTGTGAATACTTATGTAAATGAGATATTTCTGTATTTCGTTTTCAATAAATTAGAAACATTTTCTAAAAAACATGTTTTCACTTTGTCATTATGGGGTATTGTGTGTAGATGGGTGAGAAACAAGTATTTAATCCATTTTGAATTCAGGCTAACACAACAAAATGTGGAATAAGTCAAGGGGTATGAATACATTCTGAAGGCACTGTACATGTTTCAAGCAGACCACCATAGTCCCTGTGCCCAAGAATGCCAAGGTAACCTGTCTAAATGACTATCGCCCCGTAGCACTCAAATCTGTAGCCATGAAATGAAATGCTTTGAAAGGCTGGTCATGGCATCAACACCATTATCCCAGACACCCTGGACCCACTTCAATTCGCATACCGCCCCAACAGATCCACTAATGACGCAATCTCTATTGCATTCCACACTGCCTTCTCTCACCTGGGCAAGAGGAACACCTATGTGAGAATGCTGTTCATTGACTATAGCTCAGTGTTCAACACCATAGTGCCAGCCAAGCTCATCACTAAACTAAGGACCCTGGGACTGAACACCTCCCTCTGCAACTGGATCCTGCACTTCCTGACGGGCCGCCCCCAGATGGTGAGGGTAGGCAACAACACATCCCCAACGCTGACCCTCAACACGGGAGCGTGCTTAGTCCCCTCCTGTACTCCCTGTTCACTCACGACTGCGTGGCCGCGCATAACTGCAACACCATCATAAAGTTTGCTGCCGACAAGACGGTGGTTGGCCTGATCCCTGACGACAATGAGACAGCCTACAGGGAGGAAGTCAGTGACCTGGCAGTGTGGTGCCAGGACAACAACCTCTCTCCCTTAATGTCAGCAAGACAAAGGAGCTGATCGTGGACTACAGGAAATGGAGGGCCGAGCACTCCTCCATCCACATCGACAGGGCTGTAGCGGAGCGGGTTGAGAGCTTCAAGTTCCTCATGTACACATCACTAAGGAATTATCATGGTCCACACACACCAACACAGTTGTGAAGAAGGCACGGCAACGCCTCTTACCCCTCAGGAGGCTGAAAAGATTTGGCATGGGCCCACAGATCCTCAAAATGTTCTACAGCTGCACCATTGAGAGCATCTTGACTGGCTGCATCACCACTTGGTATGGCAACTGCTTGGCATCCGACAGCAAGGTGCTACAGAGGGTAGTGCGTACGGCCAAGTTCCCTGCCGTTCAGGATCTCTAGACAAGGCGGGTCAGAGAAAGGCCCTAAAAATTGTCAAAGACTCTAGCCACTCAAGTCATAGACTGTTCTCTCTGTTACCGCACGGCAAGCTGTACCGATGCACCAAGTCTGGAACCAACAAGACCCTGAACAGCTTTTACCCCCAAGCCAAAAGACTGCTAAATAGTTAGTTAAATAGTTAACCAACTAGCTACCCGGACTATCTGCTTTGAACCTTTTTGCAACTCTTTTGACTCATTACATACGCTGCTGCTACTGTTTATTATCTATCCTGTTGCCTAAACACTTTATCCCTTCCTTTATGTACATATCTACCTCAATTACCTCATACACCTGCATATCGACTCGGTACTGGTACCCTGTGTATTTAGCCACGTTATTGTTGTGTATTTATTCCTTGTGTTATTATTTTCTATAATGTCTCTATCCTTCTCTCTGCATTGTTGGGAAGGGCCTGTAAGTAACCACCTGTTAGTCTACACCTGTTGTTTAGGAAGCATGTGACAAATAAAATGTGATTTTGATTTGATTTGATTAATTATCTTAGCTGGCATGCCTGCTGGCAAGGTTGGTAGACTTTAGAAAAGCAAGCAATAACAAAATGTATGAATAAGACTCACATTCCTTTCAATCTTTTACCCAGATTAATAATGATTATGGCTTTAGGTTGCAGGAAAAGCTGTTTCAGGTGTTTACGTTTCTGTGTGGAGGTCAATGAGAGAGTGTCGAGTTTGGTCAACAAAAAATGTAATTGCTAATTTGCTATGTGAGGCTTATTTAATCGTTTCGTAATGTTTAGGTTGTTACAAATGTGGTTATGCACGTGGTATTTCATCAATTTTGAAAAAACAACTTTATATCGGCGTTCACATGCATATCTGCCCTCTCATTGGCTAGAATGGTCCCATCTGATCTCGCCTCCTCTCGCCTGCCTTCCATCCTTGAAGACATGTATTTCCATTATTAGAGTGATCACTCAACCGTCTTATCAATATAATAGATCATCTTTTATATCTGTGACTACGCTCCATCCTCGTTCTGGCTGTGTGGGCTACTGGCTGCTCTCCTCTGCCCCCTGCTGCCAGACACGTTATTTGACGTACCAGTGGGCCTCTTCCTCTGTTGCTGCTGCTTCAGTTTGGGCCTCTTGGACTGGCTCAATCCCTGATCGAGACTATCCCTCAGCAGCTTCCAGGAAAGGAACGAGGACACAACACTGGCCTCCACCTGCTGCACAGCACTATGGGACAGGTCTGGACATTGTAAGCCTTCTCAGATGAGCCTGGACAAGCAACTGTCCTCAGGATCATCCTGATTGCAAAGGGGATTTTGGGGTAGGCACACAGGATGGACTCCCAGAGGACTCATGGCCTTGCTCCTGTTAGAAAACGATTGTCTAGCAATGATCAACAACCAATTTGACGGAGCTTGAATAATTTTGAAAATAATAATGGGCAAATGTTGCACAATCCAGGTGTGGAAAGCTCTTAGAGACTTATCCAGAAAGACTCACAGCTGTAATCGCTGCCAAAGGCGCTTCTACAAAATATTGAATCAGGGGTGTGAATACTTATGTAAATGAGATATTTCTGTATTTCTTTAATACATTTGCTAAAATGTCTAAAAACATGTTTTCACATGTTTTCACTTTGTCATTATGGGGTATTGTGTGTAGATGGTTGAGAAAAAAATATATTTAATACCTTTTGAATTCAGGCTGTAACACAACAACATGTAGAATAAGTCAAGGGGTATAAATACTTTCTGAAAGCACTGTAAATGCTTAGAAATAGCAAAATACTCATGTTTTATCAGCCTATGTACATTGTTTAGCCTATATACAGTTTAATATTGCTTATGCATAAAGGTAGCCTATTCTAAAGTGTTAAATCATTTATAAAAACACCACCCAACAAAACAGCTCTTCTAGTGGTAGGATACTGTAACCTTAGCCTATGTGGAGTACGGCTGACATGCAGGCATGTATTGGTAAATGGATAAGTAAAGAGAGGAAGAAGAGTGGAAGAAGAGGGCGGGGAGGGGAGGAGGGGGTGTTGATAGGACAGTTGAAAGGTGAAAACGACCCCACTTGCTCGCTATGCTGATTACCATTCATTCATTCATCCATTCAATCCCACTAAATGCTACTATAGAATCATTGGGGACGATTTAATCTGTAACTACGTGGCTTGAATGAATTTAATGTGAATGCTTATCGACTAATAAGAGAGCTAGATTCTGTTTGGTGTTCATATATGAGTGAAGCCTCCCGAGTGGCGCAGTGGTCTAAGGCACTGCATCACAGTGCTAGCTGTGCCACTAGAGATCCTGGTTCGAATCCAGGCTCTGTCGTAGCCGGCCGTGACCGGGAGACCCATGGGACGGCGCACAATTGGCCAAGCGTCGTCCAGGGTAGGGGAGGGAATGGCCGGCAGGGATGTAGCTCAGTTGGTAGAGCATGGCGTTTGCAACGTCAGGGTTGTGTGTTCGATTCCCACGAACCCACAAAAAAAAAACTGTAAGTTGCTCTGGATAAGAGCGTCTGCTAAATGACAACAAAAAAAAAGGCCATGCTCAATTGGTAGAGCATGGCGCTTGTAACGCCACCCATATGTAAAAATATATGCACACATGACTGTAAATCGCTTTGGATAAAAGCGTCTGCTAAATATTATATTAAACGATTTCATTTATCATTTATCCAGCAAATCTAGAAGAGACATGGGTGCATGACTAGACTTCATTGACTAACCCCGCGCAAGTTAGTGTCCAGTGAGTATTTTCTCCACCTTCCCCAACTCCTTTATCAAATATTTATTATAGTGGAATTGTCAATAATTTGGCATAGGCCTAGGGTACATAAACTCAACAGTTAAAACAAATGATTCACGTCTGTAGAAAACAACATGGATTGTGTGCAAAAACACCTATTATGAGACTATTTATTTTGGTTTGATTTTAATAAAATATCACAAAGGCCTAAACCCATGGAATTATAATTATTAGTATGCATATTTCAAATTCTATGCAAACCTCAAGTGAAAGCTGGATAAGAGGAGGCTATCTTTGGAAATGTACTCAAAAATACGCAAATACCATTCAAACCACGGACTACACTTAAAACTGGAGCTTTTATCGGAAAACGTCCACTCAAATGCAAAATATAAGATTTTTCCAAACTTCTCAACAAGGATTAGTTGGGCAGCGTGAGTAGTTCTCTTTATTTAGCTTAATTAACAGGTTTACTGTCGTGGGGTGATCCTATAAATCAATACCATCTCTTCTCAGCTCTCAATACCATCTAAATACCATCTGATGTTTCAACTTTATCCTTCCGCTCCCATCCTGACTGACTCACTTACTGATTGTTTTATTGTTTGTTTTTGTTCAAATTACTTGTATGTGCTGTGTGCTGCAATTCATCTTTTATCTGCCAAGTACGGTCTACATGTAATAACATTAATAGGCCGATAAAACATAATAATAAATGTGAATAAAAAAGTGCACTGATAGGCCATGGCCTGTATAGGAAAGCCATTTAAGTATTCTCAGAGTCTTTCAACATGTCTGTGTAGTTAGAAATATTGTAAGTTCAACTAGCTGTGAACTCTTTTCAGGTATCCATATAGGATTCTTCTGAGAGACAACACCTTTTGGGGGATCGGGTGCCTAGGTTACCATAGGACACAACTCAGAGGAGAACCCCAGTCTACAACAGTGGCCTGTCTTTGGTAGCAACGGCCCAGCCAAGGCTCCATCTCTTGGCGCCAAAGTCAAAGCCACTGACATGCGCAAGGCCATGAGTCCTCTGAGAGTCCATCCTGTGTGCCAACACCAAAACCCCCTTTGCAATAAGGATGATCCTGAGGACGGTTGTCTGGCGGTAGTGGTTTATTATTATTATTAGTTTCAAGTGTAGCCCGTGGTTTGAATGGCATTTGCTCTGATTTTTTATTTCATTCTTGTTGAGTACATTTCCAAAGATAGCACACCCCTTATCCAGCTGTCACTTGAGGTTTGCATAGAATTTGAAATATGTATACTAATCATTATAATTCCATGGGTTTAGAAAATACGCACGGGAGACCCACTTGCACCGGGTTAGTCGATCAAGTCTAATCATGCACCCATGTCTCTTCTAGATATGCTGGATAAATATGAAATGAAATCATTTCTTAAAGTGCTTTTGCCGTTACTCATATACCAACAGAAAATGGTATCTAGCGATCTTATCAGTTGATAAGCATTCACATTAAATTCATTCAAGCCACGTAGTTAGAGATTCAATTGTCTCCAATGATTCTATAATGGCCTTTAGTGGGATTGAATGAATGAGGCGGCAGGTAGCTTAGTGGTTAAGAGCGTTGTGCCAGTAACCGAAAGGTCGCTGGTTCTAATCCCCAAGCCGACTAAGTTAAAAATCTGTCGATGTGCCCTTGAGCAAGGCACTTAACCCTAATTGCTCCTGTAAGTCGCTCTGGATAAGAGCGTCTGCTAAATGACTAAAATGTAAAAAAAAAAAAAATGTAATGAATGGGAATCAGCATAGTGAGCAATTGGAGTCGTTTTCACCTTTCAACTGTCCTATCAACACCCCCTCCCTCTCCTCCCTCTCCTCCCCGCCCTCTCCTCTCCCTCCCTCCCCGCCCTCCCTCCCTCCCTCCCTCCCTCGACTCCAATTCTTCCCACAGTTATGTCAAGTTGGCTGGATGTCCTTTGGATGATGGAGCATTCTTGATACACACATGAAACTGTTGAGCGTGAAAAACCAAGCACTGTTGCAGTTCTTTACACAAACCAGTGTGCCTGGCACCTACTACCATACCCTGTTCAAAGGCACTTAAATATCTTGTCTTGCCCATTCACCCTCTGAATGGCACACATACACAATACATGTTTCAATTATCTCAAGACTTAAAAATCCTCCTTTAACCTGTCTCCTCCCTTCATCTACACAAGTGGTCACCAAACTTTTCTGAGTAAAGATCACTTTTGCAGTCAAAAAGCAAGCCAAGATCTACCACTCAGATAAAAATGTAAACTAACCTAATAAAAAGTTCTATAGGAATGAGGTTTGTGCAGTAGGCAGGCCGAATAGGCCTACATTATCACAGCATATTGGCTATATGCCTGGCCTGCCAATATTGAGGCTATTGGTGATTTCAAAACAGCTACAGAGTAAAAAGGCTGTGATGGGAGAACACTGAGGACAGATCAACAACATTGTATTTCGCTACACCAGCAATAACTTCTGCTAAATATGTGTATGTGACCAATACAATTTGGTTTGATTTTTAGTGACTCCACAATAATGACCTAAATGACAGAGTGAAAAGAAGAATACAAATATACAGAATAACATGTATACAGTACCTTGCAAAAGTATTCATCCCCCTTGGCGTTTTTCCTATATTGTTGTATTTCATGTAATGGACATACACAAAATATTTCAAATTGGTGAAGTGAAATGAAAAAAATAATAATAAGAAATTCTATAAAATAAATAACGGAAAAGTGGTGCATGCATATGTACAGTGGGGGGAAAAAGTATTTAGTCAGCCACCAATTGTGCAAGTTCTCCCACTTAAAAAGATGAGAGAGGCCTGTAATTTTCATCATAGGTACACGTCAACTATGACAGACAAATTGAGGGAAAAAAATCCAGAAAATCACATTCAGCTGTCTAAGGACACCAGAAACAAAATTGTAGACCTGCACCAGGCTGGGAAGACTGAATCTGCAATAGGTAAGCAGCTTGGTTTGAAGAAATCAACTGTGGGAGCAATTATTAGGAAATGGAAGACATACAAGACCACTGATAATCTCCCTCGATCTGGGGCTCCACGCAAGATCTCACCCTGTGGGGTCAAAATGAACACAAGAACGGTGAGCAAAAATCCCAGAACCACACGGGGGGACCTAGTGAATGACCTGCAGAGAGCTGGGACCAAAGTAACAAAGCCTACCATCAGTAACACACTACGCCGCCAGGGACTCAAATCCTGCAGTGCCAGACGTGTCCTCCTGCTTAAGCCAGTACATGTCCAGGCCCGTCTGAAGTTTGCTAGAGTGCATTTGGATGATCCAGAAGAGGATTGGGAGAATGTCATATGGTCAGATGAAACCAAAATAGAACTTTTTGGTAAAAACTCAACTCGTCGTGTTTGGAGGACAAAGAATGCTGAGTTGCATCGAAAGAACACCATACCTACTGTGAAGCATGGGGGTGGAAACATCATGCTTTGGGGCTGTTTTTCTGCAAAGGGACCAGGACGACTGATCCGTGTAAAGGAAAGAATGAATGGGGCCATGTATTGTGAAATTTTGAGTGAAAACCTCCTTCCATCAGCAAGGGCATTGAAGATGAAACGTGGCTGGGTCTTTCAGCATGACAATGATCCCAAACACACCGCCCGGGCAATGAAGGAGTGGCCTAGCCAGTCTCCAGATCTCAACCCCATAGAAAATCTTTGGAGGGAGTTGAAAGTCCGTGTTGCCCAGCGACAGCCCCAAAACGTCACTGCTCTAGAGGAGATCTGCATGGAGGAATGGGCCAAAATACCAGCAACAGTGTGTGAAAACCTTGTGAAGACTTACAGAAAACGTTTGACCTGTGTCATTGCCAACAAAGGGTATATAACAAAGTATTGAGAAACTTTTGTTATTGACCAAATACTTATTTTCCACCATAATTTGCAAATAAATTCATTAAAAATCCTACAATGTGATTTTCTGGATTTCTTTTTCTCATTTTGTCTGTCATAGTTGACGTGTACCTATGATGAAAATTACAGGCCTCTCTCATCTTTTTAAGTGGGAGAACTTGCACAATTGGTGGCTGACTAAATACTTTTTTCCCCCACTGTATTCACCCCCTTTGCTATGAAGCCCCTAAATAAGATCTGGTGCAATCAATTACCTTCAGAAGTCACATAATTAGTTAAATAAAGTCCACCTGGCAACACCACTAAGCAAGGGGCACCACCAAGCAAGCGGCACCATGAAGACCAAGGAGCTCTCCAAACAGGTCAGGGACAAAGTTGTGGATAATAATAAGCAAACACGTTTGATGTTATCCTCCCGAGTGGCGCAGTGGTCTAAGGCACTGCATTGCAGCGCTAGCTGTGCCACTAGAGATCCTGGTTCGAATCCACAATTGGCCCAGTGTCGTCCAGGGTAGGGGAGGGAATGGCCGGCAGGGATGTAGCTCAGTTGGTAGAGCATGGTGTTTGTAACGCCAGGGTTGTGGGTTTTGCAACGCCAGGGTTGTGGGTTCGATTCCTATGGGGGGCCAGTATGAAAAAATAAATAGTAAATAATGTATGTACTCACTAACTGTAAGTCGCTCTGGATAAGACTGTCTGCTAAATGACTAAAATGTAAAAAATATGTTCGCCAAAAGCCATGTGGGAGACTCCCCAAACATATGGAAGAAGGTACTCTGGTCAGATGAGACTAAAATTGAGCTTTTTGGCCATCAAGGAAAACGCTATGTCTGGCTCAAACCCAACACCTTTCATCACCCCGAGAACACCATCCCCATGCTGTGGGGATGTTTTTCATCGCATGGCCTGGGAAAATGGTCAAAATTGAAGGATGGATGGATGGCGCTAAATACAGGGAAATTCTTGAGGGAAACCTGTTTCAGTCTTCCAGAGATTTGAGAGTGGGATGGAGGTTCACCTTCCAGCAGGACAATGACCCTAAGCATACTGCTAAAGCAACACTCGAGTGGTTTAAGGGGAAACATTTAAATGTCTTGGAATGGCCTAGTCAAAGCCCAGACCTCAATCCAATTGAGAATCTGTGGTATGACTTAAAGATTTCTGTACACCAGCGGAACCCATCCAACATGAAGGAACTGGAGCAGTTTTGCCTTGAAGAATGGGCAAAAATCCCAGTGGCTAGATGTGCCAAGCTTATTGAGACATACCCTAAGAGACTTGCAGCTGTAAGTAGCACCGTGTAGCTCAGTTGGTAGAGCATGGCGCTTGCAATAGATTTTAGATATTTAGCAGACGCTCTTATCCAGAGCGACTTACAGGAGCAATTAGGGTTAAGTGCCTTGCTCAAGGGCACATCGGCAGATTTTTCACCTAGTCGGCTCAGGATTAGAACCAGCGACCTTTCAGTTATTGGCACAACGCTCTTAACCACTAAGCCACCTGCCGCCCACCTGCAATGCCAGGGTTGTGGGTTCATTACCCACGGGGGGCCAGTATAAACAAAACAAAACAAAAAATTTATGTAAGTCGCTCTGGATAAGAGCGTCTGCTAAATGACTTAAATGTAATTGCTGCAAAAGGTGGCTCTACAGAGTATTACAGTTTTGACCTAAATCTGCTTCAAAATCTATGGCAAGTCTTGAAAATTGCTGTCTAGCCATGATCCTTGACAGAGCTTGAAGAATTTAGAAAAGAATAATGGGCAAATATTGCTGAATACTTATCTAATCAAGGTGTATTAGTGTTTTATTTTTCGTTCATCTTTTTAAAAATATATATCATTTTTCTGCCACTTTGACATTACAGAGAATTTAGTGTAGATTGTTGACCAAAAAAAAGACAATTTTAATGCCACTTTGTAACACATTAAAATGTGAAGAAATCCAAGGGGGGTGTAGACATTCTATAGGCACTGTAAATGCCAGCTGAAAGTACCAGTGGCCTGGCTCTGGCCCCATGTGAGAGCAGGTCCACCGGAGCCATGGCCCAGTGAGACACGGGTAGTGGCCACGTAGATTGAAACAGAAAAGTATGTTGTGTAAAGGCAAAGGGTGGCTATTTGAAGAATCTCAAATATAAAATATATTCTGATTTGTTTAACACTTTTTTGGTTACTACATGATTCCATATGTGTTATGTCATAGTTTTATAGTCTTCACTATTATTCTACAATGTAAAAAATAAAGAAGAACCCTTGAATGAGTAGGTGTGTCCAAACTTTTGACTGGTGGTGTACATTTTTTAAAATGTTTTAGTCATTTTAGCAGACACTCTTATCCAGAGCTACTTACAGTTAGTGAGTGCATACATGTTTCATACTGGCCCCCGTGGGAATCGAACCCACAACCCTGGCGTTGCAAGCGCCATGCTCTACCAGGGAGGCCTACATACACACATCAAATAGGCTACATCACATGTATAAGACCCATATTAAGGGTTACCTCAGTAGTTGGATGAGTGAAAATGTCCCTCCTGCTCCTTGACTGAATTCATTCTAAATGTATAGTCTCCAGGTGTGCATTGGCCCGTCTGTTTCTCTGTTTTTGTTTCACAGTGTTCATTGTTGAAAATGTTGCTTCACATGAATAAGTGCTGACAAAAAATGATGTCACCTTTTGCACACACTGCTTCAGAAGTGGATACCCTGTGTCTGACACAAGGCTCCAGAAATGGGTAACACCTGATCTTAGTTCACCTTGCAATGTGTCATTTGCCTGCTGCTCCACTATCTCACTCTCTATTCCAGCACCGTCAGGAAAGAGGGCTGTGATGACTGTGGTCAGAGATTACACTGGCACATGGAAGGGGTTCTCAATGAAGTTCAAAAACTTACTCCATGATACTCCATGATACGCCATGATATCCTGAAATATTGACTACAACTTCAACTCTTCCAACACACGCACAAATGCATCATAGCTAAAATGTTGCAGTATGTCTGGGTTGGATGTGGTGACTGCTCTGAGTTTTGGTAAATGAACAAACTGTCTGTGAGGTATGAACACCGTGGTGGTTTTAATTTGAAATGCTGTAATCACAGGCTGCATTTTGCCCGGAGTTTTAGCTTTCCCTTGGAGCTGGAGATTCACCTCACCGTCTTCAGGTGGCCGAGGTGATGTCAGTTAAAAAAGCCAGCTTTAATATCCACTGTGGATCATCCAGCTCTGGCTCCTCTCTCCCCTTGCTTGCAACAAATTCACGTTGTTCTCCAGCTCTTCCTACTCATTTTCATTGTCAATAGATTTATGTTTTTATTTTATTTTTTACAATAAATCGATCCATGTCGACCAGACTGCAAAATTACCTAGTAGCAAACTGATATGTGTCGCTGAGCTGTTGCGTTCTATTTCGGCAAACGTTCTATTTTGGCCTTTCTGTTCAACAGCTGCGCTATACTGCCATCTATCTGCCGTCCAGGGAACAATAGATATATTCAATAAAGTGATTCAGGCCTGCATTGAACAAATTTAATTGAAATTGTTTCATTGTTATGTATTATGAATGGAAAATAGGAAAATCAGCCGCAAATTAAGGGCTCGGCCTGCTGGCCGCGCAATGAGTACCACTGATTTAGGCTATACATGTTTTTAGAAGGCACACAGAGAAAATCATGTAAAATCAATTTTTCAAAATGTGCTCTTAAAAAAACTATCACAGTTAAATTGCAGTATAAAGACACACTGCAATTTGCAACCACCAGTGGGCATGTTATATAAATGTAAATCCTGTTCTTCTTCATAAATAGAAGGCTGAATGTCAATCAATTTGTTTTACAGTCCTTTTACAGATGTTTTATTGAGCCAGTCTTAACATTTAGTGTAGTTGACTTGTTTAGCTCCCTCACATGGGCAAGTCAGAATACCCATAGAGAGAGTCATGTAGGTCAGTGGTAAGATTATAGGGAGAAAGCAAAAGGCTCTCCAAGACATTTACAAAGAGTGCACACATATAAGAGGGGTAAAGAAATCATTTTGAATCTCACACATCCACTGAACAGCCAATATGCAGTACTGCCATCAGGTTTTTACCTCTTAAAACCCAGAAAGCTACTAGTCAAATCAATTGGAAACACCAAGACTCTTCCTAGAGCTGGCCGCCAGGCCAAACTGAGCAACCGGGAGAGAAGGGGCCTTGGTCAGGGAGGTGACCAAGAACCTGATGGTCACTCTGACAGAGCTCTAGAGTTCCTCTGTGGAGATGGGAGAATCGTCCAGAAGGACCATCTCTGCAGCACTCCACCAATCAGGCCTTTATGGTAGAGTGGCCAGATGGAAGCCACTCCTCAGTAAAAGGCACATGACAGCCCGCTTGGAGTTTGCCAAAAGGCACCTAAAGACTCTCAGACCATGAGAAACAAGATTATCTGGTCTGATGAAACCAAGATTGAACTCTTTGGCATGAATGCCAAGCGTCACGTCTGGAGGAAACATGGCACCATCCTGAGGGTGAAGCATGGTGGTGGCAGCATCATGCTGTGGGGATGTTTTTCAGCGGCAGGGACTGGGAGACTAGTCAGGATTGAGGGAAAGATGAACATAGCAAAGTAGAGAGAGATCCTTGATGAAAACCTGCTTCAGAACGACCAGGACCTCAGACTGGGGCGAAGGTTCACCTTCCAACAGGACAACGACCCTGAGCACACAGCCAAGACAACGCAGGAGTGGCTTCGGGACAAGTCTCTGAATGTCCTTGAGTGGCCGAGCCAGAGCCCGGACTTGAACCAGATCGAACATCTGTGGAGAGACCTGAAAATGGCTGTGCAGCAACACTCCCCATCCAACCTGACAGAGCTTGAGAGGATCTGCAGAGAAGAACGGGAGAAACTCCCCAAATACAGGTGTGCCAGGCTCGTAGCGTCATACCCAAGAAGACTCGAGGCTGTAATCGCTGCCAAAGGTGCTTCAACAAAGCACTGAGTAAAGGGTCCGAATACTTATGTAAATGTGATATATAACCTGTTTTTGCTTTGTCATTATGGGGTATTGTGTGTCAATTGATGAGGGGGAAATACTATTTAATACATTTTAGAATAAGGCTGTAATGTAACAAAATGTGGAAAAAGTCAAAAGGTCTGAATAGTTTCCAAATGCACTGTATGTATATATAGTGACTAGGCAACGGGATAGATAATAATCAGTAAGAGCAGCGTATGTGATGAGTCAAAAGAGTTAGTGCAAAAAGGGTCAATGCAGATATTCCGGGTAGCTATTGGTTGACTATTTAACTAACTATTTAGTTGAATAGTTAGTTAAAGCTATTTATAGTTTGGTTGTAGAAGCTGTTGTGGTACTGTTGGCTCCAGACTTGGTGCATCGGTACCGCTTGCTCTGCGGTAGCAGAGAGAACAGTCTATGACTTGGGTGGCTGGAGTCTTAGAAAAATTGTCTTCCTCTGACACCATGGCCATTTCCATACAGGATTTACCCCAGTGTTTTACACAACATACTTTTCTGTTTCCATCTACGTGGCCACTACCCGTGTACCTGCTCTCACATGGGGCCAGAGCCAGGCCACTGGTACTTTCAGCTGGCATTTACAGTGCCTATAGAATGTATATTTGTGTTCTTCTTTTCACTCTGTCATTTAGGTCAGTATTGTGGAGTCACTTCAATGTTGTTGATCTGTCCATTGTTGTCCACAAATGTCCATTGTTGATCTGACCATTGAACTCAATAGCTGTTTTAAAATCACCAATAGCCTCATGATGACATTCCTAAGCAGTTTCCTTCCTGTCCTGTAGCTCTGTTCAGAAGGAGGACTGCATATTTGATGTGTCAGGGTGGTTTAATACATCATCCACAGCATAATTAATCTATCTTTACAAAAGTATGTGGACACCCCTTCAAATTAGTGGATTTGGCTAAAATATATGATGCTGGTAACCTCAAGAGGTACGTGTGTTTTTGTGTGTGTGAAGGCACACAAACTTGTTTCTAAGAGTATGTTTTCCTTTACTTATACCAACTAAACAGAATCTAGTTCCCTTGTCAATTGATAACCATTCAAATTCCATCCATTCAAGCCATGTATGGGCAGCTGAAATCATCTCCAATGGCTCTTTAATGCACTATAGTGGGATTGAATGAAGGAATGAATGGGAATCAGCCTACTGAGTTGTTATCACTGCCCCATCACCTCCCCTTCTCATCTGCCCTCTTCTTCCTCTCTTCCCAAACCCCCTGCCTTATCTCCACCACAGGAACCATCACATCAACACTGATTGTTCTGGTATGGACATGCTAATGCCCGCATATGGCTTACGTCTGGGATATACACTCCCCTACATATTTATTTGGGCAGTGAAGCTAAAACGTTTAATTTGGCTCTATACTCTAGCATTTTGGATTTGATATCAAATGTTTTTTACATAAGGCTACATGAATGCAATTTAGAAATGAATGCAATTCATGTATCTAGTCCCCCTATTTGATTGTGTCTAGTAGGCTACTAGGACACATTTACTAAGTTTATTACATTTTGACAAAAGTTTAGTATTTAGTTCCATATACCTGAGTGAGAAAGTTACAGATGCACAAAGATCATGAACCCAAGACATGCTAACCTCTCACCATTACCAATAACAGCATTTTGGTGGGTGTAACTTTCTCACCATTATTCATGATTCACTCATGATTATCCGAAAATCATGGAAGCATCCACATTAATGTACAAGTGTTCAGAAACATATTAACTCTGAATGTAGTAAAACTCAGCAGGTGGTAGTCTATGGTTTAATTAGAAAGGAGAACGTTGAACCCTCTGGATGAAACCTGTATTTGCCATAACTTGCTTATTAACTAAGTTACATTTCAGCAGACGCTCTTATCCAGAGCAACTTACAGTTAAGTGAGTGCATACATATTTGTTTCATACTGGCCCCCTGTGGAAAACGAACCCACAACCCTGGCGTGGCAAACACCATGCTCTACCATTTGAGCTACACAGTTGTTCTCCTCCTCTTTATATTTAAACAGGTCCTCCAGCTATTTTTGAAATGTTACTGTTGAAACACAATATCCCAAGTATAAATACAGTAAATTGAGCACACTAAAGTGTAAAAAAACTACATTTTTAGCAAAATAGTGTTTTTTAGACACAACTTCAATGGAGTAGGCCACATGTGTCAAACTCATTCCACGGAGGGACAAGTTCCTGCAGGTTTTTTTCACTCGCTCCTCTCTTATACTTGACTGATAAATTAAGGTCACAAATTAGTAACTCCCCACACCTGGTTGTCTAGGGCTTAATTGAAAGGAAAGACACCATGCCCTCCATTGAATGAGTAGGGCATTCAAGGAGTTGGTCCCCGTGTAGCTCAGTTGGTAGAGCATGGTGCTAGCAACGCCAGGGTTGTGGGTTTGTTTCCCACGGGGGCCCAGTATGAAAATGTATGCACTAACTGTAAGTCGCTCTGGATAAGAGCATCTGTTTGTCACGATCGTCGTAAGCAACGGACCAAGGCGTAGCGTGATAAGCGTACATTATTTTAATGAGTACACACGAACAAAACGATACGTGAAGTCCTAGGGTTAAACACAAACCTTACGGATCAAGATCCCACAATACAAAAGTGCCAACAGGCTGCCTAAGTATGGTTCCCAATCAGAGACAACGAGAATCAGCTGCCTCTGATTGGGAACCACCCTGGCCAACATAGAAATACAACGATCTAGAACAGAAACCTAGAAAACTAAACATAGAAACGAACACCCTGGCTCAACCTTAAAGAGTCCCCAGAGCCAGGGCGTGACACTGTTAAATTACTAAAAATGTCTGATGGGAATCCTGTGATGTAATCGGCCTCCCTCCTAGCTTGAGGAGCAATACAGAACAAAAGAGCAAATCCTTCTCCCTGCCACACACACACATACCTGGACCATCTATTGAGATGTACATGTTGTTAAGTAAACCAGGTGTTAAATGAGGTGAAAAGGAGCCTAGAAAGTCACTTGACATTCAGCTCCATTGTTTGACTGAGTTCAACCTCTTTGTCCTCCCCTGTGCATGCCACACCCTCGTAGTGTACATGTGAACAGATTTCAAACAATGGCTGCATTATGTTCTGAGGTGCTTTAACATAAAAGGAACAGTTGTGGTAGACTTGAGCCATCAGAGTTAAGTTCACAGCTCTTTCATAATGAGCATTTAGGTGATAATGTTGTACCCTGAAAAGGACCATTGATAAACAGCAGAGCTTTAAAACATCTACATGTATTGCAAAATCAACTGGGTCAGTGATTTCAATGCAGTCTCACACTCAATTTGCGCAATAACATGCAAATGTCTTGCGGCAGAGTTCAAAGCCAGTTAGGTGTCCTCAAATGCACAAAAAGGGACAAAATCTACTTTTTGCATGTTATTGCACGAATTGAGTGTGAGACTGCGTTAATGGGTAACAGGGCTGATGATGTGTTATGCGCCATGTGCTTAGTTTTCCACTGCAAAACACCAGAGCAGAACCAGTTCACCTGCCTTTACAATATGATTTGACCAGATATTCAATGTTTTTTTCAACAACAACAAAAAAGTTTTACCATATTAAAAAGAGAGTTCAGCTCACGTCACAGGGTGACCTTAAACCTGATGGACAAATGTAAATTCCTCATTAATCACATTAACCCCTTTCTCAACCAGCTGCAGAACATGTTTGGCAGTGGATTTAGAAGTGGATATGAAAAAAGTATTCACTTGAACTTGATTGGTCAACTCCCCCAGCACTCCTGCATTAATTTACACAAGAGGCACCCTGCCCTTACGGGCGGTATACATCATTGGAAATGATTCATTTGATTTGATGCAATTTTTTCTGCAAATTGAAAATATGTTTATCTGTTTAGCTTTTTGGTCTCTGGATATCTGTTTAGCTTTTTGGTCTCTGGATATAGCAATAATCGTAGGCATAATACAAACTCCATAGGCCTATATCCTGTGGGATGGCACATGCTTTCTCTTTCAAAATTCAATGTTGTGACAGGTCTACCATAAACCCATGTTATCAATTTAAATACAGTAGAAGAGGGCTCCAGACGAACTTTTCCCGTGCCACCAAAATGTTGTCATGGCTCCACAAAATAGAAAAATGGGGAATAATATTATAAAGTCTTTCACAGTGCTATTGAGATGGCATGATTCAATAAATACGTTTCAGATAGGCCTACATTTAATCTAACATGTCCACGCATGAATTATGATAAATACATGCAACACTTAAGCCAGTGATTGGCATACATTTTGAGTCGACAATTAGGCATTGTTGCTATAATTGTACAGTCAAAATAAGGCTCCAGAATTGCAGCTTTATTTTGCGCAGTAGAGATGAATTTGTTTCCATATTTTTTTGTGTACAAATATCTATAGGCTAATTTATTTGGGGCTAATTCACCATTTGAGGAAGAGGAAACTCAAAACCCATTAGCTAGATCGCTAAATATAATTTCCTGCTAGTTAGTCATGTAATTTATTAATCTAAAAGTACATTTTATGTTTTAAAATACTTTGCAGCATAGGATGTTGCCTCTATACAGCCATATGCAACCACTTCGAATGGCAATTACGCGCTTCCCGCGCTATGTAGCCTATATCTCAAAGACACTTCGGTTCAAACAGTGCTAAAACATTCAGTATTGAGAGTTGGGAAATAAATGTCATACCTACAGAAAGATGAGACTAATGGTAGTAGTATTATGCAGGCTAGGGCTGATCCTGCATGTCCATTACGCACGCCAAATCTACATGTCTCCAGTGAGGCTGACTAATCTACCAGCTCAAGTTTGTTGTCTTAGGCTAGTGCTTATTTTAATAATTATGTACATTGTTTTATTTGACAGCATTATTTGAAAGTATTTGATAGTTAGTTTGAGTTTGGGAAAACAGGGCAATGGGTAATGAGATATGGCGTTTAAGATTTTACGCACGGGCCCGCCAGCAGCACAGTTATTCTCAAATAGTTCAGAGAACGTTAAGAAACGACGTTCTTCTCTGAGAATTTCAGTACTTCAGCATAACGTTTTCTGCAGGTTCCCTCATGGTTCTATTTAAAGTAATGTTCTCATAACATTAAGAAAACTTTCCATAAAAACCACAAGAAAACATTAGTAACCTTCAAAGAACATTCTAAGAATGTTATTTTTAAACATATACATTCAGTTCTCAGCTTCAACAAAACTATTGCTATCCTCCATCATGTTAGGTGTGTTCAGGTGTGTTAGCCACGCCCACCAATTGGCCAAACCGGATCTTATTGATTATGCGTATCATTTAAAATGGGTTGTTTGAATAGAAAAAAAATGGCATGCTAGCTCCATCGATAGAGAACAGAAGCTCATTGGTTTGAATCTTATTTTGTGAATATGGTTAACTTAGATAAGAGTGTTTTGCCCCAACCCCCCAGAAATATATCATTTTTGTTCAAGTTGGGGGCCCCAGAGGCCGTGAGCCCCTGATATGTGGTAAGCCACACATCAGGGAATAAGGCTGACATTCAGGCACATAGTGGTAAATGGAGAGTGAAACCCTAATGCAATAAACTCTTATCTAAGTCAACCATATTCACAAAATAAAAGGTGTGTTTTCTATCTTTTGCTCATTTGGTTCTATAACCCACACTAAAGCCATGTTTTGGGCGCAATGGTTCCTGAGGTGGAGGTAAGGCTGGGGTTTAGGGAAGAAGAGAGCTGAAAGACTCCAATGGCTCAACATTCATTCATTCAATCCCACTATAGTTCACAAGCCATTGGAGACTATTTTACCTGCACCTATGTGGCTTGAATGAATTTACATTTTAGTCATTTAGCAGATGCTCTTATCCAGAGTGACTTACAGTTAGTGAGTGCATACATTTTCATACTGGCCCCTCGTGGGAAACGAACCCACAACCCTGGCATTGCAAGCGCCATGCTCTACCAACTGAGCTACCATGTGAATGGTTATCAATTGAAATAGAGCTGGATTCCGTTTGGTTTTTGTGAGTAAAGGCAAAAGCACTTTAAGAAACAAATTCATATTAAATGTATCCAGTATATCTAGAAAAAAGGCAGATTGGTGCATGATTAGCCTTCATTGAGGGATGATTATTGCACCATTCCCGTTAGTATAGACCTTATGAAGAGTAGCAATATGTAAATAAATAGTTGAAATGTAAAAAGGCAAAACATTTGCTCAACCAGGCGGTTGATATGTTATTAAAAAGTAGGCTACTGTGAACTAAAAATAGGGTACAATTATGTTTGAATGGTTGACAACACACTAAATTATGCAACATAAATTGGTTAAACCATGTCATGCCCCTTGGAGTCAATTAATGTATATTCCGAATAAAATAATGCCTATAACAGTAATAAAACAAAAGGTAGTCTGAACAGGTGTGCAATATGGTAGAACAATCTGGATCGTTTGCAATTCAAGGAAATACTTTTTGGGGACATTGCACTATGAACCACGTGAAAATGCATTAATTTCTATTTAATTGAACGTTGATGTTTGAACACTCAAAATTAGCATAATTTGTTATAATTTGACATCTGTTCTCATTTAACTATGCTTGCCTACTTATAATAACCATTGAAGCATATCTAAAGTAATGTATGCAATATTATTGAGAGTAAAAATGCTATGCAAATGTAAATTCTAATATAGCATTGCTGGTATGACTCTCTTTTCTTGTGAGGCTGAGACTCATATTCAGAATCGGAATCGAAAGAATCGAAAGAATTTCCCCGTTTATCATACATCACAGCATCATAGATCTCTCATATCCTCAAGCTTCTCCCTTGTGTCTGAATCCATGTCATCCAACTCAAGCACAGACAATGTTTTATAAAGTCCATTTGCTTTTCCTGTTTTGCCAATGTAAATTACACACGCTTCCATTTACAGGTCACCGCTCTTCTTCATTAATGCAGACTCATCTGTTTTCGTTCCCACCAGAGTGAACTTTATATACCATTCCCAGACCCACTTCAGTTTAGAGGTTATAATTATACTGACCCAGCAATTGATTGCCAAGCCCACGTCTTCATTCAAATGTATTATTCATATTTATGAATGGATTGTTCATAGAAGTTTATACCTGCATGGTGTTAAAATGCATCCTGATGTGATCTTGTCCACATTCTGATTTCAGACAGGTGTAGACAATCAAAAGACACATTTGTGAATTGATTGTCATCAGATCTTTCCGATCACCTCCAGAGGTAGTCAGGCACACATTGTATCTGGATATCTGGAAGTGTAAACAGATCCGGATGGTGAAGCCATTTAAATCATCATTATAGCGCACAGTAAAATGATTGACAATGGCACCATTGACTCAAGGCATCAATCACTGTCTAAGCATGAAATATAAATCATTATTTTGAAACAATATCTCTCATATAATTATAATACTTGGAGGGACCAGGAAATCTGTTCACAATGAGGACACAGTGGATGACAGACACATTTTGATACCAATTGAAAGACCATCTTTGGCATAATGAAATCCATGTGTTAGCGCAAGTCAGGAGGCCTAGCGGTTAAGAGGTAGGGCTAGTAATTGAAAGGTTGCTGGTTCAAATCCCAGAGCTGACTAGGTGCCCTTGAGCAAGGCACTTCATCTTAGTCGCTCTGGATAAGAGTGTCTGCTAAACTAAAATGTCAATGTAATCCCTTTCATAGCCATCAGACAGTGGCCAGTAACACTCAATGGGTAATTATCAGGTGTGGGGAGGAAATAAATTGCATGTGCTCTATTGCTCTGAATTTGTTCTCAATAGATAATTGGTAATATTGGAAGAAAAAGTACAACAAATTAACATCAGTCACTGGCTTCATACACAAAAAAATGTATGCACGCATGACTGTATGTTGCTTTGGATAAAAGCGTCTGCTAAATGGCATATTATTATTATTATTATTAATAAGTGCATCGATGACGTTGTCCCCACAGTGACCGTATGTACATACCCCAACCAGAAGCCATGGATTACAAGCAACATCCGCACTGAGCTAAAGGGTAGAGCTGCCGCTTTCAAGGAGCGGGACTCTAACCTGAACGCTTATAATAAATCCCACTATGCCCTCAGACGAACCATCAAACAGGCAAAGAGTCAATACAGGACTAAGATTGAATCGTACTACACCGGCTCCGACGCTCGTCGGATGTGGCAGGGCTTACAAACTATTACAGACTACAAAGGAAAGCACAGCCGCGAGCTGCCCAGTGACACAAGCCTACCAGAAGAGCTAAATCACTTCTATGCTCGCTTCGAGGCTAGCAACACTGATGCATGCATGGGAGCATCAGCTCTTCCGGATGACTATGTGATCACGCTATCCATAGCCGATGTAAAACTTTTAAGCAGGTCAACATTCACAAGGCCGCAGGGCCAGACGGATTACCAGGACGTGTACTCCGAGCATGCGCTGACCAACTGGCAAGTGTCTTCACTGACATTTTCAACACGTCCCTGACTGAGTCTGTAATACCAACATGTTTCAAGCAGACCACCATAGTCCCTGTGCTTAAGAACACACACTAAGATAACCTGCCTAAATGACTACCGACCCATAGTACTCACGTCTGTCGCCATGAGTGCTTTGAAAGGCTGGTCATGGCTCACATCAACACCATTAACCAAGAAACCCTAGACCCACTCTAATTTGCATACCGCCCCAACAGATCCACAGATGATGCAGATATTGCACTCCACACTGCCCTTTCCCACCTGGACAAGAGGAACACCTACGTGAGAATGCTATTCATTGACTACAGCTCAGCGTTCAACACCATAGTGCCCTCAAAGCTCATCACTAATCTAAGGAAATTGGGACTAAACACCTCCCTCTGCAACTGGATCCTGGACTTCCTGAAGGGCCGCCCCCAGGTGGTAAGGGTAGGTAACAACACATCTGCCATGCTGATCCTCAACCATGGGGCCCCTCAGGGGAGCGTGCTCAGTCCACTCCTGTACTCCCTGTTCACCCATGACTGCATGGCCAGGCATGACTCCAACACCATCATTAAGTTTGCCGATGACACAACAGTGGTAGGCCTGATCACCGACAACGATGAGAAAGCCTATAGGGAGGAGGTCAGAGACCTGGCCGTGTGGTGCCAGGATAACAACCTCTCCCTCAACGTGATCAAGACAAAGGAGATGATTGTGGACCACAGGGAAAAAAAGAGGACTGAGCACGCGCCCATTCTCATCAACGGGGCTGTAGTGAAACAGGTTGAGAACTTCAAGTTCCTTGGTGTCCACATCACCAACAAACTATCATGGTCCATGAGACAATAAAAGGGCACTAAAATGTGCAGTTTTGTCACAACACAATGCCACCGATGTATCAAGTTGTGCTGGGGACAATTTATTTATTTATTTATTTAACCTTTATTTAACCAGGAAAAGCCCACTGAGACCCAGACTCTCTTTTTCAAGGGAGACCTGACCAAGAAGGCAGCAACAACCAATACAATAAAAGGCCACTCTAAAATGTGCAGTTTTGTCACACAACACAATGCCACAGATGTCTCTAGTTTTGAGGGAGCGTGCAATTGGCTTGCTGACTGCAGGAATGTCCACCAGAGCTGATGTCAGAGAATTAATGTTTATTTCTGTACCATAAGCTGCCTCCAACATTGTTTTAGAGAATTTGGCAGTACATCCAACTGGCTTCCTCAGATGGTGAATTAGCCCAAAAATAATTAGATATTTGTACACAAAAAATATGTAAACAAATTAATCTCTATTGCGCAAAATAAAGCTGCAATTCTGGAGCTATATTTTGACTGTAAAATTATAGAAACAATGCCTAATTGTCGACCCAATTGTCACGGTTTCGGCCGAGGCTGCCTCTCTTCCTTGCTCGGGCAGGCTTCGGCGTTCGTCGTCTCCGGAATACTAGCTGCCACCGTTGCATGTTTCTATGTTCGTTTACTTTTGTCTGATTGTTTTATCACCTGTTATCGTTTAGTGTAATTAGTGTCCTATAAGTTCTCGTTGTGTTTGTCTAGTATTGTGTGTGATTGTTTTACTGTCGTGCCGGTAGGCTGTATTTCCACTGTTTGCTCGGTTGAGCATTTTCTCCATGTTGTTTGGAGTGTTTTGGCGCACCTGTTTGTGCGCCCGTTGTTTTCGCCTACGTGCGGAGTTTTGCCTCAGGGCATTTATTCGTGATTGTTTTGTTGTGCTCTACTAAAGTCTTTTGGACTAACGTTCTGCGTCCTGCGCCTGATTCCACCACCACACCCACCTACATCTACCTTGACACCAATATGTATGCAAATCACTGGTTTAAGTGTTGCACATCAATATAAATGTATCATCATTCCTGCTTGGACATGTTAGATTAGTATGAAAAATGTATGCACTCACTAACTCAACGCCAGGGTTGTGGGTTCGTTTCCCACGGGGGTCAGTATGAAAAATGTATGTACTCACTCACTGTAAGTCCCTCTGGATAAGAGCGTCTGCTAAATGACTAAAATGTAAAAAAATCTAAAATGTAAAATTAAACATAGGCCTATCTGAAACGTATTTATTAAATCAAACATTTACATTTACATTTTAGTCATTTAGCAGACGCTCTAATCCAGAGCGATTTACAGTTAGTGAGTGCATACATTTTTCATACTGGCCCCCCGTGGGAAACGAACCCACAACCCTGGCGTTGCAAGCGCCATGCTCTACCAACTGAGCACTGTGAATGACTTTATAACATTATTCCCTATTTTTCTACTTAAGCAATAAGGCCCGTGGGGGTGTGGTATATGGCCAATATACCACCGCTAAGGGCTGTTCTTATGGAAGATGCAATGGAGTGCTTGGATACAGGGCAGGGTGCTGCTATTGTAAATGAATGCAGAAGTGCTGGGGGAGTTGACCAATCAAGTTCAAGGGAGAAAAACAAATCATATCCACTTTTAAAGCCACTGTCAAAACATGTTCTGCAGCTGGTTGAGACATTTACATTTGTCCATCAGGGTTATGGTCAACCCTGTGACATGAGCTGAACTCTCGTTTTAATATGGTAAAACTATTATAAAAAAATAAATAAAAAAATATCGAAAGAAACATTGAACATATTGTAAAAGCAGGTGAACTGGTTCTGCTCTGGTGTTTTGCAGTGGAAAACTAAGCACATGGCGCATAACACATCATCAGCCCTGTTACCCATTAACGCAGTCTCACACTCAATTCGTGCAATAACATGCAAAAGGTAGATTTTGTCCCTTTTTGTGCATTTGTATCATATCAAAATCCTAACCTCCCCTGTTATTGGTAATGGTGAGAGGTTAGCATGTCTTGGGGGCATGATCTTTGTGCATCTGTAACTTTCTCACTCAGGAATATGGAACTAAATTGCATTCATTTCTAAATTGCATTCATGTAGCCTCATATTTAAAAAAAGATCTCAAATCCAAAATGCTAGAGTATAGAGCCAAATTAAACGTTTTAGCTTCACTGCCCAAATAAATATGTAGGGGAGTGTATATCCCAGACTTAAGCCATGTGCTGGTCATTAGCATGTTCAAACCAGAACAATCAGTGTTGATGTGATGGTTCCTGTGGTGGAGATAAGGCTGGGGGTTAGGGAAGAGAGGAAGAAGAGAGGAAGAAGAGGGCAGATGAGAAGGGGAGGTGATGGGGCAGTGATAACAACTCAGTAGGCTGATTCCCATTCATTCCTTCATCCAATCCATTAAAGAGCCATTGGAGATGATTTCAGCTGCCCACACATGGCTTGAATGGATGGAATTTGAATGGTTATCAATTGACAAGGGAACTAGATTCTGTTTAGTTGATATAAGTAAAGGAAAACACACTCTTAGAAACAAGTTTGTGTGCCTTCACACACACAAAAACACACGTACCTCTTGAGGTTTGCAGCATCATATACTTTTGGGGAAAATAAATACTTTAATTAGCATACAATCAGTCAGTCGTGTTCTTTTATTCATCTTTATATTTGAGTTGCATATGTAAATGTCTGTCATGAGAGACTCAGTTGAAGCACTGTACATCAAACTGGCTAGGCCCTGATAGTAAATGGGGAGGGGGGGGGGGGTTATTTGCCATAACTTGCTTATTAACTAAATCCCCATGTTCTCCTCCTCTTCTTTATCTTTAAAGAGGTCCTCCTATCACGTCTCAGGAGAAGACCCAGGTGCAGACAGTTCGAAGTAACAAAAGTTTATTACAAAAACAGGGGGCAGGCAAACGACAGGTCTAGGGCAGGCAGTGGTCAGTAATCCAGAGCAGAGTCTGAAAGGTACAGAACGGCAGGCAAGGTCAGGGCAGGCAGAGGTCAGTAATCCAGGGCAGTGTCACAAGGTACAGAACGGCAGGCAGGCTCAGGGTCAGGGCAGGCAGAATGGTCAAAACTGGGAAAACTAGAAAACAGGGACTAGAGAAAAACCTAGGAGTAGAGGAAAAAAGATGGTATGCTTGACGAGACCAGACGAACTGGCAACAGACAAACAGAGAACACAGGTATAAATACACAGGGGATAATGGGAAAGATGGGCGACACCTGGAGGGGGGTGGAGACAAGCACAAAGACAGGTGAAACATATCAGGGTGTGACACCTCCAGTTATTTTTGAACTGTTACTGTTGAAACACAAATATAAATAAGTAAAGTGAGCACACTAAACTGTAAACAAATACATTTTGAGAAAAATAAAATAAACATCTTGACACAACTGCAAAATTCAATGGAGTAGGGCACAGTTGTCAAAGTGCTAATTTCAAGCAAAACCAAAAGCTGGTTTTAGCTGTAACTTGGTTGGTTGTGGCATACATTTTGCAAGGGTTAACACGTTTGTCCTCCGTGGAGACAATAAGCACACAGCCCTCATTGTCGTCTGGGGCTCTCCTTGGCAGCTCAGAGTCGTCATTGTCCTTGAAGAGTGAGAAAAATATGTTTAGCTCGTCCGGTAGGGCGGCATTGATGTCCGCGACTTGGCTAGCTTTCTTTTTGTAATCCGTGTCCGACCCGCTGAATTGCTCCTCTACTTTAGAATCAAATCACATTTTATTGGTCACATACACGTGTTTAGCAGATGTTATTGCGGGTGTAGCGAAATGCAGTAATATCTAATAAGTAATATCTAATAAATTCACAACAATACACACTAATCTAGAGTAAAGAAATGGAATTAAGAATATATTTACATTTTACATTTTAGTCATTTAGCAGACACTCTTATCCAGAGCGACTTACAGTTAGTGAGTGCATACATTTTTCATAAATATTTGGACGAGCAATGTCAGAGAGGCATAGACTATGATACAGTAGAACAGATTAGAATACAATATACACATGTGAGATGAGTAATGCAAAGTATGTAAACATTATTAAAGTGACTAGTGTTCCATTATTAAAGTGGCCAGTGATTCCATGTCTATGTATATAGGACAGCAGCCTCTAATGTGCTAGTGATGGCTATTTAACAGTCTGATGGCCTTGAGATAGAAGCTGTTTTTCAGTCTCCCGGTCCCAGCTTTGATGCACCTGTACTGACCTCGCCTTCTGGATGATAGCGGGGTGAACAGGCAGTGGCTCGGGTGGTTGTTGTCCTTGATGATCTTTTTGGCCTTCCTGTGACATCGGTTGCTGTAGGTGTCCTGGAGGGCAGGTAGTTTGCCCCCGGTGATGAGTTGGGCAGACCGCACCACCCTCTGGAGAGCCCTGCGGTTGCGGACGGTGCAGTTGCCGTACCAGGCGGTGATACAGCCCGACAGGATGCTCTCAATTGTGCATCTGTAAATGTTTGTGGAGGTTTTAGGTGCCAAGGCGACTGTTAAGCCTTCTTCACCACACTGTCTTTGTGAGTGGACCATTCCAGTTTGTCAGTGATGTGTATGCCAAGGAACTTGTAGCTTTTCACCTTCTCCACTGCGGTCCCGTCGATGTGGATAGGGGGGTGCTCCCTCTGCTGTTTCCTGAAGTCCACAATCATCTCCTTTGTTTTGTTGATGTTGAGTGAGATGTTAGTTTCCTGGCACCACACTCCCAGGGCCCTCACCTCCTCTGTGTAGGCTGTCTCGTCATTGTTGTGTCGTCTGCAAACTTGATGATTGAGTTGGAGGCGTGCGTGGCCAGGCAGTCATGGGTGAACAGGGAGTACAGGTGGGGGCTGAGCACGCACCCTTGTGGGCCCCTGTGTTGAGGGTCAGCGAAGTGGAGGTGTTGTTTCCTACCTTCACCACCTGGGGGCGGCCTGTCAGGAAGTCCAGGACCCAGTTGCACAGGGCGGGGTTCAGACCCGGGGCCTCAAGTTTAATGATGAGCTTGGAGGGTACTATGGTGTTGAATTCTGAGCTATAGTCAGTGAACAGCATTCTTACATAGGTATTCCTCTTGTCCAGATGGGATATGGCAGTGTGCAGTGCAATGGTGATTGCATCTTCTGTGGATCTATTGGGGCGGTAAGCAAATTGAAGTGGGTCTAGGGTGACAGGTAAGGTAGAGGTGATATGATCCTTAACTAGACTCTCAAAGCACTTCATGATGAAGTGAGTGCTACGGGGCGATAGTCATTTAGTTCAGTTACCTTTGATTTCTTGGGTACAGGAACAATGGTGGACATCTTGAAACAAGTGGGGACAGCAGACTGGGATAGGGAGAGATTGAATATGTCTGTAAACACTCCAGCCAGCTGGTCTGCGCATGCTCAGAGGACACGGCTAGGGATGCCGTCTGGGCCGGCAGCCTTGCGAGGGTTAACACGCTTGAATGTCTTACTCACGTCGGCCACGGAGAAGGAGAGCCCACAGTCCTTGGTAGCGGGTCTCGTCGATGGCACTGTGTTATACTTGTGTTTCGCTATATTGATCGATCTGTGTAGGTCATAATTGTACTGTTTAACCATACTGTTGCCCCCGGTCACCTAGCCGTGTCCCACAGGGCGGCGCACAATTGGCCCAGCGTCGTCTGGGTTTGGCCGGTGTAGGCCGTCATTGTAAATAAGAATTTGTTCTTAACTGACTTGTCTAGTTAAATAAAGGTAAAATAAATAAATAAAATAAGCAGCATCCCTCTCCTTCAGTTTCCCTACAAGGCTGCCATCAATCCGCGGTTATTGATTCGGGTAAGTTTTTAAAGTCACTATCAGTATCACATCATCTATGCATTCTTTGATGAAACCGGTGACTGAATTGGCATTTTCATTGATGTTATCTGCAAAATCACGTCATTGTCAGATTTACCGAAAGGAGGACGGAACACAGCCTTATACCTGTGTCTAAAGACGTGGAGCAGTGGTCAAGCGTGCAATTTACCCGAGTGGGACAGTCAATGTGTTGGTAATAATTCGGGAGCACAGTCCTCAAATTACCTTTATAGTTTTCAAGATATAGGATTTTCATAAGCAAAGTGTCATGGTGATATGGCAAGTGACCCTTTGCTTCTTGAAAGTCCAATATCTGCAAAACGTGACTGCTGACATGCAAAACATTGTGGGACTGTATCAACAGTGGTCTAATGATAAAAAATACCAAAATATAGTTTTTGCGTGGAGTTTTCCTTTAACGTTGATTTAGGCTATAGATTTAGGCTATATGTTTTAGTAGGCATACAGACAATATCATTGCGATAAAATCTATTGCAATATCTGCCCAAAAACAAAAAAAGATCAGTGGGACTAATGACATATGATGATCGCTCTTATGTAGCCTATTTTATTTGCTTTAATGAAAGCTAATTGGATTTTACACGGTTTTTAAAAACTATTTTCTGCATTGTAGAATAATAGTGAAGACATCAAAACAATGAAATAACACATATGTAATCATGTAGTAACCAGAAATGTGTTAAACAAATCAAAATATATTTTATATTTGAGATTCTTGTCACGGAATCTGCCGAGGCTGCTCCTCCTCCTTGCTCGGGCAGGTTTCGGCGTTCGCCGTCCCCGGAGTACTAGCTGCCACCCGAGGATATAGTGTCTGATCGAGGTCCCCAGTTCACCTCCCGAGTCTGGAGAGCGTTCATGGAGCGCTTGGGGGTCTCCGTGAGCCTTACCTTGGGGTACCATCCGGAGAGTAATGGGCAGGTAGAACGTGTGAACCAGGATGTGGGTAGGTTTCTGAGGTCGTATTGCCAGGGCCGGCCGGAGGAGTGGGCGAGGTATATTCCCTGGGCTGAGATGGCCCAGAATTCTCTTCGCCACTCCTCCACCAACCTAACCCCTTTCCAATGTGTGTTAGGTTACCAGCCGGTTCTGGCACCGTGGCATCAGGGCCGGATCGAGGCCCCTGCGGTGGATGAGTGGGTAGGGCGCTCGGAGGAGACGTGGAACGCTGCACACGTCCATCTGCAGCGGCCCATCCGTCGACAAAAAGCGAGCGCCGATCTCCACCGCAGTGAGGGGCCGGTGTACGCACCTGGAGATCGAGTCTGGCTCTCGACCAGAAACCTACCCCTCCGCCTGCCCTGCCGGAAGCTGGGTCGGCGGTTTGTAGGGCCCTTTAAAGTCCTGAGGAGATTGAACGAGGTGTGTTACAGGTTACTACTACCTATTGAGTATAAGAATATTAACCCCTCGTTCCATGTGTCTCTTCTCAGGCCGGTGGTAGCTGGTCCACTCCAGGAAGGTGAGATAGCAGAGACTCCTCCGCCCCCATTGGACATCGAGGGGGCTCCGGCGTACACAGTTCGGTCCATCTTGGATTCGAGACGTCGGATGGGGGGTCTCCAATATCTCGTGGAGTGGGAGGGGTACGGCCCGGAGGAGCGGTGCTGGGTGCCGAGGAGGGACATCCTAGACCCGTCTCTCCTGACTGAGTTCCACCGTAGTCACCCTACGCGCCCTGCACCGCGTCCTCCTGGTCGTCCCCGAGGCCGGGGTCGGCGCACGGCTGGAGCCGCGCGTCAAGGGGGGGGGTACTGTCACGGAATCTGCCGAGGCTGCTCCTCCTCCTTGCTCGGGCAGGTTTCGGCGGTCGTCGTCCCCGTAGTACTAGCTGCCACCGTTGTATGTTTCTATGTTCGTTTGCTTTTGTCTGATTGTTGTAGACCTGTGGTTAGTTAGCGGTGATTATGTGTCCTATAAGTTCTCGATTTGTTAGCCATGTGTTGTGTGTTATTGAGCGTCCTGTCTACGTGTCGGTATTGGTTTTCCATCCTTGTGTGTTAGGAGAGGTTTTCGCACCTTGTTGTGCGCTTATGTATTTTTCCTGTTTGTTTACGCCTGTGTGCGTATCGCTCGTCTCCGGGCACTTTTGCTCGTATTTTTCACTAAAGACTGTTGTACGAAGCTTCTGTGTCCTGCGCCTGATTCCCGCACCTTCCACATACAGCACCCCTTGACAGAATAACACACCAAGATGGAATCAGCAGGAACAGCACTAGCATCTGAGTACCTGGAAGAGCGCGTCCGCGAGCAGAACGACCAGATCAACCGCATCGGGACCGCCCTTCAGGACTTAATAAACACTCTGCATCGATGGGAGAACAGAGGGGCACCCACATCTCCCCCTACCTTGCCATCACCCTCGGCCAGTCCGCCCATCCAAGCTCCGGAACCCAGTGGGATTCGGCTCTCGCTCCCGAGGGCGTATGATGGTACCGCTGCCGGGTGTCAGGGGTTCCTCCTGCAGGTGGAACTATACCTGGCCACCGTACACCCGGCGCCCTCGGGACACGAGAGCGTTTCCGCCCTCGTCTCCTGTCTCACCGGCAAGGCGTTGGAGTGGGCCAACGCCGAATGGAGGAGGATAGATGCAGCCACGATCACATACGCGGAGTTCTCCCGCCGCTTCAGGGCTGTGTTCGACCATCCACCTGAGGGGAAAGCGGCGGGGGAGCGTCTATTCTACCTCCGGCAGGGGAGGAGGAGCGCCCAGGAATTTGCACTGGAGTTCCGGACTCTAGCGGCTGACGCAGGGTGGAATGAGCGGGCCCTCATCGATCATTATCGCTGTAGTCTTCGGGAGGACGTCCGTCGAGAGCTGGCCTGCAGGGATACTAGTCTCACGTTCGACCAGTTGGTGGACATGTCCATCCGGCTGGACACCCTGCTGGCCACCCGCGGACGTTCCGAGTGGGGTTCGTCCATTCCACCCTCCAGCACCTCCGAGCCGAGCCCTATGGAGCTCGGGGGTGCTGGCGCTAGAGAGAAGAGGGGAAGGAGCACGAGGGGGGCCATCCCCTGCACCAACTGTGGCCGTGGAGGACACACCGCGGCCAGGTGTTGGGGAGGGTCTCCTAGGGGAGAGGACGGCAGGCCCTGCACTGGGGAGTCCTTCCAGGTGAGTAGGCGTCCCACTTACCCAGAGCTCTCTGTTGTGCACTTCTGTATACCTGTGCGATTTCCACAGGTTGCACCTCATTCCCAGCATAAGGCGCTAGTAGATTCAGGCGCAACTGGGAATTTTGTTGATCGTAAATTTTGTGTAGAGTTAGGGATTCCCCTACTTCCTGTTGACATCCCATTTCCGGTTCATGCCCTAGATAGCCGTCCGTTGGGATCG
This sequence comes from Coregonus lavaretus, assembly GCF_964263955.1. Lineage (NCBI taxonomy): Eukaryota > Metazoa > Chordata > Actinopteri > Salmoniformes > Salmonidae > Coregonus > Coregonus lavaretus. The sequence goes on from NC_140027.1 coordinate 8,966,091, forward strand.
GGGTTGATCAGGGAAGTCACAGCGCCACTTAGGATGTGTACGCAGGGGGGTCATGAGGAGACTATCCAGCTATATCTTATCGACTCTCCTGCGTATCCGGTGGTGCTGGGGATTCCCTGGTTGAGTACCCATGATCCTTCTATTTCGTGGCAAGAGAGGGCTCTTAAGGAGTGGTCTGCCCAGTGTGAGAGGAGATGTTTGGGTGTTTCCGTGGGGGCGACCTCGGTGGAGAGTCCAAACCAGGTGTCCTCACTGCGCATTCCCACTGAGTATGAGGATTTGGCACTTGTGTTTAGTAAATCGAGGGCGACGCGTTTAGTTCCTCATAGACAGGGAGATTGTGCGATAGACCTCCAGGCAGGAGCAGCGCTTCCGCGGAGCCATGTGTATCCTCTGTCCCAAGAGGAAAAGAGGGCTATGGAAACTTACATAGCCGAATCTCTAAGACAAGGATACATACGGCCCTCCACTTCTCCTGCGTCCTCAAGCTTCTTTTTTGTGAAGAAAAAGGATGGAGGGTTGCGCCCGTGCATAGATTACCGTAGTCTCAATCAGATCACTGTGAAGTACAGTTATCCACTCCCTCTGATTGCGACCATGACAGAGTCTTTGCACGGAGCCCGTTTCTTCACGAAACTGGATCTCAGGAGCGCATATAACTTGGTGCGCATTAGGGAGGGCGATGAATGGAAAACGGCATTTAGTACCACCTCGGGTCATTACGAGTATCTCGTCATGCCATATGGGTTGATGAATGCTCCTTCAGTCTTCCAATCCTTTGTGGATGAGATTTTCAGGGACATGCAGGGGCAGGGTGTGGTCGTGTACATAGATGACATCCTGGTTTACTCGCCTACCCGAGACGAGCATGTAGCCCTGGTGCGTCGTGTGTTGGGTAGGCTGTTGGAGCACGACCTGTATGTCAAGGCAGAGAAATGTCTGTTTTTTCAGGAGTTGGTCTCCTTTCTGGATTATCAGTTGTCCGTGTCAGGGATGAAGATGGAGGTTGACCGGGTGTCAGCCGTGCGTAATTGGCAAACCCCAACCACCGTGAAAGAGGTGCAGCGGTTCTTGGGTTTTGCGAATTACTACCGGAGGTTTATCCGGGGTTTTGGACAGGTGGCAGCTCCCATAACGTCTCTTCTGAAGGGGGGTCCGGTGCGATTGCAGTGGTCAGCGGAGGCGGACAGGGCATTTGGGAGACTGAAGGCCCTGTTTACCTCGGCTCCAGTGCTTGCGCATCCGGATCCCGCCTTACCATTTCAGGTAGAGGTAGACGCGTCTGAGGCCGGTATAGGGGCCGTGCTATCACAACGGTCCGGTACGCCACCTAAACTCCGCCCCTGTGCCTTCTACTCTAAAAAGCTCAGCCCGGCAGAGCGGAATTATGACGTAGGAGACAGGGAGCTGTTAGCCGTGGTTCAAGCCCTAAAGGTGTGGAGACATTGGCTTGAGGGGGCTCAACACCCTTTTCTCATTTTGACTGACCACCGTAACCTGGAGTACATTCGGGCAGCTAGGAGACTGAACCCTCGCCAGGCTCGGTGGAACATGTTTCTCACCCGGTTTGTATTTAAAATCACGTACATCCCTGGGTCCCAGAACGGTAAGGCAGATGCCCTGTCCCGGCGGTATGACACAGAGGAGAGGTCCGTTGAGCCCACTTCCATACTGCCGGAGTCTTGTCTAGTGGCACCGGTAGTGTGGGAGGTCGATGCTGAAATCGAGCGGGCGTTGCGTACCGACCCTAGCCCTCCACAGTGTCCGGTTGGTCAGACGTACGTTCCGCTCGAGGTTCGGGATCGACTTATTTATTGGGCTCACATGTCACCCTCCTCTGGACATCCAGGTATTGGCCGGACAGTGCACTGCCTTAGCGCTAAGTACTGGTGGCCAACGTTAGCCAGGGATGTGAGGGTTTATGTCTCCTCCTGTTCGGTGTGCGCCCAGTGTAAGGCGCCCAGACATCTGCCCAGGGGTAAGTTACAACCCCTGCCCGTTCCACAACGATCGTAGTCTCACCTCTCGGTGGACTTTGTTACAGACCTTCCCCCCTCTCAGGGGAATACCACCATACTGGTCGTTGTGGATCGGTTCTCTAAAGCCTGTCGTCTTCTCCCAATGCCAGGTCTTCCCACTGCCTTGCAGACCGCTGAGGCACTATTCACCCACGTCTTCCGGCATTACGGGGTACCCGAGGATATAGTGTCTGATCGAGGTCCCCAGTTCACCTCCCGAGTCTGGAGAGCGTTCATGGAGCGCTTGGGGGTCTCCGTGAGCCTTACCTCGGGGTACCATCCGGAGAGTAATGGGCAGGTAGAACGTGTGAACCAGGATGTGGGTAGGTTTCTGAGGTCGTATTGCCAGGGCCGGCCGGAGGAGTGGGCAAGGTATATTCCCTGGGCTGAGATGGCCCAAAATTCTCTTCGCCACTCCTCCACCAACCTAACCCCTTTCCAATGTGTGTTAGGTTACCAGCCGTTTCTGGCACCGTGGCATCAGAGCCAGATCGAGGCCCCTGCGGTGGATGAGTGGGTAGGGCGCTCGGAGGAGACGTGGAACGCTGCACACGTCCATCTGCAGCGGGCCATCCGTCGACAAAAAGCGAGCGCCGATCTCCACCGCAGTGAGGGGCCGGTGTACGCACCTGGAGATCGAGTCTGGCTCTCGACCAGAAACCTACCCCTCCGCCTGCCCTGCCGGAAGCTGGGTCGGCGGTTTGTAGGGCCCTTTAAAGTCCTGAGGAGATTGAACGAGGTGTGTTACAGGTTACTACTACCTATTGAGTATAAGAATATTAACCCCTCGTTCCATGTGTCTCTTCTCAGGCCGGTGGTAGCTGGTCCACTCCAGGAAGGTGAGATAGCAGAGACTCCTCCGCCCCCATTGGACATCGAGGGGGCTCCGGCGTACACAGTTCGGTCCATCTTGGATTCGAGACGTCGGATGGGGGGTCTCCAATATCTCGTGGAGTGGGAGGGGTACGGCCCGGAGGAGCGGTGCTGGGTGCCGAGGAGGGACATCCTAGACCCGTCTCTCCTGACTGAGTTCCACCGTAGTCACCCTACGCGCCCTGCACCGCGTCCTCCTGGTCGTCCCCGAGGCCGGGGTCGGCGCACGGCTGGAGCCGCGCGTCAAGGGGGGGGGTACTGTCACGGAATCTGCCGAGGCTGCTCCTCCTCCTTGCTCGGGCAGGTTTCGGCGGTCGTCGTCCCCGGAGTACTAGCTGCCACCGTTGTATGTTTCTATGTTCGTTTGCTTTTGTCTGATTGTTGTACACCTGTGGTTAGTTAGTGATCATGTGTCCTATAAGTTCTCGTTTTGTTAGCCATGTGTTGTGTGTTATTGAGCGTCCTGTCTACGTGTCGGTATTGGTTTTCCATCCTTGTGTGTTAGGAGAGGTTTTCGCACCTTGTTGTGCGCTTATGTATTTTTCCTGTTTGTTTACGCCTGTGTGCGTATCGCTCGTCTCCGGGCACTTTTGCTCGTATTTTTCACTAAAGACTGTTGTACAAAGCTTCTGTGTCCTGCGCCTGATTCCCGCACCTTCCACATACAGCACACCTTGACAATTCTTCAAAGTAGCCACCCTTTGCCTTGATGACAGCTTTGCACACTCTTGGCATTCTCTCAACCAGCTTAATGAGGTAGTCACCTGGAATGCGTTTCAATTAACAGGTGTGCCTTGTTAAATTATTTTGCGTCATTTCTTTCCTTCTTAATGCTCTTGAGCCAATCAGTTGTGTTATGACAAGGTAGGGGTGATATACAGAAGATAGCCCTATTTGGTAAAATACCAAGTCCATATTATGGCAAGAACAGTGCAAATAAGCAAAGAGAAACGACAATCCATCATTACTTTAAGACATGAAGGTCAGTCAATACGGAACATTTCAAGATCAATAAAACTTTTTCAAGTGCAGTCGCAAAAACCATCTATGATGAAACTGGCTCTCATGAGGACCGCCACTGGACAGGAAGACCCAGAGTTACCTCTGCTGCAGAGGATAAGTTCATTAGAGTTAACTGCATCTCAGATTGCAGCACAAATAAATGCTTCACAGTGTTCAAGTAACAGACACATCTCAACATCAACTGTTCAGAGGAGACTGTGTGAATCAGGCCCTCATGGTCGAATAGCTGCAAAGAAACCACTACTAAAGGACACCAATAAGGAGAAGAGACTTGCTTGGGCCAAGAACCATGAGCAATGGACATTAGACCAGTGGAAATCTGTCCTTTGTTCTGATGAATCCAAATTTGAGATTTTTGGGTCTAACCGCAATGTCTTTGTGGGACGCAGAGTAGGTGAATGGATGATCTTCGCATGTGTGGGACTATCATTTGTTTTTCAACCAGACAATGACCCAAAACACACCTCTAGGCTGTGTAAGGGCTATTTGACCAATGAGAGTGATGGAGTGCTGCATCAGATGACCTGGCCTCCACGATCACCCAACCTCAACCCAATTGAGATGGTTTGGGATGAGTTGGACCGCAGAGTGAAGGAAAAGCAGCCATCAAGTGCTCAGCATATGTGGGAAATCTTTCAAGACGATTGGAAAAGCATTCCTCATGAAGCTGGTTGAGAGAATGCCAAGAGTGTGCAAAGCTGTCATCAAGGCAAAGGGTGGCTACTTTGAAGAATGTAAAATCTAAAATATGTTTTGATTTGTTGAATACTTTTTTGGTTACTACACGATTCCACATGATTCCATATAAATAGTAAAAATAAAGAAATACCCTTGAATGTGTAGGTGTGTCCAAACTTTTGAATGGTACTGTATATATATTTTAAATGGTAGGATGCAACAATCTTTAAGATGTATTCTTCTTACCATACCTGCTTGCCCCTACAAATAAAATATTTAACTATTTAAACAGAAAGACGCATCAATCTCAGATAAAGCATCTGAGCGAGTGAAACAGTGCCCCTCTGTCCCAGAGGTGCCCCTCTGTTTTTTACATCTGCATTGCTTGCTGTTTGGGGTTTTAGGCTGGGTTTCTGTATAGCACTTTGTGACATCTACTGATGTAAAAAGGGGCTTTATAAATACATTTTATTGATTGATTGACACAAACCAGTGCGCCTGGCACCTACTATCATACCCCTTTCAAAGGCACTTTGTTCTTTTGTCTTGCCCATTCACTCTCTGAATGGCACACATACACAATCCATGTCTCAATTTTCTCAAGGCTTAAAAATAATGTTTTAACCTGTCTCCTCCCCTTCATCTACACTGATTGAAGTGGATTTAACATGTGACATCATAGCTTTCACCTGGATTCACCTGGTCAGTCTATGTCATGGAAAGAGCAGGTGTTCTTAATGTTTAGTAAACTCAGTGTATATCGACATATAGTGAGTACTACCTTAAACAGGGGCACAAACTCTGCGGTTGTTGAACCGATGTCTCTGAATATATCTCTTTCTGTAATGCTTTGCTCAGTTAAAATATTTGACATCCCATGAGAGCAAAATTATTATTTTTTTTAAACATGATTTTAAGCTCTACATCAGAGATCATCAACTGCAGGATGATTTATTTCATGAGTGGATGGTCACCAGGCCGGAACATAATTACAATAATTTGTAGACTGCACATTGACCACAAGAAGGCCAAACAGATATATTTGACCAAAACGTAATCATTTCAAATCTTGCTTACATTTGTATACTATCACATATATCTCTCTATTATGCATGGAAATACTTTGGAACAGATTTCCTAAATTAAAATCACTTGGAGCTGAATTACAGAGTTTTACAGTCTTTTATGTCCTACAATTAACCCTCCACTGCACATATTTTGGTTTTTCATAAAAATAAATATCACATATTGTTATGTGTAGGAATAAGAAAATAATGTGGTGTGAGGGAAATTTTTTTTTTCTGTTGCCTGAAAGCAACGATGTGCAGTAGGGGGTAAAAAAAAAATTTGGGGGCCCAAATACAATCACCCAAGGGAAAAAATTGGGGCAAGGGCAGCCAGTTCTACATAATTTGTTTTGAAATTGTCAATAGTGTTTTTAAGTCCTTAATATTTTAGCTATATGGTAAGACATACGGATCTGATTAAAATCTCTAAGATATCACATCATGTAGCTTATAATTACAACCAACTCAGGTCTGATTTCATGACATTTGGTTGAAATCTTGGCTTTCAGTTTATTTTCAAAGGATAAAGGGAACAGAATTAAGACAACGCAGGATCATTTTTTGTTTGGATTAAACATTCGGAAAAAGTGGCCTTAGGTTATTGAGGGATCTAGTCTGGTTTGAACCTCAGAAGAAGATCGTTTTATCATGTGGAGGTTTCATTCAGGAGGAAAGGAAAAGGCTCAATGCTCGCTCACCATTAAAAACAAATTGTTTAATTTAAGCAAAGTTAAAAAGCATAACTTTCGGCCATCAATGGCCTTCATCATTACAATCATAGGTGAAGCCATTGACCACAGTGCCTCGTACCGTGAGGACCAACTTGTATTGTAGAGAGTTTTCTTCCTAATCGTCTTCTCCATTCCCTTCGTGCCATTGTTCAGATTTGTATTTTACCTTTATTTTAACAGGGAGTCCCATTGAGACCAAGGTCTCTTTTGCAAGGGAGCCCTTCATATACAGAAATTACAACATACAATATAATAACAAAGTATAAACACACTCAAGAAAAACAATGACATTTCTCAGCAAATATGGCCCCAACCAACAATTTGAACCCGAGAGTCACCCGTACATTCAGTTGTAGGGAACTCTGTAGATTTTCCCATACATGTATGGTAACTCGTACCTCTAAAGGTTATGATGAGGGCCATTGATGGCCGAAACGTCAAGCTTTTTAGCTTTGCTTAAATAAAACAATATGTTTTTAATAGTGAGTGAGCGTTGCGCCTTTTCCTTTCCAATGATAATAAAAATGTTGGGTTGCAACGTGAGCGCCCTCCACTTATTTCTGAGGTTTCATTCAAGGCCTCTGTTAAGCTAAATCATTTGTTTGTCTTTGGCAGGAAAAAGACCAGACTCTCACTCTGACAGCCGGAATAGTCCGTCAGACCACACCTTTGTTCCCACTGTGGAAAGAGTTTTAGTGGGGTATGGAACCTGAAAGAGCATGAAAGAATACACACAGGAGAAAAGCCTTTCCAATTTTCCCTGTGTGGAAAGGGTTTTAACCGGTTAGGTAACCTGAAATCACTTTAGAGGACACACACAGGAGAAAAGCCCTACAACTGCTCCCAGTGTGGAAAGAGTTTTTCGACTGTTAGGAGCCCTAAAATCATGTGTGAAGACACACACAGGAGAAAAACCTTTCCACTGCTCCCACTGTGGAATTACATTTTCCTGGTTAAGGCAACTAAAATCACATGGAATCCACACCGGAGAGAATATGTTATGAATGCTCTCAGAGTGGAACGTTATTTACCCAGTTAGGGGAATCTGAAAGAGACACACACAGGAGAAAAACCTTTCCACTGCTCCCACTGTGGAATTACATTTTCCTGGTTAAGGCAACTGAAATCACATGGAATCCACACCGGAGAGAATATGTTATGAATGCTCTCAGAGTGGAACGTTATTTACCCAGTTAGGGGAATCTGAAAGACCATCAAGGAACACACAGGGGAGATGCCTTACCACTGCTCACAGTGGGGTAAGATATATTTCACATCACATCACATACATTTAAAATTAATGAGTTAACACACACAGGGCTCCCACACTTGCCTCAAATGTTTTATTGAAAATGTGTGCTTTTGTTAATGCCATTGTTGCCATATGGAATCAAATTGGATAAAGCCTACCAAACATTGTTTTTTTTTTACACAAAATGATTATATAAAAATAAAAAATCTCAATACATGAATTGAATATGTAGACTACCTCAGATTCAACTATGTGATTAAATGGTCCTTTTTTCCACTCTGTCTCTGTTTGTTTTCTCTGTGTGTGTGTGTGTGTGTGTGTGTTGTTAATCAAGTGCTATTTCCATGTGATGCATATGCTCTCTTGTCAGGGTTGGGGAGTAACTGATTACATGTCATCAGTTAAAAGTCAGAGACCACTATGATGACACACCAAATGCGTTTGATAGACGTTTTTTTTTTTTACACCCCTTGGGATGAACATTTATTTAATTGTATTTTTTTCCAACAATCTACACAAACTTATCTAATATCAAAGTTGAATAAAAATTCTAGCATTTGTAAAAAAAAAAACACTAATATATCTTGATTAGATAAGTATTCAACCCCCTGAGTCAATACGGGTTAGAATCACCTTTGGCAGCGATTTTAGCAACTGTGAGTCTTTCTGGGTAAATCTAAGAGCTTTACACACCTGGATTGTACAATATTTGCACATTATTATTTTTCAAAGTCAAGTATACCCATGATATGATGCAGCCCCCACCATGCTTGAAAATATGAAGCGTGGTACTCAGCGATGTGTTGTGTTGGATTTGCCCAAATGTAACGCTTTTGTATTCAGGACATAAAGTTAATTTCTTTGCCACATTAGTTAAAATTTTTATTTTAGTGCCTTATTGCAAACTGGATGCATGTTTTGGAATATTTGTAATCTGTACAGGCTTCGTTATTTTCACTCTGCCATTTAGGTTAGTAATGTGGAATAACTACAAAGTTGTTGATCCATCCTCAGTTTTCTCCTATCACAACCATTAAACTCTGTAAATGTTTTAAATTCACCTTTGGCCTCATGATGAAATCCCTGAGCGGTTTCCTTCCTCTCTGGCAGCTGAGTTATTAAGGACGCCTCTATCTTTGTAGTGACTGGGTGTATTGATACAGCAGAACTTCACCATGCTCAAAGGGATATTCAATGTCTGCTTCTTTTCTTTTTACCTATCAAACAATAGGTTCACTTCTTTTGCGAGGCATTGGAAAACCTTATGCAACTTAATTTGTGACTTGTTAAGCAATTTATTTTACTCCTGAACTTATTAGGCTTGCCATATCAAAGGGGTTGAATAATCAAGACATTTCACCTTTTTATTTTGTAAAAATTTCTGCAATCATTCCACTTTGACATTATGAGGTATTATGTGTATGCCAGTGATTTAATCCATTTTAAATTCAGTCTGTCACAAAACAAATGTGGGAAAAGTCAAGGGGTGTGAATACTTTCTGAAGGCACTGTGTTTGTGTGACGTTATCAAATCAAATTTTACTGGTCACATGCGCAGAATACAACAGGTGTAGACTTTACAGTGAAATGCTTACTTACGAGCCCATTCCTGACAATGCAGAGGTTAAAAAGTAAGACAACTATTTGCTAAATAAAAAGGAAATAGTAACACAATAAAAACAATAATGAGGCTATATACAAGGAGTACCAGTACTTAGTCTATGTGCAGGGGTACAAGGTAGTTAAGGTAATTGAGGTAATACAGTATGTACATGGCAATTTCTTTTTCAGGTGATGTTTCTTGCGTGACATATAATGTAGTGGAGGGGACGCTTCTTCAATGTATAATGGAGATCCCACGATGTGAGAAATGTGCAGGAGGGCATAGTCAGAGTTGGAATAGAGAAAGCACTGCGTGTCAACTGCCCATGCAGCTGGGCATCCGAAGTGCCCTGTGAGAGAGAGACAGGTTGAGATTGCCAGAGTTGGAGTGGGGAAGAAAGTTTCCTATGCTGAGGCAGTGAAGTGAGTAGAGGATAGCCCAAGGGTGAGTGAGTGAGTCGACTGGGAGGCCCCCATTGAGTAGGCCTGAACATTTACATTTACATTTTAGTCATTTAGCAGACGCTCTTATCCAGAGCGACTTACAGTTAGTGCATACATTATTTTATCGAACCCACAACCCTGGCGTTGCAAACGCCATGCTCTACCAACTGAGCTACATCCCCTCTGAAGAGAGAGAGCCAGAGAGGATGAGTTTTAGTAAGGTTGGATTTCTTGCGTTTATAGCCATGGTGATCAACTGCACTGCACTGATAGAGTGGAAATCACAGAAGATAGATGTGGTAGTTGCCACAGCAGATAAACATTTGGGTGTGAGAGATTGTAGTGCAGAAGATATACAAGAAGTTTTGAGAGAAGGGATTCCATCCTCCCAGGCTGACGGCCTGGTGTGGGATAATTTAGGGCCAAAGTAGTGGGATGGGGTGGTGGGTTTTGGGGGATAGTGTAAAGGTGCAGGGTTAGATGCTGGTGCAATTTAAGGTTTTCCCATTCCCTTTTTCAAAAAATGTGGGTGTCTAAAATGTGCAATCCTCACTCCGACCTGTGAAAGGCAGCAATATGCACATCATCTAGTCTGCCCATCTAGTCTGCCGGAAAGCCACAAGAAGAAGAAGAAGATGCAAGATGCAGAAGCAGAAGAAGAAGAAGCGGGATATTATGTTAGCAGCATGATCTCAGATCTTTTCTTTTTCAAAATAAGAGTCCCCACCCAAAGACATGCTAAACTTTGGGAATATGGATTTTTTTTTTTTTAACTCTAGTGCAGTACAACTGTTTTTTTACAGCATTGCAACCACTGCTGAAAAACATATTGGATAATTTGACGTATTTTATTTGTTATATTGTATTATTTATACCAGCATCTCTTTTGAAAGTTTACACAAATACTGGTATTAAAGCTATTGTGTAAACTATATTTAAAGAAATACACTTTTAATAAAATACAAATATATGTTATTGGAATTACTCAATAGAGTCTGCAAAACTTAAATGGGTCTAGGCAACGGGTTTAATACTGAGTACTGGTGACTCCTTACTCCACCCACCCCATTCACTGCAACGCAATACACGGTACCTGGGATACTTATTGGTTTGTAGAGAGAAAACCTTTCTACCTGTCTCAGCTAAAGTGGGATGGAAAATACTCAGTAGGGTCTCTACTAACCAAATATGTGTCGTTTTGGAGGGGGACTGTGTCATAGACATATACCTTTAGTCCTCACCGATATGTAATGACATACTGTAGGAGGTAAAGATGATATTGAAAACCTAAATTACTGAAACACAGACAAAGATAATGAAAGGACAGATATTAAAAAACCAATCAAACACAGAGTGGGGAGGAGAAATGCAGTGAAACGTAAATATGGTGAAGAGTGTACCACACAGCACAAGAAACCCCAAACACGGTTTTGTTTGTGTAAATCACCAAATAGCCGTAAACCAGCAATACTAGCGTGTGATATCTATGCAAATTGTTATCACTTTGATTGAGTAGGTCTTCCTGCAAACAGTTATAGGGATGTTGAGTCAGTTACTTATTTATGCAACGCAACGCATGTCCTGTTCAAGTGTAGCCATTAAGCAAAGGTTTGACTGTTAAAGGAGACTATGCCAATGCCATACATCCTAAGACTTGTGACAGACAGGTAAAAGCAGACCATATGGTACATAGTGGCATGTATTCATGGATGCCAAGGGAAGCCAGGCTTCCCCAAATATTTGACCAATAAAAATAAATAAATAATAAGATAATTTATGTTTTCATAATTTCCCTTCAATTCGGAAGTGGCTGAATCTCACCGGAGAAATCATCCAAGCGAGGGAAACAGCGCCCCTCTGTCTCAATATGTGTAGCCCATCTATCTGATGCTGTCTGGACCAAAAGAGTATAACATGTTGCCGCCGTAGCATTTGATTGATTGATGCCAGCAAGCATTTGGCCTTCCTTCATAAAAAAAGTATACAATAATTAGCCAATCAGTGTGGAGCTGAGCTCAACTGTGGGTTGTCCTGGCACAGCAAAACGCCCCCTCAAGGGAGGCGAGTTCAGATTTGGCTTCATACCAATCAAATCACATCCAACGCAAAACGCAATTGTCAGAAAAACATGTATGTTTCTGGTCTGCTTGTGTTGTTGTCCTGCAGTAGCTAGCTTGCTAAATCAGCCTTTTCCTAAGCCATGGATGGAGATGGGGATTTGGATTTATGGTTTCGATTGAATTCTCTGTACAGGTCAATGATTATGACAGTAATTCTGATTCATATATTGTGCCACCGGCCTGAGATGATTGAAGTTCAATATGTAGCCAAGATGTAGACTAGTAGGCTCACGTTAACTAGCTAGCTAACTTAGCTGGTTCATTGTTGTCCATGCCAGGAAGTTAGGCTAGCAAGCTAGGTAGCCTATGACAACAAAAACTAAAAGCGTACTGTATGACAGAGCCCTAGACCGTTTTGCCAACATGAAAGAGTGGAGGATGGCATTGGCTTTCAACTAATCTAGAAGTAGAGTGAGTAAACATTTATTTTTTACTTGTGTGTGCATGCACACACACACACACATACATAGACAGAAATCAGGACCATGGACAGCCACATGATATTCAGCAACATTGATTGGATTAAATTGCTTTTAGTATCTTGAAGTTTGTTTTCACTGTATTATAGCCTAGTTGATTTGATGGCGTTTAAATGTTGAAGTTGAAATGGTGGTGGAATAGCGGAGGCAGTGCTCCTGTTGTCTTTGTGCTGACTTGCGGCAACTCCGTGGTTCTAAATCAGTAGTTGTTTAGTAAACTGTCGAAAACATTAACTTGCTTGACCATGCTATAGCTGTCATCAAGGCAAATGGTGGCTATTTGAAGGATCAGGTTACTACATGATTCCATATGTGTTATTTCATAGTTTTGATGTCTTCATTATTATTCTACAATGTAGAAAATAGTAAAAATAAAGAAAAACCCTTGAATGAGCAGGTGTTCTAAAACTTTTGACCGGTAGTGTATATGTAATTTCAAAATGGTCTGAGAAGAACAACATTGGTAGGGAACCTCACAAACCTCATTGCTACAGAATTATTTTTAATGTTGCATAGGCTTACATTTTTAAAGTCATGTTATTTTTTTTAAATCTGAGTTGTCGGTCTCAGCTTGAATTTTGACTCAGAAAGTGATCTTGACTCAGAAAAGGTTGGTGACCACTGTTCTACATTGTATGGCATTGGGGACTATAGATGGGGCGGAGTGAAAAGCCAGCATTAGCCCCCCTCCAAAACTACCCATATTTCACCCCAGTTCTCTCTACAGCTGAATATTCTCAACAACATTGTATTTTTTAAATTATTGGTATTAAAAAAGGTTTTTAGAACCACATTTTTGATTTGTTTTCATAAATTACTCATTGCATTTTCTTGTTGTCACAAAGGGTGGCCATTGATTAAAATTCAATATCTTGTGAATGAGTTATCCACATTGCAATGTTTTGAAATGCGCGCTTTTATTTAGAAGGTTTCGACATTACCATGCAAACGTGACGTCATCGTTTGTGCTGCTGGCAGAATACTAGTAGAAGAAGACGCTTCTTCAACAACAACAACACGTCTACTGATTCAACCATCTCTGTAGCCAACATAAAACCGACCCATTGCATCTCTTTAGACCATTTTTTTTGTGTAGCTACATGAATATCAGTGTTTTAAACACAATTCTGATAACGTATGTACTAGTTGATTTAAACGTAATTTGCTATTTAAGATTGATACTGAGCCTAGCACTAGGGTAGTCGCTCATGCTAGCTAGCTAACATCCCCGACCATGAGCTCTCAAAGCTACTCCCCCCCTGCTAAAAAAGAGGTCTGCTGGACAGAGAAAGAACCTCTGGGGCTGAACATTGTCGTAAAAGAAGAAGAGGAGGATACAGTAAAAGGAGAGGAAGAAGCTTTCAGAACGATAAAGGAGAAAGAGGAGCTAATCACATTGAAAGAAGAAGAGGGGGTTGTTATAGTGAACGAAGAGAAAGGACCGTTTGTAGTGAAAGAGGAGGCTGTTATAGTGAACGAAGAGAAAGGACCATTTGTAGTGAAAGAGGATACTCTCACATTGAAAGAAGAAGAGGAGGATTGTATAGTGAAAGAAGAGAAAGAGGAAGAGATTGCGATCTCAATAAAAGAGGAGGAAGGAGAGGAGACTGAAGACACCAGTGAGTATTGTCACAGATAGAACAAGGTTTTGTCTAGAAGGGATACAGCTTTTGTCAAAATTGACTTTTCGTAGCAGGTTTAGGAGAACTTATGCAGCAGGTTAGGATAATTAATGTAGCAGGTTAAGGTTAGGAAAAGGGTTAGGGTTAGCTAAAATGCCCCAGAAAATCTACTTTTGACGTCAATCTGACAAAAGCTGTATCCCATCTAGACATGACTATAGAACAACGAGCCAGATGTTTCACCAGATGTATAAATCTGAAGCATCCGGTTGGAATTTCCATTCCCCATAAATTATGGTGAGGAGAGGACGGAAGCCCAGTGTCCAGCAGTGGGAGAGTATGGAGTGAGATGGAACTGGCCCGACATTCAGCAAATTTTCAAAATTGATGAAACATTTAATCTCAATACAGTTTTCTGTTCCCAAAACAAGAATATGTTACGAACAGAGTTGTACGTTTTGTAGACTTTACCCTTTGCCAAAGTTTTAAAAAATGGTGGTGTTTAGGTGTGCAAGGGCGAATAGATTTATTGCACACACGCACTTCACAGAGTAGGCATACCATAATGGAAATATGCATGTTAGAACACGCCAATGGCTCTGTCCACCTCCTTGCATGTTCTGCCCACTATGCTTCATTTTATCCCATTGGAAACAACAGACTGTGGTTTATCTTGGGTTAGTTATACAAATCTTTGGTATTGTCTTAAAAACAGGGGCACAAACTATGCAGTTGTTGAACCGATGTGTGGTTTTAGAGGCATTCTACTGACCTCCGTTTTTTATTAATTTGTTTTTAGTTTTCGTTTAGTTTGTGTTCAGAGTTCGCTCGCCAATTGCTCTCCGACTGAAGGTCCTAGGATGAAGATAGTGATATGCCTGGAATCAGGTAGAGAGCAAGCGACATCCTTTGTTTTTACCAATAGTCGAACTCTTCCCTTTACAGAGCCAAGGCAAAATGCTGTTTTCTGGCCCTCCCAGGCCTCTATAGTGAAAGAGGACATCAGAAAGATACAGGAAGAATATAGGTTGGCACCCATGAGTCCCAGCCAGACTGTTGATTATGATGAAAATGCTATTCACTGCAACAAAGAATGGGACATGGAGGACAAGGATTGGTTTCCTAGCAACCGGCTGGAGGTGGAGTCAGCTCCAGGGAGGTACACAACAGAGCAGAGGGAGAGTGGCGTGAGTATTTCCCAGTCATTTAGTGTTTTTGGTTCTCAACAGTCCTTCCTTGATTCCTCTCATTCTTGATTCTTCGACCTCCTTCTTTAAATACATTGGAGGAGAATATTTGAGGTTCCTCCAAATGTCCTATATATGTAAATGTGCTTGGCAAATAAAGGTGATTCTGATTGGACTTTCTCTTTTAATGCATTTTGAGAAGGAGGTCCAGAGAATGAGAAGAATCAAAGAAAGACTGCTGAGACTTTTGAGAATTCAAAATTCCTTGACAGGTAGGAGATTGTTTCCCACCCTAAATTGATTATGTCATTATGTACGTATGTGTTTTCCAGGACAAGTCTTTCCCACCCCCCTCCCCTCTCCCGGAGTCCCCAGGTCGTGCCTCTCCTGCTAGTTCCTTACTGTGGGGTCTGAAGAGGGTGTCTGTGCGGCTGGTCGATTGCAGGAAAACACCGGGGCTGAGTGGAACTGCGAGAGAAGGAGATGAAGAGGAGGAAAAAGGAAAGGGAGATTCAGATTCGATGTCATCAAGTAAGAACAATGGTGTGTGTGGATTAGACTACAATCTTTTTCTGTAACAGTTCATTGATTGATCAATATTTATTAATTGACCCATATTTGCAAAACGTAGCTATTCAGTGTTGATTAGCAGCACATCTGTCAGGGCTCTACAGCGCAACCATTTTGGTCTCAAATGCTCCTAAATATGTTGCTGTGCAACGTGGAATTTTTATTTGGGAGCACCAGTACGCTTAGAAAAAAAATCACCCAGATTACTTCGCTGTACTGCAGCCTATGAGTGCCATAGCGAATACACTGAGTACACTGAATGCTTGCACCATTACTACAGAGAAAACCACGTCTTTCTAGCCCAAACTGTTCAAAATGTAGGACCCATATTACCAACGCTTTTTTTTCTTCTTTCTATCGCAAATTGTCGGGACTGCATTTTACATTCATAAACCATGTCGCGGGCCATTCTAAAACTACTCACAAGCCGCTTTTTGATAAAGTAATTGGTGTAGCGTGGACAACAAAGGAGAGGGAACCCACAGTACTTGTCTTCACATGTCTATACCACATGTGGATAGGAAGCTATTAAAAATGGGAATTCTAATGTATGTTTCATGGGTTAAGGACATCGGTGACCTTGCTTCAAGTGATGTTAGCTCTCTAGGTCAGCGGTTCCTAACCTTTTCTGTTCCGGGAACCACCAAATCACCTTCAAAAGCTCTTGAGCTCCACCATTCCGTAGTCAATTTTACGTGAAATATTTCAGCAGTCAAATTTAGAATCAATTTTATCAGTGAATGTATGTAACATATTAAAGGCCTATTATTAGCAAATGCGTGTTCCGCGGCTAATTGTCTTCACAATAGACAAACATAGGCTCATTCTGTTCAAAACAACACAGGATATGACGACATGTCATCTTGTGACTGTACATCAATCATAGTTATCATAAAGGTTGACACTGTACACTGAGTGTACAAAACATTCGGAACATCTTCCTAATATTGAGTTGCAGCCCCTTTTGTCCCCAAAACAGCCTCAATTCGTTGGGGCATGTACTCTACAAGGTGTTGAAAGCATTCCACAGGGATGCTGGCCCATGTTGACTCCCATGGTTCCCACAGTTGTGTCAAGTTGGGTGGATGTCCTTTGGGTGTGGACCCTTCTTGATACATATGGGAAACCGTTGAGTGTGAAAAACCCAACAGTGTTGCAGTTCTTGACACACTCAAAATATTTAAGTGCCTCGTTCAAAGGCACTTAAATATTTTCTCTTGCCCAATCACCCTCTGAATGGCACGCACACAATCCATGTCTCAAGGCTTAAAAATCCTTCTTTAACCTGTCTCCTCCCCTTCATCTACACTGATTGAAGTGGATTTAACAGATGACATCAATAAGGAATCATAGCTTTCACCTGGATTCAGCTGGTCAGTCTGTGTCATGGAAAGAACCCTAACACTAACCTTAATATTTTGTACACTCAGTGTATATGACATGAGTTTTATGATATGGAAGTGTGAAGCGCACATTTGGACTCACGGGTGTTTGGATTGCTTGTATGACATCAAAGCAGTCTTTATTATAATCCTCAACGTCTCATCTTTCAAATACATAGTCTTTAATTTACAGCATTTCCCTCACTAAGACAACAAAACATTTGCAAAAGCTGTCCAATTAGCGTGAGGGATGGGGGGAAACTTCTTGTTGTGCGAGGTGCTCATGTTCAGAACAGCTGTCAGTCAAAACCAATACAGCGCTGTGAAGCGCAGAGCCAGAGCTCTGACATCATGTATAGCATGTTACTGTACAGCCACTGCGTTCCAATTTAGGCATTTATCAGCGCCCAAATCTGCCATTTTTAACCCGTAAACAAGTACAAGTGTAAAGGGTTAAAGTAATGACAATACAGTTTTTTTTGTCAAGTTTTTCCGGGGCAGGCTAACTCCACTGTAACCTGAATTAAGTGTTTGAGGTGTGAGTTAAGGACCAATCAAATTAGATTCCCCCCCTGTAGCACAGAAGGCTCTATTTTCTGGCATTAAAGGGCAATACCACCACTTTTCAACCTCATTCATTGTCTCCAGCACCAAACCAGTTTCTACATATGTGATCTGTGGTTAAAAAGATAAGAAGAAAGGTCCTAAAAAATGCTTCTCTGTGACATCACAGAGTAGGATTAAAATAGGGAAGGGCACGGTTATACGAATATCCGAAGGAACGTTAGTATTCGTTACTTGCGTATATTCATTTTTGAGATTTTTATTTTTTAGGCATCTTTTAATGAAAAGGCTTTGTCCAAAATTTTATTAAATTGTCTATGTGACATTGCTACATACAAGGATTGACCATGACATTAGACATTTTATTAAAACAACAGTTGTGTGACAGTTTTTATGAGTGTTCCCATAAAAAATACGTATTGGTAGTCTACACACTTTTCACGCATGTAGCTTGTTATTGTCGGTCAATCAAAGCAGTACTACTGTCAGAAGTGTGTAGAAAGCGAAGTGGGAGATTTGTAATCAATGCCACATTTAATTACAATTAAGGGAATTAAGTTGACTAAATGAGAAGGAGTAGGCTTCAATGATCAACCAACAGATAGGCTGTTGTTTTAATCATTGCTAGCTAGCTAGCTGGCTAACTAACTTAGCTGGCTAGTGTAGCTATCTAGCTTCTTTACATCGATTTGATGAAGTGAAGACAGACATTACCAGATGAGATGATAGATAACCTATCGCAGTAACACATTTGTCTAACTTGCGCGAGTCAGTTTAGCTATTTTCTCTCTCTCCCTCTGTGTCAGACACACCGGCCCCATGTCCCAATTGAAACGTTTTCTTTAAAACCCCAAAATGTAAACGCAACATGTAAAGTGTTGGTCCCATGTTTCATGAGCTGAAATAACAGATCCCAGAAATGTTACATACTCACAGAAAGCTTATTTCGCTCAAATTTTGTGCACAAATTTGTTTACATCCTTGTAAGTGAGCATTTCTACTTTGCCAAGATAATCCATCCACCTGACAGGTGTGGCATATCAAGAAGCTGATTAAACAGCATGATCATTACACAGGTGCACCTTGTGCTGGGGACAATAAAAAGTCCACTCTAAAATGGGCAGTTTTGTCACACAACACAATGCCACAGATGAGATGTCTCAAGTTTGAGGGAGCATGCAATTTGCATGCTGACTGCAGGAATGTCCACCAGAGCTGTTTCCAGATCATTTAATGTTCATTTCTCTAGCATAAGCTGCCTCCAACGACGTTGGACAGCTGATGAAACTGTGGGTTTGCACAACCAAAGAAGTTCTGCACAAACTGTCAGAACCGGTCTCAGGGAAGCTCATCAGCGTGCTCGTCGTCCTCACCAGGGTCTTGACCTGACTGCAGTTCAGCGTCGTAACCGATTTCAGTGGGCAAATGCTCACCTTCAATGGCCACTGGCACGCTGGAGAAGTGTGCTCTTCACGGATTAATCCCTGTTTCAACTGTACTGAGCAGATGGCAGACGTGTGGACGAGCGGTTTGCTGATGTCAACGTTGTGGACAGAGTACCTCATGGTGACGGTGGGGTTATGGTATAGCAGGCATAAGCTATGGACAACGATCACAATTGCATTTTATCCATGGCAATTTGAATGCACAGAGATACCGTGACGAGATCCTGAGACCCATTGTCGTGCCATTCATCCGCCACCATCACCTCAAGTTTCAGCATGATAATGCACTGCCCCATGTCGCAAGGATCTGTACACTATTCCTAGAAGCTGAAAACTTCCCAGTTTTTCCATGGCCTGCATACTCACCAGACATGTCACCCATTGAGCATGTTTGGGATGCTCTGGATCAATGTGTACGACAGCGTGTCCAGTTCCCGCCAATATCCATCAACTTCGCACAGCCGTTGAAGAGGAGTGGGACAACATTCCACAATCAACAGCCTGATCAACTCTATGCGAAGGAGATGTCGCGCTGCATGAGGCAAATGGTGGTTACACCAGATACTGACTGGTTTTCTGATCCACGCTCCTACCTTTTTTTAAAGGTATCTGTGACCAACAGATGCATATCTGTACTCCCAGTCATGTGAAATCCATAGATCAGGGCCTAATTTATTTATTTAAATTGACTGATTTCCTTATATGAACTGTAAAATCTTTGAAATTGTTGCATGTTGCGTTTCTATTTATACAATAAATTTTTCGGACCCCCCCCCCGAACCTATAATGCTACCGCCAGTGTTAAGATGTACTATTGCGTTAAGTTTGTTAAAATAGAGCTCAGAGTGCGTTATCACCCCCTTCATTCTCTAGACAATAATTATGAGGAAGGCTGATTACATATTTGAAGACGGCACTTCTAATAGCATATTTCCCACCATAGCCTGCTGAATTTGCAGGATAACTTTTATTTAAATTTAGTCAAAAATGAAAATGTGTCACTGACTCGCCCATGGATCGCCGTTTTCAGTTCTGTCTCAATAAAGAGTTTGGCGTTCGACTCACTAGGCTGTTCACGTGCTACATGGACAAGCAGTTACATGCCTGGCTGGAGTTAGTGGCAGCTGCTGGATCAATATCGACCATCGTAACATGGATGAAGCCAGAACTGGAATCTGAAGCAAATTGAAGCTGGCTAGTTTTAGAATACCATAAGTAGCTCTAGCTAGCATTGTAATATACCCCTCAGAACCCCAAATGTAAGCTTGTTTTACTTCATTGTTTGTATACAATGTAATTGTAATCCATTAGGTCTAATAAATGCATAACAGTCAAGTTCAAAAGTGTTTTTATTAGGCTACAAAACACTACAGCCACTCTGTGATGACGCGCACTGCTTTTTTTATTGATGGATCTAGTCTGGATTAAACCTTATAGGAAGGCAGTTTTATCATGTGGAGGTTTCATTCAGGTCTCTGTTTAGTATTTAACTAAACACTCTGTTTGTCTTTGGCAGGAGAGAGACTAGAGTCTCAATCGAACAGCGAAAAGTGTACTTCAGGGGAACCAGACCCAGAGACGCCCAAACCAGCGCGACCACACCACTGCTTGCAGTGTGGAAAGAGGTTTACTAAGTTACGGAACCTAAAAGATCATGAAAGAATACACACAGGAGAAAAGCCTTACCACTGCTCCCAATGTGGAAAGAGTTTTACTCAGTCAGGGCACCTGAAAACGCATGAGAGGACACACACAGGAGAAAAGCCTTACCCCTGCTCCCAATGTGGAAAGACTTTTACCCGGTTAGGGCACCTTAAAGATCATAAGAGAACACACAAAGGGGAGAAGCCTTACCACTGCTTTCAGTGTGGAAAGAGTTTCACCCAGTCAGGGAACCTGAGAACGCATGAGAGAATACACACTGGGAAAAAACACACACACTGTGTAGAGAGGCCTTTCCAATGTGCTCAGTGTGGAAAGAGATTTATCCGGTCAGCACATCTGAAAGAGCATAAGAGAACACACACAGGAGAAAAAACATTCCAATGTTCTCAGTGTGGAAAGGGTTTTACCTGGTTATGGACCCTGAAAGACCATGAAAGAACACACACAGGAGATAGGCCTTTCCAATGCTTCCAGTGTGGAAAAAGTTTTACCCATTTAGGGAACCTAAAAATGCATAAGAGAATACACACAGGAGAGAAGCCTCACCACTGCTCCCTGTGTGGAAAGAGTTTTACACAGGTAGGGCACCTGAAAACACATGAGAGGACACACACAGGAGAGAAGCCTTTCCACTGCTCCCTGTGTGGAAAGAGTTTTACTGAGTTAGGGAGCCTGAAAAAACATAACAGAATACACAAAGGCGAGAAGCCTTTCCACTGCTCCCTGTGCGGAAAGAGTTTTACCCAGTTAGGGAGCCTGAAAACACATGAGTGGACACACACAGAAGAGAAGCCTCACCTCTGCTCACAGTGTGGAAGGAGTTTTGTTGAGTTAAGGGGCCTGAAAGAGCATGAGAGAATACATACAGGGGAAGAGAAAACATACCACTGTTCTCATTGTGGGAAGGGTTTCGGGCGATCAGGGCATCTAAAAGTGCATGAAAGAACACACACTGGCGAGAAGCCGTATCAGTGCTCCCAGTGTGAAAATACATTTTTCTCATCAGGGCACCGTAAATCACATGAGAGAACACACTTAGTAGAGAGACAGAGGCCTTTCCAATGCTCTCAGTGTGGAAAGAGATTCATCCAGTCATCTCATCTGAAAGATCACATGACAATACACACAGGAGAAAAACCATTCCAATGCTCTCAGTGTGGAAAGGGTTTTACCAGGTTAAGGAGATTGAAAACCCACGAGATGACACACACAGGAAATAAGCCTTTCCAATCCTCCTAGTGTGAAAAAGCTTTTACCTGTTTAGGACATCTTAAAATGCATGAGATGACACGCAGGGAAGAGGCATTTCCACTGCTCCCAGTGTGGAAAGAGTTTCACCTTGTCAAGATACTTGAAAAAACATGCGCAAACACACTCTGCAGAGAAGACTTGAAAGTATCCACACTGCAGAGAAATATATCTTTCTCCCAGTGTGGAAAGCTATTTTCCCAGTTTGGGCACTTGAAAGACCATGAGGAAACGCACACAGGGGAGTTGCCTTACCATTGCTCGCAGTGAGCGCTTTCACATCACATAAACTTAACTTAACATTCATGAGTTACACACAATTCTTTTTACTGAGAATGTGTTTTTGTTTATACCACATGAAATCAAATTGTACAAGTGTACACAAAAATACATTTGTATGTTTTAAAACACGAATTGAACTTGGAGTAAGTCAACTTCAATATAGAGTAAGTTTTAATGCTCTGTGATTAAATTATACTTTTTCAAACGGTGTGTGTTAATCAAGTGCTATTTGCATGTGATGCATTTGCTATGTTGTTTATGTTTGCATTGCATATGTATCTTACAGAGTGTGGCTTTTAGGGAATGTGAAAAAAGAACTGAGAAAAATGTACAATTTATATACTAACTGTAGGCCGATTTATTCATATTCAGAGGGGTGTACTGCAAAGCAGGATCAATACTTTAGCCATGGATTAACTATGTATCGATTGTCTGGTTCATTAAGAAATCTAAACTTATGTATGCAAATGTGGTTGTTGATTTATTCAGACCATGCCCATTTCACCCCTGTCTTTCAAAAAAAGTTAGCTGGTTAACTCATTGATCCTGCTTTGTTGTATACCCCCTCAGGTCTAAGTCTGCGAAGAGTGGTGGGAAAAGTACCCAATTGTCATACTTGAGTAAAAGTAAAGCTACCTTAATAGAAAATGACTCAAGTAAAAGTGAAAGTAATCCAGTAAAATACTACTTGAGTAAAAGTCTAAAAGTATTTGGTTTTAAATATACACTGCTCAAAAAAATAAAGGGAACACTTAAACAACACATCCTAGATCTGAATGAATGAAATAATCTTATTAAATACTTTTTTCTTTACATAGTTGAATGTGCTGACAACAAAATCAAAATCCTGGAGGATGTTGCAGGCAGCAGAACATTCTCCACGGCGTCTCCAGACTCTGTCACGTCTGTCACATGTGCTCAGTGTGAACCTGCTTTCATCTGTGAAGAGCACAGGGCACCAGTGGCGAATTTGCCAATCTTGGTGTTCTCTGGCAAATGCCAAACGTCCTGCACGGTGTTGGGCTGTAAGCACAACCCCCACCTGTGGACGTCGGGCCCTCATACCACCCTCATGGAGTCTGTTTCTGACCATTTGAGCAGACACATGCACATTTGTGGCCTGTGGGAGGTCATTTTGCAGGACTCTGGCAGTGCTCCTCCTGCTCCTCCTTGCACAAAGGCGGAGGTAGCGGTCCTGCTGCTGGGTTGTTGCCCTCCTACGTCCTCCTCCATGTCTCCTGATGTACTGGCCTGTCTCCTGGTAGCACCTCCATGCTCTGGACACTACGCTGACAGACACAGCAAACCTTCTTGCCACAGCTCGCATTGATGTGCCATCCTGGATGAGCTGCACTACCTGAGCCACTTGTGTGGGTTGTAGACTCCGTCTCATGCTACCACTAGAGTGAAAGCACCGCCAGCATTCAAAAGTGACCAAAACATCAGCCAGGAAGCATAGGAACTGAGAAGTGGTCTGTGGTCACCAACTGCAAAACCAGTCCTTTATTGGGGGTGTCTTGCTAATAGCCTATAATTTCCACCTGTTGTCTATACCAGGGGTGTCAAACGTCCGGCCCGCGGGCCGGATCAGGCCCGCAAACGGGTTTAATCCGGGCCGCGAGATGATAAAAAAAAAAAAAAAAGATAAAAAAAAAAAAAGACAACAGGAGGCTTTTTTTGCACCAGGAGGCTTTGTGTTGCAAGTCATTAAAGATGGATAACGTCATTAATTATTATTATTATATTATCCAAACTGTTAATTTCATCCGATCCAGAAGCCTGAATCACCGTCAGTTTGACAGCCTTCTCAGAGAGAAAGACCACATCTATGGCCTGCCATACCACACTGAGGTAAGATGGTTAAGCCGAGGTGCTGTGCTGAGGCATTTCTTTGATTTACGAGAAGAAATTGAACAGTTCATGGAAGAAAAGGGCAAACCAGTGTTAGAATTTCATTCCGCAGAATGGATGCAGGACCTTGCATTTATGGTGGATGTTACATAGCACCTGAATAACTTGAACAAACAGCTGCAAGGGCGCAACAAAGTTGTCACGCAGTATTATGACAGCTTACGTTCTTTCAAGTTGAAGCTGTCATTGTGGGAGACGCAACTTGCCGGTGGTGATGCAGCTCACGTCCCCTGTCTGAAAAATGTGTGCGCGACCCAACATGTGGCAGACATGAAGCGGTTCAAAGATAAAATAACGGGACTGTTATGGGAGTTTGAGCAACGCTTTCAGATGTATGTTTATATGTTTTTATGTTGATGTGCTATTGTTTTTAATTGATTTTATTTTATTTGTATATTTAACCTATTCTTGACTCTGTGGTTCTTGCACTTGTTTGGGGAACATGATTTCATTATTTTTATCTACATTTCTGCCTGAGAAATGACACCTTGATATAGTTCTGTGATCTGTGATATACTGCTGTGAATCACTGAGGCATTGTGTGTTTGTGTGTTCTTTGTCCTCAGAACTTTCAAATAACTTGAGGTGTTTTATGATTAATAGTGATGATGTGCTTTTGGACACTGTCCTCAGGCTCCAGCTTTATGTTTATATGTTTTTATGTTGATGTGCTATTGTTTTTAATTGATTTTATTTTATTTGTATATTTAACCTATTCTTGACTCTGTGGTTCTTGCACTTGTTTGGGGAACAGGATTTCATTATTTTTATCTACATTTCTGCCTGAGAAATGACACCCTGATATAGTTCTGTGATCTGTGAAACAGTTATGTTAATCACTGAGGCATTGTGTGTTTGTGTGTTCTTTTCCTTTAGAATTTTCAAATAAACTTGACGTGTTTTATGATTAATAGTGATGTTGTGCTTGTACTATTTTGGACACACTGTCCTCAGGCTCCAGCTTTATGTTGTATGTTGATCGTATTAAAACAAAGAAAACAATCTGAAGTTGTTGTTTTTAAGTTATATATACCATGATTTTTCTGGTCCGGCCCACTTGGGAATAGATTTTCCTCCATGTGGCCCCTGAGCTAAAATGAGTTTGACACCCCTGGTCTATACCATTTGCACAACAGCATGTGAAATGTATTGTCAATCAGTGTTGCTTCCTAAGTGGACAGTTTGATTTCACAGAAGTGTGATTGACTTGGAGTTACATTGTGTTGTTTAAGTGTTCCCTTTATTTTTTTGAGCAGTGTACTTAAGATTCAAAAGTAAATGTAATTGCAAAAATATATCAAAAGTAAATGTATAAATCATTTAACATTCCTTATATTAAGTAAACCAGAGGACACAATTTTCTTGTAAAAATTTTTTTTACGGATAGCAAGGGGCACACTCCAACACTCAGACATAATTTACAAACAAAGCATTTGTGTTTAGTGAGTCTGCCAGATCAGAGGCAGTGGGGATGACAAGGGATGTTCTCTAGATAAGTGTGTCAATTGGACCATTTTCCTGTCCTGCTAAGCATTCAAAATGTAACGAGTACTTTTGGGTGCCAGGGAAAATGCATGGGATAAAAAGTACATTATTTTGTCTAGGAATGTAGTGGAGTAAAGGTTAAAAATAGTAAAGTACAGATACCCCCAAAAAAGACTTAAGTAGTACTTGAAAGTGTTTTTACAACACTGTGCCCATCCATGTGGTACCGTTTGTAAAACATGCAGTTCCATTGGATTTATTAGTCCTGGTTCCTGTCAAAGGCTTAAGTTGAACATGTTTTGCTGTTTAAGCTCTGAATATCAATTCCCCAAGTTTATCAGGCTTTATCTTGAGTTTATTTGCCATGAGAATTGATGTGTTTACACAGCGGGAAATGGAGATGTATTTTCTTTGCTATAATCAGCTAGTCAGAAATTCAGGGAGAAAGTCTTAAACGCTTATTATCATGAAAATGTCCCGGACAGCAGTTGTGAGTAGTCTTTGTGATGGACGTTTTAATGTTTGTGCTTTTCTATTCTATACATTTCTATGTTCTATGTTTGTGCTTTTCTATAAACCAATTTCTGTGTTCATGCAAGTGACAAACTGAAGGAATCCTCACTATCAATAGCTGCAATTTGGCAGTACGCCCAGACCTTTGTTTTGAGAACGGAAGATATCTCAGTTACAAGGTCTCAGCTTAGAGAGAAGAAGCCTTGTGAGGTATTGGTCTGTCACATGTTATGAACCAGTATTGGTCAGTCACATGAATGAAACAAAACGCTAATGATGAATTAATTATGCTAAATCATGTAAATATAACTTGTCTGTGTATAGTCGTATGTAAGACAACTGCTGGGACTGCCCCAGCAGAGCTCCTGGTCGACATGTGTACATATGGTGCATTGAGTTGGTTGGAACCTCTCCAGTGTGCTGACAATAAACAATTATTCATTTAAGACTGACTTCGAGTGTCCCTAGTGGTAATTTCCACGACATGGTATAGAATTTCCACAACAATTTGGTGTCACAAAATATATTATTGATTCTGCCTGCGGAGCTTTCCAGTGGGGGTCTGCGAGGAAAACTGGTGGCGCATTTCATGAAGCGTGAGGGAAATTCCCATCTGACCAAAAGAGGACGAGGACCCGCCCAGACCAGACCCTTACTGTGAGCTGCCCAGGAGGAGACCCATCATCTGCGAACAATTGAGGGACGGCAACTGAATTCAGTAAGTCAATTTAAATGAATTTGTAAAAAAAATAAAAATAACATATATATATATATATATATAAAACCAATGAAAATAAACAAAAAAATGTAGAAGGAGGGTACCACTGGCCTACAAAATAACACAAGGTGTTTTTGAATACGGTTTGTTATATACATGTATGGGAAGCAGCAAGACTACAGAGCTTATAGAGACCATAGCATTTATGACTATATAAACTATTGATACTATGGATGCTGACGGACTATAGATGCTGTAGGGACCATAGATGCTATAACTATAGGGACTAAGGATGCTCAGGGACTACAGATGCTCAGGGACCATAGATACTGTAGAGACTATAGAGGAACCGTTGAAGATACATATGACGTGGAAGAAGGCTAGAGCTAGTCTTAGAGAGAAGACTAGAGCGAGGTCAAGTAACGGTATCATGTCCCGCTGACAGCTGTCTGTAGGCATTTATAAGATAAATGTGTACGTGGTCTGCAGCCACTGTAGAGAATAGCATGAGGTGCACTCTATGCTATTTTATATGTACAGTGAAGATACATATGGTGTATAGCAAGTATCAACAAAATAATCTTTGACAATGCGCATGGGGTAATGAGGGAGATTACCGAGTGTGTTTGGGAATAGTACTAAGTGAATGTGGATGTGAAAGTTGTGTGATTGTGAGATATGACATATTAAGCTGATTGTAATTTGCATAACAAGAGCTGATTGATTGAAATTCAGATATTAAGCTGATTGGATAATAAGATTGATTGAAATTTGGAAAGTATTACTATTAAGATAGAAATTTGGCTGATTGGAATTTGGAGAATAAGATTGATTGAGAAATTTAGCAATAAATTACTGAGTGAATGAGAGCTGTCTGGGGACTAGCTCCGGTGTGAAAGAGGATTACTGACTGCGTGAAAGAATGGATACTCCAGCCAGTTCTGTGAGCTGAGTTTTTAGATCTATAACGTTATCTAGGGGTTCTGTCCACAACTGCCATTCGATCTATAGGTAGTGAGCACTGACAGGAGAAGCCATTGAAAGATACAGTGGGGGAAAAAAGTATTTAGTCAGCCACCAATTGTGCAAAATTGTGTAATTTTCATCATAGGTACACGTCAACTATGACAGACAAAATTAGAAAAAAAAATCCAGAAAATCACATTGTAGGATTTTTTATGAATTTATTTGCAAATTATGGTGGAAAATAAGTATTTGGTCAATAACAAAAGTTTCTCAATACTTTGTTATATACCCTTTGTTGGCAATGACACAGGTCAAATGATTTCTGTAAGTCTTCACAAGGTTTTCACACAAGTCCTGTTGCTGGTATTTTGGCCCATTCCTCCATGCAGATCTCCTCTAGAGCAGTGATGTTTTGGGGCTGTCGCTGGGCAACACGGACTTTCAACTCCCTCCAAAGATTTTCTATGGGGTTGAGATCTGGAGACTGGCTAGGCCACTCCAGGACCTTTAAATGCTTCTTACGAAGCCACTCCTTCGTTGACTGGGCGGTGTGTTTGGGGTCATTGTCATCCTGAAAGACCCAGCCACGTTTCATCTTCAATGCCCTTGCTGATGGAAGGAGGTTTTCACTCAAAATCTCACGATACATGGCCCCATTCATTCTTTCCTTTACACGGATCAGTCGTCCTGGTCCCTTTGCAGAAAAACAGCCCCAAAGCATGATGTTTCCACCCCCATGCTTCACAGTAGGTATGGTGTTATTTGGATGCAACTCAGCATTCTTTGTCCTCCAAACACGACGAGTTGAGTTTTTACCAAAAAGTTATATTTTGGTTTCATCTGACCATATGACATTCTCCCAATCCTCTTCTGGATCATCCAAATGCACGCTAGCAAACTTCAGACGGGCCTGGACATGTACTGGCTTAAGCAGGGGGACACGTCTGGCACTGCAGGATTTGAGTCCCTGGCGGCGTAGTGTGTTACTGATGGTAGGCTTTGTTACTTTGGTCCCAGCTCTCTGCAGGTCATTCACTAGGCCCCCCCGTGTGGTTCTGGGATTTTTCCTCACCGTTCTTGTGATAATTTTGACCCAACGGGGTGAGATCTTGCATGGAGCCCCAGATCGAGGGAGATTATCAGTGGTCTTGTATGTCTTCCATTTCCTAATAATTGCTCCCACAGTTGATTTCTTCAAACCAAGCTGCTTACCTATTGCAGATTCAGTCTTCCCAGCCTGGTGCAGGTCTACAATTTTGTTTCTGGTGTCCTTTGACAGCTCTTTGGTCTTGGCCATAGTGGAGTTTGGAGTGTGACTGTTTGAGGTTGTGGACAGGTGTCTTTTATACTGATAACAAGTTCAAATAGGTGCCATTAATACAGGTAACGAGTGGAGGACAGAGGAGCCTCTTAAATAAGAAGTTACAGGTCTGTGAGAGCCAGAAACCTTGCTTGTTTGTAGGTGACCAAATACTTATTTTCCACCATAATTTGCAAATAAATTCATACAAAATCCTACAATGTGATTTTCTGGATTTTTTTCTCTCTCAATTTGTCTGTCATAGTTGACGTGTACCTATGATGAAAATTATAGGCCTCTCTCATCTTTTTAAGTGGGAGAACTTGCACAATTGATGGCTGACTAAATACTTTTTTTCCCCACTGTATGTGTACCTCTCGGGCTGCTGCACTGTGATTGTTGCTGCGGTGTGGAGGTGAAAACGTAAAGATTTATAACGTTATATAGGGATTCTGTATGGAGATATGAAAGAAGAGAGTACTATTTCCGAATATGCTGTTAAATAGAACACGAGTGAATATTTAAACCCCTGTATGAATAGAACACTGGTGTAGAGGAGGAATTTGTGATGTAACACACATTTATAATGGGTTACTAGAGATAAATTAACATAATATTTGTATAATGGGTTCCTAGAGATAAATTAACATAATATTTGTATAATGTTTTACTAGAGACACATTAACATAATATTTGTATAATGGGTTACTAGGGATCTGATGAAGTAACAATAGAAACTTGCACACCCACACGTAGACGTACGTAAGTGGTGTAAAAATAATTCAGACAAATGTTCAGAGTGGTCCCTTTATGGATGATTTGAGGTATGATAAGGTTAAAGCATTGTACGGGATTTGACTTACCCCTAACCAATAAAACTTAGAAGATTTCCTCCAAACTGGTAATGCATTTTGAAATAAACCCCATACCCTGTTAAATAGAACTAATGAATGTTGAACATGATTTTCTGTTAACTAAACTTAAAAGGATACAATTTATTGTACTCCCGATGGAGTTTTCGTTGATATCCCAAATGATGACATTCTAAACCAATTTGTGAGTAGGCAAAATGGAGCCTGCATCTGTTTCCCTGCTGTCTCAGGTGCCAGACTCATTATGGACGGAGCGCAACATCTACTGGGGACTGAGACAGTGCCAACCCAGTTAATACATATTGATCCCTCCAAAGCATTACATATGAATCTTAAATAAATATTGAAGCAGAAAGTGAATATCCAACAGAGATTGGTAATAAAAATATAGAGTAACTTTTTGAAGGTATACTAAAATGAAAACAATGCCTTCCAATATGGAGAAAGTTATCATGTTTGTTTTGTTTTGTTTTAAACCTTGCAATAGGGGGAAAAGCAGAACGTTGTTGGAGAGTGATCCGTGTGTTTAAGCAGTAGTGATTAAGGTCTTCCTATATGGAAGGAAGTCCAAGTTGAGGGAAACAGATATGGAGACTAGTGAAAGTAACAAAGTGAATGGTAATTGGCTTTCAGATAGCAATCCAATAATGCAATATCTTAGCAATTTGAAGAACTAAGACAGAGGGATTGAGCATTGCGACTTAAATTAGAGGACGCTCACTCTTCAAGGCCTGGTCCACTGCTCTCATGTTTAAGCCATCTGGTGTTTGGGTTAAGAGATAGGCTTCCTGTAGAACAATAGATAGCCGCCAGTACACACTGAACTCAAATAGGCTATAAGAGAGACAGTGGGAAATAATTGACTTTGACAATTTATTTCTCAATTCTATAGGTTGGGTAGCACCAGGGATTTAAGAGGGGTTCTGATACAGACACCGTATCATCTGATGTGTCTGAAGTATAAATGTGTCTGAAGTATAAGTCTGTATACGCATGGGTTTATTAAGACTTTCTGCCCAAGATGCAGTAAACTCGATTCTGTTTATTTTCTTTCTTCCAGGACTGATGGAATGTCTGCTACCAATAATTCTGTATCTCTCCCTTTGAAAGGCTTCCTGAGGCAGGTGCCTTAGGAGAGCAGTCAAAAGTACCTGGATCCAGCTGTTAAGGGACCTCCCAAATTAAGCAAAGTCTGGCCATCTTGTTTGTGATTACCCTACGATTTTTGCCACACACACGCCAGCACCCACACACAACCCACCTGTTAATGCATTTTTGTTTTAGTGGGTTTTTCACTGGTTAGAAAGGATGCCGTACACAAATGAAATGTTTTGAAGTTTCTATTGTCAGAGTTTTGGGTGCACACGTAAATTCTATTGATTAGAATAAATTTACTGAAAAACCTCATGCAAACCTGATACACTAAATGTTTGAAATATCTTTAAATAATGTCTGAGGTACAGGAAAACAAACACTCACTTAATAGGGCTGACTGAACTCTGACCTCTTTTCTGACTTCCTGGTGAGGCCTGATCACCCTCACTAGAAAGACTGGAGACATTGGGTGAGATTTAAATGGGCTATGTAAACACTAATTAATAGTAGAAGTTTATAATTTATCAATAGTCCCATGTGTGATTCGGACCACGAGAAGGACAGAGAGAGAGCGCTGCCCCTGCCTCTAGTCTATTTTACCATTACCTTATGGGATACAATTATTTCCTTATGGAGTTATCAAGAGTGGTAATTCTAATCTGATTGGTTATTCTATTTGTTTATTTTTGATTTAACAGACAGTATTGTTGTTTTTTTGGACGCATGAATCATGATGTGAGTCATGTGTCCGAAGGGGGAATTACCAGAGTCCTGGGGTCCTTTGGTAAATAAGCAAATTGATTTAGTTCACATTCCTGCCTATAAAAGAAGAAATATATGTTGGTAATGGTTGACAGTTACTACAAATGGATTGAAGTTTTCCCCACCTCTAGTTTTCTATGAATTAGTATTGCTGTTGTTGCGTTGTTTGTTTGTTTGTTTGTTTTTGTCTTGCTTCAATAAAAAATATCACCAGATTGGGTCTGCTGGATGGTCGGGATTTCTCCCTAAGGATTAGCCCTCTAACTCCCTGACCTGTAACTCTGCAGTGAGATCACCAACCCCCTGACCTGTAACTCTGCAGTGAGATCGCCAACTCCGTGACCTGTAACTCTGCAGTGAGATCGCCAACTCCGTGACCTGTAACTCTGCAGTGAGATCGCCAAGATGATAGGGGAGTATAAGTCAATTTGGAGAAAAAAAATGGTTTGAACTGTGTGTTGTTATTCTATTTGACATTTGTTTTAGAAATCTGGATTTCCTGAATCAGGAATGCCCTAAACTAAACTGTTGTAAGGGCCTCCCAACAGGCGCAGCAGTCTAAGACACTGCATCGCAGTGCAAGCTGCGTTACTGCAGATCCTGGTTCGATACCGGGAGACCCATGAGGCGACGCACAATTGGCCCAGCATCGTCCAGGCTAGGGGAGGGTTTGGCCGGCCGGAATGTCCTTGTCCCATTGCGCTGTAGCGACTCCTGTTGCGACTCCTGTTCCGGATTAAGCATGCATTGTGTCAAGAAGCAGTGTGGCTTGGCGGGGTTGCATTTCAGAGGACGCAAAGCTCTCGACCTTCGCCTCTCCCGAGTCCGTACAGGAGTTGCAGCGATGGGACAAGACTGTAACTACCAATTGAGGAGTAAAATGGGGTAAAAATTACAAATAAAAAATAAACGTAAAAGGGGGTAAAAATTACAAACAAAAAATGAAATAAATAAATATCTAAACTGTTGTTCTGGTCTGTCCTCTCTCGAGGTTATGGCGAAGGTGACCATAGATGATATCTAGATGCATGGAAGGTAATTCGGCCGAGAACCTCACCCCCTCTAACCGGCTGAAGAATGGCGAAAATGGCGTTCAGTATGGTCCTTCACCACTTCTACCGTGAGACCTGAGTCCGAGCCAGCAACCTGTACACAGCATCCAGTCAAAGCTATCAACTGCCTTTTCTCTCGTGCCTTTTTCTCTCAGGAGTGCGACAGGAGTCCACGTGGAGAGAGCATGGAGAGAGATCCCATCCAAGCTTTTCTCATGCTGCTGGTGTACTGGTAGGAAAATGGACAAAGACATAATGGACTGTAAAGGACAGTGGCAGCTCAGGTGAGAGACATTATCAAGGGCCATCCACTTTGAACATGTGCCATTAAAAAGACGACCTGAAACACTATCTGAAGAAGAACATGAAGAAACGCCAGAAGGATCAGTGCCGGGACGGAGGGTGGTGGTCAACCGTGCCCATCATTGATTTAGACTTATCCAAAATGGTTTATTTGTTGTATCAGGTTGATTGTGGAGGTCTGCACACTGCAAAATGTATAGTAGTTTAGACTAAGAATGCATTGAGATACCAATCTGTCATTACCGCAAATGAAGAGAAAAGTTAATGCTAGAAATTATGAGATTAATATACTGTATGACAATGTAAATGTACATTCTTCCAGTATCGGTGTGTGCTAAATTGAGGGTCTTAAATTAAAGTGATAGAACCAACATGAAGCACTAAGGACTGTCATTCTAAATTTGGGTTGGATAATTTATCAATAGTTATAATTATGATTTGGAAAGGCAAGGCTTTTATGCCCCTAGATTGTAGCTAGATTGTAGCTTGGGCTAACCATGCCCCAATCTAATTCTTATTAAGGTTGGTGTGAAACTGTTATAACATGTTCTCTCTCTATTCCCTGTGAAATATTATTAACATGCTGTAAGGCGATCTGTGCCTCTCTGGCTGATAAGATTTCAGCAGCTATCATGTTTTCTGCTCCTCCAGAGGATGGTGAAACTAATGAGCTGTCAACTCTGGAAGAGCTCCCATTTCCCCCTGTAGATACGGACGATGAGTAATGATTGAAGGTTGTTTTCATTTAACAAGTTGAGGGTAAGGTCATCTGAACCCTTAACCTGTTTACATTATGTGGAACACTGAGCTGATGAGCCGGCACCAACCTTTTGAAGGTCTTAGCAGAATTGTTAAATAACAGGGTTTCATATTTTGACTAAATTGATGTCCCAGGGACAGTCAGTGAAAAACATAGGTCAATCCAACCCAATTGTGAGAGATTTATTCACGTCTGAATCTACAGATCCCTTGTGTGTTTGTGTATTTTTGATACTCACTCTCATTAATAGAAGTATAACCTTTATTATGATTATAGTATTACCATACTAATTGGATTGTAAACCCAGAATTAAGGGTTTGAAAAAATCTGTGTTGATTTCCCTTACTTTAATAGGAGTATAGAATATTTTGATATAGAAACTAAAATCTAAATGCTTACATTAAAATGTAATGATTATTAGCACACAAATGAAAAGAGGATGGAATGTGAAGGACATTTTAATGTTTGTGCTTTTCTATTCTATACAGTTCTATGTTCTATGTTTGTGCTTTTCTATAAACCAATTTCTGTGTTCATGCAAGTGATTGACTGAACGAATCCTCACTATCAGTATCTGCAGTTTGGCAGTACGCCCAGACCTTTGTTTTGAGAACGGAAGATATCTCAGTTCCAAGGTCTCAACTTAGAGAGAAGAAGCCTCGTGAGGTATTGGTCTATCACATGTTATGAACCAGTATTGGTCGGTCACATGAATGAAACAAAACGCTAATGATGAATTAATTATGCAAAATCATGCAAAGATAACTTGTATGTGTATAGCCGTATACAAGACAACTGCTGGGACTGCCCCAGCAGAGCTCCTGGTCGACGTGTACATATGGTGCACTGAGTTGGTTGGAACCTCTACAGCGCGCTGACAATAAACAATGATTCATTTAAGATTGACTTTGAGTGTCCCTAGTGGTAATTTCCACGACATGGTGTAGAATTTCCACAACACCTTCATTCCATATTGTCTATTTTACTATTGCAGTGAAGTTAGCTTTATATTGAAGATTCTGACTTTGCCAGGATGATGATAGAAATGTAATTCTAAATCAGCTGACAATAGCGAACAAGTTACACCCCTTGTTTTAACATATTTACTTTTTGGAGGCGAAATGTAGCTAAAACGTTGCTCTCCTCTGCTCCGAGGGTTAAGGGACCCG
Organism: Coregonus lavaretus; assembly: GCF_964263955.1. Lineage (NCBI taxonomy): Eukaryota > Metazoa > Chordata > Actinopteri > Salmoniformes > Salmonidae > Coregonus > Coregonus lavaretus. Next base: position 9,001,249 of record NC_140027.1, read on the forward strand.
TTTTAAAACAGAAACGCCTGCTATTGCATGTTAATGAAAAATGTAAATACCTTCTCAACCACGACATACCCAGATAACACATTTTGGTTCTGGGAACGTTCCCTGAAGGTTGTGGGAACGTTCCCTGAACGTTGCACCAATGTTCCCTAAAGGTTTAAATAGATGGTTTTCTGAACGTTCTTTGAACGTTCTCTTTTAGTTTTATGAAGATAGAGGGGAACGTTCTCTGAAGGTTACAAAGTTGGCAACGTTCTCTGAAGGTTCTGGGAATGTTCTCTGAAGGTTACCAATGGTTCCTAAAGGTTCAAAAGGATGGTTTTCTTACACACACACACACACACACACACAGGATGGCACAATTTAATATTAACAGTTAGTTCTTATATTTATACCAATTACCCCACTGAAGAATTAAAAAATCATAACTGACTTTATATGGGCAAATAAAAAAGGAAAGTTTTAAGTCTTCCAAGACTTAAAAATAACTGATGATATTGGCACAAGACAGAGGGAATGTTAGTGATGTTCCAGTATAAACTAATGTATATAATGTATTATACAAGAGAAAAATCACAAATTCTACAGCACAAGTCATGTCTTAATTATGTGATAATGCCCGAGTAGCCGGTGTTTGGAGGATATATTGGCACGGGTGTTGTTCGGCCTGAGATGAAGTCGAGTTACCAACATATTCAAATAATGATTGACATATTTTCATCAAAAACGTTATTTTGATTAATTTATTCTTACTATTTCATCCTTCCATAAGATATAGTCCCGACACAAATCTAGGGTTGCTACCCAAGCCGGCTGTTCGTTCGTTCTATCTGTTGCCAGAGACGCGACCCAGTCGATCAGTCTTTTTGTTCTGTATCTATGGACGCGACCCAGTCGTTCGTTATAGATGTTCCACTGCCATACTGGCTGGCAACGTTCTTATCCCTTGCTTGCTAGCTAACTAGCCAACTACGGCCAAATTACAGTCATGTCAAACAGTGCAGCCAGAATAACAACAAAGTAGCTGCATTTGCATTTGTTTAAGCTGTTTTCTAGTGATATTTGTTTGGATACATCCATAACAATGAGCTAATGATGTGCGATTTCACCTGGCATAGAAAATGTGCTCTCTCGTCAGGACACTGTTGTTCGAGAGCTATCCAATAACATAGCTAACACAATCCCTTCAAACTGAAGCTGGAAAGACTGCAAACTAGCTGCACTTCATTTCATTTTACCTTTTTTCTAATGATAGTTATTTGTATATATCCATACAAATGATGCTGATTCATGATTTCGACTGGCTGAGAAACGCTGCCTGTCTGTCTGTCTCATCCCGACTCCCGACCCGTTCATTACTATGGGACAGGTGGAGATTGAATTTGAATATTGTAACAATGTTGCAAATGTCGGAGAGACCGACAGCAAGGTTTATACAAATCTCCGCTGTTGAAAACTAAATGTTAGTCTAAAAGAAATGGGAGATAATGTCTAGATGCTTTTTATAGTGGAGATCAAGTTTATATATTGCTTGGCTGGGCTGATGACAGTGGATTGCGCAGTCAGATGGATCAGAGTAAATAGGCATTTTAACGTCATAGATTTAGCCAGTGGTAACTTGTGGAATAGACACCGGCTGGAATGCAGTTTTAAGCAATCAGCATTCAGGATTAGACCCACCCATTGTATAAATGTAAAACTAACAATGACTCAATAATCCATGCCTTCTGCGAATGCTATAAAGTCCTAAAGTTATGGCCGGAATTAGAAAGTTGTCTGTCAGAAGTATCACAATGTAAATGTACTTTTAATCCATCTGTCTGCATATTTCAAGACCTGGCATATAAATGATCAGTGACCCGACGGGTTGGACAATACCTTTCTCATCAATCATCTTGAAAAAATGCACTCCTAACTGGAAATCAACCAATCCTCCATCACTAACACAATGAAAAGGTCAAATACTTTATTATCTAAATGTTGAAAGTGCTTGGGTGACAGAGAGAAACAAAATGGTGCAGTTTGAGGCCATGTGGCGGAGAGTGATGCGGGCGCTGGAGATGACTTGGGGTGTGAGCAGGTAGGTCTGGCCAGGTGTGATGTCATTGATGTTTGTGTGTGTCTGTATGCTGTTATTAGTATGTGCATGTTTTGTATTGTTTAAAAAAAAAATACAATCTTACAAAAAATATATAATATTAACAGTTAACACATTTATCATTTTAGTTAACAATTCAGAAATCAGCAATCTGATTGGCACACACATAACACACACACAGGATTACACAATTGTTTTGTCTGAACACCAACTATGGTACAGGAGAGTCAAGGGCTCACTCCTCCACAACCTCCTCTGTAACCTGTAAAACAAAGAGTTCTTAATTAGTTAAAAACTATTATCAGTGTTCTTAAGGATATTGTGTCCTTCCCAAAAGTTTAGCATTGTGCATTGGTAGTTCATTGGTATTTAACTTATGTAAAAAAAAATCTACGCTTTGACCATAAAAATCAGAAATCATATGCATTTGCTAGGATTTAAATCCAAACCAGAATGGAAAAATAAAACATGACTCAATCCAATGCTTTAATGAGGGGTGCCATTGGTGCACACTTAGGGTGGTAGAGCAGGGTTTCTTAAACTATGGGTCAGGACACAAAGTGGGCCCTGGGTATGTGAGAGATGGGTCGCAAGTTAATAAAAAAAAATTATAATCACAATATATTATAAATGTGGACGGCAGGTAGCCTAGTAGTTAAGAGCATTGGGACAGTATCCGAAAGGTCGCAGGTTTGAATCTCCGAGCTGACTAGGTGAAAAAGCCCCAAATGCTCCTGTAAGTCTGCTAAATGACAAACCTTTTAAAATGTAAAATACTATTTCTTAATTTGGGTCTCGAGCTGAACCCCTGAGGTAGAGAATCAGGACATAACACATGTCACATACACACAAAGGTGATGAGAGAGAGAATGCTGAATTGGTCCGGGAGCAGGACCTCAGCAGAACCCTGACCGGGAAAGACGGTCACCACCTGGGCCAAATTATTGTCACTGACTGTTGGTGTACTTTGTAAGAGCCATTTTGCCAGTCTGTGGTCGGGATTCAAGAAAACTGCACAGCGCAGAAAGCACACTGAGGATGATTACTTTCTGTGTAGCAGTGACATTGGTTGTGATGGCAGTGCATCAAATTCTACAATCAAAGGATCAAGGAGGGGAAGCCTTTATCCTGCGTCATCAAAAGTCTCAGCACTCACAATGACTAAGGCAGGGATGGCAACTCTTGCTGTACATGCTCCTGCTCATGAAGAGAAACTTGTGTTGAAGGAATAAGAGAGAGAAAACAAACAGAAGGAAAGGTAGACAGCTTGAACTGGACTTCAAATATCTAGCAATACTAGTGCCCTCAATGTTTAAAAGTAGTGAGGAGAGGAGTGACATGAGGGGCGAAATGAAAAGCTCCCACTAGGATGGACTCACAACAAAAAACCTCATTGCTCAATGGCTAACGCTTAAACAAAACCCAAACTCTTGTTCCATGTCACACACTCAGAATGTGCAGCATAAGGATAGGATATACACACAGGAGGACCAAGGACAATATCAATCCTCCTCCAGACCCCCTGATTCTCTTAGGCCTCCTGCCCATGTCTCAATCAGGCCTCAGACCCATGTCTCAATCAGGCCTCCTGCCCATGTCTCAATCAGGCCTCAGACCCATGTCTCAATCAGGCCTCCTGCCCATGTCTCAATCAGGCCTCAGACCCATGTCTCAATCAGGCCTCCTGCCCATGTCTCAATCAGGCCTCAGACCCATGTCTCAATCAGACCCCCAGGAATGTTTGGGTTCAACCATGTATCCGTCAGAGCCCTTGATTCCACCAGTAGACTCTCTTAGACCCCATAAGTCAAACTATCCTAACGGTAACTGACAATACACCACATGTATCTAGTTTGATCTGTGAAGATGGTCGCTCAGTGGAGCAGTGTACAAAAGAAAGGAATTGCACAAGGAGAAGATCACCTTTCTACAGGAAGAGGGATCTATTCTGGCTGCTCATAGGAACATTGCTGCCTGCCTCTCAACCAAACCAATAGCCCTTGCTAACCATCAAACATCTGGTCATGTTAGGGCCAGGAAGCAAGTGTAAGAACTGGACACGCACTGAGGAAGGCGCAAGCTGAAACATATCCGTGTAGTGTATTAAGACGTTTTGCTACTATGAATTTAAGAAAATAAACACAAAGCGAGTGCTGGTCCTTTCTTAATTTTTATCTGAACAAGTTCAACTATTTGCTAGACCAGCAGGAGTCGATTGAGGCACCGGTCAGAATTGGGTCAGTTTAAGCTAAAGATATCTGTATTTTTTTGCATTGGATACGTTTCACGAACACAATGGTGTTCTCCATTTTGCCTTATGACCCCCACAAGTGTCAGGTGACTCGTCTGAAGTCGGTACCGTTGATGTGCCAACTTCTGTTAGGTAGTGTCCGAACCGTTTGGGCTAAAAACACTGTGGAAACGGGAGATTCTCACGAACACGATGGTGTTCTCCGTATTGCTCTACGACCCCCACAAGTGTCACGGGACTTGTCTGAAGGTAACCAATACCGGTTTTAAAAAACTAACGGAAGTATGAAGGTAGTTTTCTGCCTACCCCAAAAAAGGGGTTAAAAACCGTGTGTAAAAAATAAATAGATATTTCCATTTTTTTTTTTTACATTTTACATTGTAATCCGCTCTTATCCAGAGCGATTTACAGTTAGTGAGTGCATACATTATTATTTTTTTTTTTCATACTGGCCCCCCGTGGGAATCGAACCCAAAACCCTGGCGTTGCAAATGCCATCCCTTCATGTCCTAGATTTAGGACCGACACTTCAAAACCTTGTTTCTTATGATTAATTTTTTTACTGTCCTTTTTGCCGTTTTGGCTTTAGTAGTAAAGGTCAAAATCAATATTTTATCAAATAATTTTTTAACATATTTTTTGGCCTACCTAAAGGGGTCCTAAAATGTCAAAACAAATAGCTAAATGATCCATAGTATGACAATCTTAAAACAATTTGTCAGAATGCGACGGTGAAATGCGGTAGGCGAAGTCAAACGCAGGACACAGAGCTTACTGGAAACGTACTTTACTTGAAAGTAACCAGAGAAGAAAACAATCTCCACAAAAGGAGGAAAAACAACCCGCACACGAACACTGCCGATGACGAATACAATAACACACAACACACAATGTACGACAGAGGGTTAAATAGGGAATAAAATACAACGTAATGGGGAACAGGTGTACACAATCAGGACAAAACAAGTCAAACACCGAAACATAGATCGGTGGCAGCTAGTACTCTGGGGACGACGAACGCCGAAGCCTGCCCGAGCAAGGAGGAGGAGCAGCCTCGGCTGATTCCGTGACAGTACCCCCCCCTTGACGCGCGGCTCCAGCCGTGCGCCGAACCGGGCCTCGGGGACGGCCAGGAGGACACGGAGCAGGGCGAGTCGGATGACTCCGGTGGAAGTCCCTTAACATGGAGGGATCTAGAATGTCCCTCCTGGGGACCCAGCACCGTTCCTCCGGACCGTACCCCTCCCACTCCACGAGATACTGCATGCCCCCCGTCCGACGCCTCGAATCCAAGATGGAACAGACTGAGTACGCCGGAGCCAAACGATGTCAAACGGGGGCGGAGGAGCCTCTCGTACCTCACTGGAAAGGCGTAAGGTTAGTGGACGAATGGCGGAGGGAGTTTTGGGCTATCTCTGCCCAGGGAATATATCCCGACCACTCCCCTTGCCTGTCCTGGCAATATGACCTCAGAAACCTATCCACATCCTGGTTAACTCTCTCCACCTGCCCATTACTCTCGGGGTGAAAACCTGAGGTAAGGCTAATCGAGACCCCCAGACGTTCCATAAATGCCCTCCAGACTCTAGAGGTAAACTGGGGACCCCGATCAGACACTATATCCTTAGGCACCCCATAGTGCCGGAAGACGTGTGTAAACAGGGCCTCAGCAGTGTGTAGGGCAGTAGGGAGACCAGGCAGGGGAATGAGACGGCAGGCTTTAGAAAACCGATCCACAACGACCAAGATCGTAGTGTTCCCCTGGGAGGGAGGAAGGTCCGTGACAAAATCCACCGATAGGTGAGACCACGGCCGTTGTGGAACGGGTAGGGGTTGTAATTTTTCTCTGGGCAGGTGTCTAGGTGCCTTACACTGGGCGTACACCGAGCAGGAGGAAACATAAACCCTCACGTCCTTAGCTAAGGTTGGCCACCAGTACTTCTCACTAAGGCAGTGCACTGTCCGACCAATATCCGGATGACCAGAGGAGGGTGACGTGTGAGCCCAGTATATCAAACGGTCGCGAACCTCGAGCGGCACGTACCTCCGACCCTCTGGACACTGTGGAGGAGTACGGTCGGAACGTAACGCCCGCTCGATTTCCGCATCCACCTCCCACACTCCGGGAGTATGGGAGTGGGCTCAATGGACCTCTCCTCTGTGTCATATAGTCGGGACAGGGCGTCTGCCTTAGCGTTCTGGGACCCTGGTATATAGGTGAGCTTAAATACAAAGCGGGAAAGAAACATGGACCACCTTGCCTGGCGAGGATTCAGCCTCCTCGCTGCCCGGATGTACTCCAGGTTATGATGGTCAGTCAGAATGAGAAAAGGGTGTTTAGCCCCCTCAAGCCAATGTCTCCACACTTTCAGGGCTTGAACCACAGCCAGCAGCTCCCTATCCCCCACGTCATAATTGCGCTCCGCCGGACTGAGCTTCTTAGAATAGAAAGCACAGGGGCGGAGTTTAGGTGGCATACCCGAGCACTGAGACAGCACAGCGCCGATTCCAGCCTCGGAAGCGTCCACCTCCACCTGAAATGACAAAGAGGGATCCGGATGCGCCAGCACCGGAGCCGAGGTAAACAGGTCCTTTAAACGCCCTGTCCGCCTCAGCTGACCACTGCAGGCGCACCGGACCCCCCTTTAGCAGAGAGGTAATGGGAGCTGCTACCTGTCCAAAGCCCCGGATAAACCTCGGATGTAGTAATTGGCAAAACCCAAGAAGCGCTGCACCTCCTTTACCGTGGTGGGAGTCTGCCAATTACACACGGCAGAAACGCGGTCAATCTCCAACTCTACCCCTGACGCAGACAACCGATGTCCCAGGAAGGAGATGGACTCCTGGAAGAACAGATATTCCTCCGCCTTCGCATACAGGTCATGCTCCAACAGTCTACCAAGCACTCGACGCACCAGGGACACATGCTCGGCTCGTGTAGCGGAGTATATTAGGATGTCATCAATATATACCACAACACACTGTCCATGCAAGTCCTGGAAAATCTTGTCCACAAATGATTGGAAGACTGAAGGAGCATTCATTAACCCGTATGGCATGACGAGGTACTCATAGTGACCCGAGGTGGTACTGAATGCTGTCTTCCACTCATCTCCCTCCCTAATGCGCACCAGGTTGTACGCGCTCCTGAGATCCAATCTTGTGAAGAATCGCGCCCCGTGTAATGACTCCGTCATACTAGCGATCAGAGGGAGAGGATAGCTGTATTTGATGGTGATCTGATTTAGACCACGGTAATCAATACACGGGCGTAAACCCCCATCCTTCTTCTTCACAAAAAAGAAACTTGAGGACGCAGGGGAAGTAGACGGCCGTATGTTACCCTGTCTCAAAGATTCGGTGACGTAGGTCTCCATAGCGGCCGTCTCCTCCTGAGACAGAGGATACACGTGACTACGTGGAAGCGCAGCGCCTACCTGGAGGTCTATCGCACAATCCCCCTGTCGATGAGGTGGTAATTGAGTCGCCTTCTTCTTACTGAAGGCGAGAGCCAAATCGGCATACTCAGGTGGAATGTGCAAGGTGGGAACTTGTTTTGGGCTTTCCACCATCGTTGCCCCTACGGAAACGCCTACACACCGCCCAGTACACTGATCAGACCATCCCTGTAGAGCTCTCTGCTGCCATGAAATGTTGGGGTCATGAGCTGTTAACCAGGGAAGCCCCAACACCACGGGAAACGCAGGAGAATCAATCAAATACAAACGTACCATCTCCTCATGACCCTCCTGCGTTTTCATCCGGAGAGGCGCCGTGACCTCCCTATTCAATCCTGACCCCAACGGGCGGCTATCTAGGGCATGAATAGGGAAGGGCACATCAACAGGTACGATAGGAATCCCTAACTTATAGGTGATCTGGCGATCGATAAAATTCCCTGCTGCACCTGAATCTACTAGCGCCTTATGCAGGGAGTGAGGAGAAACCTTGGGAAACACCACTTGAATACACATATGATCAGCAGAGAGCTCTGGCTGAGTTGGGTGCCTACTCACCTGGAATGACTCATCAGTGCGTCGCCCACTGCCTCGATTCCTAGGAGACCCTCCCCAGCACCGACCAGCAGTGTGTCCTCTGCGGCCACAGTTGGTGCAGGGGACGGCCTCCCTCCTGGTCTCCCTCCTGGTCTCCCTAGCACCAGCACCCCCGAGCTCCATAGGGGTCGGCTCGGAAGTGCTGGGGGATGGAATGGTCGGCCCCGAATCCGGACGTCCGTGGGTAGCCAACAGGGTATCCAGGCGAATCGACATGTCCACCAGTTGATCAAAGCTGAGGTTGGTGTCCCTGCAGGCCAATTCCCGACGCACGTCCTCCCACAGGCTGCATCTGTAGTGGTCGATGAGGGCCCTCTCATTCCATCCCGTGTTGGCAGCTAGCGTCCGGAAGTCCAGCGCGAACTCCTGCGCGCTCCTCCTCCCCTGTCTAAGGTGGAATAGACGCTCACCCGCCGCTTTACCCTCTGGGGGATGATCAAATTCTGCCCGGAAGCGGCGAGTGAACTCCACATAGCTGACCGTAGCTGCGTCTATCCCACCCCATTCGGCGTTGGCCCATTCCAGCGCCTTGCCGGACAGACAGGAGATGAGGGCGCCGGGTGAATGGTTGCTAGGTAGAGTTCAACCTGGAGTAGGAAACCCTGACACCCGGCTGCGGTGCCATCATAAGCCCTCGGGAGCGAGAGCCGAATCCCACTGGACTCCGGAGATGGAACGATGGGTATGGCTGATGGTGGTGGTATCGTAGGATGAGGTGTGGGCAAACCTCCACTCTCCCATCGCCTCAAGGTGTCCATCACCCCTTGGATGGTGGTGCCCAGGTGCTGGATCATGGCCTCTTGTTGGGTTACACGCTCCTCCAGTGCTCCCCTTGGCGCCGCCGATCCTGCTGACTCCATCGTGGTGTGTTATTCTGTCAGAATGCGATGGTGAAATGCGGTAGGCGAAGTCAAACGCAGGACACAGAGCTTACTGGAAACGTACACCGAAACATAGATCGGTGGCAGCTAGTACTCTGGGGACGACGAACACCGAAGCCTGCCCGAGCAAGGAGGAGGAGCAGCCTCGGCTGATTCCGTGACACAATTCCATATGTCAGCTTAGACTCTACAGAAATAAGGAGGAAAGGCTAATCTCATTTGATGCATGGAGGAGATGGAGAGGTGCATCAAAAACAGTCTATCAGTAACCCACGTATCAAGTGGCTAATTAGAACCCTAGGACTGATGTTGCAAATGTGTTCAAGTGCAACTACGCCAGCCCAGTACAGTTTAGCTTGACTCAGTTTTTGTTCTGTAGTGTGATAACAAAACTGTTTCTGTTTCTTCCCTTCATTTCGGTGGGGCGCCATCTTCAGTAGGGTTCCAATGACCTCCTCCACTTCAGTATTCGTAACTCTTCTTTAAGTTAAGCCTCTTCGCCTTTTTGACCGAAGCACCTGTATGTTCCACAAAATCAATGCAATGGCAACAAACATAAATTAAACATGGCCTCTAGGGCACCGTAATGTTAACTGATAGTTACATAGATTACCGGTATTACCATGACTTTGATAGTCTCGAAAGTGTGAGTGTTTAATTTCTTTGCTGGAGGCATTTTTTTCTCTCATGATGACCTGTCTCCAGAATAGATGTCTCCTCTGCCAAGTTAGCTTTCTTCTTTGCTCTGTCATATGAGTCTAAAGAAATTATAATCTGGTTACAAATAATTCTACAATGTTTATTTGTTTGAAATGATAGGCCACACCCCAACGTAAAGTCTCATAGTGGACATGCCCTATTCGATTGTCATACTGAATCCAGATTTCATATATACTATCACTTTCAAAACATATTCACTTTACCTGTGGTCTCCAGAATTGCATTTTCCATGTCTTGTCTGGTCATTCACAGTTCTTAACTTTTTGGGGGTTACCATTTTTGGTCCAGTAGCAATACACAACCTGATGAAGAGCTTACAGTGTATTTCAATTATAACCCACCACTGCATACAGATGCTTAATTCTAGAGGTAAAAGAAAAGAGGGGAAAAGATTAGCAGCTGTGTGCGATTAGCAGCTATGAAACAAAACAACAGAAATACTTTGAAAACAGCTACTGCAGAATTATTCCGATATAACTCACAACTCGCACGTGCTCATACTACTTTTTACTCTATTTTTATTGCAAATGCGAATGTAATGCTCGCACTGTAGAGTCCTGCAAATTGACCACCCGCCTATGTGGCTGGTGAAATAGACATTCTTACCCGGCAATACCTAAATCTACCTGCATTTGGCATGTGTTAATTTTATGCCCTGCTTGTATTTATTTATGCATTTTTTGGAACACAGCCCTGCATCCCCATAATTTTAACGCAATCCAAACACGGTCCAATATAAATCGCAATCTGGTGTGCATCATTTGAAAGCTTATTCTGTTGCCAACATGACTAGCTAAGTTATAAAATATGACCTTACAGTGTTAAGCAAGTATATTAAGGTTATACTATTGTAGAGAACAATCTAGCTAATGATTAATTCTATGTAATTTATAATGACATAGGGCAAAGAAAACTACGTTTTGACATTAATTTGCGGAAACGTTTGAGGAAACTTTCAACGAGCTAGTAAACCAACAGTCAAATAGTTCTGGGCCTTTTCAGTGTTCGCGTGCTTGCTTTGATCCAGGTAGTTTTGCATGCTTGATCCTAGTCCAGTTTCCCCATTTTTTGATGGACAATTCTCCCTCTATCAAACATATGGAACCCAACAATTTCCAACAGACTGTCTTAATGTACTGTTTTATTGATACGTTCGATTTATTTTAAGCAATTGACATATTTCTCATCATTATGTGATTGAGATTTGCATGTTAATTAAAAAAGTGTAGATGAGTGAGTGAAATGTGCAACTGATGGGATGTGAACCATGGTCTCCCACGTATGAAATCAAATGAAATTGTATTGGTGTCACGGATTCTGCCGAGGCTGCTCCTCCTCCTGGTTCGGGCAGGCTTCGGCGTTCGTTGTCCCCGGAGTACTAGCTGCCACCGTTGAATGTTTCTATGTGTGATTGCTTTTGTCTGTCTGTCACACCTGTGTCCGTTTGTGTCTGATTACGTGTTCTATAAGTTGCCTGTGTTGTATTGGTTAGGTTGTGTGTTGTTTTTCGCCTGTCCGTAGTGCTGCGTGTTTTTGTATCTGTTTATTTGTTTATTTGTTTTATGCATAGTTTGCATATTGCTCGCCTCGGTTTTGTTGAGGCCGTTTACTGTATCCTTGCCTGGTGGTTTTTTCACAGTAAACTTTGTTGGACTAAGCTTCGGTGTCCTGCGCCTGACTTCCACACATCATACACCTCAGCCTTGACAGAACAACACACCACCTATGGAGTCAGCAGGAGCAGTGGCGGCACCCAAGTCGCTGGAGGATCGGATCAGCTACCAAGACACCATGATCCGGCAACTTGGGGCCGCCATGAACGAGGTGTCCAACACTCTGCGCCGGTTGGTTACTGGAGAGGTGCCCACGCCTTCTCACACCATCCCATCACCAACGGCCAGTCCTCCTCTCTCAGCACCGGAACCCAGTGGCATACGGCTCTCGCTCCCGAGGGCATATGACGGTTCTGCAGCCGGGTGTCAGGGGTTCCTCCTGCAGGTGGAACTCTACCTGGCTATCATACACCCAGCGCCCTCGGGATACGAGAGCGTCTCCGCCCTCATCTCCTGTCTATCCGGCAAGGCGTTGGAGTGGGCCAACGCCGAATGGAGGGGAATAGACGCCGCTACCATCACCTACGCGGAGTTCTCCCGCCGCTTCAGGGCTGTCTTCGATCACCCACCTGAGGGGAAGGCGGCGGGGGAGCGTCTGTTCCACCTCCGACAGGAGAAGAGGAGCGCACAGGAGTTCGCCCTGGAGTTCCGGACTCTAGCGGCGGATGCGGGGTGGAATGAGAGGGCCCTCATCGACCATTACCGGTGTAGCCTACGAGAGGACGTTCGTCGTGAGCTGGCCTGCAGGGACACCAACCTATCCTTCGACCAGTTGGTGGACATCTCCATCCGTCTCGACACCCTGCTGGCTACCCGCGGACGTCCCGAGTGGGGGTCGTCCATTCCACCCTCCAGCACCTCCGAGCCAATTCCCATGGAGCTCGGGGGTGCAGGCGCTAGAGAGAGGAGGAGAGAGAACCCGAGGGGGGCCATCCCCTGCACCAACTGTGGCCGTAGAGGACACACCACGGCCAGGTGCTGGGGAGGGTCTCCTGGGAGAGGGGACAACAGGTCACGCACTGGGGAGTCATTTCAGGTGAGTAGGCGCCCCACTTACCCAGAGCTCTCTGTTGGTCACATGAGTATACCTGTGAGATTTCCACAGGTGGCACCTCATTCCCAGCATAAGGCGCTAGTAGATTCAGGCGCAGCTGGGAATTTTGTTGATTGTGCATTTTGTTATAGGTTAGGAATTCCCCTTCGGCCGGTAGAAGCCCCCTTTCCTGTTCACGCCCTAGATAGCCGGCCGTTGGGGTCGGGGCTGATCAGAGAAGTCACAGCACCACTTAAGATGACGACGCAGGGGGGTCATGAGGAGATCATTCAGTTTTATCTGATTGACTCTCCTGCGTATCCCGTGGTGTTGGGGCTTCCCTGGTTAAGCGCCCATGATCCTACCATTGCGTGGCAACAGAGGGCTCTTATGGAGTGGTCTGCCCAGTGTGTAGGGAGATGTCTAGGTGTTTCCTTAGGGGCGACCTCGGTAGAGAGTCCGAACCAAGTGCCCGCAATGCGCATTCCCCCTGAATATGAGGATTTAGCACTTGTGTTCAGCAAAACGAGGGCAACACGGCTACCACCTCATAGACAGGGGGATTGTGCGATAGATCTCCAAACAGGAGCGGCACTTCCGCGGAGCCGTGTGTATCCCCTGTCTCAAGAGGAGACAGCGGCTATGGAGACTTACATAGCCGAGTCCTTGGCACAGGGATACATACGGTCCTCCACTTCCCCGGTTTCCTCGAGTTTCTTTTTTGTGAAGAAGAAGGACGGGGGTTTGCGCCCGTGTATTGATTACCGTAGTCTCAATCAGATCACGGTTAAGTACAGTTACCCTCTTCCAATGATTGCGACTATGACACAAAGTTGGATCTCAGGAGCGCGTACAATCTGGTGCGCATTAGGGAGGGGGATTAATGGAAAACAGCATTTAGCACCACCTCGGGTCATTACGAGTATCTCGTCATGCCATACGGGTTAATGAATGCTCCTTCAGTCTTCCAATCCTTTGTTGACGAGATTTTCCGGGACATGCATGGGCAGGGTGTGGTAGTGTACATCGACGACATCCTAGTGTACTCTTCTACACGAGCCGAGCATGTAGCCCTGGTGCGCCGAGTGTTGAGGAGACTGTTGGAGCATGACTTGTATGCCAAGGCAGAGAAATGCTTGTTCTTCCAGGAGTCCGTCTCCTTTTTGGGTTATCGGTTGTCCGCGTCTGGTGTGAAGATAGAGGTTGACCGTGTGTCGGCCGTGCGTAATTGGCAAACTCCAACCACTGTAAAAGAGGTGCAGCAGTTTTTGGATTTTGCTAATTACTACCGGAGGTTTATCCGGGGCTTTGGACAGGTTGCAGCTCCCATTACGTCCCTGTTAAAGGGGGGTCCGGTTCGCTTGCAGTGGTCAGCTGAGGCGGACAGAGCATTTGTCAAACTGAAAAACCTGTTCACCTCGGCTCCGGTGCTGGCGCATCCAGATCCCTCTTTACCATTCCAAGTAGAGGTAGACGCGTCCGAGGCCGGTATTGGGGCAGTCCTGTCGCAACGGTCCAGCACGCCACCTAAGCTACGCCCCTGTGCGTTCTATTCCAAGAAGCTCAGCTCGGCAGAGCGTAATTATGACGTAGGGGACAGGGAGCTTTTAGCTGTAGTCCAGGCCCTAAAGGTGTGGAGGCATTGGCTTGAGGGGGCTCAACACCCTTTCCTCATTCTGACTGATCACCGTAACCTGGAGTACATCCGGGCAGCTAGGAGATTGAACCCTCGGCAGGCTAGGTGGAACATGTTCCTGACCCGGTTTGTTTTTAAGATCACTTACATCCCAGGGTCCCAGAACGGTAAGGCAGACGCCCTGTCCCGGCGTTATGACACAGAGGAGAGGTCCATTGAGCCTACTCCCATACTGCCGGAGTCTTGTCTGGTGGCTCCGGTGGTGTGGGAGGTTGATGCGGAGATCGAGCGGGCACTGCGTACCGACCCTACTCCCCCCGAGTGTCCTGTGGGGCGGACGTAGGTTCCACTCGAGGATCGTGATCGCCTTATTTATTGGGCTCATACATCACCCTCCTCTGGACATCCAGGTATTGGCCGGACAGTGCACTGCCTTAGCGTGAAATACTGGTGGCCAACGTTAGCTAGGGATGTGAGGGTTTATGTCTCCTCCTGCTCGGTGTGCGCCCAGTGTAAGGCGCCTAGACATTTGCCCAGGGGAAAGTTACATCCCCTGCCCGTTCCACAACGACCATGGTCCCACCTCTCGGGGGATTTTGTGACCGACCTTCCCCCCTCCCAGGGGAATACCACCATTTTGGTCGTTGTGGATCGGTTTTCCAAGGCCTGTCGTCTCCTCCCAATGCCGGGTCTTCTTACTGCCCTACAGACCGCTGAGGCCCTATTTACCCACGTGTTCCGGCACTATGGGGTCCCCGAGGATATTGTGTCTGACCGAGGTCCCCAGTTCACCTCCAGAGTCTGGGGGGCGTTCATGGAACGCTTGGGGGTCTCGGTGAGCCTTACCTCAGGGTACCACCCAGAAAGCAATGGGCAGGTTGAACGAGTCAACCAGGATGTGGGTAGGTTTCTGAGGTCCTATTGCCAGGACCGGCCGGAGGAGTGGTCTAGGTATATCCCCTGGGCAGAGATGGCCCAGAACTCTCTCCTCCACTCCTCCACCATTTTAACACCTTTCCAGTGTGTTTTAGGTTATCAGCCGGTCCTGGCACCATGGCACGAGAGCCAGATCGAGGCCCCTGCGGTGGATGAGTGGATTCGGCGCTCGGAGGAGATGTGGGACGCTGCCCATGTCCATCTGCAGCGGGCCATCCGTCAACAAAAGGCGAGCGCCGATCGCCACCGCAGTGAGGGACCGGTATACGCACCGTGAGATCGAGTCTGGCTCTCGACTCGAAACCTCCCCCTCCGCCTGCCCTGCCGGAAGCTGGGTCGGCGGTTTGTGGGGCCCTTTAAAGTCCTGAGAAGATTGAACGAGGTGTGTTACAGGTTACAATTGCCTATTGAGTACAAGAATATTAACCCCTCGTTCCATGTGTCTCTTCTCAGGCCGGTGGTAGCTGGCCCACTCCAAGAACATGAGATAGGAGAGACCCCTCCGCCCCCTTTGGACATCGAGGGGGCCCCGTCGTACAGAGTCCGGACCATCTTTGTCTCGAGGCGCCGGATGGGTGGTCTCCAGTATCTCGTGGAGTGGGAGGGGTATGGTCCGGAGGAACGGTGCTGGGTGCCTAGGAGGGACATCCTAGATCCATCCCTCCTGACGGAGTTCCACCGTGGGCCGGCGCACGGCTGGAGCCGCGCGTCAAGGGGGGGGTACTGTCATGGATTCTGCCGAGGCTGCTCCTCCTCCTGGTTCGGGCAGGCTTCGGCGTTCGTCGTCCCCGGAGTACTAGCTGCCACCGTTGAATGTTTCTATGTGTGATTGCTTTTGTCTGTCTGTCACACCTGTGTCCATTTGTGTCTGATTACGTGTTCTATAAGTTGCCTGTGTTGTATTGGTTAGGTTGTGTGTTGTTTTTCGCCTGTCCGTAGTGCTGCGTGTTTTGTATCTGTTTATTTGTTTATTTGTTTTACGCATAGTTTGCGTATTGCTCGCCTCGGTTTTGTTGAGGCCGTTTACTGTATCCTTGCCTGGTGGTTTTTTCACAGTAAACTTTGTTGGACTAAGCTTCGTGTCCTGCGCAAGACTTCCACACATCATACACCTCAGCCTTGACAATTGGTCACATATATGTGTTTAGCAGATGTTATTGCGGGTGTAGCGAAATGCTTGTGCTTCTAGCTCCAACAGTGCAGTAATATCTAACAAGTAATATCTAACAATTTCACAACATATACCCAATACACACAAATCTAAGTAAGGAATGAATTATTAATATATACATATATGGACAAGCATTGACAGCGCGGCATGGACTAAAATACAGTAGAAAAGTATAGAATACAGTATATACAGTGGGGGAAAAAAGTATTTAGTCAGCCACCAATTGTGCAGGTTCTCCCACTTAAAAAGATGAGAGAGGCCTGTAATTTTCATCATAGGTACACGTCAACTATGACAGACAAAATGAGAAAAAAAAATCCAGAAAATCACATTGTAGGATTTTTTATGAATTTATTTGCAAATTATGGTGGAAAATAAGTATTTGGTCACCTACAAACAAGCAAGATTTCTGGCTTTCACAGACCTGTAACTTCTTCTTTAAGAGGCTCCTCTGTCCTCCACTCGTTACCTGTATTAATGGCACCTGTTTGAACTTGTTATCAGTATAAAAGACACCTGTCCACAACCTCAAACAGTCACACTCCAAACTCCACTATGGCCAAGACCAAAGAGCTGTCAAAGGACACCAGAAACAAAATTGTAGACCTGCACCAGGCTGGGAAGACTGAATCTGCAATAGGTAAGCAGCTTGGTTTGAAGAAATCAACGGTGGGAGCAATTATTAGGAAATGGAAGACATACAAGACCACTGATAATCTCCCCCGATCTGGGGCTCCACGCAAGATCTCACCCTGTGGGGTCGAAATGATCACAAGAACGGTGAGCAAAAATCCCAGAACCACACGGGGGGATCTAGTGAATGACCTGCAGAGAGCTGGGACCAAAGTAACAAAGCCTACCATCAGTAACACACTACGCCGCCAGGGACTCAAATCCTGCAGTGCCAGACGTGTCCCCCTGCTTAAGCCAGTACATGTCCAGGCCCGTCTGAAGTTTGTTAGAGTGCATTTGGATGATCCAGAAGAGGATTGGGAGAATGTCATATGGTCAGATGAAACCAAAATAGAACTTTTTGGTAAAAACTCAACTCGTTGTGTTTGGAGGACAAAGAATGCTGAGTTGCATCCAAAGAACACCATACCTACTGTGAAGCATGGGGGTGGAAACATCATGCTTTGGGGCTGTTTTTCTGCAAAGGGACCAGGACGACTGATCCGTGTAAAGGAAAGAATGAATGGGGCCATGTATCGTGAGATTTTGAGTGAAAACCTCCTTCCATCAGCAAGGGCATTGAAGATGAAACGTGGCTGGGTCTTTCAGCATGACAATGATCCCAAACACACTGCCCGGGCAACGAAGGACTGGCTTCGTAAGAAGCATTTCTAGGTCCTGGAGTGGCCTAGCCAGTCTCCAGATCTCAACCCCATAGAAAATCTTTGGAGGGAGTTGAAAGTCCGTGTTTCCCAGTGACAGCCCCCAAACATCACTGCTCTAGAGGAGATCTGCATGGAGGAATGGGCCAAAATACCAGCAACAGTGTGTGAAAACCTTGTGAAGACTTACAGAAAACGTTTGACCTGTGTCATTGCCAACAAAGGGTATATAACAAAGTATTGAGAAACTTTTGTTATTGACCAAATACTTATTTTCCACCATAATTTGCAAATAAATTCATTAAAAATCCTACAATGTGATTTTCTGGAGAAAAAAAATCTCATTTTGTCTGTCATAGTTGACGTGTACCCATGAGGAAAATTACAGGCCTCTCTCATCTTTTTAAGTGGGAGAACTTGCACAATTGGTGACTGACTAAATACTTTTTTTCCCCACTGTACTGTGTTACCAATTGTTTTCTTGGTGACTATGGTCCCAGCTGCCTTGAGATCATTGACAAGATCCTCCCGTGTAGTTCTGGGCTTATTCCTCACCGTTCTCATGATCATTGCAACTCCACGAGGTGAGATCTTGCATGGAGCCCCAGGCCGAGGGAGATTGACAGTTCTTTTGTGTTTCTTCCATTTGCAAATAATCGCACCAACTGTTGTCACCTTCTCACCAAGCTGCTTGGCGATGGTCTTGTAGCCCATTCCAGCCTTGTGTAGGTCTACAATCTTGTCCCTGACATCCTTGGAGAGCTCTTTGGTCTTGGCCATGGTGGAGAGTTTGGAATCTGATTGAATGATTGCTTCTGTGGACAGGTGTCTTTTATACAGGTAACAAACTGAGATTAGGAACACTCCCTTTAAGAGTGTGCTCCTAATCTCAGCTCGTTACCTGTATAAAAGACACCTGGGAGCCAGAAATCTTTCTGATTGAGAGGGGGTCAAATACTTATTTCCCTCATTAAAATGCAAATCAATTTATAACATTTTTGACATGCGTTTTTCTGGATTTTGTTGTTGTTATTCTGTCTCTCACTGTTCAAATAAACCTACCATTAAAATTATAGACTGATCATTTCATCAAACATAAGAGTTATAGATGCAGGTAAGGGAATGGGAGGGCATAAAATCAGAGGTCCAAACTTTGAATCAAAATCACGTTTTTAGTAATTGTTATTTTACTTACAAACACTTGAAAAGAAAATACAATGTGTTGTCAGTAACAGAAACACAAAACCAATGGTTTTAACAATGATATGCATTACAAAATACATGCAAGCATACTGAAATATCTAGTTTGTGAATGATCATTCCAATATCTGATCCTTACAGAAGCTGACATTCTAAGGCATTTAAGGGTGGGTTACACATTGTTGAAAAACGACTTGTCATCTGATGAGTTACTGAGATGAAGGTGAATTATTACAGAATAAGATCTCTAGCTGTCTGACAAAACTAGTGCTCTCGTGGAGACAGTGGGTAGTTCACCCTCTCTCGCTGCTCCTCAGGCGCACTCCCAGGCGGTAGGGTTTTTGAGACTGTATCCCACCAAAGATGAATCTGAAATCTGTGACACCTCCATCCTCAGGCCAGACGAATCGGAAACGCCGAAGCAATGTCACTAGAACCAGGAAGAGCTCCATTCGCGCTAACCCCTCCCCCAGACACACACGAGGTCCTGGGGAACACACACACGGCTCTCAATGAGAACAACATTTCACTCATACTTTCATATGCATGCAGCCAGGTATTTTATGTCAACATATTCTCCTGTCGCTGTACAACATAGTATCATTGATAAGCCTCAGATATTGATGCTTTTCCAAAAAGGCACCTGCTGAGAATGGCAGAAAGGCTTCTGGTTTCACAAACTCTCCGACCTCGTTGAGGAAGTTCTCAGGGTTGAACTCGTGAGGGAATTTCCACTGGCCCTCTTCATGCAGCACCGAAGACAGGTTAGGAATCACCATCGTGCCCTGGAACAGAGGGAGAGAGGGATTAACGGTGAGAAGGAGAGGTACACTAAAGACTGAGACAGCACCCATAATGACATCACTCTAGCCCAGGAGATCTTTATAGTTCAAATGTCACCAACAGGCAGCATATCAGTTGTCATGGTAATGCTCACCTGGGGCAGCTGGTAGCTACATAGTTGCGTGTCGCTGCAGGTAGTATGGAACACGTTAAGAGGAACGGTGTCACTCATGCGCTGTGCCTCGTGGATCGTGGCTTGAACATACGGCATGGCATGTCTGTCCTCAAACGAAGTGTCTGCACGTCCCTCAAGAACATCGGCGATCTCTCTGTGACAGCGATCTGGGACAAACATACAGTGGGGAAAAAAAGTATTTAGTCAGCCACCAATTGTGCAAGTTCTCCCACTTAAAAAGATGAGAGAGGCCTGTAATTTTCATCATAGGTACACGTCAACTATGACAGACAAATTGAGAAAAAAAATTCCAGAAAATCCCATTGTAGGATTTTTTATGAATTTATTTGCAAATTATGGTGGAAAATAAGTATTTGGTCACCTACAAACAAGCAAGATTTCTGGCTCTCACAGACCTGTAACTTCTTCTTTAAGAGGCTCCTCTGTCCTCCACTCGTTACCTGTATTAATGGCACCTGTTTGAACTTGTTATCAGTATAAAAGACACCTGTCCACAACCTCAAACAGTCACACTCCAAACTCCACTATGGCCAAGACCAAAGAGCTGTCAAAGGACACCAGAAACAAAATTGTAGACTTGCACCAGGCTGGGAAGACTGAATCTGCAATAGGTAAGCAGCTTGGTTTGAAGAAATCAACTGTGGGAGCAATTATTAGGAAATGGAAGACATACAAGACCACTGATAATCTCCCTCAATCTGGGGCTCCACGCAAGATCTCACCCCGTGGGGTCAAAATGATCACAAGAACGGTGAGCAAAAATCCCAGAACCACACGGGGGGACCTAGTGAATGACCTGCAGAGAGCTGGGACCAAAGTAACAAAGACTACCATCAGTAACACACTACGCCGCCAGGGAATCAAATCCTGCAGTGCGAGACGTGTCCCCCTGCTTAAGCCAGTACATGTCCAGGCCCGTCTGAAGTGCATTTGGATGATCCAGAAGAGGATTGGGAGAATGTCATATGGTCAGATGAAACCAAAATATAACTTTTTGGTAAAAACTCAACTCGTCATGTTTGGAGGACAAAGAATGCTGAGTTGCATCCAAAGAACACCATACCTACTGTGAAGCATGGGGGTGGAAACATCATGCTTTTGGGCTGTTTTTCTGCAAAGGGACCAGGACGACTGATCCGTGTAAAGGAAAGAATGAATGGGGCCATGTATCGTGAGATTTTGAGTGAAAACCTCCTTCCATCAGCAAGGGCATTGAAGATGAAACGTGGCTGGGTCTTTCAGCATGACAATGATCCCAAACACACCGCCCGGGCAACGAAGGAGTGGCTTCGTAAGAAGCATTTCAAGGTCCTGGAGTGGCCTAGCCAGTCTCCAGATCTCAACCCCATAGAAAATCTTTGGAGGGAGTTGAAAGTCTGTGTTGCCCAGCGACAGCCCCAAAACATCACTGCTCTAGAGGAGATCTGCATGGAGGAATGGGCCAAAATACAAGCAACAGTGTGTGAAAACCTTGTGAAGACTTACAGAAAACTTTTGACCTGTGTCATTGCCAACAAAGGGTATATAACAAAGTATTGAGAAACTTTTGTTATTGACCAAATACTTATTTTCCACCATCATTTGCCAATAAATTCATTAAAAATCCTACAATGTGATTTTCTGGATTTTTTTTCCTCATTTTGTCTGTCATAGTTGACGTGTACCTATGATGAAAATTACAGGCCTCTCTCATCTTTTTAAGTGGGAGAACTTGCACAATTGGTGGCTGACTAAATACTTTTTTTCCCCACTGTACACTCTTTGGCTGGGATTCAATCCAATAAAATTTTGTAGATCGTTTGATATTTAAAGCAAATTTCCTATTGAGCCGACATATGCAGTGTTTACCGTGAATGCGGACACATTGTCTACAAGCGCCATCAAATTGAATTAAATATATGCCAGTGTGTGTATATTTCCTCACCCTGTACATGTTGGTTGGTCATCAGGTGTAGCATGGCAGAGCGGAGGGTGTTGGAAGTCGTGTCTGTCCCAGCAAGGAACAGATCAAGTAGTAGAGACACCATCTGAGTGTGATTAAATGTGGAGCCTCCATCAGCTGTCTGAAACAGACACATGCACGCAGACACACACACACACACACCAAAGGCCTCTGAATTAAATTCTGCATTCCACCCTGCGCCATCCTGTAAAGTACTTCCTCCTCTTCCACCAGCCCAATGAAAATGTTTGCCCTGTTTACGGAAGTCATACCAAAGACTTGTTGGGTTCTATTTTTCTCATAATTGGATCTGTATGTGATGAATAGCTTGGAAGGAATGCATTAATGAACTATACTGATATAAATTGTTTCACATAACAGGCTGTTGTTATTCATGTAAGGAACGTTAGGGGTAGGACAGATAAGACTTGTATTTCTTACAGATGCGAACACTCTCTCTTTGTAGTCTGTGAAACTGTCCTTGAACATGGAGTACAGTGGAATGGTGTCTTTTGGATGCTGACTCCGCAGGTTATTATCATAGCAACTATGCCTGGCAACAAATGGAGTGCCGAGGAGTTGGGACCAACCCCTGCGCCAACGGATTGGCTGAACCACACTCAGTCCTTTGCTCTGGTTGGCCAACAGAAGAAGTGGAGGCTTTCTGTCAGAGTATTTGAAGAAGAACTTAGAACAATGGATCAGTTCTCAGAGTGCCCTGCGTGGTATCTCAGCGGACCCGTATATACGAACCTTCATACTTATCATACATACATTTTGCATATAATAAATTAAGCTTGGATTGAAGATCTCTTGATTCTTATTCCAATACCAGATTTGAATTACGCAATTTCTAACAATTGGTGACCTCCGACTGTGATCTGGTAGTGGAACTTCACTTCGCTGGAATTCACCCAGCCTATTGGACATCACTGTCATCGAACTGTGTTTCACAAATTGCCCGGGCTTCTAAAAAGGTAAGCAAAACACCTATTGTAATATAACTGAAGTTTTGCACATTGGCTTTATCCAAATTAATTTTGTGAAACACCTGTTTGATGTAAGTGAACCCTATTCTACTATAAATAACAATTACAGTATACTACTTCGATTTCATAATGTACTATGCAAATGTTTGATAATTGTGATGGTTAAACCCATGGAATAGTAGAGGTGGCTGTGTGCCCCATAGTAGAGGTGGCTGTGTGCCCCATAGTAGAGGTGGCTGTGTGCCCCATAGTAGAGGTGGCTGTGTGCCCCATAGTAGAGGTGGCTGTGTGCCCCATAGTAGAGGTGGCTGTGTGCCCCATAGTAGAGGTGGCTGTGTGCCCCATTGTAGAGGTGGCTGTGTGCCCCATAGTAGAGGTGGCTGTGTGCCCCATTGTATACCTTTGTTATCTGTGTGTCCTAAGAAACTTTAGTTGTGTGACAAAGAATTACGATTGTGTGTCGAGTGTAAGTGTGTAATTTATGACTGTGGTAGGATTATGACTGTGTATTGTGAGTGAGTGTGATAACTGTATACTACGTTTAACTGTGTAATAACTGTGTACCATTTTGGCTGAGAATACAAACAATATTTTAAAACAGTAAATAATGAGAATTACAATTAGGAAATAAAGTTTAAATTGTGCAAACGTTAACAAAAGACACCCATAGGAGGTACTTTAAATAAATAGGCAGTGCGACGCTATGGCACATATCAGTTCAGACTAGATATGACTAGGTTCAAAGGAGACACTTAAAATTCTTTAAGACAGGGGTGACGTATGCATGAGAGTGTGAATGATAAACCTGTATACCTTGATAGAAAACTAATTGGGAATCAAAGACGTCTGTGCCTGTCCAAACTGTATAAATTTGGGGATAACTGTTGGGTTCGTGATTGTTTAAACCATATAACCCATCAATAACAATTGGGAACATAAAGCTAAAGTGATTAATTGTGTGACTGAACTGGTTTTGAATAGTTGTGTTGAAACAATTTGGTTTATTATTTGATTCAGTGTTTGATGTTTGACATAGCATAATACTGGTTTTAGGTGCTTGGGTTGAGGCTTCTTTTTTGTTGATTATTTGATGTAATGTTGGACCCTGCAAAATACTGGTTAAACAATTAGACTGAAATAATTTGCTTTATCATTTAAATATAAACATGCACCAACTTTAACTAATTAGGTGGGAATAATTTGATTTAAATAATTAGATTAAAGTACTTTAAATAACGACAGAATATTGGAAACACTAACACAGCTCCTCAAAAGAGCCTGCTCCCACCGAGCACTGGAGAGAGAGTTGTGAGGGGAGGGGCTGGAGAGAGCGAAACTGTGGCTTTTGGAGCGAGGAAAGACTGGAGTTGGCTGGGAACACCACGGGGTGATTATTTGAGAGGTGCCTGTGGGTTTCTGACGAGGGATGAGATGGGTGAGAAAGTAGAGAATATTTACATTTGCATTTTTGGTGATTTGGCAGACGCTCTTGTCCAGAGCGACTTGCAGGAGTGATTGGGGTTGAGTGCCTTGCTCGAGGGCACATCGGCAGATTTTTCGCCTGGTCGGCTCGGGGATTGGAACCGGCGACCTCTCGGTTGTTGGCGCGGCGCTACTGATCACTAAGCTGCCTGCCGCCCCATATGAGTTTAAGGTTGTGGCGTTGTTTGATCATGTGATAAGGTTTAATTTGTAATCGGACCATAACTAAAGTGGTTATAGAAGTAATGTATAGGTAGGGGAGAGCCAATAGGGGGCTCCATTGAACTATTATGGTTTATTTGGCATTTCAATGGCATAAGGTGAAATCTGTATGCATGAAGGGAATTCGATTATGTATTATTATAGTATTATGGACACTCCGTAATAAATAAACTGAACCAAACAAGACGTTACTACAGCAATAGAGAATAGTTAATGTTGTTACGTTAGTTCTTAAACCCGATGATAGAGGAAAATGCAGAACACTGTTAGAGTGTGTTTTATTTTGGCTACTAGGGTGTTTGAGACGGAAGGGCTGGCTAGACGGGGGTGATGACGTGGCTGGATGTGCGACGTGAAAGTATTTACTTTGAGAGAATCGTAGATGGTGTGGAGTGACTGGCGATGTCCCTGGTTCGAACACAGGTAGGGACAGTAGATAAAGCTTTCGCAGTGGGGCTATATACCTAGATCACTATGTGGATTGAGAAATGTGAAAGGTTGAATTAGATAGCTTAAATAGAAGTATTCTAGAAAAGTCTATGAAAATATGTTATAAGGTTACCATGCGCTCTCCCCGAAGGAACAAGGGGAGGGTGAGAGACAGTACAGTTCAGATAGTAGGAACATCATTAAATGTATGCTAATCAACGATAGCAAGTAGTTGTTTTATTAATTAGGGCATAATCAGAGAGAACAGTTAAATAAATTGAATAGCGAACTGAAATGGTTTAGCGGGAAATGAGGAATTAGATTGATACAAACAATTATTGATGGGTTAAGACTGGGGATAACCAGGAGAACGAGATTAGCTCATCTTGTTGGAATGTTGCCTAGGGCTAGGGCAGCAGTAGTGAAGTTAGGCAGTATTTAGGTCATAAAAGTGAGCTACCAAATTAAGGCCTGGCTATTTGTGGTTGTTTTTCAAATTGGGGTTTTCAAACAAAAAACAACACACCTAGTATGATGTTTATAAAGCCTTGTTGTTTCAATTTGGGGGGGGTTTCAGCAGGTCAATGGTGATAGGTCTTAGAGGAGCACACAGTGAATTTTATGGAGTTTTTTAGCTTTTGGCTGAGTTTGGGGTATATATGATTTCTTATGAGAATGAATGTCATGAGGACTTAATGAACACTTGGGATAACTAACATTTATGAAATATTTAGAATAATGGTAATGTTTAGTATACTATGGGATTAAACAGTTCGTTAAATGATTTCAATTGCCTCTGAACTCTGTTTTAACATTCTGGTGTTAATTAATCATCCACACTAGTAAATTCTAAAGGCATGAGAGGAGGACTTTAAGATAGTTTATTTTACTAAGTTGAGGGTAATTTGTAATACTGTGCAAATTGTGAAGAAGATTATAGTTTGGTAATAGTATATTTGATTTGAACCATACAATAACAGAAGAGAGAGTGGAGGAATGGCAATTGGATAATGAATTACCAATATTAACTAAAGTGATTGTTTAGGTAGGTGGTAATATTGACACATGGCCAAATCATATGTCAAAAAGGGGGATGGTTGAATTAAATATTAAATATATACGAAGGAGAGGACAAAATACTTTAAAAAAACAACAACACGTATGATAGTTTACTAACCACACCTGCATGTCAGAGGTTTTGTGCCCCACAGGTGAACTAAAGGAGAAGGTGACCCACTCTATCTAACCAGGAGACT
The DNA here is from genome assembly GCF_964263955.1 of Coregonus lavaretus. Lineage (NCBI taxonomy): Eukaryota > Metazoa > Chordata > Actinopteri > Salmoniformes > Salmonidae > Coregonus > Coregonus lavaretus. The sequence goes on from NC_140027.1 coordinate 9,027,473, forward strand.
GAAGCTGGCCTGGCGGGAAGGGCCCTACCAAGTACTGCCTTTGCCAGCAGAATAGCTGAGAGATCCATCTGGGTGCATGTCACTCACTGCAAAAAGGTAAACCCAGCTACACCTGACGAACAAACACAGAGTTAGGAGAAAGATCCGATCACCACTAGGGCTCGGGGGTTGGCTCCTTAACGGAGATTCCCTTACCCTGTCTGATCATCCCTGTGTGAGTTCGATAGAAGGTTAAGCAATGGGTTGGCCTCTGGCGTCTGACATGTTTTCAGGGCGAGGGTGGGGATTCACAGGTCTCCCAACGGTAGGTAGCTGTCTGATTGTGGGGGCCATATTCCTAACACACACGGACCCTCCTGTTTCAGCCAGAAGTGGTAGTTAACCTAACACAAGTTGAAAAGGCATAGGAGACAGCTAGACGTAGGGAAAGGGGAAGTACTAGGGACTTTAGGGAAGGACATCACCAATCTCCATACACAGTTTAGGGTTGTTGTTACGAACCCCGTGGCTCTAAACGTCTAGGGTGGATGGACATGAGACCCGTAACATAAATTATGCAAATTAGGAGTGTGGCACGGAACAGTGAGAACAAATAGGACACAACTACCATGAACTACCGTCAAACACACATGGTTTATTTCAGAACACACGGTAAGGGTTTGGGAAAAAGGGCTGAGCAGGACCCAAGAAATGAAACAATAGTGTAAAACCCCCTGAACTGATCTTGCCTGCCTCAAGAACCGCTAGGCTACTGCTACCATACAAAAATACAGTGGGTGGTCCGCTCAGGTCTAACTGGTGTTTATAGACAGATTTCTTCCTACGGGTAATGTACGCCCAAGGGCATCTAGCTTAAACTCCCCTTTTCCCAGAAAACACACAAAGCTACCAAACAGGGTAATCAGTAAGTAAATAAGTACACAGGATACAACAGTATCCACACTCAGGTAAAGAAATAGATTCTAATAAAGTTACCAATAGGGTAACCAACAACTTAGTGAGTACACAATACACAGGACACCACCGTGTCCATACTCACATATGGAAAAAGTCTCTCTGTCTCAACAAACACAAGTTTGGTGTTTATAAGATGGGATGTGTGATTGAACAAACGAGTAACAGGTGGTGCATTTCACAGGAATGTTCACTGATTGATCCAATCAGCAGACACCTCAACGACCACCAATCAGGAACATACAGGACACCTGTGATTAGGGCAGAAGGAGAGAAAAACACAGGACACAGGATACCTGTATCCGTAACAGTTGTGAAAGTAGGGAATTATCAGAAATGGCAGTGCGACCCATATAAGGGTAGGTACTGTCTGAAAGTCTGAATTATGCTAAAACAGATTACAGACCTGACAGGTGAGACATCCTCTTCAACTGGGGCACCCTATAGAGTAAACCTCTCTGAGGGAGGTAGTGAGACAGTGCAAACTATAGACCTGAAGGAAGTAGTACAGATGGAGATGGAGTAAATAGATTTTAACCTGTGGTTGGAATGGATTCAGTATACGGTCTAAAGAGGACTGTTATGCCTGTAGGACAGCAAAACCAAGGTTAACAACTACTCCGTTCCCCTTGACAGGCTTTGACTCTCTGTCAGGTTTATCCTCCATGCAAGCCACCTGGGAATGTGGTGAAAGAGTCTTATGGTAACTTGCACTATCTGTTTCCCCCGATAACAAAGTCATCCCAACCTGGGTTGCCTCAGTTTGAAGTCACAGGGGATTCTAATTGTTTTTCTAGGACTAGTAAGACAGGATACATGGTAGGGCCTCTTAGCTCCTGCTCCCACACAGAGAATATCACAACTAAAAGAGACCATGACTAATCTCTCCTCTTTGTTGCAGCCTGAGGATTTTAGGAACCAAAACCAGACCCGTGCTGACATCTGATGGATGTGTGGTGATAACTGATTGTGAACTCACCTACATATGTAAACAATCAAACGTGTCAGAGACTGGTGAGTTGTCACGTAGAAAGTAGGACCTCCTCCAGGAATCCTTTGATGAAAGGATATATATATTGATGGGATAGGAGTACCCCGAGGGGTTCCAGAACAATTCAAAGCTAGGAATCAGATCGCAGCTGGGTTTGAATCAAGTATTTTCTGGTGGTCAACAATTAATAAAAATGTAGATTGGATAAATTGTATTTAATATAACCAGCAAAAGATTTATAAACCACACTCGTGATGCAGTAAAGGGATTAGCTGAGCAGACAGCGGCAACTAGCTTAATGACATGGCAGAATAGAATAGCTTTAGATATGCTTTTGGCTGAGCGGGACGGGGTTTGTGTTCTGTTTGGATATATGTGCTGTACTTTCATCCCCAACAATACAGCACCGGACGGGCCCGTGACCAAAGCGCTTGAGTGACCATCACCACGCTGGCGAACGAACTGGCTGAGAACTCTGGTATTGATAGCTCCATAAACGGGTTGGTGAGAAAAGGAGATGGAGAAGGTGGTTTCCAAACAGATGGTGAGATACGGCCCAATCCCGGACTCCGACCTAAGGAATGAAGGATATGACCTACCAGGCTTGGTGGAGTGACACTCTAGAGGGTGTCTAAAGGGGGCCAAAATGTACTTCCCTGTTGGTGTTTTATGTTTTAATAATCTTATGTTTTGTGTTCTATTCATCCTGTGTTTTATGCTTTATTAATCAAGTTAACCATTGGGTATGTTTGTCTTTCCTTATGTGAAGGTTTGAAGTGCCTGGGTGACTTGTAGCCAACCGTTTGCAAGTTGGGTGTAGATGGAAGGACTGAAGGCCTTTTATTATCAAATTGTCTATTAATAAAAGTGTTTATTTTTGTTTGTATTGTATTTTAATGAGTGACACCCTAGAGGGCGTCAAAAGGGGGAATTGTAGGGTTCTATTTTTCTCATAATTGGATCTGTATGTGATGAATAGCTTGGAAGGAATGCATTAATGAACTATACTGATATAAATTGTTTCACATAACAGGCTGTTGTTATTCATGTAAGGAACGTTAGGGGTAGGACAGATAAGACTTGTATTTCTTACAGATACAAACACTCTCTCTTTGTAGTCTGTGAAACTGTCCTTGAACATGGAGTACAGTGGAATGGTGTCTTTTGGATGCTGACTCCGCAGGTTATTATCATAGCAACTATGCCTGGCAACAAATGGAGTGCCGAGGAGTTGGGACCAACCCCTGCGCCAACGGATTGGCTGAACCACACTCAGTCCTTTGCTCTGGTTGGCCAACAGAAGAAGTGGAGGCTTTCTGTCAGAGTATTTGAAGAAGAACTTAGAACAATGGATCAGTTCTCAGAGTGCCCTGCGTGGTATCTCAGCGGACCCGTATATACGAACCTTCATACTTATCATACATACATTTTGCATATAATAAATTAAGCTTGGATTGAAGATCTCTTGATTCTTATTCCAATACCAGATTTGAATTACGCAATTTCTAACAGACTCTAAAAATGGGATCCGATGCCTCTCTGATTGGCAGATGGATTCAGGGTAAAGCCCTGCAACAGACTAGTGTCCTATCCAGGGGTGTACTTGTACATCAAGCTGCTTAATGCTACAGAAACAGGAGATAGGCTCATGACCTTCTCCTACCTTGTCAATCTGGTCCAGGTAGCAGTCAAGGAGGTCTCTGGGCTCTCCTGCGACCCTTGAACTTTTGTGCTTGGTCACAACCTTCTTGATATGTTCTTTCAGTTGATTAAATTTATGGAAAATGTTCCTGAAGGGCAAAGGGAGGGGCCTCAAGACCGGTATGATTTCATAGAGCTACAAAAGATAGATTGGAGGAAATGGATGTAAAACGTGGATCAGTGTGTCATGTCTAGCACAGAGAGGTCAGTGAGGATCATGTACACTCTTATAAAAAAAGGTTCCATCTAGAACCTAAAAGGATTCTTTGGCTGTCCCCATGGGAGAACACTTTTGAAGAACACTTTTGGGTTCTTTCCCCAGAGGGTTCTACCTGGAACCCAAAAGGGTTCTACCTGGGGACAGCCAAAGAACCCTTTTGGAACCCTTTTTTAGTAAGCATGGAGTGGCACAGGGCTTAGACTGTACCATGGCCCAAGGTGTGAGAGCTTCCTTGGTCAACTCCCCTAACCTCTGGATGAGGGTGAGGATGACCGGGTCGTCGTATTCGAACCTCTCTCCGAAAATCAGGGAGCAGATTATGTTAGACGCAGCCAGATGGAACAGGTGCTGAGGGTCCATCGAACCGCCTACCAATCACAGCACAAGGCAATACACACAGACAAGGTAAGAACGACGATCACAGAGCTACTGAATTGAACAAACTGACAGGATAGATAAAGTAACAACCCCCACAGTCTTTATACCTAATATTAAAACAGTATAGTAAATATTGTCATACTGGGAGTATTACTGAGAGTATCTTATTTCTGACAAGTATGTGTGGCTTTGGAAGTTTGTTACAACTAATAGTTAATAGTGTAATTATTTGATACAGTATTGGAGGATCTTTGGGGTGAATACTAAGTGTCGATAATGACATGAATATGTACGTTGATGACTATGATTACTAGGACGTTGTGTGTGTGGGACTGTACCAGCACTGCTCTCCAGCTCAGTGCAGATGTGGGACACCTCCTCTAGGATGCGCTCTTCCATGGAGTGTTTGCCAAGACCAAAGTTCCTCAGCGTGTTCAGAGCAAAGTGCCGGTGGTCCCTCCAGCTGGAGCCATAATTGGCCGTGACGATCCCTGATCGGCACACACACAAACAAACACACATACAAACACACACAGAGCGGACGTGGGTTGGGCTCACGGTCTCATGCCTGCTACTGTGTCACCCTTAGCCCAAGGGGGGATTTCCTATTGGGCCGATGTACAGACTGAACACGTTACCATAGCGCCTCTTCAGCTGAAGCACAGGAGAGAGACGGTGAGTATTTATTGTGAGAATATAATGTGGGACTTTTATTTTGAAATGTTATTCAGGCACTTGGGAGAAAACGCAAGGGTTGATGGATAAGCTTTCAGTCTTGAGTTTTAGAGTGGTTACAGGAGTAACTCTTGGCTGACTACTATTATTTTGTCCATTTACAAGTTGCGTAGCACTCTGATAATAAACATTGAGTCTCAGTGTCCCTGGTTTCCATTCTTATGTGTAATAACAAAAAAGCTCAACCTTATTCTACACAGTGTTGTTAGTGTGTAATTTCACAATTTCTACCCAGGATAATAAAGTGTTTCCCTTTTTTTTTAATTAAATATTTTCCCCTTGTTTATAAATCCCATTGAATTTTTCGGTTTAGAAATAATGGAATGCGTGGGTTTTATCCCCAATTTTCACTCATTCTTTCAAAGAATTACACTAAATTAGATCATTATTTCTGTTTATTGTCAAATTAATGAATCATTGTCTTTTGTTGAAATTGTGTTATGACATTACAACCTTTTTGAGCATTTTCTAGTCCAATTGTAGCATGATTCCACTCTTTGTATCCGTTTGCATCAGTTTCAATGCGAGACCTTTATTTTGAAGGCAAACCGCTGATTCCACTATTGCTGCTCATTGTCCTAAAACTTTAGCCTACATCACACTTAATACCCATACAGTCAGCCTGGTCTCATAGAGTAGACGTAAAATAGTAAATGTAGATCCGGGACACTCAAATTAGTATGATATGTTACCTTTGGTATGGTTACATGAGACAGATGGTTACTCAAGGCAGTGGTTCCCCAATTATTTTTTGAAAGAACTCTACGGCTTTAAACTTACTCGTGAAGGTTGTAATAGTAGTGCAATTTCGAAATTGGGTAGTGCATCATCAGTTCCTCTTGTCATGTTAGTCATTGCATACCTTAGAGAGCTATTTATAACTTGTCAGAAATCAGATCAACTAGCCCATGTCAGCTACCATTTTTTAATTAGGTTTTTAGCCCATAGATGTTGTCACTCAAATATCACATGAATACACATTAGACATGGCAAAATGTATAGAATTGCAAGAATATAGCTTTAAAACTGCAACATTTTCTTTGCACCCCATGACAAAATTTGTAGAATTGCAGGAAATAAGCTTTAAACCTGCAAAATTTTCTCCACCAACAAGAGGGTGTGAACAGTTTGTGTCATGACCAGTGCTTGTGCCCATAGAAATAGACGTGGTGTGCGCGCAGGGAGGGCGAGGCAAATTCAATACATATTGTACATTTTGCAAATTTGTGACATATAATACAAATTGTAATTCGTAACATATCATAAGAAATGGGTGATGGACATCCATAATACATACCATACGAAACGTAACATATCATACATACTAAATGGAGTGTCTCGGATTTACTATACAGAATAATAGGAATCCGTTGACTTATATTACGGGTTGCTTGTAGAAAGCTTTATCCAAAATATTAGCGTCACCAAAAAAAGGTAATTTCCAGCAGGGTTATCGTAGCAGGTCTCGAGAGTAGGTCTAGCGAGAGTAGGTCTTGCATGCTGACTAGACCAGGGCGCAGGTGCGTCTGCGCGCGCATGTTGAAAAGCGTAAACACATTAAAGTTGGTTGCCAACCGACATATAAAATCCAAAAACGAGGAAGAAGCCTGAAGGAGGAGAGATTACTAGAAATGAACTCTGTTTACCCTTTTATCAGTGGATTTATTGTCAGAGTAGAGGACCTTGTGCATTTCAGGTAAAATAACAACCCAATGTTTATATCCCAGGACAAATGAGCTATCAACAGCAAGCTAGCTAGCTAAATTGCCATAAATGTTTAATACTTTTCTACCTGTCCCCAAATTAATATAGTTGGTTCAGAGTTGGTTTTGATATTTCAACCTGTGTGTCCTGATCATGTCTGGTGTGGGTGTACAAAATCAACATGCGTGCAATGGCGCCCGGTCTAGTCATTATGTAACCCTAGCCTACAACGTATAGCCCACTTTACCCTTTCCAGGTCTTTGAGGGGGTTGACAGGATCCAGCTGTAGCAGATTGCCGAGGATAGGCAGGGGACGGGGTCCTGGTGGGAAGTTTTTAGGTCGGCGGACCCTGATGAAGAAGAATAGAAGGAGGATAAAGAGCCACAACAACACCACCGACCCTAGCATGGCGACTGGGCTTCAGGAAATGTGGATGCTGTATGCTAGGCTACTTCACGATTTAAAGCTGGCTGATTTAAAGATGACGGTTGCCACACACGCAAATTGTGGATTTTGTTTTGAATACTAGGCAGCAGAGGTTTATCAGAGGGATATTTGCTGACTCTAAGTTTACAGTAAGTGTTAGAAATTGCGTAATTCAAATCTGGTATTGGAATAAGAGAAAACATAATCAAGAGATATTCAATCCAAGCTAAATTTATTATATGCAAAATGTATGTATGATAAGTATGAAGGTTCGTATACGGGCTCACTGAAATACCACGCAGGGCAGACAGAGAACTAAACCATTGTTTACAGGTTCTTTCTCAAATACTCTGACAGAGAGTTCCCACCTCTTCTGTTGGCCAATCAGAGTAGACTGAGCGTGGTTTAGACTTACTCAGCCAATCCGTTGGCGCACGGGTTGGTCCCAACCCCTTGGCGCTCCATTTGTTGCACACTCTTTCCAGGCATAAGTTTATCATAACAACCTGTGGAGTTAGCACTTTTTTTGCAGTACCCATGTCCTTGGAAGGTTCACAGATCACAAAGAAGCAGTGTTCGTATCTGTGAGAAATACAAGTCTTATCTATAAGAAATACAAGTTTTATCTCATCCTAGCCCCTAACGTTCCTCACATGAATCACAGCCTGTTATGTGAAACAATTTATATCAGTATAGTACAAACCTATGCTTATCATTAATGCATTCCTTCTAAGTTATTCATCACATACAGATCCAATTATGAGAAAAATAGAACCCAACATAAGCCTAGTTTCGGAAATCCCAGATCTAGGTCAACAGTTAATGTGGGAGGTAACCTGTCTGCCTATGGGTGACTAGTAGGTTTACAGCCTTGATTCAGGACTTATTACTATTTTTTTGACATATAAGATGGAAGGGAGTTCCATGCACTCATGGTTCTGTATAAAACTGTACATTTTCTTTAATATGTTCTGGACCTGGGGAGTGTGAAAAGACATGACATGGCATGTCTGGTGGGTTAAGTGTGTGTGTGTCAGTGCTGTGTGTAAGTTGACTATGCAAACAATTTGGAATTTTCAACACATTCATGTTTCTTATAAAAACAAGAAGTGACGCAGTCAGTCTTTCCTCAACTTAATATTAGCCCTCTGATTACAATGAAGAGCAAGACGTGCCACTCTTTCTTTGCAGCACTTGACCATATGACTGGACAATAATTGAGATAAGATAAAAGTAGAGCCTGCTGGACTTGCTTTGTGGAGTGTGGTGTCAAAAAAGCAGAGCATCTCTTTATTACAGACCTCTCTCCATTTTTACAACCATTGAATCTATATGTTTTGTTTTGACCATGACTATTTACAATCTAAGGTAACACCAATTAATTGAATATCCTCAACTTGTTCAACAGCCACACAATTCATTACCAGATTCAGCTGAGGTCTTGAACTTAAGGAATAATTTGTACCAAATACAATGCTATTAGTTTTAGAGATGTTCAGGATCAGTTTACTACTGGCCACCCATTCCAAAACAGACTGCAACTCGTTGTTAAGGGTTTCAGTGACTTCATTAGCTGTGGTTGCTGATACGTACAGTACCAGTCAAAAGTTTGGACACACCTACTCAGCCTCCAACATTCTACTCAGCAAATTGGATGTAATCTATCAGAGTGCCATTCGTTTTGTCACCAAAGCCCCATATACTACCCACCTTTGTGACCTGTATGCTCTTGTTGGCTGGCCCTCACTACATATTCGTCACCAAACCCACTGGCTCCAGGTCATCTATAAATCACTGCTAGGCAAATCCCTGTCTTATCTTAGCTCACTGGTCACCATAGCAACACCCACCCGTAGTCTGCGCTCCAGCAGGTATATCTCACTGGTCATCCCCAAAGCCAACACCTCCTTTGGCCGCCATTCCTTCCAGTTCTCTGCTGCCATTCCTGTGGCGGTCCTCATGAGAGCCAGTTTCATCATAGCGCTTGATCGTTTTTGCAACTGCACTTGAAGAAACTTTCAAAGTTCTTGAAATTTTCCGGATTGACTGACCTTCATGTCTTCAAGTAATGATGGACTGTCATTTCTCTTTGCTTATTTGAGCTGTTCTTGCCATAATATGGACTTGGTCATTTACCAAATAGGGCTATCTTCCCAACCCCCCCCCCCCCCCCCCCCCCCCCCCCTTGTCACAACACAACTGATTAGCTCAAACGCATTAAGAAGGAAAGAAATTCCACAAATTAACTTTTAACAAGGCACACCTGTTAATTGAAATGCATTCCAGGTTACTACCTCATGAAGCTGGTTGAGAGAATGCAAAGAGTGTGCAAAGCTGTCATCAAGGCAATTTGAAGAATCTCAAATATAAAATACATTTTGATTTGTTTAACACTTTTTGTGTTACTACATGATTCCATATGTGTTATTTCATCGTTTTGATGTTTTCACTATTATTCTACAATGTAAAAAATAGTACAAATAAAGAAAAACCCTTGAATGAGTAGGTGTGTCCAAACTTTTGACTGGTACTGTATATGGTTGAATCATCAGAATACATGGACACACATGCTTTGTTTAATGCCAGTGGCAAGTCATTGGTAAAATAGAAAAGAGTAGAGAGCCTAGAGAGCTGCACTGCAGTACATAGGATTCAACTCTGAGGAGAACCCCAGTTTTCATAGTGACAGTGGCCTACAGGTCAAGTTTTTGTTCTCCAACAGCCTGACTACAGACCCAATCTCTTGGCTCCAAAGTCAGAGCCGCTGACCGGTGCAAGGCCAAAGTCATATCAGAAAGTAAGCTGAAATCCCAGTTGCCATTAAAACAAATTCTCAAAGGGAGGCATTGAGGAATATTGGAACGGGAAGTAGAAAGTCAGTTTACTTCCTAAATTGAGAGAATTTTAAAGGAATTGACTCCAACCCTGGCACACTTATACAAAGGTACACACACAATAATGCCTCTTGATGATTGCTGCATCATAAATATTTTATTACATATTTTAATTAGCAAACAATCAGTCAGTGATGTGTTTTTATTCACCATTAAGTTAACGTCTGTCAGTAAAGACTAGGAGCACTGTACATCAAACTGACCAGGCCCTGATAGTGATAATACTACCTCTGAATGTAGTGACTACATGTGTAAAACAGGTAAATGTAGCTTTCATTTAAATCAAAAGGCAAATATATCACACAAAAAAATAGATTATGAAATGCTCCTCATCCATTAAAATGGATTGTTAAATTCTCTTTGACATCACATTTCAGACACAAGTCAGCAGGTGGCAGTGTCTTCAAATGAAAAATAAAGTTTAAAAAAAGGCAACTACAATCAATAGGCTATATGTTTCAAGTAGTTTATATTTTTATTCTCTCCCTTGTTATTAATTTGCTAAACTAGTTAATCTGGTTTGGAAAAAGAAAATGGTGACCTACCATTGCAACACTACTCTATGTTGCACACATATTATATAGTTATTTTGCAATCGTTTGCAATTGTTTACAATCTGTCACTTAACTTGGAACAAAATGTGGTTTGAAGTTGAACAAAGGCAACACTTTTCAGCAGCTAAATATGTTTGCATGAAGCTCTACTCAACAGCGTTGTTGTTTACATTTTAACATTCAGCAGAATCTCTTATCCAGAGCGACTTACAGGAGCAATTAGGGTTATGTGCTTTGCTCAAGGGCTCATCGACAGATATTTCACCTAGTCGGCTCGGGGTTTCGAACCAACAATATTTCGGCCCAACGCTCTTAACCTCTACGCTACCTGCCGCTGTAACGTTAGTTGCTGTAGCTTGGTTAATCACACATTTCAATCTTTTTAACCACCAGTATGTTGTTGGACAAACATTACAGAATGATTTATTATATAGAATGATCTGCAATTCTGCACCCAAAATCATCACTCATAAATTGCTTAAATATGTGGTTATCAATTCATGAAAGAACAAGGTTCAGTTTGTTTGGTGAAAGACTGCGAGTAAAGGCAAAGGCACTTAAATAAAATGTTTCATGTTTAATTTATCTAGCATATCTAGAAGCGAGAAGGTTAAACCGTCGGGACAGATGCATTATTGTAAAGAATGGAAATCGGCATTTTAGGCAGGCAACCCCGCGTAAGTGTTTCATGCATATTTCTCCGCCTCCAACTCCACCCACCCTTTGTATGGGCTTTTGCTACCGCCGATTCATTCCGCTAGTGTGCGACCTGAGGTGTGCACCGCATCGGAACCGCTTTGGCAAACTGGGTAGCCAAGCCTATAGGTCAAAACTAATAATAGTTCTGGGCATAGACGTATTTAAACATGGATCTTCATCAACGACTTTGGTTAGGATGGGCAACTCTTTTTGCCATTGCGTTATCAGTGAACAGTTTGAGCAAACGCGACATGTTTGATTACGGAGAGCAAGCTGGAGACCAACTTTTGGAGCAGGGTACCGATCAAACTCAAGAACTTATTTTGGACCAGTCAATGTTCTTCTTCGATGTCGCATATGACACTGTTTATGTGAGTAATTATGTGTTATGCACATGCGCAAATAGTAGCTTAATTATGCACGAGAATAGCTGCCAAATATATGAATGTCAAACATGCACATCCATCAATTATGATATTCACATGCATGTTGACTGTTGAGAACCCCTTCCTATGCATTGTGATAGGCTATTTTATCCATGAAAGGTAGCTAACAAAACAATTACATCCTATGTTCTCAATTAGTTTACCACCTCATGTATATGCCACATATCACATAATTCAAAATCTGTTCACAAATGAAAGTACTGTTTGATGATAATCAAATTAACATAAATTGCTCAAATCCCATGATTTGGGGTGATGAAAGGCTATGTGGAATGTTGCTGGGAGGGTTTGGAATGTCAATAAATTCATTATGTGACTGATAAGGCTATCAACGCCCACCTTCATAAACACTGGCTTGGCTCTGTGCCTGCTTATACTGTAGAATATCATATACCAACAAATCATGTGACGATACATTCATTGATCCACATATGTATTTATTTTAGAATGTTTCAGATCATCCCAAGCACCTGAGATGTCACATTGACAGTTGTCACCCCTGTTGTCTCTAAATCTCTCTCTCTCTCTCTCTCTCTCTCTCTCTCTCTCTCTCTCTCTCTCTCTCTCTCTCTCTCTCTCTCTCTCAATTCAATTTCAATTTAAGGGCTTTATTGGCATGGGAAACGTATGTTAACATTGCCAAAGCAAGTGAAGTAGATAGTAAACAAAAGTGAAATAAATATTAACAGTAAACATTACACTCAGAAGTTTCAAAAGAATAAAGACATTTCAAATGTCATATTATGTATATATACAGTGTTGTAACAATGTGCAAATAGTTAAAGTACAAATGGGAAAATAAATAAACATAAATATGGGTTGTATTTACAATGGTGTTTGTTCTTCACTGGTTGCCCTTTTCTTGTGGCAACAGGTCACAAATATTGAAGCTGTGATGGCACACTGTGGTTTTTCTCCCAGTAGATAAGGGAGTTTATCAAAATTGGGTTTGTTTTCGAATTCTTTGTGGATCGCTGTAATCTGAGGGAAATATGTGTCTCTAATATGGTCATACATTTGGCAGGAGGTTAGGAAGTGCAGCTCAGTTTCCACCTCATTTTGTGGGCAGTGTGCACATAGCCTGTCTTCTCTTGAGAGCCAGGTCTGCCTACGGCGGCCTTTCTCAATAGCAAGGCTATGCTCACTGAGTCTGTACATAGTCAAAGCTTTCCTTAAGTTTGGGTCAGTCACAGTGGTCAGGTATTCTGCCACTGTGTACTCTCTGTTTAGGGCCAAATAGCATTCTAGTTTGCTCTGTTTTTTTGTTTGTTCTTTCCAATGTGTCAAGTAATTCTCTTTTTGTTTTCTCATGATTTGGTTGGGTCTAGTTGTGTTGTTGTTGTTGTTGTTGTTGTTGTTGTTGTTGTTGTTGTTGTTGTTGTCCTGGGGCTGTGTGGGGTCTGTTTGTGTTTGTGAACAGAGCCCCAGGACAAGCTTACTTAGGGGACTCTTCTCCAAGTTCATCTCTCTGTAGGTGATGGCTTTGTTATGGAAGGTTTGGGAATCGCTTCCTTTTAAGTGGTTATAGAATTTAACGGCGCTTTTCTGGATTTTGATAATTAGCGGGTATTGGCCTAATTCTGCTCTGCATGCATTATTTGGTGTTTTACGTTGTACACGGAGGATGTTTTTGCAGAATTCTGCATGCAGAGTCTCAATTTGGTGTTTGTCCCATTTTGTGAATTCTTGGTTGGTGAGCGGACCCCAGACCTCAGAACCATAAAGGGCAATGGGTTCTATAACTGATTCAAGTATTTTTAGCCAGATCCTAATTGGTATGTCAAATTTTATGTTCCTTTTGATGGCATAGAAGGCCCTTCTTGCCTTGTCTCTCAGATCGTTCACAGCTTTGTGGAAGTTACCTGTGGCGCTGATGTTTAGGCTGAGGTATGTATAGTTTTTTGTGTGCTCTAGGGCAACGGTGTCTAGATGGAATTTATATTTGTAGTCCTGGCAACTGGACCTTTTTTGGAACACCATTATTTTTGTCTTACTGAGATTTACTGTCAGGGCCCAGGTCTGACAGAATCTGTGCAGAAGATCTAGGTGCTGCTGTAGGCCCTCCTTGGTTGGTGACAGAAGCACCAGATCATCAGCAAACAGAAGACATTTGACTTCATATTCTAGTAGGGTGAGGCCGGGTGCTGCAGACTGTTCTAGTGCCCTCGCCAATTCGTTGATATATATATTGAAGAGGGTGGGGCTTAAACTGCATCCCTGTCTCACCCCACGGCCCTGTGGAAAGAAATGTGTGTGTTTTTTGCCAATTTTAACCGCACACTTGTTGTTTGTGTACATGGATTTTATAATGTCATATGTTTTTCCCCCAACCCCACTTTCCATCAATTTGTATAGCAGACCCTCATGCCAAATTGAGTCAAAAGCTTTTTTGAAATCAACAAAGCATGAGAAGACTTTGCCTTTGTTTTCGTTTGTTTGTTTGTCAATTAGGGTGTGCAGGGTGAATACATGGTCTGTCGTACGGTAATTTGGTAAAAAGCCAATTTGACATTTGCTCAGTACATTGTTTTCACTGAGGAAATGAACTAGTCTGCTGTTAATGATAATGCAGAGGATTTTCCCAAGGTTGCTGTTGACGCATATCCCACGGTAGTTATTGGGGTCAAATTTGTCTCCACTTTTGTGGATTGGGGTGATCAGTCCTTGGTTCCAAATATTGGGGAAGATGCCAGAGCTAAGGATGATGTTAAAGAGTTTAAGTATAGCTAATTGAAATTTGTGGTCTGTATATTTTATCATTTCATTGAGGATACCATCAACACCACAGGACTTTTTGGGTTGGAGGGTTTGTATTTTGTCCTGTAGTTCATTCAATGTAATTGGAGAATCCAGTGGGTTCTGGTAGTCTTTAATAGTTGATTCTAAGATTTGCATTTGATCATGTATATTTTGTTGCTGTTTGTTCTCTGTTATAGGGCCAAAAAGATTGGAGAAGTGGTTTACCCATACATCTCAGTTTTGGATAGATAGCTCTTCGTGTTGTTGTTTGTTTAGTGTTTTCCAATTTTCCCAGAAGTGGTTAGAGTCTATGGATTCTTCAATTACATTGAGCTGATTTCTGACATGCTGTTCCTTCTTTTTCCGTAGTGTATTTCTGTATTGTTTTAGTGATTCACCATAGTGAAGGTGTAGGCTCAGGTTTTCTGGGTCTCTATGTTTTTGGTTGGATAGGTTTCTCAATTTCTTTCTTAGGTTTTTGCATTCTTCATCAAACCATTTATCACTGTTATTACTTTTCTTTGGTTTTCTGTTAGAGATTTTTAGATTTGATAGGGAAGCTGAGAGGTCAAATATACTGTTTAGGTTTTCTACTGCCAAGTTTACACCTTCACTATTACAGTGGAACGTTTTGTCCAGGAAGTTGTCTAGAATGGATTGAATTAGTTGTTTCCTAATAGTTTTTTGGTAGGTTTCAACACTACTTTCCTTCCATCTATAGCATTTCTTAATATTATTCAGTTCCTTTGGCTTTGATGCCTCATGATTGAGTATTGCTCTGTTCAAGTAGACTGTGATTTTGCTGTGGTCTGATAGGGGTGTCAGTGGGCTGACTGTGAACGCTCTGAGAGACTCTGGGTTGAGGTCAGTGATAAAGTAGTCTACAGTACTACTGCAAAGAGATGAGCTATAGGTGTACCTACCATAGGAGTCCCCTCGAAGCCTACCATTGACTATGTACATACCCAGTGTGCGACAGAGCTGCAGGAGTCGTGACCCGTTTTTGTTGGTTATGTTGTCGTAGTTGTGCCTAGGGGGGCATATGGGGGAGGGAATGCTGTCACCTCTCTCTCTCTCTCACCTACATCTGTGTATGATGTATCTACTGCATTATAAATGAATTCCCCCTTTAGCTATGGACCCCAGACGGTGCAGTATAAGGGTTAATTAACCCTAACAATGACTAGTCTGTTCATTAAAAAGCACTTAGCCCCATTGTTGTAGATTGACAAAACATTAACCCCAGAAGCCCCAGGCAAGCTCATCCCCGTGCCCCATTAGAAAGCTTTGTCTGTGACGTGACCCGCCTTTTGTCGGATCAAAAGACAGAGACGGCACAGAGAACTGATGAGGTCGCCACACAGCAGGCCTATTGTGTGATTTATCTCCAAAGAGGCTCCAGAGTGACCTTAAAGCTCAGACACACCGGTATGATTGTCAAACGTTTGCCTGCCGACAGTACTTAGCACCTCTGAACAGAGTGTCGGCAATCTCTTTCGTGTTCACACAGCAAAGACCTTTGAAGTCATCAGCCACTCAGCCTTGTTAAAATACTCCAAACCAGACGGTGGCAGTAGCGTAGTTTGGCAATGCATATCCGTGTGTATTGCTTATGGCCTAGATTCGAAGCTATCTGCGCTAATGTTGCTATTTTGTAGAAAGCCCTTGTTGATACTACTGCATGTTGTTCTTGTTTATTACTGTTCTGTACTTTGTCATGTATTTGTACGTTTTATGTGGACCCCAGGAAGAGTAGCTGCTGAATGTGCAGTAGCTAATGGGGATCCTAATAAACTAAACTAAATACTAGCCAGATGGCCACAGCTAGATAACTACAGTACCTAGCAAGATGATGAAGAAACTATTTAATTTACTCTCCATAATCCCATACTGCCAGTAGCAGCCCATGGCAAAATGTTCAGCTACCTAGCTAATGTTAGCATATTCGCTAGCTAGCACAACATAGCTAGCTAGCTAAGGACACTGCACTAACTTGGCGGCTAACACAGGCAGCTGTTTCATGGAAACTAGCTAATCCATTGTGATTTTATTATAATGTCAATACTAGCTACAGTGGTTAGCTAGCTTGGAGGAAGTATTTAGTGTTGTGTGCATTGCGTCTATGCACTTAGCTAGCTACCATCCCATAGCCTACATTGCATATGAAGTGTGACTGGCTCATTCGTGGATGTAAGGAGAAATAAAAAATAAATAAAAAAGTTGTTGGCCACTGACAAGCATTGCTTCGTCGCTACCGGGTTAGCACGCAGCAGGTAACGCTTTTGTTCAAGCAAGAGAAGGAATGTCCTCCCACTTTGATAAATATCTATCGACAGTCTATAGGCAGTGAGATTCTCGGTGTGTTTCATGCTCTATGCGAGCTCAACTCCAACTGATAGCCAATCCTGATGCTTACCATATTGACTTGACTTGATTCGATTTAAGATTATTATCTACCCTAAATCAGATTTTTTTTGTGCAGTGTTTGTCATTGTTTAGGTATATTTGTAGGGAATTTGTCTCTGCATATCAAATTTTTTGGGTAATCAATTACATAGCTAAGTCAGTTAACATTTTGTCTTTTGGGACCATTCAACTGCTCAGACAGATTTTTCTTCTTTTGACATAGAGGTGCTTTGCAAATATCCTCTTTTGGAAACAAAGAGATTCCAACACGCTTGTTGTTGTTCTCACTTCTCACCACATCTATCTCCTTTCCTTTTGTTGACATAAAATCCACTAAAACGACATCTTCCATACAAACCACACGTTTCCTGAAAAAAAGGCTGCTTTTAAGTGTCCAGGACAACTTCCTCCCCTCCCAACATCCTGTCTGGCTCAGATAAAAAATGTATACAATTAGAGTCAAAATGTAGTTTAGTAATATTCCCAGTGATACTTGAACCCCTTCCAACTAGATTGCCAGATAATATACCACCCACTAATTGCAGAACGACCTCAATTGCTAGAAGCAATCAGAGCTACATTGTACTTAAATGGAATTGCGGAAGGGAACAATCACATTGATCACGTTTTTCATCAAGTCTTACTGTTCATATAAACATTTACATTATAGTCATTTAGCAGAAGCTGTTATATACAGTGCATTCGGAAAGTATTCAGACCCCTTGACTTTTTCCACATTTTGTTACGTTACAGCCTTAGTCTAAAATGGATTAAATTGTTTTTTTCCCCTCTCATCAATCTACACACAATACCCCATAAAGACAAAGCAAAAACAGGTTTTTAGAAATGTGTGCATATGTATATATATATATATATATATATATATATATATATATTATTAAAAAAAGGAAATATCACATTTACTCAGTACTTTGTTGAAGCACCTTTCTTGGGTATGTTGCTACAAGCTTGACACACCTGTATTTGGGGAGTTTCTCACATTATTCTTTGCAAATCCTCTCAAGCTCTGTCAGGTAGGATGGGGAACTATTTTCAGGTGTATCCAGAGATGTTAGATCAGGTTCAAGTCTGGGGTCTGGCTGGGCCACTCAAGAACATTCAGAGACTTGTCCCGAAGCCACTCCTGCATTGTCTTGGCTGTGTGCTCAGGGTTGTTGCCCTGTTGGAAGGTGAACCTTTGCCCCAGTCTGAGGTCCTGAGCGCTCTGGAGCATGTTTTCATCAATGATCTCTCTGTACTTTGCTCTGTTAATCTTTCCCTCGATCCTGACTAGTCTCCCAGTCCCTGCCGCTGAAAAACATCTCCACAGCATGATGCTGCCACGACCATGCTTCACCGTAGGTTATCTGGTTTCCTCCAGATGTGACGCTTGGCATTCAGGCCAAAGAGTTCAATCTTGATTTCATCAGACCAGAGAATCTTGTTTCTCATGGTCTGAGAGTCTCCAAGTGGGCTGTAATGTGTATTTTACTGAGGAGTGGCTTCCGTCTGGCCACTCTACCATAAAAGCCTGATTGGTGGAGTGCTGCAGAGATGGTTGTCCTTCTGGAAGGTTCTCCCATCTCCACAGAGGAACTCTATAGCTCTGTCAGAGTGACCATCGGGTTCTTGGTCACCTCCCTGACCAAGGCCCTTCTCCCCAGATTGCTCAGTTTGGCCGGGCAGCCAGCTCTAGGAAGAGTCTTGGTGGTTCCAAACTTCTTCCATTTAAGAATGATGGAGGCCACTGTGTTCTTGGGGACCTTCAATGCTGCAGACATTTTTTGGTACACTTCCCCAGATATGTGCCTTGACACAATCCTGTCTCAGAGCTCTACGGACAATTCCTTTGACCTCATGTCTTGGTTTTTGCTCTGACATGCACTGTCAACTGTGGGACCTTATATAGACGTGTGTGCCTTTCCAATCATATCCAATCAATTGAATTTACCACAGGTGGACTCCAATGAAGTTGTAGAAACATCTCAAGGATGATCAATGGAAACAGGATGCACCTGAGCTCAATTTCGAGTCTCATAGCAAAGGGTCTGAATACTTATTTAAATAAGGTTTTTTATTTTTTATAATTTGCAAAAAAATCTATAAACCTGTTTTTGCTTTGTCATTATGGGGTATTGTGTGTAGATTGATAATAATAATATGCCATTTAGCAGATGCTTTTATCCAAAGCGACTTACAGTCATGCGTGCATACATTTTTGTGTATGGGTGGTCCCGGGGATCGAACCCACTACCTTGGCGTTACAAGCGCCGTGCTCTACCAGCTGAGCTACAGAGCACGGCGCTTGTAACGACGCTTGTAGGGAACGGCGCTTGTAGGGAAATCAATTTCAGAATAAGGCTGTAACGTAACAAAATGTGGAAAAAGTAAAGGGGTACTTTCCGAAGGCACTGTGTATATATATATATATATATATATATATTTTTTTTTTTTGTTGTTGATTACAATGGAATCATGCATTGCATGTTTTTTCTGTACAGTTTTGATGGAATTTCCTTCTAAATCCCCCACAAAAAGCCCAGAATATTTCAATGCACGACTGCAGACGGAAGAAGGAAAACTGTTGCAAATGTTGTATGGTCAGTGGTGTGAGTTTGTTTAAGATAAATCAGAATGACGTTTTCCTGCTGCCCTTCATGTTGCGTGTCATCATCTGGAAACTTAAGCAACGAGTTCTAAAGTCTGCGTTCTTCCCACCAAACTCTGCTCCCACACCCGTTGTGCATGTGGGATTTCCCCTTCACTCTCAATCGCGGTCTGTAGAGCTTCAGCAGATGCTGAGAGCCACCCCTCCCTCCAACCTTCGCTCCCTCTCTCCCTCTGTTTCTTCCCTCTTTCCCTCTCCCCCTCCTCTGATCCGCAGGTCGAGGCTGTGTTGCTGTAGTCAGTGCCTTTCCAGCAGTCCCAGCAGCTGTCTTTGATATTGCCCCCGACACACACACACACACACCTCCGGGAGAGAATGTTTAGAGGTTGGCAGAGGGGTGGATGTGTGTGAGTGGGGGGTCGGGGAGTTGAATACTTTCAGTGCTCTTTAGGAGTGGGAGAAGATTGTGTTTATCCATTAGTGTGTTTGTTCAGGAAGAAAAACAAATATCTTGGTGATTTGCGACTTGTTATATTCTGGGTGTTAAAGAGCATTGAGATGATCAGTGTTGATTCTCTAACTCAGTGAACTTCTGACGAACTATATAATGTTATCTTTAGAAAAAAAGGACCGTTCTGTAACATACAGTTCATACTGTACACTGAGTGTACAAAACATTAAGAACACCTTCCAAATATTGAGTTGCACCCCTCCTTTTTGTCCTCCTAACAGCCTCAATTTGTTCGGAGCATGGACTCTAAAAGCTGTCGTAAGTGTTCCACAGGGATGCTGGCCCATGTTGACTCCAATGCTTCCCACAGTTGTGTCAAGTTGGCTGGATGTCCTTTGAGTGGTGGACCATTCTTGATACACATGGTAAACTGTTGAGCGTGAAAAACCCAGCAGTGTTGCAGTTCTTGACACAAACCGGTGTGCCTGGCACCTACTACCATACCCCGTTCAAAGACACTTACATTTTTTGTGTTGCCCATTCACCCTTTGAATGGTACACATACACAATCGATGTCTCAATTGTCTCAAGGCTTTAACCTGTCTCCTCCCCTTCATCTACACTGATTTAAGTGGATTGAAAAAGTGACATCAATAAGGGATCATAGCTTTCACCTGGATTCACCTGGTCAGTCTATATCATGGAAAGAGGAGGTTCTAAATGTTTTGTACACTCAGTGTATATTAAAGTGCACCTTATTTAATATAACAGGCTTTTCAAATGCAATATTGGTGGACGATTTCTACTTAAAATATCAAAGGGACGCAAAAGGCACTCTTTTCGTGGAATGACCCAGGTACGCATTTTTCAGTGGGAATCTTAAGGATATATCCATGAACAATGCCATTATTAGACTAACACATCTGGAAAGTTGGACAGGAGGCAAGACTGCTTGGTTCGTCTCTCTTTCTCTCTCTGTCTCTTTCTCTCTCTGTCTCTCTCTCTGTCTCTCTGTCTCTCTGCTTGTTTTTCCCCTCAACTGATAATTATGATCCCAGGCGTCTGTGTGATGTAATCAAGATGCTGTTCCTGTTCGTACCGCTCAGGAAAGCGTTCTCAAAGATAACTTTACAGCGTACATGGAAACCGTCTCTTAAAGTGATATTGGTAATGCCTCCGGGCGGCTTTAGCTTGATGTCCGAGACCATAACCCAACCAAAGAGAAGGGCTTCCTCTCTTTTCAATCCCTGGAGGACTTTAAACCAGAATCTGACAGCTATTATTTAGGGCCTCCTGTAGCTCAGTTGGTAGAGCATGGCACTTGCAACGCCAGGGTTGTGGGTTCGATTCCCACGGGGGGCCAGTATGAAAAATGTATGCATTCACTAACTGTAAGTCGCTCTGGATAAGAGCGTCTGCTAAATGACTAAAATGTATTAGCCACAAAGGCCCTGTCTTGTCACATTGCAGCCAAGCGACTCTTGCACTGCAGGCATTTTCTTCAACTCAAATACCTGCTGTGAGGGCAGCTATTCACACAAATGCTTTTGTCATTCATGCGTTCCTTTGGAGGAAGTGTCGTGTAGAGACGAGAGGCGAGGGCTGAGCCTGAGAGCCTGAACCATATGTAGTACTGTAGTGTAGAATCTACTTTGGTCCAAGCCAAAGGCTATCGCCAGCTAATAATAATAAAATAATAATCTATGGTATTTAGCAGACGCTTTTATCCAAAGCGACTTTGTCATGTCTCATGTATTTAAATCAACGGTGTCAACGGTAGCCTAAAGACAAATAGTGCAAATAGTATTTGAAATCTTTCAGATAGTTTAGCCAGCTAAATCCCTCCGGCTTTTCAGTCATTCAACCGGATGGGAGAATGGACTTAACATTTGTTTTAGTTCCGCTCTTTCTCTTTGTGCGCTATGTAGTTGTTATCCTCCGTTTCCTCCAGGTAGTTCCACTCAGATAAAAAAAAAAAACTACAGTACCAGTCAAAAGTT
This sequence comes from Coregonus lavaretus, assembly GCF_964263955.1. Classification (NCBI taxonomy): domain Eukaryota; kingdom Metazoa; phylum Chordata; class Actinopteri; order Salmoniformes; family Salmonidae; genus Coregonus; species Coregonus lavaretus. Next base: position 9,049,380 of record NC_140027.1, read on the forward strand.
TGGACACACCTACTCATTCAAGGGTTTTACATTTTTACTATTTTCTACATTGTAGAATAATAGTGAAGACGTGAAAACTATGAAATAACACATATGAAATCATGTAGTAACCAAAAAAGTGTTAAACTTTGTATTTTAGATTTTAGTTTATTCAAAGTAGCCACCCTTTGCCTTGATGACAGGTTTGCACACGCTTAGCATTCTATAATAATAATATGCAATTTAGCAGACGCTTTTATCCAAAGCGACTTACAGTCATTTGTGCATACATTTTTGTGTATGGGTGGTCCCGGGGATCGAACCCACTACCTTGGCGTTACAAGCGCCATGCTCTACCAGTTGAGCTACACCTGGAATGCTTTTCCAACAGTCTTGAAGGAGTTCCCACATATGCTGAGCACGTGTTGGTTGCTTTTCCTTCACTCTGCGGTCCGACTCATTCCAAACCATCTCAATTGGGTTGAAGTCGGGTGATTGTGGAGGCCAGGTCATCTGTTGCAGCACTCCATCACTCTCCTTCTTGGTCAAATAGCCCTTACACAGCCTGGAGGTGTGTTGGGTCATTGTCCTGTTGAAAAACAAATGATAGTCCCACTAAGCGCAAACCAGATTAAAACAATTTCTGAGGCTGGTAACTCTAATCAACTTATCCTCTGCACCAGAGGTAACTCTGGGTCTTCCTTTCCTGTGGCGGACCTCATGAGAGCCAGTTTCATCATAGCGCTTGATGGTTTTTGCGACTGCACTTGAAGAAACTTTAAGTTCTTGAAATGTTCCATATTGACTGACCTTCATGTCTTAAAGTAATGATGGACTGCCGTTTCTCTTTGCTTATTTGAGCTGTTCTTGCCATAATATGGACTTGGTCTTTTACCAAATAGGGCTATCTTCTGTATACCCCCCCTTCCTTGTCACAACACAACTGATTGGCTCAAACGCATTAAGAAGGAAAGAAATTCCACAAATTTAACAACCTGTTAATTGAAATGCATTCCAGGTGTCTACCTCATGAAGATGGTTGAGAGAATGCCAAGAGTGTGCAAAGCTGTCATCAAGGCAAAGGGTGGCTACTTTGAAGAATCTCAAATATAAAATATATTTTGATTTGTTTAACACTTTTTGGTTAATACATGATTCCATATGTGTTATTTCATAGTTTTGATGTCTTCACTATTATTCTACAATGTAGAAAATAGTGAAAATAAAGAAAAACCCTGGAATGAGTAGGTGTGTCCAAACTTTTTACTGGTACTGTATGTGTGTTTGCTTGCGCCTGCCATGTGCACTTTTGAGACTAATAAATTAGTTCCATTGTGCCAGGCAAGCTCAATCAAGCACAGATAAAGGATTTGAAAGATTTTTCAAGGACAGCTAAACTATTTGAAAGATTTCAGATACTATTTGAACTATTTGTCTTTAGGCTAAATGCCGTTGATTTAAATACACGAGACTTGTCGGATGTGTATTGGGTCGTATTGCTTCTTCCTTTGTAGCAAAGGCACCTGAGTCTTATGGTTTTGTTGGCTGGTAGCTAGTATAAAGTATAGACCATATATTGTGTTCCCTACAGGTTATTGAAAAGAGCAGAAGCTCTGAACTATCCGTTCAGACCCCAGCCTTTCCTACCTACAGGTTATGGCAATTGCGCTCTTTGAGTATTTCTCCAGCAGGTTTCCTGAAGGAGAAAGCCTCCTCTTCTATGTCAAAGATAATAAAACGAAAACACTGTAATAAAAACTGTGCCTTCAGAAAGTATTCACACCCCTTGACCTTTTCCAAATTTTGTTGTGTTACAAGGTGGAATTCAAATGGATTTAATTTAGATTTTTTTTGCAACGATCTACACACATTTCTGTAATGCCAAATTTGTAAAACATATATATGAAAAATAAAACACTAATATATCTTGATTACATTTCTGGTTAAGTCTCCAAGAGCATTGCACACCTGGATTGTACAATATTTGCACATTCTTTAAAAACATTCTTCAATCTCTGTCAAGTTGGTTGTTGATCATTGCTAGACAGCCATTTTCAAGTCTTGCATAGATTTTCAAGCTGATTTAAGTCAACACTGTAACTAGGCCACTCAGGAACTTTCAATGTTGTCTTGGTAAGCAACTCCAGTGTAGATCTGGCCTGTGTTTTAGGTTATTGACCTGCTGAAAGGTGACATTTGTCTTGCAGTGTCTGTTGGAAAGCAGACTGAACCAGGTTTTCCTCCAGGATTTTGCCTTTGCTTAGCTCTATTCCGTTTATTTTTTATCCCAAAACAAATCCCTAGTCCTTGCCGATGACAAGCGTACCCATAACATGATGCAGCCACCTCCATGCTTGAAAATATGAAAAGTGGGACTCAGTTATGTGTTGGATTTGGCCCAAACATAACGCTTCAAATTCAGGATATAAAGTTACTTTTTTTGCACATTGTTTTGCAGTTTTACTTAAGTGTCTTTTTGCAAACAGGATTAATGTTTTGGAATATTTTTATTCTGTACATGCTTCCTTCTTTTCACTCTGTCATTTAGGTTAGGATTGTTAGTAACTACAATGTTGTTGATTCATTCTCAGTTTTCTCCTATCACAGCCATTAAACTTTAATGTCCACTTTGGCCTTATGGTGAAATCCCTGAGCAGTTTCCTTATCTCCGGCAACTGAGTTAGGAAGGACACCTGTATCTTTGTTGTGACTGGGTGTATTGATACACCAGCCAAAGTGTAATTAATAAATTCACCATGCTCAAAGGGATATTTTCATTTTTACCCATCTACCAATAGGTGTCCTTCTTTGCGAGGCATTTGAAAACCTCCCTGGTCTTTGTGGTTGAATCTGTTTGAAATTCACTGCTCATATAGATAATTGTATGTGTGGGTTACAGAGATGAGGTAGTCATTCAAAAATCATGTTAAACACTAGTCCATGCAACTCATTATGTGACTTGTTAAGCAAATATTTATTCCTGAACGTATTTAGGCTTGCCATAACAAAGGGGTTGAATACTTATTGACTCAAGACATTTCAGCTTTTCATTTTTTATTAATTTGTAAAGATTTATTAAAACAATTCCGCTTTTACATTATGGAGTATTGTGTGTAGGCCAGTGACACAAAATACATTTTAAATACAGGCTGTAACACAACAAAATGTGTAAAAAGTCAAGGGGTGTGAATACTTTCTGAAGGCACTGTACTACAGTAATTTCCGCAAAAACACAACAGTAAATACTACAGTCTGCAAAAACACTACAGTAAATACTACAGTGTAGTACAGTCCGCAAAAACACTACAGTAAATACTACAGTATACTACAATCCGCAAAAACACTACATTAATTACTATAGTATATACTACAGTTTTTTTACTACAGTATTTATACTATAGTTAACTGTAAATACTACAGTATACTACAATAAGTACTACAGTATTCTGCTAAATGACTAAAATGTAAATGTAAATGTATTCACTGTAGTGTTTTTGCAGACTTTGCAGACAATGGGTGGGAGACACTGCCGTAATTGGGTGTTTCAATTTCAGCTAGGTCTGTCCACAGTGTCAAGTTCACCTACTGTATTTGTATTTATTATGGATCCCCATTAGCTGTTGCCTCCCCATCCTAGCTACTGTTGTATCAATATGTTTTCACCATGACCGTTTACAATCCAGGGTTACTCCAAGCAATTTAGTCTCCTCAACTTGCCCAATTTCCATTATTCATCACAAGATTTAGTTGAGGTTTAGTAAATGATTTTTCCCAAATACAATGCTTTTAGTTTTTGAAATATTTAGGACTAACTTATTCCTTGCCACCTATTCTGAAACTAACTGCAGCTCTTTGTTAAGTGTTGCTGTCATTTCAGTCACTGTGGTAGCTGATGTGTATAGTGTTGAGTCTGTGTTGATGAGGCAATTATAGCTTGAGTTTAAACATACATTGTTGTTGTTTTCATTCTTGTGCATAGTTTTGAAGAGAGAGCTACTCAGTGTGGGGGATATTTCATTAAGTAGGTTGACCAGGTTAACGAGTTAAAGGAGAATTTAGCTTTTTTACAATAAAGGTTTAATTTCCTGATGTAAATGGCATGTTTTGGAAGGGTCCAGACACTTTCTTAAAAACTTCCCCCAACCAGCGATTCACTTCCTCATTGTGCAGTACGGGGGCTCTGAAAAAACATGAACTATTTGGGTGTTGTTGGAGCCTTTGTTCATGTTTTTACAGAGCCCCCATACTGCACAACGAGGATGAGGAAGTGAATCGCTGGTTGGGCTAAGTTTCTCAAAAACAAGAGATTGGGTTGTAAAGGAGAAGTTTGCTTCTTTAACCTGCATAAACGTTGAGATTTACTGGTTCACTAAAAAGAGCTTAACTTTTAGCTGGGAGTAATTATTCTAACTGACCTGTCTTCAAGATAAGCCTTGAGTGAGAGCCGTGAAACACGACACTCCTTTGTAACTTATTGCTATAGTACAGTTTGTGACCTTCAGGGGTTGTAACTGAGCAATCGGGGGAGAAGGGCCTTGCTCAGGGAGGTGACCAAGAACCTGATGGTCACGCTGACAGTGCTCCAGAATTCCTCTGTGGAGATGGGAGAACCTTCCAGAAGGACAACCATCTCTGCAGCACTCAATCAATCAGGGCTTTATGGTAAAGTGGCCAGACAAAAGCCACTGCTCAGAAAAGGTACATGACATCCCGCTTGGAGTTTGCCTAAAAGGCACCTAAAGGACTCTCAGACCATGAGAAACAAGATTCTCTGGTCTGATTAAACCAAGTTTGAACTCTTTGGCCTGAATGCCAAGCGTCACGTCTGGAGGAAACCTGGCACCATCCCTACTGTGAAGCATGGTGGTGGCAGCATCATGCTGTGGGGATGTTTTTCAGCGACAGTGACTGGGAGACTAGTCAGGATTGAGGGAAAGATAAATGGAGCAAATACAGAGAGATCCTTGATGAAAACTTGTTTCAGAGCGCTCAGGACCTCAGACTGGAGTGAAGGTTCACCTTCCAACAGGACAACGACACTAAGCACACAGCCAAGACAATGCAGGAGTGGCTTCGGGACAAGTCTCTGAATGTCCTTGAGTGGCCCAGCCAGAGCTCGGACTTGAACCCGATCGAACATCTCTGGAGATACCTGAAAATAGCTGTGCAGCGACGCTCCCCATCCAACCCGACAGAGCTTGAGAAGATCTGCAGAGAAGAATGGGAGAAACTCCCCAAATACAGGTGTGCCAAGCATGTAGCGTCATACCCAAGACTCGAGGCTGTAATCGATGCCAAAGGTGTTTCAACAAAGTACTGATTAAAGGGTCTGAATTCTTATGTAAATGTGATATTTCAGTTTTAGATTTTTTATACATTTGCACACAAAAAATGTATAACAGTTTTTGCTTTGTCGTTGTGGGGTATTGTGTGTAGATTGATTGAGGGGAAAAAACGATTTAATCAATTTTAGACTAAGGCTGTAACGTAACAAAATGTGGAAAAAGTCAAGGGGTCTGAATACTTTCCGAATGCACTGTATATATATCCATATCCATTACATTTTACATTACATTTTAGTCATTTAGCAGACGCTCTTATCCAGAGCGACTTACAGTTAGTGAGTGCATACATTATTTTTTTTCATACTGCCCCCCCCGTGGGAATCGAACCCACCATGCTCTACCAACTGAGCTACATCCCTGCCGGCCATTCCCTCCCCTACCCTGGACGACGCTGGGCCAATTGTGGGTCTCCCGGTCGCGGCCGGCTACGACAGAGCCTGGATTCGAACCAGGATCTCTAGTGGCACAGCTAGCACTGCGATGCAGTGCCTTAGACCACTGCGCCACTCGGGAGAGAATCACAGTATAGGATGAAGTTCCCAAGCATTGACCTTAGACAAGTTTTTCTTCTCTGTTCTTTATTACGATTTGACTACACTATATATACAAAAGTATGTGGACACCCCTTCAAATGAGTAGATTCGGCTATTTCAGCCACACCTGTTGCTGACAGGTGTATAAAATTGAGCACAGAGCCATGCAATTTCCATAGACAAACATTGGCAGTATAATGGCCTTACTGAAGAGCTCAGTGACTTTCAACTTGGCACCGTCATAGGATGCCACCTTTCCAACAAGTCAGTACATCACATTTCTGCCCTGCTAGAGCTGCCCCGGTCAACTGTAAGTGCTGTTATTGTGAAGTGAAAACGTCTAGGAGCAACAACGGCTCAGCCGCGCAGTGATAGACCACACAAACTCACTGAACGGACCGGCGAGTGATGAAGCGTGTAGCTTGTAAAAATCGTTCCAAAATGCCTATGGAAGCAACGTCAGTACAGAAATGGGTTTCCATGGCCGAGCAGCCACACACAAGCCTTAGATCACCGTGCGCAATGCCATGCGTCGGCTGGAGTGGTGTAAAGCTTGCCGCCATTGGACTCTGGAGCAGTGGAAACGCGTTCTCTGGAGTGATGAATCACGCTTCACCATCTGGCAATTAAATGGACGAATCTGGGTTTGGTGGATGCCAGGAGAACGGTACCTGCCCGAATGCATAGTGCCAACTGTAAAGTTTGGTGGAGGTAGAATAATGGTCTGGGGCTGTTTTTCATGGTTTGGGCTAGGAAAATTTACCGGAACAGTTTGCCAAAAAACTAATTTGCATGTGAAAATATGAGTTTGCTGCAAATTTACCTCAACATTTTGCCACAAAACTCAAATCTGAGCTTGCCGCAAATTTGCGACAAATTGGCCAAATGTTTGCCACAAATGTTTGCCGGAAGCCTTTTTTTTTGGTAAGGGTTTGTGGCTGTGCCAGCTACTAACCTGCGCCTCTTAAGGGGAAAGTAATCTAAAAGTAACTGAAAGTAATCACATTACATTACTGAGTTTGGGTAATCCAAAAGTTATGTTACTGATAAAAATTTTTGACAGGTAACTACACTGAACAAAAATATAAATGCAACATGCAACAATTTCAAAGATTTCACTGAGTTAAGGTTAATTTAAGGAAATCTGTCAATTGAAATAAATAAATTAGTGCCTAATCTATGGAATGCAGTGAATGGAAATCTTAAAACTACAGCATACAATGACTTTCTAAATGATTCTTTGCTTCCAACTTTGTTGCAACAGGCCCTTTCCTGTTTCAGCATGACAATGCCCTATGCACAAAACGAGGTCTATACAGAAATGGTTGTCGAGATCGGTGTGGAAGAACTTGACTGGCCAGCCCTGACCTCAACCCCATTTAACACCTTTGGGATGAATTGGAACGCCGACTGCGAGCCAGGCCTATTCGCCCAACATCAGTGCCCGACCTCACTAATGCTCTTGTGGCTGACTGGAAGCAAATCCCCACAGCAATGTTCCATCTAGTGGAATGCCTTCCCAGAAGAGTGGAGGCTGTTATAGCAGCAAAGGGCGGACCAACTCCATATTAATGCCCATGATTTTGGAATGAGATGTTCGACGAGCAGGTGTCCACATGCTTTTGGTCATGTAGTGTATAAATAAGGCAGTCAGGCCTTGTCAAGGGTGAACTGTTCCTAGATCAGTAGGGGAACCATATCACATTTATAAGGTCTGCTCTAGGATAAACTGATCCTAGATCAGTAGGGGGAACCTCAGACATCTTTCACAATAGGGTGAGAGAGATACCCCATTTTCCCTGGGGGGAGGGGAGGAAGCCTTAACTTATGTGAAGGAGGGGTCATGGCATGTTAAGATTTACTGGGCAACTATTTTCGCGAGGACCCTGACCGTGCTGTAAAACCGGATATTTACTTAAACGAGTTTGCAGCAGGAGAGGGTTCTCTTGAGCATGTTTTCAAAGCTACATTACCTTACCATTGTCAAAATTCCTAAGATTTCAATTCTAGTTGAAGTCATCATGATAACATTTGATTTCTGAACCCCACAAATGCCATGCTGTCAGCTGGTCATTCACAGCAGCTGTTGGGTAAAAAGTGACAGGATCGCTGATTGTATCATGGACATTGACAATTATGACAACCACATTGTGGTTCAAAAACATAATTATCCAAAAAGCTATTTGAACTGTAGGCTGTAAATGATCATCCATGTCTTTGCTGATGATAACACGTTTGTGATATTCCAATCCCAGATCAACACCAATGGATTTCTGGCAGTAGAAGAACCTAAGGTTGAGTCTGAGTACCTGGGAAAGATGCCTGCCAGCTTCGGAATGATAGCGGCTTTCCTCGGAGATCTGGACAACAGCGACGGAGTGGGGAAGGTGTACTACCGACAGGACAGCAGGCCTTCTGTGCTTCTCCGGACCACTGACCATATCAGCCAGGCATTCCCTCAGGACGACGAGATCGAGCCCACCCACGCCTTAATCATCACATGGGAGAATGTGGCGGCCCACGGCGCGCCTGGTCGAGGAGATGGGCTGGACAGAAAGGTAAGGAGGACCCTCATAGCTTGGCCTAGATAGGGGTCATTTTCAAGTCTTTTTAAAAATGTCATTGGATATATTGAACTGTTGATAAACTTGTTTTAATGCCACATTGATATAGATAGCAGTTGAAATTATAATTTTACACCATCTTTTCTATCCACCTAATATGAAGTTGCCTAAAACCCATACATTTTACAATGTAGTTACAGGTATGCAGGTACAGTATAATTAGAGTGATGATACTCATGGTTACATAGTCCTTCCAACTGTGTTACCTGTTTGCAGTTTTTGTGGTGGGCTACATAGATTGTTTTGTTCCATATTCAGTTCACTCTACCAAGCCAAACTCAAGGCCAAAGGTAGTGCACTAAAGAAGTAAGAGTTTCCCTCTTCTATTTCTTCTTTCTACAATGTAGAGAAACACATTCCAGCTGGTGGTGGCGTCCATGGCGTCCGCCTCCTACGCCATCTTGTTCTACCCCAAGGAGGGGCTGCAGTACATCTCCACGCCTGTGGCGGGCCAGAGCGAGCCAGTCCACGCCGGTTTCAGCCAGGGCCTGGTCCAGGGCTGGTTCAGCTGGAGCAGCAGCCAGGGGTCCTACTACCGCATCGCCTCCGACGACGAGGCGTCCGTCAGACAGCTCTCCGAGTATGTTGGTTGGTGGGTGGGTTGGTTGGTTGGGTTGGTTGATTGATTGGTTGATTGATTGGATTTCTATAGTGCGCTTCCAGATGCTGCAAGTTCTTTACATAGGCTTACTAAGTCATGTTCATAGAAAACTTGGTTATGCTTCTGTCATTATGTTTTGACCTAGTATTTGCATAGTTACATGGCATTATGATAATTATGTAATGATTACATATAACCTGACATATGCATAAAGCTTCTTCATAGAGGTAGGTCTCATAATGATCCATTCTGTCTTCCGCTAGGGAGACCAACTCAGGCAGGCGTGGTGTATGGGTGTACGAGATCGGCACCTCCCCGTTCTTCTCCTCCATCACCCCAGGCCAGGTCACCAACCTGTCCCCGGAGGAGGGCGTGGCAGGTGGGCAGGTGGAGCCGGTGCCAGAGTTTCCACCCAGAAACACTGGAGAACAACAGGAGATTGAATTCCCTCCCTATGAGCGCGAGGAGGAAGAGGAGACACCTGAGCCGGAGCTGCCCCCAACTGTCCACACGGTCCAGTACCAGCCCAGATACCCTGTTGTCCCTGAGCCGCCTCAGTCCAGATACCCTGAGACGGTCCAGCCCAGATACCCTGGGACGGTCCAGCCCAGATACCCTGAGACGGTCCAGCCCAGATACCCTGAGACGGTCCAGCCCAGATACCCTGAGACGGTCCAGCCGCAGCCACCCCGCTACCAGCCCCAAACCCCACAGGTGGTGGTCGTGGACGAAGATGATGACCTTGATGTTGATGGTAAGCCATGAAAGAAACAACAACAATTGAATCTGTGTCTGAAAATTGTGGACGGAAATAGAATTCTAGTCAAGATTGCCATGAGAGAAACATTGGTTTAGTTTAGTTTATAAGGATCTGCATTAGCTACTGCACATGCAGCAGCTACTCTTCCTGTTGTCCACATAAAACGTCCAAATACATGACAAAGTACCGAACAGTTATAGACAAGAACAACATAAGATATTACATTAAATTCAAAAAAAGTTATATATAAGAAACACACCAAGAGACAACAAAAATACTATTTACACACTATTCATATATACATATTCATATTTTTATATACAGTACAGTTAAATTAGATCTTTAGAAAGAGGAGAGGCGCTGTGATAAAATATTTTTTTACATCCGTTTTTTAAAGCTAAACTTGCTTTTTGCCTGAGTAAACTTTGGAGGCAGAGCATTCCACGATGACGTGGCTCTATACATAACTGAGCGATGCATTAAATCTGTTTTTGGTTTGGGTACTGTGAAGAAACCCATAGTGGTGTGTCTGGTGGGGTATGTATGTCTGTTTTGAAGTGGATGCAAATAGATTATACAAGTAGTTAGGCATTTTCAACACACACGTTTCTTAAAAAGACTAGAACAGAAGTTGTCCATTTCTCCTCAACCCTCAACCATGAAAGACTATCATGCATGTTGTTGTTAGTTCTGTGTGTGCAGTTAGGGCAAGGCGTGCTGCTTTGTTTTGAGCCATGCTGCTTTGTTTAACCGGCCTGCTAAAGTATTTTGTAACAAACAAGAGCGCCAATGAAATTACACTCTTAGAAAAAAAGGGTTCCAAAAGGATTCTTTGACTGTCCCCATAGAATAATCATTTTTGATTCTAATTAGAACCCTTTTTGGTTCCAGGTAGAACCCTTTTGGGTTTCATGTAGGGTTCTTCAAAGGGTTCTCCTATGGGGACAGCCAGATAACCCTTTTAGGTAATAGATAGCACCTTTTTTTCTAAAGTTGTATTTTTTCTAAGAATGTGGTTTGTCTTCTTTTCGGCAGTGTTTGCGTACAATTCTGAAACATGCACCAGTAACAGGCAGAAGTGCTCGTCCTTCGCCGACTGTAAGGACTACACCAATGGCTACTGCTGCCACTGTAGGCCTGGTTTCTATGGCAACGGCAAGGATTGTGTGGCTGAAGGTAGTAGTAACCCCATAACCCATATACATACAGTATTTGTGTAATAAGGGTTAGGGTTAGCTTGCTACATTCATTAATGAAATATGTGAAATCAAGTTTTAAAATGAAAAATCAATTGAAAACCTGATAATTCTTGACACACAGTCACACATCAGTTACATTTTAAGTTACATTAATTAAAATCTAATTAAGTTAAGTTCCTCACATTCCACACGCAGGTAAGCCCCAGCGGATGAACGGCAAAGTGAATGGCCGGGTGTTCGTGGGCAACTCGCCCTCGCCGCTGGAGTTTTCCAACAACGACCTGCACTCGTACGTGGTGGCCAACGATGGCCGCGCCTACGTGGCCATCAGCACCATCCCGGCCGGCCTGGGACCCTCCCTGCAGCCCCTCTCTTCCCTGGGAGGGGTCATCGGCTGGACCTTCGCTCTGGAGCAGCCCGGCTACGAGAACGGCTTCAGCGTCATCGGTAAGAGCTGGTCACCGATTGTTTTGCACATTGTTGTGTCATTAAGAGTTGTTTTAAAGTATGAGCTGACATTGGGTGAATCACAAAAGTGATTCCTCGCTTCCTTGATTCATAGCGTCTTTCTCAAGACTTCCTTGCCCCCGAGAATGTCCATGAGAAGAGAACTCTGATCTTCTGCTAAAATGCGTTTGGAGAAAGAGGCGACGAATCATCAAGGAATCAAGGAAAAACAGTTGAGAAAGTGCCATAGTGTCATTAAGAAGGCAGCAGTTGATTTGAATACATTTGGCTTTTCTCATGTGTATTGGGTTGCATTTGGTTTTACTGCTCCTTCCATTGTAGCAAAGGCGCCTGGGGCTTGGGGCTTTGTTTGCTGTGGTCTAATGAGATGTCCTTCAAAGATTGAGGTGTGAATGACCGCTGTGGGATTGCTGCTTAGGTCAACATTTTTTCAAGTTAAGTTTAATTAGCTTGATTTATTTGCTCTCTTTGAATTACATATTTTTTGTATAGTCAGAGGCCATGTCCGAAATCTGGCTTGCCTTGTCACGATCGTCTAAGGAAGCGGACCAAGGCGCAGCGTGTTTAGCGAACATGTTGACTTTATTAAATCAAAGCAACCACGAAACCAACAAAACAAATGACGATAGTGAAGTCCACAGTGACAATGACTGAACATGGAACAAAAACCCACAACCCCAAGGTGAAAACACACAGTATAAATATGGCTCCCAATCAGAGACAACGAGCCAACAGCTGACACTCGTTACCTCCGATTGGGAGTCACTCAATACAAACATACAACAACCTAGAAATAGACACAACAGAACTACCAACATAGAAATAAACACATAGAATGCACACACCCTGGCTCAACATAATGAGTCCCAGAACCAGGGTGTGACAGTACCCCCCCCTAAAGGCGCGGACTGCGACCGCGCCTCAAAAACCCCAAACAGGGGAGGGCTGGGCGGGCATACCTCCTCGGTGGCGGTTCTGGCTCCGGCCTAGACCACCACCCTCCGATACACCCCCCACAGTACCCCTGGTCCTGTCTAGCCCCGCTGGCCGGAGCCGGACTGACGACACGCGCCCCTGGCTTGGTGCGTGGAACAGGAATGGACCGGAATGGGCTGGCGACGCGCACCACAGACCTGGTGCGGAGGGCAGGAACGAGCCGGACAGGGCTGACGACGCACCCCGTAGGCTTGGTGCGTGGAGGAGGAACGGGCCTTACCAGGCTGACGACTCGCACCCCTGGCTTAGTGCGAGTGGCAGGAACAGGCCGGACCGGGCTGGCGACGCGCACCGTAGGCTTGGTGCGGGTGGCAGGAACAGGCCGGGTCGGGCTGGCGACGCACACCGTAGACTTGGTGCGGGTGGCAGGAACAGGCCGGGTCGGGCTGGCGACGCGCACCGTAGACTTGGTGCGGGGAGCAGGACTGGGCCGGACAGGGCTGTCGACGCACACCGTAGACTTGGTGCGTAGAGCAGGAACAGGCCGGGCAGGGCTGTCGACGCACACCGTAGCCTTGGTGCGTAGAGCAGGAACAGGCCGGGCAGGGCTGTCGACGCACACCGTAGCCTTGGTGCGTAGAGCAGGAACAGGCCGGGCAGGGCTGTCGACGCACACCGTAGACTTGGTGCGTAGAGCAGGAACAGGCCGGGCAGGGCTGTCGACGCACACCGTAGCCTTGGTGCGTAGAGCAGGAACAGGCCGGGCAGGGCTGTCGACGCACACCGTAGCCTTGGTGCGTAGAGCAGGAACAGGCCGGGCAGGGCTGTCGACGCGCACCGTAGACTTGGTGCGGGGAGCAGGACTGGGCCGGACAGGGCTGTCGACGCACACCGTAGCCTTGGTGCGTAGAGCAGGAACAGGCCGGGCAGGGCTGTCGACGCACACCGTAGCCTTGGTGCGGGGAGCAGGAACAGGTCGGGCAGGGCTGTCGACGCACACCTTAGACTTGGTGCGGGGAGCAGGAACGGGCCGGACTGGGCTGTCGACGCACACCGTAGACTTGGTGCGGGTGGCAGGAACAGGCCGGACCGGGCTGTGGAGACGGATAGGAGGCCTGGAGTGAACAGCGGCCACCACCCGTCCTGGCTGAATGCCTACCCTCACACACTCTGTGTGAGGCATCCGCACAGGACGTACAGGGCGGTGTACCCCTGGCCTGGTGGCCTCCTGGATTCGCCCCATCTTTGCCTCCGTCGTCCATGCCGTGTGCCCCCCCCTAAAAATTTCTTGGGGTTGCCTCTCGTCCTTCCGACGATGGCCCTGCTGACGCCGTTGCTCCTCTCTCGCCAGGGCCTTGATCCTCCCCCAAGGTCCCTTGCCCCCGAGCATGTCCTCCCAGGACCACGATTTGCCCACCTGGGCCATCGCCAGCCTCTCGATCTCCTTTCCCGGCGCTTCCTCCCATGTCCAATCACCTTGCTCCTGGACACGCTGCTTGGTCCTTTTGTGGTGGGTTTTTCTGTCACGATCGTCTAAGGAAGCGGACCAAGGCGCAGCGTGTTTAGCGAACATGTTGACTTTATTAAATCAAAGCAACCACGAAACAACAAAACAAATGACGATAGTGAAGTCCACAGTGACAATGACTGAACATGGAACAAAAACCCACAACCCCAAGGTGAAAACACACAGTATAAATATGGCTCCCAATCAGAGATAACGAGCCAACAGCTGACACTCGTTACCTCCGATTGGGAGTCACTCAATACAAACATACAACAACCTAGAAATAGACACAACAGAACTACCAACATAGAAATAAACACATAGAATGCACACACCCTGGCTCAACATAATGAGTCCCAGAACCAGGGTGTGACATGCCTACTACTTACTTAAACTGCATACTGTGTATTAATAGTACTACATACTATTAAGAGCATACTGTTTAGTAAAAACGAATGCAGTAAGCAACAAATATCAGCATACTAGGCTCATCCATACTGAGAATGTGTAATCTAATGCACAATTGCATTGATTCCCGCCATTCGTTCATTTTGGTACAGTGTGTCCCCTCAGCTGATTATCAGCTGTTGTCAAACACACGTTGGTCTCGAAAGACGATTCTATTCCTCAATAGTGTGCAGCGAATTCTACTAGATTAAAAGCCGAAATGAGTATGACATCCTGGCATTTAAAGCATACCTTTTTTTGGACATTTCACATACACTACCGGTCAAAAGTTTTGACACACCTACTCATTCAAGGGTTTTTCTTTATTTTTACTATTTTCTACATTGTAGAATAATAGTGAAGACATCAAAACTATGAAATAACACATATGGAATTATTTATATTTGAGATTATTCAAATAGCCACCCTTTGCCTTGATAACAGCTTTGCACACTCTTGGCATTCTCTCAACCAGCTTCATGAGATAGTCACCTGGAATTTGTGGAATTTCTTTCCTTCTTAATGCGTTTGAGCCAATCAGTTGTGTTGTGACAAGGTAAGGGGGGTATACAGAAGATAGCCCAATTTGGTAAAATACCATGTCCATATTATGGCAAGAACAGCTCAAATAAGCAAAGATTTAGTTGTCTCTCTCTTTCCTTCTCCCACCCCATCTCTGCTCACACACACACACGCACACAAACACCCTCAACCCCCCTGCTCCCCCTCCAGGTGGCGTGTTCTCCAGGCAGGCCGAGGTGACCTTCTTACCGGGCAACGAGAGGCTGACTATCAAGCAGGAGTTCAAGGGCATCGACGAGCACGACCACCTGGTGGTGAGCACCGATCTGAAGGGCCGTCTCCCCGAGGTCCCCCGCGGCTCCACTGTCCAGATCGACCCCTACAAGGAGATCTACCAATATGGCAGCAACCGTAAGTTATGACCACACCAATATAACTTGGAATGCAGACTTGGGGTCAATTCCATTTCAATTGAGTCAATTCAGGAAGTAAACTAAAATTATTTTGATGTCCTGAGTTTAAATGGAATTGACCCCAATCCTGGAACTCGACACTGTCACAGTTTGTAGTACATCAAATCACATAAGAAAGTTCAGCATTCATCCCAATGTTGTTATTAGTCAAAGTGCTCTTACGTGCGACCAGATAGAAGTCTATCCTATTCTTTTCATGAGACACATAGTCTTAGAAACACTTTTGGCAGCAATTACAGCTGCGAGTCTTCTTGGGTAAATGCTCTAAGAGCTCTGCACACCTGGATTGTGCAATATTTGCCCATTATTCTTTTTTAAATTATTCAAGCTCTGTCAAGGTGTTGGATCATGGCTAGACAGAAATATTCAAGTCTTGCCATAGATTTTCAAGCAGATTTAAGTCAAAACTGTAACTTGGTAAGCAACTCCAGTGTAGATTTGGTCTCCTCTAGGATTTTGCCTGTGATTAGCTCCATCCTGTTTCTATTTATCCTGAAAAACTCCACAGTCTTTGCCTCAAGCATACCCATACCATGATGCAGCTACCACTATGCTTGACAATAAGGAGGCAATTACTCAGTGATGTGTTGTGTTGGATTTGCCCCAAACATAAGGCTTTCCATTTAGGCCAAAAAGTATATTCCTTTGCGTGCTTTTATTGCAGTAGTTTTTTTTTGCCAGATTGCATACAGGATACATGTTTTGGACTATCCATGAGCAGTTTCCTTCCTGTCCTGCAGCTAAGTTCAGAAGGACGACTGTATGTTTGATGTGTCTGGGTGGTTCAATACATCATCCACAGCATAATTATTAACTAGACCATGCTTAAAGAGATATTCAATGTCTGATTTGTTATTGTGACCCATCTACCAATCACTGCCCTTCTTTATAAGGCTTTGGAAAAGCTATCTGGTCTTTGTAGTTGAATCTGTGCTGGAAATTCAACACTTGACTGTGGGACCTTACAGATATTGTATGTATGGGGGAGAGAGGAAGGGGTAGTCATAAAATATTAATGTCAACAAATTTGACTCCTGAACTAATTTAGGCTTGCCTAAATGTTAATGCAACAACTATATTCTAGTTATAGAATTTGTATTAATTTGAAAACATTTGTTGAATTTTCTTTTCACTTTGACATTATGGACTATTTTGTCTAGATCAATGACAACAAATCCAAATGAAATATTTTTCAATCCCACTTTGTAACGCAACAAACTGTGAAAAAAAAGCCAAGGGGGGTGAATACTTATGATACCAACTGTATATGGATGTTCAGTGTAGTAACACTCCATTTCTTCAGTGATCACCTCCTCCTCCAACCGTGACTACACTGTGAGCCTACCGGACGGCAGCGTCCAGACCAAGACCTACCAGTGGCATCAGACCATCACCTACCAGAGCTGTCCCCATGACGAGGCGGTCAGGGCCGTGCAGCCTACCCAGCAGCTCAGCGTCGACCAGATCTTCGTCATGTACGACTCGGGCAACCAGCTGATCCGCTACGCTATGAGCAACAAGATTGGCTCCATCCACAGTGAGTAGAACCTCTTGTGTTACAGTGAATCTTTGTTCATGTTCTCCTATAATGTTATGCTAACCTTGTGCTTATTTTCTGCTAGTTGTGTTCACATTCTTCTAATGTTCCGCTAAAGTTCTGCTAGTTGTGTTAACCTTCTGCTAAAATTCTGCTAATGTTTTGCTAACCCTCTGCTAACAGGATTGGGCCCATCCTCAGTGAGTATAGCCTATCGTGTAAATACTGATCATCTTCAGCTAACGTTGTGCTAATGTTCTGCTATCTTTCTACTAACTTTCCGGCTACATATGGCTTATCCTCTATGTTTGGCTGGATGTGGCTGTAAGACGAGACACCTGATGCTTACATTTAAATGGTGGTGGAAGCCATGTGTGGATTTGCAACAAGATCGTATGATCGATGTTAATAATGACAGGCAAAAAGGAGTACCAAGAAGAACAATCAAGGCAACATTACATTGTTGTGGGTGGAATCCCAGTCTCCACACAAGACCTGGACAGAGTCTGAGGAGAAAGTGAGAAAGATTATTGATGAAAAGCTGCAGATAGATCATAAGAAGAGTGAGGTGGAGTGCGACCATAGGATTGGAAAACCTATCTCTGGCCCAGGTGACAGACCTAGGTTGATAGTGGTAAAGTTCCTGCGGTACAAAGACAAGGTGGCTGTTATGGAGAGAGCCAAGAACTTGAGAGGAACCAACATCCCTCAACGAGGACTACTCTGAAACTGATCCCAGCTATGAAAGCTGCCAGAGAGCGTGGGGACATTGCTTACATCCGTAACGACAGGCTCATTGTCCTCACTCCCACCCAAAAGCCTGGAAGGGGTGAGAGAACCAAGCAGATGGGTTCATAGCCTAACCCCTGCACCCTGATTGACGGCATGCTTTGTTTGTGGTTTCCCATATTATGTCTATCTCTAATAAGATACCCAGGAAAGGGCAAAAAATAGTCCATATTAATATATGCAGTCTAAGAAATAAGGTTAATGAAATCAATAACTTGCTAACCTCAGGTAGCATTCATACACTACAAAGTATCTGGACACCTGCTCGTCGAAAATCCCATTCCAAAATCATGGGCATTAATATGGAGTTGGTCCCCCCTTTGCTGTTATAACAGCCTCCACTGTTCTGGGAAGGCTTTCCACTAGATGTTGGAACATTGCTGCAGGGACTTGCTTCCATTCAGCCACGAGCATTAGTGAGGTTGGGCACTGATGTTGGGCGATTAGGCCTGGTTCGCAGTCGGCGTTCCAATTCATCCCAAAGGTTTTCAATGGGGTTGAGGTTTAGGCTTTGTGCAGGCCAGTCAAGTTCTTCCACACCGATCTCAACAAACCATTTCTGTATGGACCTCGCTATGTGCACGGGGGCATTGTCATGCTGGATCAGGAAAGGGCCTTCCCCAAACTGTTGCCACAAAGTTGAAGCACAGAATCGTCTAGAATGTCATTGTATGCTGTAGCGTTAAGATTTCACTTAACTCGAACTAAGGGGCCTAACCCGAACCATAAAAAACAGCCCCAGACCATTATTCCTCCTCCACCAAACTTTACAGTTGGCACTATGCATATGGGCAGGTAGCGTTCTCCTTCTCCTGACATCCACCAAACACAGATTTGTCCGTCGTACTGCCAGATGATGAAGCATGATTCATCACTCCAGAGAACCCATTTCATGAAGCTCCCGACGAACAGTTATTGTGCTGAAGTTTCTTCCAGAGGCAGTTTGGAACTCGGTAGTGAGTGTTGCAACCGAGGACAGACGATTTTTACGCGCTTCAGCACTCCGCGGTCCCGTTCTGTGAGCCTGTGTGGCCTACCACTTCACGGCTGAGCCGTTGTTGCTCCTATACGTTTCCACTTTACAATAACAGCACTTACAGTTGACCGGGGCAAATCTAGCAGGGCAGAAATTTGACGAACTCACTTGTTGGAAAGGTGACATCCTTTGACGGTGCCACGTTGAAAGTCGTGTGTGACTGAAATAGCCGAATCCACTAATTTGAAGGGTTGTCCACATACTTTTGTATATATAGTGTATATTAACCATCACTGAGACTCACTTAGATACTTCATTTGACAACACAGCAGTAGCAATACAGGGTTATAACATCCATAGAAGAGACAATAATAAATATGGGGGCGGTGTCTCTGTATACAGTCCATTCGGAAAGTATTCAGTCCCCTTCCCTTTTTCCACATTTTGTTACGTTACAGCGTTATTCTAAAATGGATTAAATAGATATTTTTCCTCATCAATCTACACACAATACCCAATAATGACAAAGCGAAAACAGGTTTTATAAATTTTCAAAACAGAATTACCTTATTTACATAAGTATTCAGACCCTTTGCTATGAGACTTGAAATTGAGCTCAGTTGCATCCTGTTTTTCCATTAATCATCTTTGAGATGTTTCTACAACTTGATTGGAGTCCACCTGTGGTAAATTCAATTGATTGGATATGATTTGGAAAGGCACACACCTGTCTATATAAGGTCCCACAGTTGACAGTGCATATCAGAGCAAAACCCAAGCCATGAGGTCAAAGGAATTGTCCATAGAGCTCCGTGACAGGATTGTGTCAAGGCACAGATCTGAGGAAGGGTACCAAAAAATATCTGCAGCATTGAAGTTCCCCAAGGACACAGTGGCCTCCATCATTCTTAAATGGAAGAAGTTTGGAACCACCAAGACTCTTCCTAGAGCTGGCCGCCCGGCCAAACTGAGCAATTGTGGGAGAAGGGCCTTGGTCAGGGAGGTGACCAAGAACCCCATGGTCACTCTGACAGAGGTCCAGAGTTCCTCTGTGGAGATGGGAGAACCTTCCAGAAGGACAACCATCACTGCAGCACTCCACCAATCAAGCCTTTATGGAGAGTGGCCAGACGGAAGCGACTCCTCAGTAAAAGGCACATGACATCCCGCTTGGAGTTTGCCAAAAGTCACCTAAAGGATTCTCAGACCATGAGAAATAATATTCTCTGGTCTGATGAAACCAAGATTGAACTCTTTGGCCTGAATGCCAAGCGTCACGCCTGGAGGAAACCTGGCACCATCCTTACGGTGAAGCACGGTGGTGGCAGCATCATGCTGTGGGGATGTTTTTCAGCGGCAGGGACTGGGAGACTAGTAAGGATCAAGGGAAAGATGAACGGAGCAAAGTACAGAGAAATCCTTGATGAAAACCTGCTCCAGAGCACTCAGGACCTCAGACTGGGGCGAATGTTCACCTTCCAACAGGACAACAACCCTAAGCACACAGCCAAGACAATGCAGGAGTGGCTTCAGGACAAGTCTCTGAATGTCTTTGAGTGGCCCAGCCAGAGGCTGGACTTGAACCCAATCGAACATTTCTGGAGAGACCTGAAAATAGCTGTGCGGTGATGCTTCCCATCCAACCTGACAGAGCTTGAGAGGATCTGCAGAGAAGAATGGGAGAAACTCCACAAATATAGGTGTGCCAAGCTTGTTGCCCCATACCCAAGAAGACTCAAGGCTGTAATCTCTGCCAAAGGTGCTTCAACAAAGTACTGAGTAAAGGGTCTGAATACTTATGTAAATGTGATATTTCAGATCTTTAAACCTGTTTTTGCTTCGTCATTATGTGGTATTGTGTGTAGATTGATGAGGGATTATAAAAATAAATCAATTTTAGAATAAGGCTGTAACGCAAAATGTGGAAAAAGTCAAGGGGTCTGAATACTTTCCAAATGCACTGTATGTTCAGAGCCAAAGTCCTGTGAAGCTCAGAGAACATCTCGTGCCAAAGGTTGTTCTAGTGTTGTGGTTGCAGGTTCACCTGCCTCATCTAAAGCCTCTTCTTTTGGGGTGCTGCTATTGGCCACCAAGTACTAACATTTATTATCCGGATAATATGTGTGCAATGCTTGATAGTGTATATGATGTTAACAGAGAGGTCTATTTTCCGGGTGACCTAAAAATATAGGTTTTCATCAAGTTGTCCTCTCAAGAAGAAACTTCTTACTGTAACCAATGCCTGTAATCTGCTTCAGGTTATTAATCAAGCTACCAGGGTGTTTACAAACAGTACAGGAACTACTGTATATCATCCACGTGTATTGATTATATTTTTTGTAATGCTGCAGAACTTTGTTCTAAAGATGCATACACACCCATTGGATGTAGTGACCACAATATAATAGCTGTATCCAGAAAAGCCAAAGTTCCAAAGGCAGGGCCTAAAATAGTGTTTAAGAGATCATACACATTTTTGTAGTGATTCCTATGCTGAAGATGTAAAGAAGATTGATTTGGTCAAATGTGTGTAATGGTGAGCATCCAGACGTTGCAATACATTTATGAAATTGCTCCTTCCAGTTATTGATGAACATGCACCTATTAAGAAACAGACTGTTAGAACTGCTAAGGCGCCGTGGACTGATGAGGAACTGAAAAAAAGAGTGGAGTGGCTAGTAAGTCTAGTTGCACATCTGATTGGCAAACCTACTGTAAATTTAGAAATTATGTGACTAAACTAAACGAAAAGAAGAAGAAACTGTATTATGAAACTATGATAAAATATATAAAATATTATGAAAAAAAGCTTTGGAGAACATTAAATTATAGGCAGAAAGACTTTCAACACCATATTTTATTGAATCAGATGGCTCATTCATCACAAAACCCTGTGATGTGGTCAATTATATCAACAACTACTTAATTGGCATTGTGGGCAAATTCAGGAATGAAATGCCAACAACAAACTGTGAGCCATCATATTCATGCATAAAATACTTAATTATGAAAGAAAAGCAAGGTACATTTAAATGTCATAAACTTAGCGTGGAAGAGTTGAAAAAATTGTTGCTGGCCATCAATAATGAGAAACCACCTGGTATTGACAACTTAGATGGAAAGCAACTGAGGATAGTAGCGGAATATGTTGCCGCTCTTATTTCTCACATCTTCAATATGAACTTGGAGAGAAAAACCATTTTCATACCTCAAATCAAATCAAATTGTATTGGCCACATGTGCCGAATACAACAGATGCAGACATTACAGTGAAATGCTTACTTACAGCCCTTAACCAACAGTGCATTTATTTTTAATAAAAAAGTAAAATAAAACAACAACAAAAAAGTGTTGAGAAAAAAAGAGCAGAAGTAAAATAAAATAACAGTAGGGAGGCTATATATACAGGGGGGTACCGGTGCAGAGTCAATGTGCGGGGGCACCGGCTAGTTGAGGTAGTTGAAGTAATATGTACATGTGGGTAGAGTTAAAGTGACTATGCATAAATAATTAACAGAGTAGCTGCAGCGTAAAAAGATGGGGTGGGGGGGCAGTGCAAATAGTCTGGGTAGCCATGATTAGCTGTTCAGGAGTCTTATGGCTTGGGGGTAGAAGTTGTTGAGAAGTCTTTTGGACCTAGACTTGGCACTCCGGTACCGCTTGCCGTGCGGTAGCAGAGAGAACAGTCTATGACTAGGTTGGCTGGAGTCTTTGACAATATTGAGGGCCTTCCTCTGACACCGCCTGGTATAGAGGTCCTGGATGGCAGGAAGCTTGGGATGTACTGGGCCGTACGCACTACCCTCTGTAGTGCCTTGCGGTCAGAGGCCAAGCAGTTGTCATGCCAGGCGGTGATGCAACCAGTCAGGATGCTCTCGATGGTGCAGCTGTATAATTTTTTTTGAGGATCTGAGGACCCATGCCAAATCTTTTCAGTCTCCTGAGGGGGAATCGGCTTTGTCGTGCCCTCTTCACGACTGTCTTGGTTTGTTTGGACCATGATAGTTCGTTCGCGATGTGGACACCAAGGAACTTGAAGCTCTCAACCTGTTCCACTACAGCCCCGTCGATGAGAATGGGGGCGTGCTCAGTCCTCTTTTTTTCCCTGTAGTCCACAATCATCTCCTTTGTCTTGGTCACGTTGAGGGAGAGGTTGTTATCCTGGCACCACACGGCCAGGTCTCTGACCTCCTCCCTATAGGCTGTCTCATCGTTGTCGGTGATCAAGCTTAGCACTGTTGTGTCGTCGGAAAACTTAATGATGGTGTTGGAGTCGTGCCTGGCCATGCAGTCATGGGTGAACAGGGAGTACAGGAGGGGACTGAGCACACACCCCTGAGGGGCCCCTGTGTTGAGGATCAGTGTGGCAGATGTGTTGTTACCTACCCTTACCACCTGGGGGCGGCCCGTCAGGAAGTCCAGGATCCAGTTGCAGAGGGAGGTGTTTAGTCCCAGGATCCTTAGCTTAGTGATGAGCTTTGAGGGCACTATGGTGTTGAATGCTGAGCTGTAGTCAATGAATAGCATTCTCACGTAGGTGTTCCACTTGTCCAGGTGGGAAAGGGCAGTGTGAAGTGCAATAGAGATTGCATCATCTGTGGATCTGTTGGGGCGGTATGCAAATTGGAGTGGGTCTAGGGTTTCTGGGATAATGGTGTTGATGTGAGCCATGACCAGCCTTTCAAACACTTCATGGCTACAGACGTCAGTGCTATGGGTCGGTAGTCATTTAGGCAGGTTATCTTAGTGTCCTTGGGCACGGGGACTATGGTGGTCTGCTTGAAACAAGTTGGTATTACAGACTCAGTCAGGGACATGTTGAAAATGTCAGTGAAGACACTTGCCAGTTGGTCAGCACATGATCGGAGTACACGTCCTGGTAATCCGTCTGGCCCTGCGACCCTTGTGAATGTTGACCTGCTTAAAAGTCTTACTCACATCGGCTACGGAGAGCGTGATCACATAGTCATCCAGAACAGCTGGTGCTCTCATGCATGCTTCAGTGTTGCTTGCCTCGAAGCGAGCATAGAAGTGGTTTAGCTCGTCTGGTAGGCTTGTGTCACTGGGAAGCTCGCGGCTGTGCTTCCCTTTGTAGTCTGTAATATTTTTCAAGCCCTGCCACATCCGACGAGCGTCAGAGCCGGTGTAGTACGATTCAATCTTAGTCCTGTATTGACTCTTTGCCTGTTTGATGGTTCATCGGAGGGCATAGCGGGATTTCTTATAAGCGTCCGGGTTAGAGTCCCGCTCCTTGAAAGCGGCAGCTCTACCCTTTAGCTCAGTGCGGATGTTTCCTGTAATCCATGGTTTCTGGTTGGGGTATGTACGTACGGTCACTGTGGGGACGACATCATCGATGCACTTATTGATGAAGCCAGTGACTGATGTGGTGTACTCCTCAATGCTATCTGAAGAATCCCGGAACATGTTCCAGTCTGTGCTAGCAAAACAGTCCTGTAGCTTAGCATCTGCGTCATCTGACCACATTTTTGGGCGGCAGGTAGCTTAGTGGTTAAGAGCATTGTGCCAGTAACCAAAAGGTCGCTGGTTCTAATCCCCGACCTGACTAGGTGAAAAATCTGTCGATGTGCCCTTGAGCAAGGCACTTAACCCTAATTGCTCTGGATAAGAGCGTCTGCTAAATGACGTAAATGTGTTTTATTAACCGAGTCACTGGTGCTTCCAGCTTTAGTTTTTGCTTATAAGCAGGAATCAGGAGGATAGAGTTTTTGTCAGATTTGCCAAATGGAGGGCGAGGGAGAGCTTTGTATGCGTCTCTGTGTGTGGAGTAAAGGTGGTCTAGAGTTTTTTTTCCTCTGGTTGCACATTTAACATGCTGGTAGAAATTAGGTAGAACGGATTTAAGTTTCCCTGCATTAAAGTCCCCGGCCACTAGGAGCGCTGCCTCTGGATGAGCGTTTTCCTGTTGACTTATGGCCTTATACAGCTCATTCAGTGCAATCTTAATGCCAGCATTGGTTTGTGGTGGTAAATAGACAGCTATGAAAAATATAGATGAAAACTCTCTTGGTAAATAGTGTGGTCTACAGCTTATCATAAGATACTCTACCTCAGGTACTCTACCTCTACCTCTTACCTGGTGGGAAGCTAAAGTCATTCCGCTACCCGAGAATGGTAAAGCACCCTTTTCTGGTTCTAACAGCAGATCAATAAGTCTACTGCTGGCTCTAGCAAACATTTGGAAATAATTTGTTTTTGACCAGATACAATGTTATTTATTTATTTATGAACAAACTAACAACAGACTTTCAGCATCCCTATAGAGAAGGGAATTCTACATGTACTGCACTGACACAAATTACTGATGATTGGCTGAAAGAAATTGATAATAAGAAGATGGTGGGAGCTGTACTGTTAGATTGCAGTCCAGCCTTTGATATTATTGACCATAATCTGTTAGTGGAGAAACTTATGTGTTATGCTTTTACACGCATATCGCGGATTAAAAGCTATCTATCTAATAGAACTCAGAGGGATTTCTTCAATGGAAGCCTCTCTAACGTAATACATGTAAAGTATGGAATTCCACAAGGCCCGTTACTGTTTTCTAGCCTTAAACAAAGCCTGTGTGTCTATGTATGCTGATGATTCAACCCTATACACATCAGCGGATACAGCTAGTGAAATCACTGCAACTCTAACTCTGACTCTGAGGAAGTAGATAAAGGGCCTCATTGCCAAAATCCCAAAGTATCCCTTTAAGCTCTAGACCTAAGATGGTTCTGGTTATGAAAGATGTGACTATAGAACAAGTTGAGGAAACTAAACTTCTTGGTGTCAACTTAGACTGTAAATGGTCATGGTCAATGTATATTGATTCAATTGTTGACAAGATGGGGAGCGGCCTGTCTGTGATAAGGAGATGCTCAGCATTCTTAACACCACAACTAACCAAACAAGTCATACAGGCTGTAGTTGTATCATATCTTGACTATTGCCCAGTAATATGGTCAGGTGCTGCAAAGAAAGACAAAATAAAGCTAAAGCTGGCTCAAAACAGAACAGCATGTCTTGCCCTGCAATGTTCCAAGAGAGCTAATGTCAACTAAATGCATGTTGACCTTTCCTGGCTCAAAGTACAAGAGACATTGTCTGCATCACTTCTCAATTTTGTTAGAAATATTCATGTGTTAAAAACTCCAAAACATCTATTCAATCAACTAACTTACAGCTCTGAAAGACATTCATATTCCACAAGGCATGCAACTAAAGGTCTCTTCATAGTCCCTAAAGCCAAAACAAATTCAAGGCAATGATAACATGGAACTCCCTCCCATCTCAAATCACTCAAGCAAGCAAAAGTAGTTTAAATAAATTATTTAAACAGCACATCACAAACCCTCTGACCTAAATAGCTGTAGCATCTCCCTCCCTAGCACATCTTGTATTTGAGTTAAAGTTAAAGATAAGATGTGCCCTTGGCATCAGGATATCAAGGACTGCTCAGAGAAAGCAATTGTAAGCAAAACCTCAGAGTAAGGACTTACTGGTCTGGTCAGCTTACTGATGTTAGTCAGTAGAGCCAAGTTTTATTGAAGTGTATGAAAGTGTATTCTTATTTTGTGACTGGTGGATGCTGCTGTGTGTGAGTGTGGTGCGGGGAATGACAATGGAAATGCAAAACAAGTTTATGAGAACCAGACGAAACTCCATAAGAGACTCGGACGAAACTCCATATCAAGGGGACTTTATTCATTTTATGTCCAAAGGCCACACACTATACCTTAGCTAGCCCTTTATGGGCGGATAGACTGTAACACGGCAAATGTTTGGTTTAGTTCATTTCTATGCACTAGACCGGGCGATGGACATATGTGAAGCCCATCTGATGATAATGATGACTGTTCAATTTATTGAACGGAGTGGAGGGATGGATCTCTAAAAAGTCCACGTATGTAGCTAAAGGGAAGGATTAAAAGGAAACTCAACACGGTTGCTGAGGTGAAGGATTAAATTGAAGCCTTAGCGGGTTGGAAACTCCATCTGTAGCTCATTGCTATGATCAGGGGGTGAAAGACTTCGTAGAAGCCCCAATCTGATGATGACTGTTCAATTTATTGAACGGAGTGGAGGGATGGATCTCTAAAAAGTCCACATATGTAGCTAAAGTGAAGGATTACATTTACACTTTAGCTGGAGGAAACTCAATACGGTTGCTGAGATGAAGGATTAAATTGAAGCGAGGAGGAAACTCCATCCGTAGCTCATTTATGAGCTGAATGGCATGGTTGCTAGGGTGAAAACTGTGGTTGAAGCCTTAACTGGAAGAATTGTAGCATTTCCATTGTCGTTTTCGTTGCACTTGCATCTATGAATCACATTATTATTATGAAGCGTATTGACGTCAAACGGGAAAACCAAGGACACTGGTGGTTCCTAATGTTGTGAGATTCTTGCTGATGTTTACAGAACAGCTGGTTCTAAGAGATTAGGATCAGGACCTGCAATTGCAACAGTAAGCAACTGTAACGAAATGGATAACTGCAGTGTAGCCTTTGTTATGAGCACATGTTACATGGATTCCTAAGGCATAAGAATATGAAAGTGTGTGTATTCTTATTTTAAATGTATGTAGTTCTGTACCTGTCTATGAACGTTATGTATTATGTCATGTTATGTAGTTATGTCCTTCAGCTGTAATTGTCTATTAATGTTATATATTATTATACCATGTTTTGTGTGGACCTCAGGAAGAGTAGCTGCAGCTTTGGCTGTAGCTAATGGGGATCCTACTAAAATTCTAAATATACTAAATCTCCATGCCTCATTATATGACTATGAAGCCTTCCAAAATACTTGGGCAATCATTTAGAATCAACTCAAATTATTCCACAAACATTGATAGCAACAGTATTATCTCTGAAACATGCAAACAACAGTGTTAATCATACATGGGCAAACTATGGCCCGCGGGGCAGGAAGAGGGAAGGTGCTGGGCCGAATTCGACCTGCGGGCCGTAGTTTGTCCATGTATACATTTCCCCAACAGATTCTTCTGTCTCTACTCATAAGTGTGTCTTCTTTAGACATCTGGGTGATGTTGTTACCGCTCATTTGTTGTCTCAATGGACCATCGTATTACATACATTTCTCTTCAAGAGCGTTTGAATTCCTGACTATACACAGTATGGAATGCGAGCCAAATGAATAGTCATTATCTATAGTGTAACATTATCCGTAGGTAAACCAAAAACCAAGTATTTCCTCAGCTGGCCCTTCAAAGACACCCAAACCCTTGACAGGGTAAAAGATAGCGGCTAAGGTAAACAAGGGGCCGTGCTTCAGTTCACACAAGGTAATTTACTGCAGGTTGGAGGTGTAAGAAGAAGGGGGAGAGTGGGGGAGGGCAAGAGGAAGGCACCGGGAGAGGGGTAAAGGTACATAGGGGATGGCCGGGGGTGGCGGTCAGGGGGCCGGGGGTAGGTTATGCAAGCAAACTTGACTCAGCTGGAGTTTATTGGCAAAAGTGGAACATCTGTGCCGAGTTTCCTGTGAGGATGCAATGGGGTCTGGAGGAGCAGGGACTTCAAACATCCCCCCTCCCCTAATAAGCAGCTGTCTGATAAGCGGTCGGCACATCCCCTCTAACAGCCAGGAGAGGTGTCTTACATGCCTGTGTCTACAAAACAGAGACATTATGTGTGTGTTGGTGTGTGTGATGTCACAACATATTGTCCAGCTATTCAACAGCCATTTTCAACAATAACTAACGTGAGGGTTACTAGGAATCTATTCATTTCAGGTTGTAGTACTATATACTGTGGTTTTTCAGACTTTTCAGACTGAAGTATCCAAAGACACTTAAGTAACACCAAAGTAGAACTCCCCTGATCCCTTGATTTACAAAATTCATAATCTGAAAACAGCCTCACAAAAGCCTTACTGAAGGACTACATGTAACCTATAAGTGAATTGCTGTTTGTCTAACCAATTGGTCCCTACCATATTTACTGCAACTATTTCACTTAAATTCTAGCTATAACATCAGAACTAACCCTGAACTAGTCATTGATGGCATCACCCACTAACACGGATCCCACTGCTGCCTCTCAAGAGAATGGACGTTTGCTTTGATTGACAGGTGGCCCACCAGAGCAGAACCCATGTTTCACCGGCAGACACGGCTGCGACACCAATGCCGCCTGCAGACCCGGAGAAGGCATCCAGTTCACCTGCGAGTGTTCCACTGGTTTCACTGGGGACGGACGTCAATGCTATGGTAGGGGCCCTGCACACTATACATACCATCTTAAACCTACAGCAGCTGATGCACAATGGACATGGGGAAAAGTCTATTGAAGTTTGGGTTATACTTTATTTTACGTATTTACCTGGTAATTCATTAAAGGATGCATGGTAATAACTTTATTACATTATTATCTAATAAACTTAGACAGTGATCTTGGGTCTGTTGAGCATTTTCCCCCACTAAGGATTGGGGGAAGGTTAGGATTGGGCGAGCTGATCCTAGATCTGTACGTTTGATGTGAAAACAGCTCATGACCTTTCATGACTGATCTTCCTAAAATAGGTAATATTAGTAAGATGGCATCTTCATAGTAGTGGTCATGATATTACATTTGACTTATTTTGCATTTTCTAAGAACTCAAAGACGCTTTACATTACTAAAGGGCAAGACCGCACAAAGAGATGAACAACCATTGCAGGACTGAGACAGACTGTAGCATAGGAAAACAAGCAATGTCATCAGAAATGTCTCATCACTAATAATTCCTATTATTAATATACTGTAATGTACAGTATATTGCTACATAAACTACAAATGACACAAATAATCACATTAAATAATGTATTACAAATATGCAATGAAATAATGTAATTATTATTATGGCTGTTGATATGACTTGCAGTAAACATGAATCTGGTGCAACAGAATTGCCATCAGGGGACAAATAAAGTTGTTTGAATTTAATTGAATGTGCTCATTTTGTAGACATTGACGAGTGCAGAGAGACGCCCGAGATCTGTGGTTCTCACGCCATATGCAACAACCAACCGGGAACATTCCGCTGCGAGTGTGTGGATGGTTTCCAGTTTGCCAGCGATGGCAAGACCTGTGTCGGTATGTAGTGCTGAAAAAGTGTGTTTGCAGCTGTGTTGTTTTTTGTTTGGATGGCCCCCAATATAACTCTGTTGCAGTTCACACAACATTAATACACACTTAAATACACTAACCGTTTACAGATTTTTTCATAGCATTTATAGATTCATCTTAAGCTCCAATTTAAGAGAGTTTCTATGCCATATCAGTCTATTAATCTGTTGTTTTCATTTGTCTATCAAACAGTCTACTGAGAAAAACCGTCTACTGAGAACTTTCTCACATTTGCTACTAATTTTTATGGTTTTAGTTTCATCAAACAAAGGATTCAGGGGATTTCTATCTCCACCAAGTCTAAAATCTGCCTCCCCCTTTCCCCCCTATCCCTTGTAGAAGTGGACCGTCCCATAGACCACTGCCAGAGGGGCACCAATATCTGCGACATCCCAGAGCGGGCACGTTGTAGCTACACGGGGGCGTCCGCCTATATCTGCTCCTGTCTGCCCGGCTTTGTGGGTGATGGTCATACTTGCCAGGGTAGGGTGACACTTTAACAGTTCTGTGTGTGTGTGTGTGTGTGTGTGTGTGTGAGTGTGTGTGTGTGGTGGCGGCAGACACCAGCGGAGAGAAAACCATTAATAACTTATTCGACTGAATGGTGTTGATGTCCTGTTTTCAGAGGTTGAAGGACTTTTTTTTATCTAAAAGAAGTCGATAAGCCTCTTTACTAATACAATTATTCCATATCCATCCATTCCATATCCGTTGACTTAAATGATCTGAACTCACTCATGGCAACAATATACATTTGTCGTCAGGTGATATGTCTAGACTTGCCTTTGCAGCCCTTGTTTAGTTACTAGGCCATATTAGAATAACTTTACTGTCCAACATGCAAAATAAAGTTGTCTTTTGCTTTTCTCGGAACCCCCCCAGACACCACAGAAACACACCCTTCAGCTTAAAAAAAACATACCATGTCTTCTCTCTAAACTCGCCACTGGGTCTCTCTATGTTGAACCCTCTGAGTCCTCCTCGTTGTAATGCACCCACATCGAGGCCCCTGCGAGAGGAAATATGTCCACCTGGACAGGAAATGCAAACACAACCCGGCCCTACAGCTGGGGAGCTCGTTGGTCATGCGTTTTATTCATCCATCCCTGTATTTCTTATTTTCCCTCGTCCAATGCGACTTGGCCGGCCACCAAACGAAAGCCGTATGAATTTCCATGTAGGATTTGTATAACTCCTTTTTCATTTGGTGTCCTTAGAGATAGACTTTAGAGGTTGGGGTAGTGAGCTGGGGTAGTGAGCTGGGGTAGAGAGCTGGGTGTGTTACATACAAGTTGCATCCAAAAGAATGGTCTCCCTATCCCTATCGAATGCTAAGCTTCAACATGTGTACACAGTACTTTAGTTATGCAGCTACTATGTTTTATTGACTGTACTTTTCTAAAGAATTATGTTTCTTTCCCCATCTAACATCATCACATAACACAGGATGTGACATGTCATGAATGTATGTTTCACATTTAGATACTTTATATAGGCATACAGTCTAGTGCACTACCAATACTAATAACAACTGTGTGTTTTTTGTATATCTCCATAGCAGGATTTAATATTCACATTCCTATTGACTGTGTATATTTCAGCTATATATTGAAACATTTTGATACATTGCTTTCATTTGAACTTAGCATCTGTGTCCCTATTGTTTCTTATTGACTGTTGTTTCTCACACACACAGATATTGACGAGTGCGAGCAAGGTCGCTGTCACCGGGACGCCGTCTGTTATAACTCTCAGGGCTCCTTCACCTGTCAGTGCCACCCTGGTTTCCATGGCGATGGCTTCCAGTGTGCCCCTGGCCCCCCGGGTATGTAACCCCTGTGCTTTTTGGTGTAAATAAATCACCTTTCCAAACCGCAAGTTGTGTGAGAGGAGTTCATCTCGGGGTCATGTTCATTTGGAACCAAACAGAAGTTTGATCCCTGGTCAAGTCATAACAATGACTCAAGAAATGGGGGAATCTGCAGTTCAAACAATAACAAAGTGGGCACCCGGCCAGTGTTTTGGTAAATAGCTCAGGGATGGGGCTGGAGAAATGTAACCATTCTCAAATGTATAGATGGAGCTATGGATGCAAGAACTGACCATCCATGACATCAAAATGATAGTTTTAACCATGTTTTAAAGCTATACATTGTTTGTTTACAATTACAATGTTTACAAACATTGGAGTAAAATAAGCTTATATTTTGGGTTCTGATGGGGTATGGCAGTTGAAATAAGTTCATGAGACATTAATAAGTTGTGTTGTACAGATTGGCCCTTTAAGGAAATGGACAGGGGGCTGGCTCACGCTGCAGAAACAGGATATAGGCTCCTACCCTATGGGCCATTCTGTCTCAGACAAGGCTACTGATAATAATAAGTTAAACAGCAGCCAGAGGCAGTGTAGTCCAAAATGTGCAAGGGAAGGCAAGAGAAATGCATTCAGAAGGAACCTCTAAATTATACGGCTATGTCCGGAAGTATGTAAATACTGTACATTGCATGGGGATAGTTAGAGCTCTCATCAGGCATCTTCTTCCACTCAAAATGTAAGGATTTGCGTAGTTATACTTGTTCTGTCTTAGTGCCCCCAGCTGGAACATGTGAAGCGCCTAACAGTTTAGTTTGGTTTAGAGAGAGAGGGAGGGGGAGGCGGGGCAGTGAGACAGATTTGTCATCAAAGGAAAGCATAATATACCAGAGACTAACTGTTTATATTGAACGTCCACACAAGCCATAGTGGACTAAACAGTATATACAGTGCATTTTACTAATGGAGGTCTGTTCGCTAAGTTAAACAAGTCTATCAGTGTTGCGTCATCACCTGGCACTGATAGAAAGTTATTTAATCATGGTAGAACATGGACTGAGGCGAAGGCCTGAACAGTGTGTACTTCCATAAGCCTGATATAAGACTCCATGAGACTGCGTGCTAAAATATGGAACTGTTAGTGGGAGGGAGGATGGATGAAGGGTGTGTGTGTGTGTGTGTGTGCTTCGGGGTTCTGAAACTCACTCTGAACTGAGTGTCTGTTGGTTTCTGGTGTGCCTTGACCAAATGTCTCCCTCTTCCCCCTTGAAAGACATTTGAAGGTTGACATTTGACACTGTGCATCCTTCCTGCGCGGGGATGGGTATAACAACACACATATGTTACGTAGGGAGGATAAAGGAATGGAAACGGAGGTTGGTGTTGACACAACATATGATCCCCGTCGAGAAAGATCAACATAGCTGCTTATTCTCCATGCAATTAGGGCCAAAGGCCTGGAACATGTCACATGGATGTGCTGGAACAGAGCCAATGCTCCTACACTCCCGAATACAGACTCCTGGGCTGCATCCCTAATGGCCTAAATAGTGCACTACTTTGGGGCAGGGCCCATAGTCCGAGTTAGTTGAACATAAAGGTAAAGGTACCCTGGAGTTACAACCAGGAATTGAAACATTTAATAAACAACAACAACTGAAGTATTAGGAAGAAGGAGGACTTTCCCCTATTGACTTAACAACCAATCCATTTTCTCTTTGATTCAACTCTACTAGTTCCCCTTCACCACTGTATATTTGGGAATATAGGATATGTGTATTCAAGTGTTCCATACTATACATTATTATTCTATAGGCTTCAGGTTTCATGTCATGTACTGGAGCCTTGGGTGTTTGTGAGTTGGCATCTTTCTCAGCCGTTACCTCTTTGTTCAAGTCCAATCCAGGTGTCTACTGCATGTATGTTCTCCACCACGTAATTATAGCTCCTTCTCCTCTGCCTCCACAGTTTTGTCATATTTTGTACAAGCTGTCTGAAAAGGGGCATCATTTTGTCCTCCTTTGTCTGAACTTGTACTTGTAGTAGACACTGTAGTGTCTGGACCCTTTGAGAGTTGACCTGGTTGTCTTTCTCGCGTTTCGACGGATGATGACTGTCTGATAAAAACTGCTTTGATCTTTGCCTCCTCAGAGACAACGGTTCCCAATGTTGACTGGTTGTCTTTTTTTGGTGGCTTTTGTTGATTGTTGCGGCCAGACATTGTGCATAGCACAGATTGTATGTTTTGCGGCAGTTTGAGATTGTTATGACTAGTCTGTGGTTAACCAGACTGATACCCTGGGGATAAGTCTTTCAGTGAGACACTATATTCCAGATGTCACCGTGTCCCCTATGTCAAGATTTACGTGACTGCAAAAATGAAATACTCTACATTGAATCATATGCTCATCTGCTCTCTCCTTAATCCATGTTTTCCATATTAGTAGTGGACAAGTAACTTTAGTTTTGAACTGCCATGTGCCATGTCGTACAGTAAGGCAATTATATTTAAACCAAAGCTAAACAGCACTTTAAAAAGAAAGAGCAATTTCTTAGAAACCTTTCTTAATTTCCTCTATTACTTTTATTACTATTCCAGAGCGTGAGAAGACGCAGTGTGAGCGAGACAGAGAAAGCATCCAGGTCTCCTCCAACACAGGCTCATTTTCCTTCTTCCGCCCTCGCCCCACCGTCAGTCAGTACGTTCCTACCTGCGACCAGCATGGTGCCTACGAGCCCACCCAGTGCCACGGTAGCATTGGGCAGTGCTGGTGTGTGGACGGCAATGGTCAGGAGATCCCCAACACTAGAATTGGCCCCGGCCAAAGACCTTTGTGTGAGTGACTGCCTCAAAAGATGGAGGGCCGATTGGTCATCCTTGGCTTGTACCTTAATATTCATATTCAACATATTCATGCATTCATAGCACTCATGTCTATTCCATTACATTCAACATTTGCACCTGCATGCTAAATAAAAATACTGTAGGAACCCACTGGGCACAAACTGGTTGAATCAACATTGTTTCCATGTCATTTCAACACCAAAATTATATGTGTTTAAATCAACGTGAAAAAAGTAATCAAAGTAAAGTAACTTTTAACCTAAATTCAATGGCATGGTTGAAAGTTTTGTTGATTTCACATTTAATTCAGGTTAGTTGAAAACTCAATCATAGGTAAATCAAAACTAGACGCTGATAGGATGTCTGTGCCCAGTGGGAAATGACATTGTAACTTCAGTTGTCCTCCCTTGACAGGTATTGACCAGGGAGTGATTCCTCCCCCGATCGGACCCACCACCAGGCCGGATGTCTCTCCTGTGGCCCCAGGAACCCACTTGCTGTTTGCCCAGAGCGGGAAGATCGAGTACATCCCCCTGGACGGATACAGCATGAACAAAGGGGAGGCCAAAGCCCTGCTGCACCTGCCTGTGAGGCTCCACATTGACGCACCTCAACTCACCTCACATTCTCAGTCAGACAGTCAGTCAGTCAGTTAATCAGTCAAGCACTGCACATCACTCATTACAAGCACTGTGGGAAGTTACTTACAGTGCGGAAAAAAAGTATTTAGTCAGCCACCAATTGTGCAAGTTCTCCCACTTAAAAAGATGAGAGAGGCCTGTAATTTTCCTCATAGGTACACGTCAACTATGACAGACAAATTGAGGAAAAAAAATCCAGAAAATCCCATTGTAGGATTTTTAATGAATTTATTTGCAAATTATGGTGGAAAATAAGTATTTGGTCACCTACAAACAAGCAAGATTTCTGGCTCTCACAGACCTGTAACTTCTTCTTTCAGAGGCTCCTCTGTCCTCCACCCGTTACCTGTATTAATGTCACCTGTTTGAACTTGTTATCAGTATAAAATACACCTGTCCACAACCTCAAACAGTCACACTCCAAACTTCACAATGGCCAAGACCAAAGAGCTGTCAAAGGACACCAAAAACAAAATTGTAGACCTGCACCAGGCTGGGAAGACTGAATCTGCAATAGGTAAGCAGCTTGGTTTGAAGAAATCAACTGTGGGAGCAATTATTAGGAAATGGAAGACATACAAGACCACTGATAATCTCCCTCGATCTGGGGCTCCACGCAAGATCTCACCCCGTGGGGTCAAAATGATCACAAGAACGGTGAGCAAAAATCCCAGAACCACACGGGGGGACCTAGTGAATGACCTGCAGAGAGCTGGGAACCAAAGTAACAAAGCCAACCATCAGTAACACACTATGCCGCCAGGGACTCAAATCCTGCAGTGCGAGACGTGTCCCCCTGCTTAAGCCAGTACATGTCCAGGCCCGTCTGAAGTGCATTTGGATGATCCAGAAGAGGATTGGGAGAATGTCATATGGTCAGATGAAACCAAAATAGAACTTTTTGGTAAAAACTCAACTCGTCATGTTTGGAGGACAAAGAATGCTGAGTTGCATCCAAAGAACACCATACCTACTGTGAAGCATGGGGTTGGAAACATCATGCTTTGGGGCTGTTTTTCTGCAAAGGGACCAGGACGACTGATCCGTGTAAAGGAAAGAATGAATGGGGCCATGTATCGTGAGATTTTGAGTGAAACCCTCCTTCCATCAGCAAGGGCATTGAAGATGAAACGTGGCTGGGTCTTTCAGCATGACAATGATCCCAAACACACCGCCCGGGCAACGAAAGAGTGGCTTCGTAAGAAGCATTTCAAGGTCCTGGAGTGGCCTAGCCAGTCTCCAGATCTCAACCCCATAGAAAATCTTTGGAGGGAGTTGAAAGTCTGTGTTGCCCAGCGACAGCCCCAAAACATCACTGCTCTAGAGGAGATCTGCATGGAGGAATGGGCCAAAATAGCAGCAACAGTGTGTGAAAACCTTGTGAAGACTTACAGAAAACGTTTGACCTGTGTCATTGCCAACAAAGGGTATATAACAAAGTATTGAGAAACTTTTGTTATTGACCAAATACTTATTTTCCACCATCATATGCCAATAAATTCATTAAAAATCCTACAACGAGATTTTCTGGATTTTTTTTTCTCATTTTGTC
This sequence comes from Coregonus lavaretus, assembly GCF_964263955.1. Lineage (NCBI taxonomy): Eukaryota > Metazoa > Chordata > Actinopteri > Salmoniformes > Salmonidae > Coregonus > Coregonus lavaretus. Next base: position 9,086,065 of record NC_140027.1, read on the forward strand.
TGTCATAGTTGACGTGTACCTATGATGAAAATTACAGGCCTCTCTCATCTTTTTAAGTGGGAGAACTTGCACAATTGGTGGCTGACTAAATACTTTTTTTCCCCACTGTATTGACTCACAAACTTTAACTCACTCACTCTCTTCTCGAGTTAGTGATTCACTCAGTCAGTAACTCACTCCTCTGTAAGCGCCGGCCTACCACGCTTTGTCAAGATGGCCGCTCACCAGATGGCCAGAGCTGTCTTCTCAGACCCCCAGTCTTAGGTTGAATGAAAAGAGGGGGATTTGATAATCTCTTCCTCGCATGTCAGATGTTTCCTTTGGCCGGACTGAGAGTGCGTTGATGGGTGTTGTGGGTCCACGCACCCACTCTCTGGAATTTCCCAAATGCCACTTGAACAATCTCCTGATTGTGTGAGTTGACCATCCATACTCGTCCCCAGGCTTTTCCTCTTTCTTCTCACTAGCGTGGAATGGGTCTGGCAGAACATGTAACTGGACATACAGAGGGATTCTTCCCAATAAAAGCTTCAACTGTTTGGCTAGCCGCATTCTGCCATTTTGTAATGTAATGTAACATTGTGTACGTCTTATGTAAATTGTTGAAATCCATCTGTGAAATGAATGGGGTGAGATATTAACATTAACACTATTAAAGTAGTATAACATTAATGCAATGTTCTCTTGCTTTGAACAGGGGCTCTATTGAGTGTGTGTGACATCCTATATTCTGACGCTCGCATGGTTTCCAATTAGCAGTTAAGAAGGGAAAGCACAAGGACTTTTTTTTTTGTGCCAGGCCAGCTACACACGCTACTATGGTGCAATGCATCAGATGATTGGTCTATTGAATGTTTCAATGTGTTTGTATCTGTCCCGATCTAAATAAACCATTAATCAATAAATCAATAAAACCGTCTGTCTCTATGTGTTGCTCCCAGGACAGAGTGGCGATTGCTGTGGCCTACGACTGTGTGGAGAAGATGGTGTACTGGACGGACATCACAGGGCCCTCCATCAGCAAGGCCAGCCTGGAGGGAGGAGACATAATTTCTCTCGTCACAACAGGTGCACAGTACACAGGTCTCAGGTCAGCCTGTAGGAAGGAGACACCATCTTTTGACATGTGTGAAACAAGACGGACTGCCATTCATTGTCTTGGTAGTCTTTCAATGTACACTATATATAGAAAAGTATGTGGACACCCCTTCAAATTAGTGGATTTGGCTATTTCAGCCTCACCCGTTGCATACAATCGGGCACACAGCCATGCAATCTCCATAGACAAACATTGTCAGTAGAATGGCTTTACTGAAGAGCTCAGTGACTTTCAACATGGCACCGTCATACATTTACATTATTTAGCAGACGCTCTTATCCAGAGCGACTTACAGTTAGTGCATACATTATTCTTTTTTATTTTCATACTGGCCCCCCGTGGGAATCGAACCCACAACCCTGGCGTTGCAAACGCCATGCTCTACCAACTGAGCTACCTCACTGCCTGCCATTCCCTCCCCTACCCTGGACAAATTGTGCGCTGCCCCATTGGTCTCCCGGTTGCGGCCGGCTACTGCAGAGCCTGGATTCGAACCAGGATCTCTAGTCGCACAGCTAGCACTGCGATGCAGTGCCTTAGACCACTGCGCCACTCGGGAGACACTTTTCCAACAAGTACGTTTCTGCCCTGCTAGAGCTGCCCCGGTCAGCTCTAGTAGCAACAAAGGCTCAGCCGTGAAGTGGTAGGCCACACAAGCTCACAGAACGAGACCGCCGAGTGCTGAAGCACGTAGCACGTAATACTCACTACCGAGTTCCAAACTGCCTCTGGAAGCAACGTCAGCACAATAACTGTTAGTCGGGAACTTCATGAAATGGGTTTCCATGGCCAAGCAGCCAGCCGCACACAAGCCTAAGATCACCATGCGCAATGCCAAGCGTCGGCTGGAGTTGTGTAAAGCTCGCCACCATTGGACTCTGGAGCAGTGGAAACACGTTCTCTGGAGTGATGAATCACACTTCACCATCTGGCAGTCCGACGGACGAATACCTTCCCGAATGCATAGTGCCAACTGTAAAGTTTGGTGGAGGAGGACTAATGGTCTGGGGCTGTTTTTCATGGTTCGGGCTAGGCCCCTTAGTTCCAGTGAAGGGAAATCTTAAAGCTACAGCATTCAATAACATTGTAGACGATTCTGTGCTTCCAACTTTGTGGCAACAGTTTGGGGAAGGCCCTTTCCTGTTTCAGCATGACAATGCCCCCATGCACAAAGCAAGGTCCATACAAATTATTTGTTGAGATCGGTGTGGAAGAACTTGACTGGCCTGCACAGAGCCCTGACCTCAACTCCATCGAACCCCTTTGGGATGAATTGGAACGCCGACTGCGAGCCAGGCCTAATCACCCAACATCAGTGCTCGACCTCACTAATGCTCTTGTGGCTGAATGGCAAGTCCTCTCAGCAATGTTCCAAAATCTACTGGAAAGCCTTCCCAGAAGAGTGGAGGCTGTTATAACAGCAAAGGGGGGACCAACACCATATTAATGCCCATGATTTTGGAATGAGATGTCCACATACTTTTGGTAATGTAGTGTATAACCCCAAGGGATGGAAATAAAGCTGGCTTGCTGCTTGCTGGCTGGCTAGTGACATTTTGTCTTCTTAAATATCCCACAGATTTAGGACCCGGGCTTGTAGGAATTGCGGTCTACTAGCCCGGCTGGCCAGAGCCATCCCTGATGACCCCCATAGAAAATCAGTCGTTTCTGTCTCAACTAGGCGTAATGATGTCCTCCTTCTCTCTTCCTTAGACCTGGAGAGCCCAGAGGGTTTGGCTATCGACCACCTGGCCCGGCTAATGTTCTGGACGGATTCCATGAAGGACAGGATTGAGGTGGCCAAACTGGACGGAAGCCAGCGCCGTGTCCTCTTCGACACCGACCTGGTAAACCCCCGGCCCATTGTCGCTGACCCCTCCTATGGGTACGTGTCTTTGGACAATGTCTGACTTTGATTCCTTTGTTGCAAATTTGTGATTAAATAAGCAGTTAGTTCTTTGTGCTGAATATATATTGTTCTTAACCGCTAAGGCCTGGAACGATTTCGCTAGTGAATCTGGCAGGTTAGCCTTTTCATGGTTTAGATAGCATAACGTAGGTTTGACAACAGAAATCCCCAGTGCTGTGTTCATTTTAAAGCTGTTGGTTTAAAAATATGGTTCTAAGCATCATGACAAGAACATGTTTTCTCTGGCTTGTTGTCCAGACGACTCTACTGGGCAGACTGGAACAGAGACGGGCCCAAGATCGAGATGTCCAACATGGACGGAACCGACAGGACAGTCTTGGTTAAGGACGACCTGGGGTTGCCCAACGGCCTTACATACGACCCTGAGAGCCAGCAGCTGTGCTGGGCCGATGCTGGTAAGAGGCTACGCTAAACATGCTAACACTATCGATGCTAGTAAGAAGTTATAAAACATGCTAACACTATCTGTAAAAGCTATGCTAAACGTGCTTACACTATTGATGTTGTTAAGAAGCTATGCTAAACATGCTAACCCTATCGATGCCGGTAAAGACGCTACACTAAACATGCTAACACTATTGATATCGTTAGCTAAACATGCTATGTAGCAATCCATGGGAAAATCCCACTGTACTGAGGCAGTTCAGATGACTCAGTTAGTTGGAGCATGGTGCTAGCAGCAGGGATGTTGGTTTGACTCCTGCATGTTTTTTTAAACCTTTACAGGTACTCGTAAGGTACAGTGTATGGACCCCAACGGTAGGAACCGTAGGACTATTGTGGAGGGGATTCAGTATCCTTTCGCCATCGTATCCCATGGGAGGAACCTTTACTACACTGACTGGAGAAGGTATGATCACCTGGGCCCGGTTTCCCAAAAGCATCTTAAGGCTAAGTTCATCGTTTGAACCTTTGTAGGAGCATCGTTAAATCTCCGAGCTGTTTCCTAAAACTATTGTTACTAAAGTTGCACTTGAAAATGCTTGTTATTTACAGACTGCCTCAGACCACTCGTAGAACAGCTAAGTGCGTCGTTAGATGCTTTTTTGCCCTTCCGTAGATTCTCCTACTATACACAGAAAATCTCTGCTATACATAGAATCAAGATGTTTAGGCCTATCTGTCTCTCTGTGACTGACGATAGCAGAACGAAGTTGACTACAAATACAAAGTCGCCAATGTATTTGCAATTGTTACAAACAAGCCAAGGATAACAATATGCTTCAAATAAAAACAGAGATGACTGCATCAAAATAGAAATACAGTAGGCCTAGAACTATAGGCTACATACAGTGGGGAAAAAAAGTATTTAGTCAGCCACCAATTGTGCAAGTTCTCCCACTTAAAAAGATGAGAGAGGCCTGTAATTTTCCTCATGGGTACACGTCAACTATGACAGACAAAATGAGGAAAATAAAATCCAGTTTATTTGCAAATTATGGTGGAAAATAAGTATTTGGTCAATAACAAAAGTTTCTCAATACTTTGTTATATACCCTTTGTTGGCAATGACACAGGTCAAACGTTTTCTGTAAGTCTTCACAAGGTTTTCACACACTGTTGCTGGTATTTTGGCCCATTCCTCCATGCAGATCTCCTCTAGAGCAGTGATGTTTTGGGGCTGTCGCTGGGCAACACAGACTTTCAACTCCCTCCAAAGATTTTCTATGGGGTTGAGATCTGGAGACTGGCTAGGCCACTCCAGGACCTTGAAATGCTTCTTACGAAGCCACTCCTTTGTTGCCCGGGCGGTGTGTTTGGGATCATTGTCATGCTGAAAGACCCAGACACGTTTCATCTTCAATGCCCTTGCTGATGGAAGGAGGTTTTCACTCAAAATCTCACGATACATGGCCCCATTCATTCTTTCCTTTACACGGATCAGTCGTCCTGGTCCCTTTGCAGAAAAACAGCCCCAAAGCATGATGTTTCCACCCCCATGCTTCACAGTAGGTATGGTGTTCTTTGGATGCAACTCAGCATTCTTTGTCCTCCAAACACGACGAGTTGAGTTTTTACCAAAAAGTTATATTTTGGTTTCATCTGACCATATGACATTCTCCCAATCCTCTTCTGGATCATCCAAATGCACTCTAGCAAACTTCAGACAGGCCTGGACATGTACTGGCTTAAGCAGGGGGACACGTCTGGCACTGCAGGATTTGAGTCCCTGGCGGCGTAGTGTGTTACTGATGGTAGGCTTTGTTACTTTGGTCCCAGCTCTCTGCAGGTCATTCACTAGGTCCCCCCGTGTGGTTCTGGGATTTTTGCTCACAGTTCTTGTGATCATTTTGACCCCACGGGGTGAGATCTTGCGTGGAGCCCCAGATCGAGGGAGATTATCAGTGGTCTTGTATGTCTTCCATTTCCTAATAATTGCTCCCACAGTTGATTTCTTCAAACCAAGCTGCTTACCTATTGCAGATTCAGTCTTCCCAGCCTGGTGAAGGTCTACAATTTTGTTTCTGGTGTCCTTTGACAGCTCTTTGGCCTTGGCCATAGTGGAGTTTGGAGTGTGACTGTTTGAGGTTGTGGACAGGTGTCTTTTATACTGACAACAAGTTCAAACAGGTGCCATTAATACAGGTAACAAGTGGAGGACAGAGTAGCCTCTTAAAGAAGAAGTTACAGGTCTGTGAGAGCCAGAAATCTTGCTTGTTTGTAGGTGACCAAATACTTATTTTCCACCATCATTTGCAAATAAATTCATAAAAAATCCTACAATGTGATTTTCTGGATTTTTTTTCCTCAATTTGTCTGTCATAGTTGACGTGTACCTATGATGAAAATTACAGGCCTCTCTTATCTTTTTAAGTGGGAGAACTTGCACAATTGGTGGCTGACTAAATACTTTTTCCCCCCACTGTATCCCTATATATTTAAATCACATTAAAATACATTCCATGATCAATTATTTGAGTTCTAATTAGCTAATTGTCGGCTACTGTCTGTAATTTGTGCCTGAATATATTTCATGATGTGTAACAATAAGCATTTCACTGCACCTTTCATACCTGCTGTAAGCTGTGTACGTGACTAATACAATTTGATTTGATTAATTAATTCATTCCTTCATTCATACACACCTTTTTCATGAGCATGCATACATTTCCCATTACATAAAATGCTCAGGTTTGAATACACCAGGTCAGTATATTACCCCCTTTTCAATAGATTCATGAAAATAAATCAATAACCTTGGCAATGAATGATAGAAAGGATTATTTTCATGTAGAATTAATTTTTTCATGGTAGTCAATAGAGTAAGAGCCTTCATAAGAATGGTAGAAGCCATTTGAAACTGTACTATTTATTTAAAAACGTGAGTGTCTCATAAATGTCTAAGTTTGTTTAATGCCAATGTTTATTTGACGTGGCTCAAACGTTGGTGTGTGGTCCCGGGGGGCCCAGCGAATGTTTAGAGAATGTTCTGATAATGTTGTTTGCTGTTGCCAGGGAAGCGGTGGTAGCCGTGGACCGCACAACGGACAGAGAGACGGACGAGTTTCTGCCACAGAAGCGTTCGCGAGTGTATGGCATTGCCACGACCCCAACTCAATGCCCACAAGGTAAGCCTCCTCACACTTCCTAGCTCTCTCAATAGCCTTGGTTTGTATCCCAAATGGCACCCTATAGGCTCTGGTCAAAATAAGTACACTATAAAGGGAATAGGGTGCCATTTGGGACATTATCTAGGTCAGTGGTCACCAACCTTTTCTGAGTTAAGATCACTTTCGTAGTCAAAATGGAAGCCGAGATCTGCCGCTCAGATAAAAAAAAAAAAAACATGACTTAAATGTTTTTACATTTAACCTAATAAAAACAGTTCTGTAGGAATTAGGTTTGTGCAGTAGGCCTAATACATTATCACAGCATATTGGCTATATGCCATGCCAGGCCTGCCAATATTGTTCTTCTCTGACCATTTTATATTTCAAAACACAAGCTTTGATAACAAAATAGATCAGTTGGTGTAGCACTTGCGAGGCACAGCTGAGCATAAATTGAAATAATTTGCTTTTTTATTTTACTGGACTGATGGTAGGTACCTGCATCTGATGGTCATAGTGCTTTCAATACAACTGCGAACTCGGAAAAAACGAGGTCAAATTATGACGTCAGTGAACATCAGGTCGGAAAGTTGGAGCTCTAGAATGATGCCGAGTTGGATGACGGATCAAAACAAATTTTCCCCAGTCGGATCTAGTTTTTTTCAGAGATCCCAGTTGTCTTGAAAGCACTGAAGTCGGAAGTCTGAGATTTCCGAGTTCCCAGTTGTTTTGAACACAGCATTAGTCTCGAGCGGAGGGAGCGGAGGGAGGGAGAGAGCAGTAGAGGGTCTGCCTCTCACGGTCCCTGCTCTCTCTTTTCTTTCCTCCGGTGAGGCTGACCAGAGAGAGGGGACACAGTCTTCCAGCTGATGGCGAAACTCGAGTCACCTCAGGCACATCTGCCTCAGGCACAAATTAATGTTGTTCCCATGACAAGAGAAAGTGAAATATTCTTCGATATTAAAATAGACACGACGAGCTGCTAATAATAATAAAAACGCAGGGCTATCGATACACTTGGCTACTCATTCATTGCAGCTGCAAAGCGAGTGGAAGTAGAGAGAAACGCGTTTTATGTTTTGTAATAGTGTTGAATAAAACCAGTGTTGACAGTGCTGAATAAAACTTTGACATGAACTCACTCATAAAAACAGCAGCGATTTTCTGTATTCTTTGACAGTTTCAGACATGGTTTTAAAAGTTATGAAATCTCTTGTAGGCTAGTATCAACCTTTGCTGTGGCCGGGGTTATGGAAGCTGTAGGTAGGCACGGTGAATTGAGCTATCCAATTGGCCAACGCAGTAGCACACTCAATTTAGCCAAAGATCTCCTGGTCTGCCGGGTAGGCGGAGTTGATCTTTTCAGACAAATTAAATGGTTCAAAATGGGAACACTTTGCATCCCGGTGCGCAGGGCTTCTAAATCAAGTGCACTTACCGCCAACAGCCAACACAAAACAAAGGGACCGCAATCCTTTATGCATTTATCTTCGGTTTTTCTACAGAAATGTTTGGTGATCGACTAAGAATGCCTTGGTGACCACTGGTCTAGGTCTATACAATAAACACATACTTATGTGATCTGAATTTATGTCCAATTCTATTCCTGTATTGACAGGGAATTGATCCCAACTCTAATGGTTGTGGTTCTAGACTAGTTATATAGCACTGAAGCAGAATCAGTGAAATTGGATACATAGCTTTAAATACACAGCTGTACATGGGTACAGCTGAGAGTCTCATAATCGTAATGCAGAGATTCACTTTACTCAGCAACCTCCGATTTTCCCACCCCCCCTTCCTACATATATATCCTCACATTGTCTGGATGCAATTACTCGGGTCTGGTGGAATGTGCACCGCCTGCCATATTCGTACATCTGAGCTCCCGCTGGATTTATCTGGTCTGGTCCAATCCACCATGGGGGGCTGTTCTTATTTTGTGTACAGTATGAGTAGTACAGTAAGTACTTATAGTATAGATAGTCGGCTGTGTGCAGTTGATCGCCTGTTGAGTGTCGACGAACGGTGGCCATTCAACATGCAGAATTGTCGGGAAACTAACAGAAAATGACAGCCGATGTTGTGTGAGCAAAGGCTTTAGGACGGCCAACCGTTGGCCAACTGCTTTTAACCATTCATCAAGACAGTCTGTTTTCAGCTAAATTGTTAATTAATGGTACCCAAACTATATGCACTGACTATCTAGCACTGACTCTACGCACACTCGCTGTACTACATATACACACCATATACACACTCACACACACTACACTGTCACTCCCACACAAATCCCTCACACATTCAAACACTACATATGCACACATAAAAAAATGTATAAAAAAATAACAGACAACACAAACACTTTTACACTCATCATTTGCTTCTGCTACTGTTCTTTATTTGACTCTTATTATTATCTATCCGGATGCCTAGACACTTTACCCTGCCTTCATGTACATAATTACCTAAAATACCTTGTACCTCTGCACATTGATCTGGCACTGGTACTCCCTGTATATAGCTCCATTCTTGTGTATTTTATTTAATTCCTCGTGTAAGTTTCTATTTCATATTTGATTATAATTTTTTTAACTCTCCATCGTTGGGAAAGGTTTGTAAGCAAACATTTCACTGTAAAGTCTACACCAGTTGTATTCGGCTCATGTGATAAATACAATTTGATTTGATTGAATAGAGCCCTCAGTCTGGTTTACATTACTGCAGAACCAAGACCGCAGATCCAATTCTAGATACATGAACAGCGTAAATCTGTCCTGACTGTCTTTTTCAAAGTACTCTGGGAGCCTGAATCCCTCCCAAAGCATACAGTGAATGTTTTTTGGGTGTGTAAATGTCCCATGTTATCAATTAAACACTTTTTTTAGTGTAAGAGTATGTAGCTGTGTATTACATTTTACATTTTAGTCATTTAGCAGACGCTCTTATCCAGAGCGACTTACAGTTATTGAGTGCATACATTTTTCATACTGGCCCCCCGTGAGAATCGAACCCACAACCCTGGCGTTGCAAGCGCCATGCTCTACCAACTGAGCTACAGGAGGGCCTGTATGTTATAGCACTGTGAATATCCCTACTACTGCTTTTGGTGGGGTTTGCTCTTATTCAGACCATATGTAGTGTGCATTTGATTTCAAAGTACCGTTGTGCCAAATGACTAGAAACTGCTGTAAATGATGTTAATGTTATCCAAATGTCTCCCGCAGCGTATAACTACTGCTCGAACAACGGAGGCTGTTCACACCTTTGTCTACCTCGCCGCGGTGGCTTCACGTGCCGGTGTCCAGACGTGGTGGACGGAAGCTGTGTGGAGAGGAACTTGTGAGGACGGAAGAAAGAACAGTAGATTCTCCTGCTAACTGCACAAAGAGGTTGTGACACGTGTGCCTTCCAACTTCCTCTTTAAAGGAAGAATGATAAGCTGCATCCGGCTGGGAGTTACTCTGTGGCCAAATCCATTCAGATTGCTAGGCCTCTACTGCTCAGTTCCCCTCTGGCAGATCTGAGAGGATTGGGTAGTTTGTAAGGATATGATAGTGATCTCTACTGTAGTTCTCTGGTTGGTTAGGTGGAGTTGTTATCCTATTGCTTACACTTATCTAGTCCTTTGACCTTGTTACTGTTACGGTGTGTATTTGAAACCTACCAAATTATTTTGCCATTATTTTCTGATACGTTTGATAAAAAGTAACATTAGATTTTTTGTATTGTAAATAAATACCTGAAATATAGACGTATTATCTGAAGTACACGTTTCCAGTGGTGCTCTTGATGACCAGTTATAGCTGATTATTACTGTGAAGGTGTACAGGTTGTTGGGCATAACGCCAGGTTGTTGGTGTTTGGCTGCCACAAGCCCATCTGGAGAGAAGTTGGCCCAGCGCCTTTTGATGACCTCATTCTCCCCATAAGAGGGTTGACAGCCCACCATAGGAGTTTTACATAAGGTTAATGCATGTACTGTGTGTGCAGCTGTGCGGTGACAGAGAAAAAACAAGAACATTTACATTCTGTACAGCTGTCCTATTAAACTTTTTTTTTACAAGTTTGGTGTACATTGTGTATTTTTTCTTGTTAGTACAGTAACATGTTAGTTATCAGGAAGCTATTTTTCTTTTTTTAAAGCATACAGTAACTATAATACCAGTTAGAGGTTGTGAAATCACACGTAATTTGTATATGCGTTAGACTAGCGTTCTGTCTATCAAAGGGCTATACCATCAATCCAGCTCCTTAATTCTGAGTGCCAAGCAGAGGCATCGGTCCCATTTTGTACAGTGCCTTGCAAAAGTATTCATCCCCCTTAGTGTTTTTCCTATTTTGTTGCATTACAACCTGTAATTTAAATGGATTTGTATTTGTATTTCATGTAATGGACATACACAAAATAGTCCAAATTGGTGAAGTGAAATGAAAAAAATTACTTGTTTCAAAAAATTTAAAAGAATAAATAACGGAAAAGTGGTGCGTGCATTTGTATTCACCCCCTTTGCTATGAAGCCCCTAAATAAGATCTGGTGCAACCAATTACCTTCAGAAGTCACATAATAAGTTAAATAAAGTCCACCTGTCTGCAATCTAAGTGTCACATGATCTGTCACATGATCTCAGTAGATATACACCTGTTCTGAAAGGCCCCAGAGTCTGCAACACAACTAAGCAAGGGGCACCACCAGGGGCGGTGTGTTCATTAGGGCGATATGGGCGACGCACTGCCAAACGGGAAAAGCAAGGGATTTTTTTTCTAATCAATTATATCACGGCAACAGTAGTTATCAGTGTTCTAATCTAGACGTCTGATCTGCCACTAAATGTCCAATCAGGCTAAATTCGTGCTTCAAATGGCCCCGCCCGTTTTGGGGCGATTTCAGTCAGGTTGAAAATCGCCCAGAAGTCTCTCATAGCCTCTCATGTAAAATCTTTTTTTTTCAAATATCAGAGCTTTCAATACAATCTCTATGGGTTTCTGAGGGCTTGCACTTACGCGCTTTCGTCATACGTAACATAACCATGAACGTAACTAAGAAAAGAGCGGGTAGCAGCGTCAATCAATTCACGTACTACTATCAAAGATGGCTAGCGTTCAGTGCAACTCGATTGTCTCTTTGAAAGAAGTTCACATCAAAGACCATTCAAAACGAGCTACTGGAGTGTATGCTAGCGGTCATGAGGGAACATATTGTGGAGGAGGTGAAGTCGGCGAACTTCGTAGCTATTCAAGCTGACGAGACCACAGACGTTTCTACACAGACACAGCTGGTGCTGAGGTACAACCACAAAGTGCAGGAGCGCTTTTTTGAGTTCCTTCCCATCTCGGAATCAACCTCAGTCTCAATCGCCAGTGTGCTTTTGGAGAGACTGAACGGTCTTTTTGCCGACAACGAGAAAGTCAAACTCATTGCGCAAGCTTACGATGGAGCCAGTGTGATGAGGCGAGAGAAGGCTGGTGTGCAGCAAAAGGTACGTGAGCATTTCAAGAATGCCCATTACGTGCATTGCTATGTGCATCAGTTGAATTTTATCATGCAGCAAGCTACTTCTCGCATCAAAAAAGTAACTAGTAAACTAGTCCTCAGCATGGCTGATTTCAATGAGAAAGTCATTGACCGCTTTGCTGCATTGAAAGAGAGAAGAGAACAGTTTCAGTACAAGTAATGTAGCCTCTCTCTCTCTTTGTCCCTCCCTGTCTGTCTCTTTAACACACACACGCCCAAATCAGTTCACAGTTGATGTTGTTTAAAATAGTTATTTTTCATTAAAAAAAAAGTAAAACTTTTTTTTTTACAAATCTATACAATTGGCCAGAATATGGTTGTTCATATTTACAAATCTATACAATTGGCCAGAATATGGTTGTTCATTTTTACAAAGCCATACAGATAGCTGTGTTTACCTTTTCTAGAAATTATTTTCAAATTCTGTTTTCAGGCAAAATGTCTATCACTGTTCATTTTCACAAATCTATACAAGAGGGCAGAATATGGAAGTCTATAAAAATTTCCTATTACCAATAACTTGCATCAATGTTTTCAGTAGCCTCTATCAAAAGCTCCTGCTTGCTTGTTGTGAATTATGCTCAGGTGCACATATTTCCAATTCAACCATGAGGCCTTTTTGAAGCAAGTAATGTGTATATCAGTATTGACTTATATGCTGCCCCTGTCTTCATGTTGTTGCTGGACATATCTTTTTTTAAATGTGTGTAGGTCACCTAAATCATCAGAAAAATTGCCCCCCCTGAGAATTTTTTCAGGAGCCGCCACTGGGCACCACCAAGCAAGCGGCACCATGAAGACCAAGGAGCTCTCCAAACAGGTCAGGGACAAAGTTGTGGAGAAGTACAGATCAGGGTTGGGTTATAAAAAAAAATCAGAAACTTTGAACATCGCACGGAGCACCATTAAATCCATTATTAAAAAATTGAAAGAATATGGCACCATAACAAACCTGCCAAGAGAGGACCGCTGACCAAAACTCACGGACAAGGCATTAATCAGAGAGTCAACGAAGACACCAAAGATAACCCTGAAGGAGCTGCAAAGCTCCACAGCGGAGATTGGAGTATCTGTCCATAGGACCACTTTAAGCCGTACACTCCACAGAGCTGGGCTTTACGGAAGAGTGGCCAGAAAAAAGCCATTGCTTAAAGAAAATAATAAGCAAACACGTTTGGTGTTCACCGAAAGCCATGTGGGAGACTCCCCAAACATATGGAAGAAGGTACTCTGATCAGATGAGACTAAAATTGAGCTTTTGGCCATCAAGGAAAACGCTATGTCTTGCACAATCCCAACACCTCTCATCACCCCGAGAACACCATCCATGTTTTTCATCGGCAGGGACTGGGAAACTGGTCAGAATTGAAGGAATGTTGGATGGCGCTAAATACAGGGAAATTCTTGAGGGAAACCTGTTTCAGTCTTCCAGGGATTTGAGACTGGGATGGAGGTTCACCTTCCAGCAGGACAATGACCCTAAGCATACTGTTAAAGCAACACTCAAGTGGTTTAAGGGGAAACATTTAAATGTCTTGGAATGGCCTAGTCAAAGCCCAGACCTCAATCCATTGAGAATCTGTGGTATGACTTCAAGATTGCTGTACACCAGCAGAACCCATCCAACTTGAAGGAGCTGGAGCAGTTTTGCCTTGAAGAATGGGTAAAAATTCCAGTGGCTAGATGTGCCAAGCTTATAGAGACATACCCCAAGAAATGTGCAGATGTAATTGCTGCACAAAAGGTGGCTCTACAAAGTATTGACTGGGGGGGGGGGGGGAATAATTATGCACGCACAAGTTTTCTGTTTTTGTGTCTTATTTCTTGTTTGTTTCACAATAAAAAATATTTTGCATCTTCAAAGTGGTAGGCATGTTGTGTAAATCAAATGATACAAGCCCCCCAAAAATCAATTTTAATTCCAGGTTGTAAGGCAATAAAATAGGAAAAATGCCAAGGGGGGTGAATACTTTCGCAAGCCACTGTAAGTCTTTGGTATGACTCGACAGGGGATTGAACCCTATACTTCCAATCTCAGAGGAGACACTAACAACGAAGCCACTGAGTTGGCCAGTTATCCTCTTATACAGTGCATTCAGAAAGCATTCAGACCCCTTGACATTTTCAACATTTTGTTACGTTACAGCCTTATTCTAAAATTGATTATTTTTTTATCCTCATCAATCAGCAAAAACAGGTTTTTAGAAACGGAAATACCTTATTTACATAAGTATTCAGACCCTTTGCTATGAGATCTCGAAATTGAGCTCAGGTGCATCCTGTTTCCATTGATCATCCTTGAGATTTTTCTACAACTTGATTGGAGTCCACCTATGGTAAATTCAATTGATTGGACATGATTTGGAAAAGCACACACCTGTCTATATAAGGTCAGACAGTTGACAGTGCATGTCAGAGCAAAAACCAAGCCATGAGGTCGAAGGAATTTTCTGTAGAGCTCCGAGACAGGATTGTGTCGAGGCACAGATCTGAGGAAGGGTACAAAAAAAATTCTGCAGCATTGAACGTCCCCAAGAACACAGTGGCGTCCATCATTCATAAATGGAAGAAGTTTAGACTCTTCCTAGAGCTGGCTGCCCGGCCAAACTGAGCAATCGGGGGAGAAGGGCCTTGGTCAGGGAGGTGACCAAGAACCCCATGGTCACTCTGACAGAATTCCAGAGTTCCTCTGTGGAGATGGGAAACCTTCCAGAAGGACAACCATCTCTGCAGCCCTCCACCAATCAGGCCTTTATGGTAGAGTGGCCAGACGGAAACCACTCCTCAGTAAAAGGCACATGACAGCCCGCTTAGAGTTTGCCAAAAGAAACCTAAAGGACTCCCAGACCATGAAAACAAGATTCTCTGGTCTGAATGCCAAGTGTCACATCTGGAAGAAACCTGGTACCATCCCTACGGTGAAGCATGGTGGTGGCATCATCATGCTGTGGGGAGGTTTGTCAGCAGCAGGGACTGGGAGACTAATTAGGATTGAAGGAAAGATGAACGGAGCAGTACAGAGAGATCCTTGATGAAAACCTGCTCCAGAGCGCTCAGGACCTCAGACTGGGGTGAAGGTTCACCTTCCAACAGGTCAACCACCCTAAGCACACAGCCAAGACAACGCAGGAGTGGCTTCGGGACAAGTCTCTGAATGTCCTTGAGTGGCCCAGCCAGAGCCCGGACTTGAACCCGATCGAACATCTCTGGAGTGACCTGAAAATAGCTGTGCAGCGACCCTCCCCTTCCAACCTGAAAGAGCATGAGAGGATCTGCAGAGAAGAATGGGAGAAACTCCCCAAATAATAATAATAATATGCCATTTAGCAGACGCTTTCATCCAAAGCGACTTACAGTCATGTGTGCATAATTTTTTTTGTGTATGGGTGGTCCCGGGGATTGAACCCACTACCTTGGCGTTACAAGCGCCGTGCTCTAAAAGCTGAGCTACAGAGGACCACAAATACAGGTGTGCCAAGCTTGTAGCGTCTTACCCGAGAAGACTCGAAGCTGTAATCTATGCCAAAGGTGCTTCAACAACGGACTGAATAAAGGGTCTGAATACTTATGTAAATGTGATATTACAATTTTTATAAATGTGCAGAAATGTCTAAAAATCTGTTTTTGCTTTGTCATTATGGGGTATTGTGTGTAGATTGATGAGTGGGGGAAGAAACGATTTAATACATTTGAGAATAAGGCTGTAACATAACAAAATTGTTCAGACTCGTTATAACCTCAGCTTTAAGCACGAAGTGATTTCATCCGTCTATGGAAGTGGGCCACCTACTGGTAGAGTTTGTTTTTTGGATCTATTTAAAAGTTGGTTTTCAAAAAGTACTGCATGGCATTACAACACCAACCAGCCAGGCCTTCATGGATATATGTCTTTACTCTTAACTGGTGCATGCATACATTTCCGAATGGGTGGGCCCAGACGTTGCAAGTCAATTTGCTTTACCAACTTAGCCACACAGGACCACATGGGACAGGTAGGGACATGGATGACCCTGGTTTAACCCCTGGACTGAGACTGCTGTCAACCCAGAAAATGTGTATAACATATTTATTCATGATTTCTTTGCAAGCATCTTCCAGTATAACTAACAAAGCATTTGATTGACAACTGTAGTGCTAATATAGGCTAAATTTGGTGCAAATACATTATTTTCAAGGACAAAATTAACTGTGAAGAATGAAAACAACAGAATAACACATGTTCACCCTAGTTTACACATCCTACGTTTTCCATTTCGTGAACAAAGTCATCGATTTCCAAACATCTTCTCCTGTTCGGACCCCGGGTATTGCACTCATCACTTGTGGGCCAGTATTCAATCCATGTCCGCTCACCCAAAACATACTCGAATCTAGAAACAAAGACATAGCTCTTAGCAGGGTGCCGTCTAGTAGTGTGAGGAAATATAGTTACAAATAATGAAATGGCTCATTTATAGCTTTTACTTAAAGGAGTAGTTCAGGATTTTACAACTTGATGTTAGATGAAAGTATTCTATATGCCAGGAGAAACTGTAATCCATAGTTCAGTTTTCTTTAAACAGTCACTACAAATTTAGGCACCGCTAGCAAAAAAATCATTGAAAGTGATGGGGGCATGTGAGCATGTAAAAAAATGATTTCTCCAAATCACCTGAAATTATTTGTTTTGTCGTTTCTGGAGGATTACATTGAAATTGTAACCAGCTTTCTATGGCTTGTTTTAGAAATAGTGATATTTGGGAGATGATTTCCTTTTCAAATAACTGAAAGTGAGAGGTTGTAATCTGAATAAAGGGAAAAAGGCCATTCTTGGGGTGAGACAATCTTACTAATTTGCTAGAGAACCAGTTCGGATTTAAGTATAACTTTTGAATGACTGAAGCTTTTAGTGATAGGTCTAATGCTTTAATATTTAATAATTTCTGTCCTCCGAATTCATATTCATTATATAAATAGGCCCGTTTAATTTTGTCTGGCTTGCCGTTCCAAATAAAATGGAATCTTGTTTTCACATATAATTTAAAAAACTGTTCGCTAGGCGTAGGCAAGACCATAAGCAAATAGGTAAACTGGGATAATACTAAATAGTTAATCAGGGTGATTTTTCCACAAATAGACAGGTATGTACCTTTCTATTTGGCTTGATATTACTTAAAGGTGATTTTACCATTCAAAAAGTAACATGCTCAAATCCCCCCATCACTTTCATTGATTGTTAGCTAGCAGTGGCTAAAGATAGCTGAAGTTTGTAATGGCTGTTTAACGAAAACAGAACCATGTATTACAGTTTTCCTGGCCCATAGACTGCGTTAAGGGTGAGGAACAATCCAACATCAAGTTGTAAAATACTGAACTACTCCTTTAAAGCTGATGCTGCATACCATTGTTTGTTTCATCTGATCTACACTTCAGGAATCTGATTCCAAAGTCAGATTTGACATCAGACCTGTCTCTTAAAGGATAACTCTCAACCCCAATTTGCCCAACCTCTTGAAAAAAAATGCATTCAGGTGAGAAAAAGTTGTGGATGGGGGAATTGCTCATATATACACTTTGGGGGTGGGTAAAAGTAGTTGTACCTGATCCCAACACTTTCTCACTAAAGCATACTTACCAGAAGTCCACTGGCAAGCTCTGATAATAAAATGATGTGCATCGCGAGCAAATGCTCACAGTGAAATGGGGACTCACATTTATTGCGGTATTATTTTGGGAAGGAAAGTGCAATCATCACCTTGAAAATGAAGACTAGGGGTTCAATTCAATCCAACCCACATTGCAGTATTTAAGCAGTAGCTCTTTTTCCAATGGTCAAATTAACTCAAAGATTGGTTTTGGGTACTGTATAAAAACCTTCAACTAATATCAGGGCAACCCCTCTCACAGGTATGCTTTCACTTTTCAGAATTAGAAGTGTGTGGGAACAGGATTAATATTGTAAATAAATTATAAATATACACCACCGTTCAAAAGTTTGGGGTCACTTAGAAATGTCCTTGTTTTCCATGAAAACATACATGAAATTAGTTTGAATAGGAAATATAGCAAAATGAATAAGAAATGTAGTCATTGACAAGGTTAGAAATAATGATTTATAATTGAAATAATAATTGCGTCCTTCAAACTTTGCTTTCGTCAAAGAATCCTCCATTTGCAGCAATTACAGCCTTGCAGACCTTTGGCATTCTAGTTGTCAATTTGTTGAGGTAATCTGAAGAGATTTCACCCCATGCTTCCTGAAGCACCTCCCACATGATGGGCACTTCTTACGTACCATATGGTCAAGCTGCTCCCACAACAGCTCAATAGGGTTGAGATCCGGTGACTGTGCTGGCCACTCCATTATAGACAGAATACCAGCTGACTGCTTCTTCCCTAAATAGTTCTTACATAGTTTGGAGCTGTGCTTTGGGTCATTGTCCTGTTGTAGGAGGAAATTGGCTCCAATCAAGTGCCGTCCACAGAGTATGGCATGGCGTTGCAAAATGGAGTGATAGCCTTCCTTCTTCAAGATCCCTTTTACCCTGTACAAATCTCCCACTTTACCACCACCAAAGCACCCCCAGACCATCACATTGCCTCCACCATGCTTGACAGATGGCATCAAGCACTCCTCCATCATCTTTTCACTTGGTCTGCGTCTCACAAATGTTCTTCTTTGTGATTCCTCAAACTTCGATTTGTCTGTCCATAACACTTTTTTCCAATCTTCCTCTGTCCAGTGTCTATGTTCTTTTGCCCATCTTAATCTTTTATTTTTATTGGCCAGTCTGAGATATGGCTTTTTCTTTGCAACTCTGCCTAGAAGGTCAGCATTCTGGAGTCGCCTCTTCACTGTTGACGTTAAGACTGGTGTTTTGCAGGTACTATTTAATGAAGCTGTCAGTTGAGGACCTGTGAGGCGCCTGTTTCTCAAACTAGACACAATGTATTTGTCCTCTTGCTCAGTTGTGCACCGGGGCATCCCACTCCTCTTTCGTTCGTCGTCACCGGAGTACTAGCTGCTACCAATCCATGTTTCTATGTTCTTGTTTTGTCTGTATTGGTATTACCTGTTTCCCATCATGTAATTATGTCTTCCCTATTTAACCCTCTGGCTCACACCGTGTGTTGTGCGTGTTTGTTCATGTTTTGGTTGTCGTATGTGAGCGGGTTTGTTCCTCCCTGCATGGAGGTATGTTCATTAAGATATATTCGAGTAAAGTACGTTTTTCGATTAGCTCTGTGTCCTGCGCCTGACTTCGTCCTACCGCATTACACTGACACCATGACAGAAACACGTACCAATAATGGAGTCAGCAGGTACAGCCATGCCAGCCAGATCGATGAAGGAACGCGTCCAACAACAAGCGACCATGATC
The DNA here is from genome assembly GCF_964263955.1 of Coregonus lavaretus. Classification (NCBI taxonomy): domain Eukaryota; kingdom Metazoa; phylum Chordata; class Actinopteri; order Salmoniformes; family Salmonidae; genus Coregonus; species Coregonus lavaretus. The sequence continues at coordinate 9,105,522 of NC_140027.1, forward strand.
CAGGCTCTCGGCACCGCAATGGAACGCGTGGTGAATACTATGGAGCGATGGGATAGAGGAGGTTTTCCTATACCTCCTCCAACTACACCACCTCCTACACCGCTGTCCACCTTTTCACCACCTGGGTCCAGTGGGATTCGGCTCTCGCTCCCGAGGGCATACGACGGTACAGCTGCCAGGTGTCAGGGTTTTCTGCTCCAGGTAGAGCTATACCTGGCAACCATCCACCCAGCTCCCTTGGGATATGAGAGCGTGTCCGCCCTCATCTCCTGTCTGTCCGGGAAAGCGCTCGAGTGGGGAGGAATAGACGCAGCATCTGTACGTTATGAGGAGTTTACCCGCTGCTTTCGGGCGGTATTCGATCATCCACCGGAGTGGAGAGCGGCGGGCGAACGTCTATTCCAACTCAGACAGTGGAAGAGGAGCGCACAGGATTTTGCACCGGACTTTAGGACTCTGACTGCCAGCACAGGATGGAATGAGAGGGCCCTTATCGACCACTACCGATGCAGCCTAAGGGAGGACGTTCGTCGGGAACTGGCCTGCAGGGACACCAACCTTAACCTGGACCAACTGGTGGATATGTCAATCAGGCTGGATAACCTGTTGGCCACCCGCGGACGTCCGGATCAGGGGCCGTCCATTCCATCCCCCAGCACCTCCGACCCTACCCCTATGGAGCTCGGAGGTGCTGCTCTTAGGGAGACCGGTAGAGGGGCCGTCCCCTGCACCAACTGTGGCTGCAGAGGACACACTGCTGGTCGGTGCTGGGGAGGGTCTTTAAGGAGTCGAGGCAGTAGGCAGAGCACTGGTGGACCGTTTCAGGTGAGTAGGCACCCGACTCACCCAGAGCTCCCTGTTGCGCATATGTGTATAGATGTTGTATTTCCAGAGTTTTCCCCTCATTCCCAGCATAAGGCGCTAGTAGATTCAGGTGCAGCTGGGAACTTTATTGATCGTCAGTTTTCCCGTTGTTTAGGGATTCCCATTGTGCCTGTTGATGTGCCCTTCCCTGTACATGCCCTAGATAGTCGCCCTTTAGGGTCAGGTCTGATTGGGGAGGTCACAGCTCCACTCTGGATGAAGACGCAGGAGGGTCATGAGGAAAAAATCCTTCTCCTGCGTTTCCAGTGGTGTTGGGGCTTCCCTGGTTAACCTCTCATGACCCCACTATTTCATGGCAACAGAAGCCTCTCAAGGGATGGTCAAGTCAGTGCTCTGGGAGGTATGTAGGTGTTTCCGTAGGGGCAACTACAGTGGAAAGTCCAAACCAGGTTTCCACCATGCACATTCCACCTGAATATGCCGATTTGGCTCTCGCCTTCTGTAAAAAGAAGTCAACTCAATTACCACCTCTGGGCACTATGAGTACCTCGTCATGCCATACGGGTTGATGAATGCTCCATCAGTCTTCCAATCCTTTGTTGATGAGATTTTCAGGGACCTGCACGGACAGGGTGTAGTGGTGTATATTGATGACATTCTCATATACTCCGCTACACGGGCCGAGCATGTGTCCCAAGTGCGTCAGGTGCTTGGTCGACTGTTGGAGCATGACCTGTATGTGAAGGCAGAGAAATGTCTGTTCTTCCAAGAGTCCATCTCCTTCCTAGGGCACCGCCTGTCCGCGTCAGGTGTGAAGATGGAGATTGACCGCATTTCGGCCGTGTGTAATTGGCCGACTCCAACCACGGTGAAGGAGGTGCAGCGATTCTTGGGTTTTGCCACCTACTACCGGAGGTTTATCCGGGGCTTTGGTCAGGTAGCAGCTCCCATTACCTCCTTGCTGAAGGGGGGACCGGTGCGACTGCAGTGGTCAGCTGAGGCGCACAGACCTGTTTACCTCGGCTCCAGTGCTGGCTCATTCGGATCCCTCCTTAGCATTCCAGGTTGAGGTGGACGCGTCCGAGGCTGGGATAGGAGCTGTACTGTCTCAGCGCTCGGGTACGCCACCAAAGCTCCGCCCCTGTGCTTTCTTTTCGAAGAAGCTCAGCCCGGCGGAGCGCAACTATGATGTGGGGGACCGGGAGCTGTTAGCTGTGGTTAAAGCTCTGAAAGTGTGGAGGCATTGGCTTGAGGGGGCTTAACACCCTTTTCTCATTTTGACTGACCACCGCAATCTGGAGTACATCCGGGTGGCGAGGAGATTGAACCCTTGCCAGGAAAGGTGGGCCATGTTCTTCACTAATTTTGTGTTTACTCTTTCTTACAGACCAGGTTCCCAGAACGCTAAGGCAGACGCCCTGTCCCGACTGTATGACACAGAGGAGAGGTCCATTGAGCCCACTCCCATACTTCTGGCGTCATGTCTGGTGGCACCGGTGGTGTGGGAGGTTGACGCGGACATCGAGCGGGCGTTACGTACCGAGCTCACTCCCCCCCAGTGTCCAGAGGGACGTATGTACGTGCCGCTCGAGGTTCGCGATGGATTGATCTATTGGGCTCACACGTCACCCTCCTCTGGTCATCCTGGCATCGGTCGGACAGTGCACTGTCTTAGTGGGAAGTACTGGTGGCCCACTTTAGCCAAGGACGTGAGGGTTTATGTTTCCTTCTGCTCGGTGTGCGCCCAGTGTAAGGCACCTAGACACCTGCCCAGAGGGAAATTACAACCCCTACCCGTTCCACAACGGCCGTGGTCCCACCTATCGGTGGATTTTGTTACGGATCTTCCCCCCTCACAAAGGAACACCACGATCCTGGTCATTGTGGATCGGTTTTCTATGTCCTGCCGTCTCATTCCTATGCCAGGTCTCCCTACGGCCCTACAAACTGCTGAGGCCCTATTTACACACGTCTTCCGGCACTACGGGGTACCTGAGGATATTGTATCGGATCAGGGTCCCCAGTTCACCTCAAGGGTCTGGAGTCTCGATCAGCCTGACCTCAGGTTTTCACCCCGAGAGTAATGGGCAGGTGGAGAGAGTTAACCAGGATGTGGGTAGGTTTCTGCGGTCGTATTGCCAGGACCGGCAGGGGGAGTGGTCGGGTTTTATCCCCTGGGCAGAGATGGCCCAAAACTCACTCCGCCACTCCTCCACTAACCTTTCTCCATTTCAGTGTGTGTTAGGTTATCAGCCGGTCCTGGCACCTTGGCATCAGAGCCAGATCGAGGCTCCTGCGGTTTCGGCGCTCGGAAGAGACCTGGAACACTGCCCATGTACGCCTGCAGCGGGCCATCAGGCGACAAAAGGCGAGCGCCGACCGCCACCGCAGTGAGGCCCCGGTGTATGCACCGGGGGACCGGGTCTGGCTCTCGACCCGAAACCTGCCCCTTCGCCTGCCCTGCCGGAAGCTGGGTCGGCGGTTTGTGGGGCCATTTAAAGTCCTGAGGAGATTGAACGAGGTTTGTTATAGGTTACAGCTTCCTCCTAATTACCGTATTAACCCCTCGTTCCATGTGTCTCTCCTCAGGCCGGTAGTAGCTGGTCCACTCCAGGAGTCTGAGGTACGGGAGGTTCCTCCGCACCCACTGGACATCGAGGGGGCACCGGCGTACTCGGTCCATTCCATCTTGAATTTGAGGCGTCGGGTGGGGGGCCTGCAGTATCTATTGGAGTGGGAGGGGTACGGTCCGGAGGAACGGTGCTGGGTCCCTAGGAGGGACATCCTCGATCCCTCCATGTTGAGGGATTTCCACCGTCGTCATCCGACTCGCCCTGGTCCGCGGCCTCCTGGCCGTCCCCGAGGCCGGGGTCGGCGCATGGCTGGTACCGCGCATCAAGGGCGGGGTACTGTCACGAATTCAGCCGAGGCTGCCCCTCCTCCTTGCTCGGGCAGGCTTCGCGTTTGTCGTCACCGGAGTACTAGCTGCTACCAATCCATGTTTCTATGTTCTACTTGTTTTGTCTGTATTGGTCTCACCTGTTTCCCATCATGTAATTATGTCTTCCCTATTTAACCCTCTGGCTCACACCGTGTGTTGTGCGTGTTTGTTCATGTTTTGGTTGTCGTATGTGAGCGGGTTTGTTCCTCCCTGCGTGGAGGTATGTTCATTAAGATACCTACGAGTAAAGTAAATGTTTCGATTAGCTCTGTGTCCTGCGCCTGACTTCGTCCTACCACATTACACTGACGCCGTGACAACAGGACTGATGGTTGCTGATACTGGGCCTCTGTATGCCTATGAAGATATTCCATAAAAAAATCAGCTGTTTCCAGCTACAATAGCCATTTACAACATTAACAATGTCTACACTGTATTTCTGATGTTATTTTAATGGACAAAAAAATTGCTTTTCTTTCGAAAACAAGGACATTTCTAAGTGACCAAACTTTTGAACGGTAGTGTATATATATCTATATATATATATATCTGCCCCATGTGGAATTAGAACCAATAACATATATAGAACCAATAATGTATATAAACCCTGGATTGCTGATAATATGTATTGGCCATTGAGAGGCTTTGAAGCCACTGGTCGGCCAGTGCAGTCCTCCATAGGAATGAATGGAATTCTACAGTGTTTCAATTAAATGTTTCAAGGACAAAATTATATGTATTTAAGAATTTTTGTTGTAACATTAGTCCTCTCCCCAAAAAAATACTTGAAGGAAAATGTTATATATTTTTTCATTGTTATGTTTAGTTCACATAATACAATTTAAAAGTATGCATTAAGGTGTCTGTAATAGAATAAGTGTGTCAAAAAGGAATGTAGACATTTCTATAGCTTCCAAAAATGTTTTACAATTGAGGAGTAGTACCAAGATGGCTGCATGGTGGCTTCAATACAGTCAGTCATCTAGGGTTTATACACATTGATTAGAACTCACAACCATTCAACTACAGTACGAGCCAACTGTTTTAGCAGACTGCGCCACCAATCAGTCAGTGGTTGGTAAAAAATACAACGAGTTGACCTGACCACCATTGTCATCTATTTCTTCTTACGATGTAGCTACAAATATAAATGTATAATCCTCATAGCCTACATGTTTTTTTGTAAAACACATAGATGTGTATGAAACGGTAAGCAAAAATGTTGCATTTTTGTCCATATGGGGAAATGTGCCTTAAAATATATTGGCACACTCCACTTACCAAGACCATTGCCAAATAAGGTGGGCTTTCACCTGCTTTTATAGTAAGACTTGAGGGTGTACCACCCAGCACATCTAGAAGGGAGGGTATTTCACATGGAACCCCTCCCTTGAGATGACGTAGAGGCACCTTCTCAAGGTACCTTTACATTACGATTTCAATGGTAGAGTTGAACTGCTAGGGGCAAAAAGAGCTAGATTTACTACTAAAAGACCAAAATATATCACTTTTGCAATGAAAGGTCAAAATGAAGACCAGAATAGACGTGTTTCACTATAACTGAGCCTAAAACATCTGGTTTTCGATTAATTGTTTTTTTCTTCATGAAAGTTACTCTTTAACACCGCAAAAATATGAGTCGTGGGCAAGATTTCTCTTCAAAACCGTTTTGAAACTAACGTAGTGTAAAAAGGTTCTAAATGACTCAAAGTGTTGAAATGATGAGAGACATTCCTTACATGTCACCACTCTGGATAAGATCTGCAGTGTCTCCCATGAGCAGGTAGTTCTGTCCTTCTTTCAGATCTAGTGCCTCTCTACAGGAGGGGTGGGCCAGGAACAAGCGTTTTTCCCCGTCCAACACATGGTCAGTGCCTAAAGAGAAATTGAACATTAACATTGATCTCATTTCTAAATAACTTGGTTTTAAACTTTCTGGAAAAACAAAAACATTTGCATGTGTGTGCAAAACCATATTGTGTGTCTAGGAAATATTTAGGTCGCTCCATGAATAGATTGCCTTTTATGTACTTCAGACATTATGTGTGTAAATGTTGATAAAACACTCAATTTACCAGTTGGATCACAAACATCTATGCTCTAACTTAACAATGTAAAAAAATTGTTTTTATTCAAATAAGTGATTTGTTTTCTCTGAAAATCACCATTTTGGCATGTCCCACATCATGTTTGTCCAACTTCTAGGAAGATTTTAACCCACATCACCCCAAGATTTTCACAAGTTTTCACCATCATTGTAAAGCCCTATTTATTTTGTTGCTTTGGGAAAGTCCTTTCTGAAGATGTTTACTTATTTCATGTGATTAGTGATTCATTAACATTAGTCCCTCAGTTTTAAGGTCAACCCTGTAATGTGAACTGAAGTCTCGTTTTAACCTGGTAAAACTAATATTTTTTTCAAAAGAAACATTGAATGTCTAATAGTCAAATCAAAGTGGAAAGGCATGTGAGTTGGCAATTTTCTGGTGTTTAATGGTGGAAAACTGAGCACGTTGAACATAACAAGTCAACACTGTTACCCATCGATAGATAGGCGAGAAATATTTTAACAAGTAAAACATTTTTATTAAGCTTGATTTAAATTGCCCCTCCCTGTTGCACACAACAAGCTTCCATTTCCCCTGTCACAAGGGAAGTTATGGCTGATTCAAGATGAAATCGTGAACACTGTTACGATCAACCCTGTTACTTTTATAGTAATTTTTCTTAATTAAACCTTGAGATGGGGAAAGTTGAACAGAATGTGAAAATTAGGTGAAAAATTGAAAATATATATTTTTGACAAATTACACTACTCAATAGGCACTCTATTTGTGGAATGACACATTTGCGTTAAAGAGAGAGGAGCATTTGAAAATGTTGACAAAATATCAACTGTCACTGTTGATATTCATAGTCCTACTCCATATAATCCAGCAGTGAATGATTATCGTGTGGAAACTCATGACTAAACATTAAGGACTTATCCTACCGTCTTTGATAATCCTTTCTATTTTCATGCGGTATGCATCGGTGTAGGACTCCAGTGTTGCATCAACCAAGGAGACTTTGAAAACTGTGAAAAATACAAAGTCATATGAATAAGTAAACATATAATTTTGTTCACTTTAATAATACCTGAGTCATGTCCAATAGGGAGAAAACACACATTTTCCATTGCAAAGCACTTTGCATTGCTGTGCCATACTACTGAACACAATTGTCTGTCTCAAAAGACTAGAGACTTACCATAATCCATAGCAGCTTCGCAGGCTTTGTCCAACAGTTTCACTTCACTCACATCTCCAAGTTTCTTCTGGTAGCTACAGCTCTCTATGAAAGAAAGGTCATGTGTGAGTATGAAAATATCAAAGTAACCAGCCAATCTATATAGTGAGGACAGTATTACTTTGGCATACAGTATATTAACGTTAGGCTGAAATTCAGAACCTGTTTTGTACAAACATTCCACTCCTTGCACTCTGTGTCATTGTTTGGCATGACAAGGAGTGGAATGATGGGGACCCAGGCTACATTAACATATTATTGTACAGGCAAAGTGATAATTCCATGTGAAAATAGAACATGATATTTGAATGGATGATGGAGGGATTGTTGACAATGGTAAAAGGATCAGAGTATGGTAAGCTCATCCTATAACTGCAACTACTTTTTGGCAGCAATTTGGCCACTGAGGCATGGTACCTTCAGCACAACGACACACATCATCTTGACAAAGCCTGTTTAGGGTTCCATCCTTCTTCATTGGGTGGTAGAACTTCACACAGCGGTTCTCTAAAATGACAAAAATCCCTATTCAAGACTTTTTCTTCTGTGTGTTGGCATTTCTAGTGAATGCATTGTAGTCTGAGGTACATGTGAGTGTGTGTGCATATATCAGACCTGGGTTCAAATAGTATTTGTTTTCTTTCAAATACTTTGAGTGTTTGATTGAGCCTGCCTGGAATGACAGATGGGCAGGGTTTATACTTTTGGGACTATTCCATTGGTTCCATTCCACCAGACATGCTGAATCAAGCACAGGTTAAGTATTTGAAAGAAATGTGAATTCTATTTAAACCAGGTCTGATTCATATCCCTTCTCAAATAAAGCATACCTTGAGCATAGTATTCATAAACGGTGACCCCAACAGGTTGAATCAGACCTACATCTTGTACCTTGTGTATTCTGAACGCCACCTTGTCTGCTAGTTTATTAGATACCTTAATGGATACCAGAGATATAGTGAAAGTTGAATAATAAAATGAAGTTACGTCATTGTATACATGTCACTGAGAAGAAGAAATCAATTTCAATACCAGTGTGGCATGCAGTCACAAACAGATACCTGGCCAAGATAGATGATGAGGGAGCCCCTCTCAGACAACGTTTTGTCCATTTCAAAATTCTGAATGTACCTTTCCCTCCCGGTTGACAACTGCAAGCAGAAACACAAGAGTGAACTTTGAACCATTAATGTTTATTGTGTATTATCCACTAAAAAATCTGAAATGAAGAAAAACTGTGTTCTTAGGCAATGCTGTGCTAAAAAGTGTTCATCCAGCCTGAGTGAATAAGAGTATTGCCATAACTACACCAGAGCTGCATTAAGCAGTTGCAATGGTGGAAAAATTAGACACTTGAAAAAGAGACACGCTTTTTATATTTTTTTAACCAAAAGCTAAGCTGTCTGATCAATTTCGTATTTATCTCCTTCAAGCTGTAGCTGTAGTTCTACCATCAATCCAATAGATGGCGCTGCTACTCTGTAGCAGTAGTAGGGATGGAAGAAGTTCTGGCCAGGCACGAGATTCTTCAGAATAAAGAATGCGCCAGAACTGCGAACACAGTAACTTTTGTGTCCGGTTATCGACTACTACAGGTATGTAAAAGCATGTATATAAAAACAATATGTTATACTATCCTCAGTAACAATTCCGTCAAAGGTGTAATCACGTGTAAGGATCAGTGCACTCAAAATTCAGTTTTTCCTGTGTTTTGTATTCTATTGTACAACAGCTGATGAAACTAACACTGTAAAAGTGTGAAACAAATTGATCTGTGTTATAGCTGATAGTTGCTGGTTGAAAATAAAATGTAATCAAGAGGTTTTGCATGGGTGGAGTTTTGGCTTGCCTGGTGACATCACCAGGCAGAATAAGTTAATAGACCAATAATAAAGAGTGTTCCAAACCTCTTGGCCAATAATAACAGCTAGTTTTCAGGTTACATATCCCTCCTATTAGGCCACTCCAATTAGGCCCCTCACTCAGACCACTCCCAGACAGTCCTAGCAAAATTCTTGCTTGGGAAATAATTTTTTGCTCAAATGCAAAAACATTATTTATTTTTTTGGACCATTTTAATGTAAAACTATAAGAGTAAGGTACTTAACTGCTACAAAGGGACTTTAGTGCAGACGGTATGGTTGCAGAAGACTATAGACACAATTTAATTGTTTATATAATCTGGTGACGCTGTATGTAATGTTTAACAGTTTTATGCATTTTGGCCATATTCTGCCACACTCAGTTGTTTCTATCTGTATCAGAGGATGCTGGTGGGAGGAGCTATAGGAGGACGGGATCATTGGCTGGAATGGAATTAGAACAGAGTCAAACGTAGTTTCCATATGTTTGATGTGTTTGACTCCGTTCCATTTATTCCATTCCAGCCATTACAAAGAGCCCATCCTCCTATAGTTCCTCCCACCAGCCTCCTCTCATCTGTATGTGTAGCTACATGTTTATAATATGTGAAATGGAAATACGTAGGACCATACTTGCGAACATTCAAAAAAGTTTCAGTTCAAGGTTGAGTTTAAGCATCAGCCAATTAAAATCGTTGATGTAGTGTCACGTGAGAGAACGCTACATTGTAGCTGGTCCCATCAGATAACCTGGCGCACATTAGCCCTATGCTAACCTCACCAGGTGAGCTAATTGTCCAGTTAAAAATTGGTGAGCGTTTTAGTACTGATTAGAAAATGGTGCTGTTTGACTGCTGTTAAGGAAAAGTGTTCTATATGTCCAACTACGTCAACGATGTTAATTGGCTAATATGGAATTTGAACCGGATATAATCATGGCCATATAGTGAGGTTAGCATAGGGCTAAATATGCCAGGTTATGTCATGGGAACAGCTAACATGTAGCCTTTGATCACGTGCAACTACGTCAACGATTTTAATTGGTTGATGCTTAATCTTAAACGAACACTTTTTTTTTATGTTCGCAAGTATGGACCCAATTGATTTTACAGGGAAATATTACAGTTAGGCTAATGAAAGACTACTAAGGATAAGAGTACATACAGATCTGCTATCTTTAATTTGACCATGTTTCTCACAGCAGGAAGAGAATCCTGTAGCAACAGGAAATGTGAATCAATTACATTTTTGTAGGGGTTGATACATTTTTCGTTAGGGCAAATCAAGTCTGATTTGTGGAAACTTTAGAAGCCTTTTTAAACCTCAAATACAGTACAATTTGCATTTCTCTGCGACAACGGAGTGATCAAATTAAGATAGAATATCTGCAAGCTGTTTTGCTAGGTATGTATCACAGAAATTGTTCAGCCAAAAGGAGCACTGTGATCCCTCTCTGATATCCAATGAATCCAGGCATTCTGGAGAAACCTGCTGGAATGCCTGGAGTCGAGGCTATCTGCAAGAAGCACAGTCAATACTACTGACCCAGTACATGCCAATGCGTTTTCTGGATCCAGGCCTGGGCAACAGTACTTCTAGGTCTCAGAAAGGCAGTAGCAAAGCACCACAAGCCATCTGCTATATCAACATTGATCACTCACCTGTTTCAGATCCTCAAAGTCAACTACAAAGCCAGTCAGCAAGCCAATGTCTAAAATGGTCATGGTGGCATGTCTGTCAGAGTTAAACCTTAGGAGAGAATGGGCAAGACTTGATTTTTGCTGATTTCATTTTTGCATGTATTTCCTATTCCTCACTAGATAAGAATCAAATATAACAATTTTGTCCTATGGCAAAGTTTGACAGTGATTAAAGTATAGCCTGAATAATCAGGTTTTCTTTTACTTACAACACGTCAATGTAGAGTTTATATGTCTCTGTAGCTTCTTTGAGTGAAACTTAAAAAACAAGAGATGTCATTTTGAAGGTAGATTTAGCAATATGACATCATCATACACAGTGGGGCAACTAAAGTCTTGCAGATATCAAGAACCACAAAACTTAAATCTGCCTCTATTAGCTCTTCCCCATTTCAATGATATAAAACAAAACAAACAAAACTTCAATTATCACTGTTGAGTGGAAACAAGTTCAAATACAATAGCCATGACAAGTAGCCTACCTGTAGCCTGCTTTATTAGTTCCACATTAAGCACAAACTTTTTGCAGTCTTGGTTCTTCTCCTTGGGCATGGCATAGTATAAGGTTGTAACCTTGACACGGATAGGCAAGGAGAGGGTTGGTGTTACTTGGTTAGCCTTGGGTACTCATTTTCTTTTCATGTTATCAAATATTGTCTTCACACTAATTAGGCTAATTTAAATCCAGTGCATTGTGTGTGCACAATTGTGTGGAAAGAAAACAGGGTATCAATTTGTAAGTCGCTCTGGAAAAGAGCGTCTGCTAAATGATGTAAATGTAAATGTATCGTTGACTTGAGCAACAAATGTTGCATCATTGCCCATTTGTCGGCAGACTAAATGGCAGTTTCTCTCCTGGAATTAAGGCATTGTAAGGAAAAGTGGCATGCTTCTTACCAATAATTCCCCCTGTCCAGTTCCTTTGGCTGTTACTGTGAAGTTCTCATGCAGCTGGACCTATACAGAATAGAAACGTTAATTTAAGACCTGCCTAACAGACAACATAGCCTACATCCCTACCCAAACTTTCATAGTCCTTCTTCTGTCTCACTGTGATCAACTATTCTCTAATTTTACTTCCTCTAACAAACATTTCTCCTTCCCCCTCTGTGCCCTATTTGTAAGTCGCTCTGGATAAGAGCGTCTGCTAAATGACGTAAATGTAAACGTAAATGTGATGCAGGTTGCCTTGTTCCTTTCCTCAGGGAACCATGTTCACACCCACAACATTTTGACTGAGAGGGGGGATTCAGGTGACCCAATAGTTTGGCTAAGTTGTGTTGTTCTGCCCTCATGGACAATAGGTCTGCACTTCTCACGTGTTACAAATGGGCTTATGTGTACATAGGTCCTTACCTTGTTTGTGCGTGTGAGTAAGGCGTTACCCTTGTTAAATGACAACTTGATGACTTGAGATCTCCCTGAGATATCAATATCCACATTCAGATTCATGTCTTTTACTTTTCCTGCTTTCGTCATGTATTCAGCCACAGCCTGGAACACCATGATAGTGGCCTATTTTGGAAGAAACAGAAGCAGGGGGTAAGAAAGTGTACAAAGTGTCATTATATGCTGCTCTTGAGTTTTGAGTATTGTATTTTCTGTATCCTAAATGCAGCTTTCTCCAACACACAGCATATTTCCAATATTGTGTTACAATGTTGCATGACCTCAAAGCAGCCTGTTTCAAATGATATGATATTGACATTAGCCCTACTTAGCCAAGGTTAGTTAGCCACAGGCTAAGGGCTTGCCCTTGTTGGATGTTTGATGTTACTTGTTACATGGGTCTGGCTGTACCTGAGTGGATGAATATTTTCCACCTTGAAACCCTTGGCTTTTGAGCCATCTGACGACGGGACCAGCCTCCTCAAAGGCATCAACCTTCACCAGGGCCAACAGTGCATAAGCTGTGGCCTCCAATGTGAGAAGGTCATTGTCTGAAACAGGCCAGTGGGTCCGGTCTGTGGGGGAAACACACAAACATTCACTGTAAAAAATATGTCATTTTAATGGACAATCTTCTGCATTTTCCCAACAGAAATGTTTTGTATAACCGCTTTACAGGTCATTTACGTATTTACCCAAACGCGTGTTGCCTGTTGGGTATTAGGCAGCATCACTACAGAGACATCTGCCATGTGCCAACCTTTGTTTCCGGAAAAGTTTCACCTTGAAAATGGAACACCTCTGTGGTAAATCATTTAGGGTATACATTTTATGAAAGCTACTTGACATATCGTTAATTATATTTTAGCAGACCGTTTAGACTCCATCATCGTTGATGGCAGATTAGCTGCCTGATTATGTGCTGTAGCTAGCTAACATTAGTTCAATTCAAAGTTGTGCTTTGAAATGAAAATGTGGAACACATCTAGCTAAACTTTTTTTTACGATAGCTGCTGGAAAGTAATTGTGTTATTTCCTGGACAGTTAGCTGCTGTGTATGTGGCTAACGTTAGCTAGCTAACTAGCTAACTTTAATTCATTCAGTTTTGGCGCCTTCTTGAAATTCTCAAAGTTGAGCACCTCCATCATAAACAATTTCAATGGTCTAGCTGTATAAGTTAGCTATACGATAGATCTGCTGGATATCATATGTTTGTTGCTGCTGGTGTGTTAGCTAAGTTAACTACTAACATTACAATAATGTTAATGTTGGTAACGTTAGCTAGCTGGCTACAGCCAGGGTCGGATGGTAAATGCTGTCACTTGGCACTGAATTAACGTTGGACTAGCTACTTTAGGCAATGTAGCTTAACGTTCTGGTCTGGGTTTCTCAAAAGCATCATAGCATTAAGTTCATCTTAATTCCATTCAATCTAAATGGACAAAATATTATTTTAGTACTACTAACGTTATGCTTTTGGGAAACCCAGCCCTGGCTATAATGCATCTCAAAGCCCCGCGTAGTAATGAGTGAATGAACAAACTCCCGTATGAGAACATTTTGCATTGCTAGCTATCTAACATGGAGAAAGGATGCTGTCCTGCCAGTTAAATTAGTATACTGAACAAACATTTAAACGCATACATTTCAAAGATTTTTACTGATTTACAGTTCATATGAGGAAATCAGTCAATTGAAATAAATAAATTAGGCCCTAATCTATGGATTTCTCATGACTGGGGATACAGATATGCATCTGTTGGTCACAGATACCTTAAAGAAAATGGGCCTCAGGATCTCTTCACGGTATTTCTGTGCATTCAAATTGCCATCGATAAAATGCAATTCTGTTCTTTGCCCATAGTTTATGCCTGCCCATACCATAACCCCACTGCCATTATGGAGCACTCTGTTCACAACGTTGACATCAGCAAACTGCTCGCCCACACGCCCATTGGAGGCAGTTTATGGTAGAGAAATTAACATTCAAATATCTGGCAACCACTCTGGTGGACATTCCTGCAGTCAGCATGCCAATTGCACACTGTGGAATTGTGTTGTTTGACAAAAGTGCACATTTTAGAGTTGCCTTTTATTGTCCCCAGCACAAGGGGCACCTGTGTAATGATCATGCTGTTTAATCAGCTTCTTGAAATGCCACACCTGTCAGGTGGATGGATTATCTTGGCAAAGGAGAAATTCTCACTAACAAGAGTGTAAACAAAATTGTGCACAAAATTTGAGAGAAACAAGCTTTTGGTGTGTATGGAAAATGTCTGGGATATTTTCTTTCAGCTCATACAACATGGGACCAACACTTTACATGTGGCGTTTATATTTTTGTTCAGTGTAGTGTAGTTGTTAGCTCACTCACTCATTCAGATGAACTTGGCTAATGTCAGCTAGCTAGCTATTTAGGTATCTTAACTGGGTAGCTAGCTAGCTAGCTCACGTCAGTTCAGATAGTAGGACCCAGGATTGCCAAGGCAATGAAAGGCTCTTTTTTTGTCTCCTTCATCCTGCTTTCAGACGCAATTATGCTGACTTGTGGTATTTGTGAGTTTAAAAGTGTCTCAGTTACCGCACATGTGAAGCACTGCAGGTCACACAGACATAGCTAGCAATGTCAGTTTTCCATGTGGTTATTCAGATTTTGAAAGGTTTTCTTCATTCAATTCCTACACTGTTCATGTCTAGAGTTCACCCTGACAGAAGGGCACAGCAACATTTTAACCAAAATGTGTGTACAGTTGAAATGTTCTTCAGCAGAGAATTTGTATATTTGAAAGGGCTTGTACCTCACTTGAGTGCCCACATACAAGAAGGTCTGAACATAACCTGTCACTTTGAAGGGTTTTCAAAGACTTTCATTGTAAAGTCATCCTTCTGTTTCCATGTCTCCAGATATCACAAACAGTGGGATGCCACTCAAATAGCACCTGTTCACCTATGTGACTAGAACTGCAATGCTGCTGAGTTTTTCACGCTCAACAGTTTCCTGTGTGTATTAAGAATGGTCCACCACCCAAAGGACATCCAGACAATTTGACACAACTGTGGGAAGTGTTCGAGTCAAAATGGGCCAGCATTCCTGTGGAACGCTTTCGACACCTTGTAGAGTCCGGGGTACACTCAATTGTTCGGTACACTCAATGCATACAGTATATAATGTATTTCAAATGATATGTTGTGACCTTTATATAGATAACAGATTGACTACTGTCATTGTCAGTTTTGTATTGTGCAGATTATAAATAGCAATCCTGGTATGAATTCTACATATTAAAGCTTTTTTCAAATGGAAGAATTTGAATTATCTTATCATGCGCTCAAAGGTTAGTTAATCAATAAACTTAACTATTTCTGTTATGTCTACCATTGCTCATGATTTGTTTTTGGTGATGTGTTCTATCCATAGGACCAAAGGCTGCCCCCAAGCCCTCTCAACCAGTTTTGTCAGAGCCTCCAACATTGAGAGCAGGTCCCAGTTACCTATCCAGTGAGGTGTTCACAATTCCTTGGCACAAACTACCCTCTAACCTCACTCTTGCAATGGAAGAAAAAAAGAGACCAAGCAAATCACTAAGAAGAGAGATGGTTTGCATTGTCACTGTTGATCTACTGAGCAAAGAGACCAGGCCCGGAAGAGGAAAGCTGTGGCGAGTTGCTAAAGAGATCGTAGAGAAATATCCCTGCTCTTTCCAAGACAGAAGTGGAAAGAATGCCATTGGAACGGGATACGATTCACTCCTTGTACAAATGGAAAACTGAATCGAAAACTCAGAGGGTGAAGATGGTGAAGATGGGGGGGGGGGGGGGGGGGGGGAGATGGTGGGACAAGGAAGACAAAATGTTCAGATCAATATGGATGATGGCAGCCTGACTCTCACGGAAGAACTGAATGAAAAGAAAACGGAGCTGAAGAATGCGTAAGAAAACATTTGCATCCAGCGCATTACAATTAACATGGAAAGCAATGTGAACACAGTAATGGGGAACTGGCCCTACCTATTTGAGGCGGCCCATCTCTTCGATCACACAAACACCCTCCTTGGCATAGCTTTGCAAACAAAGCTGGCTGAGGAAATCTCAAGAAAAGGAAAGAGCATCAAGGACTTCCTTGAAACAAAAGGGATGGTGACAGAGCTATGCGAAGACCCAGTAAAACGGATATCCTGCATTGCAGAATACTTAAAGGAAAGTCCAGAGGAACTTTTTCTTCAAAATGAGGTACTGTAAGTGGGGTTTTATCTTTGTCCACATAATTGCTCCCATTGATCACGTTTTTTTTTTATACTAGTTGTATTTTCTTGGTCTGTTGCCTTTTATTTACTTCCACAGAACGAACATAATATCCCAAGCACCCCCTGCATCATCATCATCATGGGTTCGTAGTCCGAGTTGTTTTCGTTTTCTTTTCCCAACTATTTAAAGTAGAACACTGACCATAGTTTACTTTTCACTCTCATTCACCCCCATTTATTCCTATTCACGCCCCTCACTGGTACAGGTTGAGGTCGCCAACTACAGTGCCCTCCGTAATTATTGGGACAGTGAAGCATTTTCTGTTCATTTTTTGAAAGTATGCGATGGTTAAAGTGCAGACTGTCAAATTTAATTTGAGTGTATTTTCATCCATATCGGGTGACCCGTTAAGAAATTACAGCACTTTTCTTTACATAGTCCCCCTCATTTTAGGGGACCAAAATTATTGGGACAAATTCACTTGTGTATTAAAGTGCTAAAAAGTTACAGTTGAAGACAATTCCTGACATTTAATCCTAGTAAAAATTCCCTGTCTTAGGTCAGTTAGGATCACCACTTTATTTTAATGTTAGAATAATAGTAGAGAGAATGATTTATTTCAGCTTTAATTTCTTTCATCACATTCCCAGTGGGTCAGATGTTTACATACACTCAATTAGTATTTGGTAGCAATGCCTTTAAATTGTTTAACTTGGGTCAAACGTTTTGGGTAGCCTTCCACAAGCTTCCCACAATAAGTTGGGTGAATTTTGGCCCATTCCTCCTGACAGAGCTGGTGTAACTGAGTCAGGTTTGTAGGCCTCCTTGCCCCCACACGCTTTTTCAGTTCTGCCCACAAATGTTCTATAGGATTGAGGTCAGTGTTTTGTGATGGCCACTCCAATACCATGACTTTGTTATACTTAAGCCATTTTGCCACAACTTTGGAAGTATGCTTGGGGTCATTGTCCATTTGGAAGACCCATTTGCGACCAAGCTTTAACTTCCTGACTGATGTCTTGATGTTGCTTCAATATATCCACTTCATTTTCCTTCCTTATGATGCAATCTATTTTGTGAAGCAATGCACCACCACAGCATGATGCTGCCACCCCCGTGCTTCACGGTTGAGATGGTGTTCTTCGGCTTGCAAGCTTTCCCCTTTTTCCTCCAAACATAACGATCGTCATTATGGCCAAACAGTTCTATTTTTGTTTCATCAGACCAGAGGACATTTCTCCAAAAAGTACGATCTTTGTCCCCATGTGCAGTTGCAAACCGTAGTCTGGCTTTTTTATGGCGGTTTTGCAACAGTGGCTTCTTCCTTGCCGAGCGACCTTTCAGGTTATGTCGATATAGGACTCGTTTTACTGTGGATATACAGTGAGGGAAAAAAGTATTTGATCCCCTGCTGATTTTGTACGTTTGCCCACTGACAAAGACATGATCAGTCTGTAATTTTAATGGCAGGTTTATTTGAACAGTGAGCGACAGAATAACAACAACAAAATCCAGAAAAACGCATGTCAAAAATGTTATAAATTGATTTGCATTTTAATGAGGGAAATAACTATTTGACCCCTCTGCAAAACATGACTTAGTACTTGGTGGCAAAACCCTTGTTGGCAATCACAGATGTCAGACGTTTCTTGTAGTTGGCCACCAGGTTTGCACACATCTCAGGAGGGATTTTGTCCCACTCCTCTTTGCAGATCTTCTCCAAGTCATTAAAAGGTTTTGAGGCTGACGTTTGGCAACTCGAACCTTCAGCTCCCTCCACAGATTTTCTACGGGATTAAGGTCTGGAGACCGGCTAGGCCACTCCAGGACCTTAATGTGCTTCTTCTTGAGCCACTCCTTTGTTGCCTTGGCCGTGTGTTTTGGGTCATTGTCATGCTGGAATACCCATCCACGACCCATTTTCAATGCCCTGGCTGAGGGAAGGTTCTCACCCAAGATTTGACAGTACATGGCCCCGTCCATCGTTCCTTTGATGCGGTGAAGTTGTCCTGTCCCCTTAGCAGAAAAACACCCCCAAAGCATAATGTTTCCACCTCCATGTTTGTCGGTGGGGATGGTGTTCTTGGGGTCATAGGCAGCATTCCTCCTTCTCCAAACATGGCGAGTTGAGTTGATGCCAAAGAGCTCGATTTTGGTCTCATCTGACCACAACACTTTCACCCAGTTCTCCTCTGAATCATTCAGATGTTCATTGGCAAACTTCAGACGGGCCTGTATATGTGCTTTCTTGAGCAGGGGGACCTTGCGGGCGCTGCAGGATTTCAGTTCTTCACGGCGTAGTGTGTTACCAATTGTTTTCTTGGTGACTTTGGTCTCAGCTGCCTTGAGATCATTGACAAGATCCTCCCGTGTAGTTCTGAGCTGATTCCTCACCGTTCTCATGATCATTGCAACTCCACGAGGTGAGATCTTGCATGGAGCCCCAGGCCGAAGGAGATTGACAGTTATTTTGTGTTTCTTCCATTTGCGAATAATCGCACCAACTGTTGTCACCTTCTCACCAAGCTGCTTGGCGATGGTCTTGTAGCCCATTCCAGCCTTGTCTACAATGGACGGGGCCATGTACTGTCTACAATCTTGTCCCTGACATCCTTGGAGAGCTCTTTGGTCTTGGCCATGGTGGAGAGTTTGGAATCTGATTGATTGATTGCTTCTGTGGACAGGTGTCTTTTATACAGCTAACAAACTGAGATTAGGAGCACTCCCTTTAAGAGTGTGCTACTAATCTCAGCTCGTTACCTGTATAAAAGACACCTGGGAGCCAGAAATCTTTCTGATTGAGAAGGGGTCAAATACCTATTTCCCTCATTAAAATGCAAATCTATTTATAACATTTCTGACATGCGTTTTACTGGATTTTTATTGTTGTTATTCTGTCTCTCACTGTTCAAATAAACCTACCATTAAAATTATAGACTGATCATTTCTTTGTCAGTGGGCAAAAGTACAAAATCAGCAGGGGATCAAATACTAAAAGTATTTGAGCTGAGGGGAGTGCTCCTAATCTCAGTTTGTTACCTGTATAAAAGACACCTGTCCACAGAAGCAATCAATCAATCAGATTCCAAACTCTCCACCATGGCCAAGACCAAAGAGCTCTCCAAGGATGTCAGGGACAAGATTGTAGACCTACCCAAGGCTGGAATGGGCTACAAGACCATCGCCAAGCAGCTTGGTGAGAAGGTGACAACAGTTGGTGTGATTATTCGCAAATGGAAGAAACACAAAATAACTGTCAATCTCCCTCTGCCTTTTGCTCCATGCAAGATCTCACTTCGTGGAGTTGCAATGATCATGAGAACAGTGAGGAATCAGCCCAGTACACGGGAGGATCTTGTCAATGATCTCAAGGCAGCTGGGACCATAGTCACCAAGAAAACAATTGGTAACACACTATGCCGTGAAGGACTGAAATCCTGCAGCGCCCGCAAGGTTCCCCTGCTCAAGAAAGCACATATACAGGCCTGTCTGAAGTTTGCCAATGAACATCTGAATGATTCAGAGGAGAACTTGGTGAAAGTGTTGTGGTCAGATGAGACCAAAATCGAGCTCTTTGCCATCAACTCAACTCACCGTGTTTGAAGGAGGAGGAATGCTGCCTATGACCCCAAGAACACCATCCCCACCGTCAAACATGGAGGTGGAAACATTATACTTTGGGGGTGTTTTTCTGCTAAGGGGACAGGACAACTTCATCGCATCAAAGGGACGATGGACGGGTCCATGTACCGTCAAATCTTGGGTGAGAACCTCCTTCCCTCAGCCAGGGCATTGAAAATGGGTCGTGGATGGGTATTCCAGCATGACAATGACCCAAAACACACGGCCAAGGCAACAAAGGAGTGGCTCAAGAAGAAGCACATTAAGGTCCTTGAGTGGCCTAGCCAGTCTCCAGACCTTAATCCCATAGAAAATCTGTGGAGGGAGCTGAAGGTTCGAGTTGCCAAATGTCAGCCTCGAAACCTTAATGACTTGGAGAAGATCTGCAAAGAGGAGTGGGACAAAATCCCTCCTGAGATGTGTGCAAACCTGGTGGCCAACTACAAGAAACGTCTGACCTCTGTGATTGCCAACAAGGGTTTTGCCACCAAGTACTAAGTCATGTTTTGCAGAGGGGTCAAATAGTTATTTGCCTCATTAAAATGCAAATCAATTTATAACATTTTTGACATGCATTTTTCTGGATTTTTGTTGTTGTTATTCTGTCTCTCACTGTTCAAATAAACCTACCATTAAAATTATAGACTGATCATGTCTTTGTCAGTGGGCAAACGTACAAAATCAGCAGGGGATCAAATACTTTTTTCCCTCACTGTACTTTTGTACCTGTTTCCTCCAGCATCTTCACAAGGTCCTTTGCTGTTGTTCTGGGATTGACTTGCACTTTTCGCACCAAAGTACATTCATCTCTAGGAGACAGAATGCATCTCCTTCCTGAGCGGAATGACGGCTGCGTGGTCCCATGGTGTTTATACTTGCGTACTATTGTTTGTACAGATGAACGGGGTACCTTCAGGCGTTTGGAAATTACTCCCAAGGATGAACCAGACTTGTGGAGGTCTACAATTCTTTTTCTGAGGTCTTGGCTGATTTCTTTTGATTTTCCCATGATGTCAAGCAAAGAGGCACTGAGTTTGAAGGTAGGCCTTGAAATACATCCACAGGTACACCTCCAATTGATGTCAATTAGCCTATCAGAAGCTTCTAAAGCCATGACTTCATTTTCTGGAATTTTCCATGCTGTTTAAAGGCACAGTCAATTTAGTGTATGTAAACTTCTGACCCACTGGAATTGTGATACAGTGAATTATAAGTGAAATAATATGTCTGTAAACAATTGTTGGAAAAATTGCTTGTGTCATGTACAAAGTAGATGTCCTAACCGACTTGCCAAAACTATAGTTTGTTAACAAGAAATTTGTGGAGTGGTTGAAAAACGATTTTTAATGACTCCAACCTAAGTGTATGTAAACTTCCGACTTCAACTGTAGGTATTTGGACCCATATTCATAGCACGCTATGCATCAAGGTTGTGACTCTATAGAGATGAGGACTTGTAATGAAATAATAGCAATACATTTTTTTTATGTACAACATATTTTATTAAAGTCAAGTAATGTGAAAAAATTGGACTTTTATTCATAGTTTTTTTAATTTTGTTTTACAGCATTTAACTCACATAATGCAAATTGCATTTAATGTGAAAACTGTGATTATTTTAAAAATAATCAAACCGAAACTGACCATAAAGAACACTAACTTTCATTAACTTGTTCTCTCTTTCACCAATACAGACAACATCAATGTGTACTTTTTGTCATTGATTTATTAAGGTTTACACATTGCTATTGTACATAGTATTGAATTTATTTGTTGTGTTGAGGAACGTATTGTTTGTTATTTTGCAAAAACACTACTTATTCTGAATGGTAATTTAACAATTTCTTTAAAATAATCGTTTCTGTTAATTTACGTAGCTTCATGAGGTAGTCACCTGGAATGCATTTCAATTAACAGGTGTGTCTTAAAAGTTAATTTGTGGAATTTCTTTCCTTCTTAATGCGTTTGAGCCAATCAGTTGTGTTGTGACAAGGTAGGGGGGATATACAGAAGACAGCCCTATTTGGTAAAAGACCAACTCCAAATTGTGGCAAGAACAGCTCAAATAAGCAAAGAGAAATGACTGTCCATCATTACTTTAAGACATGAAGGTCAGTCAATACGGAAAATGTCAAGAACTTTGAAAGTTTATTCAAGTGCAGTCGCAAAAACCATCAAGCGCTATGATGAAACTGGCTCTCATGAAGACCACCACAGGAATGGAAGACCCAGAGATACCTCTGCTGCAGAGGATAAGTTCATTAGAGTTACCAGCCTCAGAAATTGCAGGCCAAATAAATGCTTCACAGATTTCAAGTAACAGACACATCTCAACATCAACTGTTCAGAGGGGACAGTGTGAATCAGGCCTTCATGGTCGAATTGCTGCAAAGAAACCACTACTAAAGGACACCAATAAGAAGAAGAGACCTGCTTGGGCCAAGAAACACGAGCAATGGACATTAGACCGGTGGAAATTTGTCCTTTGGTCTGGAGTCCAAATTTGAGATTTTTGGTTCCAACCGCAATGTCTTTGTGAGACGCGGTGTGGGTGAATGGATGATCTCTGCATGTGCATTTTCCACTGTAAAGCATGGAGGAGGAAGTGTTATGGTGTGGGGATGCTTTGCTGGTGACACTGTCTGTGATTTATTTAGAATTGAAGGCACACTTAACCAGCCCATCTGGTTTGGGCTTAGTGGGACTATTATTTGTTTTTGAACAGGACAATGACCCAACACACCTCCAGGCTGTATAAGGGCTATTTTACCAAAAATGAGAGTGATGGAGTGCTGCATCAGATGACCTGGCCTCCACAATCCCCCGACCTCAACCCAATTGAGATGGTTTGGGATTAATCGGACCGCAGAGTGAAGGAAAAGCAGCCAACAAGTGCTCAGCATATGTGGGAACTCCTTCAAGACTGTTGGAAAAGCATTCCAGGTGAAGCTGGTTGACAGAATGCCAAGAGTGTGGAAAGCTGTCATCAAGGCAAAGGGTGGCTATTTGAAGAATCTCAAATATAAAATATATTTTGATTTGTTTAACACTTTTTTTGTAACTACATGATTCCATATTTGTTATTTGATAGTTTTGATGTCTTCACTATTATTCTACAATGTAGAAAATAGTAAAAATAAAGAATAACCCTTGAATGAGTAGGTGTTCTAAAACTTTTGACCGGTGGTGTATGTAGTTGATTTTTTTTCAAACACATTGGGTGTGTCTGTCTATATATGGAAAAATGTGTTTAAACATTTTGACCAATCGATTGGTCGAAAGAACAGGACAACTCTCGGTTTACCAAGATTTGTTTTAGTCTGGGACTGCCCTATATTTTTTATTGATAACAAAATAAATGTACAAAAACACACCTGCTACACTGGCAAAATGTACCTTTTTGATGCGGAGAGGACCGGGCTATAAGAGTCAGCAATCATAGGGTTCAATTGCTCCATATTTCCTACTATACTGGCATGAAGGTGGATTTGTCCTGTTACCTGTAGATGAGTGTTTGAACAGGATATCCTTGTTGAGCTTGCCCTCGTTAGCAAGGGCGTATGAGGTCATAGCCACTGAATAGGGGTTGGTCAGGTATTGATTCCGAGATTCCAGATATTGCTTAGCCCTGTTCATGCTGACTGGTAGCCCCTGGAGAGAGAGAAAAAGAGAGGCAATTGCTAACTTCTTGAAGGAAAAAGGCAATCAAAAACAACTCAATTGACTTCTTAAAAAACTGCCATTGTTGTTTGACTAAGCATGACCATAGAACAGATGGGTATGAGAGAATGAATAGGAAAACATGAGAACATTTAAATTTCACTCACACTGATACTGAATCCATGTGTGCAAAATTTGTGTGCTTCCTGCATTGCTATGAGCACGAATGCTGTCAGTGTGTCATCCACGTCTTTCCCCAGTACATCTCCCTGTAGATAAGCAAATACAAGACAGAAATGGTATGCAAGATTTCGTGTGTAATTCTCTGCAAGAATGTACCCCTGAATTTGTTTAAAAACCTTCCCATGGAAACTCCCAAGATTTTGATAAGACTCAAAAAACGAAATTACAGCTGAGGAATATTATAATAATTATTGTTAGGCTACATATATTGTGAATATTGAGATGTAGGGCTACTGCCATTGATATCATTAGTTTTAGAAAATACATTTTGCACAAATAATGATGGTTGATTCGATTTTGCCAGCAACACAAACAGTACCATCATGGAGGGGGTCCAGATTGTTCCAGATTCTTCAAAAATGCCATTGGGCCGCTGTCTTTCCACGACAAGCCACTTGACTGCGCTGCACAGGACATCTTTCGAAATAATGATGAACGGTTCTGCCATGGCAAATACCTTAGCAACATAAGCTGTGAGCCTAGATGGAAGGATGAGTTTTAGGCCTATGTGTCATATGCCCTGCCATGAATGAAATGTCCATTTATAAATTGTCTTAATTTGTTATTCCTCAGAGTGGATTCCTCAAAGTGTTACGTGCTTCTTTGTCTCATCATTACAAGATCTTATTGGCTCAAGTCAACAGATACAATTCAGTTAATGCTGCAGTCTGCGATTCGAAAAACAACAACACGGCTGCCCTGACACTTGTTTTGGTAAACAGCTGAGGGATTGGGGCTGAAGAACTGTAACCACTCAAAAATAAATTACAGCCAGAGCTATGGATGCAAGGACTGACCATTCATGAGATCAAAAACAGAAACATTGTTTACAAACAATTAAGTAAAAATGTGCTTATATTTTGTGTTCTGTTGGGGGTAAGACAGTTGTTATATTCTTAAAGAATCAATGCCTATGTCAATAATTTATTCAAAACATGTATGTACCAATCGCAGGCTGTTGTTTTAACATACAGTATACCTAGGCCTATATGTTGTACATCTAATGTTGTTTCCCTGGTATTGTGGAACATTTGAGGATATAGAGAACATTTGTGTGGGAGTGGGGGAAGATGTAGCTCACCAGGTACCACTACGCTCAGAAAGATAGGTAGCATACGATCCATCTGCTTTCCGATAGGACATTTCCTGATCATAGCCTTGATATAACAAAAGAAAACCAAGAACCATGAAGATAATCAAAGCCCATTTTGTGCTGATGATAACAAAGGATTTGTGCTGAGAGTGCTGATCACACCACAGGCAGAGGGGAGTTTCCCAAAGCCTTTGTAGTTAACATGTTAGGGAGCGTTACTTTATTCAGCCCGAACGGCGATCAGCGTTTACCCACCTATTTTTTTTACCACCACATCACTGATTGTCGAGACACAAAGTACCAAATTAGCTACAAAGGCTTTCAGAAACCCATCCCGGGCTGTTCAAGCATAAAAAAAAAAAAAAATTGAACTTGCTTTTTGTGTGGTTGCTAACCAAATCAAATGTGAGAAACAAAAACAATTGCTAAAACTGCACTGTAATATTATATCAACTTTTAATGCAAATATTCCAATCAATGCCATCCTCTCTGGGAGTTGTAAAACTGTAAATTGCAAACCTCAAATTTGGAATTCTAAAGCTTCTCACCCATTTGAATGAAGTTGACTGCTTCCTTTCTGCGTTCTAATCCCACCTTCTCCCACTGTTTGGTCTTGTCCAGGTAAAGTGTGGCGATGACAGGTAAAGACATGCCCATCATGTTCTGCTCCCCACAGCCTTTTGGTTGGTGAAGGAGATCACCCAGGGGTGAACCACTGATGGCAGCCTCTATTGTCCGGCCCAACTGCTCACCTGAAAAGATGCATATAGTGCAGTCAAAGGTAAATGCAGACAGTAAAACATAATAACAACTGGAATATGACTCACTCAATGGTCAGTGACAACATGACAAATACATTTTAATTGCAGAAATTATAAAGAAGACCATGAAGCAATAGACCTACACTACAACAGCATTATTACTGATCATGGCTTATCCTTACACTAAGCTTCCAAAGCATCACATAATGCTTTTTTCTACTGATTACCTTAATAGCCATGACGGATACATTTGCCACTCACTCTGTGGTCCTATAGCTTTGTGAACCCAGACGAGGCTAGTGAGCCTGGGGCAACTCTAGCTAATTCAACTACAGTTTTTCTCAATTGCTAAAACACTCAACCCTATTGTCTGAACCAAATGCTCAGTTGCCTGAACCCACTGATTGAATCAATCACTCTTTTGGCAAAACCATAAGCACTTTTCACCTGTTTAGACACAACTTGCCAACACATTTTCATTGTGATGCACCCGTGCTGCATAATGGTGAGCACAGGTGACAAAAGTCAAACACAATTAGAGCACAGGTGTCACCACTTGAACACAACAACTTAAAATTGATCACACTTGTGGCTAATGATGTGAGGGAACATATACAGTAAGCCAGTTCAGAGAGCACTGGTTTGTGAGGCCCTACAATGGATAGAAATCTGAGAGGAAGAGTTCGTGTGAGAGGAGGTCGAGGTGGTCGAGGTGGTCAGCGAAGACAAAGAACAGTAATATCTGATGAAATCAGAGCTACTGTGATTGACCATGTTCTTGTCCATGGTATGAGCATGAGGGAGGCTGGACAAAGGGTACAACCAAACATCAGTAGATTCACTGTGTCCACCATAATCCGAAGATTTAGAGAAGAGAACAGGTAATTACCTTTTTTTGACATAGTACAGTATGTAAATGTTGACAGCAATTACTGTATGACATACTATATACTGTACCACAGTATACTGTAAGTAAATATATGTTTCAGTACATCACTGTACCAATGTACTGTAGTATTGTAATGGAGGGTTGGTCTAACTGTTTGTAGGCCTAGTATTCCATGTATATTTTTTGTAACTCCATGTTCTCTTTTTGTAGAATTGAAAGACTGCCACATGGGGGTGGGAGGACAGGTATGTTCTCCCCACACCAAGAGACCCTAATTGTTGATATGGTCCGTGAGAACAATGCCATTAAACTGAGCGAAATTCAGCAGAAGATCATTGAGGACCATTTAAATGTTGAGGGTATCAACAGTGTCAGCCTCTCTACTGTTGATCGTGTCCTCAAGCGCAACAGACTGCACATGAAACAGCTATACAGAGTGCCCTTTGATCGCAACTCAGACAGAGTCAAAGAGCAAAGATTCCAGTATGTACAGGTTGGGATATATCCAGACACATTCAATGTTGATTACTCTAAGTAGTGATTTACTGTAGTGGCCTAAATCACTTTTTCCGTATCACTTACAAAACTATATCTATTTCTACAGAGGGTTTTTCAACTGGATGCAATGGAAAGACCCCATCAATACATCTACATGGATGAAGCTGGGTTTAATCTCACCAAAAGGAGAAGGAGAGGCCGTAATGTGATTGGCCATCGGGCCATTGTTGGTGTTCCTGGGCAGCGTGGTGGCAATGTCACATTATGTGCTGCCATCAGCAATCATGGGGTTGTCCACCATCATGCCAACCTGGGGCCCTACAACACTCACCAGCTCCTCATTTTCCTCAATCACATGCAAGATGCTTTGTTAGGGCAGCAGGATGAGCATCCCATCTATGTTGTTGTTTGGGACAATGTGAGTTTTCACAGAGCCCTCCAGGTTAGAGAGTGGTACAATATGAACCAAGGTTTTATCAATCTTTGCCTTCCACCGTACTCCCCTTTCCTAAACCCCATTGAGGAATTCTTCTCCTCATGGCGGTGGAAGGTATATGAACGCCAACCTTACACCAGGGTAAATCTCCTGCAAGCCATGGGACTTGCCTGTGGTGACATAGGTGTGGAGGCATGCCAAGCCTGGATACGGCATGCCAGGGTTTTTTTCCCCCGTTGCCTGGCCAGACAAAATGTGGCCTGTGATGTGGATGAAGTCCTGTGGCCTGACCCAGTACGGAGACATGATGCTGTGGCTGAGTAATGGACTTATTTGTATATTTTTGTACTTTATTTTTACATGGGCTTACTGTACACAAGTGGCAAACGCATAAGATTTCTGTTTGTTTTTACAAGTGCTACATGTAAATGCACAAGATTTCTGTTTTGTCTTTTTGTACAAGTGCTAAATGCACAGTTTTTATTTTGTTTTGCAACATGCATTTAGCCTACAGTGAACAATAAACATTTATTTCTCCAGCTTCATGTCCTGAGCATTGTGTTTTCTATTTTTCCACGTAGTGTTTTGTGACTGTTCAGTAGTGTTTTTAATTTTGATTGACTCGGGGCACGATTTGACAACATAGTTCAGTTTTGAGCACAGATTGAACTGTTTTGAGGTGAAAGTTTGGTTTTGCAAGAAGAGTCTGAGGTTTTGTGAATATAGCTTGAAAATTGGGTTTTGTGTTCACAGTTAAGAGAAAAGGAGAGCAGCTTTCAAGAAATGTGTCTTAGCAATCGAGAAAAACTGTAATGTTGTTAACATGTATTCGTAGTACATTTCTAAATGGTCCATGTGTGTGTCAGATCATGCTGTCTCACCTGTCACACTTATGTGTGTGCTGGCAGGTGTATTTGGAACCTGGTTAGTCAGTGCACCACTCCTAACACGCACAGTATCAGTCCCCCCTTTGAGAGAGAGAGAGAGCAAACAATGTAAACAGTTGTTACGAGTTTTTCCATTCAGTCTCACCTACAGGTAGAGCCATACAATTTGACTTGCATATTAAGAGAGGAAATTGCTCATGATACTCATCAGTGCAACGAATGGCAACACTGTCACTGGAACTATAGATGATCTACATCTGTATATGCTACCATACACTCACCGTGTCTGGCGGGATCCAGTTCCACATTCTTCACCTGAAGCCTTGTCAGCACCCCTTCGGCCTGTCATTGTTAGAATAAAAACACTGTAATTTGCTTTTATGCTTATTTATCAACTCAACATATATGTTTTTTTGCTTGAATTACAACAATTCTCCTGGTGGCCTAGGTTATCCAAATAAGGGCGATAAAGTATTTACTTGAACAGCAAATAGGCCTACTTCTTATGGGACAATTCTGGAATCATAGTTAAATAGCTGGGCTTTCCAGTTACCAAAGATTCAAGGTTCAACATCCGCCACAAGGTTCAAGAACCGGCACATTACTTTGGTATCAAAAATGAGGACAATGGTCTCATGGACCATCAGATGTTAGTACAAGGAGTCCCATTAGGTATATTTTACATTAAAGGAGAGCTTACTGTATTTGCTGAGAGGTTTTGACGCACCAGTACAACACCAGACGAGCCAAATAGTCAACCTCTTCCAAAAACACCTTGCACCAGCTGAAATCTCCCTTCTTAATCAAGGTTCATATTTTGTTACAAAACAACTATTATTGACTAACATTTCCACTGACCAAAAATGTTCAGCACTACCAGATTCTGTGTTAAGAATCAGCACGGCTTGGCGGTTCATATTTCAGAGGACGCATGACTCGACCTTCGCCTCTCCCAAGCCCGTTGGGACAAGATCCTAACAAATCAAATGTTATTTGTCACATGCGCCGAATACAACAGGTGTAGAATTTACCGTGAAATGCTTACTTACAAGCCCTTAACCAACAATGTAGTTCAAGAAATAAAGTTAAGAAAATATTTACTAAATAAACTAAAGTAAAAAATTTAAAGTAACACAATAAAATTACATAACGATAACGAGGCTATTTACAGGCGGTACCGGTACCGAGTCAATGTGCGGGGTACAGTTTAGTCGAGGTAGTTTGTATATGTACAGTGGGGAAAAAAAGTATTTAGTCAGCCACCAATTGTGCAAGTTCTCCCACTTAAAAAGATGAGAGAGGCCTGTAATTTTCATCATAGGTACACGTCAACTATGACAGACAAAATGAGGAAAAAAATTCCAGAAAATCACATTGATTTTTTATGAATTTATTTGCAAATTATGGTGGAAAATAAGTATTTGGTCAATAACAAAAGTTTCTCAATACTTTGTTATATACCCTTTGTTGGCAATGACACAGGTCAAACGTTTTCTGTAAGTCTTCACAAGGTTTTCACACACTGTTGCTGGTATTTTGGCCCATTCCTCCATGCAGATCTCCTCTAGAGCAGTGATGTTTTGGGGCTGTCGCTGGGCAACACGGACTTTCAACTCCCTCCAAAGATTTTCTATGGGGTTGAGATCTGGAGACTGGCTAGGCCACTCCAGGACCTTGAAAAGCTTCTTACGAAGCCACTCCTTCGTTGCCTGGGCAGTGTGTTTGGGATCATTGTCATGCTGGAAGACCCAGCCACGTTTAATCTTCAATGCCCTTGCTGATGGAAGGAGGTTTTCACTCAAAATCTCACGATACATGGCCCCATTCATTCTTTCCTTTACACGGATCAGTCGTCCTGGTCCCTTTGCAGAAAAACAGCCCCAAACCACCCTCATGCTTCACAGTAGGTATGGTGTTCTTTGGATGCAACTCAGCATTCTTTGTCCTCCAAACACGACGAGTTGAGTTTTTACCAAAAAGTTATATTTTGGTTTCATCTGACCATATGACATTCTCTTCTGGATCATCCAAATGCACTCTAGCAAACTTCAGACGGGCCTGGACATGTACTGGCTTGAGCAGGGGGACACGTCTGGCACTGCAGGATTTGAGTCCCTGGCGGCGTAGTGTGTTACTGATGGTAGGCTTTGTTACTTTGGTCCCAGCTCTCTGCAGGTCATTCACTAGGTCCCCCCGTGTGGTTCTGGGATTTTTGCTCACCGTTCTTGTGATCATTTTGACCCCACGGGGTGAGATCTTGCGTGGAGCCCCAGATCGAGGGAGATTATCAGTGGTCTTGTGTATCTTCCATTTCCTAATAATTGCTCCCACAGTTGATTTCTTCAAACCAAGCTGCTTACCTATTGCAGATTCAGTCTTCCCAGCCTGGTGCAGGTCTACAATTTTGTTTCTGGTGTCCTTTGACAGCTCTTTGGTCTTGGCCATAGTGGAGTTTGGAGTGTGACTGTTTGAGGTTGTGGACAGGTGTCCACCACCTCAAAACAACCTCAAACACAACCTCAAAAATGTCAATGTATATAGTCCGGGTGGCCATTTGATTAATTGTTCAGCAGTCTTATAGCTTGGGGGTAAAAGCTGTTAAGGAGCCTTTTTGACCTAGACTTGGCGCTCCGGTACCGCTTGCCGTGCGGTAGCAGAGAGAACAGTCTATGACTTGGGTGACTGGAGTCTTTGACAATTTTGGGGGCCTTCCTCTGACACAGTATATAGGTCCTGGATGGCAGGAAGCTTGGCGCCAGTAATGTATTGAGCCGTACGCACTACCCTCTGTAGCGCCTTACGGTCAGATGCCGAGCAGTTGTCATACCAGGCGGTGATGCAACCAGTCAGGATGCTCTCGATGGTGCAGCTGTATAATTTTTTGAGGATCTGGGGACCCATGCCAAATATTTTCAGTCTCCTGATGTGGAAAAGGTGTTGTTGTGCCCTCTTTATGACTGTCTTGGTGTGTTTGGACCATGATAGTTTGTTGGTGATGTGGACACCAAGGACCTTGAAACTCTCGACACACTCCACTACAGCCCCGTCAATGTAAATGGGGGCCTGTTCGGCCCTCCTTTTCCTGTAGTGCACGAGAGTCTCCTTTGTCTTGCTCACATTGAGGGAGAGGTTGTTGTCCTGGCACCACACTGCCAGGTCTCTGACCTCCTCCCTATAGGCTGTTTCATCGTTGTCTGTGATCAGGCCTAAGACTGTTGTGTCGTCAGCAAACTTAATCATGGTGTTGGAGACGTGCTTGGCCACGGAGTCGTGGGTGAACAGGGAGTATAGCAGGGGAGTAAGCACGCACCCCTGAGGGGCCCCGGTGTTGAGGATCAGCGTGGCAGATGTGTTGTTGCCTACCCTTACCACCTGGGGGCGGCCCGTCAGGAAGTCCAGGATCCAGTCGCAGAGGGAGGTGTTTAGTCCCAGGGTCCTTAGCTTAGTGATGAGCTTTGTGGGCACTATGGTGTTGATCGCTGAGCTGTAGTCAATGAACAGCATTCTCACATAGGTGTTCATTTTGTCCAGGTGTGAAAGGGCAGTGTGGAGTGCGATTGCATCATCTGTAGATCTGTTGGGGCGGTATGCAAATTGTAGTGGGTCTAGGGTTTCTGGTGTTGATGTGAGCCATGACCAGCCTTTCAAAGCACGTCATGGATACTGACGTGAGTGCTACGGGGCGGTAGTCCTTTAGGCAGGTTACCTTCGCATTCTTGGGCACAGGGACTATGGTGGTCTGCTTGAAACATGTGGGTATTACAGACTTGGTCAGGGAGAGGTTGAAAATGTCAGTGAAGACACTTGCCAGTTGGTCGGCGCATGCTCTGAGTACATGCCCTGGTAATCTGTCTGGCCCCGCGGCCTTGTGAATGTTGATCTGTTTAAAGGTCTTGCTCACATCGGCAACAGAGAGCGTGATCACATATTTACATTTACATTTTTACATTTTAGTCATTTAGCAGACGCTCTTATCCAGAATCGAACCCACAACCCTGGCGTTGCAAGCGCCATGCTCTACCAACTGAGCTACACGGGGCCCAGTTGTTTGGAATTTTGGATATCATCAATTGGATATCACAAAAAAGGGGTAAAAGGAGACATTGGTGGAAGCGGTAAATAACTGATGAGAAAATGAGAGCATTCCTGTATGTCCAACATCCCCCTTTTCTACACGTAACTGAAGATCCACAAGGGCAGACCCATTGTGTCCGATATTGGGAGCATCAAACCAATGCTTTCTATTCTGCCATCTTATCATAAAGACTGGTGACTTCAAGGTACGAGAACATCTTGATTTGAGAATTGATACCAGTCCACCTTCCTCTTTTCTAGCAACACTAATTATTTTAAGTTTGACGCCTTCTTCTTAAAGTGTAGTTGGACTGATGGGTACATGGATGGCACCAAATATTGCCAACCTGTACCTCGGATAGGTTGGGAAAGGTCACATTCTTAATGAGAAGTCAAAACCTTGTTTCAATAACTTAGTCACTTGAAAATGGCTACATTGACTACAGGATGTTTCTGTGAAGAGCAAGGGCCCCTTCGCTATGTTGGCCCAGTGACCCCCCCCCCCCCCCCCCATTGGTTACAATTGGACCATTTTATTGTGGCACCTCATCTCAAATAGGTTGAGCGCCTTTGACTCCTCTCCAGGTTTTACCTCTTGGCATAACTGTAAGATGTCTGCCCTCATCTGTTGAGGACTGGGATTTAAGATTCAAATCATTCAGATTCACACTAATCGACACATGGTCATACAGTGGGGGAAAAAAGTATTTAGTCAGCCACCAATTGTGCAAGTTCTCCCACTTAAAAAGATGAAAGAGGCCTGTCATTTTCATCATAGGTACACGTCAACTATGACAGACAAATTGAGAAAAAAATATCCAGAAAATCACATTGTAGGATTTTTAATGAATTTATTTGCAAATTATGGTGGAAAATAAGTATTTGGTCACCTACAAACAAGCAAGATTTCTGGCTCTCACACACCTGTAACTTCTTCTTTAAGAGGCTCCTCTGTCCTCCACTCGTTACCTGTATTAATGGCACCTGTTTGAACTTGTTATCAGTATAAAAGACACCTGTCCACAACCTCAAACAGTCACTCTCCAAACTCCACTATGGTCAAGACCAAAGAGCTGTCAAAGGACACAGGAAACAAAATTGTAGACCTGCACCAGGCTGGGAAGACTGAATCTGCAATAGGTAAGCAGCTTGGTTTGAAGAAATCAACTGTGGGAGCAATTATTAGGAAATGGAAGACATACAAGACCACTGATAATCTCCCTCGATCTGGGGCTCCACGCAAGATCTCACCCCGTGGGGTCAAAATGATCACAAGAACGGTGAGCAAAAATCCCAGAACCACACGGGGGGACCTAGTGAATGACCTGCAGAGAGCTGGGACCAAAGTAACAAAGCCTACCATCAGTAACACACTACTCCGCCAGGGACTCAAATCCTGCATTGCCAGACGTGTCCCCCTGCTTAAGCCAGTACATGTCCAGGCCCGTCTGAAGTTTGCTAGAGTGCATTTGGATGATCCAGAAGAGGATTGGGAGAATGTCATATGGTCAGATGAAACCAAAATATAACTTTTTGATAAAAACTCAACTCATCGTGTTTGGAGGACAAAGAATGCTGAGTTGCATCCAAAGAACACCATACCTACTGTGAAGCATGGGGGTGGAAACTTCATGCTTTGGGGCTGTTTTTCTGCAAAGGGACCAGGACGACTGATCCGTGTAAAGGAAAGAATGAATGGGGCAATGTATCGTGAGATTTTGAGTGACAACCTCCTTCCATCAGCAAGGGCATTGAAGATGGAACGTGGCTGGGTCTTTTAGCATGACAATGATCCCAAACACACCGCCCGGGCAACGAAGGAGTGGCTTCGTAAGAAGCATTTCAAGGTCCTGGAGTGGCCTAGCCAGTCTCCAGATCTCAACCCCATAGAAAATCTTTGGAGGGAGTTGAAAGTCCGTGTTGCCCAGCAACAGCCACAAAACATCACTGCTCTAGAGGAGATCTGCTTGGAGGAATGGGCCAAAATACCAGCAACAGTGTGTGAAAACCTTGTGAAGACTTACAGAAAACGTTTGACCTGTGTCATTGCCAACAAGGGGTATATAACAAAGTATTGAGAAACTTTTGTTATTGACCAAATACTTATTTTCCACCATAATTTGCAAATAAATTCATAAAAAATCCTACAATGTGATTTTCTGGAGAAAAAATTTCTCATTTTGTCTGTCATAGTTGACATGTACCTATGATGAAAATTACAGGCCTCTCTCATCTTTTTAAGTGGGAGAACTTGCACAATTGGTGGCTGACTAAATACTTTTTTTCCCCACTGTATATACATTCCATATCATCCTCAGGGTAGATACTAGATACATCTGTCAAGAAGCGATGGTTTGCCTTACCACAACACGTAAATCCTTCTTAACACCGTCTTGACCACCCCAATCTCGGACGGAGGCCTTCACCTCGATGGTATGGAGGCCCAGCTTCATGGGGATGATGACAAAGGGGACACTTCGTGTGGACCTGGCGTCCACCATAACAGTAACAATATACTTTCCCTTCTTGCTGGCAGAGCTGCACACGTCTGATGTCTCCCTCAGTTCTACACGGACCTGCCATTAAGGTGGAGAGGGTATGGTCACATCACCGTGCATCTAATCAGATAAATACCACACTGAATGGTATAATAATAATAATAATTATAATAATAATTATAATAATCAGGCACAGAAGGGGTTATACTGATTTTAGAATGAAATATTGCTCTGTATACCTGCATCTGCAGGTTCAACTCAAGATGTTCTGGGTTGCATGCCTGCTTTTAAATTACAGTAAGCTTACCGTTATAGTGTCCTCCATGTAGTTGTGAAGAATGGCTTTGATTTCCAGCTGCTCATTGCGTACGGCAGAGTAGGGCAGCTTCAGATCAAGGAAGAAGTTCTTCGAAACAATCAGCGGAAAGGGTTGAGACACACAGATTCCTATTGAGCAAAGGAGTTGCCATAAGATGTAGAAAGAGCAGCCACCAATTTAGAAAGAGGGGCACAAATAAGTGACAGTACCATGTGTTTTGGACAGGCCAATGGCAGTGATCTGCCAGGTGGTGATGGAATCCGGTAAGGTAATCATTTTCTGTATAGCACTAAATGGTAAAAAGAGAAAGAAAATAGGTAGGATTTTTTTTACAAGGGAAAAGGGATATGCATAAGAAGGCATTTTACTGTAGTGCATTGAACGATCTCACTAAATACTGCTCTTATGCAATGTTCAAGAATGGCCTTTTCCCCTTTATTCAGATTACAACCACTCATTTTCAGTTATTTGAAAAGGAAATAATCTCCCAAATATCACTATTTCTAAAACAAGCCATAGAAAGTTGGTTGCAATTTCAATTTAATCCTCCAGAAACAACAGAACAAATAATGCAACAAATATTGTGGATAAATTCAAATATACTAATTGACAAAAAACCTTTATTTTTTGACAGAATGTTTAAAAAAGGTATAATCTTCGTA
This sequence comes from Coregonus lavaretus, assembly GCF_964263955.1. Lineage (NCBI taxonomy): Eukaryota > Metazoa > Chordata > Actinopteri > Salmoniformes > Salmonidae > Coregonus > Coregonus lavaretus. Next base: position 9,141,414 of record NC_140027.1, read on the forward strand.
AATGATATCATCGGTAGGACTGGTGGAGTTATGTCGCACATGCAGCTAACAAAAACATATGGAAATGTCTGCTCTACCCCAAATTACAACCAAATAATTGCAGCCTTACCGCAAAAGTGGAAGAGGAAAGTGGAAGGGGGAGAAAGTAAGGAACTTGTCTGTCGGCCTTGCATTAAAGAACATAATTGGTTAAGGAAAACTGTGATAAATAAAAAAGTATATCAGTTTCACTTAAGGACCAAAAGATTTACAGCCATCCCATATAGATTGCAAAATAGTTGGGAAGAGATTTTTGACGTACCGATCCCATGGCATAGGGTTTATGAACTGACACGCAAAACGACACCGGATTCAAAAATTAGAATCTTTCAATTTAAATTATTATAGAAAATTCTTGCTACCAATAGAATGTTATTTATATGGGGGATATAATCTTCCCAGCTCTGCAGATTTTGCTGTGAAGAGACAGAATCATTAGATCATTTACTTTGGTTCTGTCCATTTGTAGCTTGTTTTTGGACACAGGTCCAGGAATGGCTAAAGGATTGCAATATTTACCTGGAGCTAACCTTGCAGATAGCATTACTGGGTGATCTGAAAAGTCATAGTCAATCGATCAATAATATAATAATACTTTTAGCAAAAATGTTAATTTTTAATTCACAATCTGTAGAAGCAATGAGAATAGAAAGGTTCAGAACTTTTGTAAAACATCACAGTACGGTTGAAATATATATGGCAAATAGAAATCCTATATGGATGGTGTTAAGAGATAGATGGGAGGTATTGAATGGAGTTGAAGGATGGGACTAATAACATATAACAACAAATAATAACAAGATCACTAATAATGTAAGCATACTGTATCCATAATAAGTGTCACGGATTCTGCCGAGGCTGCTCCTCCTCCTTGCTCGGGCAGGCTTCGGCGTTCGTCGTCCCCGGAGTATAGCTGCTGCCGTTCAATGTTATCGGTGTCTGTCTAGTTTTGTCTGTATTGTTTACACCTGTTCCACATTATGTTTGATTGTTGCCCTATAATTACCCCTGTCTCTCATCAGGATCTTGTGTGTGATTGTTTCCCTTCACGTATGTCGTTTGTGAGCGGGTTATTTCCTCCCTGCGTGGAGTTATTCTGTGTTCATCTTTTCAGTATCGGATTAAAGTACTTTTCCGAGAGTTCCGTGTCCTGCGCCTGATTTCTTCAACCGCATCTCACTGACAGTCGTGACAGAATCACACACCACAACATGGAGTCAGCAGGAGCGACGGCACCGGACCAGATCACTTGAGGAGCGCGTCCTACAACAGGCAGCTATGCTTCAAGATCTTGGTGCCGCCATGGAAAGGGTGATGAACACCTTGGGACGATGGGAGAGAGGAGGTTTTCCCACACCTCCTCCAACGATACCACCACCATCGGCCACTCCTATCGTCTCACATCAGGAGTCCAGTGGGATTCGGCTCTCGCTCCCGAGGGCTTATGATGGCACCGCAGCCGGGTGTCAGGGTTTCCTGCTCCAGGTGGAACTTTACCTGGCAACCATTCACCCGGCACCCTCGGGATACGAGAGCGTGTCCGCCCTCATCTCCTGTCTGTCCAGCAAGGCACTGGAGTGGGCCAACGCCGAGTGGGGAGGAATAGATAACGCTACTGTGAACTATGCAGAGTTCACCCGCCGCTTCAGGGCGGTGTTTGATCATCCCCCGGAGGGGAAGGCGGCGGGTGAGCGTCTGTTCCACCTCAGACAGGGGAGGAGGAGAGCGCAGGAATTCGCACTGGACTTCCGGACTCTGGCTGCCAATTCGGGATGGAATGAGAGGGCCCTCATCGACCACTACAGGTGTAGCTTAAGAGAGGACGTTCGTCGAGAGTTGGCCTGCAGGGACACCAACCTAAGCTTCGATCAGCTGGTGGACATGTCGATTCGCCTGGATACTCTGTTGGCTACCCGCGGACGTCCGGAGCTGGGGCCGTCCATTCCATCCCCCAACACTTCCGAGCCGAGCCCTATGGAGCTCGGGGGTGCTGGTAGTAGGGAGGCCAGGAGAGAGGCTGTCCCCTGCACCAACTGTGGCCGCCGAGGACACACGGCGGTTCGGTGCTGGGGAGGGTCTCCTCGGATTCGAGGCAGCAGGCAACGCACTGATGAGTCATTCCAGGTGAGTAAGGCCCCAACTCACCCAGAGCTCTCTGTTGTTCATATGTGTATTCAAGTTGTGTTTCCAGAGGTTTCTTTTTACTCCCAGCATAAGGCGCTAGTCGATTCAGGCGCAGCTGGGAATTTTATCGATCGCCATTTCTCATATAAGTTAGGAATCCCTATATTACCAGTCGATGTGCCCTTCCCTATCCATGCCCTAGATAGCCGGCCTTTGGGGTCGGGATTGATTAGGGAGGTCACAGCGCCACTGAAGATGAAAACGCAGAAGGGTCATGAGGAGACTATACAGTTGTATTTAATTGACTCTCCTGCGTTTCCTGTGGTGTTGGGGCTTCCCTGGTTAACATCTCATGACCCCAACATTTCATGGCAACAGAGGGCTCTCAAGGGATGGTCTGATCAGTGTGTGGGGCGGTGTGTAGGTGTTTCCGTAGGGGCAACGACGGTGGAAAGTCTGAACCAAATGCCCACAATGCACATTCCTCCTGAGTATGCCGATTTGGCACGCGCCCTCATCGACAGGGGGATTGTGCGATAGACCTCCAGGTTGGCGCTGCGCTCCCTCGTAGCCATGTGTATCCTCTGTCTCAGGAGGAGACGGCTGCTATGGAGACATACGTCACCGAATCCTTGAGACAGGGATACATACGGCCGTCCACTTCCCCTGCGTCCTCAAGTTTCTTTTTTGTGAAGAAGAAGGATGGGGGTTTACGCCCGTGTATTGATTACCGTGGTCTCAATCAGATCACTATTAAATACAGCTATCCTCTCCCTCTGATTGCTAGTATGACAGAGTCATTACACGGGAAGCGCTTCTTCACAAAATTGGATCTCAGGAGCGCTTACAACCTGGTGCGCATTCGGGAAGGAGATGAGTGGAAGACAGCATTAAGTACCACCTCGGGTCACTATGAGTACCTCGTCATGCCATACGGTCTAATGAATGCTCCTTCAGTCTTCCAATCATTTGTGGACGAGATTTTCCGGGATTTGCATGGACAGGGGGTAGTGGTGTATATTGATGACATTCTGATATACTCCGCTACACGTACCGAGCATGTGTCCCTGGTACGTCGGGTGCTGGGTAGACTGTTGGAGCATGATCTGTATGTGAAGGCAGAGAAATGTCTGTTTTTCCAGGAGTCCATCTCCTTCCTGGGACACCGGTTGTCTGCGTCAGGGGTAGAGATGGAGATTGACCGCGTTTCAGCCGTGCGTAATTGGCAGACTCCCACTACGTTAAAGGAGGTGCAGCGTTTTTTGGGTTTTGCCAATTACTACCGGAGGTTTATCCGGGGTTTTGGACAGGTAGCAGCTCCCATTACCTCCCTGCTAAGGGGGGCCCGGTGCGTTTGCAGTGGTCGGCTGAGACGGACAGGGCGTTTAGTCATTTGAAGGACCTGTTCACCTCCGCTCCGGTGCTGGCACATCCGGATCCCTCTTTGGCGTTCCAAGTTGAGGTGGATGCGTCCGAGGCGGGGATCGGTGCTATACTGTCTCAGCGCTCGGGCACGCCTCCTAAACTCCGCCCCTGTGCTTTCTATTCCAAGAAGCTCAGTCCGGCGGAACGCAATTATGACGTGGGGGACAGGGAGCTGCTAGCGGTGGTCCACGCCCTGAAGGTGTGGAGACATTGGCTTGAGGGGGCTAACCACCCTTTTCTCATTCTGACTGACCATCGTAACCTGGAGTACATCCGGGCAGCGAAGAGACTGAACCCTCGTCAGGCTAGGTGGGCCATGTTTCTTGCCCGGTTTGTATTTAAGATCACTTATATCCCAGGGTCACAGAACGTTAAGGCAGACGCCCTGTCCCGACGATATGACACAGAGGAGAGGTCCATTGAGCCCACTCCCATACTAACAGAGTCTTGTCTAGTGGCACCGGTGGTGTGGGAGGTCGACATGGAAATCGAGCGGGCGTTACGTACCGACCCTACTCCCCCAGAGTGTCCAGAGGGACGGAGGTACGTGCCGCTCGAGGTCCGTGACCGACTGATTTATTGGGCTCACACGTCACCCTCCTCTGGTCATCCTGGTATTGGTCGGACGGTGCACTGTCTTAGCGGGAAGTACTGGTGGCCCACCTTAGCCAGGGACGTGAGGGTTTACGTTTCTTCCTGCTCGGTGTGCGTCCAGTGTAAGGCGCCTAGACACCTGCCCAGAGGGAAGTTACAACCTCTACCCATTCCACAACGGCCGTGGTCTCACCTGTTGGTGGATTTTGTCACAGACCTTCCCCCCTCCCAGGGGAATACCACGATCTTGGTCGTTGTGGATCGGTTTTCTAAGGCCTGCCGTCTCATCCCTATGCCAGGTCTTCCTACAGCCCTACAAACGGCCGAAGCCCTGTTTACATACGTTTTCCGGCACTACGGGGTGCCTGAGGATATAGTGTCTGATCGGGTCCCCAGTTCACCTCTAAAGTGTGGAGGGTATTTATGGAACGTTTGGGGGTCTCGATCAGCCTTACCTCTGGTTTTCACCCTGAGAGTAATGGGCAGGTGGAGAGATTGAACCAAGATGTGGGTAGGTTTCTGAGGTCCTATTGCCAGGACCGGCAGGAGGAGTGGTCGGGGTATATTCCCTGGGCAGAGATAGCCCAAAACTCACTCCGCCACTCCTCCACTAATCTTACGCCTTTCCAGTGTGTGTTGGGCTATCAGCCGGTTCTGGCACCCTGGCATCAGAGCCAGATCGAGGCTCCTGCGGTGGATGAATGGTTTCGGCGCTCGGAGGAGACATGGAACACTGCGCATGTCCATCTGCAGCGGGCCATCAGATGGCAAAAAGTGAGCGCCGATCGCCACCGCAGTGAGGGTCCGGTTTATGCACCTAGAGATCGGGTCTGGCTCTCGACCAGAAACCTGCCCCTTCACCTGCCCTGCCGGAAGCTGGGTCGGCGGTTTGTGGGGCCATTTAAAGTCCTGAGGAGATTGAACGAGGTATGTTATAGGTTAAAACTGCCTATTAATTATCGCATTAACCCCTCGTTCCATGTGTCTCTCCTCAGGCCGGTGGTAGCTTGTCCACTCCAGGAGAATGAGGTACGAGAGGCCCCTCCGCCCCCACTAGACATCGAAGGGGCTCCGGCGTACTCAGTCCATTCCATCGTGGATTTGAGGCGTCGGATGGGGGATCTGCAGTATCTCGTGGAGTGGGAGGGGTACGGTCCGGAGGAACGGTGCTGGGTCCCTAGGAGGGACATCCTAGATCCCTCCCTGTTGACAGAGTTCCACCGGAGTCATCCGACTCGCCCTGCTCCGCGTCCTCCTCGCCGTCCCCGAGGCCGGGGTCGGCGCACGGCTGGAGCCGCGCGTCAAGGGGGAGGGTACTGTCACGGATTCTGCCGAGGCTGCTCCTCCTCCTTGCTCGGGCAGGCTTCGGCGTTCGTCGTCCCCGGAGTACTAGCTGCTGCCGTTCGATGTTATCGGTGTCTGTCTAGTTTTGTCTGTATTGTTTACACCTGTTCCACATTATGTTTGATTGTTGCCCTACAATTACCCCTGTCTCTCATCAGGATCTTGTGTGTGATTGTTTCCCTTCACGTATTTAGTTTGTGAGCGGGTTATTTCCTCCCTGCATGGAGTTATTCTGTGTTCATCTTTTCATTATCGGATTAAAGTACGTTTCCGAGAGTTCCGTGTCCTGCGCCTGACTTCTTCAACCGCATCTCACTGACAGTCGTGACAATAAGTATATAGGTTGTATGTTGGGAGCTTTTGGGAAAGAGCACAGTTAGAAAGATATGGCATATAGAAGCAAACCGGATGGACATCATGAAAATGATCGGAGGGGTTGAGAGTAGAAGAAGTTCAGGAGCAAAAACAAATAAAATAGAATTATTGTAAAATTGACTGTGTCCATAAGGTGTAGATAGTAAGTATAGGCTGGAAGTAGAGGCCTGGGCATTGTTGTTCACTAATTTACCCCAAGTAGGGAAAGGATGGCTGGGTTGAAAAGGAATAAAGGGGAGTATATATATAAAACACATGGGGGATTGGAAGTGATGCAGACAATTACATTGATGGAAGTTACAATCTATCTGCAATATTAAGCCCCTAAAAAATAAAAGAAATAATACTGCTCTTACCACTGATTTTTGTTAGGACACAGTGGCAGACTCTCCTCATTCCATAGCCAACTCTCAGGAAAAAAGGAACGGGAAATGATTTTGTCAAAACTTTCGAATCGGTCATCCTCTTCCTCACCTTAGCAAGAGTGACAGAAAGTCAGACATTTCACATCACTGTGAATGTATTTCTCTTCTACATAGAAGGGAATACCAGAATACTTTATACATTCACACTCTGGTTTTGTATATCACACTGGATTTCCATAGTGTGCAATTTTAGAATTGACAATTCCAGTCCACTACAGTTGTTTTACTTACTGCGGGCTAATATGAGCTGGTCAGTCTTGGTGTCTTCGCGTTTGGTGGCCATTTCTCTACAACATTTCAGGAAGGCTTCCACACACTCTGTTCCATCGCTGATGTATTGGGAACGCCGCTCGCACGTGTAATCTAGAATGTTCTTCCTCATACCGTCCATGCAGCACTGTCTCTCCATGCCTGTGTACTGGCTCGCTAGGACAGAGAGAAGTGCATTATCAGTGGGATGGCAGAGTGAACTGCAAAAGCTTTGGGGAAACCCAGTGCTGAGAGTTAAAGGAATTATAAAAGTTTGTTTAGTGGCCAATCTGGACAGCAGTCTTCCTATTTCACAATTGGTTCTCATTCCCAGAGGTTGAAAACAGAAACAGTAAAACACTATTTGACATCCTCGCAACAGATGTCTGTTTGGTAAGAAATTAGTACTAAGTTCTACTAATAAAATAAATACATACGTACATGCGTACATGTATACATACAGTACATAGTTAAAAACATCCAGTTTTATGATCAGGCATTACAAGCAGAGAAACTCTTGTCCTACCCAGTGTGGTTACGACATCATTTATAGTCACTGCTCGTCGTCTCCTTGAGTTGACAGGGCAGCTGGAGACTAAAGCACACGAAGAAGAAGACTGATTTCAATGCACAAAACATACCTGGGAAACATGGCAAGACAATATTAAGGACAAATGTATTAGGCCTACATCAACCAAACTCCACATTGAGAATGAAGATACTATGCTGAAGTAATATATGATACATCAGCTGATAACTGGCTAAAATGTGATACTGTAATCTGCCAATAGTGCATTTTATTACTTAAGTAATAATAACAATAATAATAATAATACATGGGACTTATATAGCGCTTTGCAAGGAACCAAAGTCGCTTTACAATTGTAGAAATGAAACAAAAAATAGTAGTCAAAACAAAACAAAGCCAGACTAAACAAAAACATGAAACAAAGTGAAGGGTGGGCTCAATGAAGGGAAAGAGTGTGATTTATCAGTGTACGAATGAGTGAGCAGGTGTTGTGTGTGTCCGAAAACAAACGCTTAGTAGTCCTTGGTATCTTTTTGCTACATTGTAAGACTTTTACAAAGTGTCTAGAAATGATAACAACTCTATGTGGCCAACCAAGGTATCAACCCTTATGAGGTCAGAAGTAGAAGTAAAATAAAATAAAATAAAATAAAATTGTATTTGTCACTTGCGCCGAATACAACAGGTGTAGACCTTACAGTGAAATGCTTACTTACAAGCTCTTAACCAACAATGCAGTTTTAAGAAATAATACCCCAAAAAATCACACAAAAAATACAATATAAAATAATATGAAATAAAAGTAACAAATAATTAAAGAGCAGCAGTAAAAATAACAATAGCGTGGCTATATACAGGGGGTACCGGTACCAAGTAAATGTGTAGGGGCACTGGTTAGTCGGGGTAATTGAGGTAATATGTACATGTAGGTATATTTATTAAAGTGACTATGCATAGATAATAAACAGAGAGTAGCAGCAGCGGGGGGTAGAAGCTGTTTAGAAGCCTCTTGGACCTAGACTTGGCGCTCCGGTACCGCTTGCCGTGCGGTAGCAGAGAGAACAGTCTATGACTAGGGTGTCTGGAGTCTTTGACAATTTTTAGGGCCTTCCTCTGACACCACCTGGTATAAAGGTCCTGGATGGCAGGAAGCTTGGCCCCAGTGATGTACTGGGCCGTACGCACTACCCTCTGTAGTGCCTTGCGGTCAGAGGCCGAGCAGTTGCCATACCAAGCAGTGATGCAACCAGTCAGGATGCTCTCGATGGTGCAGCTGTAGAACCTTTTGAGGATCTGAGGACCCATGCCAAATCTTTTCAGTCTCCTTAGGGGGAATAGGTTTTGTCGTGCCCTCTTCACGACTGTCTTGGTGAGGTTGGACCATGTTAGTTTGTTGGTGATGTGGACACCAAGGAACTTGAAGCTCTCAACCTGCTCCACTACAGCCCCGTCGATGAGAATGGGGGCATGCTCGGTCCTCTTCTTTTTTCTGTAGTCCACAATCATCTCCTTTGTCTTGATCACATTGAGGGAGAGGTTGATGTCCTGGCACCACACGGCCAGGTCTCTGACCTCCTCCCTATAGGCTGTCTCGTCGTTGTCGGTGGTCAGGCCAACCACTGTTGTGTCATCGGAAAACTTAATGATGGTGTTGGTCAGGCAAGCAAAACCTAGAGACTTCCTTAGATATCTGGCACCAGCTGTTGTTTACAAATATACATAGACCGGCACCCCTTGTCTTCCCAGAGGCTGCTGTTCTATCCAGCCGATACAGTGTATAACCCGCCAGCAGTATGTTATTCATGTCTTTGTTCAGCCACGACTCGGTGAAACATGATATTACAGTTTTTAATGTCCCTTTGGTAGGATATACATGCTTGTAGTTCATCCACTTTATAATCAAGCGATTGTAAATTGGCCAATAGTATCGATGGCAAAGGCAGATTAGCCACTCGTCGCCGGCTCCTTACCAGGCACCCTGATCTCCTTCCGTGATATCTCCTTTTCTTTCTACTGCGAATGACGGGGATGAGGGCCCTGTCAGGTGTCTGGAGCAAATCCCTCTCGTCTGACTCATTAAAGAAAATGTATTTGTCCAGTTCAAGGTGAGTAATCGCTGTTCTGATGTCCAGAAGCTCTTTTCGGTCATAAGAGATGGTAGCAGCAAAACTATGTACAAAATAAGTTACAAAATTTTTTAAAAAACACACAAAATAGCATGGTTGGTTAAGAGTCCATAAAATGGCAGCCATCCCCTCCGGCGCCATTGAGATCAACAATAAAAATAAGAAATTAATTAAATTTAAAAAAGTTACGCTGAATGCCTGTGGTTTTGGGAGACTCACAACTTCCAATTTTCATCCAACACATCTTTTACACACATTCAGATCAGGTAAAGAGATACCGCAAGTTTGTCAATTTTCAGATGCAGTTTGAATGAAATTGCTAGCATTGATCAATGAGATTACAACCTATATTCACCCACTAAAAAAAAAAGCTGACAGTTAATGAATTTCTAATGTGTTATCACTATGCTTTCAACCATCTAAAAGCAAATTCCAATGGAAAAACAATGTCAGATTTTTGGTTTAGTTGTCACCCAAACGTCTATCACTGCACTTTCAACCATTTAAAAGCACAGCAAAGTTCACATGGTAATACAATGTCAGATATTTTGTTCATTTATACAACAGATTAATGCGTTATCACTGTGATTTATCTAATCACCTGGATTGCAGTTGAGATTACATTAAAAGTACATGGTGCAAGTGATTAATACTGTTTGAGATTCTGCGCAGATTATTACTGCAATGTGAAGATCTCCACAGCCCTGCGACGACCTATGCATGCTATCTTGAACATGAATGCTTTATATGATTACATAAGAAGACATTTATAGTTACAGCAACCTCAATATGTGGCCATGGATGTGTTACTCATTTTAAGGTTGAATGTTACATTCGTTTTTAAGATAGCCTTAACTTTAAGCAATTTACTGTCTCCATCTCAACCAAAAATCAAAATGAAAGAATAGGACTAAATCAAATCAAACTTTAAATGCACTTTTAATCAAGTTTGATTTGATTTAATCCTATTCTTTATCTTTGAGTTTTGGTTGAGATGGAGGCGTGAATCCGATATACAGTGCATTCAGAAAGTATTCAGACCTCTCGACCTTTTCCACATTTTGTTACGTTTTTTCGCTTTGTCATTATGGGATATTGTGTGTAGATTGATGAGGATTTTTATTTATTTAATCAATTTTAGAAAAAGGCTGGAAAAATGTGGAAAACGTCAAGGGGTCTCAATACTTTCTGAATGCCCTGTATATGAGTGATCGTGTATGGTCACATTTCATTTGCTCTTTTAAACCTACCCATTGGAATGACTTCGATAGCAACAGTGAATCTATTTAGTCTTTAAGTGGAGATTTTTCAACAATCATTCTCATGATTGCACATTGGTAACAGTAAGTGACAAATATAATAGCTAAGCAGGGCTTGGTTAAAACCCTGGATGGGAGACCAAAGGGTAGCTGTTGGTAGATGAAGTCTCCAGTTGGAGGTGCTGCCCAGCCTATAGTTTTTTTCTGATAGTGGATATAACGTTGAAAATCTGACATTGTTTTAAAGGTACAAATTCAAAGGTTTGTCTATGTTGAAATTTGGTTACCATGATTACATAATCCTGTGTTTGAAATGTCACCCTCAAAACAACAGTTTATTACTTTTTTTCAAAACCCATGTATTTTCCACATAGATTCAACGTCACAATATGTTGACAAATTATGTTGAAACAACGTTGATTCAACCAGTTTGTGTCTAGTGGGTAGTGACGCATTGCCTCTATCAAACCAATCAAGTATTTTGCATGGGTGCAGTTCCAAAGAGACATTGAGTTTTAAAAAAATACCTCTGACTTGCAACAAGCTAGCATGCATAAGATACAAAACAAATGCCGCATAGGCTACCATAACAGAGACACGGACAAAACAAGAAAAAATATGAAATACAAGGAAATGCCTCTACTGAGGCAATCAAATCTGAGCGCTGAATACAATTGACTCCGACTGTTCCCATTCAAACTAGAAATCCAAATGTGAAGTTTGCCTGACTTCCAATAGTCAAGTGAACGAGAAAGGATTTTGGAAGGCTGGCCATGCAAGACTAGGCAGGCCTGAATGTGTTTTGCAGCTTTTATGTAGAGGCCTTATGCTTAGGCTTCACATACCTGTCCTCTGAGGGGTGCCCCCTGCAGTGTTGGATGCAAACACCAGCCCAGCATCGTAGAAAACCCCCATACTGTCCATTCCACTCCCTGCAGTGCAGCCTGTGTCATGTTTCTCTATTATGTTCCAGATCTACGGATGGATTCATGCACATACCCATGCCATGTACACACACACACACACACACACACACACACACACACACACACACACACACACACACACACACATTTTACTCTCCTTGTGGGGACAAAGCAATTGATTCCCATTCAAAATCCTATTTTCCCTAACCCAACCCTAACCTTAACCCTAAATCTAAACCTAACCCCTAACCCTAATTCTAATCCTAACTCCTAAGCCTAAAATAGCCCTTTTCCTTGTGGGGACCGGCGAAATGTCCCCACTTGTCCGAACTTTAATATTTTACTATCCTTGTGAGGACTTCTGGTCCGCACAAGGATAGTAAAACCAAAAATACAAATACAGTGCCTTCGGAAGGTATTCAGACCCCTTCACTTTTTCCACATTTTGTTACGTTACAGCCTTATTCTAAAATGGATGAAATAAAACAAATCCTCAGCAATCTACACACAATACCCCATAATGACAAAGTGAATACAGGTTGTTAGAATATTTTGCAAATTTATTAAAAATAAAAAAACAGATACCTTATTATGGGGTATTATGTGTAGATTGATGAGGGGAAAAAAAAAACAATTTAATCAATTTTAGAATAAGGCTGTAACCTAACAAAATGTTGAAAAAGTTAAGGGGTCTTAATACTTTCCAAATGTACTGTCATGACTGTCCTGTTGTGGTCCGAATGGATCAGATCAGCTTGGCAATGGATGACAGTAACCAGACCCTCTCTCACCCACAGAAGAGGGGAGGAAGGAACTGTGTTTTTTTTTTACACCTCACGCCCTGTCATAAATGTAAGGAGAAGGAGCCTTTCCTTCCCCCTCCAGTATTGGTGAAAGGAATGTGCCTTTGTTTCACAGACTTGTTCCCAACGAAACTCTAACACGTTTAAAAGTGAATACTGGAACAATATTTCTAACATAAGAATTTAGGGAATGTTCAGAGGAGGTCTATGGAGAACTGATGTCATATTGCTGCCTATTTTGTGATGTCATTAAAAACATTATGGAGGAAATACTGTAACTTGGAAAGTGTGTCCACTATATGTATGAGGTTTTCATCCAATGCTTTGAGCATATAATATGAAAAATGATTAAAGTATTTTTGTTAAGATAGGAATGTGATTTTAGTTTTCTAATGAGATCATTGTTTTTGATAAAACTTTGCACAGTAAGTAGCCACACCCCGAGTGAAGTCAGAGAGCATGTCAGCCTGACGGAACCGCCCCTTTCAACCAGAGTGCATAAAGACTTGGTAGAGAAAGTAACCTTTAGACCAGAAAGACGTGAAGCAGGCGCTACACGTTAAAAATGGTTGGAACTCAGACCAGGAAGACTTGAGCTGCAGCTCATGTCTCTCGTGGTTTGAACCCTGAAAATCAACCCGAGGTGGAGACGATAAAGTTGCCTCTCTGACAATCACTGTTACGGCTGATTAGCTGTCTTAAGTACGGTGTCTAGAAAAGTTAAGTTAAGTTGAACCATTCTATTACTCTCTTCAAACCATCATCTACTACATTGCTCTCATCACCCCATTGGGGACCATCGACATGGCTGATTAGCCTATCTTCAGAGGGCCAATCTTCCAGAACGAGTGAATGGAAACCCCACCCTTTACTTCTGTTCAAGACTACATGACAAGTCATTGGAGCCACGGACAACTAAGAAGAAGGACATTTTGACCTCTTGTGGACAATCAGAGCCTTACACGCGAGGAGACCCAGCCAAACCTTTTCCAAGAAGGCTTGGTGTCGACAGAGATAAACGGCGAACGAAGGCATTCACACGTAAATACATTCATGATTTCTTACTCCAAACGGGCGGTGGTTTGTGTGCAAAGCATTATGATTACTGTGAGAGTAGTTTCCAAATGTATCCAAGTGTTGTGTCTCTTTCTCTCTCTCTCCCTCTCTCTCTCTCTCTCTACCCCTCCCTCTTTTGGTAAACAAGCAGTCATGTTGTTGTTAGTCTGTTAGGGACCCCTTTTCTCATGTATTAAGTGTGTATGTTTATTTTGTGTTATTGTTTAGTTAGCTAGTTAATAAATAATTAAACCAATTTGTGTAGAACTGAATCATGAGTAAGGCTGGGGTTTTTGCAGATCCAAGAAGGTTACGACTGTTCAGAATAATGATATGATAAGAGGTTATAATTTAATACGTTGACTGTTTTATGGATGTGATAGGTAAAGACCTTTAGAGTTTAATTCGGGAGATGGTAACTCTTTAAACAAATCCTGATTAGTTAATTGTTACATGATTAATTGAATTGAGTAACAATGAAACATAGTTAGTTAATTCAATAAATAACAGTCATCAGATTAATGTTAACCACATGCCCCTTTTTTTATACATATGAAAAAATACATATTGTTTAACAAGTAATTTTTTTCTTTTTCTTTTATACAGTCATTTTTGCTCATCTTTTTCAAGCATGTCAAAAATGTCGGACCCCACTGTAGGTATGGACTAACATCAATAAATTAACAATTATGCACAATTTAGATGAGAAGACTCAAAGAGTCTTATTAATTAGGTGGCAGAAGTAGGGTATTTTCAGTCTGCAGTTCTTCACCTTAGTCTGAGTAAGTCGGTTTTTGTCATTCAGGATGTAGACCCCCTTATCCACGGCCACAAGTCCCACATTGGCCCCTGGATCACCAACGATAGACAGGGTGACTGTTTTCCGAGGTGGATAACTAGTACTGGGTCTGACAGCATCCACTTTTAGCTATGGGACACAAAGATGGAGGTAATGTTTGAGAAGTCTTGAATGCAATACCTCACATAGAAATACTAACACAGTAAGGCAACAGTTTTAAGAGGGGGAGACAGGCAAATGGGTATAACAGTAGAAAGGGTGGACACAGGGATTGAACCCCAATCTCCGGTGGAGAGTGGTAGATGTGACTAGAGCCGAGTGTTACCACTAGACGATGGGCTCTGCACAGTAAGGCAACATTCTTACCGATCCCATGCACGTGTGCTTGACCTCGACCCACACAGAGTCAGACACCACCTCTGTCTGGCCCACGTGGTAATACGCCACGACACGGAAGGAGGGGATCATATCCTTGTTCACCATCTGAGTCAGTGACAGCAGTCCTTGTCCCTTCCTCCACTCTAACTTTTGGGAGTAAATGAGCTGTCCTTTGCTCAAGATCTGTGAACACAGAGACCGATAATTGTCAGTATTCATCCCTACGGGAAGGACAAACTGGCTCTAACTGGAAAAGAGTGCCAGCCAGTGATGGGTGGAGTCAGAGAGTTCCCGGTTTAAGTAAGGAACAAGACCCAGGGTTATTGTTCCTTGCTCAAAACGGCACCTCTGCACTTTTATGTTTTTCAAAACAACAAAAATATAGATACATACACAACATGCAGCATTTTTGCCCTGTAATGTTGCCAACCAATGCACCCCAGCTAGGTAAAATGCACAAGTCTAAGTGATTAAAGTTGACTGGTACACACCAGGTAGGTTATCTCATGTTTGTCATTTTGGGCCGCAGGACTGCTGCCGAGGCTTAGGTCTACTTTGAGTTGATCTTCGATTTTGACCTCTGCAGAATGGATGTTTATGTGAATGTAGTTCTGTGAGTTGTATTTTGTTTGATAGGGCTTGAGAGTCATCTTCTGTGTGCCCTGCCTGTTATATGCAAGTTCTTTGACATTGGTTTTCACCTGTGTTGAAATAGAGCAATAAAATGAATGACTACAAGGCGTCAACACTGTTCTTGACAAAAATAAAATCAAAACATACACGCACACATAATTGGATTGCGGCTTAGATACGTTTTGGTTTTGAACTTGCCATGATTGGCAGCTCAGCATTGCCCGCCTCCGTGTTAATGGTCATTTTGGCAATACCATTGTCATGGGTCTTCCCAAGCACTTTTTTGTCTTTGTATAAAGCCTCCACATCGATACCTTTGGCTGGAGTATCATCTGGATTGGTCACATACACCTAATGGTACAAATGGAAAGAGGTACAATTAGAGTAATTGGTGGGAAAGAAAATTCAAGCCAAATATACCATCCTACCCCTTGACCACAGTTACCTGGTTGGTTCTCTGGTTAAAAGAACTGGGCAACACTTTGGAATAGCATAGTAATTGAGTTAATGTAGAACACTGTGATGTTGTGAACTGTGAACTGTGAATGTTCTTAAACGTACCGAGATATCATACGGCATTCCTGGTTTGAAGTACGATGGGGTCTTCCTGAAGTGAATGCTATACGGTGACTTGACTATGTAGATTCCCTTTTTCTCTGCTTTTACCATCTCACTACCTGAATGATAAAACCTTCCCTGTTTTGAGACTGAACACAAACACACACTTCATAAGATGCAAAAGTATGCGCGTACCACAAACAGACTACTTACCTGTGTCTGTTAACACATTGACTGATATGTATAGGGATTTCTGCAAAAGGTTATTGATGTCTGGAAAAGTTTCTTTAATGTGCTGCATCTTCAGTACCGCGTTGCCCGCTCCTTCCTTAATCTGCATTCATAAGAAACAAAAGTAAAGATGTCCATCTGTCAGACTTCTTGTGTTATTCTAGCTATAGAGCTCATGAAATATAGACTACCCATGGTGAATGTTTGTGAATACCTGTATGTGTACCGAATCATACAAATAAACTCCCTCCCATATTACATGCACAAACCTCCACTCTCTGGAGAGAGCTAGGAAAACTCGTCCTGTCATCTCCTTGGACCACCCCGAACACCACAAAACCAACTCCTGTCACAGGCTCCCCAAACAGGTACCTTCAGACCAAAACCATACAGCCATATTACCACAGAGAATTCAGGGGGAGGGAAAAAGATAGAGGAGTACTGTAAATGAGATGACATGTTAAGTAGCAATTCTACCACTAGTTACCATGGAAATAACAACTATAAATATATTTTGATATTCTACAATGGCTCCAACCTGGCATCAATGGTGACCGTTAGCTCATCATCGTCAACGTAGAAGAAGGACTTGCTCACTGTCAATTTGACTTCAAAGCTGGGTAGAACTGATAAAGAAATGTGTGAGTAAGATATGACTAAAATGTCACACCCTCAGTTAAACTAATTATTAATGACTAATTATTACACCCTGAAACTGTGTGAAATGTGTGAGCGTAGGGCAAGTTAAGATTATGACATTGTGTTACTATTTAGCAATGCGAGTAGGAGTTAGACCAGACAACAAAGGACAAGGAGAACTGTCTACAGACAACTGAGAAACCAAGATAAAGAAATAGGGAGGAGAGAAACTGTTAGGCTTGGAAGAGAGTATGAAACATGTTTCAGAATATTGTGAGGACGGCGATAACTGAGGAATGCAGCCTGCCCGAGCAAGGAGTAGACTATGATAAGAACATGTGTGTGTGTGTGTATGTGTGTGTGTGTATGTGTGTGTGTGTATGTGTGTGTGTGTGTGTGTGTGTGTGTGTGTGTGTGTGTGTGTGTGTGTGTGTGTGTGTATGTGTGTGTGTGTGTGTGTGTGTGTGTGTGTGTGTGACCTGATGGTCAGGAGAGCAGAGGAAAATCACATGAGCTAAACCCAGGACAAGATGTGTACAGTGGAAAAATACAGCCCGCCTACAGCGGGGTGGGATTTTTCCTCTGACGTGTGCGTATAAAAGGATTGTACTACCATTTTGTAGGAGAGCGCTCTCATGAATAAATATGCTGACCATGAGCAGAATTGGGTCTTTGTTTAATTTATTTAAACTAACAGATTTACAACCTTTTGGGAATTATTCAAAGATTTAAGAA
Source organism: Coregonus lavaretus (assembly GCF_964263955.1). Lineage (NCBI taxonomy): Eukaryota > Metazoa > Chordata > Actinopteri > Salmoniformes > Salmonidae > Coregonus > Coregonus lavaretus. The sequence continues at coordinate 9,158,661 of NC_140027.1, forward strand.
GTAGTTGACTTCAACCATTGAGATAACAAAATTCTCGACAGGTAGCTTAGTGGGTAAGAGCATTGTGCCAGTAACCGAAAGGTCGCTGGTTCTAATCCCTGAGCCGACTAGGTGAAAAATCTGTCGATGTGCCCTTAAGCAAGGCACTTAACCCTAATTGCTCCTGTAAGTCGCTCTGGATAAGAGCGTCTGCTAAATGACTAAAATGTAAATGTAACTAGATAGGAAGTTAGTTATTAATTAATATACTGAACATAAATATAGACGTAACATGTAAAGTGTTGGTCTCATGTTTCATGAGCTGAAATAAAATATCCTCAATATTTTCCAAAGGCACAAAATGCTTATTTCTCTCAAATGTTGTGCAATAATGTGTTTACATGCCTGTTAGTGAGCATTTCTCCTTTGCCAAGATAATCCATCCACCTGACAGGTGTGGCATATCAAGAAGCTTGTGCTGGGGACAATAAAAAGTCACTCTAAAATGTGCAGTTTTGTCAATCAACACAATGCCACAGATGTCTCAAGTTTTGAGGGAGCGTTGCACTGCAGGAATGTCCACCAGAGCTGTTGCCAGAGAATGTAATGTTCATTTCTCTACGTCATTTTAGAGAATTTGGCAGTACGCCCAACCGGCCTCACAACCGCAGACCACACGTAACCACACCAGCCCAAGACCTCCACATCCGGCTTCTTCACCTGCGGGATCGTCTGAGACCAGCCACCCAGACAGCTGATGAAATTGTGGGTTTGCTGAAGATTTTCTGCACAAACTGTCAGAAACCGTCTCAGGGAAAATCATCTGCGTGCTCGTCGTCCTCACCAGGGTCCTGACCTGGCTGCAGTTCGGCGTCGTAACCGACTTCAGTGGGCAAATGCTCCCCTTCGATGGCCAATGGCATGCTGGAGAAGTGTGCTCTTCACGGATGAATCCCAGTTTCAACTGTACCGGGTAGATGGCAGACCGCGTGTATTGCGTTTTGTGGGCGAGCGGTTTTATAGATGGCAATTTGAATGCACAGAGATACGGTGACGAGATCCTGAGGCCCATTGTCGTGCCATTCATCCGCCGCCATCACCTCATATTTCAGCATGATAATGCACGGCCCCATGTTGCAAGGATCTGTACACAATTCCTGGAAGCTGAAAATGTCCCAGTTCTTCCATCGCCTGCATACTCACCATACATGTCACCCATTGAGCATATTTGGGATGCTCCGGATCGATGTGTACGACAGCGTGTTCCAGTTCCCGCCAATATCCAGCACCTTCGCACAGCCATTGAAGAGGAGTGGGACAACACTCCACAGGCCACAATCAACAGCCTGATCAACTCTATGCGAAGGAGATGTGTCGCGCTGCAAATGTTGGTCACACCAGATACTAACTGGTTTTCTGATCCATGCCCCTACCTTTTATAAAATATATCTGTGACCAACAGATGCATTTCTGCATTCCCAGTCATGTGAAATCCATAGATGAGGGCCTAATGAATTTATTTCAATTGACTGATTTCCTTATATGAATTGTAACTCAGTAACATATTTGAAATTGTTGCGTGTTGCATTTATATATTTTTTCAGTTTATGTTTTATATATCAGCCCTATTTATTATTTACAAACACTGTACAAACACTCCAAGTCCTAGACTAGCGAAGCCTGTTCTTAAAGGGCAATTCCACCACTTTTCATCTCATTGAAAACGGTGCATTTCTATGTTTTATAGAAAAAATATATAAACTAAAATGTTCTACCCAATGACGTTGTCAGAGATTAAAACATTAAACAAAGAGTGATTTTCAAACATTATGAGATTTGCATTGACGTGAAAATACCCTCCCTCTGGCTAGAAACTCGTTGCAGGTTTAGAATATCACTGTTTTTCCTACTTTTAATCCTACCCTGTGATGTCACAGAGAAGCATTTTATTGGACCTTTCTTTTTTTTTACATTTACATTTTTAGTCATTTAGCAGACGCTCTTATCCAGAGCGACTTACAGTTAGTGATTACATTTATTTTTATTTTTATACTGGCCCCCCGTGGGAAGCGAACCCACAACCCTGGCGTTGCAAACGCCATGCTCTATCAACTGAGCTACATCCCTGCCGGCTATTCCCTCCCCTACCCTGGACGACGCTGGGCCAATTGTGCGCCGCCCATGAGTCTCCCGGTCGCGGCCGGCTGCGACAGAGCCTGGATTCGAACCAGGATCTCTAGTGGCACAGTTAGCACTGCGGTGCAGTGCCTTAGACCACTTTCTTCTTATCTTTTAAACCACAGATCATAGATACGTGCCATTTTCACATATGTAGACTGGTACAGTATGGTTCTGGAGATAATGAATATGAGGTTGAAAAGTGGCGGAATTGTCCTTTAATAAAAGGCCACCCAAACCAATACCCTTCTTACCATATTCTTTCACCTCAAAATCTGCAGTGAAGTTCTTATGTGGGGTATTCTTGAACTTGGCCACCACTTTCCAGTTTCCAAAGCTATATAAAGAGAGAATGAGAGCAGAAGAGTTCACAGGCAAACATTTTTCTGATATGTGTGTTAGGATGATTGAATAACAAAAACAAACCTGGTGATTTCTGGGACAGTGAAGTCTTTTGATATCATCCCATTATCTGGTTTGAAATCTTTCTGCTGTAAGGTGATTCCATCAGGGTTCTATAAATAAATAATATACATGAAATGTGAAAGACTAACATGGACGGATCACAGATAATGAATCTGTTACTACTCAGGACTGACAGTAGTAAACATGAGTGATGTCAGAAAAGACCTATTTTGTCAACCGGCCATATGCATCAACCACTACTAAGGAAGCATTGTCACTGCGGTTTCATTTTTTATGAGGACTACTTACCATAATTTCCACGTTGATGGAATCGGTTACAGGCTCTAGACCGGGGTTTAAGGTGAAGACTCTGTATTTAACTGAAACAATATTACTGAATTAATACACTAAGAATGTAGTTTAAGATGTTGGGTTTATATAGAGTAACATCGTTCTATCTGTGGATAAAGTAGAGAAACACGATTTTGACTCCGGGTCAAAATTCTACAAAGATCTGGCAAAAAAAGGACCATATGCATTTCAGGTAAAATAAATCCCCAATGTTCATCTCCCAGCTAGCTAGCCAAATGTCCATGAATGTTTCATGTGAGTGTCGACCTGACCCCAAAAGAATCAAATTGATTCACAGGGGCAGAGGCAGGGGCAGACTGCCCGTCTGGCATTTCGGGCAAATGCCAGATGGCCGGTCCATTTTTAGCCCAGTGGGCCTGTCTAACTAGGTTTTTTTTGTGCTAAATTATAATTATCTAGCTAATAATGGGGGCCCCAAGAAAAAAAACACGGGCCGTGTGGGAGCCCTCAAGTAAAAAAAAATGTCCGGTGTGTTAGAAATACCAGGGCCGATTTCTGGTCCCAGTCCGCCCCTGAGCAGAGGTGGTTGCTGAGTGATGCTAATTCAAAGGCTTTAGGTCAGTGGGCTCAGCCATACCTATACTTTCTGGCGTGTAAATGGTTTTGTCCGTTTGTACAAATATGTAGCCAGTTTGAAAGGAGACCAGGACTACTTTTTCAAGCTTTTGGCCTTGGAACTCAGCTTGCAGGTACACATACTGGCTCCCTGTGTAGTCCTCATCAAAGAAGTCAGGCCCCTTCAGGATCTGACAAGTTTGAGAAAACACAAGTGATGAGGATTTTTGGAGCGAAGTACACAACCACAGGTAAAATAGTGAAATTAATATCTTATATGAAGTATCCATACCCCTTGACTTATTCCACATTTTGTGTTACAGCCTGAATTAAAAATTGAATAAATATATATTTTTTCTCACCCATCTACACACAATATCCCATAATGACAAAGATGAAAACATGTTTGTAGAAATGTTTGCATATGTATTGAATACCATGAGTCAATACTTTGTAGAAGCACCTTTGGCAGCGATTACCCAGCTGTGAGTCTTTCTGGGTATGTCTCTAAGAGGTTTCCTGTTAGATTAATTTGGATTTTAAGAATAATGACTAAAGGATTTCACCCCAAATACAGTATAAATGTTAGAATTATCATGTAGTGTCAAACCACTAACAGAGGGGGCGGTACTAAACATTCAAGGGTGAAGGGGAAGGCGGAAACTGTTTAGAAAAGCCAAGGCGGAAACTGTTTAGAAAAGCCAACTAAAGGTGGGAGGAGTCAAGTTCAGGAAGTATAAAATCGTATGTTTGTGTTTTTGGCGCCAGAGCTCTCCATGAATAAATATACAGATAATACTTGTTGGTTGTGGACCTTGAATCATTGATGATTAAAACCAGAGCCTTACAACCTCTGGTAATGATTCAAGCTTAGGTTGAATTAGAGATAGAAATTCACATGACAGATTGGTCCTTTGAGCGGAGCTTAATACATCTTTATCGTTCTAAGGACACCGAAACCCGTGCACGGGCGGGTGATAGCATCCGTGAAAGAGTCCTGGCCTTCGACGTTAAGGTTATAAACAGGCCGGTGATTACTCTTTATGAACGATAAAGACGTTAACGAGTTTGAAAAAGCATTTAAATCCAAACTGCAAGGAAAAGGTCAGTCATTTTTATTCATGGATTTTGGTGAAATGATTTGAACTTGTATAAGAATAGGAATTCTTGGAAAGGGCAGACAGGTTACCAAAATCTCAAAGGAGGTAATAATTATTACGACTGGGGAGGGTCCGAAAATGACCCTAAGTAAATAGCTATTACAAAAATAAACTAGTCCGAAATGACATGGAGTGAAGGGTATTCACCAAGGTAAACTAGTTAATATTGTCATTGTGCGAGATGCAGTGTAACAGTATAAACAGGGAGATAATTATCATCGTGTGAGATAGATGAGTCGGGAGTAGCGTATACGACTGGGGATTTGCTAGAACTTTGCAAATAAGTTTAGCAAATGATTGTATAAGGTCGTATATGTGTGAAACTTAATCCATCGGGAGATGTGATAATTGTTTCAAGGAAGGAGGTAAAAATTAGGTCGCGTGAGAAAAAATGGTTATCGACCCCTTTCATGAAACCGGAGTTTTAAATAAAAAACTCTGGGTTAGGGGTTAAATAATTTTAAATGGTTAATTACAAAATCAGATCATACATTGGCTCAAGAGGCGCACTAAGATATTAGCTCCTACGAAAATAATTCGGGATTGAATTATTACAAAAAGGGGGGGGGATTTCTAGGTCCGAGAATTAACGGGGGATGAAAGATATATGTTAGGAAGAGATCGAAGAAATATGTTTTATGGATCCATTAGGGAGAAGAGGTATTCATTTATTGGGCATCTCGAAGTAAAAAAGTTAGAGAAGTTATATGATTAGGCAGATGCATGTGAGTTGAAAAAACAGCGAAAGGAGGGGCTAGAGACAGCGAGTGGTTTTTTTAAGCACGAAAGTGCTTTAACGGTAACAAAGGAATATTTAACCATCGTTACTGCAGGGGTAAAGAAAAGGAGGAGGACAGTCAATTTTTTCGTTCAACGGGTAAAATGTTTGAAAAAATGATTTGTGTCAATTAAGAATTCGCTAAAAACACCACAAAGCGATTATTTGAGAGGTACCTATAAAGTCCAACGATGCATATGTATGAACTTTCGCACTCAAACGTAGACGTACGTCATGAGTGAGAAAGTAGAGAATATTTACATTTGCATTTTTGGTCATTTGGCAGACGCTCTGGCCCGGAGCGACTTGCAGAACCAATAGAGGGTTGCATTGAACTATTATGTTGTGTTGGGCATTTGAATGGCATAAGGTGAAATATGTGTGTATGAGGGAATTCAACGGCTGGGATGAATGGTAACCGGATACTACTTAGTATTTGGTTGGTTAATGCTAAAGGGAAGATTTGGAGCGTGGTTGGGGGTTAAAAACACACTTATTCAATAGGGAATGGGTGGAGAGAGAGAGAGTTTTTACGTGTATTAAAAGTTGCATAAGATAGCTTTAGTAGTATTCTAGATAGGTCTATGAAAATATGTTACAAGTACGAATGACATTATGGAATATCATCCTTAAATGTATGCTTATCAACGATATCAAGTGTTTGTTTTATTGATTAGGGCCGAATCAGAGAGAACAGTTGAAGAAATTGGATGGCGAACTGAAGTAGCAATAGAGCTGTGAGGGTTGAGTTGAGGACAAGGAGAATGATTTGTGGCTCTGGTTGGCGGGAAAAAGGAGAGGCAGAGACAGACTTAGAGAGACAGAGGAAGTTAGAGAGGGAGAGAATAAAAGAAATAGAGAGAAGGAAACTGTTTAGGTTTGAAAAACAAGCAGGCTGAGAGACAGAGACAACAGTTTCTGGAGCTTGAAAAGCAGAGACTAACAGAGTAAGAAAAGGAACAGACGAGAGCAGAGTATTTAATGGCCACTAGGGGAAATAGCTGGTAGAGGTAGAACTCCAGAATAGAAGGGGAGAGAGATTTTACTAGAGGGGGTGAATCAAATAATTGATAATGGATCATTTGAAATGAGATCACATGTAGCAGATTTAGGTTAATCAATTAAATAATAATTAAATAATCATTGTATACTCTAAGAATTTTGAGTGGTTTTATGGATTAGTTATAAGGAATTAGATTGATACAAACATTATTGATGGGTTAGGACTGGGGATATCTGTATCATGTTTTGTGTGTACTACCATCTGTAGATTACGGATGGTAATTGAAGGTTAACAAAATGTATAACCAGGAGAAAGAGATTAGTTTATCTCATTGGAATATTGCTCAGGGCAAGGGGGAGCAGTAGTGAAGTTAGGCAGTATTTAGGTCATAAGAGGGAGCTACCAAATTAAGTTGAGCCTAACTATCTTTGATTGTTATTTTTCAATTGGGTTTTTCAAATAAAAAAAACACACCCAGCATGATGTTTATAAAGGGTTGTTATGTTGAATTTAGGGGATTTTCAACAGTTCATAGGTGGTGTTTACTATGCTGTAGGATGGAACGGTTTGTTGGGGGATATTTGAACCTAAATTAATGGAATAAGCTGCAGTAATCAGAGGAATGTACAATCTAAGGCGAGACAACTATTGCCTAGATCATTGATTTAGCAATAGGATCAGGTAGATAAGGACTAGAGAAAAAAAAATTAGATGAAGAATTATGAGCTTTTTGGTAAGGATAGACTGCTGTAAAGCTTGGGTACTCCATTATGTACTGCATACGGGTAAATTAAGTGATCTTATCTAGGGGAAGGCAATGGCAGCCCATGGTAAAATCATTTGGAACTCTGAGGAGGAAGAACAGTTTATGTTGTTGCTCTCTTCCCAAACAGTCTTAGCTTTTCATACATATATCAGGGATGTTACCCAAATGGTAGAGAGTAAAGAGGGATATGACATTGGTCGTGATTTAAAGATGAGGGTTTTTTTTTGGTGGGCTATTAGAGATAACTGGGTTAATCACGAACATAGAGGTTTTTATTCTTTGTTGCTAGGCAGAACACTTAGGTGACCTAAAAATGGACTTGTCATGTCCAACAATCAGTCTTCAGGTCAAGCCCGGGAGAGCCGGGGTAGAACAGAGGTTGAACTAAACATAAGTGTTTTTACAAGATAAGAGATTGTTTGATTGGATTACTAATTGATTCTGAACTGAATGAAAGTCGAATGTAGCCGCCATAAAGACAAAGGAAGTGGGAGGAGCAATAAAGAAGCAAAAGACAATCTTAAAAATGAAAGGCATGGCAATTGGTTGATAAATTACCTAAGGGAATGTTAGGTAGGTGGTAAATATTGACACATGAGAAGAACTATGTGTCAAGAGCGGGGAAGAGGCTAATTGTAGGATTAAATAATATACGAAGGAGAGGACAAAATACTTTTAAAAAAAACATTTTTTTAGATACAGTCTAAAAAGAGAATGCAGTCAGAAATTGTTAGATTAATCTGAACATGTATGAAGATAGTTTATTAACCACACCCGTATGTCAGAGGTTTTGTGCCCCACAGGTGAACTAAAGGAGAAGGTGACCCACTATCTAACCAGGTGACTGGTGAGCATCCAGTCACTAGAAGGAAAACTGGAAGCAGGCCTGTTGGGAAGGGCCCTATCAGGTTATGTTGGTCACCGCCTTGGCCATTAGAATAGCAGAGAGAGGAACCTGGGTCCATGTTACCCACTGCAAGAAGGTAAGACTACATACAAGCACCACTTAGCACACGCAGAGTTGAAGAGCAGAACTGGGCCACAGGGTCCGGGGGTCACCTCTGTCAACGAAGATCTCCTACCCAGACCTATCATCACTGTAGTGTGTTCCTAGGGTGTGAGTATGGGGTGGTACCGAGCAGAAGGACTCAAGACAGGAGAGGGTTGGCGGTTTTTGGGAATATGGGTGACCCTGAGCTGCATCATAGTCTCGACAATAGTCGTGGTATGTCAAGATCCACCACCACCTCGCACCAATTACGCTATGGCCTTACCATTATTAAGAAATAAAAGGGAAGCGACCCGACATACTGACCGTCAAGGGCGAGTGATCTACAAAATAGGAGTCAGAGAAGGGTGGGGAGTAAGATTCAACTTACTGGGCTTGCGCGGACAAATACGGATGGGATACTTGTCTAAGATTACATTTGATGGAGTCAAAAGATATGGAAAGCACAGGTACTGTCATTAATCCACTAACAGCAATAGACCGAGTAGATCAGTCAAGGGATGACGGAGTCAATTCGACTAACCCGTCCACTATGAAAGATTTTCTCCTCCAAGAATGGAACCAAGGGGAAGTGGAGGGGGTCCCTGATGAGAATCTCTGGTTAAAGTGGATGAAATACACCGCTAGGGCCTTGGGGGAGACCAATTGTTATGCATGCTCCATTGGGCGACCGACAATGTTGACCGCCCCAATGCCAAAGGCAATGTTTCCCTGTGTATTAGACCTGGGGTCCAATCAAAAAGAGCCAAATTGCACAGGGATTGGGCTGGCAAAATTGACATACTGGGCCAGCCCACCTAGATTCACTTTAACTCCTGGCGAATACCAGTTTTACATACATAGAAATGGCACCCGTAACTTGGGTGATTTTGATGGCTGTAAGGAGATAATTAATGTGACTGATTTAGATAAGGAAGGGAGGAAAAAAATTAGGAGCCTAACCATCCCTCTGACTGATGTGTGGTGGGCATGCACTAACAAAGGGAGCATTCGGCAGACATTACCAGAAGGATGGGTGGGTACTTGTGCACCAGTATTGTTGGTCCAACCTGTAAGAATTAGTCATCAATGACCAGTGAAAGGAAGAATAATCAGGAGGAGGAGAAATATAGGTCAGGAAGGAAATAGCCAAATTTGGATAGATGGTATAGGCATCCCCAGGGGTGTTCCAGACGAATACAAAGCTATGAATCAAATATGGGAGAGTTTTACTACAACATTTTTCTGGTGGGTGACAATAAAAAAAATATATATGGATTGGATAAATTATATCTATTACAACCAACAACGATTTATTGACCAGACTAGAGATGCAGTAAAGGGGATCTCTGAGCGATTATCCGCCATCCCGCTCATAACTTAGTAGAGGTTGGTTCTAGATCAGGCAGAAAGGGCCGGTGTCTATAGAAAGATAAGCCATTGTTGCACATTTATCCCTAACAACACCACACTGGATGGGACAGTCACCAGAGCTCTTACAGAATTAACTGCACTAAGTGAAGGATGAACTGAACTCAGAAGTTAGTACATTGTGGATAGGGTGGTTTGATGAAATATTTGGTAAATGGAAAACCCTAACAGCCACCATCTTAGGAGCGGTCAGTGTTTGTATGGGTATTCTTGTATTATGTGGTTGTTGTCTTGTTCCCTGTGTCCGAGGATTGGTGAGTCAGGCGTTGGTGAAATGCAGTATCTAAACAATGATGAGAGATGGACTGACTCCGGACTCTGACCAGGGGAATGTGAAAAACGATCCTCCAGGCTTGGTGGATGACGAGGATTTGGACCCTGAAAGACCGCAATTGGATGAAATGTTTATTAGTTCTGATGTGATCTCTGAGATTAATCATGCTTGTAAAATACATTTATCCTGAATGTGGGAATATTTTGTCAAAGGGGTGGATTGTTAGATTAATTTGGATTTTAAGAATAATGATGATCATTGCTAGACAACCATTTTCAGGTCTTGCCATAGATTTTCAAGTAGATTTAAGTCAACACTGTAACTTGGCACTCAGGAACATTCTCTTTCTTCTTGGTAAGCAACTCCAGTGTATTGTTGGCCTTATATTTTAGGTTACTGTCCTGCTGAAAGGTGAATTAATCTCCCAGTGTCTGGTGGAAAGCAGACTGAACCAGGTTTTCCTCTAGGATTTTGCTGTGCTTAGCTCTAGTTTCCTTTTTATCCTGAAAAACTAACCAGTCTTTAACGATTACAAGCATACCCATAACATGATTCAGACAACACTATGCTTGAAAATATGGAGAGTGGTACTCAGCAATGTGTTGTATTGGATTTGCCCCAAACATAACACTTTGTATTCAGGACAAAAAGTTTTACTTTAGTGCCTTGTTGCAAAAAGGATGCATGTTTTGGAATATTTGTATTCTCTACAGGTTCCTTCTTTTCACTCTGTTAATTAGGTTGGTATTGTGGAATAACTAGAATGTTGTTGATCCATCCTCAGTTTTCTCCTATCACAGCCATTAAACTCTGTAACTGTTTTAAAGTCACTATTGGCCTCATGGTGAAATCACTGAGCGGTTTCATTTTAGTCATTTTAGCAGACGATCTTATCCAGAGCGACTTACAGTTAGTGAGTGCATAAATGTTCATACAGTTTCCTTCCTCTTCGGCAACTGAGTTAGAAAGGATGCCTTTATCTTTGTAGAGACTGGGTGTATTGATACACCATCCAAAGTGTAATTAATAACTTCACCATGCTCAAAGGGATATTCAATGTCTGCTTTTTTTATTCTCACCTATCTACCAATAGGTGCCCTTTGCGAGGATTTGGAAAACCTTCTTGGTCTTTCTGGTTGAATCTGTGTTTGAAATTCATTGCTTGACTGAGGGACCTTACAGATAATTGTATGTGTGGGGTAGAGAGATGAGGTAGTCATTCAAAAAATATTTGATTGCTGTCACACCCTGATCGGTCTTGTGCTTGTCTCCACCATTTGTCCCCATTATCCCCTGTGTATTTATACCAGTGTTTTCTGTTTGTCTGTTGCCAGTTCGTCTTGTCTCGTCAAGCTTACCCACATTTTCCCCGTACTCCTGTTGTGCTCTAGTCCCTGTTTTCCAGTTTTTCCCGGTTTTGACCATTCTGCCTGCCCTGACCCTGAGCCTGCCTGCCGTTCTGTACCTTGTGACGCTGTTCTAGATTACCAACCTCTGACCGCCCCGACCCTGAGCCTGCCTGCCGTTTCTGTACCTTTCAGACTGCTCTGGATTACTGACCTCTGCCTGCCTTTGACCTGTCATTTGCCTGCCCCCTGTTTTTGTAAATAAACGTTTTGCTATTTCAAACTGTCTGCATCTGGGTTTTATCCTGAGCCATGACGGACCCAGCAGACTCGGACCAGCTCCGCAATGCCGTCTCCTCCCAAGGAGCCACCATTGGGAGGCACGAGGAGTTGCTGCGTGGTCTTATGGAGGGTTTCCAGACCTTGGCCAAATGCCATGACCGCGCGTTGAATAAATTGCTGGAGCAATTCCGCAGGTTCTCTGTTAGGCAGCCTACGACGACGGTAACTTCCCAGCCCCTCAGTAACCTGGCTGTCAACAGCGCGTCGCTCTCGGCCATCCCGGCTTCCCGAGAACCCCGCTTACCTCCACCGGAACGCTTCGCTGGAGAGTCGGGAACCTGTCGGGCATTTCTCGCTCAGTGTTCCCTCATCTTTGAGCTGCAGCCCTCCTCCTTCCCCTCGGACCGCTCCGGGAGGGCTCTCACCTGGGCTACGGCAGTGTGGGAACAACAGTCTGCCATGTGCTTCAGTCTGGAGGAGTTTGTGGATGAGGTGAAGAAGGTTTTCGATTCTCCATTGTTCGGGAGAGAGGCTGCCCGGAAGTTACTCCAGCTTCGGCAAGACTCCCGCAGTGTGGCAGACTATGCAGTGGATTTCCGCACGTTGGCAGCTGAGAGTGCATGGAACCCGGAATCGCTGTTCGACATGTTCCTGCACGGGTTATCGGAGGAAGTTAAGGACGAGCTAGCAGCCCGGGAACTACCTACGGATCTCGACTCGCTTATTGCGTTGACTATCTGGATCGATGGGCGGCTGCGGGAACGTAGAAAGGAGAGGAGATCCGATTCCACTTGCCCACCCAAGGATTCCACCTCGCCTTTGAGGCATCCCGGAAGTCCCCGACGTCTCCGTCTCTGAGAGAATCTGAGGCTACCCGAGTTTCCCCGAGAGTTTCCGAAGTCTGCCTCTTCCCGAGCCGATGCAACTAGGCAGAGCTAGGTTGTCTCCAGCTGAACGTTTGGCGCCCTGTAGACAGGGTCACCCACAATACCACTCCCATCAACCTACGAGTGTCAGGGAACCACAGCAAGGCTATCCAATTCCTGTATACCAGGTTCCCATGGTATTGGGATTGTCTTGGCTCCAGCGACACAATCCCCTCATCAACTGGACTGCTGGTGCCATCATGGAATGGAGCCCGTTCTGCCACGCCCATTGCCTGAAGTCGGCTTAGCCTGCCCCGGGACATCTTCTTGTGGGCTCGCCATTCCCGCAGAATACCAGGACCTCCGGGAGGTTTTTAGTAAGGTCCGGGTCACTTCGTTTCCTCCGCACCGACCCTATGACTGTGGGATCGATCTTCTCCCGGGCACCACACCACCCCGGGGACGACTGTATTCACTGTCGGGTCCGGAGACCAAGGCTATGGAGACCTATATCGAGGACTCCCTGGTTGCAGGGTGTATCCGGCCTTCTGCCTCCCCCGCCGGCGCAGGGTTCTTCTTTGTGGAGAAGAAGGACAAAACCCTGTGCCCCTGCATCGACTACCGGGGCCTCAATGACATCACGGTTAAGACCAGCTACCCGCTACCACTCATCGCCTCGGCCTTCGAGCCGCTCCAGGGGGCCCCCGTTTTCTCCAAGTTGGACCTGCGGAACGCCTACCACCTGGTGCGGATACGGGAAGGGGACGAGTGGAAGTCTGCCTTCAACACGGCCAGCGTTCACTACGAATATCTGGTCATGCCATTTGGTCTTACCAACGCTCCAGCTGTGTTCCAGGCCCTGGTTAATGACGTTCTCCGCGACATGTTGAACCGGTTTGTCTTCGTCTACCTCAACGACATCCTTGTTTTCTCCCACTCAGCCCAAGAACACGTGCTCCATGTCTGACAGGTCCTCCAGCGCCTCCTGGAGAACCAGCTTTTCGTGAAAGTGGAAAAATGCAAATTCCATTGCTCCACCATCCCCTTCCTTGGTTACATCATCGCAGCAGGGAATGTACAGATGGATCCCGGAAAGGTGAGAACGGTGGTGGATTGGCCACAACCTACGTCCAGAGTGCAGCTGCAACGCTTCCTGGGATTTGCCAATTTTTATTGCCGCTTTATCCGGGGTTATAGCACCCTGGCTTCTCCCTTGTCTGCACTCACTTCTCCCAAGGTTCCGTACACGTGGTCCTCAGCTGCGGACCGGGCGTTCCGGGACCTCAAACAACGCTTCACCACAGCTCCCATATTAGTTCATCCGGACCCGTCTCGTCGGTTCGTGGTGGAGGCCAACGCTTTGGATGTCGGAGTAGGGGCTGTCCTGTACCAGAATTCTGCCCTGGACCTCAAACTGCATCCCTGCGCCTTCTTCTCCCATCATCTTAACGCCACGGAGAGGAATTACGATGTGGGAATCGTGAGCTTCTCACGGTGAAGATGCCGTTGGAGGAGTGGAGGCACTGGTTCGAGGGGGCGGAACATCCGTTCATTGTGTGGACGGGTCATAAGAACCTGGAATATCTCCGCACCGCCAAGCGTCTCAATTCCAGGCAAGCTAGGTGCGCCCTGCTTTTCACCCGGTTTAACTTCTCCCTCTCCTACCGCCCGGGTTCCAAGAATATCAAACCGGATGCGCTCTCACGGCGCTATAGCCCCGCGGCTACATCCCACTTTTCATGTTTCTAGGATTAAACCTATGTCTCACTGCCCTGTTTCTATTTTTACTCCTGAACTTATTTGTATTTGCCATAACAAAGCCATAACAAAGGGGTTGAATACATATTGACTCAAGACATTTCAGCTTTTACATTTTTAATTAATTTGTAAACATTTCAAAAAATATAATTCCACTTTGACATTATGGGGTATTGTGTGAAAGCCAGTGACATAAAATGTAAATGTAATCCATTTTAAATTCAGTCTGTAACACAATACAATTTTGAAAAAGTCAAGGGTTGTGAATACTTTCTGAATCCACTGTACATTTAATTTATGTGAGGAAATATGTATAAAGACTTACTTGAATGTCCTGAAGTGCCTGGTATTTGTTCACTGAATTCAGGGACACACTTGTGGATGCGAGCACTTTATTTTGCGCAGGGAAGTTCTTCACAGTGATTTCGACATTGAAGTCAGATCCTGAATAATCTTGAGCTTCAACAAAGACCCTCTCCATGCTACCCACCCGTAGCGGGTTAGGAGCAGACATGACATACCTGCAGTGGTGAAGAGAGGAGAAAGGAAGATGAAAAATATCGAGGGTGGAAGATTGATTTGTTCTTGACTACGGTCGGAATTTAATTCAAGGCACGTCATAGCAGAGCACACTATAACATTTACATCATTTAGCAGACACCCTTATCCAGAGCAACTTACAGTTAGTGAGTGCATACATAATTTTTTCCATTTTTTTATACTGTCACCCTGTGGGAATCGAACCCACAACCCTGGTGTTGCAAACACCATGCTCTACCAACTGAGCTACATCCCTGCCGGCCATTCACTCCCCTACTCTGGACGACGCTGGGCCAATTGTGCGCCGGGCCAGTCACAGCCGGCTACGACAAAGCCTGGATTCGAACCAGGATCTCTAGTAGCACAGCTAGCACAATGCAGTGCCTTAGACCACTGCGCCACTCAGGAGCCGATAAAGATAATTTACAGTTGAGCTGAAATGCACAGCGTTTACCATGAATGTGATCTCTGTGAATTTTGGGGAAAGTGCCTTTAAAAGGCATATTGTTGGCTGTATAGTGCACCACACTATAACACACCTTGCACTGAATCACGGCCTAGACCTTTTTGTTATGGAATGACTGACCAATGCATCTGTCTGCATCTGTGTTTATTGGGCATCTGTCTGCAGAAACATGCTGTGTTTGGAGCAGCATAATAATCATTTTTTAGTTCCCATTTCCCACGCCATTCATAAAGTATAGCAACATTTAGTAAACTGCAGAGAACATCATTGTGTGTTAGAAATGTATTACCCCCTGAACAAGGTTCTAGTAGGCTATGTACAAATTAGAATTGTGCAATAGCAGAGCATAAGAGAGTTGCCACTTCAATGTTACACTGAATTAATTAGTTAAGTTATTGTTATTAAATGTTATATTCCAATGTTATTTAATGTTATTAGTTATATTCCATTCCAATATTATATTTCAATGAATATTACCCCGGTACTTTTAAAAAACGCCCCTTTTCTAAAAACAACATTTCATGAAATAACTAAAAGAAGTGTAACTGTAGCCATTTATTTCCCTTTATAGTTTATTCGCCTAAGCATGACCTTCATTCACATACCAATGTTTTTCCAAAGGTTGCTTTTTTGTGTCAGCAATTAGACATTGTTCTCAGGGGTGGCTAGTTACCCCCTAGTACCCTAAATGTCAGTTGGCTTTTCATAGCAGAGCATTCAGAGGTGGAGATAGCAGAGGTGGAGATGGAGGCTAAAGTAAGCTGCTGTTTGTAGAGGTTGTTTAAAGAAAACCAAACCATAGATTACAGTTTCTCCTGGCCAATAGACTACTGTCAGGGTGAGGAACTTAACATCAAATTGTAAAATCCTGAACTTCCTCTTTGATTTAAAAAGTGAACAATCCCTTTAAGGATTTCCCCCATCCTTTTTTATAATATATTGTACTTTTTTGTGTAATCGCAAGGGTTAAAAAATTCAACTGGTGTGTCATAACATTATGGTACCTGCAGTGACCATGCAAACAAAACATGAATAAATCCACAATACATGCACAGTAACTGGTAAACAATAAATTGTATGGCACTAACCATGTTTCCATCCACAGTAAAGTGATCATATAAAAGAAAAATCAGGACAGCTGTGATGTAAACTGAAATGTTCGGTACAATTTTTTAAATGCCGACAGATAATTTGTTCGTTTGACATGGTGTGATCTTTTTGTGTCGGTAAAATAAATTATGCGAGAAATAGCGGTGGAAACGCCTTTATGCACAAATATTGATATAATAACCATTATGTCTAACTAAACTTGGAGTCACGCGATTATATGGTGTGTGGTCCTCCCACTACGATCCGGGAAACCATGCAGTTTATTAGGCAACAGATTCAATTATGAAGTTATGATGAACTTTACAGAGTGGTTAAAAGTGCACAGTGATCTTGATGCTCCTTTCCAATAAATATTGAGGGTCTTATTCTGGCGATATGATGATCGATGCTTGACTGCCGTTTGACAAATACAAATATTCTCGCTCTTATCCATAATAATTGCATAATCTAGACTATCATACCCGCACTGTATCTGCGAGCTGTTAGCTAGAGCGCACGTGCCAAGACCGGAGTAAGCACATTTGCTATTTAACGAAACTGTTTTTGTGACAAAACTATTGGTAGAGTTGAAAATGCGATGGAAACATATTGAACCGAAAAAGTACATTTTATGTGCACCACGTCATTACACACAGAGTTTTATCCACAACAAGTCAATTTTGTCCGCAACAAATTCGTTATGCGGATTCTAGAATATTCAAATGAAAATCTGTCGCCAATTGGATGGAAACCTAGCTATTAATTCTACAATTTTTAGGAGTAATATTTATTATTTATCAATGTTTCTATGACACGTTTAACATGACAATTCTAGGAATGATGGCTGATGTATTGCCTTTACAATTGCCAAATGTTCTACCACATTGTAAACTATCTTATTTATGATGTACTCACAGCACTTCACCATTGGAGAGCATAGGGAGGGACAGAGCCACAGCGGCCAGCAACACCAGCTTCACCCGCATCATGGCAGTCTGATTCAAGTCCATCCTGACCGTAACTCAGTTCTGCTCTTGAACCTCCACATTGGGACGGGTGCCAGACAACACGTTCACCCTCCTACCCTGTATTTGTTCTTATCACTTATCAGAATTGGAATTCCAAGGACATAGAGATACAAAACACCCCTTAAACCTTACTTCTGCCACCTAATTAATGAGACTTTGAGTCTTCTCATCTTAACTGTGTGTAATTGTTTATTTATTGCTGTTAAGTCTATACCTACACTACCAGTCAAAAGTTTTAGAAGACCTACTCATTCAAATATTTTTCTTCATGTTTACTATTTTCTAACTTTAGAACAATAGTGAAGACATCAGAACTATGAAATAACACATATGGAATCATGTACTAACCAAAAAAGTGTTAAACAAATCAAAATATATTTTATATTTGAGATTCTTCAAATAGCCACCCTTTGCCTTGATGACAGCATTGCACACTCTTGGTATTCTCTCAACCAGCTTCATGAGGTAGTCACCTGGAATGCATTTTAATTAACAGGTGTGCCTTGTTAAAAGTTAATTTGTAGAAATTATTTCCTTCTTAATGCTTCTTGTGACAAGGTAGGAGTGGTATACAGAAGATTGCCCTATTTGGTAAAATACCAAGTCCATATTTGGTAAAATTATGGCAAGAACAGCTCGCCGGTTCTGTCATTCCCCTCATCTCCTACTGGGCCGGCCCCAGACCGGTATCACAGCCAACCTCCCACAGTTAATATCAGCCAAATTATCATCCTACCCGACTTCCAAAGGAATATAAAGAAATATGTAGGACGTGACCTGCAGGACCTTTTGCCACATTCAACAAAAATCTCCACCCACAGGTAAATTAGGCATTGGAAATATCTAAGGTCTCCTTCAAAACCATTCCACTACCACCAACCATTCCACTACTGCAATGGTGTAAAGTACCAAAGTAAAAATACTTTAAAGTACTACTTATTATTATTATTATTAAGTAGTGTTTTGGGGTATCTGTACTTTAATTTACTATTTATATTTTGACAACATTTACTTTTACTCCACAACATTCCTAAAGAAAATAATGTACTTTTTACTCCATACATTTTCTCTGACACCATTAACAGGACAGGAAAATGGTCCAATTCACACACTTATCAAGAGAACATCCCTGGTCATCCCTACTGCCTCTGATCTGGCTTCGTTTATAAATTAGAGTGTTGGAATGTGCCCCTGTGTATCGGTAAATTTAAAAAACAAGAAAATCTTGCTGTCTGGTTTGCTTAATTAAAGGATTATGAAATGATTTATACTTTTACTTTTGATACTTAAATATATTTTAGCAATTACATTTACTTTTGATACTTAAGAAAATTTAAAACCAAATACTTTTAGACTTTTACTCAAGTAGCATTTTACTGGGTCACTTTTACTTTAGTCATTTTCTATAAAGGTAACTTTACTTTTACGACAATTGGGTACTTTTTCCACCACTGCACTACTGGAGAATCCCCAGCATTTCAGGCTGAGTTGACATTCCAGTTAGTCAAAGGGTATCGTTGGCATGCAAGCTGCATCTGCTGAGTGCCTGCACCCAACTGTTGTATAATTGGAAACTGATCACCACACAGCCCCAATAACCCACCAGTCATACAGGAAGGATCCTGGCCTTGTCGCTGCAGCTTGCACAAAATGACCAGTTAGCTGTGCAAGTTGGTCAGGCCCCAGAAATACAACCACCACTGGCTACTTAGTCTCCTCACCCTGTTAATACACACTCATGTCCTGGTCACCTCAAAGACTTTGAATCAACTTTGCTCACTTAGTTTTAGTGGGGGAAAGAGGGAAAAGGTTAAAGCTGTACGTATTGAATACGCTACAAGAGTTGGTTGCTTTCCTGTAACTTGGTTATGCTACTAGAGTGCCTTCAGAAAGTATTCACACCCCTTGACCTTTTCCACATTTTGTTGTGTTACAGCCTGAATTAAAAATGTATTAAATTGATATATTGTGTCTCTGGCCTACACACAATAGCCCATAATGTCAAAGTGGAATTGTGATTTTAGACATCTTTACACATTATACTGAACAAAAATATAAACGCAACATGTAAAGTGTTGGTCCCATGTTTCATAAGCTGAAATAAAAGATAGCAGACATTTTCCATACGCACAAAAATATTATTTCTCTCAAATGTTGTGCACAACTTTGTTTACATCCCTCTTAGTGAGCATTTCTCCTTTGCCAAGATAATCCATCCACCTGACAAGTGTGGCAAATCAAGAAGCTGATTAAACAGCATGATCATTACACAGGTGCACCGTTTGCTGGGGACAATAAAAGGCCCCTCTACAATGTGCAGTTTTGTCACATCACAATGCCACAGATGTATCAAGTTTTGAGGGAGCGTTTAATTGGCATGCTGACTGCAGGAATCTCCACCAGAGCTGTTGCCAGAGAATGTAATGTTCATTTCTCTAATATAATCGTTTTAGAGAATTTGTCAGCACGTCCAACCGGCCTCACAACCGCAGACAAAGTGTAACCACGCCAGCCCAGTACCTTGATATCCAGCTTCTTCACCTGCGAGACGAGCCATCCGGATATCTAATGAAACTGTGGGTTTGCACAACCGAGGAATAATTGCACAAACTGTCAGTAACCATCTCAGGGAAGCTCGTCTGCGTGCTCGTCGTCCTCACCAGGGTCTTGACCTGACTGCAGTTCGGCGTCGTAACCGACTTTAGTGGGCAAATGCTCACCTTCGATGGCCGCTGGCATGCTGGAGAAGTGTGCTCTTCATGGATGAATTCTGGTTTAAACTGTACTGGGCAGATGGTGTCGTGTGGGCGAGCGGTTGGCTGATGTCAACATTGTAAACAGAGTGCCCCATGGTGGCAGTGGGATTATGGTATGGGCAGGCATAAGCTATGGACAACGAAGACAATTGAATTTTATCGATGGCAATTTGAATGCACAGAGATACGGTGACGAGATCCTGAGGCCCATTGTCGTGCCATTCATCCGCTGCCTTCACCTCATGTTTCAGCATGATAATGCACGGCCCCATGTGGCAAGGATAATCTGTAAACAATTCCTGGAAGCTGAAAATGTCCCAGTTCTTCCATGGCCTGCGTACTCACCAAATATGTCACCCATTGAGCATGTGTCGGATGCTCTGGATTGACGTGTTTGACAGTGTGTTCCAGTTCCCGCCAATATCCATCAACTTCGCACAGCCATTGAAGAGGAGTGGGTCAACATTCCACAGGCCACAATCAACAGCCTGATCAACTCTATGCGAAGGAGATGTACTGTATTGCGCTGCATGAGGCAAATGGTGGTCACACCAGATACTGACTGGTTTTCTGATCCATACCCGTACCTTTTTTTAAAGGGTATCATTCACCAACAGATGCATATCTGTATTTCCAGTCATGAAATCCATAGATTAGGGCCTAATGAATTTATTTAAATTGATTGATTTCCTTATATGAACTGTAACTCATTAAAATCTTTGAAATTGTTGCATGTTGCATTTATATTTTTGTTCAATGTAATTACAAATGAAAAGCTGAAATGTCTTGAGTCAATTAGTATTCAACCCCTTTGTTATGGCAAGCCTAAATAAGTTCATGAGTAAAAATGTGCTTAACAAGTCACATAATAAGTTGCATGGACTCAGTCTGTGTGCAATAATAGTGTTTAACATGATTTTTGAATGACTACCTCATCTGCATAAAAACTGCATAAATGTGGCAAAGATTATTTAATTTTTGTCTGAATACAGAGCGTTATGTTTGTGTCAAATCCAACACAACACATCACTTAGTACCACTCTTCATATTTTCAAGCATGATGGTGGCTGTATCATGATGGGTATGCTTGTCATCGGCAATGACATGGGAGTTTTGTAGGAGAAAAATACATGGAATGGAGCCAAGCACAGGCAAAATCCTTTAGGAAAACCTGGTTCAGTCTGCTTTCCAACAGTCTGTGTCATGCCTACTCCCACTCCCCCGCTCCAGCGCTCAACGTCGCCTGTCTACTACACCGGACCTGGCAACCATCGTTACGCACATCTGGACCTCATCATCACCTTGATTACTCTCCCTTTATTTAGCCCTCAGTAGCCTCAGTCATCAGGCAGTATTGGTTTTAGTTCAGTAAGCTTCTCCTGTTTTGTTAATTTTCCTTATTCTTATCATTAAACTCACCTTCTGCACCTGCTTCCTGCTCCCAAAATATGGATGCAGAAGAAGAGAAAGATATCTCCCAGACGGCCGGCGAACAGGGACACCTACTCCGTCAACAACACGATCAGCTGGTGCAACTAGGTGCGGCTATGGATGAGGTCTTCCACGTCCTCCACCGCCTCAACCCCACCCGAGAGGATTTACCTCCAACTAGCGGAGGGTCTCCTACCACGAGTCATCCCAGCGAACCAGCCTCCCAGCCTAGACAGCAGTCTGCCCAGGTCAGCGATGCCTGACTGTCCCTATGACGGGACTCCATCCTACTCCAGTGCTCCCTCTGTTTCGCCCATCAGACGAGAGGCTGCCACGGTCATTTCCCTGCTGACTGTGTGGGCGTTGGAGTGGGCTTCGGCCGTCTTGGAGAGAGGAGAGGAAGAGATGGGTTCCTACGAGAGGTTCATGGCTCTGTTCAGGGCAGTCTTCGACCATCCACCGGAGGGCAGAAAGGGAGGTGAGCGGCTACTCCAACTCGGGCAGGGTGCCCAGACCGCTGCGGAATTACGCTCTCACCTTCCGGACCGTGGCAGCCTCCAGAGGATGGAATGAGCTGGCACTCTACACCCTATTCCGAAGAGGACTGCGTGAGGAGGTCTAGATGGAGTTGGCGTGCTGAGACGTCCAGGAGGCTCTCCAATAGGGTTTCATCCGCCCATTCACCTCCTCTGCGTCAGCAGGCTTCTTTTTCGTGGCCTAGAAGGACAGAGGTCTACGTCCGTGCATCGATTACAGAGGCCTCAATTCCATCACCACCCATTACGACTACCCTCTCCCGTTGGTGGCGGTCGCTGTCGTACAGCTCCGCAGGGCCCGTTTTCTAAATACTAAACTGGACCTGCGGAGTGCCTACAATCTGATCCGCATCCGGGAGGGGGATGAATGGTAAATTGCCTTCAGCACGAGGTCTGGGAACTATGAGTACTTGGTGATGCCTTATGGATTAGCCAATGCTCCGTCAGTGTTCCAGGCGCTCGTGAACGAGGTGTTTCGGGACATGCTCGGACGCCATGTGGTTGTGTATATCGACAACATCCTGGTCTACTTGGTCACCTTGGAGGATCACATCGCCCACGTTGTCCTGGGACGCCTCCTGGAGAACCACCTGTATGTGAAAGCGGAGAAGTGCCAGTTCCATCAGGTCACTCTCTCCTTTCTGGGATACCGGATCAGCCCTCAGGGAGTGATGCTGGATGAAAGGAAGGTCGTGGTAGTCAGGTCATGGCCAGTCCCCAACCACAGTAAAGGGAATACAATGGTTTTTGGGGTTTGCCAACTTCTACCGCCGTTTATTAAAAACGTAAGCTCCATCGCCGCTCCTCTCACCTCTCTCCTCAAGGGCGGTCTCCGTAAATTGGTGTGGAGTCCTGCAGCCGATGAGGCCTTCCGCCTACTGAAGGGGCATTTCACCTCCGCCCCATTGCTGAAACACCCAGATCCTACGCTGCCCTTCGTGGTGGTGGTGGACTTCTCAGAAGTGGGCGTGGTGGCTGTCCTGTCCCAACACCAAGGTAACCCATAGAAATTGTATCCATGTGTATACTACTCAAAGAAACTGTCTCCTGCAGAAAGGAACTATGACGTCGGCGACAGGGAGCTCCTGGTGGTGAAGTTGGCATTAGAGGAGTGGAGACACTGGCTAGAGGACCCATCCTCACCGACCATCGGAACCTGGAGTACATACGGACGGTGAGGCGGCTGAACCCGCACCAAGCAAGGTGGGCCCTTTTCTTCACTAGATTCAACATCACCCTGTCATATTGCCCAGGTTCAAAGAACATCAAAGCCAATGTCCTGAGTGCGCCCATCATTCCACCCTCCCGAATCGTTGCCACCGTGCTTTGGGACGTAGACATGGATATCCGCCAGGCTCTGGAGAGGGAACCCACGCCTGCTACCTGTCCTCCAGAGCACAAATCCCCACGGGGGTAAGTGATTGGCTGTTGACCTGGGCACACACATCCCTCACCGCTGGACACCCAGGTATCACCCGCATCATTCAATCCATCTCCGCAAAGTACTGGTGGCCCACCTTGGCGCGGGACGTCACCTGCTATGTAAACTCCTGCTCCGTATGTGCCCAAACAAAATCTCCCCGGCACACTCCAGCAGCGAAACTTCGTCCCCTTCCCGTACCTCAGAGGCCTTGGTCCCATCTGTCCATAGATTTCGTTACTGATCTCCCCCCGTCTGACGGTTTCACCACTATTATGGTTGTTGTGGACATATTCTCTAAATCCTGACGTTTTATCCCGCTCTCTGGTCTCCCTACCGCTCTCCAGGTCGCTGAGGCACTGTTCCAGCAGGTCTTCCGGCCCTATGGCCTTCCGGAGGACATCGTCTCCGACTGTGGCCCCCAATTCACATCGCAGGTATGGAGAGCCTTCATGGAGAAGCTGGGGGCCACAGCCAGCCTCACATCCGGGTACCGGCCTCAGTCCAACAGGCAGGTGAAGAGGATCAATCAAGAGCTGAGGAGGTTCCTTAGGAGTCACTGCGAGGACCGGCAGGGGGAGTGGGCCCGGTTCCTTCCCTGGGCGGAGTACTCCTCCACCAGGCTGACTCCCTTCCAATGCGTCCTGGGATATCAGCCGGCCCTGGTCCATGGACCCCGAGCCAGACCGAAGCCCTTGCGGTGGACCAGAAGGAGCAGGCGGACCGCCACCACAGTGAGGCTCCCATGTTCCATCCTGGTGATCGCGTCTGGCTCTCCACCAGGAACCTCCCACTCCGCCTGCCCTGCCGGAAGCTGAGCCCCCGGTTTGTGGGGCCCTTCAAGGTCTTCCGGAGGGTCAAAAGGTAACATATCGATTACAACTCCCCACCAACTACCGGTTCTCACCCTCTTTTGATGTTTCCCTCCTCAGGCCGGTGGTTCCTGGTCCCCTGGCTGGTGCCATCCCCCGCGACACCCTCCACCTCCCCTGG
The DNA here is from genome assembly GCF_964263955.1 of Coregonus lavaretus. Classification (NCBI taxonomy): domain Eukaryota; kingdom Metazoa; phylum Chordata; class Actinopteri; order Salmoniformes; family Salmonidae; genus Coregonus; species Coregonus lavaretus. The sequence goes on from NC_140027.1 coordinate 9,183,061, forward strand.
ACATCGATGGGACAAAGTGTAGAGGGGTAGAGGGATTACTCTCCCTCTATGCCATCAGGTCCGTCCTGGACTCCCGATGTCGTGGGGGTCGGCTCCAGTACCTGTTGGACTGGGAGGGGTACGGCCTAGAGGAGCGCTGTTGGGTCGACATCCTGGACCCCAACATCATCCGGGATTTCCATCTCCGCCGTCTGGACCCCTCCTCGCCCTCGGGGCCGTCCTCCTGGCCAGCGTTGTCCTGCGGCTGGAGCCGTGCGTCGGGGGTGGTACTGTCATGCTTACTCCCGCTCCTTCGCTCAAGCACTCGACTTCACCGGTCTACTAACCACCGGTCCTGGCAACCATCATTACACACACCTACTCCCCATCGTTACGCACACCTGGACCTCATCATCACCTTGATTACTCTTGTGACGACCCGGTGGGCGGAGTTGGGAGGGTCGTCAGCTACATGGGAAACACCCAGCATAAATTGACCTCTTCCACATTCATTGACGAGACTCTCTCCAGGCAGATACTTTGACTTTGGTTGTGGTATTTTTGTGGCTTTTTGGTTGTTGCTTTGGCACCTCTCAACACCTTTCCATATTACATTTATGCATGCAAACACTCACTTACACTACTGATTACTGATTACACACACCATTGTTATTTGATTTAGTTTACTTTAGTTAATAAATATATACTTTGAGTATTCCTTGTCTCCACGTGTCTCCCTTTTGTTACGAACTTGAGCTGGTTTGTGACACTCTCCCTCTATTTAGCCCTCAGTAGCCTCAGTCAGTATTGGTTTTGGTCACGCTCAGTATGCTTCTCCTGTTTGTTAATCTGCCTTATTCTTATCATTAAACTCACCTTCTGCACCTGCTTCCTGACTCCCAACGTATATGTTACACACTGGGAGACAAATTCTCCTTTCAGAGGACAATAACCTAAAAGACAAGGCCAAATATACACTGGAGTTGCTTACTAAGACGACATTGAATGTTCCTGAGTGGCTCAGTTACAGTTTTGACTTAAATAGCCTTGAAAATCTATGACAAGACTTTAAAATGACTGTCTAGCAATGATCAACAACCAATTTGACAGAGCTTGAAGAATTTTAAAAAGGCTAATGTGCAAATATTGTACAAACCAGGTGTGCAAAGCTCTTAGCGACTTACCCAGAAAGATCACTGCCAAAGGTGATTCTAACATTTGACTCAGGGGTGTGAATACTTATGTAAATTAGATATGTATTTATTTAATTTTCAATATATTTGCAAAAATTCCTAAAAACATGTTTTCACTTATTATGGGGTATTGCGTGGAGATGGGTGAGAAAATCCCATTTTGAATTCAGGCTTTAACACAACAAAAGTAAGGCGTATGAATACTCCCTGAAGGCACTGTATGTGCTTGTGTTGTTAAAGGTTGTTATTATATTTTGCGGAATTGCCCATTGTTGATATGCTGTAAGTGTGTGAATGAGATTTAAACATGAATACACACTGAAACGCTAGTTGGCTTCAGCTATTCAAGCTGACCAGAGGCATGACAGTGCCACTCATGGTCCTAGTTATACCAAGAGCCTTATGAAACCCTTTAAAAGACAGAATACACAATACAAAATAAACAAGGGCAACTTATAATATGCAGCGAAGCTGTTTGAGCGTAATCATGTTGGCCATATTTGATTCAGAATAAATGTTATTTTTACCAAAACAATCTTTATGGGCATGAGTTGTACAACTTCATATTTACACGTGATTTAACCATGGTGGCCCCAAAGAAAATACAAAATCCTTCAAGGAACCTTAAACCCCCCAAAAAGTATATTCTGATGTCTGAGCACACTTGTTTTCCTTATAGCAGATTACAATACTTGTATTCCACATTTGAGCAATATCAGAGCTTGCAATATTGGGTTAAAAGAGCTTATTAAGCACTTTTTTTGTTTAGGGGGTGTTTTACACAACCATCCATTTCATAAATGGGAGAAATAAGAGACATGGTTGTGTTTTGTTCTCAAAAACTAAAGCCCTTTTTTGATTGGCCATTAGCCTAGTAAGTGTAAGGCCGGGATTCTATCCAAGCCGCACTACAGCACAGCTGCACTAGGCACCGGACATGTATTAAAGAAAATGTAAACTTAAGCCGACATCCACAGCAATTACCAAGAATGCAAATTGAGTGAAAGCAGGGGAAATTAGCTTTAAAAGTAAATTGTTGGCTGTCTAGGGCAGCTGCGTTATAACGCGGCTCAGATTGAATCCTGGCCTAAATACAGTAGTAGCAACTCCTGGTTCAGAAAGTAGTGAGGCAGGGGTGCAGGCCAGGGTGCTGCAGAGGGTTGTCAGGTTATTCCGAACACGATCACCACTATTGATTTTGATGATTAAATACACAAAGTTCAAGAGTATATTAACACGGGAAGCGGCACAGGTCCTAATCCAGGCACTTGTCATCTCCCGTCTGGATTACTGCAACTCGCTGTTGGCTGGGCTCCCTGCCTGTGCCATTAAACCCCTACAACTCATCCAGAATGCCGCAGCCCGTCTGGTGTTCAACCTTCCCAAGTTCTCTCACGTCACCCCGCTCCTCCGCACACTCCACTGGCTTCCAGTTGAAGCTCGCATCTGTTACAAGACCATGGTGCTTGCCTATGGAGCTGTGAGGGGATCGGCACCTCTGTACCTTCAGGCTCTGATCAGTCCCTACATCCAAACGAGGGCATTGCGTTCATCCACCTCTGGCCTGCTGGCTCCCCTTCCTCTGCGGAAGCATAGTTCCCGCTCAGCCCAGTCAAAACTGTTCGCTGCTCTGGCACCCCAATGGTGGAACAAGCTCCCTCACGACGCCAGGACAGCGGAGTCACTCACCACCTTCCGGAGACATTTGAAACCCCACCTCTTTAAGGAATACCTGGGATAGGATAAAGTAATCCTTCTACCCCCCCCCCCCCCCCAAAAAAAAAAAATTTAAAAAAATTGTAAAGTAGTTATCCCACTGGCTATAGGGTGAATGCACCTATTTGTAAGTCACTCTGGATAAGAGCGTCTGCTAAATGACGTAAATGTAAATATAAACACGCACACCACACTACAAAGCTAAAAACAAGTTGCCACTTTTCCACATAAATTCCCATACGTTGAAAGACACAAAACCAAACAAAAATGATGACACAGCAATTGTGTACCTTTATTCAGTGCACATTCAATACAACTGAGCTATCCTGCTAACGTAGAAGCCTTACTATGGACCCAGCACACTGGACATGCAACTGGGATCATCTTTAAGAGAAAAACAATAGGATACATAGGTTGTTGATAGATGCAAAATGTCTATTTGAACTATGACCTCTTAGATCAACCTCGATCAAACAGAAGACTGAGCCCTTCTTACCTAATAATACCTGGGATTTAGCTGATTTGTGTGTGTGTGTGTGTTGTGTTAGTATTACTGATCGATCATTTAAACCAAATTTCCCAGCAGCTCTTATCTCTCCAAACATCAGTGTTTGTTAGGTAACTTTGCTTGCCCAGTCAGCGAAATCAAACAAACCTTGGCTAATCGAAAGAAAACAAATACTTATTTGACCCAGGTCTGCAGTAGACACGTTAAGCAGGCTTGTGATTTACTGCCAGGAAGGAAGGGACAGTGTTGGAGAAGCTTCCATTTTGGAGACTTTTACCTGGGGACCAAACCAAACAACTGGTTTCGTCTGTAGCTCAGCTGGTAGAGCACGGCGCTTGTAACGCCAGGTTAGTGGGTTCGATCCCCGGGACCACCCATACACAAAAATGTATGCACGCATGACTGTAAGTCGCTTTGGATAAAAGTGTCTGCTAAGTGGCATATTATTAATATACATTTTCAACAAAGTCGTGTGAAAGCCAATGAACATTGCCAAAATGTTAGCCTCGTAAATGTTAAACCAGCCTCATCTCACATGAACTGTTACGAAACATGAGTGCAACGGTCAGTCTGGTTTCACAAGGCTACCAAAATCAGGGCTGCGAACTTTTGAAGTAAGCTTGGAGTGAGATTTGCTATGTAAATTTCATTGCCCCCTTGCACAACCCCTGCACTTCTATGTATTTTGGCATGGCTTAGGCCTATGACCAGGGTGGACAATTTATTAAAAACCACAGGTCAGGTGTATTCAGGATGCTTTGAACATTAAATGAACACAAACAATTCAACAACTTTGTTAATTAGAGAGGTGGTTTGACACTTTTTTCAGACCGTAATGAAATGAGACAGGGAAATGGGAGAAACAGTGGGAAGGTTGGAAGCAGGGATTGATCGCTGTTCTCAGGTGGAAAGTTGTAAACGACATGTGCCAGGGAGTGTTACCACTACACCAAGGCTCTGCACAGGAAATACTCATATTAAAGGTTGATGGCAGTTGGGTGAACACATTTAAAATACCCAAATGAAGGACAACAGGAGGATTTTGCGGGACACACACAAACAACAATCACCCTTCCGTTCATGGTGTAGTGCTAATTGTTTAGTTGCCGGAGAGCAATACAAATGTAAATTACGTCATCATTTCTCAAAATGTGTACCGACAGATGTAGCCTATTGATTATCATGATAGAATATGCATAAAATACATCCTCCAATTGCAACGTCTGCTTATGCCCACACATGTTGTCTCAAGAATATTTTCAATTTTTAAAACCCTCAAACACCAAGTTAGGCATACCTAATTTCAAAATAGGCCATGGCATCATTACAGTCAATCATGAATGACAATTGTTCACGTTTTACCAGTGAGATGTCTAAACTGCGTCTGCATGCCAATAATTTGATCTCAATCAGGTTCATGGGAATATGCATTTAGATCTTCTTGAATTACTGTTTAAAGAGCAAATTACGGCAGATGGTGTTAACAAACTATACTGAACAAAAATATAAACGCAACATGTAAAGTGTTGGTCCCATGTTTCATGAGCTGAAATAAAAGATCCCAAATAAAATATTTCCATACCCACAAAAAGCTTATTTCTCTCAAATGTTGTGCACAAATTTGTTTACATTCCAGTTAGTGAGCATTTCTCCTTTGCCAAGATAATCCATCCACCTGACAGGTGTGGCATATCAAAAAGTTGATTAAACAGCATGATCATTACACAGGTGCACCTTGTGCTAGGGACAATAAAAGGCCACTCTAAAATGTGCAGTTTTGTCACATCACAATGCCACAGATGTCTCAAGTTTTGAGGGAGCGTGCAATTGGCATGCTGACTACAGGAATCTCCACCAGAGCTGTTGCTAGAGAATTTAATGTTCATTTCTCTACCAATGTCATTTTAGAGAATTTGGCAGTACGTCCAACCAGCCTCACAACCGCAGACCCCATGTAACCATGCCAGCCCAGGACCTCCACAGCCGGCTTCTTCACCTGCGGGATTGTCTGAGACCAGCCACCCAGACAGCTGATGAAACGGTGGGTTTGCACAACCGAAGACTTTCTGCACAAACTGTCAGAAACAGTGTCAGGGAAGCTCATCTGTGTGCTCGTTGTCCTCATCAGGGTCTTGATCTGACTGCAGTTTGGCGTCGTATCCAACTCCAGTGGGCAGATGCTCACCTTCGATGGCCATTGGCACGCTGGAGAAGTGTGCTCTTCACTGATGAATCACGGTTTCAACTGTACCGGGCAGATGGCGTGCATGGCGTCGTGTGGGCGAGCTGTTGGCTGATGTCAAGTTATGAACAGAGTGACCATGGTGGCCGGTGGGGTTATGGTATTGGCAGGCATAAGCTACATACAACGAACACAATTCCATTTTATCGATGGCAATTTGAATGCACAGAGATACCGTGACGAGATCGCTGAGGCCCATTGTCATCACCTCATGTTTCAGTATGATAATGCAAAGCCCTATGTCACAATTCCTTGAAGCTGAAAATGTCCCACTTCTTCCATGGCCTGCATACTCACCAGACATGTCACCCATTGAGCATGTTTGGGATGCTCTGGATCTACGTGTTTTTTTAAGGTATTCCCAGCCATAGATTAGGGCCTAATGATTTTATTTCAATTGACTGATATCCATATATGAACTGTAACTCAGTCAAAACTTTGAAATTGTTGCAGGTTGTGTTTATATTTATGTTCAGTGTAGTTACAGTGTGATTGTTTGTTCTGTTAGTCCAATGTCTGTCTTTTCCAATACTAACTCGGGTGACCCATGGGGCGGCGCACAATTGGCCCAGTGTCGTCCAGGGTAGGGGAGGGAATGGCCGGCAGGGATGTAGCTCAGTTGGTAGAGCATGGCATTTGCAACGCCAGGGTTGTGGGTTCGATTCCAGTATAACAAATAAAAAATATGTATGCACTCACTAACTGTAAGTCGCTCTGGATAAGAGCGTCTGCTAAATGACTAAAATGTAAATGTAACTGAATGGTGACTGAATGAATTTACAGTCAATCAATCAATCCAGTGTGTTCTGTGTAATTCCTTTGTCTTTTCCAATACTAACTGAATGGTGAATGTCTTGTGTCATTTTGTCTTCTTGTTGTATGTGAGAATAGAAGTTGTTTCTTAGGGGAAAGGGGAGTGACATGTTTCTTTTCCATTCTGTATATTTGAACTAAATTCAACTCATTTTACATTTTAGTCATTTAGCAGACGCTCTTATCCAGAGCGACTTACAGTTAGTGAATACATATTTTTTTTATACTGGCCCCCCGTGGGAATCGAACCCACAACCCTGGCATTGCAAACGCCATGCTCTATCAACTGAGCTACATCCCTGCCGGCCATTCCCTCCCCTACCCTGGACGACGCTGGGCCAATTGTGCGCCGCCCATGAGTCTCCCGGTCGCGGCCGGCTGCGACAGAGCCTGGATTCGAACCAGGATCTCTAGTGGCACAGTTAGCACTGCGATGCAGTGCCTTAGACCACTGCGCCACTCAGGAGTACTCCAGTTTAAGAACTGGGATAAGCTACAAATCTCCTTGTGGGGCAGGCCACATGTTATAAAGATGGCTATAGCTCCTAAACTGAATTATGTCATCAGCATGTTTCCACTGTCCATACCTGCCTACACCTTTAACACCATAGACCAATTGATTACTCAGTTTATTTGAACTATTAAAAGTGCAAGGATGAACCTAGCTAGATTACAGGCAAAGACGGGAGGATTAAAGCTCCCTAACATGTAATTATACAGTGCCGTGAACAAGTATTTGCCCCCTTTCTGATTTTCTCTATTTTTGATACTGAATGTTATCAGATCTTCAACCAAAATCTAATATTAGATAAAGGGAACCTGGGTTTAAAAATAACAAAAAACTATACTTATTTTATTTAATTAACAAAGTTATGCAACACCCAATTCCCCTGTGTGAAAAAGTAATTGCCCCCTTACACTCAACTGGTTGTGCCACCTTTAGCTGCAATGACTGCAACCAAATGCTTCCTGTAGTTGTTGATCAGAGGAATTTTAGCCCGCTCTTGCAGAACTGCTTTAACTCAGCAACATTTGTGAGTTTTCAAGCATGAACTGCGTATTTCAAGTCCTGCCACAACATCTCAATTGGGATTAGGTCTGGACTTTGACTAGGCCATTCCAAAACTTCAAATTTGTTGCTTTTTAACCATTTTCATGTAGACTTGATTGTGTGTTTTGGATTATTGTCTTGCTGCATTACCCAGCTACGCTTCAGCTTCAGCTCACAGACGGATGGCCTGACATTCTCCTGTAGAATTCTCTGATACAGAGCAGAATTGATGGTTCCTTCTATTAAGGCAAGTCGTCCAGGTCCAAAGGCAGCAAAGCATCCCCAAACCGTCACACTTCCACCACCAAGCTTGACCGTTGGTATGAGGTTCTTACTGTGGAATGCAGCGTTTGGTTTTCGCCAGTGTTGGAAAAAGTACGCAATTGTCATACTTTAGTAAAAGTAAAGTTACCTTAATAGAAAATTACTCAAGTAAAAGTGAAAATCACCCAGTAAAATACTACTATCAAAGTAAATGTAATTGCTAAAATATACTTAAGTATCAAAAGTAAAAGTATAAATCATTTCAAATTCCTTATATTAAGCAAACCAGATAGCATCATATTCTTGTTTTTTTAATTTATGGAAAGCCAGGGGCACACTCCAACACTCAGACATAATTTACAAACGAAGCATTTGTGTTTAGTGAGTCCGCCAGATCAGAGACAATAGGGATGACCAGGGATGTTCTCTTGATAATTGTGTGAATTGGACCCTTTTCCTGACCTGCTAAACATTCAAAATGTAACGAGTACTTTTGGGTGTCAGCAAAAATGTATGGAGTAAAAAGTAAATTATTTTCTTTAGGAATGTAGTGAAGTAAATGTTGTCAAAAATATAAATAGTAAAGTAAAGTACAGATACCCCCCAAAACTACTTAAGTAGTACTTTAAAGTGTTTTTACTTAAGCACTTTACACCACTGGTTTTCGCCAGACATAATGGGACCCATCTCGTCCAAAAAGTTGACTGAAGTTTGCCCAAAAGCACCTGGAAGCACCTGGATGATCATCAAGACTCTTGGAAGAATGTTCTATGGACAGATTAGTTAAAAGTACAACTTTTTAGACAAAAATAAGCCTTTATAACTGTCCAAATAGGCTCTCTCTTTATTGAGAACTCTATTAGACCAATGTGGGTTAACATGGAAGAAGACCTTAATTCCGCATTTGGAGCATCATATTATCTGAGTCAACACTTAAATGTGGGACTGCAGAATCCCATAATGTCCCATACTAAGAAATATGGCGTCAGATACATAAGAGAGACAATCTTCACCTTTCCTGACAAGCTCTGCTTCGTTATGGAACAACCATAAATAAACATTAGGAGGACAGGTAGTTGTCTGGAAAGAGTGGGAACAGGCTACCTGAGGGCAATACCAGAACAAATGGTCTACTGATTCTGTATCCTCGCAACAAAACCACTTCCTGTTTGAAAAAGAGAGATACTGTACTTTGAACAAGGTTTCTTTTTCAATTCATCAAAAATGAGACATGGCAATCTGCACAAAGGCAAAAAGGCCATTTTTAAACAAGGGATGAGATTTTCTTAGCAATCTACTTGAGAACCATTTTGGGTTCAAGTGAAACTTGTGTATATGTGAAGCTTTTAGAGAGAGGTTTAGCACTTTTATATTTAATCATCTCAACCCACCCAGTTCATATTTATTATATAGGTAGGCACTCTTTATCTTGTCTGGTTTAGCATCCCAGATAAAGCAAAATATTTTTTGCTCATATGATTTGAAAAACGAATCATCAGGAGTAGGCAGCGCCATATGTAAGTATGTAAACTAAGATATGACATTTACATTTACATTTACATTTTAGTCATTTAGCAGACGCTCTTATCCAGAGCAACTTACAGTTAGTGAATACATATTTTTTTATACTGGCCCCCCGTGGGAATCGAACCCACAACCCTGGCATTGAAAACGCCATGCTCCATCAACGCTACATCCCTGCCGGCCAAGGATGACTAAGGAGTTAATAATTGTTCCATAAATAGACGGTTAGACAATAGACAATACCCCATAATGACAAAGCAAAAACTGGTTTAAAAACCCCCCTGAAATATCACATTTACATAAGCACCTTTGGCAGCGATTACAGCCTCGAGTCTTCTTGGGTATTATATTACATTACATTACATTTACGTCATTTAGCAGACGCTCTTATCCAGAGCGACTTACAGTTAGTGCATACATTATTCTTTTTTATTTTCATACTGGCCCCCCGTGGGAATCGAACCCACAACCCTGGCGTTGCAAATACCATGCTCTACCAACTGAGCTACCTCCCTGCCGGCCATTCCCTCCCCTACCCTGGACGACGCTGGGCCAATTGTGCGCCGCCCCATTGGTCTCCCGGTTGCGGCCGGCTACAGCAGAGCCTGGATTCAAACCAGGATCTCTTGTGGCACAGCTAGCACTGCGATGCAGTGCCTTAGACCACTGCACCACTCGGGTATGGCGCTACAAGGTTGGCACAGCTGTATTTGGGGAATTTCTCCCATTCTTCTCTGCAGATCCTCTCAAGCTCTGTCAGGTTGGATGGGGAGCGTAGCTGCACAGCTACTTTCAGGTATCTCCAGAGATGTTTGACCGGGTTCAAGTCCGGGCTCTGGCTGGGCCACTCAAGGACATTCAGAGACTTGTCATGAAGCCACTCCTGCATTGTCTTGGCTGTGTGCTTAGGGTCGTTGTCCTGTTGGAAGGTGAACCTTCGCCCCCAGTCTTAGGTTCTGAGCGCTCTGAAGCAGGTTTTCATCAAGGATCTCTAAGTACTTTGCTCTGTTCATCTTTCCCTCGATCCTGACTAGTCTCCCAGTCCCTGCCACTGAAAAACATCCCCACAGCATGATGCTGCCACCACCACACTTCACTGTAGGGATGGTGCCAGGTTTCTTCCAGACGTGACACTTGGCATTCAGGCCAAAGAGTTCAATCTTCGTTTCATCAGACCAGAGAATCTTGTTTCTCATGGTCTGAGAGTCCTTTAGGTGCCTTTAGGCAAAATCCAAGCGGGCTGTCATGTGCCTTTTACTGAGGAGTGGCTTACGTCTGGCTACTCTCCATAAAAGCCTGATTGGTGGAGTGCTGCAGAGATGGTTGTCCTTCTGGGAGGTTCTCCCATCTCCACAGAGAAATCTGGAGCTCTGTCAGTGTGACAATCGGGTTCTTGGTCACCTTCCTGACCAAGGCCCTTCTCCCCCGATTGCTCAGTTTGGCCTGGTGGTTCCAAACTTATTCCATTTAAGAATAATGGAGGCCACTGTGTTCTTGGGGACCTTCAATGCTGCACACATTTTTCGGTACCCTTCCCCAGATTTGTGCCTCGACACAATCCTGTCTCTGAGCTCTACGGACAATTATTTTGACCTCATGGCTTGGTTTTTGTTCTGACATGCACTGTCAACTGTGGGACCTTATATAGACAGGTGTGTGCCTTTCCAAATCATATCCAATCAATTGAATTTACCACAGGTGGACTCCAATCAAGTTGTAGAAACATCTCAAGGATGATCAATGGAAACAGGATGCACCTGAGCTCAATTTCAAGTCTCATAGCAAAGCTCTGAATACTTATGTAAATAAGGTATTTCTGTTTTTTATTTTTATACATTTGCAAAAATTGAAACCTGTTTTCACTTTGTCATTATGGGGTATTGTGTGTAGATTGATGAGGAAAAATATCTATTTAATCCATTTTAGAATAAGGCTGTAACGTAACAAAATGTGGAAAAAGGGAAGGGGTCTGAATACTTTCCAAATGCACTGATAAATAATAACCACACCAAGGACAGATGTAGGTTGTTTGTATCAAGTTTTGAATACACTACCATAAACGATCTCTGAGAAACTGACAAAAAGCTGAAACGTGTTACAACCATCCCGGTCTCCCATATACTGTTTACAGGAAACTCACTCTACATCTTTAGATGAAGTTTCGTGGAAAAAATAATGGGGAGGTGAAATACATTTCTGTCATGGACAAAGGAACTCAAAGGTGTGATGATACTAATATACAAACATTTTGATCTGAATGTGCAAACAGTCAAGAATGAGCCGCAAGGAAGGTGGACCATTTTGAATATGAAAGTGGATGAAAAACAGGTTTGGCTCATTAATCTATATGGTCCAAATCAGGATGATTCACACTTCTTCTAACATATTTACACCAATCTATTGAACTTACAGGCAACAAACGATGAAATCATTATGGTGGGAGACTATAACACAGTGTTAACTACCTTAATGGACTGTAAAGGAAATCACTCCACCAATCAGGCCTTTATGGTAGAGCGGCCAGACTGAAGCCACTCCTCTGTAAAAGGCACATGACAGACCGCTTGGAGTTTGCCAAAAGGCACCTAAAGACTCTCAGACCATGAGAAACAAGATTCTCTGGTCTGATGAAACCAAGACTGAACTATTTGGCCTGAATGCAAAGCGTCATGTCTGGAGGAAACCTGGCACCATCCCTACGGTGAAGCATGGTGGTGGCAGCATCATCCTGTGGGAATGTTTTTCAGCGGCAGGGACTGGGAGACTAGTCAGGATCAAAGGAAAGATGAACGGAGCAAAGTGTCGTATATGATGAATGGTGGTCATTATTGCTATCAACAAAGAGTCCGTTTTATGCTGCATCGTGTTAGAGGCTTTTAATAAAATCACGAGGTTACAGCATAAATGACAGGTGACATGACACCCGCAGAACGGCTCCCCGATTGCCATGGCCGTTCTGACGTCTTCCTCGCCTAACCCCCCTATTTATAAACAACGAAGCTGACCTCTTCTGGCCAATCCCCAGTCTCCAAGACACTTCCGGTCTGCTGGATGTGGCGTTACACCTAAAACCTTCCCTCTGGATACTAACATAAACACATTCCATTTCTTCATGAAAACCATTTAACAAAGGCATAATCTTCAGATACTATATTCCCCCCTTTCGAGACGAACTAAACGTCTCGAAAACAAACAGAATAGGATTATGACTAGTAACAATTTATCTTATTGAGTATCTTTAACATTAAACCAAAAACATTCTCCTCTAGAGTGTAAATACCTTTCTATGCAATAACCGTTTATGAAGTGTGAATACATTACTATCTTTATGAAGTGTGAATACATTACTATGAAATATGAAGAAATCTATGGAGTGTAAGAGCGAAAAACTGTCCGGCAGCCATCTTTTCAGATATCCATCCATCAATCAATCAAGACAGTAAAATTCTCTCACGGTCCCTCTGCCCCAGGCAACCACCGTCGGTACTCCAGATAACCTCATAAACCATGTAAATGTCTTTGAAATTATGATGCAATTAAATACACATGTAAGCCCCTGCAAACAAAATCCTATCCATAAACATCCATTGTACGGCTGGTCAACCCATTGGACCGGACAATGAAACTCTCCCTTCCTAGCCTCTCTGTCCCTAAACATTCACGAAATAAACAAAAACATCTAAGATCCTCACATGTATTCAATAACATCAAACACCATTCTACAAAAATTAATACCTGAGACTATTACACAATTATGTATTACACATGTCTATATTTCATTGCAGACACTGGAATGTAGTCCACTACACTTCATCTCCCTGTAGTCTCTCTTCCAATGGACTGTTGATGATGGAATCAGCCACACCCTCCTTGTTTCATCTCCTCCAGTCATATTGTCCCTTCACATTGTCTTTGTTTGAGTATTTCAATCTCCACATGTTCTCCCAAATGCCTCTGGAATGAAAAGAAAACGACCAAACAGTATCTTTTGCAAAACAAACACTTTCAAATTAAACCTCAATTTCACCTAAGAATTTAAACTGATATATAAATGATGCATGAATCACATAAACCTATTCCCCCCTTTGATTCATAAATCATACCAACATCACCCCAATATTGAAAAAAAATAATAATCATTGAAAAATCATCCAATAATCAAAAATGATATTTATCCATTCAGTTCCACTGGTCCATCTTTATCCAGATCAGGAACAGTCCACACCGGCATCTGAGTGTTGTCTCCAGGCATCACTCTCCACCTATCTCAATATCATAACTTTCTCAAAGGTCAGTAACAAATTACAAACATCACAGTGTTATCAAAGCTGAAACTAAAATCTGACCCATCACTGCCCCTACTGGGCCTAACTGATCTTGCAACCAAGTCTTCCAAATGCATCCCTTATTTAACCCCAGTGATATTATCTGAAAGTATAACTAATATGTATCACTATGATCTTCCCAAATGTTACACCATATCATGAATAAAGTCCCCTCTTCTCCCTTAGATTCATCCTTCAATGATGGGCTTGAAGCCTATGACATGTCCCTTTTCATCCTATTTTGAACTCTAGTTTCAAATTGATCTGTGTTCGGTGCTACTCCTCTTTTAATAATAAAAGCCTCCTATGGAAGCTTCAACGTTGACATGTAACCAAATCCTGTCTATCCATAATGTAAGAATATATATTTTATCATCATAAACCCACCAAATATCTCTAAAATTGTCCATAGTCACATTGTCAGACCAAAGCTAATCGTTTAACCATCAAAGTCCTGCTCTTCTTATTACCTGATCCATAAAAAATTACATTATATTTGTCATCTCTAACCTTATGTTCATGCTTATCCAAAGTTATCATATAACATCCCAATCTGATATTCCCATAAACATACCCTTTACCTCATATGTTTTATTAGAACAAAAACAACTTTTAGCCCTCAATGTTTCACCTGAATACTTCAGGGTTCCGTTGTTACCTAATTTTCCTTTCCCATTTAACAATTCCCATAGGGTAATTCATTTAACCAAGAACAATTAAACCTAGGCTTAAACCACTGTTCTGACAACGACATTATTTTATCTGTCAATGACTGTTGCTAATACCACAGTCATGACAAAGCATAAGACTGACCCATACCTGATAGAGGCCGCGCGACCGTCTAACATGTTCGATGCTGGAATTCTCAACAGACATGGACCCTCAAGATTCCTCACTGATCTTACAGAATGAGTTAATCTATCTCTAATTTCCACAACAGAAGAACGAGCGGTACTGATCAGATACCTCTCCCTGTCTGTCATTAAAATCAAAGACCTCATCCTGTATCTCCATGATGAATCTATATTCTCTCTACTACTATCTGTTCTCCTATTTTAACCCCATTCGTACTATCATTGACAGCACTCTCCATCCGTAACATAACCCATGAGTCTAAAATTCCCCATTTAATTTCAGAAAAGTTGTTGTCGATGTCATACTCCCTCTTTTGCTATTGCCATCGTATCACTAATCCCTTCCAAAGTTACCATTAAAGTAGTTGACTTAATTGCTGTATCAACCCTAATTACTTCTAGTGCAAAAGTTCCCATTATCCTCTGTGTATTATATACTGTTGGAGTGACTACTATAATCTACTCCTCCTGAACTCCTTCGGTGACTGCGGAAGCTTCAACAGATTTCAAATCTTCCATTATAGGCATCACTTCACGAATTACATAGCCCTTTAACCCATAATTCTTAACCGGAACAACTTCTAATGCTTGCACTAGATAAGTACACATATATTCTCCCTGACCTTTCTCTGTAACATTACGCCAAATAAGTGAACAGTCACTCCTAACCTCTTCCACTTCATATCGTTGTACAAACTATCCCTCCTTTGACTAGGTGCAACAACTTCTAGTCCTGGTCCTGATAACCATACTTATTCTCCATAATTATCTCTCCATATGGGAGGAACGTCACCATCCTAACCCTAATAAGTATTATTTCCCTAACATTGGTGCTGTATTGGTTCCCTTATAATCAAATGCGATATATTTATGGCTTTAATAACTATCAATGTTGAAAGAGTTAAATTGCTTCTCACTGTTGTTATAATAGACTCACGTGTTGATGTCCTCAGTTACTCCTAATTTTCCCCAGTTTTCCCCTAAGACTTTGAACTCTTTACTTGTACTTTCATCTATCACCACTAGTGTCACTTTTTCCCCAAATCTCAGTTCTTTCTCTAAATCCCTGACTTTCAAACTTTTGATTACACAAAATACACCTATAATGACCTTGATCTCCCTGCTGGGAACTGTAACTATGGCTACTCAATCACCCTCAATCTTTTCTTATCATTCAGCAACACATACTTTCTCAATGCATCTGCCCCTAACAGATCTAACCTCCTACCATATCTTCCCACTAAACTTTAAAATGTCCTTCCTCACTGTTCTCTCTCTGTCTTACTACTAACTTTGAAACTTAGCTTACTGTCTCAGAGTTCCTTCAACCTGTCACGGTCGTGTGAAGGAATTGACCAAGGCGCAGCGTGTGAAACGAACATGGTACTTTATTTAGTTAAAGCACGACAAAACAAGAAACACGACTAGTGAAGTCCACAGTCACCCTGACTGAAATAACGGAACAAAAACCCACAAACCAAGGAGAAACCACACAGTTTAAATATGGCTCCCAATCAGAGATAACGAGCCGACAGCTGACACTCGTTACCTCCGATTGGGAGTCATATGACTAATCAACGACAAAACCAAACATAGAAATGAACAACTAGATCCAACATAGAAATACACCCTAAATGAAAATAACAACCCTGGCTCAACAATCAGAGTCCCTGGAGCCAGAGTGTTACAGTACCCCCCCCTAAAGGTGCGCACTCCGGGCGCACCAGCATACAGTCTCGGGGAGGGTCTGGGTGGGCGTCTGTCCACGGTGGCGGTTCTGGCCCTGGTCGTGGTCCCCACCCCACCTTAGTCACCACCCGCTTCCCTAGCCTCCTCCACATGACCACCCTCCAACTTACTCCACCTGGATTTAGGGGCAGCACCGGGCTAAGGGACAGCACCTGGCTGGACGGCTCATGGCAGGCTGAAGGATCTGGCTGCTCATGGCTGGCTGACGGATCTGGCTGCTCATGGCTGGCCGACGGATCTGGCTGCTCATGGCTGGCCGACGGATCTGGCTGCTCATGGCTGGCCGACGGATCTGGCTGCTCATGGCTGGCGGAAGGCTCTGGCTGATCCTGTCTGGCAGAAGGCTCTGGCTGATCCTGTCTGGCGGAAGGCTCTAGCGGCTCTGGTCTGGCGGACGGCTCTGATGGCTCATGGCAGACGGGCGGCTTTGCAGGCTTTGGGCAGACGGGCAGTTCAGGCCCCGTTGGGCAGACGGCAGACTCTGGCCGTCTGAGGCGCACCGTAGACTTGGTGCGGGTGGCCGGAACAGGCCGGACCGGGCTGGCGACGCGCACCGTAGTCTTGGTGCGGGTGGCAGGAACAGGCCGGGTCGGGCTGGCGACGCACACCGTAGTCTTGGTGCGGGTGGCAGGAACAGGCCGGACCGGGCTGGCGACGCGCACCGTAGACTTGGTGCGGGTGGCAGGAACAGGCCGGGTCGGGCTGGCGACGCGCACCGTAGTCTTGGTGCGGGTGGCCGGAACAGGCCGGACCGGGCTGGCGACGCGCACCGTAGTCTTGGTGCGGGTGGCAGGAACAGGCCGGGTCGGGCTGGCGACGCGCACCGTAGTCTTGGTGCGGGTGGCAGGAACAGGCCGGGTCGGGCTGGCGACGCGCACCGTAGTCTTGGTGCGGGTGGCAGGAACAGGCCGGACCGGGCTGGCGACGCGCACCGTAGACTTGGTGCGGGTGGCAGGAACAGGCCGGGTCGGGCTGGCGACGCGCACCGTAGTCTTGGTGCGGGTGGCCGGAACAGGCCGGACCGGGCTGGCGACGCGCACCGTAGTCTTGGTGCGGGTGGCAGGAACAGGCCGGGTCGGGCTGGCGACGCGCACCGTAGTCTTGGTGCGGGTGGCAGGAACAGGCCGGGTCGGGCTGGCGACGTGCACCGTAGTCTTGGTGCGGGTGGCAGGAACAGGCCGGACCGGGCTGTGGAGACGGACAGGAGGCCTGGAGTGAACAGCGGCCACCACCCGTCCTGGCTGAATGCCTACCCTCACACACTCTGTGTGAGGCATCAGCACAGGACGTACAGGGCGGTGTACCCCTGGCCTGGTGGCCTCCTGGATACTCCCCCTTTTCTCCTCCGTCAGCCCCGTCGTCCATGCCGTGTGCCCCCCCCTAAAAATTTTCTGGGGTTGACTCACGACCCTCCGACGATGGCCCTGCTGCCGCCGTTGCTCCTCTCTCGCCAGGGCCTTGATCCTTCCCCAAGGTCCCTTGCCTCCGAGCATGTCCTCCCAGGACCACGATGTGCCCACCTGGGCCATCGCCAGCCTCTCTATCTCCTTGCCCGGTGCCTCCTCCCATGTCCAGTCTCCTTGCTCCTGGACACGCTGCTTGGTCTTTCTTTGGTGGGTTTTTCTGTCACGGTCGTGTGAAGGAATTGACCAAGGCGCAGCGTGTGAAACGAACATGGTACTTTATTTAGTTAAAGCACGACAAAACAAGAAACACGACTAGTGAAGTCCACAGTCACCCTGACTGAAATAACGGAACAAAAACCCACAAACCAAGGAGAAACCACACAGTTTAAATATGGCTCCCAATCAGAGATAACGAGCCGACAGCTGACACTCGTTACCTCCGATTGGGAGTCATATGACTAATCAACGACAAAACCAAACATAGAAATGAACAACTAGATCCAACATAGAAATACACCCTAAATGAAAATAACAACCCTGGCTCAACAATCAGAGTCCCTGGAGCCAGAGTGTTACACAACCCTAATCTACTCCTAACTTATTTTAATCTAATCTTTTCTCTCATAACATTTACAACTTTTCCCCCTGACTTTGCACACAATCCCTTACCACCAAATGTTTAGAATATGTGATTGGGAAAGTTCCCCACCTGCTTCTGACTCATTACACACAGACTTGGCAAAACGACTAAACACCTTTTAGCCTAGCCTGAAATCTCTTAGTGTAAGAATGTAACCCAGAATAATAGTCACCCCTTTTAACTTTACAGACAGATTGTCTAATAGACAGTCGTCTAGTGTACATCTTATTGTACAATTCAATTTAAACAATGCATCTCTTCCCAACACTGCCATAACAGTTTCTTCTAATATTAGTATCTTAAGAGTAATTAACTGTTTTACTACCTCAAATCCCTATCCTAATTCGTTATCAATTAGTGAGATGTTTAACCTCTTTAGGCTGAACCCAGATAGGTTTTCCCCTATTCACCATCCCTTCTAATGGTCGGTTGTTTTTACTTCAATTGTTGGCTATTTTCTCTTCTTCTCTCATCGATGCTCTCAGCAATGCACCCCTTCGTCTCTTCAGCTGTGTTACTTCTAAACTATTTGCTTTATCCAGGCATGATAAGCATCGGTCTATATCTCCTATTTCGTCTTCGCCAGTCATTGGAGGATAAAATCCTCTTGAACATAAAGCACCCTTCATCTCCAAATCTTCATCGCTTTTCTTCATCAGAACTCGAATCTCTTGTCTCCTTCTTCGTTCAACTTTCATCAGAGATCAAATCTCGCGTATCCTTCTTCGTTTCTCTCTTGCCAACTTCCTTCTGATCACAGAGTCATATCCACCCATGACCTCTTCATCATCACTCTCATCTTCATCATCCTCATCTTCTTTAAGTTCACTCTTCTCTTCCAGACATCACATTTTCTTCCTTCTGGAGTTTTGGATTCATCTTCATCGTCGTTTCTGCTTGTCCTCTATCTATTATTCGTCTTCATCTCTGATGTAACAATCACCCTCCTAGATGATCACTGAAAGCTTAGAATAAACATCCCTAAGCTGTACTTTTTCTTCTCGTAAGGTGGGTGTCTTTTTGCTGAATCCGTATGTGAGAAAGGTGTACTAACTTCTGCCATTAGTCTTTCTAACACTACTTTCTAACACTACTTTAGTTAAAGGATTACTATTTTTCCCCTATATCAATCCTTTTATATTCCTTTATTATGAATTAGCTTCTTTTAGACTGTATAGCCTAAGGCTTCCCCCCTTAAATTATTAATATAACCCTAAACAACTCCAAATAAATCCTGAATAATTAAACCCAATTTTTATTCCTATATCACCAATTTATCAATTGGTGTTGGCTATCTTACCACAACCCATCAACTGCCAGTAAATGCAAGTTAGTCATCTTCAGACTAAAATACCCATAAACAAAGCCTGTAACCCCTTGCTCTATAACCCATAATTATCATAAATTTACAGAAGAATGTCCGTCTTCGATTCCCAACACATCTGTAATCAAACCCCAGTGATACACAGAGCTCCCAAAATGCAATTTTTAATGAAATATTATTTGCCAAGCCTATGTAAAATTGTCATAACATCACATATCTGTTAACAGTCTCAAAACCTTATTTTTTGACTTGATCCTCTGCCGCGTCACGTGATCGCTTCCTGTATCTCCTCGCTCCCCCTCTCTCCTGTCTCTCATGACAAGGGACAAAGACACAAGAACAGCTTTTAGTAGTTCATGCCATCACTGAGTATTTCCAACCATTCAATATTCATTCCTTCTACATTATTCACTCTAAGACTAAACTCAGAACTAAATAGATCGCTCAAAAACATTATTTTATTTTAATCCGTTATTTAATTATTTAATTCAATTTATTATAATCCGCTACCATATATCTAATTTATAAATTCAATAGGTTACAAAACAAGTTCCATCTTTAACCAATCGCAGTTTAAACTAGAATCATCGTGTCAAAGTTTCTCCTCTGTCTGTCTATTTTCTCCGTCTCCCTGCAGCCCCCAGATGGGACCTATGACCCTAACCAACCATTTTGTTTTGTAGGCTCAGCACGACCTCATGTCGTAGTTTTTAGCCCCGTAAGATCAACACGTGTCCTAATCTCGTGTCATAAACTCCCCCTTTCTGTAGTGTAGTATCGCAAAATTAAACGCATGCGCATAGCCATTCAAAAATCCCTTTCCACCGTGGAAGGAAGATTCTCTACTCTCTCTCCCCAAACAGACAGAATAACACTCCAGCTATAACTCCCGTTTCCCCCTTATAGTCAAACAACATTTAACAGCGCTCACAAAACATATAACCTGACTTAAACACAGAGACAAATTTAAGAGACTTTAATCCATCGCAATGGAATCTCTAAGGATACGTTAGCATGTAGCACACAACACAATTAGCATTTAGCATCAGCCTCTAGCCACGATGTACCATGTAGCATGAAACACAGCCTTAGCCTCTAGCTAACTGTGGCCTATTACATAGAAACATACCCTGCACTGCCCTATCAATTTTAACATATTTATCCTACCGTTTTTGCTACCGGGACTAATGACCATTACACCGAGAAATCAGACCCAATCAAACATCCCGTCGGACGAGAGTCAAATCATAATCACAATCAGATAAACCCCATGAATCCGAGCTCTCTTTAAGAAAAAAGAAACCCACCGTCCACCCATTCTATCGTGTAAACGGATTTGTCGGCCCGACATCTAAAATGGCCCCCCCTGGAGGTCTTAAATGGTACAGTGCCCTAAAGAATGCGCATATCTGCCTTAATCGTACATTTCAATACTTAAATCCTACCGTTTAATGCTCTACATTCCAATTATCTGCCGTTTCAATGGAATAAATTTTAGCAGACTCTAGTCGACTGCAATAACGCCACCCGAGGCAAGGTTGAAATGGTGCATCTCTCCAGTGTACACAAGTCGTATCCAATCTAACAAACTCCGAAGCGGTAAGAAAAACTCACCTTTTTTTTTTTTTGGCGCTTCTTCAGAGCGAGTTAGCCTGGCGGTTGACTGAAACAAGGAAGAGACGCAAACCCAGCCCCACGTTGGGTGCCATTATGTCGTATATGATGAATGGTGGTCATTATTGCTATCAACAAAGAGTCCGTTTTATGCTGCATCGTGTTAGAGGCTTTTAATAAAATCACGAGGTTACAGCATAAATGACAGGTGACATGACACCCGCAGAACGGCTCCCCGATTGCCATGGCCGTTCTGACGTCTTCCTCGCCTAACCCCCCTATTTATAAACAACGAAGCTGACCTCTTCTGGCCAATCCCCAGTCTCCAAGACACTTCCGGTCTGCTGGATGTGGCGTTACACCTAAAACCTTCCCTCTGGATACTAACATAAACACATTCCATTTCTTCATGAAAACCATTTAACAAAGGCATAATCTTCAGATACTATAAAAGTACAGAGAGATCCTTGACGAAAACATGCTCCAGAGCGCTCAGGACCTCAGACTGGTGTGAAGGTTCACCTTCCAATAGCACAATGACTCTAAGCACACAGCCAAGACAACGCAGGAGTAGCTTTGGGACAAGTCTCTGAATGTCTTTGAGTGGCCCAGCCAGTGCCCAGACTTGAACCCGATCGGAAATCTCTGGAAAGACCTGAAAATAGCTTTGCAGCGACACTCCCCATCCAACCTGACAGCGCTTGAGAGGATCTGCAGAGAAGAATGGGAGAAACTCCCCAAATACAGGTGTGCCAAGCTTGTAGCGTCATACCCAAGAAGACTTGAGGCTGTAGTCGCTACCAAAGATTCTTCAATAAAATACTGAGTTAAAGGGTCTGAATACTTATGTAAATGCAATATTTACGTTTTTAATTTTTAATACATTTGCAAAAAAATCTAAAAACCTGTTTTTGCTTTGTCATTATGGGGTATTGTGTGTAGATTGATGAGAGAAAAAATGCACAGTATGTAAATCAAAGTGCAAATCATGGTGTTGTCTTAAATACATGGAGTGAAGTGTTACATTTTAACCCATGGTCTGGGTTAGTTGTAACAGTGCTTGGCGTGAAATTTAACAGAATGAAAAAGTGCATAAATCATGACATGCAACTAGTTATTGAAAGCCTTTATTGAGACCATGAGAGCAACATTGCCATGTTTAACATTTTGTTTGGCAGAAATAATAATAAATATAAATAATAAAATGTTTATTATTTTACCCTCCATTTTACCGGTCTTTCTCAACCAAACAACAACTAGGCTAAACTAAACACCTGAACGTTTCTGGAAGTGCTGTTTGACATGGCCTGGAATGTCATATATGGTCATGGTCTTTCCGGAGTTCATCCTCATCCAGGCATCACTGGCAGAGTTCACCATTTTCTTCAATGGCCCTTACACACTCCTGTCCTGGGGCTGGAGCTTGTGTGCACAGTGTGGGTGGAAAGAAAGCAAGACTATGCCAGATTGCCTACAGAAATCAATGGCCCTGATAGACAGGTGTGAGCTGTGGTTGTCAAGAAGAAGGACCAACTTCCTTTCCAGGCTGACCTTGGTATGTTTGGCGAAGTGTTCAAGGAAAATTAGGAAGTCATCTTCCTGCATCCAGCCAGAGCCATTTCCACTTCCATAATTGGTCCAACTTGTACAAATTGGTCGTGGTCTCTTTATCGTGGGAAAACAAAAGTTGGGGGGGATTGAGTTTCATAATAAATTTATAGCACATGCCATTGACACTAGTGTACCCCTTTCTGCTGAGGTGATTGCTCTAACCTGTTTGGTGTCACTTTTCGCGACCACTCTATCAAGTGTTTGTACTGTGGTTATTCCTGTCTCGTCAACATTCCATATGTCATTGCCATCAAAGCAGTATTTATTTATCACCTCTCCTAGTTTGCTGAAAAACTCTGCCACATTTGTTCTGTTGAAACTTGTGGCCAGTGACAGACTAGTTGCTTCAGCACTCCTAATGGAGAGAGTAGGGTGCCGCTTTAGGTAAGATGAGAACCAGTCTGCTCACGCCATAGAGTCTCATCCCATGACTGAGGATGCTTGCAACCATACTGTAGCAGGCCTAGATTTACATTTAAGTAATTTAGCAGACGCTCTTATCCAGAGCAACTTACAGGAGCAATTAGGGTTAAGTGCCTTGCTTAAGGGCACATCGACAGATTTTTCACCTAGTCGGCTCGGGGATTAGAACCAGCGACCTTTCGGTTACTGGCACAATGCTCTTACCCACTAAGCTACCTGCCGATCATGGAAAATAAAGACAGGAGTACCTCTCCACACTTTAAAAAGAGTGTCAAATGATGTAGCAGAGCAGGGGAAGTCAATCAGATCAGTTGTATGGCATATGTCATGTGACCGCTGGCTATGTCCCTTCCATCTTCAAGAGAGCGAGAGTTGCACCCCTCCTCAAAAAACCTACACTCGATCCCGCCGATGTCAACAACTACAGACCAGTATCCCTTCTTTATTTTCTCTCCAAAACTCTTGAGCGTGCCATCTCTAGCCAACTCTCCTGCTATCTCTCTCAGAATTACCTTCTTGATCCAAACCAGTCAGGTTTCAAGACTGGTCATTCAACTGAGACTGCTCTTCTCTGTGTCACGGAGGCTCTCCGCACTGCTAAAGCTAACTCTCTCTCCTCTGCTCTTATCCTTCTAGACCTATCTGCTGCCTTTGATACTGTGAACCATCAGATCCTCCTCTCCACCCTCTCCGAGTTGGGCATCTCCGGCACTACTCACTCTTGGATTGCGTCCTACCTGACAGGTCGCTCCTACCAGGTGGCGTGGCGAGAATCTGTCTCCGCACCACGTGCTCTCACCACTGGTGTCCCCCAGGGCTCGGTTCTAGGCCCTCTTCTATTCTCTCTATACACCAAGTCACTTGGCTCTGTCATATCCTCACATGGTCTCTCCTATCACTGCTATGCAGACGACACACAATTAATTTTCTCCTTTCCCCCTTCTGATAACCAGGTGGCGAATTGCATCTCTGCATGTCTGGCAGACATATCAGTGTGGATGTCGGATCACCACCTCAAGCTGAACCTCGGCAAGACGGAGCTGCTCTTCCTCCCGGGGAAGGACTGCCCGCTCCATGATCTCGCCATCACGGTTGACAACTCCATTGTGTCCTCTTCCCAAAGTGCAAAGAACCTTGGGATGACCCTGGACAACACCCTGTCGTTCTCAGCTAACATCAAAGCGGTGACCTGATCCAGCAGGTTCATGCTCTACAGCATTCGCAGAGTACGACCCTACCTTACACAGAAAGGATTACTGCAACTCGCTGTTGGCTGGGCTCCCTGCCTGTGCCATTAAACCCCTACAACTTATCCAGAACGCTGCAGCCCGTCTGGTGTTCAACCTTCCCAAGTTCTCTCATGTCACCCCGCTCCTCCGCACACTCCACTGGCTTCCAGTTGAAGCTCGCATCTACTATAATATAATAATAATATGCCATTTAGCAGACGCTTTTATCCAAAGCGACTTACAGTCATGCGTGCATACATTTTTTTGTGTATTTTTTGTGTACAACAAAACCATGGTGCCTACGGAGCTGTGAGGGGAACGGCACCTCCTTACCTTCAGGCTCTGATCAGACCCTACACCCAAACGAGGGCACTACGTTCATCAACCTCTGGCCTGCTAGCCCCCCTACCTCTGCGGAAGCACAGTTCCCGCTCAGCTCAGTCAAAGCTATTCACAGCTCTGGCACCCCAATGGTGGAACAAGCTCCCCCATGACGCCAGGACAGCGGAGTCACTGACCACCTTCCGGATACACTTGAAATCCTACTTCTTTAAGGAATACCTGGAATAGTCTAACAGTAATCCTTCTACACCCCCCTCCCCCAGTGATGGTTGTCCCACTGGCTATCCTAAGTTGAATACACCAATTTGTAAGTCGCTCTGGATAAGAGCGTCTGCTAAATGACTTAAATGTAAATGTAAATGTGACTCTGTATGGATTCTGCAAAGAGAAAGAAGCTACTGGAGAAGGGGTCGAGAGAGCTTCCTCATGCAGGCTACCGTAGTGGAAACAGGGTCTTCATGGATGAGCAGGAGCAGGAGTTGTCAGAGTATCTCTTGAGGGCAGCTGATTTATATTATGGATTGTCTTCCCGTGAAAATATTAGATTTTCACGCATGCTTTGGTTTGTACAATCAATGTTGGAATTGAGGGTTTTTACCTTGGCTGTGAACAGTGGTGTAAAGTACTTAAGTAAAAATACTTTAAAGTAATACTTAAGTAGTTTTTTGGGGTATCTGTAATTTAAATTACTATTTATATTTTTGACAACTTTTACTTCACTACATTCCTAAAGAAAATATTGTACTTTTTATTCCATACATTTTCCCTGACACCCAAAAGTACTCGTTACATTTTGAATGCTTAGCAGGACAGGAAAATGGTCAAATTCATACACTTCTCAAGAGAACATCCCTGGTACTGCCTCTGATCTGATTGACTCACTAAAGACAAATGCTTCATTTGTAAATTATGTATGTGTGTTGGAGTGTGCCCCTGAGCAACAAAGAAGGTTATAAAACAAGGTCATTTCAATACATCCCATTGGTCAGCATACTGCAAAAAATAGCAAGTAATTAAGAGGTCTTGGCCATCTTGAATCAAGACCAAAAAGCCACATAATGATACAATTCTGGAATGCTTTACTGATGGTAAATTGTTAAAATCAAATCCCAACCTAACAAAGCAGAGCCTCCGTCTGCAGTTCTATGTAGATTAATTGGAAGTTGTCAATCCACTGGTTTCTAAAAAAGTCAAGCACAAATTGACCACAGTGCACTTAAGATTAGGAAATCTTGACCACAAGGATACTTCCCAACTCCAAAATAAATACCTCTTCACACTGCTTTATCACTGCCTCATTCAAAATGAAGTTACCACTTACGAAGAAGTATTAGAGCCTTTGATACTGTACATGACATCCAGGAATTGGAAACACAGGGTGTGAAGTTATCAGGCAATGGTGAAAACAAAACCTTCCGAGGCACAATCACAGCAATCTCAACAGGTAACCTCTCCGCACATGCAGTTGCAGGGTTGAGCAAAAACTTTCCCTCTGGTCGCATTTGTCGCTTCTGCTTTTTTTGCTAAAAAAAAAATCACTAAAGAGGAATTCACCATGCATGACCTAGACAACTACAAGTACCATCTGCAGGCTGTGGAAGGAAATACAAACAATGCATTGATGAATGGCATCAAAAAAGCATGTTGATTCTCTCAGCTGAATCATGTGCCATCTCCAATTACCTAGCTGTTTCCACCAGACGTCATGCATGACCTTCATGGGGGCATCATACCCACAGTGCTCAGACTAGTGCTGCAACAACTGGTTCAACAGAGGCAAATTACTCTTGCCCAGATCAACTATGAGATTGAGAAATTGTTTTATGGCAAACGAGATGTGTCTTCTAAACCTGTGCCACTATCCCAGAGAGTCCTAAGGAAGAATGGCCATCTATCCAGAAGTGCATCAGAAAAATTTACACTTTTACCTTTACTCCCCCAAATGACTGTTAGTCAAATACAAAATTACATTTTACATTTTAGTAATTTAGCAGACACTCTTATCCAGAGCGACTTACAGTTAGCGAGTGCATACATTATTTGTTTACATTTTTAATACTGGCCCCCGTGGGAATCGAACACACAACCCTGGCATTGCAAACGCCATGCTCTACCAACTGAGCTACATCCCTGCCGGCCATTCCCTCCCCTACCCTGGACGACGCTGGGCTAATTGTGTCCCAATTGTGTCCCAAAATGGCAGCGCTTGGGACATCTATCTTCTGCTTCGAGAGATATCCGACATCTTGGCCCCAGTTTTAAGAAGATCCTGGATCCAATATATGGCAGAAGAAAAATCACTAAATTTCCAGGAGCTGTTTCCAGGGAAGACAAAGTTGCACTACCTCGTCCATTACCCTAGTCTGCTACTTCAAATCAAATCAAATTTTATTGGCCACATGCGCCGAATATAACAGGTGCAGACATTACAGTGTTAACTGTAGTGCTTACTTACAGCCGTTAACCAACAGTGCATTTATTTTTAATAAAAAAGTCAAATAAAACAATAACAAAAAAGTGTTGAGAAAAAAACAGCAGAAGTAAAATAAAATAACAGTAGGGAGGCTATATTTACAGGGGGGTACCGGTGCAGAGTCAATGTACGGAGGCACCGGCTAGTTGAGGTAGTTGAAGTAATATGTACATGTGGGTAGAGTTAAAGTGACTATGCATAAATAATTAACATAGTAGCAGCAGCGTAAAAAGATGGGGTGGGGGGTGGGGGGGCAGTGCAAATAGTCCCGGTAGCCATGATTAGCTGTTCAGGAGTCTTATGGCTTGGGGGTAGAAGCTGTTGAGAAGTCTTTTGGACCTAGACTTGGCACTCCGGTACCGCTTGCCGTGCGGTAGCAGAGAGAACACTCTATGCCTTGCGGTCAGAGGCCAAGCAGTTGCCATACCAGGCGGTGATGCAACCAGTCAGGATGCTCTCGATGGTGCAGCTGTAGATTTTTTTGAGGATCTGAGGACCCATGCCAAATCTTTTTAGTCTCCTGAGGGGGAATAGGCTTTGTCATGCCCTCTTCACGACTGTCTTGGTGTGTTTGGACCATGATAGTTTATTGGTGATGTGGACACCAAGCTCTCAACCTGTTTCACTACAGCCCCGACGATGAGAATGGGGGTGTGCTCAGTCCTCTTTTTTTTCCTGTAGTCCACAATCATCTCCTTTGTCTTGGTCACGTTGAGGGAGAGGTTGTTATCCTGGCACCACATGGCCAGGTCTCTGACCTCCTCCCTATAGGCTATCTCATCGTTGTCGGTGATCAGGCTTACCACTGTTGGGTCGTCTGCAAACTTAATGGTGGTGTTGGAGTCGTGCCTGGCCATGCAGTCATGGGTGAACAGGGAGTACAGAAGGGAACTGAGCACGCACCCCTGAGGGGCCCCCGTGTTGAGTATCAGTGTGGCAGATGTGTTGTTACCTACCCTTACCACCTGGGGGCGGCCCGTCAGGAAGTCCAGGATCCAGTTGCAGAGGGAGGTGTTTAGTCCCAGTATCCTTAGCTTAGTGATGAGCTTTAAGGGCACTATGGTGTTGAATGCTGAGCTGTAGTCAATGAATATCATTCTCACGTAGGTGTTCCTCTTGTCCAGGTGGGAAAGGGCAGTGTGGAGTGCAATAGAGATTGCATCATCTGTGGATCTGTTGGGGCGGTATGCAAATTGGAGTGGGTCTAGGATTTCTGGGATAATGGTGTTGATGTGAGCCATGATCAGCCTTTCAAAGCACTTGATGGCTACAGACGTCAGTGCTACAGGTCGGTAGTCATTTAGGAAGGTTATCTTAGTGTCCTTGGGCACGGGGACTATGGTGGTCTGCTTGAAACATGTTGGTATTACAGACTCAGTCAGGGACATGTTGAAAATGTCAGTGAAGACACTTGCCAGTTGGTCAGCACATGCTCGGAGTACACGTCCTGGTAATCCGTCTGGCCCTGCGGCCTTGTGAATGTTGACCTGCTTAAAAGTCTTACTCACATTGGCTACGGAGAGCGTGATCACATAGTCACCCGGAACAGCTGGTGCTCTCATGCATGCTTCAGTGTTGTTTGCCTCGAAGCGAGCATAGAAGTGGTTTAGCTCGTCTGGTAGGCTTGTGTCACTGGGCAGCTCGCGGCTGTGCTTCCCTTTGTAGTCTGTAATAGTTTTCAAGCCCTGCCACATCCGACGAGCGTCAGAGCCGGTGTAGTACGATTAAATCTTAGTCCTGTATTGACTCTTTGCCTGTTTGATGGTTCGTCGGAGGGCATAGCGGGATTTGTTATAAGCGTCCGGGTTAGAGTCCCGCTCCTTGAAAGCGGCAGCTCTACCCTTTAGCTCAGTGCGGATGTTGCCTGTTTTCCATGGCTTCTGGTTGGGGTATATACGTACGGTCACTGTGGGGACGACGTCATCGATGCACTTATTGATAAAGCCAGTGGCTGATGTGGTGTACTCCTCAATGCTATCTGAAGAATCCCGGAACATGTTCCAGTCTGTGCTAGCCACTAGGAGCGCTGCCTCTGGATGAGCGTTTTCCTGTTCACTTATGGCCTTATACAGCTCATTCCATGCAATCTTAATGGCAGCATTGGTTTGTGGTGGTAAATAGACAGCTATGAAAAATATAGATGAAAACTTTCTTGGTAAATAGTGTGGTCTACAGCTTATCATAAGATACTCTACCTCAGGCGAGCAAAACCTCGAGACTTCCTTAGTATTTGATTTTGTGCACCAGTTGTTGTTTACAAATATACACAGACCGCCACCCCTTGTCTTACTGTAGTCAGCTGTTCTATCCTGCCGATGCAGCGTATAGCCCGCTAGCTGTATGTTGTCCATGTCGTCGTTCAGCCACGACTCAGTGAAACATAAGATATTACAGTTTTTAATGTCCCGTTGGTAGGATAACCGTAATCTTAGGTCATCCAATTTATACTCAAATGATTGAAGATTGGCTAATAGGATTGATGGGAGAGGCAGTTTACTCGCTCGCCATCGGATCCTTACAAGGCACCCCGACCTACATCCACGATATCTCTGTCTCTTTCTCCTGCGAATGACAGGGATTTGGGCCTTGTCGGGTGTCTGTCGGATATCCTTCGCGTCCGACTCGTTGAAGAAAAAATCTTCGTCCAATACCAGGTGAGTAATCGCTGTCCTGATATCCAGAAGCTCTTTTTGGTTATAAGAGACGATGGCAGAAACATTATGTACATAATAACTTACAAATAACGCGAAAAAACACACATAATAGTACAATTGGTTAGAGGGCTGTAAAACGGCAGCCATCTTTTCCAGCGCCATCTACTAATCTTGCCCCTTGTCACAAGATAAATGGCCACTTCTCCCATTCCCCCCCTCCGTTCCGGAGTCCAGTTAAGTGTGCATGACAGCACTAAAAGAAATGTAGAGTAGGCTATAGGGAGGGATGAAGCCCAAATAGAGTTGGGATGAGGTCATCATCGTGCTGTCAGCCTGCTCATTAGCCATGCTTAATATAGTCCGTCAGAGAGAGGAAGCCATCTGGTCTGTCCTGTTCTCAACCAGCTATATGACATGCCGCATAATTTTTAAACCTTTCTGCTCTCACTTTAAAAGGCTTTGCTTGTTTCCTGTTTTGGAATGGGGTCACATGTACTATAGAGGCTTCCTAGTGGATATGGATGACATCATCATTGTGATTTGGGGCAAATGGGAAGACTGCATTAAAAACATATCAGACTAGTATAGACCTGAGTTTGCCGGCACCATCTGTGGTGGCGGTCCACAAATTGAGTTAGGGCAGGAAGCTAATGCACAGGGCGATCATGACCTCACTTGGTTACCCATAAGACCTCTGTCCATCACTCCCATGTTGAAAGCGATAACTGCAAGAGTGTGGCGGAGCTCTGCCATAGCTGGTCAAGAGGTTGCAATCTTCTGCAACCCATACAATATTGATAACACTATGCATGCTCTAGTCATGTCTGATGCATGCTCTATTCATCCTATGCATTCCTCTTTCAAGCCTGATGCACCTTCTATTCACGCCTTGTGCATTCTTCATTCATGCCTCTTTATGCATGCTCTATTCATGTCTTATGCATGCTTTATTCATTCTATATGGTTGCTTTATAATGTGTCAAACTGCACAGAGGTGTCATGTGCTCCTCAGCAACCTGCTTGTGTAAACAGTCAGTGTATGGGGAAAACATCAGGAATGTTAATGTCGTTATTTGTATATTTTTTTTATTGAATCACGATGGCCCCAGATATAGTGGTTTAATGAATGTGCCACTTTTGTTAGTTTATTGGTTTGATTCTCACTAACATTTTAGATGATCATTCTGGTAGGGATGTACGGTACCAGCACCCACTGGCACTTACCCCACCCCAGCCATAACCCACCAGACCAGAGAAATCAAAGGATTACCCCGAGTAAGACATAAAAGAAACAGAGAGAGCGGAAATGGAGAGAGAGAGAGAGAGAGCGAGTGCCAGCAGGCCAGGCTAAGCACAGTGTCACTGATGAGGACATGTCCACAAAACCTAAATGAGTTCCATGTATACCCACATCACCTCAGCAGGTGCTCTGCTTCCCAGAAATGTTTGTTGTTGTGTGTGGTTGCTAGCATTTTTTCTATAAGGTTTGCATTGGGTAACCCGTCGAGCGTCCGTGCTGGTCTGGTCATCAACCCATACTGTGGCTGCTGAGTCACATGGCAACATCTCTGTATAGCACTTTGTGACATCTGCTGATGTAAAAAGGGCTTTATAAATACATTTGATTGATTGAACATCTCTCTCTCTTTCCCTCTCTTTCAATCTCTGATTTTGTCCAAAATGACACCCTATTCCCTACATAGTTTGACCAGAGCCCTAAGGGATAAATAATTGTTCACAAAAAAATAAGTTGTGCACTATATAGGAAATAGGGTACCTTTTGTAAGATAACAGCTCTCTTTTTCTTCCACCAGGTTGTTTTCTTCTTTCGCCTCCTCAACACTCCTCCGTTTCACCCATTTGTAACATAACAGCTCTCTTTTCTTCTACCAGGCCTCCACTCCTCCATTTCACCCCGAGCCCAGGAGTGGGGTCAGAGTCTGTTTGTTCAGATGGTCTGTGTGAGCCGGACACCACGCTGAACCCTTGACAGGGACTTGTGATTCTCGCCCTCTGCTTCACAGCATCTGACGGTTCCAAAAGGACTATGTGTGCATCCGAAATGACACCCTCTTCCCTATATAGTGCACAACATTTAATGTCAAAAGTAATGCACTATACAGGGAATAGGGTGCCATTTGGGGAACATAATTTGTAACAGGGAGGTATGTGGGTCATGTTTCACTTAAAAAGTGACCCATTTATGACAGGTCACAACAGTTAATGACAACTTAAATCACCTTAAAGTGCACCATGTGACGTCCAACGTATCACTCTTAGGAAGCCATTGAGATTAAATCTCATTTTACAGTTCTTAGTGTAACAATGAGGTTATTTACTAAGTAATAGTTGTGTCAAGCGGGCATAACACAGTAATTACAGTTATACTAGCGTCCGTTCAGCTGATGTGTTATTTTGTAACATAATAACATCGTTATTACTTATTACAGAGTGTCATGTCAGCTGAAGTGTTTTATCGTAATCTATCATGGCTAAACTGATGATACTGGTGGCAACACCGTTGTTGGAAACTATTCTGGGAGATAAGGAGCGGTCAGGGACTACTTGTCTGATGCAGTTGCAGTCTTAAAGAGCTTGGGTGTTCTTCAATGTCCTCTGCCCGTCTGGCTGTTCATCAAATGAAATGAGCCCATAAATCTCAATGACACGCCGCTCAGCAGGAAGTGGCAAGAAGCAAGGGGCCAAAACGGCTGGCTTTAAATACGGGGCGTTTATACTGAGTTAGCCCAGGTAACTTTAATTCATCTAGGGTTTTCAGAACACTCAACTTGCCTCAACGTATTTATGGGTTGTGCAGCGGCAAGCTTCTGTTAGAAGTCTCCGAATGGGATGGAAAAGGTCCACACAAATCAATATGATTCATTCGTCCTCTATTTACATTGGTTGGTTTTACCTTTATAATTCCATTGGAAGCTGTGTAAGTTTGGCCGGATATCGAACACATTCAGGCCTTGTCGGGTGTCTGTAGGATATCCTTCGCGGCCGCCTCGTTGAATAAAAAATCTTCGTCCAATTCGAGGTGAGTAATCGCTGTCCTGATATCCAGAAGCTCTTTTTGGTTATAAGAGACTATGACAGAAACATAATTACAAATAACGCGGAAAAACACACAAAATAGTACAATTGGTTAGAGGGATGTAAAACGGCAGCCATCTTCTCCGGCGCCATTCAATCTATACTTACCTATGAACCTTTGATCCACCTGTCCCACCATGTGATTTGAACACCAATCTTTCAAGAAGCTCTCAGCAGTTGTGGGAAACTTACAAAATATAATGAAGACCCTGGCAAAAATACATCAGCTCAGACAATGCTGGGAGCAAACCAACAACAACTGCCTTGGCAGCACAACAACACACTGTGCGGACACAAGAGACGTCCAACTGCATGCACTTCTAAACTCTGCTGTGCAGTATTAAGTGCCAGATTCGAAGAAGCCATCAGAGCAAAATGTGTCACCAAGACAAAGTCCATTGCAGTGAACAATGAGCGATACAATGTAAGAGACTATCTGGTCATCAACACTGTCCATTCAGAAGAGATCCCTGTGTTCATGGAAGTGTGCGGAATATACAGTTTCCTTGGTGCTTGTGTGGTAAAGTACTACTACCAGCCAGTTTCAACAGCCATCAACACGCGTACATGTTTCAACACAGTCAACAATGGATTGCTATAAGGCCTGGTGAGGAGATAGATTTCTATGGGTTAGATGGATACAAGGACCCAGAGGGAAGAGTGTCCATTCCACTCCGCCACTGGATTGCAGTTAGTTAAAATTCATTGACTAACTTATGAAGCACAACGCACTTTTGTTTTCACATTTTCCTATTATGATATGCCATGACCAGAACACTGACATTTTCTTTTGTATATTTTTTTCCCCACAGAACACCAAATTGATGAAGAGACATTGTCATTGGACCAAAGAATGGTGGAGCAACTTGTTCCAATAATCAAAGTTCGAATCAAATTCACAAAATGAATGGAGAATCTAAAAGCTGTAAATAGGTGTCAATGTATGACTGTTATCTGCATCATTGATTTTATCAAATTGATCCAATTCCAATTCAAAATGACCTAGCATCTGTCCAGCAAAATGTCACACCCAATTTGCCTTCAGCATGACATATCAACTGGCCAGCAACAGGACACATCAATCAGCCAATCTGGCCGTCTGTGTTTAGACATCCAGAATTTCCAGACGTATTAAAATAAAAAAACGTGACCATCTCATCACTCTACTGTGCGCTCAAAGTGGAGGTCTCAGATTGTGCAGGTGTTGTTCGACTTCATGTGTACCTACAGTTGAAGTCAGAAGTTTACATACACTTAGGTTGGAGTCATTAAAACTCATTTTTCAACCACTCCACAAATGTCTTGTTAACAAACTATAGTTTTGGCAATTCAGTTAGGACATCTACTTTGTGAATGACACAAGTAATTTTTCCAACAATTGTTTACAGACAGATTATTTCACTTATAATTCACTGTATCACAATTCCAGTGGGTCAGAAGTGTACATACACTAAGTTGAATGAGCCTTTAAACAGCTCGGAAAATTCCAGAAAAAGATGTCATGGCTTAAGAAGCTTCTGATAGGCTAATTGACATCATTTGAGTCAATTGGAGGTGTACCTGTGGATGTATTTCAAGGCCTACCTTCAAACTCAGTGCCTCTTTGCTTGACATCATGGGAATATCAAAAGAAATCAGCCAAGACCTCAGTAAAAAATATGTACACTTACACAAGGCTGATTCATCCTTGCGAGCAATTTCCAAACGCCAGAAGGTACCACGTTCATCTGTACAAAAAATAGTACGCAAGTATAAACACCATGGGACCACGCAGCCGTCATACCGCTCAGGAAGGAGACACGTTCTGTCTCCTAGAGATTAACGTACTTTGGTGTGAAAAGTGCAAATCAATCCCAGAACAACAGCCAAGGACCTTGTGAAGATGCTGGAGGAAACAGGTACAAAAGTATCTATATCCACAATAAAACGAGTCCTATAGCGACATAACCTGAAAGGCCGCTCAGCAAGGAAGAAGCCACTACTCCAAAACCGCCATAAAAAAGCCAGACTACGGTTTGCAACTGCACATGGGGACAAAGATTGTACTTTTTGGAGAAATGTCCTCTGGTCTGATGAAACAAAAATAGAACTGTTTGGCCATAATGACCATCGTTTGGAGGAAAAAGGGGGATGCTTGCAAGTCAAAGAACACCATCCCAACCGTGAAGCACGGGGGTGGCAGCATCATGCTGTGGGGGTGCTTTGCTGCAGGAGGGACTGTTGCACTTCACAAAATAGATGGCATCATGAGGAAGGAAAAGTATGTGGATATATTGAAGCAACATCTCAAGACATCAGTCAGGAAGTTAAAGCTTGGTCGCAAATGGGTCTCGCAAATGGACAATGACCCCAAGCATACTTCCAAAGTTGTGGCAAAATGGCTTAAGGACAACAAAGTCAAGGTATTGGAGTGGCCATCACAAAGCCCTGACCTCAATCCTATAGAAAATTTGTGGGCAGAACTGAAAAAGCGTGTGCGAGCACGGAGGCTTACAAACCTGACTCAGTTACACCAGCTCTGTCAGGAGGAATGGGCCAAAATTCACCCAACTTATTTTGGGAAGCTTGTGGAAGGCTACCCGAAACGTTTGACCCAAATTAAACAATTGAAAGGCAATCCCTACCAAATACTAATTGAGTGTATGTAAACTTCTGACCCACTGGGAATGTAATGAAATAAATGCTGAAATAAATCTCTCTACTATTATTCTGACATTTCACATTCTTAAAATAAAGTGGTGAACCTAACTGACCTAAGACAGGGAATTATTACTAGGATTAAATATCAGGAATTGTGAAAAACTGAGTTTAAATATTTTTGGCTAGGGTGAATGTAAACTTCCGACTTCAACTGTACACTTGGTGAGTATAGTTACAGTGGGGGAAAAAAGTATTTAGTCAGCCACCAATTGTGCAAGTTCTCCCACTTAAAAAGATGAGAGAGGCCTGTAATTTTCATCATAGGTACACGTCAACTATGACAGACAAAATGAGAAAAAAAATCCAGAAAATCACATTGTAGGATTTTTAATGAATTTATTTGCAAATTATGGTGGAAAATAAGTATTTGGTCAATAACAAAAGTTTCTCAATACTTTGTTATATACCCTTTGTTGGCAATGACACAGGTCAAACGTTTTCTGTAAGTCTTCACAAGGTTTTCACACACTGTTGCTGGTATTTTGGCCCATTCCTCCATGCAGATCTCCTCTAGAGCAGTGATGTTTTGGGGCTGTCGCTGGGCAACACGGACTTTCAACTCCCTCCAAAGATTTTCTATGGGGTTGAGATCTGGAGACTGGCTAGGCCACTCCAGGACCTTGAAATGCTTCTTACGAAGCCAGTCCTTCGTTGCCCGGGCGGTGTGTTTGGGATCATTGTCATGCTGAAAGACCCAGCCACGTTTCATCTTCAATGCCCTTGCTGATGGAAGGAGGCTTTCACTCAAAATCTCACGATACATGGCCCCATTCATTCTTTCCTTTACACGGATCAGTCGTCCTGGTCCATTTGCAGAAAAACAGCCCCAAAGCATGATGTTTCCACCCCCATGCTTCACAGTAGGTATAGTGTTCTTTGGATGCAACTCAGCATTCTTTGTCCTCCAAACACGACAAGTTGAGTTTTTACCAAAAAGTTATATTTTGGTTTCATCTGACCATATGACATTCTCCCAATCCTCTTCTGGATCATCCAAATGCACTCTAGCAAACTTCAGACGGGCCTGGACATGTACTGGCTTAAGCAGGGGGACACGTCTCGCACTGCAGGATTTGAGTCCCTGGCGGCGTAGTGTGTTACTGATGGTAGGCTTTGTTACTTTTGTCCCAGCTCTCTGCAGGTCATTCACTAGGTCCCCCCGTGTGGTTCTGGGATTTTTGCTCACCGTTCTTGTGATGATTTTGACCCCATGGGGTGAGATCTTGCGTGGAGCCCCAGATCGAGGGAGATTATCAGTGGTCTTGTATGTCTTCCATTTCCTAATAATTGCTCCCACAGTTGATTTCTTCAAACCAAGCTGCTTACCTATTGCAGATTCAGTCTTCCCAGCCTGATGCAGGTCTACAATTTTGTTTCTGGTGCCCTTTGACAGCTCTTTGGTCTTGGTCATAGTGGAGTTTGGAGTGTGACTGTTTGAGGTTGTGGACAGGTGTCTTTTATACTGATAACAAGTTCAAACAGGTGCCATTAATACAGGTAACGAGTGGAGGACAGAGGAGCCTCTTAAAGAAGAAGTTACAGGTCTGTGAGAGCCAGAAATCTTGCTTGTTTGTAGGTGACCAAATACTTATTTTCCACCATAATTTGCAAAAAAATTCATTACAAATCCTACAATGTGATTTTCTGGATTTTTTTCTTCTCAATTTGTCTGTCATAGTTGACGTGTACCTATGATGAAAATTACAGGTCTCTCATCTTTTTAAGTGGGAGAACTTGCACAATTGGTGGCTGACTAAATACTTTTTTTCCCCACTGTATGTAGTGAACTGATCTTAGCTCAATGTTATTGATATAAGTTCCTCAGTTATGAATCATAATGCTTGTGCGTGTGTCACCCTGAGCCCTTCTCCTGTCTCCTTCTCCATACTGTCTTAATCACGGCAGCTGATCGCATAGCACATACTCAACTTTTACATGATGATAATCAACACCATCAATCACTGTCATTTGTTGTCACACCCTGGCTCTGGGACTCATTATGTTGAGCCAGGGTGTGTTCATTCTATGTGTTCTGTTTCTATGTTTGACTGAGTGACTCCCAATCAGAGACAACGAGTGTCAGCTGTTTGCTGGTTGTCTCTGATTGGGAGCCATATTTAACTGTCTGTGTTTCACTTTGGGTTTGTGGGTTTTTGTTCCGTGTTCGGTCAGTGTCACCGTGGAATTCACGAGTCGTGTTTTGTTTTGTTTAGAAACTTTAACTAATTAAAGTCATGTTTGTTTCTCACGCTGCGCCTTGGTCTACTCATTACTACGACGATCGTGACAGAAAAACCCACCATACCAAGACCAAGCAGCGTGTCCAGGAGCAGGCAGCTTGGACGTGGGAGCAGATCTTGGACGGGCAGGGGTCCTGGACCTGGGAGGAAATCCTGGCTGGGATGGATCGCCGGCCATGGAGTGAGACGGTGGAGGCGCGCCGTAGAGAGGAGCTACGGCGTGATCAGGGTCGTCGTCGGACGGTCGTGAGGCAACCCCAGAAATTTTTTAGGGGGGGGCACACGGCATGGACGACGGGGCTGACGGAGGAGAAAAGGGGGCGGATCCAGAAGGCCACCAGGCCAGGGGTACACCGCCCTGTAAGTCCTGTGCGGATGCCTCACACAGAGTGTGTGAGGGTAGGCATTCAGCCAGGACGGGTGGTGGCCGCTATTCACTCCAGGCCTCCTATCCGTCTCCACAGCCCGGTTCGGCCTGTCCCTGGTCCACGCACCAAGCCTACGGTGTGCGTCGCCATCCCAGTCTGGCCTGTCCCTACTCCACGCACCAAGCCTACGGTGTGCGTCGCCAGCCCGGTCCGGCCTGTCCCTGCTCCACGCACCAAGCCTACGGTGTGCGTCGCCAGCCCGGTCCGGCCTGTCCCTGCTCCACGCACCAAGCCTACGGTGTGCGTCGCCAGCCCGGTCCGGCCTGTCCCTGCCCCACGCACCAAGCCTACGGTGTGCGTCGCCAGCCCAGTCCGGCCTGTCCCTGCTCCACGCACCAAGCCTACGGTGTGCGTCGCCAGCCCGGCCCGGCCTGTCCCTGCTCCACGCACTAAACCTACGGTGCGCGTCGCCAGCCCGGTCCGGCCTGTTCCTGCCACCCGCACCAAGTCTACGGTGCGCGTCGCCAGCCCGACCCGGCCTGTCCCTGCTCCACGCACCAAGCCTACGGTGTGCGTCGCCAGCCCGGTCCGGCCTGTCCCTAATCCACGCACCAAGCCTACGGTGTGCGTCGACAGCCCGGCCCGGCCTGTCCCTGCTCCACGCACTAAACCTACGGTGTGCGTCGCCAGCCCGGTCCGGCCTGTCCCTGCTCCACGCACCAAGCCTACGGTGTGCGTCGCCAGCCCGGTCCGGCCTGTCCCTGCTCCACGCACCAAGCCTACGGTGTGCGTCGCCAGCCCGGTCCGGCCTGTCCCTGCTCCACGCACCAAGCCTACGGTGTGCGTCGCCAGCTCGGTCCGGCCTGTCACTGTTCCACGCACCAAGCCTACGGTGTGCGTCGACAGCCCGGCCCGGCCTGTCCCTGCTCCACGCACTAAACCTACGGTGCGCGTCGCCAGCCCGGTCCGTCCTGTTCCTGCCACACGCACAAAGTCTACGGTGCTCGTCGCCAGCCCGACCCGGCCTGTCCCTGCTCCACGCACCAAGCCTACGGTGCGCGTCGCCAGCCCGGTCCGGCCTGTCCCTGCTCCACGCACCAAGCCTACGGTGCGCGTCGCCAGCCCGGTCCGGCCTGTCCCTGCTCCACGCACCAAGCCTACGGTGCGCGTCGCCAGCCCGGTCCGGCCTGTCCCTGCTCCACGCACCAAGCCTACGGTGCGCGTCGCCAGCCCAGTCCGGCCTGTCCCTGCACCACGCACCAAGCCTACGGTGTGCGTCGCCAGCCCGGTCCGGCCTGTCCCTGCTCCACGCACCAAGCCTACGGTGTGCGTCGCCAGCCCGGTCCGGCCTGTCCCTGCTCCACGCACCAAGCCTACGGTGTGCGTCGCCAGCCCGGTCCGGCCTGTCCCTGCTCCACGCACCAAGCCTACGGTGTGCGTCGCCAGCCCGGTCCGGCCTGTCCCTGCTCCACGCACCAAGCCTACGGTGTGCGTCGCCAGCCCGGTCCGGCCTGTCCCTGCTCCACGCACCAAGCCTACGGTGTGCGTCGCCAGCCCAGCCCGGCCCTGCTCCACGCACTAAACCTACGGTGTGCGTCGCCAGCCCGGTCCGGCCTGTCCCTGCTCCACGCACCAAGCCTACGGTGTGCGTCGCCAGCCCAGTCCGGCATGTCCCTGCTCCACGCACCAAGCCTACGGTGTGCGTCGCCAGCCCGGTCCGGCCTGTCCCTGCTCCACGCACCAAGCCTACGGTGTGCGTCGACAGCCCAGCCCGGCCTGTCCCTGCTCCACGCACTAAACCTACGGTGCGCGTCGCCAGCCCGACCCGGCCTGTTCCTGCCACCCGCACCAAGTCTACGGTGCGCGTCGCCAGCCCGACCTGTTCCTGCCACTCGCACCAAACATACGGTGCGCGTCGCCAGCCCGGTCCGGCCTGTTCCTGCCACTCGCACTAAGCCAGGGGTGCGAGAAATCAGCCTGGTAAGGCCCGTTCCTCCTCCACGCACCAAGCCAGGGGTGCAAGTCGACAGACTGGACCAGGGGCACTATGGGTGGTGTATTGGAGGGTGGTGGTCAAGGCCGGAGCCAGAACCGCCGCCGAGGAGGTATGCCCGCCCAGCCCTCCCGTTTTGTTTAGTTGAGGCGCGGTCACAGTCCGCGCCTTTAGGGGGGGGTACTGTCACACCCTGGCTCTGGGGCTATTTATGTTGAGCCAGGGTGTGTTCATTCTATGTGTTCTGTTTCTATGTTTGACTGAGTGACTCCCAATCAGAGGCAACGAGTGTCAGCTGTTTGCTGGTTGTCTCTGATTGGGAGCCATATTTAACTGTCTGTGTTTCACTTTGGGTTTGTGGGTTTTTGTTCCGTGTTCGGTCAGTGTCACCGTGGACTTCACGAGTCGTGTTTTGTTTTGTTTTGTTTAGAAACTTTAACTAATTAAAGTCATGTTTGTTTCTCACGCTGCGCCTTGGTCTACTCATTACTACGACGATCGTGACATTTGTATTACAAACAGAATTGTTAGTCTAAATGTAATCTTGTAAATTATGTTTCTCTTTTGCTTCATGTAATCCATTACCCGGAAATACATGGATGTGTGCACAGCGCTCATTCAAAAGTACCCCTCGTTGCGAGACCACACAGGGAAGGGATATGTAAAAATTCTTCAAATTTCCTACTCACATTAATTCACACACTAATAACCTTTTTACACCATTGTGCCTACCTAGACCATAATGTGCTGGCTTGGATATTTTCTTCTTCTCACATTGTTATTCCATCACATTTCCAGCAGTGTAACAAGCCCATCTCTAGTCTTCTCTTCTGACCTCAGTAAGTCCCAATAACCATCATGACATTTATCCTCTCCACATTTTATTTTTTAAGGAGTCATGGCACAGCCTGATAAAGAATAAATACAAAAAAGAAAGGCAGCCGCTTGCTCACGTTGCACAAGTACAGGAAATGCAGAAGCGGTTTGGGAGGCAAAGGAAAAAATAAGTCCAGATGACACCGAAAATGAAGACCCGACCAAAATAGCCAAGGTATCTGCATAAAAATAAAGGTCCATGGTCAGTCGAACCGCTGATCCCAGATCCGTTTTTAAGATGATAAATAAGATTGTACAGGTGGGGGACCTGATGCTAGATCAGAACTCGTTTTTGATGCTGTATGTATCAATATTTGATATTTAGATTTGATTTTCAGATTGGTGAGGATTCTTTCAGTCAGAAGTTACATGTTGAAAAGATGCAGGAGTGCCAAAAAAAGAGTGAACATAAGTTCCCTACAAGACAAAATGAAAAGGACTGAAAAATAGATAACTTTTTAATGAACAAGGCACCAAGGACATCTTAAAACAGTACCCAGCACTCCATTTGTCAGCCATTGTAAAGTCTAACAGAAAGAAATGTTAAAAAGCACAACTAATGTAGCATAGCCAAGTGCTGTAATCTGAATCCAAGATATACTGATGATGCATTACAAACAAATTGATTTTAGATTCTCAGAGATGGGAAGCAAATTCAGTATGGATGTGGACAGAAACATTCTGTCCGGATTCGGCACAATGGCCGACAAAATCATTGCAGAAACGGAGAGTTGCTGAATCTCTACAAGACGGCACTTCTCTCACACACGGATGAGGCTCAGAAAGGTTTTTTTCTCCAATGTAAAATGTACCCTTTACATTATGCAGCCACTCTAATTCTATTGACTCTAATCCAGCCAGTGTCTCAAGGTCACTGCAGCCATTTTGCCCCTCCCCTACCTCTTCAAAGAAGATCCAAGTGAGCTGTACGTCACAGACAGGATATGTATTTCCCAGCAGACAAATAAATGCAAAGTTAGTAGTACCGTGTAAGGTCTGCTGTGCTCAGTTAACTTACTGTTTGAAATATGACTTGAGTAACTTTAATTATATATATTTTTACTTCTTACAGTGTGTAAAGTTTCCATCACCTACCATAAGAAGAGAGGGGAAAACCGTTTGCGGATGAGAGCCAAATCCAACTCTTCCTGGATGGAGAGGCGCTACTCACTGAAGAGCCGGAGGACATCTCCATGGGATTGGGAGTGGCACTGGGGATGCATTTCCTTTCTAATATTGAGTGAAAGGCACAATGCTGTTCATTCAGAAATGTCTTCTGGGAATTGATGAGGGGATAAATTACCAACAAATGTTGTATGAATGGCAAACTTTTTGCTGTAGAGAGAGATACGGGAGACCAGAGATTCCTGTGATATCTGCTAGTGAGATTTCTGTGACTTTAAAAGTCAATCAAATTCATTTGTGACTTTACAAGTTTGTCACTCAATGTTATTTGTATTGTTATTATTAATAATATAATACATGGGACATAAAAGGTTCCTACAGGGAAAGGTTCCTGGAAGCACCTTTAGGGGTTCTGCCATTGTGGCAATCTGAGGAACCCCTAAAAGTGCCTCCAGGAACCTTTTTATTTTACAGTGGGTGTACTTCTATATGCGTAATCAGGTGCGCGTCCTTACTCAACATTGACAGGAGCGCTCCAAACAAAAGACAATGAATTAAATTGACAAAACTCATAAATGGTATGAAATAAACCAAAACGTGTTTCTTACAAGTGTAGCATAGGTTGTGAGCTCTGCAAACGTGTCCACTCCAACAATGAGAACGGTAAACGACTGTAAAAATAATATATTGAATGCATTAACAGGAATTACAGTAACCAAAGAAACATTGTAAATTAGAAATTATGGGAATTAACGGTAAATGTAGGCGACTACTAGTGATATGTAATGGGGAATTGATAGACACTAACAATCAATGGGCAAACAATTCACACAATAAAGTTAGGAAGCAATGAATGCGCATGAAATGGTGGGAGAGAGCGCATTCTAGAGAGAGATGTGCCTTGTGCATCTTAGCCACACTCCCTTTCTTCTTGGACCGTGGCATCCCTGTGGTCTCCTCAATGGATTAGTCCACTGAGACAGGCGCCAATCATACAGGTGTCTCATGTGGCATGAAAAAAATGAAATTATTTGCGACTGCTCGACTAAAAACATCTTGGTCGACCAACAGCCTATCGACCAAACAATCAACTAAATGGGGTCAGCCCTAGTGTAGGATCATATACACATATTCAGAGCTATATTTGCTGGAAGGTTCATTTGACCCCACCTGCCACCTTATCTGCTGCT
The DNA here is from genome assembly GCF_964263955.1 of Coregonus lavaretus. Taxonomy (NCBI): domain Eukaryota; kingdom Metazoa; phylum Chordata; class Actinopteri; order Salmoniformes; family Salmonidae; genus Coregonus; species Coregonus lavaretus. The sequence goes on from NC_140027.1 coordinate 9,226,583, forward strand.
AATTCACTAAAGGCCAAGCTATGAAAGGTACCACAGCTCAAGGATGGGGAAACTCCAGCCCTCGTGGGCCTAAATGTTTCCTAGTTCTCTTTTGCCCGGTGCCTCATTGAGTGAGAGTAATAAGAGTAAATGTCTTGTATGATTAATTGTTTTATTTATGATGTAAGCTGTTGATACGATCCTAATAAATACAAATACACAAATTGTTCACATAGTGCACACTTGGGTTGTGTTCATTAGGGCTCACGACACTAGCATCTCTTATTGGACAAGTTCAAATGTTCCCGTCCCGTTTCACTCCATTTTGGGCAGTTATCTTCCGTTTCGTGCCAAATGAACACAACCCTGTGTTTCCTTCTCCTACATCGATTGGTCTCCTCTGGCTGAATAGGAGCTGCGCTGTGTTTTTGTCCCAGTCTTAGTGCTATACATTTTTCTCATAGATTTCTGAATATTGCTTAAACTTCCAATCCGGTTGCCTGGCTACCCAAACTCCTTTTCCGGCCAAACGCTACGCCACGGAAGCGGAATAATTCAGTTTGAGTCATCAGGCAACCAATCCGGACCTTTGCGGATCACAACCAGCGGACAAGGACCTTGTCTCCGTCTTCGATGGAGTAGAACTGCAGCGGTTTCAGGTCGTTGTCAATCTCAATCTCTTTGCCCTCCATCTGTGAAAAAGACAAATGCCGTTTTAGGGAGTCCCTTCCACCGCTAAGAAAGTGGGACTGTACCATTGGTCTATTTAACAGATTCACCTAGGAGTGGCAGTGGACGAGTATGGTTACACCAACACAGAAGTAAAACTAAACTGTGGGCAAGTCTAAGTGAGTAAGACCATTTCACCTAGCCTATTTAGACCCTTTACCTTTAAGGTAGTATAGGGCAGTTGCTGTTGTCAGTAAACCCCTTTACCTTTGAGCTAGTGTAGGAGAGTTTCAACTCAGCACCCGGTATCTTTAGCAGTCTGTAGAGCAGCCCCTTCACTTTCTGAACGATCATGGAATCTAAAACACATCAAAAGAGTGGAGTGACCGCTGAATATCTTTTGTAAACTGCAATAGGTTACCATTACTTCAATTGCCCTTACACAGGTCACACACAGATTGTGCCATTTCATTAACATTTTACATGCATGATCTCCCATTGGCACAAAATTATTGAAGAGTATGAAAACAGTTGATAAGTGTACAGTGAGGGAAAAAAGTATTTGATCCCCTGCTGATTTTGTACGTTTGTCCACTGACAAAAAAATTATCAGTCTATAATTTTAATGGTAGGTTTCTTTGAACAGTGAGAGACAGAATAACAACAACAAAATCCAGAAAAACGCATGTCAAAAATGTTATAAATTGATTTGCATTTTAATGAGGGAAATAAGTATTTGACCCCCTCTCAATCAGAAAGATTTCTGGCTCCCAGGTGTCTTTTATACAGGTAACGAGCTGAGATTAGGAGCACACTCTTAAAGGGAGTGCTCCTAATCTCAGCTTGTTACCTGTATAAAAGACACCTGTCCACAGAAGCAATCAATCAATCAGATTCCAAACTCTCCACCATGGCCAAGACCAAAGAGCTCTCCAAGGATGTCAGGGACAAGATTGTAGACCTACACAAGGCTGGAATGGGCTACAAGACCATCGCCAAGCAGCTTGGTGAGAAGGTGACAACAGTTGGTGTGATTATTCGCAAATGGAAGAAACACAAAAGAACTGTCAATCTCCCTCGGCCTGGAACTCCATGCAAGATCTCACCTCGTGGAGTTGCAATGATCATGAGAACGGTGAGGAATCAGCCCAGAACTACACGGGAGGATCATAGTCACCAAGAAAACAATTGGTAACACACTACGCCGTGAAGGACTGAAATCCTGCAGCGCCCGCAAGGTCCCCCTGCTCAAGAAAGCACATATACAGGCCCGTCTGAAGTTTGCCAATGAACATCTAAATGATTCAGAGGAGAACTGGGTGAAAGTGTTGTGGTCAGATGAGACCAAAATCGAGCTCTTTGGCATCAACTCAACTCGCCGTGTTTGGAGGAGGAGGAATGCTGCCTATGACCCCAAGAACACCATCCCCACCGACAAACATGGAGGTGGAAACATTATGCTTTGGGGGTGTTTTTCTGCTAAGGGGACAGGACAACTTCACCGCATCAAAGGGACGATGGACGGGGCCATGTACCGTCAAATCTTGGGTGAGAACCTCCTTCCCTCAGCCAGGGCATTGAAAATGGGTCGTGGATGGGTATTCCAACATGACAATGACCCAAAACACACGGCCAAGACAACAAAGGAGTGGCTCAAGAAGAAGCACATTAAGGTCCTGGAGTGGCCTAGCCAGTCTCCAGACCTTAATCCCACAGAAAATCCGTGGAGGGAGCTGAAGGTTCGAGTTGCCAAACATTAGGCTCGAAACCTTAATGACTTGGAGAAGATCTGCAAAGAGGAGTGGGACAAAATCCCTCCTGAGATGTGTGCAAACCTGGTGGCCAACTACAAGAAACGTCTGACCTCTGATTGTCAACAAGGGTTTTGCCACCAAGTACTAAGTCATGTTTTGCAGAGGGGTCAAATACTTATTTCCCTAATTAAAATGCAAATCAATTTATAACATTTTTGACATGCGTTTTTCTGGATTTTTTTGTTGTTATTCTGTCTCTCACTGTTCAAATAAACCTACCATTAAAATTATAGAATGATCATGTCTTTGTCAGTGGGCAAACGTACAAAATAAGCAGGGGATCAAATACTTTTTTCCCTCACTGTATCTACTTATCCAAACAACACTTCATGATTTGGCATGCCATTTACACGTGGGCCTGTGGTCAACAGAAGACAACCTTATGCAGTGTGCATACTGACCAAAACATTGCCTAACAAGTGCAAACATTCCAAAGTCTGCAGTTGTTGGTTGTAGAGGCCAAAACACGCTGTTCAAACACGTCCAACACGTGTCCTATTGCCTAGTAAACTAACTGTAAGTCGCTCTGGATAAGAGCGTCTGCTAAATGACTAAAATGTAAATGATATCTTACTATAATTCGACACAGGTATCGAGGGTGTTAACTAGATTTTCTTTAATTTCCAGCCGCTCAATGAGAAAAGACCTTTGGCACAGGTATATGCTTTTCACACTATCGTGCTGAATGGAACCAGACTGCGCTGGCTCTGATCTTTTCTTTTCACATTGTCCCTTTCAGTACGGTTCCAGCAACTACGATGGAGATGAGTAACCAGGCCAGCTCAGTACAGCTTGGTTTGGCTCAGCTTGGTTCAGTATTGCGAAAAGTCTTTTTTTATTTTATTTAAGGAGATTTAAGGGTCCCGACCTCCTTACTTATTTTGTATTGTTATTTGAAAGCACAGTCAGAAATGACAGAGGGAGAAACATTATGAGGGACAGAAATTTGCCAGGGGGTATATGTGGTCTGGAGTCTGAGTCCGGCACATGTGAAAAGTCATCTAACATCCATGCACATCTCAAATCATTTGCTTAGCTACTGAACATAATAATAATAATAATAATAATAATAATAATAATAATAATAATAATAATAATAAATGCCATCTGACTAGCTGATGAAGCCAGGTGGGAGCCTTTACCTGGGAGTTTCTTCACCACAGATTTTCGGTCTGTCTCATCCGGACAAACAAATGTTATGCCTGGTGGGAGGAAAAGTTTGAAATTCTATATTACTCTTAAGAACTAATGAAATGTATACAGTGGGGAAAAAATGTATTTAGTCAGCCACCAATTGTGCAAGTTCTCCCACTTAAAAAGATGAGAGAGGCCTGTAATTTTCATCATAGGTACACGTCAACTATGACAGACAAATTGAGAAGAAAAAAATCCAGAAAATCACATTGTAGGGATTTTTAATGATTTTATTAGCAAATTATGGTGGAAAATAAGTATTTAGTCACCTACAAACAAGCAAGATTTCTGGCTCTCACAGACCTGTAACTTCTTCTTTAAGAGGCTCCTCTGTCCTCCACTCGTTACCTGTATTAATGGCACCTGTTTGAACTTGTTATCAGTATAAAAGACACCTGTCCACAACCTCAAACAATCACACTCCAAACTCCACTATGGCCAAGACCAAAGAGCTGTCAAAGGACACCAGAAACAAAATTGTAGACCTGCACCAGGCTGGGAAGACTGAATCTGCAATAGGTAAGCAGCTTGGTTTGAAGAAATCAACTGTGGGAGCAATTATTAGGAAATGGAAGAAATACAAGACCACTGATAATCTCCCTTGATCTGGGGCTCCACGCAAGATCTCACCCCGTGGGGTCAAAATGATCACAAGAACGGTGAGCAAAAATCCCAGAACCACACGGGGGGACCTAGTGAATGACCTGCAGAGAGCTGGGACCAAAGTAACAAAGCCTACCATCAGTAACACACTACTCCGCCAGGGACTCAAATCCTGCAGTGCCAGACGTGTCCCCCTGCTTAAGCCAGTACATGTCCAGGCCCGTCTGAAGTTTGCTAGAGTGCATTTGGATAATCCAGAAGAGGATTGGGAGAATGTCATATGGTCAGATGAAACCAAAATAGAACTTTTTGGTAAAAACTCAACTTGTCGTGTTTGGAGGACAAAGAATGCTGAGTTGCATCCAAAGAACACCTTACCTACTGTGAAGCATGGGGGTGGAAACATCATGCTTTGGGGCTGTTTTTCTGCAAAGGGACCAGGAAGACTGATCCGTGTAAAGGAAAGAATGAATGGGGCCATGTATCGTGAGATTTTGAGTGAAAGCCTCCTTCCATCAGCAAGGGCATTGAAGATGAAACGTGGCTGGGTCTTTCAGCATGACAATGATCCCAAACACACCGCCCGGGCAACGAAGGAGTGGCTTCGTAAGAAGAATTTCAAGGTCCTGGAGTGGCCTAGCCAGTCTCCAGATCTCAACCCCATAGAAAATCTTTGGAGGGAGTTGAAAGTCCGTGTTGCCCAGCGACAGCCCCAAAACATCACTGCTCTAGAGGAGATCTGCATGGAGGAATGGGCCAAAATACCAGCAACAGTGTGTGAAAACCTTGTGAAGACTTACAGAAAACGTTTGACCTGTGTCATTGCCAACAAAGGGTATATAACAAAGTATTGAGAAACTTTTGTTATTGACCAAATACTTATTTTCCACCATAATTTGCAAATAAATTCATAAAAAATCCTACAATGTGATTTTCTGGATTTTTTTTCTCTCATTTTGTCTGTCATAGTTGACGTGTACCTATGATGAAAATTACAGGCCTCTCTCATCTTTTTAAGTGGGAGAACTTGCACAACTGGTGGCTGACTAAATACTTTTTCCCCCCACTGTATACTCTGACTCATCTCCTGAGTAAATATGTATGTGTTCACAGCACATGCAGTTCTGGGAAAGATTATTACAGGTTAGTAGCAAATCATTACAAAACTCTCAAATTCATTCCTAAACTGTTTCTTAATCCTGGTCTTGACGGCCCAAAGGTGTGCACATATTTGTTGTTGCCCTAGACACCTGATGACACTTATTAAATGTTTGATGATTAGTTGATTAGTGGAACAAGGTGTGTAGTGCTAAGGCAAAAATTCAAATGGACACGCCTTTGGATTCCCAGGACCAGAACTAAGAAACACTGCCTTACGCAAATGTGTGTAGCCCCGGAATTTGTAACTTGACGCAACTACACAGGATCACCATTTTGCTTAGCTAATTGCGTTATTGCGTTGCGTACGGTATAAATGAGGCTGAAGAGAAGTGAGGAGGACTCACTTAAGAGCTGATTTTTCAGTGCAAATGGCTCCTGCTTCTTTAATTCGCTGTCTTCTGGAGCTCCGTATTCTGAAAAACAAAAGATATTGAGCTTCTGTCGATTCATTGAACTCATAATGACTACAGGGCGGGAATTAGGATTGCCATTGTCTCTTTGTAAGATTGATGGCATGGTGACATGGGTTGTGTTGTATCACTTCTTTCTCGGGATATTGTTATGTTGTGGTGGCATCAGATTTTTTTTTTTACATGCCCTGTGTAGCATTATGGCAGATAATGAGACATTAAATGTTTTCTTTTTTTTCTCTTCAGAAATGCCTATAGTGGAGTAGATATAGGATGGGCTGTACCACTTCTCAGTCTGAAATAGGGTGTTGCAGCAGAGTGCCGGGGAAACCTTAGGAGGAATGTACCACTCTTGACTCACTCTGTATGAGACTCTGATAGCGGGGGTGCTGTGCAGTGAATTCGGCACTGGGGCGGTTCTGTTGGGGGTCTCGGTGTCCCCCGGATGCCAGCCACTCTAGCCCGAACATCTTGCAGTAGTCCAGCTCTGCCCCCCTCCTATCCTCGGGCAGGATCTACAAGTAACCATAGTAATAGGGTAAGAGAATGGAGGATTACAGCAAGCGCATCTGCAAACATTGGTGTATTCATAGGGTGAGAAGAAAACATATATAGCTTTAAAGGAATATTTCACAATGTCTAGATGGAACCACGTCCCACGACATCAGTTATCTAGATCCTGCTACTATACGCCTCAATCTCGAATGAAGATAACAGTAAGCACCGTCTAATTTCCTGGTTTTCTTTGGTGCATATATTTTCCATTCATTTGGATGGAGGCATATAGCTGGATCTATCACTGCTATCACTTTACGTTTGCGCGCGCAGTGGCTGACCATTAATCGCACCAGTATAAATTGCATGTCGGCCATGTGGGGATCAACTGTAAGCAGCTGGGTCTGTCGTTCAGACCTGGGTGTATTAAAATGAAGCTTAATGAACACACCCAGGTTTGGCGGTAGCGTTAAACGGAGGACGGGGCCTCACCGTCCACCTGTTGAGGGTCTCCAGCCGGCCAACCCTGGCAATGAGCAACTGCACGGCCGTGTTGGGGTTCCTCTCCCGGCTCAGCAGGGGGTTCTGCCGACACGACAACCGGACCAGGCTCTGCAGCTTCTCTAGCTCATTTATTACCCACCACTGTGAGTGTGTCAGTGAGTGTGTCAGTGAGCGTGTCAGTGAGTGAATGAGATTGTAAGAGTGTGTGTCAGTGAGTGTGTGTTTGTGTGCGTATGTGGGATTTTTATTGTTGTATATATTGCCGTGTCAGTGTGTTTGTATGTAAGCACAAGTGAGTGTTTGTGTAGGGTTTAGAGAAAGAGAGAGAGATAAAGGGTTGAGTTAGAAGAAAGCTTTCACATATTCTCCCCTACTATCTATCTTTTACAGAACAAGTATTCACTTTTTGCAGACTAGTGATATTCATTAAATTTGTTTAGTAATTCATAATTTATATATCCAGATACATTTAATTAAGATAAAATCTCTCTTAGAAGAGAGACCTTACTCACAGACAATATTCACCTCTGAAATGTTGTTGCTATTAACTGCGAGACCTTTCAGGGCAGGAAACATTGCTGTTTTGCAACCTACAGAAGACATGAGAAAATAATCATTTACAGACTCTTATCAGTATACTCAATGCCGATCATTTGCTCTCACAGTTTTACACATTGTGAAATGCCTGTCATCAAAACACATATCCACATGCACATTCTGAAATCTTGTTCAACTACATCTACTGATATGTTAATTCAACTTGACCTCCATTAACAAACAATATTTTTTAAATGTAACGTTTTCGAAACAATGTCGGACGTAAACTTTACCAGGCAGCGCATCATCAAACCGCAAGGTTGACAAACCAGTCTTAGACATATTTAGATTCTCCAGTCTGAAATTCATGAAAAGCATGGATGTAAAAGCTTACACTTTTGGTAAATTCCATTATAAATGCTTGTAAATGCTACATATGTTATTATAAATGTTACAAATGCTTATTCATTGAAACGCTAATAATGTTTAGATGTATTTATTAGGACAATAGTATGTATCCAATTTTTTGTTGTTGTCGATTAATGCTCATGAAAGTAAAGTACTCCCAAGAACAGTAGTGTTTACACTATTAGTCGAAGCTAACGACAGGGCTATGTCATAAGACGTAGTGAACGGTTATGAAAAGTGTCTTTGTTGGTACGGTTATGTCCGTACTTACCTAGGCAGTTCGGCAATACTCAGTACGGTTCCATCAACCAGAGGGTTTGTTGAGAGATCCAAAACTGTCAAGGACTGTAAGACATTGTTTGGCCTGCGCGAAAGAGGCGGAAATACAAGTCAGTTCTATATGTTGTTTTAGAAAAAAAAAAACTACATCGGAACGTAGACCCAAAATGGCTAAAATCTTACCTCTGCAGTTCAGTGATATCATTCTCAGAGACGTAGAGCTCTTCCAGCAGTGGCCACATGGGGGCGCACTCAAGCAGCTAACAGACCAACACCAAATGGAGTGGGGAGAAATGTAAAGAGAGTCAGCATCTACATAAGTTCTTCTCATTTCATTAGGCATTCATAGGTTTGCACCAGCTCGTTAATTAACATATTGTGTACTGCAACTTAAATTATCTATTACCATATTAACTGGTACAAAAACATATTTAAAATTAAAATCAGCCTACAAAATTGTATTTCCTTTAGATGGAATCGATCTGAATTAAATCTTTCATCAATTCCTCGCATCTTATCGCCACGCCTCCTTCTCAACCATATTGGAGGATAAGGTCCAAGGTTCCTCCCCTCCAGCCTTCTTCTCCAATGGGTTTTGAGAAGGATGGAAGGATAGAGGATGCGAGGAATTGAAGAAAGATGAATTGAGAAAGAGCCCCATAATGCCTAAGGGAAGGGTACAGGGTGGTGGCTGTCACCTGAAGCCACGTGAGGGCACAGTTGGTGAGGGAGAGGACCCTGAGGCAGGAGAAGGCCCGGGGTCGCACCGTAGGGTTGGAGGGCACACGCAGTCTGTTGTGGCTGAGGGGACAGAGGACGAGAGAGACGGTCAGTGAGGGGATCAGAGTTTGAGAAAAGTGAGGCACAAAAACACACACACCATTATTCAGTGTGATCTACCTGAGCTGAAGTTCTTTGAGTTTCTCCATCTGCTCCGTGATGGCCATCACGTCGTCCCAGCAGCACAGCAGGTTCCCACACAGGTCCAACATCAGCACGTCTGACAGTGGCCATTAAGGATGTAGTAGTAGAGCACCATCAGCTAAATGTCCAATCAACGCTTCCCCCAAGCTAATTCAATTGGGTGGCTGGACCGTACATTTACTAACAAGACACATGGGCTATGCCCCAAATAACACATATATTCCATAAAGTGCACTACTTTTGACCAGATCCCTGGTCAAAAGTATTGCACTATATAGGGAAAAGGGGTGCCATTTGGGACACAACCATGGTGTAATGTAGCTACATATCACATTAAGTCCAGGTCAGAGAAGTGCACTAAAATATTATTAACATGAACAATTTCATATGATTGATAGTTGTATTTTTTTTTACATGGGCACTTATTTAACTAATTAAAAGCTACTAAATGAAAGAATACGGGGAGTGGTGTTTCGGATTTCGTTTGCAGGGCCCGGGCTGGAAACCTCACGCAACCTCAGTGAAACATCGGTGAGGTTTTCCACCCTGCGGAGAAGCACAGATGACAACAACACATCACTGAATAAGTACAAATGACTACACATCGGATAAGTGCAAACTCTGTTGGAGTGTGGTGCAGTTCAACAGTCCCAATTCAAGTGCATTAGCCTACTTTTTGTAACCATTCTTTACTAAATATGTATTTATTTAACCTTTATTTAACCAGGGAATAACCTTTAGGTTAGAAACCTCTTTTGCGAGGGGGACCTGATACTGGCATCCTCTGGTATACGTGGCATACTTTCACAATATTCCTTAACTATTTCAAACAGTACATACGGAGTTGAGCGTACAAATAAGCACACCTTGGAACAGATTCCCTGAGTCAAAAGCCTAGTCCTGGACTAAAATGCACTCTCACTCTCGGGCTCCAAAGCCTTGTTGTCCCCTTACTTCTGTTTCTCTGAGATGGCCTCGAAGCCCACCATCTCCACCGTCCTCGTGGAGATCTGGATCTCCTCTCCCAAGACCTGCTGGACCTCCGTTTCGTAACGCCGCCTGATGGCCGTCAGGTAGTCCACCCCAAAGCTGGCCTTCTTGGGCCGGACGAAAGAGCCTCCCTTCGGGTGCCTTAGGTGGGGTGGAGGGGGTAGAGAACCTTGGTCTGAGAGCAGCAAAACACATAATGGCCACATTCCAAACAAAAAAAATGTACCCCCTTTTCCTATGTTCTTGGTCTGAGAGCAGCAGAACACATAGGCCTAATGGCCGCATTCCAAACAAAAAAATGTCTCCCCCATTTCGTATGTTCTTGGTCTGAGAGCAGCACTTTACGGACACATTCCAAATTAAAAACGTGTCCCTTTTCCTATGTCCTTGGTCTGAGAGCAGCACTTGAAGTACTCATAATGGCCAGATTCCAAACTAAAAACGTCTCCCCGTTCCTCCTTGATGACTCCCCCTCACTGCAAAAAATAACCTGCTGCCTGGTGTAGATCTGGACCTGAGGATCTCCAGAGGAAGGATGACACTAATTTCCCGTGCGCAGATTCTGCGTGTAGACCAAGAGAATCTGCCTGGGCGGAATGGGATGTGTGAGATCGGAGCAGCATTAGTTCCGGTTTTGGGGGGGGGGGGGGGGGGTCCTTCTGCGAGGGTGGAGACTTCATTTTTGCCAGAACTCTCAATTTCTAACACGTATGAACACAGAATGTAAACACGCAGCTGACCAAATTACACAAGATTCATTTCATGCTACCATCATGGAGATACTAGATAGGGTTTACTTTACCTGCACGTGAAGTAGTGGACACCTTCATGGATGCCATCGTGTTTGCCACGCTCAGGGTTGTCCCACTCCACACCAAGCCACAACCCTAAGCACAGAGGCATTGGTAAGCACAGGCATTGAATAAGTACTTGGTTATAGTGCATCACCAAGAATATTGGAGAATTTCAATCAAACAGTGCTGCCACACCCACTGTGGATAACGCTTATGTTATTTTGCCTATTATATCCATATCCCACGCGGTCTGTAGCTAGTTAGCTAAATAGCTTACCTGCAGTTGGTGGTACAGTGCCAACAAACCGTACCGTGCCACGCTCCCCCTCACAAGCCACACGTCTGCCCACTGCGTCTGATGGAAGGCCCTCGTTCATGGTGGTGGGTTGTGTCTGGTCAGGGACTCTCATTGAACTCACTGTATCTATAACGTTGGCTATAAGTCTACCTATATATTGACAATGAAAAATAATGAGCAACTAAAGCCTTCTGTACTTACTGTACTTTGACAGTGCTATTTAAGAAAGCGTTAGGTAATAGCTAGCTAAAATATTTGCTGTCATGTCAACTCCCAAGAAACGGTGATGTTGTTTAGCTTGATTTGCTTGGCTAGCTAGATGAGCTACAACACATATCTTCACTGTCAACTAAACACGAGGACCACTTATCCACAGAATGTATATGCTGTTATTTCCAAATATTGCTTTGAAAGTTACCTTAAATCAGAGAATTTTGGTCATATTTCGCAGCAGCGTAAATAATCACAGCTCACACACCCTGACAGGAAGTAACCGAATATGATGATGCACACGTTTGCCGTACAAATTTGATAGATTATTAATGATTAAGTTATCAGCAATAAACGTTATTTTAGTATAATTATTTAAATAGCTATCATCGTTATTATCACGTAACAATCAATGCATCTATATTTAGATAACTGGATGAAAGCCCATTCGTATGTTAAAGCTAGGAACTATTTACAATTGCGTTGTGCATGGTAGGACATAATTAGGTGAAGGACAGGTCTTCATGGAGTAAAACGTGAGTAAATAACTACATTTATTTTTGGCATTAACAAATTGTTCTAATGAGATGTGTTCAATATAACTTCGCGTCCAATTTATTTGATTAATTATTTCCATTATAAAAAGCACGTTTTTATAAGATTGTCTCATCATTCAAACCAGCTGGAATCGACCATCGAGAGCATTGAAGTGAACTGACCATGAAAAATAAACGTTTTGGAGAGAGGTTAGTCGCCCTTCACACGAGTATCTGCATGTAAATAATAATAATTATGTTGAATTTGTACATTGTTGGAAATACAAGGTAGTTGGGGAAACGCACACAGTGTATTACACTGAACAAAAATGTAAACGCAACATGTAAAGTGTTGGTCCCATGTTTCATGAGCTGAAATAAAAGATCCCAGAAATGTTCCATATGCACAATAGCTTATTTCTCTCAAATTGTGTTCACAAATTTGTTTACATCCCTGTTATTGAATATTTCTCCTTTGCCAAAATAGTCCATCCACCTTACAGGTGTATATCAAGAAGATGATTAAACAGCATTATCATTACACAGGTGCACCTTGTGCTGGGGACAATAAAAGGCCACTAAAATGTGCAGTTTTGTCACATAACACAATGCCACAGATGTCTGATGTTTTGAGGGAGCGTGCAATTGACATGCTGACTGCAGGAATGTCCACCAGAGCTGTTGCCAGAGAATTTAATGTTAATTTCTCTACCATAAGCTGCCTCCAACGTCGTTTTACAGAATTTGGCAGCATGTCCAACCGGCCTCACAACCGCAGATCACATGTATGGCATCGTGTGGGAGAGCAGTTTGCTGATGTCAACGTTGTGAACATGGTGGGGTTATGGTATGGGCAGGCATACAGTGGGGAAAAAAAGTATTTAGTCAGCCACCAATTGTGCAAGTTCTCCCACTTAAAAAGATGAGAGAGGCCTGTAATTTTCATCATAGGTACACGTCAACTATGACAGACAAATAGAGAAGAAAAAAATCCAGAAAATCACATTGTAGGATTTTTAATGAATTTATTTGCAAATTATGGTGGAAAATAAGTATTTGGTCACCTACAAACAAGCAAGATTTCTGGCTCTCACAGACCTGTAACTTCTTCTTTAAGAGGCTCCTCTGTCCTCCACTCGTTACCTGTATTAATGGCACCTGTTTGAACTTGTTATCAGTATAAAAGACACCTGTCCACAACCTCAAACAGTCACACTCCAAACTCCACTATGGCCAAGACCAAAGAGCTGTCAAAGGACACCAGAAACAAAATTGTAGACCTGCACCAGGCTGGGAAGACTGAATCTGCAATAGGTAAGCAGCTTGGTTTGAAGAAATCAACTGTGGGAGCAATTATTAGGAAATGGAAGACATACAAGACCACTGATAATCTCCCTCGATCTGGGGCTCCACGCAAGATCTCACCCCGTGGGGTCAAAATGATCACAAGAACGGTGAGCAAAAATCCCAGAACCACACAGGGGGACCTAGTGAATGACCTGCAGAGAGCTGGGACAAAAGTAACAAAGCCTACCATCAGTAACACACTACGCCGCCAGGGACTCAAATCCTGCAGTGCTAGACGTGTCCCCCTGCTTAAGCCAGTACATGTCCAAGCCCGTCTGAAGTTTGCTAGAGTGCATTTGGATGATCCAGAAGAGGATTGGGAGAATGTCATATGGTCAGATGAAACCAAAATAGAACTTTTTGGTAAAAACTCAACTCGTTGTGTTTGGAGGACAAAGAATGCTGAGTTGCATCCAAAGTTCACCATACCTACTGTGAAGCATGGGGGTGGAAACATCATGCTTTGGGGCTGTTTTTCTGCAAAGGGACCAGGACGACTGATCCGTGTAAAGGAAAGAATGAATGGGGCCATGTATCGTGAGATTTTGAGTGAAAACCTCCTTCCATCAGCAAGGGCATTGAAGATGAAACGTGGCTGGGTCTTTCAGCATGACAATGATCCAAAACACACCGCCCGGGCAACGAAGGAGTGGCTTCGTAAGAAGCATTTCAAGGTCCTGGAGTGGCCTAGCCAGTCTCCAGATCTCAACCCCATAGAAAATCTTTGGAGTTAGTTGAAAGCCTGTGTTGCCCAGCGACAGCCCCAAAACATCACTGCTCTAGAGGAGATCTGCATGGAGGAATGGGCCAAAATACCAGCAACAGTGTTTGAAAACCTTGTGAAGACTTACAGAAAACGTTTGACCTGTGTCATTGCCAACAAAGGGTATATAACAAAGTATTGAGAAACTTTTGTTATTGACCAAATACTTATTTTCCACCATAGTTTGTAAATAAATTCATTAAAAATCCTACAATGTGATTTTCAGGATTTTTTTTCTAATTTTGTCTGTCATAGTTGACGTGTACCTATGATGAAAATTACAGGCCTCTCTCATCTTTTTAAGTGGGAGAACTTGCACAATTGGTGGCTGACTAAATACTTTTTTCCCCCACTGTAAGCTACGGACAATGAACACAATTGCATTTTACCGATGGCAATTTGAATGCACAGAGATACCATGACGAGAGGCCCATTGTTGTGACATTCATCCGCTGCCATCACCTCATGTTTCAGCATGATAATGCACGGCACCATGTCGCAAGGCTCTGTACACAATTCCTGGAAGCTGAAAATGTCCCAGTTCTTCCATGGCCTGCATACTCACCAGACATGTCACCAATTGAGCATGTTTGGGATGCTCTGGATCTACGTCTACGACAGCGTGTTCCAGGTCCCGCCATATTCAGCAACTTTGCACAGCCATTGAATTGGAGTGGGACAACATTCCACAGACCACAATCAACAGCCTGATCAACTCTATGCGAAGGAGATGTGTCGCGTTGCATGAGGCAAATGGAAGTCACATCAGATACTGACTGGTATTCTGATCCACGCCCCTACCTGTGACCAACAGATGCATATCTGTATTCCCAGTCATGTGAAATCCGTAGAGTAGGGCCTAATACATTTATTTCAATTGACTATCATTATATGAACTGTAACTCAGTGAAATCGTAGAAATTTTAGCATGTTGTGTTTTCTATTTTTGTTCAGTAAATTGCTTCTGGTTGTTAGCAACCAATTAGGTTGGCAGCTCATTGGCACTGGATAGCCTACCTTTGATTGTGTGTTACCTCTATGGATGTTGAGGAAATGCTTATGAAGATAGCATGCTGCCCTTATGTGATGTCTTTGTAGCAATAAATATTACACATACCTTGGCATTCATGCACATCTAGCTACCTAACACAGCACTGTTGTAGTGAACAAACTGCTGCTGTATCTATTATAAGTCTAACAATGTCTTTGTTTTTCCTTAGTGAGGAGGGGCCATCTGTGGACAAACAGTCAATGGACTATGTAGTGGGATCAGTATCAGGCAGCTTGTTTCCAAAGGAGTCTGCATCCAGCTCCGGATCATTATCGGCCTTGTTCCAAGCTGCACCAGTAGTTGACACACTGTTCTTTGTTCCTGCTCCCAAGGTAAGCCCATTAGTCCAAGGCAAGGGTGCTCAGCTCGGGTCTTTTAATGCTGCAGCCCAGCTGATTTTAGTTTTCCAGGAAACCAAGGCCATGTTCAGTAGAGAAAAGGTTTTGAAATAATGTGAAACAGGGAGTTTCTATCCGTTCACTACGAAACACACATTTTCCCTTTCCGTTGCAAAATGATAATCAGTGTCCAGTAGGGAGATAATGTTTTGAAATGGGGAGGTATTACCTGCAAAACCAATGGGACTACAGAGCTTGAGGGCCTGAGTTGTGTACCCTTGCTAGAATCTTCTGTATTTGCCAACTGAGTGAAATTACGTTTGTTCTTTTCTGTGTGGTTCTTCCCTGCATAGCTTGAACCGAGGAGCGTGGAGGTGAACGAAGGCGCGGTCACAAAAGGCCCGAACAACCAGAAACAAACAAAGAAAGCCGCAAAGGACAAATCAGCTGCAGACCTAAATCTAGAAAACAGGTGAGCGATAAAAATTCACCAATATGTGACATGCAAAAGAGTGCTGTGATGCAAGAGATTTAGATTGATAGATAACAAAGCTTTATTTCTCTCCCTCTCCCGCTTTCAGAGAAAGTGCGTTACAAAATGCTGACGAAGATGAACAGGTCCCAAAGATGCGCAAGAAGGCTAAAAGGAAAGCTGTTGAGATGGAAGAAGGGGGTGCAACAGAGGAGGAGGAGAGGCAGACAAAAAAACAGAGGACTGGAGCCCAAATGGCAGAGGAGAGAGTAAAACAGAAACGAACGGTGTTTGTCGGCAACCTACCTGCCAGCTGCACAAAGAAGGTAACAGCAGCCCCAGTTGTGTTATAAGCAGTGAACATAATCTCATTGATTAGGTATGTTGAAAGCAGACCTGGGATCAAATAGCATATATGCCTGTTATGTTGCTTATATGTTGTTTCTGTGTGTGGTTTTTCAGACACTACAGCTTGTCTTCAAGGATCAGGGAGCCATTGAAAGCATTCGATTTCGATCAGTGGTAAGTACTCCATTCACTGTATTAGATTAATCTAATTCCCATCATCAGACAATGTGAGAGTGCTCATTTCCACTAGGGTTGAGCTTCCTGAATGCTTCATAGTAATGGATGAAAGATGATCTTAGTGATACAACGCTTTCTGAAGACTGAAGCTAAAACATGTCATTTTTCTTGCAGGTAAGAGAGGATCCATCTATGTCACGCAAAGTAGCAGCTATTCAGTAAGTTTCCCAGATTTTTTTTTTACCATGAGAAATGCTAACACTGGTTGAATGGGAGTTTATCCATGGTAACATGACGCATGCATTCGAGTACTTTTTATTTTTTTGCTTTCCCTCTCCAGACGTAAGGTTCACCCCAAAAAGCAGAGCATCAATGCCTACGTGGTGTTCAAAGCTGAAGAAGGAGCCGAGAAGGCATTGGAAAGGTACAGCAACTGGCAAGCATTCAACTTGAATTTTACCGTGACTGTTTTAAGTTATATATCATAATCTCGTAAACCCAGAATTAAAGTATTGCTTAATTGCGTCAGATGCTGTATTACATTTCCCTTCAGAAATTCTAAAGATGTGAGCACCTGCAAAATCGTGATTTGACCAAATTATCAGTCAAAAAAATCAGCGTACCAGAACAAAGTTCCTCATTAGTCGTCACATCCCCCAATCTGTTGACAGACGCTACGATACCATGTGTTACGTGCGTCTGTCCGAGAGATGAATATATCAAGTGTTATCTTTAGGCCCTTGTGGGTTAATATGTATTACATTAATTCTTGCAGGAACGGCATGGAGATTGAGAAAGACTTTCACATCCGGGTGGACAGGATCTCCAAAAGTTCATCGGTAAGTTTCCCATGACACTTGATATTTTACAAAGCACCTGCCTAGCGTTAAGACCGGTATACTTGGTGGCAATAGAATGCACTTGCTGACAGTTTGAGAAAGTCACGGTGATAAATTGACATTTGCTTAATCTTTTGATTTTGTATAAACTTGTTTGAGCAAGGATGCTGCTACACATCTATTGAATAAAATCGATTCGTCTTTCAGCACGATCACAAGAGGTCAATATTCATTGGAAATCTACCATTCGGTGAGTAACTATTTAAGAGGGTTTACTTTCCTGTGAACTTGTCAGTCAAAAGGAACACAATAACATTTCATACTGTATTAACTTGTAGATATAAACGAATTGCCACTGCGACAGCACTTTGAGGAGTGTGGCAAGGTGGAGGGGGTGCGGTTGGTACGGGACAAGAACTCTGGAATGGGCAAGGGTTTCGGCTACATCTTATTCGAGGTGAGGAAAAAGAACACACATTTCATGTAAAGCAGCTATGTATGCTTTTCAGCAGGCTTCCTACTACTGAGCTGGCCAAGTCCCATACTGCAGCCAACGCGTTGCATAGCAACAACACACAGTTTGGCCGTAGACTACTACTAATCCGTATTATAGTATTACGACACCTCTTTCCTAACTACACCCCTCCATCCGTACCTGCATCAACGCTAACGGCTAACGTTTTTATTGTAGAGCATTGATTCTGTCCAGCTGGCCTTGAAACTAGACAGCTCCAAACTCCTTGGCAGGTCGGTCCGGGTGAAGAGGTCAGTGAAGAAGGAGAAAGAGAAGAAGAAAGTGGTGCACAGAGGTCCCAGAGGGAAAGAAAGAGAGACTAAGGGTGCAGGGAAGGGGCCTACCAAAGGGGGCTTTAAGGGGAGACCGGGCCAGGGCGGTCCCCAAAACAAATCTTTCGGGAGGTCGCAGGGGAAGGGGCCCCAAATCAAATCGATGGGGAAGCCATTCAAGAAAAGTCCAGGCGAGGCACCGAAAGCCACCACAGGCCCTGCTTCCTTCAAAGGTGAGATGGCTGACCCGAACAGCAAAAAAGCAAAGGCAAAAGCACTGAAGAAGAAACTCAAACCGAGGAAAAGGAATCAGGTTGTACACATTTGATGGTCTGTGCTTTGCGCCTTTCGACTGTTGTAATGTACATTTATTTGATATCATTCACAAGCAGATAACATGTTGTACAATTAAAATGTGAGGAGCTATATCATGAGATGGTGTGTAAATGTTCCTGACGTAACATCCAGTCCTACCCTCATCATTTCCAGTTGAAACATGGTTGTTTTTTTAGGTTGGGGCTGTCCCACCCAATGATGTATGTCTATGGTCCCACCTAATGGTAGGGAAAACATTGTTCATGAACTATTCTGGATATCTAACATCTGAGAGTCTAAATAAACTTTTAGAAGAAGCAACAGTCTTGAATCATTTACCTTTTTATTTAGATTCCTTACAAAGAGGACCAACCTCTTAATGACTGAACAACATTCAATCACTTTAAAAAGTATCTCAATGTCAGACGGAAAACAAAACAATAACTTAAATACATTGAAGCAACAGCATTGAGATTGTTCCTACATGTGATCTAAGAAGTTTGTAGAAAGAGGTTAATACAGGGGCTATATGTATCAAGCCTCAGAGTAGGAATGCTTTTTTAGGATCAGTTTTTCCTTTTAGATCACAATTAATAAGAATGCATGGGTAGGGGGGACCTGATCCTAGATCAGCACTCCTACTCAAGACGCTTAATACATATGGTCCCAGAGCTTTGTGTAAACATGGGAGTGATTGCAGGGATGGTATTGTAAATGCTGAGAAATGTTTTGCTACACCTTTCAGAGACAAAGACGTCTAAGAGAACAAAACAATTTATTTTTCTAACCGCACATGAATCCAATAAAATGCTGCCCGACAGGCATTTTTGATTGGTTGCAGTTACCGCAGCTTGGCTGCAAATCAAGATTATATGGTCATTTGATGCGAATAATAGTTACACACAACGTGTGGGAATTGGACGGGTTCATGTTTCTTTCTTTGATTAGGACAGAAGCGAAATAATATCTTCAATACCCTCCAAAAAGTGAGTAACAAAAAAAAAAAAGTTTACCAATTTTCTAGACTAGTCAGGATAAGGGGTTATAGGAGCTCCGGGATGAACTTTTCTCTAGGTACAGATCTAGGATCACCTTCTCCTCCCCCAATCCTAACCTTAACCATTAGTGGGGAAAATACAAAACTGACCCAAGATCAGCATCTAGGGGCAACTTCACCCTACTCTGTTATAGGAGGGTCCAGAGGAAGAGCGTTCCGAGGGGAAATTTCCATCGACGATCCTCATTCTAAGTCGTCTTCATTCAAGCTACCTTGTGCGCTAACAATACGCTGCAGGAAAGAGAGGGAAATAGTCAAATTCTAAAGCCATAAACATGCTTTACAAACGTGTCCCATTTGATCTGGGCCCATACTCATAAAGTGTCTCAGAATGGGAGTGCTGATCTAGGATCAGGGCCCGTATTCAAAAAGCATCTTCTCCTACTCAGATGCTTTATGAATACAGGCTCAGGTCACCTGTCCATGTTATCTTACTCAAGGTAAAAACTTATCCTAAATCAGCACTCCTACTCTATGGTTGAGACATGCAGCCCCTGAAAGGGCTGAAGATGGTTGCCTTGTAAAAAATTATCCTGGTTCCTTGTTTATGAGACCTGTGTTAATTTTCTATAATGCCTGCTACAAGAAGTTGGTTATTATGCATGGTTCTGGTTATATTTGTAACAAAAAATTCATTTTCATAGCCAGACTTCAAAGCCAGATCAATGATTATTTCAAAAAAGCAGGTTAAACTATTTTGATCAAAAAATTTAAATTATTAGTCAGTCTTATGATTGTGGAAGGCTTATATTTAGCCTAGGTATAATTTTACAAGCCCTGAATTCATTAGATTATTGCTGACCATTTGAAATGCAGTGTATTGACCTTTAACTGTGCAACAAAGCTTATTAGTGAAAATGTTTAAAAAGAAAATCTAGGTATATTGTGAATCGCCCATGTTTAAAAATAAAGATATGATTTTTAGGCCATATCAACCAACCCTAGTTGGTTTCCGCTTTCTTGCTTGAATACACTTACTGTAAGTTGCTCTGAATAGAAGCGTACCTGCTGCAGTTGAGGGCACTAAAATGTTTGTCACAAAAACTATCTGTAGGAGACTGAGCGCAGTGTTGCACACACATTGTGGCAATGGTTCGGCTAATAGCACAGCGCAACAGAACTTTTCAGTACCTGCAACTGATCCTGAAATGTAAGAGAGGCACTGTACCTGGTTGATGGTTAGTGTTGGGGTTGTTGCATAAGCTCCATTTTGAATAGGATTGCAGTCCTGACTACATATTAGATATATTACATATATTAGCTTCCTTGCTTGTATGCACTTACTGTAAGCAGCCCAGGGTAGGAGTGTCTGCTAAATGACCTTGAAGTGGAGAAAAGGACTGTACCTGGCTGATGGTGGGCAGTTTGGTGAGTAGCATCTGGAAGACTGGTGGCGGGAGGGTCTGCTGCAGCACCTGGAGCAGCTGCTGGGGCTGGCCGCACACGGCGATGGCGTTGGTCAGGTGCTCCACGCCATTCTCGTAGTCTCCTATACCGGAACACCAAGCGCAAAGAGGTTTAGATCGACAAAACGAGTAGTACATTATATGGAGACCAGCGTCGTTACTCTGGTCAAAAGTAAATTAGGTAGTGCATTTTATGGGGCACAAGGTGTCGTTGCACTGGTCGAAGGTAGTGGGGGAGGATGTCAAGGCTTTGGTCCAAAGTAGTGCACTATATGGGAAATAGGGCGTAATTTGAAACAAGTCTATGCCAGTAAAAGTAAGACTAGTACAGGTAGTGCACTACACAGGGAATTTGGTGTCATCGCTTGGTAAAAAGTGGTGCACTAGCAGGCCTATATAGGGAATAGTGTGTCACACACAGCCTAAGTGATGTCAATGTAAGCAAGACTGGTTTACCCTGAGCCAACAGCTCCTCTCCCAGCTGAATCTCCTCCAGGAAGAACTTCTGGACCGCCTCAGCATCCTTCAGGTCTGGGAGCTGCAAGAGTCCCACAACACACATTTTACTTTCCATAAGGAAAGACATAACTAAAACATAATAGACTGGTGGAAAAGCTGTTGTAGATGGCTTACGCTCCTGGAGGAATGAAAGGCCTATTCACATGATTCGGGCAATCCGCAGAGGCGTGCCACTTCGTCAGGTGCAAGGTCAGAGTTCAATTTAAGTGAACTTTTAGCGCAACGGTGCTGAACCCAAAGCGCTGCGGTGCGCACCGCAGTTCTTGCTGAGTTTGCACTTCCTCCATTGGGAAACTATGGCTTGTTCATCACAGAACCGTTCTTGTGCGAGTGAAGTGAATGGGCCTTAAGTAAGTAACAGATTTTGGAGGGAAGAGTGTAGTCGAGTCAGTCTGTTTCTATTGGGGAGCTATTCAGTTGTGGTGTTGACTGAAATTCAGTACCACTGTACAGACAAAGAGTTTAGTCAATGCACTAATTCCAGTCTCAAATCAGTCATACCCAGCCATCACCTTGCCGTGTCCCAATACATGCCAGTGAAGATATCCTGAGATGTCAGTCTCATTTGTTTATTACACTGGAGGTCATTGAAGATTATTTTCCACATGGTTCCATCTGACGTGTACTAGACATGACTTCTTTAGACGTGTGTTCATTGAGGAAGAATTTCAATAGTACCTTGAGGGGATTTTACTCACCTTTGACAGTCCTGTCCCCTGTTTTGCAACTGCCTGATTTCTCCTCCCTAGGGCAGAGGTAAACACAATCACTGTTAACATAAATAGCTTTGGGGACTGCTCCTGTTTGTACTTAGACAACTTAGTTTCTCATTAGGCAATCCTACTATGATTATGAACAGTAAGGAAGTCACATGAACATCCAAAATTGACACCCTGAAGTACAACTTCTGTTTTGAACAAAGCTCCAAAAGAATCCCCACCCCTTCTGATATCCCTTGATAAAGTGGTTTACCCGGGTCAGAATCAGGAAATATTTAAGTGTAGCTGCTAAGTAGCAAGTGACAACTAGCCAAACAATCCTAGTTATTTTTTTCTACCACGGTGGAAGGTGAATGACAAAAACGCTAACAGAGGAACATGGCTCATTCAATTGCAGTAAAGCAGGTGTATAAAGCATCGTGGACAGCTGACTGCCAAAGTCCAGCTTTCATACTGTAGTCCAGCTAGAATTGTAGTCTAGTTAATGTGGGACTGGAATGTGATATGTATAGGATTTTAATTGTGACATGCATCCATATTTGTATTCTAATTGGCTCCTTTATTAAAGCAAGGGATTATGGGTAGAAGACAAGGCAGAGCTGCCATGATGTAGTGTGTGGACATGCCTGCTCCCCTTATTATTTATTTTATATCCCCTTATGAGTTACGCTGTCTCATCATTAAAGTTTGAGGTCCAATGCACTGAAGGCGCATTGTGTCGTCATCTTCATACCTACAACCCACGGCCTTACATGAGTAGTAGGCCTGGATAGAGTAACACCAGGGATATCCAGGTTGCTTTTAATCCTGCTTGGCAAGCTCTATGTCTGATATGGCTAGTAGCCTAGAATGGTTGGTTTTGGATACATAACAGATCAAAACACACTATCATGAATATATCAGGGTAGGTGCAGCTTTCCATGTCTGAATTCAACTGACAGAACGCTTGCTGTGAGTGAGTATGAAGTACATTAATACATGATATAGGAGCGAGTTAGCTGAGAAACGCTCAACTCCGCGATGTAATCGAACAGAGTTGAACGGTCCTACGCTAGGAGCTAGCACTGGCTAGTTAGCTTCAAGGCTTTATGGGTTAGCAGTGCACTGACAATGAATTAATTAGATCTATTGCACAAACCATTACCATTCAAACTTTCATATTTCGCCAATTGGGAATAGTTAAACGAGTTCGGCCTGGCTCGGGCACTTTGTTGCACCTCAGGTCTCCAAAACAGAGACCGGATCAGGGTGTACAGCCAGGTAGCGGACAACACTCACGTTCTCGCAGCCTGTTCTTGAAGTTGGGGTCACTCCGTCTTTTCCTGTCGAAGTAGATGCAGTAGCCGACGAACAGAGCCCCGCAAACACCGGCGGCTATCGTGCTCGATTTACCGCCCATCATCACTTCCGAAATGGTTGATATTTCTGTATTAACAAAGATAATATTTCAATGTTGGTTTATATCAGCGGCGGTACATGACCTCACATAGGCGCAAGTTCGCAGCAAAAAGGACCAGTAGGACTGGCAAATTTGAAAGCTAGGGTGTCCGCATTGAACGCCTGATTAAAAATAATACAACTTTAATTCCAATCACATGATATCGCCGATAACGTATGTATTTTGAGTGCATATGTTCGATGTTGTAGAACTCAGATCGGAAAAAAAGAAATGTATTAATATTTCTTCAAATGTATGTAAGTAGGAGTCTATCGCATTGAAATGTAAGTGCCACAAGGGGGCAGTAGCAATTCATAAAAAAAAAAGAAGCAGCAGGCTAGTGATAACGTTTGATACAATTTAACAGTATTTTCCCCAAAGTAACAAAAATAGAAACAATTTAGCTACATCTCTAGGTATTTTGACTATCTGGGGTAGACCACACAGCAGCAATAAATGGCCAAGTGAAATATAGAACATTAGGCTACATGGTGAGTGGCACAATCATCTAGACTAGTAAGAAAACATGTACAATTTTGCTTTCACTATGACCAATTCATTTACAAAAAATTATGCAAGTTGCTCTGAGCCTTGCTCATATGCCTGTCTGGCCTTAGTTGGCACTTCTCATCTCCCAGATGATAGCTAATTCCTAGAAGTGCTGCTCAACAGAACAGATGGTCAGCTACATTACATGTGCAAGGCCAGACTGCTGCAAAAATATACCACCTTGACTATTAGGCTTCTGAGGGCACATGCTCAGACCTGCAGTAATACAAACCATCAGGCATGCTCATCTTTGCATGGATTACATCATCACCAGACTGTGTCTGGTATTACGTGCACCTTTGCCTTTAAATGGCAACCAAGCCATTCTGCACCCTTGCACAATTTCTGTGGGTGGTTGTTGTGGTTACAGTTTATTAAAGGGAAAACTGAACCTTAGAGAGTGGCGTCATTGACCACAGTCGCCGGTTGACAGGATTTTGGAAGGGTGTGTGTGCTTTTGGGGGGTTTCCAGTTAAGCTGTGGGTGAGTGGTTGTGTGTGTGCAAATGTGTTTGAACAAGTGTGTGTACACCTTCATACCCTTATTTATGTCTCTATGTGTGTGAATGTGAGCATGCATTGCATGTGTTCTTCTTCAAACCTACGTGTGTGTGTGTGTGTGTGTGTGTGTGTGTGTGTGTGTGTGTGTGTGTGTGTGTGTGTGTGTGTGTGCATGTATCAGTGGAGGCTGCTGAGGGGAGGACTCATAATAATGGCCGGAATGGAGCTAATGGAATGGTATCAAACACATGCTTTTCATGTGTTTGATACCATTCCATTCACTCCATTCCAGCCATTACACTCCATTCCAGCCATTAGTATGAGCCGTCCTCCCCTCAGCAGCCTCCACTGGCATGCATGTGTACGTGCGTACGTGTGTACACTTGTCTGTGGACAGTTTACATGGTAGGAGGATTATCCGTCTGCCCTGTCGTCTCTCTCGCCAGCGGCTTAGCAGCTCGCACCTGGCATGCAGCTGGCTGGGGGTTGGCTTAGAATCCGCCCCTCAGGGACATCTAGCTTCGCCGGTGCCCGGGCATGATGTGAGGCGGCTTAGCCAAAGGCTTGTCGTCTCGCGGCGGTGGTGTATTATTACCCTTACTCAATCGTTCCTGGAAGCTGCTTTAGAAGCCCTACTGAATGTGATCCCAGTGTGTGTTTTGAGGTCTCCTAATCCATGCTGTCATCCCAGGCCACATTATACATGTCGGTAGCGATTCCCTAGAAAACAAGTACACTTGTCATTTGCTGGGACTCAGACAGATCTCATGTCTTTGTGTCAATGTGGGTTGGAGGTTTGGATAGAGAGACTATGACACACACATCAGAGACTGTTTAGTACAAATAATGGTTGTTGCAAAACTATCTTTCAATCAGATAGTAGAATTATGTAAGACTTTAGGGTTTATAAAGAGAACCAACCAATGCGGATGCTTTACCGACTGATTCCTACATATCTCTCTTAAAACCATTTATATGGGTATAACTTTTACTGTTCTCCTGAGTGTGCTAAGGTTGGCAAAAGGACAGGAGACACCCTGCAGTTGCTTATTGTGCAGTATACGAGCCATACTGTATACCTTTATTGGCTGTGCACATAGCAGTATTAAATTAATTAAGCATGCTCCATAAAGGCTAGGTAATTAGCATGCTTGGGCTCATAATCCAATCAGTGTGTATGATGCTGCACGGTGAGCTCATCGCTATATGACGTTTGCAGCCATGCTGACTCGGCACATTTACTGTAAAACCTGGCACGGCGACTTGCGTCTGCGAGTGCAAAAGCAATTATCTTCTTCTGCCCTGTCATCTTCCTTGGAATGGTGCTCCGTTGCCATGGTTTCGGATCAGAGAGGTAACCATGGCAACACTGTTGGTATTCCCCAAAGCGGTGGAGAGTGATAAGAGAGGAGGGGGGGGGGGGGGGCGCTTGTTGAGAGGGGGAGAGAAAGAGAGAGAGAAAGCTGTTCAAACATGACAGGATTTGTAAAAAGCGGTTATTTCAGAGCAGCTGAAGAAGGCAGATATGTACACACTGCCACAGGTCTTTCCCACTGATGCTTTACACACACACACGCTCACACACACACACACACACACACACACACACACACACACACACACACACACACACACACACACACACACGCACGCTCCCCCCACACACAGACCAAGCAAGCGTTTTTGAGTGGAGATTTGCACAAGGAGACCTCAAAACACACACTGGGATCACATTCAGTGAAATATAGCTTGCAGGGACAAACAGAGAAGTAATTATTTTTACCCTGGCTGCAGCTGTTTTTCTGTGTGTCTTGGCAGCCCTGGCTCCAGCAGCAGAGAGACAGGAACTGAAAAAATCCCCCTCTCTTACTATTGGAATAAAATACAGAATGTTTTGAATCCCGGCCCAGGAACGTCCCATAAAACTGGAAATGGCAGGCCTACCCTGTATTTTCCATGAACCCTGTGCTCTCCCCATTCCAAAGGCTATGTCATTAGATGTGTTTTCAAGCGAGAAACACATAGTGGAACCAGGAATGGAGGGAGGGAGGAGGTAAGATGGCAGGCTTGACAAGTCTCTGAGCCAAGTGGAGAAAGAGAGAGACTTTTCTGTTTAGGTTGTCTGAATGGGGGAGCGAGTGCTGACTGAAAAGGAATGGAAAGTAAGAGAGAGAGGGAAGTGAGAGAGAGAGGTAAAGAGGACCGCTTGTGTTAGCATGGCGTTGCGCCCCAGGACCCCATTAGCTAGCTCTCTCTTCAGCTCTTGGCATCGGCATTGGGGGTGGAGGTTTTATCGGCGGCTGTAAGTGAACCATGTCTCCTTCCCTGCAGTGCTCCAGCTAGTCCTCCATGTTGAAATCACCACTCCCTCCCCCTGGGGTCAGTAAGGGGAAAGTAAGCGCCGGTGGTGGTGGCTGGCTACAGCTCCAGCCAGTTTCCTTCCCTTTTCCCCCACCCTTCTGGGTCAGTGGAATCTCTGGATGGATATGAGTGCAACAGAGTTCTGGCCAGTGAGAGTTGGCTACCATTTTATCTCCAAAAGTTAGCTGAGTTAGTTCCAGTACCAAGAGTTAGCTTTCAGGCTATTTAGCATGTTATCTTCAAACATTAGGTTGGCAGAATTACCTCTATATTCTGAGTTAGCTCTAGGATTATAATTTGGTTGTAGAACTTGAGACATAGTTTATTATATTATATTACATATTATATAGTTTAGGGTTTGAGCTGTGAGGGAGCCAGGGAGGAAGAGAGGGATTTGATAAAAGAGTGGAAGATGGAGGGAGCTATTTGGCACACTGAGAGAGAAGAGGCTGCTGAGCCGAGGCAGACAGCCCACCACCGTTCGGCTTTCAGTAGGGGTAGCTGCTGCTCCAGCACAACATTCACAGCACCCCACACACACAGAAAAACACACTCGCTCACTCAAACACTAACACACACCCACACTCAGAGAAACACACACTCTCCCAAAACAACTAACTTTCAGCTGAAGTAATGGATGAATGACACTAAAAAAGTAGTAGGTTATATCAATACACACAACCCACTGGGAACAGACGTCAGTTCAACGTCTAGTTTTGGTTGAGTTGTCAACTAACATGAATTCAACGTGAAATAAACAAAACATTTTACCATGTAATTGGATTTAGGTTAAAAGTTGGTTGAAAAAAAATACAAAATTCCCTTAAGTTGATGACTCTTGCAAATCCAATCAGTTTTCCATCTTGATTCAACGTCATCACATAGAATCTTTTGGTTGAAATGAAGTGGAAACAACATTGATTCAACCCGTTTTTGCCCAGTGGGAAGTGTAAGAGTGGACAAAACAAGTTAGTGTTGATAACTAAACAGGATTGTATTCCTTGTGTACAGTAGATTATTTTCTGTCATTGCTGCAGTTTAGTACAAAATACAGATTCTTACACTTGGGTAATTGCCATCTAGCACAGCTCAACCTATAAAGCCACTTTCAGTGTCAATCTGTGTATGTTTGTTTGTTTTCTTGGCTGTCTATTCCATGATAGCCTACTGTAGCTGCAGGACCTATAGGGAGACAGTTCTCCTAAGCACTGATCTATGGTCATTTTAGTTTTCATCTCCTATGGTCAGAACAAAGATTGGGTCCTGGTAAGCTGTTCCTAGATCTGCTCTTGGGTGGCAGCATACGTCTACCCTCAACCCTATTCTGCGGCACCTGGTTAGTCGTGCTAGCTAGCTATAACATCCCTGTCTGCTGTAGCCTGGTTAGGAAGCTAGCTAGCTATATCGTCTCTCTGCCATCACAGCTGCCTGGCCAAGCACGCCCGTAGGAAGGCCTTGGCAGCGTCCGCTGTCTGTGCAGATGGCCGGGGATGGCAGCTCAGTGTGACGCCTCCGCCTTAGATGCCTCTGATGATTAGACCCTCTTTGAAAGAGATAGACATCCATTTACATGGAGGCTCTTCTCTCAGCATACCAATTGGCCTGGAGGTCCCTCCCTTCTTTGAATTATAGCTATCGTGTTGTCGCTATATAATGTAGCTATAGTGTTATTTTTGTCTTAGCGGTTGAACATTATTTTTTGTTTTTGTCGGGTCATCAGCCATATTTGGAAGGAAGGTTTGAATAAATGCACACGGCTAAGAGGGAATCTTCTTTAAATTCAACCTCTTTGCTTTGTGGTGAGAAGACTGAGTATAGGTTGACGTCCACAAATGTTTTGTCCACAAATGTCCTCCTTCTCTCTGTGTCGAGAAGTCATCAAACAAAGGAAATAATTTGGGCTCAAGAGGAGGAAGTGTGTCGGGAAGCTTGGCATGTGAAAAGGTGACCTGTCCCAGCCTGCCTGGAGGCGGGTAAACCAAACAAACAAGCAGACGGATCAGTAGATGACTATTTAAAACCAGAGTAGGCCTTAGCATCGTCGTGGGAAACCCACCATGCAGTCACTTGCAGCGAATCTCTGCACTCCTCCGGGATAAGACGCTGGGGGGATTAATGAGGTTGTCTGTGAGCTTTTAGCAGAGTTTCCTGTCGTCAAGGATGTAGCCAGACACGTTGCCTTTAGTTTAGCACACTGAACCAGGAGAAAGGAGGGGGAGGAGTGCTAGAGGGGTGTTAAAGAGAGGCTGTGTTCAGGAAATTATGACGGACCTCTGGGCTTTCTCAACACACATGCCAAGCTGTTGTTTGGATTCCCCAGCAACTGTTTTTCGCTCTCTTTTCTGTGGGATTCAGTGGCAGGAGAAAAATGTAAACATGGTTGTGGCTGTGTAGTGACGGAGGCGGCCATATTGCTTGGGGTCATATAATGTTATTTACCTTAGTCATGGGCATGTGTTCATTTACTGGTGACAGGAATGCAAAGCTTTTACATGGTTTGTTGCAAAAGGATATTGCAGACCCAGAGTCACCCCCCCACCCCCCTATCCGAATGCAAGGTCATTTTTACTGTACCCATAACTATGATTCAGAATAGTGTAGACATGATTCGATTCAGAGTGATATGTGAGCAATAGCGTCCACCGATGGCCAATAGAAATGGGTCATCAGACTACATTTGTGGCCAATAGAAATGAATGTATATGTCTAACATGTTTAATAGCCCAGTCATAGCTTGGGATATGTAGCAATGAAGTGGTAGGTGGAGGGGGGGTAGAATAGAGGGGTTAACCAGGTGCTCAGGAATGTCAGAGTCTGACCCCTAACCTCCCACTCGGATTTATCGGGATCGTGGGGGAAGAAAATAAAAGAGGCTTTATGGGAGCATGACGGCACTCCTGTGAAAAAGTGGGAGAAGAGAAGGAGAGAGAGCTTGAGAGGTGTAGAGTACATATCAAGGAGGTAGACCTACTTTAAAGGTTGGGACAGTGACCTTTTTTGAAAGAGGCACCGCCAGCCAGTGAGTGCTCAAAAGAAAGAAAGAAAACAATTGGACTGGTCAGCCTCTCTTTTGATCTTGACACCTTTCATTTGACTGTCACATGGTCTCTGTAGAAGTCATTGGTTGAGCCCAGCCTCCCCTAACCACATTTCCCTTCCACTCACATCCCCTCCTCCACAATAAAGAAAATACCTTCTTCTCAGACAGTCACCCCCATCCCTCCCTCCCTCCCTCCACCATCTCTCTATCCTTTCCTCATGGCCGCCTTGAGTGCGCTAACATTTCCTGTGCCCTCCGACCTCCCGTTAGCACATGACAATGATTACCCACCGCATTAAAGGAGGGCTCTGGTGGTTACCCCAGACTTAAAGGGGAGCTTCGGTGGATTCCAGATGACCGGGCCACCGCTTCCCACATCACATGTGCGGGGAAGAGAAACATCCATCAAAAGAAGGGGAATGTATGTTGGAAAATGTATGTTGGAAAATTTGTAACATTTGCCCGCGATCCCATTCAATCCAGCCAGGGAGTGGTTTGAGTAAATTAATGATCTCAATCGTCAATGAAATGACTAAAATCAATTCGAAACAGGATAGAAATGATAATGGACCTACACGTATAGTCTCTTCACTATGTCCAGCTTGCTAACAGTCATCAAAATGAAAGCTAGACAGTCAGGGAGCATAGAAAAAAAGCGATCTCCTGACCTCAGTGAAATCCGAATGTGATCCCCGGGGCTACATTAGTTTGATACCCCTGCTCTAGCCCAGACCTCCATCAATCCAATGCTTTTAGATTTCTGGGAAATAGTTGAATTTAATAATGACAATATATCATATATTATATGAGCTTACATCATTTGGATGAGATATCAAGCTTTTCATAATGTTAAAGTGAATGATAATTTATTGATATGGGACTCATGTTAGGGTTTCATGTTGTTTGTGAGGATCAGAGAGTTCCATCCCTGGAGCCTGACCTGCCCTCTGTACAGGTCCCGAAATAAACCCTGCTATTTCAGTCAGTGTAGCGATTGTACACTGTCTTTTTACTTTTATTTTGACTTGGGATGGGGATATACCACTGTGTGTATGTGTGTGTGCGTGTGCGTGCATGTGTGTGAGTAATCAGATAGGGTGGTTTGATCGGTTAGAGGGGTGTATGGTTTCTCTTTACCTCATGATGTCAGCTCTCCCATGCAGTCGCCGGCTAGAGTTTCTCCATTAGCTCAATTATTTACAGTGTTTAATTGAATCATCCTGAGTTCACAATGCTTCCCATGATCCTCCAGGCCCGGCATGCCCCACGGCCAAGTGAAAGCCCTGCTGGCATGTACACACAGATGCATGCATTGATACACACACATACACACATGCACACACAAAAATATACACTTGCACAAACACACACAAGAACAACAGAGATGGATACACACACACACACTAGTGTTGCACGGTATACCAAAACTTCTGTGCTTTTTTGATACTAGAACATGAAAAACAGT
Source organism: Coregonus lavaretus (assembly GCF_964263955.1). NCBI lineage: Eukaryota > Metazoa > Chordata > Actinopteri > Salmoniformes > Salmonidae > Coregonus > Coregonus lavaretus. The sequence continues at coordinate 9,257,878 of NC_140027.1, forward strand.
TCGGTACTAGAATTTGTGTTACTTTCGGTACTTAGTTCTGTCAAATGTATCTCACATCGTCTACTGATTGAGAGAGGATCAAGTATGTCTATCAGCACAGTCGATGTCCCCTTATAGCGCGAGAGCACCGTGCCTGCTCCACTTACTCATTCCTAGCTCTAGTCTGCCATGAGGAACCACTGAACTCACAGAAGTTAACACACTTGAATAATGCAACACGGCATGTAGAAATGTTGAAACTGCTAATTACTGTTTCCAAAACAATGTCCAGTACAGGCTAGAACATTACAATGCAAGATGATACCAGTAGCTTTCAGCTTTGTAGGCTAACTTTCCTTGCTAGCTACAGCTCAAGCCAACATCCTTTTCACTACCCTAGTACCTTGTTTGTGATAATATGAAAACAATAACACAAATTATTGCTGATTACATGGCTGATTGTCAGCAAAACAGCTATTCATTCACTTCATCTCCCACGCCTCACATCTCTCCCAGTCAAGATCATCTTTGCTTGATAGGTTGCCGGCCGTAGCCGAAAATAGTGAAGTTGAACGATCCCCATCGAGGGAGGAGCAGATTCTTTGTATATGACAGTAAAACATTCTTATGATGACTCAAAAATGTGTTGGCACCTTCAATTCTTGCACATTTTCTCATAAAAAGTATATTTCAACACTATCTGCTCAGGCAAATTTGACAAACTGCTAAAACTTGGAACCAATCAGAACTTCCGTACATTCCCCTCATGATGAAGGCAGCCAATGGCCTGCTTCTATCTACAATGTAAACACAGCCTGTTGTGAAAACGTGAGCTGCTGTCTGATGAAGATATACAGATATATCTAGCTCCCAAAGACTGATATAAGATACATACTGTAGCTGTTTTCGAGTGCACTTGAAATATGAAGTATACAATATGAATGAATTTTTGATCGTATGAAGAGAGACCATTTAGCCAATTTATTGAAAGCTAGACAATGTTACAGTTTGACTAGCCTAGCCAGCTACTGTAAATGCAAATTAGTGTTTCAATAGCTATCTCTCTGTCAGTGAATTACATTTTTTAATCATGTTTTGGCATGATTATATGTCTCATTTCAAGTAACTAACTGCAGGTTTAAAGAAACATTCAATCATATACTTCGCGTAGAAACCCAAATAAAAGCATGTAGATAGAAAGATGTGTGTCATGTATGCTAGGATGGAGGTTTAAAAACAACAGCTGCATAAGCATATTAACCAATACATATGGCATAGCCTACATAGTGCATTCGGAAAGTATTCAGACCCCTTGACTTTTTCCACATTTTGTTAACGTTACAACCTTATTCTAAAATTGATTTCAAAAATAAAACATCTCATCAATCTAAATACAATACCCTATAATGACAAAGCAAAAACAGGTTTTTAGAACATTTTGCAAATATATTAAACATAAAAAACATAAATACCTTATTTACATAAGTATTCAGACCCTTTGCTACGAGACGCAAACTTGAGCTCAGGTGCATCCTGTTTCCATTGATCATCCTTGAGATGTTTCTACAACTTGATTGGAGTCCACCTGTGGTAAATTCAATTGATTGGTCATGATTTGGAAAGGCACACACCTGTCTATATAAGGTCCCACCATGAGGTCGAAGGAATTGTCCGTAGAGCTCCGAGACAGGATTGTGTTGAGGCACAGATCTGGGGAAGGGTACCAAACAATTTCTGCAGCATTGAAGGTCCCCAAGAACACAGTGGCCTCACTGCAAACTTAAAAATCATACATCTCTGAGGGGTCTTTGGGCTGGTTTGCTAACTACCTCTCTCAAAGAGTGTAATGTGTAAAGTCAGAACATCTGCTGTCTCGGCCACTGCCTGTCACCAAGGGAGTACCCCAAGGCTCGATCCTAGGCCCCACGCTCTTCTCAATTTACACCAACAACATAGCTCAGGAAGTAGGAAGCTCTCTCATCCATTTACAGTATATGCAGATGATACAATGTTATACTCAACTGGCCCCTCCCCGGAATTTGTGTTAAACACTCTACAACAAAGCTTTCTTAGTGTCCAACAAACTTTCTCTGCCCTTAACCTTGTTCTGAACCCCCCCCCCCCCCCCCCCCCCCCCCCCCACCAGTGTAATTACTACCTCTGAGGGTTTAGAGCTTGAGGTAGTCACCTCATACAAGTTCTTGGGTGCTAGATTACGAAGACATAATTTATAGATCAGCAGGTAAGGGTGCTCTCGAGCAGCTAGATGTTCTTTACCATTTGGCCATCAGAATTTCCACCAATCTGTACTCCTTTGTAAACTGGCCATCTGGTTGATGCTTATTTATAAATCCCTCTTAGGCCTCACTCCTCCCTATCTGAGATACCTACTGCAACCCTCATCCTCCACATACAGTCACATTCTGTTAAAGGTACCCAAAACACACACATCCCTGGGTCGCTCCTCTTTTCAGTTCGCTGCAGCTAGCGACTGGAACGAGCTGCAAAAAACACTCAAACTTGACAGTTCCATCTCCATCTCTACATTCAAAGACTCAATCATGGACACTCTTACTGACACTTGTGGCTGCTTCGCGTGATATATTGTTGTCTCTACCTTTTTGACCTTTGTGCTGTTGTCTGTGCCTAACAATGTTTGTACCATGTTGTGCTGCTGCCATGTTGTATTGCTACCGTGTTGTTGTTATGTTGTGTTGCTACCATGCTGTGTTGTCATGTGTTGCTGTCATGTTGTGTTGTTGTCTTGTGTTTTGTCCTACTTGTTTTTTTAAATCCCAGCACCCATCACCGCAGGAGGCCTTTTGCCTCTTGGTAGGCCGTCATTGTAAATAAGACTTGCCTACTTAAATAAAGAAGGGATCCAGCTTTTGTATAAAATTAGTAACAAAAACTGCATCCCAAATAGAAGGTAAACAGGTAAACATTTTTTGTTGCCTCATGAAATCAGCCAAAACCAGCTCAATAACTCATACATGCACACACATTGAATATGCATTCACCTGTATTGTGAATAGGCCTAGGCTACATCTTGATTTACCCAGTTTATCAATAGAGATTCACCATTCAAATAAAGGATTACCATTATGTTTTTATGTAGTTAGATGGGTCATTAAAAAAAAAAGTATAATTTATTGTATGATTCGATAATTGATTCATTAATGCATACATTCAAAAATCTAAAATACACAATGTAATGATATTGAACTCAAACGATCTGTCAAGTACCATTCTGTGACTTTGACTAATACGCCTTCTTTTTTTTGCTGTGGTATCATTTTGGTATCGTTTTGGTGTCAAGTATTGTGATGGAATCGAGTATCGTAATACTAAACCTGGTATCGGTATCGGTAAGTCAAAATTCTGGTATCGTGACAACACTAACACACACACACGCACAAACAAAAGTAGAGCCGTTACCCCTGCCAGCACACAGCATCGCAAGCTGTATCCTTCCCCTGGTCGGGGCCCACATCAATGATTCAAAATACCCATAATTGTCTAATCAGACATGCATGGCAGATGCCTGAAAAAGAAACATCTCTAAGGCCTTCTCTGTGGAATCCTGATCTGTGGATTTGTTTCACCAAGGGCTTGGCAAAGAGATTATGTCAACGGAAAGCTAAGCAATATTCACCCACACAAACAAAAGGGGTCCACACACAAACCCACACACATTTACATTTACATTTTAGTCATTTAACAGACGCTCTTATCCAGAGCGACTTACAGTAGAGTACATCCATTTCCCATACTTTTTTCACACACTCACACACATAAAAGTAAACTGCAACCATATACGCTTAAGCCTAATCCCTGTGATATTTGTCTATCATATCACGACACAAAATGGTACTGCGTATTCATAGTGTCATAGTGTCGACGGTATGTCATGGGAGTGAGAGAGGTTTTGTTTCGCCTAAATAGGTCGTGGTTACGTCCCAAATGGCACAATATTCCCTATAAGCTACTTTTGACCAGGGCCCATACGCCCTATATTGGAAAAGCCCTGGTCAAAAGTAGTGCACTATATAGGGAACAGGGTGCCATTTGGCACGCATCCCCTGAAAAACAACATGGTTGTAAATGCTATTCCAGGAATGTCATTGGAGGACTTTTTCTAAATACCTTATTTAGGTCACAGTTCGTGTTTCCCCCTCACCCAATCAAGGCCCCACGAGTCAGGATGTTTGTTGAGAAATTGACAAGTCAGGTGTCGGTCTAAAAGATTGGGGTGCCGGTACCAGCATTGGTTTCTATACCTTGTGTGTGTGTTTTATTTAACTATCCTTGTGGGTACCAGAAGTCCTCCCAAGGAAAATAAAACAAGGAAAATTCAGACAAGTGGGGACATTTTGCCGGTCCCCACGAGGAAAAGTGCTATTTTAGGCTTAGGTTTAAGGTTAGTGTTAGATTTAGGGTTAGGGGTTAGGGAAAATAGGATTTTGGATGGGAATCAATTATTTGGTCCCCACAAGGATAGCAATACAAAACTGTGTGTGTGTACCATACACAGTGTGTGTGTGTGTGTGTGTGTGTGTGTGTGTGTGTGTGTGTGTGTCTCTGTGTGTGTGTGTGTGTACCGTGTGTACCTTGTGTGTACTGTGTGTGTGTGTACACACTGTACTCTCATAATTTCCCATAGTCATCAATGGGGGGGCCACATTCATTCACTGTAAAGCATAACACAAGTTCTTAGTTATCAGATACACACAGTTTAGAGAGAGAGGGAGAGAGAGAGAAAGAGAGGGAGAGAAAGAGAGGGAGAGAGAGGGAGAGAGAGCGAGAGAGAGCAAGAGAGAGAGAGAAAGAGAGGGAGGGAGGGAGGGAGGGAGGGAGGGAGGGAGGGAGGGAGGGGAAAAATGTTCTCCAGCAGCAGCGAGCTAGTGCTAATTCATCACATGAGCCTCTAGCTCGCACAAAGGATGTCCTTGTTTGGGGCTTACTTCTCAATGGGCCTCCCTTACTCCTCCACCCCTCTTTCCCTCCTTCCCTCCACCTCTCTTCTCCCTCCTTCCCCAACAAACACACATTCTCCACATCCATCCATCCCTGAGGGCATTGGGTTTCTGGTGCTGAGAGGGAGTTTCTTGGAGGCAGGACAGCATTAATTGAGGCCCTGGTTCAAAAGACAAGCCTCATGGTATGTGTTGTGTTTGTCGGGGGGTGGGGTAAAACGGGTTTAATGTGTTTTTGTGTGTGTGTGTGGGGGGGGGTTAATGTGTGTGCGTTTGCGTGTCTGGTGTGTGTGTGGCTGTGTCTGCATATCTGCCCTTTTCAGCTGCTCTGATATAACTGCTTTTTCAATTACACACACACACACACACACACACACACACACACACACAAGCACACACACACAGTCTGCGGCTAAGGCTTTTGGGGATTTTGAGAATGTGTGTCTCCAGGAAATTGTACATTTACTTTTCTCCCTGGTGATCTGGGTTGGTATTTCATTTAGACTTTGTCTGGGGGCCACAGACATGGACACGGTCTGCACACACACACACGTACTCCCTAGCCCCCAACTCACACACACACACACACACACACACACACACACACACACACACACACACACACAAGCTTCCCCCTCCCACCACCAGAACGCACACGTAATGCCATAACTGCTAGCACAACAGAACATGTGCCCCCCAGTCAAGGTCCCAGTTAGTCGGCGGGTCGGTAAGACGGAGCTGAGCAAGGTGTCTGAGAGGTTGTTTTCCAGCCGCCTCACCCCTCTCCAAACAGAGCCCAG